>NC_086447.1:294944021-296144021 GCF_028390025.1 Pseudophryne corroboree | reverse complement strand
GATCCTGAGAAACTCCAAGCAATCCAGAATTGGCCTATACCCTTAAGCCTCAAAGGGGTCCAGAGGTTCTTAGGGTTCGCCAATTATTATAGAAAATTTATACGAGACTTTTCCACCATTGTGGCGCCTATCACTGCATTAACCAAGAAAGGTGCTAATCCGTCCAAGTGGTCCGAGGAAGCTACACAGGCCTTTCACCTTCTGAAGCAACGGTTCATCTCTGCACCAGTTCTGAAACAGCCCGACACCGACTCTCCTTTTATCTTAGAGGTAGATGCCTCCTCCGTTGGAGTAGGAGCAGTGTTATCCCAGAGGGCCAAAGATGGACATCTACATCCTTGCAGTTTCTTCTCCCGGAAGTTCTCCCCAGCTGAGCGCAACTATGCCATTGGCGACCAGGAGTTGCTAGCCATCAAGCTCGCTCTGGAGGAGTGGAGATACCTGTTGGAGGGAGCTTCCCACTCAATCACCATACTTACCGAGCACAAAAATCTTTTATATCTCAAAGGCGCACAATGTCTGAATCCTCGTCAGGCCAGATGGGCACTTTTCTTCTCTAGGTTTGACTTTAAACTCCAGTTCTGTCCGGGTTCTCAGAATCGTAAGGCCGATGCCCTTTCCCGCTCATGGGAGCAAGAAAATGAGTCCGAGTCTGCAGACAAGCATCCTATTATTAATCCGTTGGCATTCTCCACGGTAGGGATAACATAGTAACATAGTAACATAGTATCTGAGGTTGAAAAAAGACAATTGTCCATTGAGTTCAACCTATTTGTGGTGTCCTCTGCATGATGATTTGACTAAATAGTAACTATAATGCATGACTATGCACCATACCCCTGGATATCCTTATCCAATAGGAATTTATCTAACCCATTCTTAAAGGTGTTGACAGATTCCGCCATTACAACTCCCTCGGGCAGGGAATTCCAAACACGTATTGTCCTTACCGTGAAAAAGCCTTTACGCCGTATTGTGCGGAATCTCCTCTCCTCTAACCTGAGCGAGTGTCCACGAGTCCTCTGTGTTGATCTAACCAAAAACAGGTCCCGCGCAAGCTCTGAGTATTGTCCCCTTATATATTTGTAGATGTTGATCATATCCCCTCTTAGTCTCCGCTTTTCCAATGTAAACATGCCTAGTCTTTCAAGCCTTTCCTTGTATTCCATCGTCTCCATGCCCTTAATTAGTTTGGTCGCCCTCCTTTGTACCTTTTCAAGCTCCAGGATATCCTTTTTGTAGTACGGTGC
Source organism: Pseudophryne corroboree (assembly GCF_028390025.1). Classification (NCBI taxonomy): domain Eukaryota; kingdom Metazoa; phylum Chordata; class Amphibia; order Anura; family Myobatrachidae; genus Pseudophryne; species Pseudophryne corroboree. Next base: position 296,142,771 of record NC_086447.1, on the reverse strand, counting down.
CCAGAACTGTACACAGTACTCAAGGTGTGGCCTCACTAGTGATTTATATAATGGGAGTATAATACTCTCGTCCCTAGCATCAATACCCCGTTTTATGCATGCTAATATCTTATTAGCCTTCTTTGCTGCAGTCCTACTTTGGGTACTACTGCTTAGCTTGCTATCTATGAGGACACCTAAGTCCTTTTCCAGTACAGAATCCCCTAGTTTTACCCCATTTAGTAGGTAGGTGTAATTTTTGTTCTTGTTACCACAGTGCATTACCTTACACTTGTCTGTGTTGAAGCGCATTCTCCATTTGGCTGCCCATGCTTCTAATTTAACTAAGTCGTTCTGAAGAGACTCGGCTGCCTCCTCTGTATTTATAGCCTTACACAATTTGGTATCATCTGCAAAAATTGACACCATGCTCTCTAGACCTTCTGTTAGGTCGTTAATGAAAATATTGAACAATAGCGGTCCTAATACTGAGCCTTGCGGCACACCACTTAGCACTTCAGTCCAAGTTGAAAAATATCCATTAACCACAACGCGCTGCTTTCTATTATCTAACCAGTTTTTGACCCAAGTGCATATTGTGCTTCCTAGCCCTGATTCTTGTAGCTTGTATATAAGTCTCATGTGTGGTACAGTATCAAACGCTTTGGCAAAGTCTAAAAAGATTACATCCACGTCTTTACCCTGATCTAGGTTTGCGCTTACTGTTTCATAAAAGCCAAGTAAGTTGGTTTGACAGGATCTGTCCTTCATAAACCCATGTTGATTCCTTTTAATGACCTTATTGGTTTCAAGGAACTTCTGAATACTATCTCTTAGAATACCTTCCAATACTTTCCCCACTATAGATGTAAGACTAACTGGTCTATAATTACCTGGTTCAGCTTTACTTCCCTTTTTGAATATAGGCACTACTTCCGCTATACGCCAGTCTTTGGGAACCATACCTGATATAACTGAATGGATGGACTCTACGCCTCCACCAGGGAAAAGTTTTGTTAAGCCAGTTCTAAGGAAGAAGCTCATGCATTGGGCCCATGCTTCCCGTTTTGCTGGACATACAGGCATTCAGAAAACCCTTGAATTTATTTCTAGGTCCTACTGGTGGCCAACTCTGAAGAAGGACGTTATGGAATTTATTGCCTCCTGCCCAAAGTGTGCCCAACACAAAGTCTCCCGCCAGTCGCCTGCGGGGCAACTGGTTCCATTATCTGTTCCCCGTCGACCTTGGACCCATTTGTCGATGGACTTTGTTTCCGATCTACCTATCTGCAACAAGTTTAATACCATCTGGGTGGTAGTTGACCGGTTCACCAAGATGGCACATTTCATCCCTCTCACCGGTCTTCCGTCAGCTTCCAAGTTGGCTCAAGTGTTTATACAAGAGATCTTCCGACTTCACGGTCTTCCTGAAGAGATCATCTCGGATCGTGGAGTACAATTTGTAGCCAAATTTTGGCGAAGTTTGTGTCAAGCCCTCCAAGTCAAGTTAAAGTTTTCCACGGCTTACCATCCTCAGACCAATGGTCAAACCGAGAGGGTGAATCAGGACTTGGAGGCCTTCCTCCGTATATATGTGTCTTCCTCTCAAGATGACTGGGTTCAACTCCTTCCTTGGGCCGAGTTCAGCCACAACAATCAATACCATTCCTCATCTTCTTCTACACCATTCTTCATTAATTATGGATTCCACCCTAAAGTCCCAGAATTCCAACCGCTTCCCGCAACTTCTGTTCCAGCAGTGGATGTCACCTTGCGTCAGTTTTCAAATAACTGGAGGAACGTCCGCGCAGCCCTGCTTAAAGCCTCATTCAGGTATAAGAAGTTTGCCGATAGGAAGCGTAGAGCGGTTCCTGCTCTCAAGGTGGGTGATCGTGTGTGGCTGCCCACGAAGAATTTGAGGTTGAGAGTTCCCAGCATGAAATTTGCACCTCGCTACATCGGTCCCTTCAAGATTGAACAAGTCATCAATCCTGTTGCCTACAGGTTACAGTTACCATCCTTCTTGAAAATACCCAGGACATTTCATGTTTCTTTGTTGAAACCGCTGATCCTGAATCGGTTTCATTCCGCACTTCCTCCAGCTCCCAAAGTTCAGACTCAACGGGGAGTCGAGTACGAGGTAGCCAAGATTTTGGACTCATGTTTCCGTTACGGTCAGTTACAATACCTCATTGACTGGAAGGGCTATGGTCCTGAAGAACGCTCTTGGACCAATGCCTCAGACGTCCATGCTCCTGCCTTGGTCCGAAATTTCCACGCAAAGTTTCCTTTAAAGCCTAAGAAGTGTCCTGGGGTCACTCCTAAAGGGGGGGTGCTGTCACGATCCGGGTATCTGGACGCCATTACTTACCCTTCAGATGCCTCCTAAGGCTGGCTCAGCGTTCCAGGACCGGATCCCGCTGTTCCTGAGTTTCCACATGCAGAATGTCAGAGTGGTGATTTCATCAGCCGCGGCCTCCGCTGTGCCCGCGTGGTTAAATGTGCGCTTGTCAGTCTGGCGTCTCCTGTCTCCTGTGGCCGGCGTCGCCATTACTGTTTCAATTCTCACATGGATTACAAACCAAACTTCCCTCCAAGTGTCTGCATGGGCGCAGCCATCTTGGATTTTGTCATCTGATTATTTCCACCAATCTGCTGTCTGTATTGTTGATTTGCATAATTGCCTAGCCAACCCCTTCCTTGCTGCAGGTATAAGTATGCTGTGCCTGAGCAAGGAAGGCGTCAGTGCTTTGGTTGTCTAACCTAGTTCCAGTTGGTCTCTCTCCTGTGGTTGTCTTCCAGGTTCCAGCTCCTGTCTCCAGACTTCTGCTATAGAGACCCGCACCAGCATTCCATCTGCGGTGTAGCCTGACTCTCCGATCCATTCTGGACTCACCTGTTTCCAGCTACAACAATCACCTGCTTCCAGCCCAGCTTCCAGCAGTGTACAGCTTCTCTTAAAGGGCCGGTGTCCTTTCTGCAGTTTACCACTCTCCACCGGTATTATTATTTCACCGCTCTCAAACTCCAAACTTCATTATTATTTCACCGCTCTCAAGTTCGTTTATTATTTAACTGGTTCCAGCCAGTATCCACTCCGTACCAACAACAGTCTGGTTCCAGCCAGTATCCACAGCAGCCGTTTTACCTTCAGCAGCCCAGCCTTTCCTGGAACATCAGCTGGTACGATCCTGGGTTCTCTCCATTGCTACAGTCAGGCCTGGTAAGGACTTTCCAACTAGAAGATTATAAGAACTGTCTCACACTACCAGTGCCTGTGGCCCTTGCCACCCTGTAGTACCCAGGAATTGTATTTATCCTCTGTTGACTTTTATGTTTCCTTTTACTGCTGCTGTGTTACGGAGTTTGTCATAATAAACATCATTGACTTTTATCCTGGTTGTCGTGGTCACGCCTTCGGGCAGTTATTCTACATGTTACTTACATGTCTAGGGGTCTGATACAACCTCCCAGGTTCCGTTACATCTCAGCCCCTACAACTGAGGCTGCCTCCCGTCAGCTCAGGCCCTCAGTTGTGACAACCGCCATGCCGTCAAACGCAGCCGCGGTAAGTCTTGGAACAGACAGGGCCCCTGCTGTAGCAGGTCTTGTCTTAGCGGCAGAGGCCACGGGTCCTCTGAGATCATCTCTTGAAGTTCCGGGTACCATGTTCTTCTTGGCCAATCCGGAACCACGAGAATTGTGTTTACTCCTCGCTTTCTTATTATTCTCAATACCTTTGGTATGAGAGGCAGCGGAGGGAACACATAAACTGACTGGTACACCCACGGTGTCACCAGAGCGTCCACAGCTATCGCTTGAGGGTCTCTTGACCTGGCGCAATACCTCTCTAGTTTTTTGTTTAGGCGGTACGCCATCATGTCCACCTGTGGACGACCCAACTGATGTACAATCATTTGGAAGACTTCTGGATGAAGTCCCCACTCTCCCGGGTGGAGGTCGTGTCTGCTGAGGAAGTCTGCTTCCCAGTTGTCCACTCCCGGAATGAACACTGCTGACAGTGCTAGTACATGATTTTCCGCCCATCGGAGAATTCTTGTGGCTTCTGTCATTGCCATCCTGCTTCTTGTGCCGCCCTGTCGATTCACATGGGCGACTGCCGTGATGTTGTCTGACTGGATCAGCACCGGCTGGTGTAGGAGCAGGGATTTTGCTTGACTTAGGGCATTGTAGATGGCCCTTAGTTCCAGAATATTTATGTGAAGGGAAGTCTCCTGACTTGTCCATAGTCCTTGGAAGTTTCTTCCCTTTGCGACTGCCCCCCAGCCTCGCAGGCTGGCATCCGTGGTCACCAGGACCCAGTCCTGAATGCCGAATCTGCGACCCTCCAGAAGATGAGCACTCTGCAGCCACCACAGAAGAGACACCCTGGTTCTTGCAGACAGGGTTATCAAGCGATGCATCTGAAGATGCGATCCGGACCACTTGTCCAACAGGTCCCACTGAAAGATTCTGGCATGGAACCTGCCGAATGGAATTGCTTCGTAAGAAGCTACCATCTTTCCCAAAACCCGCGTGCAGTGATGCACCGATACCTGTTTTGGTTTCAGGAGGTCTCTGACTAGAGAAGACAACTCCCTGGCTTTCTCCTCCGGGAGAAACACTTTTTTCTGGACTGTGTCCAGAATCATCCCCAGGAACAGTAGACGTGTCGTCGGGACCAGCTGTGACTTTGGGATATTCAGAATCCAGCCGTGCTGGTTCAGCACTTCCTGAGATAGTGCTACTCCCACCAACAACTGTTCTTTGGACCGTGCCTTTATTAGGAGATCGTCCAAGTACGGGATAATTAAAACTCCCTTTCTTCGAAGGAGTATCATCATTTCCGCCATAACCTTGGTAAATACCCTTGGTGCCGTGGAGAGTCCAAACGGCAGCGTCTGGAATTGGTAATGGCAATCCTGTACCACAAATCTGAGGTACTCCTGGTGAGGATGGTAAATGGGGACATGCAGGTAAGCATCCTTGATGTCCAGGGAAACCATGTAATCCCCCTCGTCCAGGCTTGCAATAACCGCCCTGAGCGATTCCATCTTGAACTTGAATTTTTTTATGTACATGTTCAAGGATTTCAAATTTAAAATGGGTCTCACCGAACCGTCCGGCTTCGGTACCACAAATAGTGTGGAATAGTAACCCCGGCCTTGTTGAAGTAGGGGTACCTTGATTATCACCTGCTGGGAATACAGCTTGTGAATTGCCGCTAGCACCGCCTCCCTGTCTGAGGGAGCAATCGGCAAGGCAGATTTTAGGAACCGGTGGGGTGGAGCCGCCTCGAATTCCAGCATGTATCCCTGAGATACTACTTGAAGGATCCAGGGATCCACCTGTGAGCGAGCCCACTGATCGCTGAAATTTCTGAGGCGGGCCCCCACCGTACCTGGCTCCACCTGTGGAGCCCCACCGTCATGCGGCGGACTTGGAAGAGGAAGCGGGGGAGGACTTTTGTTCCTGGGAACCTGCTGTCTGTTGCAGCCTTTTTCCCCTACCTCTGCCTCTAGACAGAAAAGACCCTCCTTTTCCACGCTTGCTTTTCTGGGTCCGAAATATTTTCTGACAGTTTTTCTGACCATGCAGCGGCAGCACTGCACATCCAAGCTGACGCAATAGCTGGTCTAAGTATAATGCCTGAGTGTGTGTATACAGACTTCAGGATTGCCTCCTGCTTTCTATCAGCAGGCTCCTTAAGGGCGGCCGTATCCTGAGAGGGTAGTGCCACCTTTTTTGACAAACGTGTGAGCGCTTTATCCACCCTAGGTGGTGTTTCCCAACGTGACCTATCCTCTGGCGGGAAAGGGAACGCCATTAGTACCTTCTTAGGAATTACAAATTTTTTATCAGGGAAAAGCCACGCTTCTTCACACACTTCATTTAGTTCATCTGATGGGGGAAAAACTACGGGTAGTTTTTTCTCCCCAAACATAATACCCTTTTTTGTGGTACCTGGATGTAAATCAGAAATGTTTAACACCTCTTTCATTGCCTCAATCATGCAGTGAATGGCCCTGACAGGCATTAGGTTTGGCTCATCGTCGTCGACACTGTTATCAGTATCCGTGTCGACATCCAGGTCTGCAAACTGAGGTAGCGGGCGTTTTAGAGCCCCTGACGACCCCTGAGGCACCTGGACAGGCACGAGCTGAGATCCCGGCTGTCCCACATTTGGCATGTCGTCAAATTTCTTATGTAAAGAATCTATACGTGCACTCATTTCTTTCCATAAGTTCATCCACTCGGGTGTCTGCCCCGTAGGGGGTGACGTCCCTTCAAAATGCATCTGCTCCGCCTCCACCTCATTATCCTCATCAAACATGTCGACACAGCCGTACCGACACACCCCACACACACAGGGAATGCTCAACAGAGGACAGGACCCACAAAAAGCCCTTTGGGGGGACAGAGTGAGAGTATGCCAGCACACACCAGAGCGCTATATATATACAGGGACTAACTGAGTTATGTCCCTAATAGCTGCTTTTCATATAATATATGTATATATACTGCCAAATTTAATGCCCCCCCCTCTCTTTTCCCTCTTACTGTTACTGTATATTGCAGGGAAGAGCCAGGGAGCTTCCTTCCAGCCGAGCTGTGAGGGAAAAATGGCGCCAGTGTGCTGAGGAGATAGGCTCCGCCCCTTTTTCGCGGCCTATTCTCCCGCTTTTTATGGAATTCTGGCAGGGGTATTTACCTCATATATAGCCTCTGGGGTTATATATTGAGGTATTTTAGCCAGCCAAGGTGTTATTATTGCTGCCTCAGGGCGCCCCCCCCCAGCGCCCTGCACCCTCAGTGACCGGAGTGTGAAGTGTGAGAGGAGCAATGGCGCACAGCTGCAGTGCTGTGCGCTACCTTGGTGAAGACAGAGTCTTCATGCCGCCGATTTTCCGGACCATCTTCTTGCTTCTGGCTCTGTAAGGGGGACGGCGGCGCGGCTCCGGGACCGAACACCAAGGACTGGGCCTGCGGTCGATCCCTCTGGAGCTAATGATGTCCAGTAGCCTAAGAAGCCCAATCCGGCTGCAAGCAGGCGAGTTCGCTTCTTCTCCCCTTAGTCCCTCGCTGCAGTGAGCCTGTTGCCAGCAGGTCTCACTGAAAATAAAAAACCTAAGTCTATTCTTTCTAAGAGCTCAGGAGAGCCCCTAGTGTGCATCCAACCTCGGCCGGGCACGAATTCTAACTGAGGCTTGGAGGAGGGTCATAGTGGGAGGAGCCAGTGCACACCAGGTAGTCTGAAATCTTTCTAGAGTGCCCAGCCTCCTTCGGAGCCCGCTATTCCCCATGGTCCTTACGGAGTTCCCACCATCCACTAGGACGTCAGAGAAATAATTGAATGCATACTAATTAAAAGTTGCATCTTAAAACTTAATACAAGTGCCCCTGTAAGAGAGTTCTTCTCATACCCTTTCTTGGATAGTTCTGTCTTACTACTACCCACTCTAAGGGAGCACCTCCACAGAGTTATCTCCATGGAAACTTGATGAGAAATGTATGATATGTGGATAGTCCTATATAAATACCTATATTAGTAGTTGGGATTCTCCAGTGCTTAGACCTTCCCGTTCCCCATTTCCCTCACACCATGATATCACCATATTGGGCAGAGACCTCATATGGAATTACAGAGGAGATGCTTGTGGCTAAAGTTCATAGAGAACGAACATAATTCCCCCTCCTTGGAGCTACCAAGAAAAAGCAATCATGCTGTTTTTGTCTGTACTGTGATTCACAAAAGATTATAAAGCAAGATACAAAGGACTGACAATAGCAATTTGTTTCAAAAGTTGAATTTACCAATTCCCGACATCCACTTCACCAAAACTAGAAAGAAGTGTTTGAGAGACATTTATAAAGAAATTGCAGATTAAAAAAAGGATGAATATAATAATACAATATACTTGTGTGGTCTGTATCTCAACATAAATGACCTACTGAAAATATGGGCACACTACATTGCGTGCCCCAGTCTATCTCTTCAGTAGATCACACACAGCACGTAAAGACAACTCCACTCTCACGTATAGGAGAAATCATTCAACCACTAAGTCCATATAAAATGTCCACATAAAACAACTGCATGCACAATAAAAGCAATATACCTTAAAACATGAAGAATACATACCACCAATTAATTATCCATGCTTAACTATACCATTTATTTTTAAGTATAGCGTAATTAATATCCGGACGATATTACCCTATCTTTATTATTATCAATCTCTACCTCATCATATCAATACTGTTTACTATCCGCTTTTATCAATAATATTACTAGCGTACGAATACTATCATTAGCGCTCTCCAAGCTTGTACAGACTATAGTTCGATATTATCCTCACTATCCTTTTCACTATCCAATTACTTATACTGTTGTGTGTATACTATCAGGACTTACTATTTACATAATTAGGGACACAAAGAAATACGTGCTCTTAAATGTTCCTACTTTATTTCATTTATTTTATTTAGTTATCATTACCATTTTATTTTTATTTTTTATTTTTATTTTTATTTTTATTTTTATTTTATATTTAGTTTTATTTTTATTCTATTTTTATTTTATTTTATATTTATTATTATTATTGTATATTTATTTTTATATTTATTTTTATTTTTATTTTTATTTTTATTTTATTTAATTATTTTTATGTTTATTTACATTTATTTATTATTATCACTATTATTTTTATTTTATTTTATTTTAATTTTGTATTTACTGTATTCATTATTATATATATATATATTCTTTCCATTCACTTGTTCCCCGCTTATGGAATTCCTTCTTGACTCATCAGTAATATCCTGCAAGTTTCTTTCTATTCAATCAACTGGCCCCTCCCCCCTTTCCATGTGTACCTATTCAGGAACAATTAATCAAAACCACTCCCGCTGGATGTGGGCATAAAAAGCCCACACTAAAGATGGCGAAGACAGACTCCCTGACGAAGGCCAATACCGGCCGATACGCGTTGGAGCGCACACTGCTTTTTTACACTACTTGATTCAATCATTTCAACTGACAGAGCGTGAATCCAAGGACGGAGGAAAGAGAGAACGAAAGAACGACGAGAAATAGACGGGACCCACAGGCATCCGAGACCGGTCACGTGACCCAACCCGGAAGTGCAGGAGATCGCCGGGCCGCGGCCGAGACGGAAGAGACCGCTGGCGGGGGAACGAGGAGACGGAGCAGGAGCGTTAAGGTAAGGGACCCTGTAGGAGGAGAGAAGGCGCGGCGGACAGCACTAACTGTGCTAGAAGCAGCCCCTACCTCCCTCTCCAAGACTCACGACTGTTCTCCTCTCACCAGGGCACCGTGCTGCGCTCTTAGAGCGACAGCGGGGTGGACCGGGCTTAGAGGGGGACAGCCTGTCCAGGAGTCCTAATTACCTAGCACTCACCACACCCCGACCCCTATCGCCAGCGGCAATCCAGGGGTACCCCAAAAATATTTTTCTCATTTTTTTCGCTTTTTTCACCTTTTTAGGATCTTAATACAATTTTCAGTATTAGAATTGACTCTATATTAATTGACTTAAAGCTCTGGACTTTCATTTTTTTGCACACCTTCATGATTCACCCAGAGGTGGGACGCCACCATTCTGGAGTGACCAGCATTCTGTGAAACAACATATATCTTGACCACCAGTTAATCAGTACTACATTTGTTTCATCCCCCGACCCCTCCCCCGGGATTTTTTCCTCCCATTTTTTCTACATGAATATTCTATTATTATTATTAATATTTTTTTCATAAATTTCTTTATAAATAAAGATATATTTTTCTTTTTTCATCCCATTTCTCTATATTGCTATTTATTTATTAGTTCTAGTTTTCTGACTGCTTATTATATAAAGCATTTAACCAATTGTTATACATTTCACACATCAGGCGCACCTATGAAAACCTTTTGTTAAACTATCTCTTCAGTGTGACCATGTATGTGTGTCACCCTATGCGTGGTACTTGGCCCATAGGGGCTTCCCTGTCTTAAGTACGCCATGCACCCAAATCCATAATCCAAACTGTAGATGTGGAAGCATGCTGGAAGTAACATCACTGACACTGGTGGGAGGGGTCCCAGTTCACACCAAGGGCTCTATTCATAAACAATGAGAATGGTTACTTTTCACTATATGTTGCATCAGTTGGATTCAACATAGAGCTATGTTAAGTAGCAATTCATGTATACTTACCTTTCTGGCGAAGCAATCAAAAAATGAGGGCTCCAGCGATCCTGTCTTCTGCTGCTGTCCTCTGAGTAACCAGGAAGTCAGTGAGGACCTTTATTCGCAAGCGCCAGGTCCCCTCACTGATCAGGGGGAGAGAAGCAGAGCAGGACAGCTGTGGGAGCAGCTGGCAGTCAGCAGACACAGGAAACCCAGCATATGTATATGTAGGGTCACCTCATTAATATGTAGCAGCGGCAGGGTTGGGGCAGAACGAGCCATCAGCAGACTGAGGTGACCTGGCAGGTCAGAGCAGCAGTGGTGAGAGAGCAAGGGCAGATTTTGTTTTTCCTGCTGCTTTACCTGGGACACCTCTGATTGGCCAGTGATGGAGGGGGCAGACAGCTGCTTTTCTCACATCAGGAACCTCTTTAGGCCATGTTGAGATATTTTATAAGCGAAATGGAAAGCTGAGCTTTCTGTGCTTCTAGGTACGTCTCTACCCGTACTAGTGTAAGGGAAAGTGATATCTACACTAATCATGTGCACCATGGAATCTGGGAATAGGACGAAGCAGTGGAAAGACCCGTTATCACTGATAAAGAGCTCTTTTGCTGCTACATGAATAGACCCACAAGTACCAACAAGGTAGATTCAATTCAGCTCGCTGTTAATATCGCTGGGAAGGAGGTCCACAAAGTTATTCAATTCATGTTAAGTGCGACCACTGGTTTTCTGCTCACACCCCTGCTGAGGTGCGAGCAGAAATCCAACAAAACTAGTGCCACAATGCTGTTTTGTGGCTTAGTGCAGCAAAGACAGCATCGCGGCAGCGCATTTATGTCGGAGAATGCCAGTTCTCACGATTAAACACCCAGTTTAAGGTGCGAGAACTGGCATTCACCAACATAACAGAGCGCTGAATTGAATAGCTCCGGGACTACCTTCCTGGCACTATTCACATTGTGCTCAACTGAATCAACCCCGTTGAGATTAACTCATTTTCGTCAGGTCGATTTCATTATACTATGCCCAGCATAGTGTTCATACAGTGCATCCGGAATGTATTCACAGAGCTTCACTTTTTCCGATATTTTGTTATGTTACAGCCTTATTCAAAAATGGAATAAATTAATTTTCCCTCAAAATTCTACACCCAATACCCCATAACGACAACGTGAAAAGTATTTTTTTGATTTTTGCAAATTTATTAAAAATAAAAAACTAAGAAATCACATGTACATAAGTATACACAGCCTTTGCCATGAAGCTCAAAATTGAGCTCAGGTGCATCCTCTTTCCACTAATCATCCTTGAGATGTTCCTGCAACTTAATTGGAGTCTACCTGTGGTAAATTCAGTTAATTGGACATGATTTGGAAAGGCACACACCTGTCTATATAAAGGTCCCACACTTGACAGTGCATGTCTGAGCACAAACCAAGCATGAAGTCAAAGGAATTGTCTGTAGACCTCCGAGACAGGATTGTCTCTAGGCACAATTCTGGGGAAGGGAACAGAAAAATATCTGCTTCTTTGAAGGTCACAATGAGCACAGTGGCCTCCATCATCCATAAATGGAAGTTCGGAACCACCAGGACTCTTCCTGGAGCTGGCCGGACGTCTAAACTGAGCGATCAGGGGAGAAGGGACCTAGTCAGGGAGGTGAACAAGAACCCGATGGTCACTCTGTCAGAGCTACAGCATTCCTCTGTGGAGAGGAGAACCTTCCAGAAGAACAACCATCTCTGCAGCAATCCACCAATCAGGCCTGTATGGTAGAGTGGCCAGACGGAAGCCACTCCTTAGTAAAAAGCACATGGCAGCACACCTGGAGTTTGCCAAAATGCACCTGAAGGATTCTCAGACCATGAGAAACAAAATTCTCTGGTCTGATGCGTCAAAGTCGAAAAATATTGAAGAACACACAGCACGTATAAACTGCACACACATGCCCACTGCGCGTGCACTCGTTCTGCCGTGCGTGCACATATCCGCAATTTGCGTATGGTCGCTCCCGCATGACCTGCGCATCGGCGCGTGATATGGGTATTTACGGCAGAGTTTGTGTACGCATGGAGAGCCATCAAAACACATTACATATTTAATCCAAATAGTGCACAATGTACACAGTCTCCTTGCACCACATCAGAAAGTTATAGCTGTTTAAATGGTTGCAGAACAAAGGGATTCACCTTTACAGGATAGGAGGGGACAGACTAAGGTTATAAGGTGATATTTGGTATCCAGCTGTAGGGTATTTTAAGGGTAACATTCCGGTGTTGGTCTGCGGAAGATCGCATGTTCCTGCGGATAGTTATGTGCAGAAGCAGAATATAGATATAAACTGTATTTACTGTATATTATATATGCGGTGGGATTCCAGAGGAGACCACCCACAAGAGCAGTTGAGAAAGACATCGCCTACCTTTTCAAATCAACCTATGACCTCTCCTGTACTGTAAAAGTGCATCCCTGTGTCCAATGGACAAAGGGATTACAGTATCCATTGTATTGCTTTTGGAAGACTTGTATAAATAAAGCCTGCTGCAGCCCGGCCAGACACAAGACTCACAATGTTATCTATTTGATTACGGAGGACTGGACCAGGAAGCGCACGCGAATATTCTCACGTATGTATCATTGACCTGTAGCCATTATTCTGTTATATATATTGTCTTGTATTGTAGTGTATAATTTGTATTGTAAACCCCCTTTCAGAAATAATCCACTGTGGTGTCGGAACCCAGCGGTAAACTCACAATTGGTGTCATGTGCTCATTGCCTTGCTAAGGTTTAAAGTGTATTATTACTATTAGTGCATAGCAATGCTGTAGAAGGTTTAAAGTGCATCTCTGGGTGTGTATGCACTGCGAGTACTTTGTACCGTCAGCGCGGCGTGTGTACGCAAAGTCCGTACACTACGGAACCCTTTTACGCTAATAGCGTAAAAGGTGCGTAGTGTGAATTAAATATAGCGGCCACAGCGGCTAAAGGTTTAAAATGTATTTAAGGTGTGTTTAAGGTATAGCTTTCATTCCTGTAAAGATAATCGGCATTATCAGATGAGACAAAGATTAAACTCTTTGGCGTGAATGCCAGGCGTCATGTTTGCAAGAAACCAGGCACCACTCATCACCAGGCCAATACCATCCCTACAGTGAAGCATGGTGGTGGCAGCATCATGCTACGGGGATGTTTTTCAGCGGCAGGAACTGGGAGACTAGTCAGGATAGAGGGAAAGATGAATGCAGCAATGTACAGAGACATCCTGAATGAAAACCTGCTCCAGAGCGCTCTTGACCTCAGACTGGGGCGACAGTTCATCTTTCAGCAGGACAACGACTTTAAGCACACAGCCAAGATATCAAAGTAGTGGCTTCAGGAAAACTCTGTGAATGTCCTTGAGTGGCCCAGTCAGAGGCCAGACTTGAATCTGATTGAACATCTCTGGAGAGATCTGAAAATGGCTGTGCAGACGCTTTCCATCCAACCTGATGGAGCCTGAGAGGTGCTGCAGAGAGGAATGGACGAAACTGGCCAAAGATAGGTGTGCCAAGCTTGTGACATCATATTCAAAAAGACTTGAGGCTGTAATTGCTGACAAAGGTGCATCAACAAAGTATTGAGCAAAGGCTGTGAATACTTATGTGCATGTGATTTCTTAGTTTTTTATTTATAATAAATTTGCAAAAATCTCAAAAAAATAAGAATTTACTTACCGATAATTCTATTTCTCGTAGTCCGTAGTGGATGCTGGGGACTCCGTCAGGACCATGGGGAATAGCGGCTCCGCAGGAGACAGGGCACAAAAGCAAGCTTTTAGGATCACATGGTGTGTACTGGCTCCTCCCCCTATGACCCTCCTCCAAGCCTCAGTTAGGTACTGTGCCCAGACGAGCGTACACAATAAGGAAGGATCTTGAATCCCGGGTAAGACTCATACCAGCCACACCAATCACACCGTACAACTTGTGATCTGAACCCAGTTAACAGTATGATAACAAAGAAGTAGCCTCTTAAAAAAGATGGCTCACAACAATAATAACCCGATTTTTGTAACAATAACTATGTACAAGTAATGCAGACAATCCGCACTTGGGATGGGCGCCCAGCATCCACTACGGACTACGAGAAATAGAATTATCGGTAAGTAAATTCTTATTTTCTCTAAAGTCCTAGTGGATGCTGGGGACTCCGTCAGGACCATGGGGATTATACCAAAGCTCCCAAACGGGCGGGAGAGTGCGGATGACTCTGCAGCACCGAATGAGAGAACTCCAAGTCCTCTTTAGCCAGAGTATCAAATTTGTAAAATTTTACAAACGTGTTCTCCCCTGACCACGTAGCTGCTCGGCAAAGTTGTAATGCCGAGACCCCTCGGGCAGCCGCCCAAGATGAGCCCACCTTCCTTGTGGAGTGGGCTTTTACAGTTTTAGGCTGTGGCAGGCCTGCCACAGAATGTGCAAGTTGAATTGTGCTACAGATCCAACGAGCAATCGTCTGCTTAGACGCAGGAGCACCCATCTTGTTGGGTGCATACAAGATAAACAACGAGTCAGATTTTCTGACTCCAGCTGTCCTTGAAATATATATTTTCAATGCTCTGACAACGTCCAGTAACTTGGAGTCCTCCAAGTCGCTAGTAGCCGCAGGCACCACAATAGGCTGGTTCAAGTGAAAAGCCGAAACCACCTTAGGGAGAAAATGAGGACGTGTCCGCAGTTCTGCCCTGTCCGAATGGAAAATCAGATATGGGCTTTTGTACGATAAAGCCGCCAACTCTGAAACTCTCCTGGCTGAAGCCAGGGCCAATAGCATGGTTACTTTCCATGTAAGATACTTCAAATCTACCAATTTGAGAGGCTCAAACCAATGAGATTTGAGAAATTCCAAAACTACGTTTAGATCCCACGGTGCCACTGGAGGCACAATTGGGGGTTGTATATGTAGTACACCCTTGACAAAAGTTTGTACTTCAGGCACTGAAGCCAATTCTTTCTGGAAGAAGATTGATAAGGCCGAAATTTGAACTTTAATAGACCCCAATTTGAGGCCCATAGACAATCCTGCCTGCAGGAAATGTAGGAATCGACCCAATTGAAATTCTTCCGTTGGGGCCTTCTTGGCCTCACACCACGCAACATATTTTCTCCAAATGCGGTGATAATGTTGTGCGGTCACTTCCTTCCTAGCTTTAATCAAGGTAGGAATAACTTCCTCTGGAATGCCCTTTTCTTTTAGAATCCGGCGTTCAACCGCCATGCCGTCAAACGCAGTCGCGGTAAG
The DNA here is from genome assembly GCF_028390025.1 of Pseudophryne corroboree. Lineage (NCBI taxonomy): Eukaryota > Metazoa > Chordata > Amphibia > Anura > Myobatrachidae > Pseudophryne > Pseudophryne corroboree. Next base: position 296,127,312 of record NC_086447.1, on the reverse strand, counting down.
TCTTGGAACATACAAGGTCCCTGCTGAAGCAGATCCCTTCTTAGAGGTAGAGGCCACGGATCTTCCGTGAGCATCTCTTGAAGTTCCGGATACCAAGTTCTTCTTGGCCAATCCGGAGCCACTAGTATTGTTCTTACTCCCCTTTTCCGTATAATTCTCAGTACCTTTGGTATGAGAGGCAGAGGAGGAAACACATACACTGACTGGTACACCCACGGTGTTACCAGAGCGTCCACAGCTATTGCCTGAGGGTCTCTTGACCTGGCGCAATATCTGTCCAGTTTTTTGTTGAGGCGAGACGCCATCATGTCCACCTTTGGTTTTTCCCAATGGTTCACAATCATGTGGAAAACTTCCGGATGAAGTCCCCACTCTCCCGGGTGAAGGTCGTGTCTGCTGAGGAAGTCTGCTTCCCAGTTGTCCACTCCCGGGATGAACACTGCTGACAGTGCTATGACATGATTTTCCGCCCAGCGAAGAATCCTTGCAGCTTCTGTCATTGCTCTTCTGCTTCTCGTGCCGCCTTGTCTGTTTACGTGGGCGACTGCCGTGATGTTGTCCGACTGGATCAACACCGGCTGACCCTGAAGCAGCGGTTTCGCCAAGCTTAGAGCATTGTAGATTGCTCTTAGCTCTAGTATATTTATGTGAAGAGACGTCTCCAGGTTTGACCATACACCCTGGAAGTTTCTTCCCTGTGTGACTGCTCCCCAGCCCCGTAGGCTGGCATCCGTAGTCACCAGGACCCAGTCCTGTATGCCGAACCTGCGGCCCTCTAACAGATGGGCACTCTGCAACCACCACAGGAGAGACAACCTTGTCCTTGGTGACAGTGTTATACGCTGATGCATGTGCAGATGCGATCCGGACCATTTGTCCAGCAGATCCCACTGAAATATTCGTGCATGGAATCTGCCGAATGGAATTGCTTCGTAAGAAGCCACCATCTTTCCCAGGACTCTTGTGCATTGATGTACTGACACATTTCCTGGTTTTAGGAGGTTCCTGACAAGTTCGGATAACTCCCTTGCTTTCTCCTCCGGGAGAAACACCTTTTTCTGAACCGTGTCCAGAATCATTCCCAGGAACAGCAGACGTGTTGTCTGGGACAATTGAGATTTTGGAAGATTCAGAATCCACCCGTGTTGTTGAAGCACTACTTGGGTTAGTGCTACACCGACTTCCAGCTGTTCTCTGGACTTTGCCCTTATCAGGAGATCGTCCAAGTAAGGGATAATTAATACGCCTTTTCTTCGTAGAAGAACCATCATTTCGGTCATTACCTTGGTAAAGACCCGAGGTGCCGTGGACAACCCAAACGGCAGCGTTTGAAACTGATAATGACAGTCTTGTATCACGAACCTGAGATACCCTTGGTGTGAGGGGTAAATTGGGACATGCAGATAAGCATCTTTTATGTCCAGGGACACCATGAAGTCCCCTTCTTCCAGATTCGCTATCACTGCTCTTAGTGACTCCATCTTGAACTTGAATTTCTGTATGTACAGGTTCAAGGATTTCAGATTTAGAATAGGTCTTACCGAACCGTCCGGCTTCGGTACCACAAATAGTGTGGAATAATACCCCTTTCCCTGTTGTAGGAGGGGTACCTTGACTATCACCTGCTGAGAATACAGCTTGTGAATGGCTTCCAATACCGTCGCCCTTTCTGAGGGAGACGTTGGTAAAGCAGACTTTAGGAAACGGCGAGGGGGAGATCTTTCGAATTCCAACATGTAACCCTGAGATACTATCTGCAGGATCCACGGGTCCACCTGTGAGCGAGCCCACTGATTGCTGAAAACCTTTAGTCGACCCCCCACCGCTCCTGAGTCCGCTTGTAAAGCCCCAGCGTCATGCTGATGGCTTTGTAGAACCCGGGGCGGGCTTCTGGTCCTGGGCAGGGGCTGCTTGCTGCGCTCTCTTACCCTTTCCTCTGCCTCGTGGCAGATAAGACTGTCCTTTTGCCCGCTTGTTTTTATAGGAGCGAAAGGACTGCGGCTGAAAAGACGGTGTCTTTTTCTGTTGGGAGGGGGTCTGAGGTAAAAAAGTGGATTTGCCGGCAGTTGCCGTGGCCACCAGATCCGATAGACCAACCCCAAATAATTCCTCTCCTTTATATGGCAATACTTCCATATGCCTTTTGGAATCCGCATCACCTGACCACTGTCGCGTCCATAAACTTCTTCTGGCAGATATGGACATCGCACTTACTCTCGATGCCAGAGTGCAAACATCCCTCTGAGCATCTCGCATATAAAGAAACGCATCCTTTAATTGCTCTAGAGTCAATAAAATACTGTCCCTATCCAGGGTATCAATATTTTCAGTCAGGGAATCCAACCACACTACCCCAGCACTGCACATCCAGGCTGAGGCTATTGCTGGTCGGAGTATAACACCAGTATGCGTGTATATACTCTTCAGGGTAGTTTCCAGCCTCCTATCTGCTGGATCCTTGAGGGCGGCCGTATCTGGAGACGGCAACGCCACTTGTTTTGATAAACGTGTGAGCGCTTTATCCACCCTAGGGGGTGTTTCCCAGCGCGCCCTAACCTCTGGTGGGAAAGGGTATAATGCCAATAACTTCTTAGAAATTAGCAGTTTTCTATCTGGGTTAACCCACGCTTCATCACACACGTCATTCAATTCCTCTGATTCTGGAAAAGCTACAGGTAGTTTTTTCACCCCCCACATAATACCCCTTTTTGAGGTACCAGCAGTATCAGAGATCTGCAAAGCCTCCTTCATTGCCGTGATCATATAACGTGCGGCCCTATTGGAAAATACGTTTGTTTCTTCACCGTCGACACTAGATTCATCTGTGTCGGTACCTGTGTCGACTGACTGAGGTAAGGGACGTTTTACAGCCCCTGACGGTGTCTGAGACGCCTGAGCAGGTACTAACTGGTTTTCCGGCCGTCTCATTTCGTCAACTGACTTTTGTAATGTACTAACATTATCACGTAATTCCATAATTAAAGCCATCCATTCCGGTGTCGACTCCCTAGGGGGTGACATCACCATTACCGGCAATTGCTCCGCCTCCACACCAACATCGTCCTCATACATGTCGACACACACGTACCGACACACAGCAGACACACAGGGAATGCTCTTATCGAAGACAGGACCCCACTAGCCCTTTGGGGAGACAGAGGGAGAGTTTGCCAGCACACACCAAAAGCGCTATAAAATGTATATAAACAACCCTAAAAGGTGTTGTTTTTGTTATATGCGCTTTAAATATATAAATATCGCCAAAATATGCCCCCCTTCTCTTTGTTACCCTGTTTCTGTAGTGCAGTGCAGGGGAGAGTCCTGGGAGCCTTCCTCACAGCGGAGCTGAGCAGGAAAATGGCGCTGTGTGCTGAGGAGAATAAGCCCCGCCCCCTTTTCGGCGGGCTTTTCTCCCGGGTTTTGAGATATCTGGCCTGGGTTAAATACATACATATAGCCTCAATGGCTATATGTGATGTATTCTTTGCCATCAAAGGTATTAAATATTGCTGCCCAGGGCGCCCCCAGCAGCGCCCTGCACCCTCCGTGACCGTTCAGTGTGAAGTGTGTAGCAACAATGGCGCACAGCTGCAGTGCTGTGCGCTACCTTCATGAAGGCTGAAGAGCCTTCTGCCGCCTGTTTCCGGACCCTCGATCTTCAGCATCTGTAAGGGGGATCGGCGGCGCGGCTCCGGGACGAACCCCAGGGTGACCTGTGTTCCGACTCCCTCTGAAGCTATGTCCAGTAGCCTAAGACTCCAATCCATCCTGCACGCAGGTGAGTTGAAAATCTCTCCCCTAAGTCCCTCGATGCAGTGAGCCTGTTGCCAGCAGGACTCACTGAAAATAATAAACCTAAAAACTTTTTCTAAGCAGCTCTTTAGGAGAGCCACCTAGATTGCACCCTGCTCGGACGGGCACAAAAACCTAACTGAGGCTTGGAGGAGGGTCATAGGGGGAGGAGCCAGTACACACCATGTGATCCTAAAAGCTTGCTTTTGTGCCCTGTCTCCTGCGGAGCCGCTATTCCCCATGGTCCTGACGGAGTCCCCAGCATCCACTAGGACGTTAGAGAAACATTTTTTTCATGTTGTCATTATGGGGTATTGTGTGTAGAATTTTGAGGGGAAAAATGTATTTATTCCATTTTGGAATAAGGCTGTAACATAACAAAATGTGGAAAAAGTGAAGCGCTGTGAATACTTTCCGGATGCACTGTAGTTGTGCTTTAAAAAAAAGTGTACATTACATTTTATATATATGCTGTCTTGCATCATATCATCCAATATTGCCACAGACTGCTGGATGTAAGAAATTGTGCAGACAGACTAGAGGTTACTAACTGATCCTCCCAGTCATCATATAAATGATGAAAGCACAAGCATAGTCTTCTGAGCAAATACTGATGAATTTTATACACACTTTCCTGTTTCCATCACTGTTGTCAATAGCTAGGACACAAATGCAAGGGGTGAATCAGAGGGTAACTAAGACAACCAACCAGCAAACCACCACCGCCCACCCCCTTCTAAAACTACCTACAAATTTATTCAGTGTCACAAATAACAGGGAGAAAGTTGTGCAAATTAACTGTAGTTATTTGAAAATTCCTTGTCAACATGATTACCATCAGAAAAGACAACAATAATTAGTTATATCAAAATATAAAATAATAGTTTCCAAAAGGTAATTCTGATTATGTTGTTTAAATATAGTTTCCAATTAAGCAATAAATGCGTTACTTTAATGAAGTATGCACATAAAGCTCAATACAACAAGATGTACTGTGTAGTGGTCTGGATGTTAAGCCTCACCTCCTGTACTCATTATCTTCTAGCACATCACACCATGCAAGCACACAGAGGCCTCCGTTTAGTCACTAGCACAATAAGCTAATGACAGGAACAAATCAGCTAATTATAGTTTAAGGTAAGAGAGTCAATTTTACAGTTCACACGCAAAATATAAATCAAAGATGATAGACACACATACCAATATACCAAAACACAATCATTTTATTCTATTCCATCATACAATGATATTGCACTAGCTGCCAGGGAATGGCACCTTTTAATATTCTTGAATATTTGACGACTTCTTGAAAAAATACTTTTTGAGGGGTGTGGGTCATTTTTATAATCCTTGACTAGTGCTCAGAGAAAATGTTTAAGGTGTTCATTGATTTACAGTTCAGCATTAAGAAATTGGTGTGTTTTTTTTTTACTACAATTATTGTTTGAGTTAAAACAAATAAATCACCAGAAAGTTCCATTTTGAAAGGAACACCGGGACAGAGAAATCTATCATGATTACTAATGAAATCTTAAAGAGGTTGTTAACTAACATAACACAACCATTGATTGGTTTGTTCAGAAGGTAGGTACATGAATGTCTGCGTCAGCAAAAGGTTACAAGGGAAGTAGGACGTACAAAACTAATATCACCAAAAAATAAGAATTTACTTACCGATAATTCTATTTCTCGTAGTCCGTAGTGGATGCTGGGAACTCCGTAAGGACCATGGGGAATAGCGGCTCCGCAGGAGACTGGGCACAAAAAGAAAGCTTTAGGACTACCTGGTGTGCACTGGCTCCTCCCCCTATGACCCTCCTCCAAGCCTCAGTTAGGATACTGTGCCCGGACGAGCGTACACAATAAGGAAGGATTTTGAATCCCGGGTAAGACTCATACCAGCCACACCAATCACACCGTACAACTTGTGATATGAAACCCAGTTAACAGCATGATAACAGAGGAGCCTCTGAATAGATGGCTCACAACAAGAACCCGATTAGTTAACAATAACTATGTACAAGTATTGCAGACAATACGCACTTGGGATGGGCGCCCAGCATCCACTACGGACTACGAGAAATAGAATTATCGGTAAGTAAATTCTTATTTTCTCTGACGTCCTAGTGGATGCTGGGAACTCCGTAAGGACCATGGGGATTATATCAAAGCTCCCAAACGGGCGGGAGAGTGCGGATGACTCTGCAGCACCGAATGAGAGAACTCCCGGTCCTCCTCAGCCAGGGTATCAAATTCATAGAATTTTGCAAACGTGTTTGCCCCTGACCAAGTAGCTGCTCGGCAAAGTTGTAAAGCCGAGACCCCTCGGGCAGCCGCCCAAGATGAGCCCACCTTCCTTGTGGAATGGGCTTTTATTGATTTAGGCTGCGGTCATCCTACCGCAGAATGCGCCAGCTGAATAGTGCTACAAATCCAGCGCGCAATAGACTGCTTAGAAGCAGGAGCACCCAGCTTGTTGGGTGCCATCAGGATAAACAGCGAGTCAGTTTTCCTGACTCCAGCCGTCCTGGAAAAATAAAATTTTCAGGGCCCTGACTACTTCCAGCAACTTGGAATCCTCCAAGTCCCTAGTAGCCGCAGGCACCACAATAGGTTGGTTCAAGTGAAAACCTGAGACCACCTTTGGGAGAAACTGAGGACGAGTCCTCAACTCTGCCCTATCCATATAGAAAATCAGATAAGGCTTTTACATGACAAAGCCGCCAATTCTGACACACGCCTGGCCAAGGCCAAGGCCAACAGCATGACCACTTTCCACGCGAGATACTTTAGCTCCATGGTTTTAAGTGGCTCAACCAATGCGACTTTAGGAAATCCAACACCACGTTGAGATCCAAAAAGTGCCACAGGAGGCACAAAAGGAGGCTGAATATGTAGTACTCCTTTAACCAAAGTCTGAACTTCAGGCAGTGAAGCCAGTTATTTCTGGAAGAAAATCGACAGAGCCGAAATCTGGACCTTGATGGACCCCAATTTGAGGCCCAAACGTCACCCCTGCTTGCAGGAAGTGCAGGAATCGACATAGTTGAAATTCCTCCGTCGGGGCCTTCATGGCCTCCCACCAAGCAATAAATTTTCGCCAAACGCGGCGATAATGTCTTGCGGTGACATCCTTCCTGGCTATGATCAGGGTAGGGATGACTTCCTTCGGAATACCCTTTTCCTTTAGGATCCGGTGTTCTACCGCCATGCCGTCAAACGCAGCCGCGGTAAGTCTTGGAACAGACAGGGTCCCTGCTGCAGCAGGTCTTGTCTAAGCGGCAGAGGCCAAGGGTCCTCTGCCAGCATCTCTTGAAGTTCCGGGTACCAAGCTCTTCATGGCCAATCCGGAACCCCGAGTATGGTTTTCACTCCTCGCCTTCTTATTATTCTCAGTACCTTGGGTATGAGAGGTAGAGGAGGAGACACATAAACCGACTGGTACACCCACGGTGTCACTAGAGCGTCCCCAGCGATCGCCTGAGGGTCCCTTGACCTGGCGCAATATCTTTTCAACTTCTTGTTGAGGCGGGACGCCATCATGTCCACCCGTGGTCATTCCCAACGGTTTACCCGCATTTGGAAAACTTCTGAATGAAGTCCCCATTCTCCTGGGTGTAGGTCGCCCATCGGAGAATCCTTGTGGCTTCTGCCATCGCCATCCTGCTTCTTGTGCCGCCCTGTCTGTTTACATGGGCGACCGCCGTGATGTCGTCTGATTGGATCAGTACCGGCTGGTTCTGAAGCAGGGGCCTTGCTTGGCTTAGGGCATTGTAAATGGCCCTTCGCTGCAGAATATTTATGTGAAGCGAAATCTCCTTGGAAATTTCTTCCCTGTGCGACTACACCCCAGCCCTGAAGGCTGGCATCCGTGGTCACCAGGACCCAGTCCTGTATTCCGAATCTGCGGCCCTCTAGTAGATGAGCCCTCTGCAGCCACCACAGCAGCGACACCCTGTTTCTTGCTGACAGGGTTATCCGCTGTTGTATCTGTAGATGGGACCCGGACCATTAGTCCCACAGGTCCCACTGGAACGTCCTTGCGTGGAGTCTTCCGAATGGAATTATGCTTCGTATGAAGCTACCATTTTTCCCAGGACTCGTGTGCATTAATGTACCGACACCTGTCCTGGTTATAGGATGTCTCTGACTAGAGATGACAACTCCTCGGCTTTTTCCACTGGAAGAAACACTCTTTTCTGGTCTGCGTTCAGAAACATTTCCAGGAACAGAAGACGTGTCGTCGGGACCAGCTGTGACTTTGGAATATTGAGAATCCAGTCGTGCTGTTGTAGCACTTCCCGAGAGAGTGCTACCCCCACTACCAACTGTTCTTTGGACCTCGCCTTTATCAGGAGATCGTCCAAGTACGGGATAATAAAAACTTCCTTCTTGCGAAGGAGTATCATCAATTCTGCCATTACCTAGGTAAAGACCTTCGGTGCCGTGGACAACTCCACCGGCCGCGTCTGGAACTGATAGCGACAGTCCTGTACCACATATCTGAGGTACTCCTGGTGAGGAGGGTAAATGGGGACATGCAGGTACGCATCCTTGATGTCCAGGGAGACCCTGTAATCCCCATCGTCCAGGCTCGTAATATCCGCCCTGAGCGATTCCATCTTGAACTTGAATCTTCTGATATAAAAGTTCAAGTATTTTAATTTCAAGATGGGTCTCACCGAAACGTTTCGGTACCACAACCACTGTGGAATAGTAACCCCTTCCTTGCTGAAGGAGGGGCACCTTGACAATCACTTGTTGTGATTATAGTGTTGAATATCCACCAACACCGTCTCCCTGGCAGAGGGAGGTGCCGGTAAGGCAGATTTTAGGAAACGGCGGGGGGAAGAACGTCTCGAACTCCAGCCTGTACCCCTGAGATACTACTTGAAGGACCCAGGGATCCATGTGAGAGAGCCCATTGTCCGCTGAAATTTCTGAGACGGGCCCCCACCGTACCCGGGTCCGCCTGAGCAGCCCCCGCACCATGCTGTGGACCTACCGGACGCAGGGAGGATTTCTGCTCTTGGGAACTAGCTGTGTGTTGCAGCTTTTTCCTCTACCTTTGCCTCTCGGCAGAAAGGATGAGCCTCTAGCCCTCTTGCTTTTCTGGGGCCGAAAAGGACTGTACTTGATGATACGGTGCTTTCTTTTGTTGTGGGGTAGCCTGTGGCAAAAAAATCGATTTCCCAACAGTAGCTGTGGAAACGAGGTCTGAAAAACCAACCCCAAACAGTTTTACCCCCTTATAGGGCAACTTCCATGTGCCGATTCGAGTCGGCATCGCCTGACCATTGCCAAGTCCATAACCCCCGTCTGGCGGCAATGGACCTAGCGCTTATTTTTTATGCCAGCCGGCAAATATCCCTCTGTGCATCACGTATGTATAAGACCACGTCTTTTATATGCTCTATTTTCAGCAAAATATTGTCCCTATCCATAGTTATTTTCCGACAGGGAATCTGACCACGCAGCGGGAGCACTGCACATCCATGCCGAAGCAACGGCTGGTCGCAATATAATGCCCTAGTGTGTGACTATATCTAATAGGGTAACCTCCTGCTTTCTATCAGCAGGTCCCTTCAGGGCGGCCGTATCCGGAGACGGTAGTGCCACCTTTTCTGATAAGCGTGTATGCGCTGTATCTACCCTATGGGGTGTTTCCCCGCGTGACCTATCCTCTGGCGGGAAAGGATACGCTGCCAATAACCGTTTTAGAAATTATCAATTTCTTACCGGGGGAAGACCACTCTTCCTCACACACCTCATTTAATTTCTCAGATGCAGGAAAAACTACTAATAGTTTTCTCTCACCAAACACAATACCCTTTTATGTGGTACCTGGGGTATAATCATAAATGTGTAATACATTTTTCATTGCCTCAATCCTGTAACGGGTGGACCTATTTGGAGGGTACACCAGTCTCATCGACGTCGACACTGGAGTCAGTATCCGTGTCGACATCTGTGTCTGTTATCTGAGGTAGCGGGCGATTTTAGAGCCCCCCATGACATTTGAGACGCTGGAACAGGCACAAGCTGAGTAGCCGGCTGTTCTGTGTCGTCGACCTTTTATGTAAGGAGTTGACACTTTCACGTAATCTTTCCATAAGTTCAACCACACCGGTGTCGACCCCGCAGGGGGTGACAACATATTTACAGGCATTCGCTCCGCCTCCACCTCATTATCCTCCAAATACCTGTCGACACAGCCGTACCGACACACAGCACACACACAGGGAATGCTCTGATAGAGGACAGGACCACACAAAGCCCTTTGGGGAGACAGAGGGAGAGTATGCCAGCACACACCAGGGCGCTATATATCACAGGGATAGCACCTATAAAAAGTGTTTTCCCTTATAGCTGCATATATATATGTATACTGCACCTAAATTGTGCCCCCCCTCTCTTTTTAACCCTTTCTGTAGTGTATTAACTGCAGGGGAGAGCCAGGGAGCTTCCCTCCAACGGAGCTGTGAGGGAAAAATGGCGCCAGTGTGCTGAGGAGATAGCTCCGCCCCTTTTTCGCGGACTTTTCTCACGCATTTTTATGGATTCTGGAAGGGATTAATGTACATCCATATAGCCCTGGGGGTTATATGTGATGTATTTTTGCCAGCCAAGGTGTTAATATTGCTGCTCAGGGCGCCCCCCCCCAGCGCCCTGCACCAATCAGTGACCGCAGTGTGAGGTGTGCATGAGGAGCAATGGCGCACAGCTGCAGTGCTGTGCGCTACCTTGATGAAGACTGATGTCTTCTGCCGCCGATTTTCCGGACCTCTTCTTGCTTCTGGCTCTGTAAGGGGGCCGGCGGCGCGGCTCTGGGACCGGACTCCGAGGCTGGGCCTGTGTTCGATCCCTCTGGAGCTAATGGTGTCCAGTAGCCTAAGAAGCCCAAGCTGGCTGCAAGCAGGCAGGTTCGCTTCTTCTCCCCTTAGTCCCTCGATGCAGTGAGCCTGTTGCCAGCAGGTCTCACTGAAAATAAAAAACCTAAAACTAACTTTTATCTAAGAAGCTCAGGAGAGCCCCCTAGATTGCACCCTGCTCGGTCGGGCACAAAAATCTAACTGAGGCTTGGAGGAGGGTCATAGGGGGAGGAGCCAGTGCACACCAGGTAGTCCTAAAGCTTTCTTTTTGTGCCCAGTCTCCTGCGGAGCCGCTATTCCCCATGGTCCTTACGGAGTTCCCAGCATCCACTAGGACGTCAGAGAAACCCAGGTTTCCAGATACAGTTTCAACTCGGGCCAGACCATGTTTATACTGCACATTGGACCCAATTTATTCCTAGGTCAGCCCCATTAATACCCCTTTCACACCGCACAAATAACCCGATATCAACCCGGCATATTGCCGGGTCGACACAAGTCAGCGTGCGGTGTGAAAGCGCCATGTCGGAAATCCCGGGTCGCCTGACCTGGCAATTCAACCCGGGAATAAAAGCAGTGTTATTCCCGGGTTGAATACTGGGTCAATGGCAGCGTAAACGGGCTCCCTGGTCGATGCAACCCGGCACCCGTTCACTACAACAGAGAGAGGCGGCGCAGAGATGATCTCATCTTACAGTGTCAGCTACGCCCCCTGCCGCTATGGCAACCCGCCTGGCATATTGCTGGGTCAGGGAAGCCAGCAGCAGCGTCCAATGCCGGATCCCACCCGGGAAGGACCCGTTTCCAATTCCCGGGTGGGACCCGGCATTGGCAGTGTGAAAGGGGTATTACATTGAACCCAGGGCTGCTTTGCATGTCACTAACAGACCCTCCCTTGAGGTGGACCTCTGTATACACAGCCAATCACCAGCTTTTAAGCATAACCCAGGTCAAATAACCCAGGTCGAGCTGTTTACACTGCACCGTTACCAGGGTCCAACCTGGATCGGATTCCCTGGTCAATCGACCTGGGTTATTTTACAAGGACCCTTTTACACCAAGTTGTGACCTGGGTAGACCCAGCAATAACCCGGGTCAATGCTTGGTGTAGAGGTATAAATCACCATTTTCGGGTACAAATGTTTTCATGCATTTTGGATTGGGACTCAATGGGGAGGTTCTGACAGAGCCTCACATGCTATTATAACATGTTATCAAGAAATGAGAGCTTGCTTGTTGCTTCCATCCCATAGAAGTTTTCCTCCCGTAATTACCCATAATGAGATAGACTCCACTGCACTTAGGGGGGAGATGTACTAAGTGGTGATAAAAGTGTAGAAGTGAGCCATTAGACAAGTTGCCCATGGCAACCAATCAGCATTGACGCAACATTTATAATTCACATACTATAAAAGTATACAGAGCAGCTGATTGGTTGCCATGGGCAACTTCTCCACTGGCTCACTTCCCACTTTTATCACTGTTTAGTACATCTCCACCTTAATTGAAGTTCCCCTCTGTACTCAATGTATCCTATGTATAAAAACATTGGAGAATGGCATGAGACAGGAGATTGCACACAGCAAAGGGAATTTAGGACAATTCAAGAGGGAGCTCCTTAAAGAGAACCAGTTACCATAACAAACGGCAAAATATCCTTTTGAGGTTGGAAAAATGTGCCTTGTGTTACACAAGGTTATAAAAGTTATTTTTTTGGGAAAAAAATATTTCTTTCAAAAAAAAAAAAACTTGTCCTGATTGTAGACCTGTATCTCTCACTTTATGGCAGTCTAGAGACTACTTACCTACATGACTGAGGACAGAAACAAACAAACACAGCATAGCTTTCCATCAATTGATTTAACATCTGGATAAAATTGAGGTTGAGTGCTACATTTACAAGCTAGTCTATTCAGACAGATAAGCAAAGACCCCTGACTACTCCTTAAGTGAAAATGGTCTCCTATTGTTCTCTGTGGAAGTTTCAAAAATAATTATATAAGCAGATTAATAACTGTATTGGTATAAAATGCATTACCTATATCCTGTGAGGTTTTTTAGGTAAATAGGACTGTGAGGAGAGGTAGGTTAAAATTAGTGATGAGCGAGGTTCGGTTTTACTCGGTTTTACTCGGTTCTCAAAACGGCATCTTATTGGCTATCCAAAACACGTGACATCCGTGAGCCAATAAGATGCCGTTTTGAGAACCGAGTAAAACCGAGTAAAACCGAATCCGCTCATCACTAGTTAAAATACTAATAAAAACCATTATATCAAGGATTTATCTTTGATATAAACCATATATGCAACTTCACATTAATGAGCAATACGTCAAGTGTACAATTACAAAATTATACTTTTTTTATGGCACCACAATTATTTTCCACACAAGAAAACATACAAAATTATTTCAGACATGAGCCATAACTTCAATATAAAAGGTTCATTAGAGAACAATAATGAATAATATATGACTTCAGCACATGCTAAAATGGTAACCAGATTATAGTTTTGCATTACTAACATATATGCAAAAACCTTCCTTACTTTAGGTTGGATTCTCTTGGGTTGGTTCTTCTTACTAAACTTCTCTTTCATTTCCTGTAAAAGAACCTTCATCTTTTTGCCATCTGGAGTATTCATATATTTCGGGCTCAGATGAAGGTAACAGTACCACTTGGCAGAATCAAAGCCCCAATGGCAGGTTCTTTTATCTGGCGACCGATGAGAGTGCATGACAAAAGTCTGTGTTGAGAACATCCCATAACATTCCAAACACTGAATGCAAGGGGTGTCAGGCTGGCTGTAGAGTTGAGGTGCAAATAAACCTTGGCACTTTCCTAAACAATCATGTTCAACTTCAAAGGCACTACCCGTTTCCTTTAATTGAGCCAAAGAGTTTTTTGCCGGCAACAAGCTGCCATTTTGTGGAAAAGAATGTGGTCGCAAAAGAGCATTGCATAGTCTCTGGGCATCTGTCAAAGTGATCAGTCCACAAGATGGAGCATTAAAAGGAAGAATTCCCAAAACTTTTAAAATGTGAAGCTGGTCTGATGTACAACGTGAGCAGTATATGTACATTTCATCGCACACAATATTAATCTGCTGAAGTGAGAAGTCTCTCAGAACAGAGTTTAAGACTTGAGGAAGGCAGAGTCTTTTCTCACCTCCCACCATAAAACAAGAAATCGATTCTCCCTCCAGATCTGTCTGGGTGAGCTCTGTTGAACTGTCTGATGGAATGAGAAGTGGCCCAGGGTGAATCTGTGGGGATGGAAGAGGCAAGAATACAGTTGGGGACATATTTTCTTGTGAAAACCGAGCAGAAAATGCAGCAGGTCCACCCAGCGAACTCCGGCTGCTTAAATTGAACTGTGCCAATGTATGTTTCAGTCCAGGGTTCATCTCAGAAGATCTACTGAGTGTTACACTTGCTGATTTGACACCATCTTTAGTCTCCTCTATGGCAGTGTCTTTATAGTCCTCTATTTCCATTTTGATTGCTATAACCTTATTTGCAACATTAGGAACTTCTGCATTAATATCAATTTCCTTTGCCAGTTTTTTTAGTGGTGGGCTACCATCATCCCCCATATTTGCACTTCCTTTGGAAAACAAATTTCAAAAAGTTCAGGTCTACCGACTTTTAATCTCTAGAGGCCATCATCATATCAATAAATAAAATATAACCAAATTTTGGGTAAGTGCTAGAACAAATCCATGCTACATTATTTATATGAAATATATATAGTCAGGCAATAAAAAATAAAAAAACAATGTGCCTACATTTGCAGGTCCTCTGCAATGACACAATAAAAACAAAAATATAAATTAATTGGTAGTTGGAAAATAAAAATCCCAAATCTTCAACCAGCGAGGAGTGCAGTGTGCAATATAATTATAAAGTGCGCATGTACTGTTAATTTTACTTTAACCTAAGTAGAATGACTATATATATTTTCCTATATATATTTTTTATTTTATTTAATCAATATCTATTTTACAAAAACTGCATCCACGTTGCAACAGAGAGCGAAGTCAGTTGGTAAAATGAAGATCTAATGGCGACAGTGCTTCCAGCAATGTAGTTTCTAGGATCCAGTTAACACGAGTTATTTCTAAACATATATCCAAGAATTAAAAGCACTCCTCTTCTGCAGGTGTGTTATTTCAGAAAGCCATATCTTTATCTAGAAAAACAAAAGGAAGACATATGTGCTTTACATGGTCAAGGTCAAATTATTAAAACGCACATAAGCATTATCAAATATACAAGGCATCTTTACATCTAAATAACTGAAATCTACATTTACAAAATACCCTTTTCAGACATTACAATGATGGCGTAGGGGTTAACAAAATATAGGCTAACGTTGGCTTTCAACAGAAGGTCATAATGATTATCCTTTGTGTTAGATTTTACATTTTTTCAGGCATATCAATCGGCATGCCAAGCCTCCATGCCTCGCTTTTTCTAGTGTAAAAGCCATGCCGGATTACTGTGGGTGCTGCAAGCTGTATTTCAAACACCCAATAAGGACGCGTTTAATGGCAAATAGCAAAATGTGAACGTGACACCGAGCTTAATCACATAAAATTCTTGCTTAAACTCAATAATTGGAAAGAAAGAAAACAGAAATCTTGCTGAAGACTGTCATGTGATAATGTTATGTAGTCAGCTTACAGTTCACTGCAGTCCAGTAGGAAGCTGATAACTCAGCTAGAGATGCTGATGGCAGGACCCCAGGAAGGAGCTTCCTCCATCCCTGCCTGACTGTGCAACTGTTAATATCACCATCTCACCCCTAGGCATTTAACTCTGTCCTCCCTACATGGTTAAAGGAACCAGGTTACAATCCATGCAGATGTGGGATGAGTGAGTGATCATGAAGATCTGATTAATTATGCTAGTCCCCTATAGTGTTGGAAGCATGGGGAGTTATACAAAGGAGAAAAAAAATAATCATATATTTTGACGAAACCAATAAATAAAAGCAAAAATAGCATGCTATTAGCAGACCCTCTATCCGTCACTGGCTGTACAGAATATAAGGGCAGTTACTGTCAACATGGACATTTTAATGCATGTTAAATTAATCAGATGGAACAATCGTTTAAACATGGTCACATCTGACAACCAGAGTTACTAACTGGGCATTCCAAGACAGTGGTAAAACAATAGCACCAAAAGTGAGTGTGCCATTCATCCTCTAGCACTTAACATGATGATGATCAATAATCTAATCCTGCACTGTTTACAGTGTACCATAGTGTCATTAATGAAGCAGGGAGGAAACAATAAGCTAGGGAATCCCCATACCAAACAGGCATTTAATTCTACAAGCAGACAATCAATGACTGATGCTTGAAAGTCTAATGTGATGTCTGTCACAAACAATAACCACTGGGGATGCCCAATCGCTGTCCAGTACCGTGACCACTGGTAGACACACACACACACACAGAACACAGCTGCTAGTCCTCCTACCCCCTACACTGGGAATGCTTTTCTCTGCAAATAATGCTGCACACCCCACTCTCTGGACAATACAGCAGCATGAGCACATGGGGCAGCTCACCTGCACCACTGCCAACCCCTGCCCATCACTGTCTTACGCCAGCACAGGTGGTAACAGTATGTTCTTTCAGAAGACTCACAGACACCATCGCCAAGGGCCACACGCTGGCCCTTCGCTGCTGCCTGCGACTGACCATTGGGCAGGTGTGCTAGGGACTGCCCCCTCTGGGGATCTCCCACAGCCCTGTCCAGCCCTCCTGCCACCGAGCCCACGGGCGGCTGTGTTACCTTGGCAGCTCTGGCCATTCCGATCCTGCTCCGGTGTCAGCGCTGCTCTGGCTCGGTGTCAGGCTACCAGTGCCTCCCCTCCCGGGATACGGCCCGTGACGTCACCGCTGCACACGAGCCTCCTCCCTCCCGCTGTCTATCGACTCAGTCTGCGGGGCTCTCTGCCGCCTGGACGCAGGAAGCGGTGACGTCAGCAGGAGGGGGTGGAGCGGGGGCGAGGGGGTGAGGAGAGGGCAGACGCGCCTGTCACATGATGCATGTGTGTATGTCTCCTTCTGCTGCTGCTGCTGCTGTCACACGGTGTATGTGTGTGTGTATCTCTCTAATTCTGCGGCGAGTCACAGTGCTGTCTGCTGCTGCATGTGTTTGTGTATGTCTCTGCTGCTGTCACATGATGCATGTGTGTGTGTGACTGTCTCTGCAGCTGTTGTCATATGATGCATGTCTCCTTCTGCTGCTGCTGCTGTCACACGGTGTATGTGTGTGTATCTCTCGTTCTGCGGCGAGTCACAGTGCTGTCTGCTGCTGCATGTGTTTGTGTATGTCTCTGCTGCTGTCACATGATGTGTGTGTGTGATTGTCTCTGCAGCTGTTGTCATGATGCATATTATATGTGTATGTTGCTGCTGAATGTGTGTGTGTGTGTGTGTGCTGCTGTCACATGATGCATATGTGTGTGACTGTATATCTCTGCAGCTGCTGTCACATGATGCATGTGTGTGTATGTCTGCTGCTGTCACGTGATGCATATGTGTGACTGTATATCTCTGCAGCTGCTGTTACATGATACATGTGTGTACATGTTTCTCTGCTACTGGGAAACATGCTTATTAAGGCTCAGCCAGCACAAGTTCACCTACTAGTCCATGTGTAGCACTTTGCTGAGACTTGTGACTGGAGTCCTTAGGCTACAGCCACACGGACCCTGCTTTGCCGCAAGGAGATTGCACATGGCCACACATGTGCAGCAGTCCCGCCGCCTCCAGCTCCGACCGCAGAGCCAGATGACAAGACGGCGGGATTTCAATGAGAACACATGCATTTCAATGTATGTGTAAACTAGAGATGAGCGGGTTCGGTTTCTCTGAATCCGAACCCGCCAGAACTTCATGTTTTTTTTCACGGGTCCGAGCGACTCGGATCTTCCCGCCTTGCTCGGTTAACCCGAGCGCGCCCGAACGTCATCATGACGCTGTCGGATTCTCGCGAGGCTCGGATTCTATCGCGAGACTCGGATTCTATATAAGGAGCCGCGCGTCGCCGCCATTTTCACACGTGCATTGAGATTGATAGGGAGAGGACGTGGCTGGCGTCCTCTCCATTTAGATTATAAGAGACTGAGAGAGATTTACTGGAGCTGACTAGGAGGAGTACTGTTACTGTAGAAGTGTAGAGACTGAGTGGAGAGAGTTTACTAGTGAGGACAGTGCAGTTTACTTTATAATCCGTTCTCTGCCTGAAAAAAGCGA
Source organism: Pseudophryne corroboree (assembly GCF_028390025.1). Classification (NCBI taxonomy): domain Eukaryota; kingdom Metazoa; phylum Chordata; class Amphibia; order Anura; family Myobatrachidae; genus Pseudophryne; species Pseudophryne corroboree. Next base: position 296,109,372 of record NC_086447.1, on the reverse strand, counting down.
TACACAGCACACAGTGACTCAGTCACATACCATATCTGTGTGCACTGCTCAGGCTCAGGCCAGTGTGCTGCATCATCTATTATCTATATATAATATTATATATATCTGTCTGACTGCTCAGCTCACACAGCTTATAATTGTGGGGGAGACTGGGGAGCACTACTGCAGTGCCAGTTATAGGTTATAGCAGGAGCCAGGAGTACATAATATATTATATAGTGAGTGACCACCAGACACACAGTGCAGTTTATTTAATATATCCGTTCTCTGCCTGAAAAAAGCGATACACACAGTGACTCAGTCAGTCACATACCATATCTGTGTGCACTGCTCAGGCTCAGGCCAGTGTGCTGCATCATCTATATATATTATATATCTGTCTGACTGCTCAGCTCACACAGCTTATAATTGTGGGGGAGACTGGGGAGCACTACTGCAGTGCCAGTTATAGGTTATAGCAGGAGCCAGGAGTACATAATATTATATTAAAATTAAACAGTGCACACTTTTGCTGCAGGAGTGCCACTGCCAGTGTGACTAGTGACCAGTGACCTGACCACCAGTATATATAATATTAGTAGTATACTATCTCTTTATCAACAACCAGTCTATATTAGCAGCAGACACAGTACAGTGCGGTAGTTCACGGCTGTGGCTACCTCTGTGTCGGCACTCGGCAGCCCGTCCATAATTGTATATACCACCTAACCGTGGTTTTTTTTTCTTTCTTTATACATACATACTAGTTACGAGTATACTATCTCTTTATCAACCAGTCTATATTAGCAGCAGACACAGTACAGTGCGGTAGTTCACGGCTGTGGCTACCTCTGTGTCGGCACTCGGCAGCCCGTCCATAATTGTATATACCACCTAACCGTGGGTTTTTTTTCTTTCTTTATACATACATACTAGTTACGAGTATACTATCTCTTTATCAACCAGTCTATATATTAGCAGCAGACACAGTACAGTGCGGTAGTTCACGGCTGTGGCTACCTCTGTGTCGGCACTCGGCAGCCCGTCCATAATTGTATATACCACCTAACCGTGGTTTTTTTTTCTTTCTTTATACATACATACTAGTTACGAGTATACTATCTCTTTATCAACCAGTCTATATATTAGCAGCAGACACAGTACAGTGCGGTAGTTCACGGCTGTGGCTACCTCTGTGTCGGCACTCGGCAGCCCGTCCATAATTGTATATACCACCTAACCGTGGTTTTTTTTTCTTTCTTTATACATACATACTAGTTACGAGTATACTATCTCTTTATCAACCAGTCTATATATTAGCAGCAGACACAGTACAGTGCGGTAGTTCACGGCTGTGGCTACCTCTGTGTCGGCACTCGGCAGCCCGTCCATAATTGTATATACCACCTAACCGTGGTTTTTTTTTCTTTCTTTATACATACATACTAGTTACGAGTATACTATCTCTTTATCAACCAGTCTATATATTAGCAGCAGACACAGTACAGTGCGGTAGTTCACGGCTGTGGCTACCTCTGTGTCGGCACTCGGCAGCCCGTCCATAATTGTATATACCACCTAACCGTGTTTTTTTTTTCTTTCTTTATACATACATACTAGTTACGAGTATACTATCTCTTTATCAACCAGTCTATATATTAGCAGCAGACACAGTACAGTGCGGTAGTTCACGGCTGTGGCTACCTCTGTGTCGGCACTCGGCAGCCCGTCCATAATTGTATATACCACCTAACCGTGGTTTTTTTTTCTTTCTTTATACATACATACTAGTTACGAGTATACTATCTCTTTATCAACCAGTCTATATATTAGCAGCAGACACAGTACAGTGCGGTAGTTCACGGCTGTGGCTACCTCTGTGTCGGCACTCGGCAGCCCGTCCATAATTGTATATACCACCTAACCGTGTTTTTTTTTTCTTTCTTTATACATACATACTAGTTACGAGTATACTATCTCTTTATCAACCAGTCTATATATTAGCAGCAGACACAGTACAGTGCGGTAGTTCACGGCTGTGGCTACCTCTGTGTCGGCACTCGGCAGCCCGTCCATAATTGTATACTAGTATCCAATCCATCCATCTCCATTGTTTACCTGAGGTGCCTTTTAGTTGTGCCTATTAAAATATGGAGAACAAAAATGTTGAGGTTCCAAAATTAGGGAAAGATCAAGATCCACTTCCACCTCGTGCTGAAGCTGCTGCCACTAGTCATGGCCGAGACGATGAAATGCCAGCAACGTCGTCTGCCAAGGCCGATGCCCAATGTCATAGTACAGAGCATGTCAAATCCAAAACACCAAATATCAGTAAAAAAAGGACTCCAAAACCTAAAATAAAATTGTCGGAGGAGAAGCGTAAACTTGCCAATATGCCATTTACCACACGGAGTGGCAAGGAACGGCTGAGGCCCTGGCCTATGTTCATGGCTAGTGGTTCAGCTTCACATGAGGATGGAAGCACTCAGCCTCTCGCTAGAAAAATGAAAAGACTCAAGCTGGCAAAAGCAGCACAGCAAAGAACTGTGCATTCTTCGAAATCCCAAATCCACAAGCAGAGTCCAATTGTGTCGGTTGCGATGCCTGACCTTCCCAACACTGGACGTGAAGAGCATGCGCCTTCCACCATTTGCACGCCCCCTGCAAGTGCTGGAAGGAGCACCCGCAGTCCAGTTCCTGATAGTCAGATTGAAGATGTCAGTGTTGAAGTACACCAGGATGAGGAGGATATGGGTGTTGCTGGCGCTGGGGAGGAAATTGACCAGGAGGATTCTGATGGTGAGGTGGTTTGTTTAAGTCAGGCACCCGGGGAGACACCTGTTGTCCGTGGGAGGAATATGGCCGTTGACATGCCAGGTGAAAATACCAAAAAAATCAGCTCTTCGGTGTGGAGGTATTTCACCAGAAATGCGGACAACAGGTGTCAAGCCGTGTGTTCCCTTTGTCAAGCTGTAATAAGTAGGGGTAAGGACGTTAACCACCTCGGAACATCCTCCCTTATACGTCACCTGCAGCGCATTCATAATAAGTCAGTGACAAGTTCAAAAACTTTGGGTGACAGCGGAAGCAGTCCACTGACCAGTAAATCCCTTCCTCTTGTAACCAAGCTCACGCAAACCACCCCACCAACTCCCTCAGTGTCAATTTCCTCCTTCCCCAGGAATGCCAATAGTCCTGCAGGCCATGTCACTGGCAATTCTGACGAGTCCTCTCCTGCCTGGGATTCCTCCGATGCATCCTTGCGTGTAACGCCTACTGCTGCTGGCGCTGCTGTTGTTGCCGCTGGGAGTCGATGGTCATCCCAGAGGGGAAGTCGTAAGCCCACTTGTACTACTTCCAGTAAGCAATTGACTGTTCAACAGTCCTTTGCGAGGAAGATGAAATATCACAGCAGTCATCCTACTGCAAAGCGGATAACTGAGTCCTTGACAACTATGTTGGTGTTAGACGTGCGTCCGGTATCCGCCGTTAGTTCACAGGGAACTAGACAATTTATTGAGGCAGTGTGCCCCCGTTACCAAATACCATCTAGGTTCCACTTCTCTAGGCAGGCGATACCGAGAATGTACACGGACGTCAGAAAAAGACTCACCAGTGTCCTAAAAAATGCAGTTGTACCCAATGTCCACTTAACCACGGACATGTGGACAAGTGGAGCAGGGCAGGGTCAGGACTATATGACTGTGACAGCCCACTGGGTAGATGTATGGACTCCCGCCGCAAGAACAGCAGCGGCGGCACCAGTAGCAGCATCTCGCAAACGCCAACTCTTTCCTAGGCAGGCTACGCTTTGTATCACCGCTTTCCAGAATACGCACACAGCTGAAAACCTCTTACGGCAACTGAGGAAGATCATCGCGGAATGGCTTACCCCAATTGGACTCTCCTGTGGATTTGTGGCATCGGACAACGCCAGCAATATTGTGTGTGCATTAAATATGGGCAAATTCCAGCACGTCCCATGTTTTGCACATACCTTGAATTTGGTGGTGCAGAATTTTTTAAAAAACGACAGGGGCGTGCAAGAGATGCTGTCGGTGGCCAGAAAAATTGCGGGACACTTTCGGCGTACAGGCACCACGTACAGAAGACTGGAGCACCACCAAAAACTACTGAACCTGCCCTGCCATCATCTGAAGCAAGAAGTGGTAACGAGGTGGAATTCAACCCTCTATATGCTTCAGAGGTTGGAGGAGCAGCAAAAGGCCATTCAAGCCTATACAATTGAGCACGATATAGGAGGTGGAATGCACCTGTCTCAAGTGCAGTGGAGAATGATTTCAACGTTGTGCAAGGTTCTGATGCCCTTTGAACTTGCCACACGTGAAGTCAGTTCAGACACTGCCAGCCTGAGTCAGGTCATTCCCCTCATCAGGCTTTTGCAGAAGAAGCTGGAGGCATTGAAGAAGGAGCTAAAAGGGAGCGATTCCGCTAGGCATGTGGGACTTGTGGATGCAGCCCTTAATTCGCTTAACAAGGATTCACGGGTGGTCAATCTGTTGAAATCAGAGCACTACATTTTGGCCACCGTGCTCGATCCTAGATTTAAAGCCTACCTTGGATCTCTCTTTCCGGCAGACACAGGTCTGCTGGGGTTGAAAGACCTGCTGGTGACAAAATTGTCAAGTCAAGCGGAACGCGACCTGTCAACATCTCCTCCTTCACATTCTCCCGCAACTGGGGGTGCGAGGAAAAGGCTCAGAATTCCGAGCCCACCCGCTGGCGGTGATGCAGGGCAGTCTGGAGCGACTGCTGATGCTGACATCTGGTCCGGACTGAAGGACCTGACAACGATTACGGACATGTCGTCTACTGTCACTGCATATGATTCTCTCAACATTGATAGAATGGTGGAGGATTATATGAGTGACCGCATCCAAGTAGGCACGTCACACAGTCCGTACTTATACTGGCAGGAAAAAGAGGCAATTTGGAGGCCCTTGCACAAACTGGCTTTATTCTACCTAAGTTGCCCTCCCACAAGTGTGTACTCCGAAAGAGTGTTTAGTGCCGCCGCTCACCTTGTCAGCAATCGGCGTACGAGGTTACATCCAGAAAATGTGGAGAAGATGATGTTCATTAAAATGAATTATAATCAATTCCTCCGCGGAGACATTGACCAGCAGCAATTGCCTCCACAAAGTACACAGGGAGCTGAGATGGTGGATTCCAGTGGGGACGAATTGATAATCTGTGAGGAGGGGGATGTACACGGTGATATATCGGAGGGTGAAGATGAGGTGGACATCTTGCCTCTGTAGAGCCAGTTTGTGCAAGGAGAGATTAATAGCTTCTTTTTTGGGGGGGTCCAAACCAACCCGTCATATCAGTCACAGTCGTGTGGCAGACCCTGTCACTGAAATGATGGGTTGGTTAAAGTGTGCATGTCCTGTTTTGTTTATACAACATAAGGGTGGGTGGGAGGGCCCAAGGACAATTCCATCTTGCACCTCTTTTTTCTTTTCTTTTTCTTTGCATCATGTGCTGATTGGGGAGGGTTTTTTGGAAGGGACATCCTGCGTGACACTGCAGTGCCACTCCTAGATGGGCCCGGTGTTTGTGTCGGCCACTAGGGTCGCTAATCTTACTCACACAGCTACCTCATTGCGCCTCTTTTTTTCTTTGCGTCATGTGCTGTTTGGGGAGGGTTTTTTGGAAGGGACATCCTGCGTGACACTGCAGTGCCACTCCTAGATGGGCCCGGTGTTTGTGTCGGCCACTAGGGTCGCTAATCTTACTCACACAGCTACCTCATTGCGCCTCTTTTTTTCTTTGCGTCATGTGCTGTTTGGGGAGGGTTTTTTGGAAGGGCCATCCTGCGTGACACTGCAGTGCCACTCCTAGATGGGCCCGGTGTTTGTGTCGGCCACTAGGGTCGCTAATCTTACTCACACAGCTACCTCATTGCGCCTCTTTTTTTCTTTGCGTCATGTGCTGTTTGGGGAGGGCTTTTTGGAAGGGACATCCTGCGTGACACTGCAGTGCCACTCCTAGATGGGCCCGGTGTTTGTGTCGGCCACTAGGGTCGCTTATCTTACTCACACAGCGACCTCGGTGCAAATTTTAGGACTAAAAATAATATTGTGAGGTGTGAGGTATTCAGAATAGACTGAAAATGAGTGTAAATTATGGTTTTTGAGGTTAATAATACTTTGGGATCAAAATGACCCCCAAATTCTATGATTTAAGCTGTTTTTTAGTGTTTTTTGAAAAAAACACCCGAATCCAAAACACACCCGAATCCGACAAAAAAAATTCGGTGAGGTTTTGCCAAAACGCGTTCGAACCCAAAACACGGCCGCGGAACCGAACCCAAAACCAAAACACAAAACCCGAAAAATTTCAGGCGCTCATCTCTAGTGTAAACACAGTGCAGCTGTGCCGCGCTGAAATCCCATGTGTCACTGGCCGCATCCTGTTCTGCGGGATCCCGCAGAAAAGGATCCTTGTGAACACAGAACCCCTCTCCAACGGGACCCGCTTGGCCGCTACGTGTGGCCGTAGCCTTCATGTTCTAGATCAGTCCTAGGCTTTAATGCTTACCTGCAATTAGTATGTGAAGTGCTCAGGTCATGTTTGTGCTGGTGCTATAAGACTCTGGTACTTAATGTTTTGCTCTTCAAACCTTTGGGTCTGTGCAAATTTGATGTAAAGCCGCAGCTAAAAAGGTCACTTACTATTTATATTATAGTAGTAATAATAAGTGGTATTAGTCACATTAATGTTTGAATGAATCTTATTGTGTGGAAACAGTACATTGTACTTTACTGATACCTCTTGGTGTATATATTGAATTACTATAAAATAAGAAACAATGATCTATACGGATTTAATAAACTGAGAAATACTTATAATAATAATGGATGGAAGCTGCTTTATAGCAATTACTGTAAAAAGTATAAAACTGATAGTTGCATATTTGACTGTCCAAATAGTATGAACTAAATATGATATAACCAGTGGTGCAAGTAGAATAAATGTCTTATAGGTACTGTCAAAAAAAATGGATGTGGCCAAATGCCACATGGGGCATGGCACACATATGGGGGAGGGGCAGATACACCTATGACCCCAATAGTGCCAGATACACATTGCCCCACAGTGCCAGATATGCATTGCCCCACAGTGCCAGATACACATTGCCTCACTGTGCCAGATACACAAATGCCCCAAGAGTGCCAGATATATATTGCCTCACAGTGCCAGATACACAAATGCCCCCAGAGTGCCAGATATACATTGCCTCACAGTGCCAGATACACAGTGCCCACAGTGCCAGATACACAGATGCCCCCAGAGTGCCAGATACACATTGCCTCACTGTGCCAGATACACAAATGCCCCCAGAGTGCCAGATATATATTGCCTCACAGTGCCAGATACACAAATGCCCCCAGGGTGCCAGATATACAGTGCCCACAGTGCCAGATACACAAATGCCCCCAGAGTGCCAGATATACATTGCCTCACAGTGCCAGATACACAAATGCCTCCACTGTGTCAGATATACATTGCCCCCCAGTGCCAGATAAGAAATGCCCCACAGTGCCAGATATACCCCCGGTGCCAGATACAGAAATTCCCCCAGTGCCAGATATGCCCTCAGTGTCAGATATGCCCCCAGTGCCAGATACACATGTCCCGCAGTGCCAGATATGGCCACAGTGCCAGATACACATGTCACCCCAGTGCCAGATACACATGTCCCCGCAGTGCCAGATATGCCACCAGTGCCAGATACACGTCCCCCCCCAGTGTCAGATATGCCCCCAGTGCCAGCTACACATGTCCCTCCAGTGCCAGATATGCCCTCAGTGTCAGATATGCCCCCAGTGCCAGATACACATGTCCCCCACAGTGCCAGATATGGCCACAGTGCCAGATACACGTCCCCCCAGTGCCAGATACACATGTCCCCGCAGTGCCAGATATGGCCACAGTGCCAGATACATGTCCCCCCAGTGCCAGATACACATGTTCCCGCAGTGCCAGATATGCCACCAGTGCCAGATACACGTCCCCCCCCAGTGCCAGATATGCCCCCAGTGCCAGCTACACATGTCCCCCCAGTGCCAGATATGCCCTCAGTGTCAGATATGCCCCCAGTGCCAGATACACATGTCCCCCACAGTGCCAGATATGGCCACAGTGCCAGATACACGTCCCCCCAGTGCCAGATACACATGTCCCCGCAGTGCCAAATATGCCACCAGTGCCAGATACACGCCCCCCACAGTGCCAGATATGCCCTCAGTGTCAGATATGCCCCCAGTGCCAGATACACGTCCCCCGCAGTGCCAGATACACATGTCCCCCCCAGTGACAGATACACATGTCCCCCCAATGCCAGACATGCCCCCCCCCCCGCTGCTCACCGCTGCTGCTGTCCTGTGTGTGTGTGTGAGGGGAGGAGAGCGCAGCGCGCGCCTCTCCTGCCCCTCAGTCTCCGGCGGGTGTCTTCCTTCAATTCAGCGCCGATCCGTGAGCCAATCTAAGCTTGCGGTGCGGCAGCCTTGGCTGCCGGTCCGCGAGCTCTGATTGGCTCACGGGCCGGCGCTGAATTGAAGGAAGACACTGGGGGGCAGGAGAGGCGAACGCTGCGCTCTCCTCCCCTCGCAGCAGCGGCGTTGAGCAGCGGAGGGAGGGAGCGGCGGCCCGGCGGCGGTGGGTACAGCGTACCCACGGCTAAATTCTTACGGGTACGCTGTACCCACCCGTACCCGCCAACTTGCACCGCTGGATAGAACTATTCCACCTTAAAGCACATGTTCCTTATGTCTGTTTACATGTGCAGTAGTTTCCTGAAAATCATTGAGGTCATATAATATAATCCTCTGCCTATTTTCCACCTATCCATTATATACTGTATTTACATCGATAGTACAGTCATTGCCTAGAATACTGTCTCATCCTAGACTTCTGTCTGTCTATATGGCTGTTCTTGCCCACTGCTCTCTCACCCAATTTGTGTTGTGTGTCACTCTGAATGTGTCAGTACATCTCTTTGTGCTGTATATACTGTATGTCTTTGCCCTTTACTATCTGAGAATGACAGCACATGCTCTGACCAAACTGATAAGTACTAGAGATACTGTAGGAGCAAATGTGGAAGAGAGCTATAACAAGAATACTTGCCTGACAGATAAAACAGCTTAGGACAGGTACACTATAGACTGATAAAATACAGTATAAGCATTGCAGACGTAACAAAAAAAGGCTAGCAAATCCAGTTCATCAACTCCTATGGGGATTACTTCCAAACAGATGGGTGCAGCCACAGACAGGCATGTCTGTGTACAATGGGGGTAATTCCAAGTTGATCGCAGCAGGAATTTTTTTAGCAGTTGGGCAAAACCATGTGCACTGCAGGGGGGGCAGATATAACATTTGCAGAGAGAGTTAGATTTGGGTGGGTTATTTTGTTTCTGTGCAGGGTAATACTGGCTGCTTTATTTTTACACTGCAAATTAGATTGCAGATTGAACTCACCACACCCAAATCTAACTTTCTCTGCACATGTTATATCTGCCTCCCCTACAGTGCACATGGTTTTGCCCAGTTGCTAACAGAATTCCTGCTGCGATCAACTTGGAATTACCCCCAATGACTGCTTGTGGAAGAAAAACAAAGGGCCTAGTGGACTGGACAAAACAAAGTGACAAAGAGGGACAAGCTGTTAGGCAAACACAGACACAAAGATAAACAGTCGGTCAGAGGTAAAATGAAAACAAAGAGACAGCAATAGAACAGCTCAGTCAAATACACAACTAACTAGTTTTGCATGAAATACAGACATATCCGGAAACCACACAGAATATTCTTCCGAAAAACAATTTTATAAATGAGACTCACTTAAACCTATTTCTGTGTGATATTTCACAGAGTAGAGCCTGTCTGCGTGTTGTAAATAATACAGTGCTGTTATCTGCATTGGTCTGGACTGGTTTTTACATATTACCACGAGATTCTTAAAACATTATTTATTTAATTTATTTATTAACAATTTCTTATATAGCGCAGCATATTCCGTTGCACTTTACAATTAGAACAACAGTAATAGAACAAAACTGGTTAAAAACAGACAGACATAGAGGTAGGAAGGCCCTGCTCGCAAGCTTACAATCTATGGGACATCTACTATGTATTGCACCACAGTGACCAAGGAGAGAAACAACTTAGGGAACTTTAATGCAGTAAAGCTCGGGAGAGAAGTATTGTGCACAATAAGTAATAGTGTGAATATGCCACAGATATGAACACAGGCATCAATCATATCCATGTACCCTCTAGCCTCAGTCTTGCTGTTTAATGGTTTATCCATTTGGCAAGAGTGATAATAAAACTAGTGATGAGCGGGTTCGGTTCCTCGGAATCCGAACCCCCCCGAACTTCAGCCTTTTTACACGGGTCCGAGGCAGACTCGGATCTTCCCGCCTTGCTCGGTTAACCCGAGCGCGCCCGAACGTCATCATCCCGCTGTCGGATTCTCACGAGGCTCGGATGCTATCGCGAGACTCGGATTCTATATAAGGAGCCGCGCGTCGCCGCCATTTTCACACGTGCATTGAGATTGATAGGGAGAGGACGTGGCTGGCGTCCTCTCCGTTTAGAATAGAAATAGATAGTGAGAGTGAGACACTTGATTTACTGGAGCTTAGGAGTACTCAGAGAGTGCAGAGTTTACTAGTGACTGACCAGTGACCACCAGTGCAGTTTTATTATTATTTAATATAATCCGTTCTCTGCCTGAAAAAAAACGATACACAGTGACACAGTAACAGTATACCATATCTGTGCTCAGCCTCAGTGTGCTGCATCATCTATGTATATCTGACTGTGCTGAGTGCTCACTGCTCACACAGCTTAATTGTGGGGGAGACTGGGGAGCAGTTATAGCAGGAGTACATTAACAGTGCACACTTTTGCTGCCAGAGTGCCACTGCCAGTGTGACTGACCAGTGACCACTGACCACCAGTATATTGTGATTGTCTGCCTGAAAAAGTTAAACACTCGTCGTGTGGTGTTTTTATTCTATAAACGCATTCTGCTGACAGTGTCCAGCAGGTCTGTCATTATATAATATATACCTGTCCGCCTGCAGTAGTGATATATATATATTTTTTATATCATTATCATCCAGTCTATATTAGCAGCAGACGCAGTACGGTAGTCCACGGCTGTAGCTACCTCTGTGTCGGCAGTCGCTCGTCCATCCATAATTGTATACCACCTACCTGTGGTGTTTTTTTTTTTTCTATCTTCTTGATACTAGTAGCTTACTTTAGGAGTCTGCAGTGCTGACAGTGTCCAGGAGGTCCGTCATTATATAATATATACCTGTCCGGCTGCAGTAGTGATATATATATATTTTTTATATTATTATCATCCAGTCTATATTAGCAGCAGACGCAGTACGGTAGTCCACGGCTGTAGCTACCTCTGTGTCGGCAGTCACTCGTCCATCCATAATTGTATACCACCTACCTGTTGTGTTTTTTTTTTTTCTATCTTCTAGATACTAGTAGCTTACTTTAGGAGTCTGCAGTGCTGACAGTATCCAGCAGGTCCGTCATTATATAATATATACCTGTCCGGCTGCAGTAGTGATATATATATATTTTTTTTATCATTATCATCCAGTCTATATTAGCAGCAGACGCAGTACGGTAGTCCACGGCTGTAGCTACCTCTGTGTCGGCAGTCGCTCGTCCATCCATAATTGTATACCACCTACCTGTGGTGTTTTTTTTTTTTTCTATCTTCTTGATACTAGTAGCTTACTTTAGGAGTCTGCAGTGCTGACAGTGTCCAGCAGGTCCGTCATTATATAATATATACCTGTCCGGCTGCAGTAGTGATATATATATATATTTTTTATATCATTATCATCCAGTCTATATTAGCAGCAGATGCAGTACGGTAGTCCACGGCTGTAGCTACCTCTGTGTCGGCAGTCGCTCGTCCATCCATAATTGTATACCACCTACCTGTGGTGTTTTTTTTTTTTCTATCTTCTTGATACTAGTAGCTTACTTTAGGAGTCTGCAGTACTGACAGTGTCCAGCAGGTCCGTCATTATATAATATATACCTGTCCGGCTGCAGTAGTGATATATATATATTTTTTAAATCATTATCATCCAGTCTATATTAGCAGCAGACGCAGTACGGTAGTCCACGGCTGTAGCTACCTCTGTGTCGGCAGTCGCTCGTCCATCCATAAGTATACTAGTATCCATCCATCTCCATTGTTTACCTGAGGTGCCTTTTAGTTGTGCCTATTAAAATATGGAGAACAAAAATGTTGAGGTTCCAAAAATAGGGAAAGATCAAGATCGACTTCCACCTCGTGCTGAAGCTGCTGCCACTAGTCATGGCCGAGACGATGAAATGCCATCAACGTCGTCTGCCAAGGCCGATGCCCAATGTCATAGTACAGAGCATGTAAAATCCAAAACACCAAATATCAGTAAAAAAAGGACTCAAAAATCTAAAATAAAATTGTCGGAGGAGAAGCGTAAACTTGCCAATATGCCATTTACCACACGGAGTGGCAAGGAACGGCTGAGGCCCTGGCCTATGTTCATGGCTAGTGGTTCAGCTTCACATGAGGATGGAAGCACTCAGCCTCTCGCTAGAAAAATGAAAAGACTCAAGCTGGCAAAAGCACAGCAAAGAACTGTGCGTTCTTCGAAATCACAAATCCACAAGGAGAGTCCAATTGTGTCATTTGCGATGCCTGACCTTCCCAACACTGGACGTGAAGAGCATGCGCCTTCCACCATTTGCACGCCCCCTGCAAGTGCTGGAAGGAGCACCCGCAGTCCAGTTCCTGATAGTCAGATTGAAGATGTCAGTGTTGAAGTACACCAGGATGAGGAGGATATGGGTGTTGCTGGCGCTGGGGAGGAAATTGACCAGGAGGATTCTGATGGTGAGGTGGTTTGTTTAAGTCAGGCACCCGGGGAGACACCTGTTGTCCGTGGGAGGAATAGGGCCATTGACATGCCTGGTGAAAATACCAAAAAAATCAGCTCTTCGGTGTGGAAGTATTTCAACAGAAATGCGGACAACATTTGTCAAGCCGTGTGTTGCCTTTGTCAAGCTGTAATAAGTAGGGGTAAGGACGTTAACCACCTCGGAACATCCTCCCTTATACGTCACCTGCAGCGCATTCATCATAAGTCAGTGACAAGTTCAAAAACTTTGGGCGACAGCGGAAGCAGTCCACTGACCAGTAAATCCCTTCCTCTTGTAACCAAGCTCACGCAAACCACCCCACCAACTCCCTCAGTGTCAATTTCCTCCTTCCCCAGGAATGCCAATAGTCCTGCAGGCCATGTCACTGGCAATTCTGACGAGTCCTCTCCTGCCTGGGATTCCTCCGATGCATCCTTGCGTGTAACGCCTACTGCTGCTGGCGCTGCTGTTGTTGCTGCTGGGAGTCGATGGTCATCCCAGAGGGGAAGTCGTAAGACCACTTTTACTACTTCCACCAAGCAATTGACTGTCCAACAGTCCTTTGCGAGGAAGATGAAATATCACAGCAGTCATCCTGCTGCAAAGCGGATAACTGAGGCCTTGGCATCCTGGGCGGTGAGAAACGTGGTTCCGGTATCCATCATTACTGCAGAGCCAACTAGAGACTTGTTGGAGGTACTGTGTCCCCGGTACCAAATACCATCTAGGTTCCATTTCTCTAGGCAGGCGATACCGAAAATGTACACAGACCTCAGAAAAAGACTCACCAGTGTCCTAAAAAATGCAGTTGTACCCAATGTCCACTTAACCACGGACATGTGGACAAGTGGAGCAGGGCAGGCTCAGGACTATATGACTGTGACAGCCCACTGGGTAGAAGTATGGACTCCCGCCGCAAGAACAGCAGCGGCGGCACCAGTAGCAGCATCTCGCAAACGCCAACTCTTTCCTAGGCAGGCTACGCTTTGTATCACCGCTTTCCAGAATACGCACACAGCTGAAAACCTCTTACGGCAACTGAGGAAGATCATCGCGGAATGGCTTACCCCAATTGGACTCTCCTGTGGATTTGTGGCATCGGACAACGCCAGCAATATTGTGTGTGCATTAAATATGGGCAAATTCCAGCACGTCCCATGTTTTGCACATACCTTGAATTTGGTGGTGCAGAATTATTTAAAAAACGAGAGGGGCGTGTAAGAGATGCTGTCGGTGGCCAGAAGAATTGCGGGACACTTTCGGCGTACAGGCACCACGTACAGAAGACTGGAGCACCACCAAAAACGCCTGAACCTGCCCTGCCATCATCTGAAGCAAGAAGTGGTAACGAGGTGGAATTCAACCCTCTATATGCTTCAGAGGTTGGAGGAGCAGCAAAAGGCCATTCAAGCCTATAGAACTGAGCACGATATAGGAGGTGGAATGCACCTGTCTCAAGCGCAGTGGAGAATGATTTCAACGTTGTGCAAGGTTCTGCAACCTTTTGAACTTGCCACACGTGAAGTCAGTTCAGACACTGCCAGCCTGAGTCAGGTCATTCCCCTCATCAGGCTTTTGCAGAAGAAGCTGGAGACATTGAAGGAGGAGCTAACACAGAGCGATTCCGCTAGGCATGTGGGACTTGTGGATGGAGCCCTTAATTCGCTTAACAAGGATTCACGGGTGGTCAATCTGTTGAAATCAGAGCACTACATTTTGTCCACCGTGCTCGATCCTAGATTTAAAACCTACCTTGGATCTCTCTTTCCGGCAGACACAAGTCTGCTGGGGTTCAAAGAACTGCTGGTGACAAAATTGTCAAGTCAAGCGGAACGCGACCTGTCAACATCTCCTCCTTCACATTCTCCCGCAACTGGGGGTGCGAGGAAAAGGCTCAGAATTCCGAGCCCACCCGCTGGCGGTGATGCAGGGCAGTTTGGAGCGACTGCTGATGCTGACATCTGGTCCGGACTGAAGGACCTGACAACGATTACGGACATGTCGTCTACTGTCACTGCATATGATTCTCTCCCCATTGAAAGAATGGTGGAGGATTATATGAGTGACCGCATCCAAGTAGGCACGTCAGACAGTCCGTACTTATACTGGCAGGAAAAAGAGGCAATTTGGAGGCCCTTGCACAAACTGGCTTTATTCTACCTAAGTTGCCCTCCCACAAGTGTGTACTCCGAAAGAGTGTTTAGTGCCGCCGCTCACCTTGTCAGCAATCGGCGTACGAGGTTACATCCAGAAAATGTGGAGAAGATGATGTTCATTAAAATGAATTATAATCAATTCCTCCGTGGAGACATTCACCAGCAGCAATTGCCTCCACAAAGTACACAGGGAGCTGAGATGGTGGATTCCAGTGGGGACGAATTGATAATCTGTGAGGAGGGGGATGTACACGGTGATATATCGGAGGATGATGATGAGGTGGACATCTTGCCTCTGTAGAGCCAGTTTGTGCAAGGAGAGATTAATTGCTTCTTTTTTGGTGGGGGTCCAAACCAACTCGTCATTTCAGTCACAGTCGTGTGGCAGACCCTGTCACTGAAATGATGGGTTGGTTAAAGTGTGCATGTCCTGTTTATACAACATAAGGGTGGGTGGGAGGGCCCAAGGACAATTCCATCTTGCACCTCTTTTTTCTTTCATTTTTCTTTGCGTCATGTACTGTTTGGGGAGTAGTTTTTGGAAGGGCCATCCTGCGTGACACTGCAGTGCCACTCCTAGATGGGCCAGGTGTTTGTGTCGGCCACTTGGGTCGCTTATCTTAGTCACACAGCTACCTCATTGCGCATCTTTTTTTTCTTCTTTGCGTCATGTGCTGTTTGGGGAGTAGTTTTTTGAAGGGCCATCCTGCGTGACACTGCAGTGCCACTCCTAGATGGGCCAGGTGTTTGTGTCGGCCACTAGGGTCGCTTAGCTTAGTCACACAGCTACCTCATTGCGCCTCTTTTTTTCCTTGCGTCATGTGCTGTTTGGGGGGTGTTTTTTGGAAGGGCCATCCTGCGTGACACTGCAGTGCCACTCCTAGATGGGCCAGGTGTTTGTGTCGGCCACTAGGGTCGCTTAGCTTACTCACACAGCTACCTCATTGCGCCTCTTTTTTTTCTTCTTTGCGTCATGTGCTGTTTGGGGAGTAGTTTTTTGAAGGGCCATCCTGCGTGACACTGCAGTGCCACTCCTAGATGGGCCAGGTGTTTGTGTCGGCCACTTGGGTCGCTGAGCTTAGTCATCCAGCGACCTCGGTGCAAATTTTAGGACTAAAAATAATATTGTGAGGTGTGAGGTGTTCAGAATAGACTGAAAATGAGTGGAAATTATGGTTATTGAGGTTAATAATACTTTGGGATCAAAATGACCCACAAATTCTATGATTTAAGCTGTTTTTTAGGGTTTTTTGAAAAAAACACCCGAATCCAAAACACACCCGAATCCGACAAAAAAAATTCGGTGAGGTTTTGCCAAAACGCGTTCGAACCCAAAACACGGCCGCAGAACCGAACCCAAAACCAAAACACAAAACACGAAAAATTTCCGGTGCTCATCACTAAATAAAACACGAGTTTACAGGAATATATGACCTGCAAACTTAATTTGTGCTACGGAATAGGATTGCCACCTAGCAGCAGCTGGTGGTTTGTGTAACAAGCCTAACAATATATGGTCAAGGCAGGTAGATTTACTTCATTGCTAGAACACTGGATGGGTAGCATGCAGCATGCCAGTTAGATTTTATTGGAAGCATGGTGATGACAATCCCCTTCTAGTGAAAGGGAAAACCATGGAAGGAAAGAACACTGTAATAGTTTTAGCAAGGCAGAACACAATTACCAGAAATGTTATGTAAATACTGCTGGATGTTTACTGGATGTGACACCGGAATGTGGTTAGGATACCGAAACTCGGGATCCTGCCACTGAGAATGCTGGCGCAGGAATCCCGACACCTGTCAGAATACCGACACAGACACCCTGACAGATGGGATACCGAATGTAAGTATTCCCGGGGAGGTTAGGGTAAGGTTGCGCAGGGGGGGATAGGTTTAGGCTGCGGGGGGGGGGGGGGTTAGGTTTAGGCAGCGGGGAGGGAGAGTTAGGTTGCGGGGAGGGGAGGTTAGGGTTAGGCTGTGGGAACCAATGGTTATGTTTAGGCTGCGAGAAGGGAGGGTTAGGCGGAGGGAGATGATTAGGCTTAGATGCACTCCTGTCGACATTTTAAACAGTTGGGATGCAAGGGTCGGTATTATGACCGCCGGCATCCCGACTGCCAGGACCCTGTACCCAACCTGTGATACCACTGTCAAATTGATAAAAGAATGCATTAATGTGTGGGAGACAAAAGAAGAAAAAAAATCAGAAAAATGCAATAATGGAACTGTGGAATTGTGTAACCTGGTGACGGTATTAGGGGGTGATTCAGTAATCACTCCTTACTGCATTTCCCAGATGGCATTTGCAAAATGAGTCCTGCAATCGTATGTCAGGCAGGCAATCTCCATCCCGCGACGCAGTCCTTGGACTCGCCACTCCCAGAAAATGGGGTCAACACCACCACCCCTCCCCGTGACCGCCTCTGTCTGTCAATCAGATGCAACCAGCTTTGCAGTTGCAATGCTTAGTGAATTAGGCCTTTAAAGCGTTACAGTGCATCCAGAAAGTATTCACAGTGCTTCACTTTTTCCACATTTTGTTATGTTGCAGCCTTAATCCAAATGGAATAAATTATTTTTCTGCAGTGGGGTACATTGGTATCCACAGGGAAACATCGGGGTGTAGAGCTGGCTCTTAATCTAGGTACCAACAGGCTAAAGCTTTAGACTGTCCCAGGATGCAATGGGGCCTCCTCTATAACCCCGCCTCCAGGCACTGTGAGCTCAGTTTCGAGTTGGTGCCTGCAGAAGCAGGTCACTTAACAGGAGGGCTGCACTGGGCAGCCCTGAAAAAGCTTTTAGAAGACTTCAAGGGCCGCAGCACTTACATGTCAGGGTGACATTCTGTGCTGCTGCTCCGTCACCTCTCCAGCGGCGTCGCATACTCCCGCTGGCTCTGTTCCTGGGTACTTGCTGCGGAGACGCTTCGGCTCTAGGCACACAGTCGCAGACGCTCTCCTGGTTCACGTGGCTGCTACTGAAGGGAGGAGGTAAGAGGCTCTCCCAGGCGGGACCCACCATTAACTCGCGTTCCGGTCGCAGTCTAAGGATACAGACTGCGATGCTGGCGTGGACACTATAACAGAGCAGGGACCCCACTATATCCACCAGGGCATAGGAGTACAGGTCGGATATATAAATATCCTCTTTATTAAGACTCCATAGTACCCGGTGTGAGGACCAGCATAGAGGAGAAGGCGCTTGACCTGTAGCCCCTCCCCCAGCTCCTGGCGCCATCTACTGCCGGTGTTCCTGCCCTGGAGCTGCCTCACACTCTCCCTCACTCCCTGACTGAGACGCTGGGCGCCATCTTCTATGATTAGCTGCGACTGGTCTCCGGGACTGCAGACACGTAAGTATTCTACATGTCATTATTAAGACAGCGTTAGTTAAGAACAAGTGTACATGTGCCAGAATATCTTGTAAAAGTATTCTGATATATACATCCGGTCTCGGACCGCGCATTGTTACACATATATATATATATATATATATATATATATATACTAGTCCAGTGCAGTTTTATTGTCTTACTAAAATAATTATCTGCATTGTCACTGTGACTGGGTGTGCCTGTATCTGCTGTGTGGATTTCACTTTCAGTGTATCCCAGCTATATTTATCACTGTATTCTGTACCCTAAGGGACTAGGTGCGTCAGGGTCCATATATAGTGCTTCACAGTATTTACCGTCAAGTGTATTCTACTGTGTACTCAGTCACATAATACCGGATTTATTCGCTGGTGTTGTGTACTGTCCACGCAGTCACATAGTACCGGGATTTAGACGCTGGTGTTGTGTACTGCGTACGCTGTCACATATATGGATTTATTTGCAGGTATTGTACTCTGTCTGGCTGTATCATACTCATACGCTCTGTGGTTACATTCACTAAAAAGGGCGGGAAATCCACGAACGCTCCTGTATCATGCAGCGCATGCGCCAGGGATTTGCCTGAGGGGGAAGCTTTGTATGACTGTCTGTGTACTATGTGCCATACATCTCCCAGTCAGCCTGCAGCCCCTGTAACTAATCAGGAGCTACATTCGGCGGCGTTCTCAACTATGCTCAATACGCTTGTGACACGCCTTACACCCCCTATAGGACCTCATGTGCCATTGCAACCACACATTGTCTATATGGTAAATCCGCCTTGGGCTGATAATTTGTCTACCCAGTTGCAGCAATTGACTCAATCTTTGGTTAGCCATAAACCTACCCCAAGTTACTCTCGTGTCAAGGGGTCATCTAAGCGGGCCACTTCCTCCTCACAATTCTCTAATCTCTCTGAAGATTCTTCTGATGAGGATGGGGAGTATACTGACCCGTCAGACACTGATACAGCTGCTTTTGATGAGGAATCTACTATGCAGGTTGATGTCCCTGATTTAGTGGTTGCTATTAAGCAGATCCTACAGATCACTAATGATGATGATGAGGATTCCACTACAGCTTCTAAGAAACCTGATAAGTTTAAACGTCAGAACGTAACTAAAACATTATTACCGCATTCTGACCATTTAGTAGACATACATCAAGAACCATGGTTTTCACCAGGAAAGAAATTCTCCCTACCTAAAAAGATGGTAGCTTGTTATCCTCTCCCTTCTGAGTTTTGTAACAAGTGGGAAAATTCACCGCCGGTGGATTCCCATGTCACCCGTCTCGTGGTGTCATCTACTCTGCCTGTCACCACTGCCACCTCACTGAAGGAACCGACAGATAAGCATGTGGAGGGATGCCTGAAGTCTGTTTACTCCCTTACAGGTGCTGTACATAGAGCCACTATAGCAGCCTCTTGAGAGGAAGAGCTGCCTCAGGATATATCTGATATCTGACCACCGCCGCCTATTACATTCAGGAGGCGTCCTCTGAGGCAGGTGTGTTGGCGGCTAAGGCTTCGACTACGTCCATCCTGGCTCGCCGTATTCTGTGGTTAAGGTTGTGGAAGGTGGACCTGGACTCCAAAAAGACCTTGGAGGTACTCCCTTTTAAGGGAGACATCCTATTTGGGGAAGATCTCAATAAGATTGTGACTGACTTAGCAGCTGCTAAGACTGCATTTCTCCCGAATACTAATCCTTCTGCACAGAAGGCAAAAGGTACCACTTTTCCCTTCTTTCGGCCTCAAGGGAAAGC
Source organism: Pseudophryne corroboree (assembly GCF_028390025.1). Classification (NCBI taxonomy): domain Eukaryota; kingdom Metazoa; phylum Chordata; class Amphibia; order Anura; family Myobatrachidae; genus Pseudophryne; species Pseudophryne corroboree. Next base: position 296,089,114 of record NC_086447.1, on the reverse strand, counting down.
AAAAAGCCAGGCATTCCCGAGACAATTTCGTGCTCCCAAAACCACCAAGCCCAAGGCGAAACAATCCTGGGCCGCCCGCCAGCCTGCTTCTAAACACGACAAGCCTGCTGCATGATGGGGCGAGCCTCCCCCCTGGGGGACCCCAGGGTGGGAGGTCGACCTCTGCGATTCACCCTGGTCTGGTTAAAGACCACTTCAGATGCATGAGTGCGAGAAGTTGTCTCTCATGGGTACGCAGTCTCTTTCAAGAGACGTCCCCATCGCCAGTTCTGCACAACGGTTATCCCTTCCGATCCGTTGAAGGCGCAAGCTCTACAACTGGTTGTACGTTCCCTCCTTGATACAGGAGTGGAAGTGCCGGTACCTCTGTCCCAGAGAGGCAGAGGATACTACTCGACCCTGTTTCTAATCCCGAAACCCAATGGGTCTTTCCGGCCTATACTCAAATCACTGAACAAGTTTGTGATAGTGTCCAAGTGTCCAAGTATGGAAACACTGCGCTCAGTTGTTCTGGCCATGGAACCTGCAGACTATATGGTATCCCTGGATGTACAAGGTGCTTACCTGCATAGTCATTTTGCCATATCGCATCAGCAATATCTGTGGTTTTCTATTGGCAACCTCCACTATCAATTCCAGGATCTGCCGTTTGGACTGGCAATGGCCCCTCGGATCTTCACCAAGGTTATGGCCATGATGACGGCTCATCTCTGTCGCCAGGGAGTCAGAATCCTGCCGTATCTGGAAAACTTGCTGATCCTGGCAAACTCCCAAGATGTCCTCCTCAGTCATCTACAACTGACTGTAAACTTCCTACAAGCCCACGGGTGGCTCATAAACTGGAAGAAGTCCTCGCTGGTCCCTGCTCGGAGCATGGTGCACCTTGGGGCACTTCTGGACACACACAGTCAACGGCTGTTTCTGTCTCCAGAGAAGGTCCTGAAACTTCAGGACAGTATCAGATACTTCCTCTCTCGTTTAAGACTGTTGATACACTCGGCGATGCAAGTACTAGGCCTCATGGTGTCGATGTTCGACTTGGTGGAGTACGTTCAATTTCATTCCCGCCCTCTGCAGAAGTTAATTCTTTCCCAGTGGGATGGCCTGCCTCATCGGATCAGGTCTCACATGATCTCCTTAACTCCGGAGGTTCGTCTGTCGCTGACCTGGTGGCTACAGGACCAGCAGTTAAGCAGGGACCATACCTTCTGGATCCCCAACTGTGTCTTACGACGGATGCCCGTCTGAGGGGTTGGGGCGCGGTGTTGGAGCAACACTCCTTCCAGGGTCGGTGTACCAAGGAGGAATCACTCCTCCCGATAAACATTCTGGAATTGCGGGCGGTGTTCAATGCTTTGTCTCTCGCCCTGCCTCTGTTACAGAACAGGCCTGTTTAAGTACAGTCCGACAACGCCACCACAGTGGCATACATAAACCATCAAGGAGGCACTCGAAGCCGCATGGCAATGATGGAAGTATCAAAAATCCTTCGTTGGGCGAAACGCCATCTGCCAGCAATATCAGCAGTGTTCATTCTGGGAGTCCTCAACTGGGAAGTGGATTTCCTCAGTCGTCAGGATGTGCACGCCGGAGAGTGGAGTCTTTATCAGGAAGTCTTTCAACTCCTAGTGGACAATTGGGGCCTACCAGATATAGACCTGATGGCGTCTCGACACAATCACAAAGTTCCGGTCTTCGGATCAAGAACCAGGGATCTTCAAGCAGCATTCGTGGACGCACTAGCAATTCCATGGAACTTTCAGCTGCCCTACGTGTTCCCTCCAGTGTCACTTCTGCCCAGGGTACTGCAGAAGTTCAAACAAGAAGGAGGAATTCTACTTCTAGTCACTCCAGCATGGCCCAGATGGCATTGGTTCTCAGACCTGCAGGGTCTATCGATAGAGCGTCCTCTTCTACTTCCTCGACGCCCAGACCTCCTCGTTCGGGGCCCTTGTGTCTACCCGGACTTGGCAAGACAGCGTGGCTCTTGAAGCATCATGCCTGAAGGCAATAGGCGGTTATCCAAACTATGCTGAAGGCCCGCAAACCGGCATCTGCGCGGATTTATTATAGGGTCTGATATTCTTACTTCACCTGGTGTGCTGCTAAGAATTACGATGCTTACACATTCAGAACTTCCAGACTTCTGTCTTTTCTGCAACAAGCCCTGGATATAGGCCTTCGTCTGGCTTCCCTCAAGGTTCATATTTCTGCCATTTCAGTGTGGTTTCAGAGAAAAATTGCACCTGAGTCAATAAATGAATGTGTGCACATAAAATTGTCATGAAATGATAACCTACACGGTGTATTCTTTTGGGAATTGTAACGTATTTTTAATAAAAAAAAAGCTGTATGTTAAATACACCTCATGCATGCATATAAGAATAAAATTAAATAATAATAAAACGAAAGGTGTGAGGGGAAAGGGTTTTGTTTTTTTGATGGGGGGAAGAAAAATAGTTTCTGCAGTGTTCAGGGGGAGAAAAACAATAACAGAAAAGTTATTGCGTAGTATGTTTGACAGTGATAAACACTGCAGTGATTGTTCCGTAATACACTCAGACCGGTGGTGTCCCACCTCTTTAGTGATAATGTCCTTCTGGATGTATATATATATATATATATATATATAATTAGAGCCAATGAGGTAGTATAGATAAATAGTATCCTGTGGAGGTTCCAGACTACGGTGTGGGGTACCCCTGGTGAGTTGCGGGCAATGTGGGATATGACTGGGGCTGGTACTGTGGTAATCAGGACTCCGGACGCACCGTCTCCCCTTTCACCCTGATCAGCCGCGGTGTCGCTCTGACAAGCGCACCGTGGTTCTCAGGGCAGCAGGGACGCGGTCACCGTCTTGGAGAGCGAGAGGGGAAAATGCTTCTAGCCCTGTTGGGCTGTCCGCTTTGCCCTCTCCTCTCCTACAGGGTCCCTTACCTTTTTCCCTCAGCTCCGTCTGTCCTCTTCTTGCCCGCAGTCGTCGTCGCTTCTCCTTGGTGGCCTCTCTTCCTTCCTTCCGGGTCGGTCCGGTCACGTGACCTCGGCAGTTGTTCACTCGGTTTGTCGTCCCTTCTATCGTCCTCTGTTCCTCTCCTTCTCCACGGCTCTGTATATGATGGATAATTGGTATGGAATGTAATGGTGGTAAATGAAAAAACTGCTCCTATGCGTGTCGACCCTTCCGGGTCTTCCTCTGGGAGTCCTTGAATGCCATCTTGAGTATGGGCTATTTATGCCCATACTTGCTTGTGTCACAGAAAAAAGGGGGAGGGGTATGTTCCTCGGTTTGTACCAAGGGCTAGGGAGAATGCCTGATAGTTACACCTATGTATGAGACAGTATATGCAAGAGAGTTATATGGAAAAAAACACAAATAGATCAAAAATAAATAAAAGATAAGTAAATCAAAATAATAATAATAATAATAATAATAATAATAAATAAATAAATAAAACTAAGAATAAAAATAAATATGAATAAAAATAAAAATAAAATAAAAAATAAAAATTGTATACTGGTAAATAAATAATGATACAAATAGAAAAAAGTTTCTTTTCCTTTTTAAGTATGGTGATGGTCTGTCATGATATGATAATAATTGGTAAGGAACTATATTTGATGAACAGTATATTTAAATGTGTGGTTCCTAAATTGTCTTTGGGGGACTTTACAATCTAAAACTACAAGAGAACAAAATGTCTGATGAAAACTAATTAATTATAAAGGCTTTTGCTGATATGGAAATGGGGTCTACAAATATTTGTGACCTGGTTGGTTCTGTATTATGTTAATGAATTCAGTCCGTGTCAAGACGCTGCCTTGGCGGGAATTCAATATGTGACTACTGATCTCACCTCGTTGTCAAGATTGAGGCCTCGTGGTCTAAGTGTCTTTAAAGTATAGATCCACCTCAACTCTTCTTTATTGATTTGTTTTAAAAAGTCCCCTTCCCTCCAGTTGGGTGATACTGATTTGATCTCCAAAACCCTCAATCCCGCAGGGTCCCTGTTATGTATTTCTTTGAAATGATTGGACAGATTATGTGTCTCTAGGCCCTTTTTCACGTTCCTGATGTGTTCCGATATTCTCACTTTAAGTGAACACATAATACATAATACAGAACCAACCAGGTCACAAATATTTGTAGACCCCATTTCCATATCAGCAAAAGCCTGTATAATTAATTAGTTTTCATCAGACATTTTTTTCTCTTGTAGTTTTAGATTGTAAAGTCCCCCAAAGACAATTTAGGAACCACACATTTAAAAATACTGTTCATCAAATATAGTTCCTTAACAATTATTTGTCACGATCCGGGTATCTGGACGCCATTACTTGCCTTTCAGATGTCTCCTGAGGCTGGCTCAGCGTTCCAAGGCCGGATCTCATCTGTGTCCACATTCTGCATATCCCTCCTGTCACGCTGAGACGCTGTCACAGTGGCGCCATGTTTGAATCCTGCATGGCGTCTCCTGTCCTCTGCGGCCGGCGCCGCCATTACTGTTATGTTTCCACATGGTTTCCAAACCAGCTTTCCCTCCAAGTTCTAACATGGGCGCAGCCATGTTGGATCCAATCACATGTCTCAGTTCCACCAATCCACTGCCTCTGGAAATCTGCATAATTGCCCAGCCAATGCCTGCATTGCTGCAGGTATAAGTATCCTGTGCCTGGGCCAGGAAATCGTCAGTGCTTTGTTTGTCATACCTTGTTCCAGTCTGTCTCTCTCCTGTGGTTGTTTTCCAGGTTCCAGTTCCTGTCTCCAAGCTTCCACTAAAGAGACCCGCTCCAGTCTACCACCTGCGGTGCAGCCTGACTCTCCAGTCCTCTGGGACTCATCTGTTTCCAGCTACAGATTCACCTGCTTCCAGCATTTAGCTTCCAGCAGAGATCAGCTCTTCTTAAAGTGCCGGTACCATTTCTGCAGATTTCCATTTACCACCGGTACTAATATTTCACCGTTCTTAAGCTTCATTTATCATTTGTATTTCATCGCTCTCAAGCTTCATTTATTATTTGGCTGGTTCCATCCAGTATCCACTCCGTGTCTACATCTGGCTGGTTCCAACCAGTACCCACAGCAGCCACTTTATCTACAGCAGCCCAGCTTCCCATGGAACATCAGCTGGTATGATCCTGGGCTATCTCCATTACTACAGTCGGGTCTGGTAAGGACTTTCCATCTAGAGGTCAATAAGAACTGTACCCATACTACCAGATCCCTGTGGCCATTGCCATCCTGTAGTACCCAGGAACTGTGTTATATTACTGCTGATTTTACGTTTCTCTTTTATTACTGCTGTGTTGCATGGAGTTTGTCAAATAAACATCATTGACTTTTATCTTGGTTGTCGTGGTCACACCTTTGGGCAATCTCTCTACGTGTAACTTACATGTCCAGGGGTCTGATACAACCTCCCAGGTTTCACTACACCTCAGCCCCTACAACTGAGGCTGCCTCACGTCAGCTCAGGCCCTCAGTTGTGACAGTAAGCACTGACCATATGAATCCAGCCGGAGACCAGGATCAAGCGGCTAGGCCGATGCAAGAACTGTCAGCCAGACTCGAACATCAGGAGGCTGCACAAAGCCACATCATCCGCTGTCTCCAGGATCTCTCTACGCGGCTGGATGGGATTCAAACGACCCTTCGTGGACCTGGCACGTCCGGTGCGTCCACTACAGTGACACCAGTTGTAACCTCACCCTCCTTACCCATTTCCATTCCACGTCTTCAACTCCCAACGCCAGCAAAGTTTGATGGATCTCCAAGGTTCTGCAGGGGATTTCTTAACTAATGCGAAATCCACTTTGAGCTTCAGCCTGGCAATTATCCCAGCGACCATACTAGAATTGCCTATATCATTTCCCTTCTCAGCGGCTCAGCGCTTGACTGGGCATCACCTTTATGGGAGAAGTCTGATCCCCTGCTGTCCTCTTATATGGACTTTGTGGCAACATTCAGGCGCATCTTCGACGAGCCAGGCCGGGTAACCTCTGCTTCATCTGAGATTCTCCGTTTACGCCAGGGAACACGTACTGTGGGACAGTATCTCATACAGTTCGAAATCCTGGCATCCGAACTGGCATGGAACGACGAGGCCCTGTATGCTGCATTCTGGCATGGCTTATCAGAACGCATCAAGGATGAGTTAGCTACCAGAGACTTTCCCTCTAAGTTGGATGAGCTAATTTCTCTTTGCACGAAGGTTGATCTACGTTTCAGAGAGAGAGCAACCGAGCGATGAAGATTGTCTGCTCCAAAATCTTCTGCTGCTCCTCTTCGTCAACCGTCTCCATCCAAGGATGAGCCCATGCAAATTGGCCGTTCCCGTCTATCTGCCGCTGAGCGCCGAAGACCGTCTCTCTGAGTCTCTCTGTCTCTATTGTGCAGCTCCGTCTCACATTATCAATGCCTGTCCCAAACGTCCGGGAAACTCCAAATCCTAGCTCGCCAAGGAGAGGGCCGGCTAGGAGTAATGATCTCCTCTCCATCTCCTCATGATTGTAATCTCCCAGTCTCGCTCCAAATTGCTCAACGTTACAGGAACGTCATTGCTCTCCTTGACTCCGGAGCAGCTGGGAATTTCATAACCGAAGCTTATGTTAAACGGTGGTCCCTACCCACCGAGAGACTTCCTTCGTCCATCTCCTTAACTGCAGTAGATGGCAGCAAGATTTTCGACGCAGTTATTTCTCTAAGGACTCTACCAGTTCGTCTGAGAGTGGGAGTTCTTCATGCAAAATTTATTTCCTTCCTAGTGATTCCAAGAGCCACACATCCAGTGGTTTTGGGCCTTCCATGGCTCTGTCTCCACAATCCGTCGATTGACTGGACGACTACGCAAATACTAGCATGGGGTCCCTCCTGTGCTAAGACTTGTTTGTCCAAAGTGCTTCCTGTTTGTTCTTCTTTCCCCAGGTCGTCTGATGTTCCACCTCCTCCATATCAAGACTACACGGACGTGTTCAGTAAGGCTTCTGCTGATATCCTTCCTCCTCATAGAGAATGGGACTACCCAATTGATCTCATTCCAGGGAAGGTTCCACCTCGAGGCCGAACTTACCCGTTGTCTCTGCCTGAGACGCACTCTATGGAGGAGTACATCAAAGAGAACCTGGCGAAAGGTTTTATTCGACCTTCTTCTTCTCCAGCAGGCGCAGGCTTCTTCTTCGTTAAGAAGAAGGACGGTGGTCTGCGACCGTGCATCGATTACAGAGGTCTGAACGACATTACCGTCAAGAACCGGTATCCTTTACCTTTGATTACAGAGCTCTTCGATAGAGTCAGCGGAGCAACAATCTTTACAAAGTTGGATTTGAGGGGTGCCTACAATCTCATCAGGATCCGTGAGGGCGACGAGTGGAAGACCGCTTTTAACACCCGTGATGGACATTATGAGTACCTCGTCATGCCCTTCGGATTGAGCAACGCTCCAGCTGTCTTCCAACATTTCGTGAATGAGATCTTCAGAGACATTTTATACCGCCATGTCGTGGTTTATCTAGATGATATCCTCATCTTTGCCAATAATCTGGAGGAACATCGTTTCTGGGTAAAGGAGGTTGTGTCCCGTCTCCGTGTCAATCATCTCTATTGCAAATTGGAGAAATGTGTCTTTGAAGTTAAATCCATTCCGTTTCTAGGTTACATTGTGTCCGGTTCCGGACTAGAGATGGATCCTGAGAAACTACAAGCAATCCAGAATTGGCCGATACCCTTAACCCTCAAAGGGGTCCAGAGGTTCTTAGGGTTCGCCAATTATTACAGAAAGTTCATACGAGACTTTTCCACCATTGTGGCGCCTATCACTGCATTAACCAAGAAGGGTGCTAACCCGTCCAAGTGGTCTGAAGAAGCTACGCAAGCTTTTTGTCACAACTGAGGGCCTGAGCTGACGGGAGGCAGCCTCAGTTGTAGGGGCTGAGATGTAACGGAACCTGGGAGGTTGTATCAGACCCCTAGACATGTAAGTAACATGTAGAATAACTGCCCGAAGGCGTGACCACGACAACCAGGATAAAAGTCAATGATGTTTATTATGACAAACTCCGTAACACAGCAGCAGTAAAGGAAACATAAAAGTCAACAGAGGATAAATACAATTCCTGGGTACTACAGGGTGGCAAGGGCCACAGGCACTGGTAGTGTGAGACAGTTCTAATAATCTTCTAGTTGGAAAGTCCTTACCAGGCCTGACTGTAGCAATGGAGAGAACCCAGGATCGTACCAGCTGGTGTTCCAGGAAAGGCTGGGCTGCTGAAGATAAAACGGCTGCTGTGGATACTGGCTGGAACCAGACTGTTGTTGGTACGGAGTGGATACTGTCTGGAACCAGTTAAATAATAAACGAACTTGAGAGCGATGAAATAATAATACCGGTGGAGAGTGGTAAACTGCAGAAAGGACACCGGCCCTTTAAGGGAAGCTGTACACTGCTGGAAGCTGGGCTGGAAGCAGGTGATTGACTTGAGAGCGATGAAATAATAATACCGGTGGAGAGTGGTAAACTGCAGAAAGGACACCGGCCCTTTAAGAGAAGTTGTACACTGCTGGAAGCTCGGCTGGAAGCAGGTGATTGCTGTAGCTGGAAACAGGTGAGTCCAGAATGGATCGGAGAGTCAGGCTACACCGCAGATGGAATGCTGGTGCGGGTCTCTATAGCAGAAGTCTGGAGACAGGAGCTGGAACCTGGAAGACAACCACAGGAGAGAGACAAACTGGAACTAGGTTAGACAACCAAAGCACTGACGCCTTCCTTGTTCAGGCACAGCTTACTTATACCTGCAGCAAGGAAGGGGTTGGCTAGGCAATTATGCAAATCAACAATACAGACAGCAGATTGGTGGAAATGATCAGATGACAAAAACCAAGATGGCTGCGCCCATGCAGACACTTGGAGGGAAGTTTGGTTTGTAATCCATGTGAGAATTGAAACAGTAATGGCGACGCCGGCCACAGGAGACAGGAGACGCCAGACTGACAAGCGCACATTTAACCACGCGGGCACAGCGGAGGCCGCGGCTGATGAAATCACCACTCTGACATTCTGCATGTGGAAACTCAGAAACAGCGGGATCCGGTCCTGGAATGCTGAGCCAGCCTTAGGAGGCATCTGAAGGGTAAGTAATGGCGTCCAGATACCCGGATCGTGACAGCACCCCCCCCTTTAGGAGTGGCCCCAGGACACTTCTTAGGCTTTAAAGGAAACTTTGCGTGGAAATTTCGGACCAAGGCAGGAGCATGGACGTCTGAGGCATTGGTCCAAGAGCGTTCTTCAGGACCATAGCCCTTCCAGTCAATGAGGTATTGTAACTGACCGTAACGGAAACGTGAGTCCAAAATCTTGGCCACCTCGTACTCGACTCCCCGTTGAGTCTGAACTTTGGGAGCTGGAGGAAGTGCGGAATGAAACCGATTCAGGATCAGCGGTTTCAACAAAGAAACATGAAATGTCCTGGGTATTTTCAAGAAGGATGGTAACTGTAACCTGTAGGCAACAGGATTGATGACTTGTTCAATCTTGAAGGGTCCGATGTAGCGAGGTGCAAATTTCATGCTGGGAACTCTCAACCTCAAATTCTTCGTGGACAACCACACACGATCACCCACCTTGAGAGCAGGAACCGCTCTACGCTTCCTATCGGCAAACTTTTTATACCTGAATGAGGCTTTAAGCAGGGCTGCGCGGACGTTCTTCCAGTTATTTGAAAACTGACGCAAGGTGACATCCACTGCTGGAACAGAAGTTGCGGGAAGCGGTTGGAATTCTGGGACTTTAGGGTGGAATCCATAATTAATGAAGAATGGTGTAGAAGAAGATGAGGAATGGTATTGATTGTTGTGGCTGAACTCGGCCCAAGGAAGGAGTTGAACCCAGTCATCTTGAGAGGAAGACACATATATACGGAGGAAGGCCTCCAAGTCCTGATTCACCCTCTCGGTTTGACCATTGGTCTGAGGATGGTAAGCCGTGGAAAACTTTAACTTGACTTGGAGGGCTTGACACAAACTTCGCCAAAATTTGGCTACAAATTGTACTCCACGATCCGAGATGATCTCTTCAGGAAGACCGTGAAGTCGGAAGATCTCTTGTATAAACACTTGAGCCAACTTGGAAGCTGACGGAAGACCGGTGAGAGGGATGAAATGTGCCATCTTGGTGAACCGGTCAACTACCACCCAGATGGTATTAAACTTGTTGCAGATAGGTAGATCGGAAACAAAGTCCATCGACAAATGGGTCCATGGTCGACGGGGAACAGATAATGGAACCAGTTGCCCCGCAGGCGACTGGCGGGAGACTTTGTGTTGGGCACACTTTGGGCAGGAGGCAATAAATTCCATAACGTCCTTCTTCAGAGTTGGCCACCAGTAGGACCTAGAAATAAATTCAAGGGTTTTCTGAATGCCTGTATGTCCAGCAAAACGGGAAGCATGGGCCCAATGCATGAGCTTCTTCCTTAGAACTGGCTTAACAAAACTTTTCCCTGGTGGAGGCGTAGAGTCCATCCCTACCGTGGAGAATGCCAACGGATTAATAATAGGATGCTTGTCTGCAGACTCGGACTCATTTTCTTGCTCCCATGAGCGGGAAAGGGCATCGGCCTTACGATTCTGAGAACCCGGACAGAACTGGAGTTTAAAGTCAAATCTGGAAAAGAAAAGTGCCCATCTGGCCTGACGAGGGTTGAGACATTGTGCGCCTTTGAGATATAAAAGATTTTTGTGGTCGGTAAGTATGGTGATTGAGTGGGAAGCTCCCTCCAACAGGTATCTCCACTCCTCCAGAGCGAGCTTGATGGCTAGCAACTCCTGATCGCCAATGGCATAGTTGCGCTCAGCTGGGGAGAACTTCCGGGAGAAGAAACTGCAAGGATGTAGATGTCCATCTTTGGCCCTCTGGGATAACACTGCTCCTACTCCAACGGAGGAGGCATCTACCTCTAAGATAAAAGGAGAGTCGGTGTCAGGCTGTTTCAGAACTGGTGCAGAGATGAACCGTTGCTTCAGAAGGTGAAAGGCCTGTGTAGCTTCCTCGGACCACTTGGACGGATTAGCACCTTTCTTGGTTAATGCAGTGATAGGCGCCACAATGGTGGAAAAGTCTCGTATAAATTTTCTATAATAATTGGCGAACCCTAAGAACCTCTGGACCCCTTTGAGGCTTAAGGGTATAGGCCAATTCTGGATTGCTTGGAGTTTCTCAGGATCCATCTCTAGTCCGGAACCGGACACAATGTAACCTAGAAACGGAATGGTTTTAACTTCAAACACACACTTCTCCAATTTACAATAGAGGTGATTGACACGGAGACGGGAAAGAACCTCTTTTACCCAGAAACGATGATCTTCGAGATTATTAGCAAAGATGAGGATGTCGTCTAGATAAACCACGACATGGCGGTACAAGATGTCCCTGAAGATCTCATTCACGAAGTGCTGGAAGACTGCTGGAGCGTTGCTCAATCCGAAGGGCATGACGAGGTACTCATAATGTCCGTCACGGGTGTTAAAGGCGGTCTTCCACTCGTCACCCTCACGGATTCGGATGAGATTGTAGGCACCCCTCAAGTCCAGCTTTGTGAAAATGGTTGCACCACTAACTCTATCAAAGAGCTCAGTAATCAGGGGTAAAGGGTATCGGTTCTTGACGGTAATGTCGTTCAGACCCCTGTAGTCGATGCACGGACGCAGACCACCGTCTTTCTTCTTAACGAAGAAGAAGCCTGCGCCGGCTGGAGAAGAAGATGGTCGGATGAAACCCTTCGCCAGGTTCTCTTTGATGTACTCTTCCATGGAGTGTGTCTCGGGCAGAGACAACGGATAAGTTCGGCCTCGCGGTGGAACCTTCCCTGGAATGAGGTCGATTGGGCAGTCCCATTCTCTATGAGGAGGAAGGATATCAGCAGAGGCTTTACTGAACACATCCGTGAAGTCTTGATATGGAGGAGGCGGAACATCAGTTGACCTGGGGAAGGAAGAACAAACAGGAAGAACTTTGGCTAAACAAGTCTCAGCACAGGAGGGACCCCATGCCAGTATTTGTGTAGTCGTCCAGTCAATTGATGGGTTGTGGAGACGGAGCCATGGAAGGCCTAAAACCACTGGATGTGTGGCTCTTGGAATCACTAAAAAAGAAATATACTCAGAATGAAGAACTCCCACTCTCAGACGAACTGGAAGAGTCCTTAAGGAAATGACTGCGTCAAAAATCTTGCTGCCATCCACGGCAGTCAAAGAGATGGACGAGGACAGTCTCTCGGTGGGTAGGGACCACCGTTTAACATAAGCTTCGGTTATGAAATTCCCAGCTGCTCCGGAATCAAGGAGGGCAATGACGTTCCTGTAACGTTGAGCAATTTGGAGCGACACTGGGAGGTTACAGTCATGAGGAGATGGAGAGGAGATCATCACTCCTAGCCGGCCCTCTCCTTGGCGAGCTAGGATCTGGAGTCCCGGACGTTTGGGACAGGCATTGATAGTGTGCGACGGAGCTGCACAGTAGAGACAGAGAGACTCAGAGAGACGTTTTCGGCGCTCAGCAGGAGATAGACGGGAACGACTAATTTGCATAGGCTCATCCTTGGATGGAGATGGTTGACGAGAAGGAGGAGCAGAAGATTTAGGAGTAGATGATCTTCCTCGCTCGGTTGCTCTCTCTCTAAAACGTAGATCAACCTTCGTGCAAAGAGAAATTAGCTCATCCAACTTAGAGGGCAAGTCTCTGGTAGCTAACTCATCCTTGATGCGTTCTGATAAGCCATGCCAGAATGCAGCATACAGGGCCTCGTCGTTCCATGCCAGTTCGGATGCCAGGATTTTAAACTGTATAAGATACTGTCCCACAGTACGTGTTCCCTGGCGTAAACGAAGAATCTCAGATGAAGCAGATGTTATCCGGCCTGGCTCGTCGAAGATGCGCCTGAATGTAGCTACAAAGTCAGTATAGGAGGATAGCAGGGGATCAGACTTCTCCCATAAAGGTGATGCCCAGTCAAGGGCTGAGCCACTGAGAAGGGAGATGATATAGGCAATTTTGGTACGGTCACTGAAGAAATTGCCAGGTAGAAGCTCAAAGTGGATTTCACATTGATTGAGAAATCCCCTGCAGAACCTTGGAGATCCATCAAATTTTGCTGGCGTTGGAAGATGAAGATGTGGACTGGAAATGGGTAAGGTGGGTGGGGTTACAGCTGGTGTCACTGTAGTGGACCCACCGGACGTGCCAGGTCCACGGAGGGTCGTTTGAATCCCATCCAGCCGTGTGGAGAGATCCTGGAGACAGCGGATGATGTGGCCCTGTGCAGCCTCCTGATGTTCAAGTCGGGCTGCCAGTTCTTGCATCGGCCTGGCCGCTTGATCCTGGTCTCCGGCTGGATTCATTAGGTCAGTGCTTACTGTCACAACTGAGGGCCTGAGCTGACGGGAGGCAGCCTCAGTTGTAGGGGCTGAGATGTAACGGAACCTGGGAGGTTGTATCAGACCCCTAGACATGTAAGTAACATGTAGAATAACTGCCCGAAGGCGTGACCACGACAACCAGGATAAAAGTCAATGATGTTTATTATGACAAACTCCGTAACACAGCAGCAGTAAAGGAAACATAAAAGTCAACAGAGGATAAATACAATTCCTGGGTACTACAGGGTGGCAAGGGCCACAGGCACTGGTAGTGTGAGACAGTTCTAATAATCTTCTAGTTGGAAAGTCCTTACCAGGCCTGACTGTAGCAATGGAGAGAACCCAGGATCGTACCAGCTGGTGTTCCAGGAAAGGCTGGGCTGCTGAAGATAAAACGGCTGCTGTGGATACTGGCTGGAACCAGACTGTTGTTGGTACGGAGTGGATACTGTCTGGAACCAGTTAAATAATAAACGAACTTGAGAGCGATGAAATAATAATACCGGTGGAGAGTGGTAAACTGCAGAAAGGACACCGGCCCTTTAAGGGAAGCTGTACACTGCTGGAAGCTGGGCTGGAAGCAGGTGATTGACTTGAGAGCGATGAAATAATAATACCGGTGGAGAGTGGTAAACTGCAGAAAGGACACCGGCCCTTTAAGAGAAGTTGTACACTGCTGGAAGCTCGGCTGGAAGCAGGTGATTGCTGTAGCTGGAAACAGGTGAGTCCAGAATGGATCGGAGAGTCAGGCTACACCGCAGATGGAATGCTGGTGCGGGTCTCTATAGCAGAAGTCTGGAGACAGGAGCTGGAACCTGGAAGACAACCACAGGAGAGAGACAAACTGGAACTAGGTTAGACAACCAAAGCACTGACGCCTTCCTTGTTCAGGCACAGCTTACTTATACCTGCAGCAAGGAAGGGGTTGGCTAGGCAATTATGCAAATCAACAATACAGACAGCAGATTGGTGGAAATGATCAGATGACAAAAACCAAGATGGCTGCGCCCATGCAGACACTTGGAGGGAAGTTTGGTTTGTAATCCATGTGAGAATTGAAACAGTAATGGCGACGCCGGCCACAGGAGACAGGAGACGCCAGACTGACAAGCGCACATTTAACCACGCGGGCACAGCGGAGGCCGCGGCTGATGAAATCACCACTCTGACATTCTGCATGTGGAAACTCAGAAACAGCGGGATCCGGTCCTGGAATGCTGAGCCAGCCTTAGGAGGCATCTGAAGGGTAAGTAATGGCGTCCAGATACCCGGATCGTGACACTTTTCATCTTCTAAAACAACGTTTCATCTCTGCACCAGTTCTGAAACAGCCCGACACTGACTCTCCTTTCATCTTAGAGGTGGATGCCTCCTCCGTTGGAGTAGGAGCGGTGTTATCCCAGAGGGCTAAAGATGGCCATCTACATCCTTGCAGTTTCTTCTCCCGGAAGTTCTCCCCAGCTGAGCGCAACTATGCCATTGGCGACCAGGAGTTGCTAGCCATCAAGCTCGCTCTAGAGGAGTGGAGATATCTGTTGGAGGGAGCTTCTCATTCAATCACGATACTTACCGACCACAAGAATCTTTTATACCTGAAAGGCGCACAATGTCTTAACCCTCGTCAGGCCAGATGGGCACTTTTCTTTTCCAGGTTCGACTTTAAACTCCAGTTCTGTCCGGGCTCTCAGAATCGCAAGGTCGATGCCCTTTCCTGCTCTTGGGAGCAAGAAAACGAGTCAGAGTCTTCAGACAAGCATCCTATTATTAATCCGTTGGCATTCTCCACGGTAGGGATGGACTCTACTCCCCCACCAGGGAAAAGTTTTGTGAAGCCGGTGTTGAGGAAGAAGCTCATGCATTGGGCCCATGCTTCCCGTTTTGCCGGACATACGGGCATTCAGAAAACCCTCGAGTTTATCTCTAGGTCCTACTGGTGGCCAACTCTGAAGAAGGACGTCAAGGAGTTTATTGCCTCTTGCCCAAAGTGTGCCCAACACAGAGTCTCCCGCCAGTCGCCTGCAGGGCAACTGGTTCCATTATCTGTTCCCCGTCGACCGTGGACCCATTTGTCGATGGACTTTGTTACAGATCTGCCTATATGCAACAAGTTTAATACCATCTGGGTGGTAGTTGACCGGTTCACCAAGATGGCACATTTCATACCCCTCACCGGTCTTCTGTCAGCTTCCAAGTTGGCTCAAGTGTTTATCCAAGAGATCTTCCAACTTCACGGTCTTCCTGAAGAGATCATCTCCGATCGTGGAGTACAATTCGTAGCCAAATTTTGGCGAAGTTTGTGTCAAGCCCTCCAAGTCAAGTTAAAGTTTTCTACAGCTTACCATCCTCAGACCAATGGTCAGACCGAGAGGGTGAATCAGGACTTGGAGGCCTTCCTCCGCATTTATGTGTCTTCCTCCCAAGATGACTGGGTTCAACTCCTTCCTTGGGCCAAGTTTAGCCACAACAATCAATACCATTCCTCATCTTCAACACCATTCTTCATCAACTATGGATTCCACCCTAAAGTTCCAGAATTCCAACCGCTTCCAGCAACTTCTGTTCCAGCAGTGGATGCCACCTTGCGTCAGTTTTCAAATAACTGGAAGAATGTCCGCGCGGCCCTGCTTAAAGCCTCATTCAGGTACAAGAAGTTTGCCGATAGGAAGCGTAGAGCGGTTCCTGCTCTCAAGGTGGGTGATCGTGTATGGTTGTCCACGAAGAATTTGAGGTTGAGAGTTCCCAGCATGAAATTTGCACCTCGTTTCATCGGTCCTTTTAAAATTGAACAAGTCATTAATCCCGTTGCTTACAGACTTCAGTTACCTCCCTTCTTGAAAATACCCAGGACATTCCATGTTTCCCTGTTGAAACCGCTGATCCTGAATCGGTTTCATTCTGCATTTCCTCCAGCTCCTAAAGTTCAGACTCAACGGGGAGTCGAGTATGAGGTGGCCAAGATTCTGGACTCACGTTTCCGTTACGGTCAGTTGCAGTATCTTATTGACTGGAAGGGCTATGGTCCTGAAGAACGCTCTTGGACCAATGCCTCAGATGTCCATGCTCCTGTCTTAGGGGGTCATTCCGAGTTGTTCGCTCGGTAAATTTCTTCGCATCGCTGCGATTTTCCGCTTAGTGCGCATGCGCAATGTTCGCACTGTGACTGCGCCAAGTAAATTTGCTATGCAGTTAGGAATTTTACTCACGTTTTTTTCATCGTTCTGGTGATCGTAATGTGATTGACAGGAAGTGGGTGTTTCTGGGCGGAAACTGGCCGTTTTATGGGTGTGTGTGAAAAAAAACGCTACCGTTTCTGGGAAAAACGCGGGAGTGGCTGGAGAAACGGAGGAGTGTCTGGGCGAACGCTGGGTGTGTTTGTGACGTCAAACCAGGAACGACAAGCACTGAACTGATCGCAGATGCCGAGTAAGTTTGAAGCTACTCAGAAACTGCTAAGAGGTGTGTAATCGCAATTTTGAGAATCTTTCGTTCGCAATTTTAAGATGCTAAGATTCACTCCCAGTAGGCGGCGGCTTAGCGTGTGTAAAGCTGCTAAAAACAGCTTGCGAGCGAACAACTCGGAATGAGGTCCTTGGTCCGGAATTTCCACTCGAAGTTTCCTCTAAAGCCTAAGAAGTGTCCTGGGGCCACTCCTAAAGGGGGGGGGGGTGCTGTCACGATCCGGGTATCTGGACGCCATTACTTGCCTTTCAGATGTCTCCTGAGGCTGGCTCAGCGTTCCAAGGCCGGATCTCATCTGTGTTTACATTTTGCATATCCCTCCTGTCACGCTGAGACGCTGTCACAGCGGAGCCATGTTTGAATCCTGCATGGCGTCTCCTGTCCTCTGCGGCCGGTGCCGCCATTACTGTTATGTTTCCACATGGTTTCCAAACCAGCTTTCCCTCCAAGTTCTAACATGGGCGCAGCCATGTTGGATCCAATCACATGTCTCAGTTCCACCAATCCACTGCCTCTGGAAATCTGCATAATTGCCCAGCCAATGCCTGCATTGCTGCAGGTATAAGTATCCTGTGCCTGGGCCAGGAAATCCTCAGTGCTTTGTTTGTCATACCTTGTTCCAGTCTGTCTCTCTCCTGTGGTTGTTTTCCAGGTTCCAGTTCCTGTCTCCAAGCTTCCACTAAAGAGACCCGCTCCTGTCTACCACCTGCGGTGCAGCCTGACTCTCCAGTCCTCTGGGACTCATCTGTTTCCAGCTACAGATTCACCTGCTTCCAGCATTTAGCTTCCAGCAGAGATCAGCTCTTCTTAAAGTGCCGGTACCATTTCTGCAGATTTCCATTTACCAACGGTACCAATATTTCACCGTTCTCAAGCTTCATTTATCATTTGTATTTCATCGCTCTCAAGCTTCATTTATTATTTGGCTGGTTCCATCCAGTATCCACTCCGTGTCTACATCTGTCTGGTTCCAACCAGTACCCACAGCAGCCACTTTATCTACAGCAGCCCAGCTTCCCATGGAACATCAGCTAATATGATCCTGGGCTATCTCCATTACTACAGTCGGGTCTGGTAAGGACTTTCCATCTAGAGGTCAATAAGAACTGTACCCATACTACCAGAGCCCTGTGGCCATTGCCATCCTGTAGTACCCAGGAACTGTGTTATATTACTGCTGATTTTACGTTTCTCTTTTATTACTGCTGTGTTGCATGGAGTTTGTCAAATAAACATCATTGACTTTTATCTTGGTTGTCGTGGTCACGCCTTCGGGCAATCTCTCTACGTGTAACTTACATGTCCAGGGGTCTGATACAACCTCCCAGGTTTCACTACACCTCAGCCCCTACAACTGAGGCTGCCTCACGTCAGCTCAGGCCCTCAGTTGTGACATTATTATCATATCATGACAGACCATCACCATACTTAAAAAGGAAAATAAACTTTTTTCTATTTGTATCATTATTTATTTACCAGTATACAATTTTTATTTTTATTTTATTTTTATTCATATTTATTTTTATTCTTAGTTTTATTTATTATTATTATTATTATTATTATTATTATTATTTTGAATTACTTATCTTTGATTTATTTTTGATCTATTTGTGTTTTTTTCATATAATTCTCTTGCATATACTGTCTCATACATAGGTGTAACTATCAGGCATTCTCCCTAGCCCTTGGTACAAACCGAGGAACATACCCCTCCCCCTTTTTTCTGTGACACAAGCAAGTATGGGCATAAATAGCCCATACTCAAGATGGCATTCAAGGACTCCCTGAGGAAGACCCGGAAGGGTCGACACGCGTAGGAGCAGTTTTTTCAGTTACCACCATTACATTCCATACCAATTATCCATCATATACAGAGCCGTGGAGAAGGAGAGCAACAGAGGACGATAGAAGGGACGACAAACCGAGTGAACAACTGCCAAGGTCACGTGACCGGACCGACCAGGAAGGAAGGAAGAGAGGCCACCAAGGAGAAGCGACGACGACTGCGGGCAAGAAGAGGACAGACGGAGCTGAGGGAAAAAGTTAAGGGAGCCCGTAGGAGAGGAGAGGGCAAAGCGGACAGCCCAACAGGGCTAGAAGCATTTTCCCCTCTCGCTCTCCAAGACGGTGACCACGTCCCTGCTGCCCTGAGAACCACGGTGCGCTTGTCAGAGCGACACCGCGGCTGATCGGGGTGAAAGGGGAGACGGTGCGTCCGGAGTCCTGATTACCACAGTACCAGCCCCAGTCATATCCCACATTGCCCGCAACTCACCAGGGGTACCCCACACCGTAGTCTGGAACCTCCACAGGACACTATTTATCTATACTACCTCATCGGCTCTGATTATATATATATATATATCCAGAAGGACATTATCACAACAGAGGTGGGACGCCACCGGTCTGAGTGTATTACGGAACAATCACTGCAGTGTTTATCACTGTCAAACATACTACACAATAACTTTTCTGTTATTGTTTTTCTCCCCCTGAACACTGCAGAAACTATTTTTCTTTCCCCCATCAAAAAAAAAACCCCTTTCCCCTCACACCTTTCATTTTATTATTATTTAATTTTATTCTTATATGCATGCATGAGGTGTATTTAACATACAGCTTTTTTTGATTAAAAATACGTTACAATTCCCAAAAGAATACACCGTGTAGGTTATCATTTCATGACAATTTTATGTGCACACATTCATTTATTGACTCAGGCGCAGTTGTATACTTCCATTTTGTATACCTTTAGAGGTTTGGGTTTTACCTCAATTACAACGTTGCTGCCAGAACAGGTATCCAGACAAGCAGGGCGCTGAATACGAACTTTGTTGCTATCAGAGAAAAATTGCATCTATTCCTGACGTTCATACTGTCACTCAGGGTGTGTTACGGATTCAGCCTCCCTATGTCCCTCCTGTGGCTCCATGGGATCTGCCTGTTGTCCTGAATGCCCTGCAAGAGTCTCCATTTGAACCTCTTGAGTCAGTAGACCTTAAATGGCTTACGGTCAAGGTCCTGTTCCTACTGGCTATCGCCTCTGCTAGGAGGGTGTCAGACCTAAGTTCTTTGTCCTGTCGTCCACCCTTGCTGATATTTCACTGTGACCAGGCAGTTCTTAGAACTCGCCCGGGTTATTTACCTAAGGTGGAGTCATCTTTTCACCTTAACCAAGAGATTGTTGTTCCGGCTTTTATCTCTTCTGGTTTGTCCTCCAAAGAGCGGTCTTTGTATGTGGTACGGGCTTCCCGTATATACGTGGAGAGGACTGCCTCTATCAGGAGATCAGCTACCCTTTTTGTACTTTTTGGTTTTCACAAACATGGCTGGCCTGCAAATAAGCAAACCTTAGCCAGATGGATTAGAATGGTGCTTGCACAAGCCTATGCGCAGGCTGGACTCCCAGCTCCTGCTTCTATTAAAGCCCATTCTACTTGGTCTGGTGGACCTTCATGGGCGGCCCGCCGAGGCGCGTCCGCTGAACAATTGTGCAAGGTGGTTACGTGGTCTTCAGTGAACACATTCATTAGGTTTTATGCCTTCGATACTTCCGCATCCCAGGATGCGTCCTTTGGACGTCGGGTTCTCATAGCCGCTACGGCGCGTCCACTCCCATGAGGAACTGCTTTAGGACATCCCCGATGTTTCCCTGTGGAAACCAATGTACCCCGCTGCTGAAAAGGAGATTTATGGTAGACTTACCATTGTTAAATCTCTTTCTGCGAGGTACATTTGTTCCACAGGGCGCCCGCCCTGACACACATTAGCTTCTATGGGTTTGTATGGCATTAGCCGCTAGTCCCTTCTCCTGTCGTGAGAACGTGGTTCTATGTGACTAACATCCACCTTCTCTTTTACCTGCTCCTGCATTGGACTGATTAACGAAACTGAGCTCACATTGCCTGAAGGCGGGGTTATAGAGGAGACCCCAATGCATCCTGGGACAGTCTAAAGCTTTAGCCTGTTGGTGCCTGGATCAAGATCCATCTCTACACCCTGATGTTTCCCTGTGGAACCAATGTACCTCGCAGAAAGAGATTTAACAATGGTAAGTCTACCATAAATCTCATTTTTTTCCCCTCAAAATTCTACACACAATACCCCAAAATGACAACGTGAAAAAAGTTTTTTTGAGATTTTTGCAAATTTATTAAATATAAAAAACTAAGAAATCACAAGAGTCACTGATAGAGATTTTAATTACTGATTTATGTTGGTAAAATAAAAGAGTTCTTCCTTTGTATATGACCAATGTGACACAGTACATATGTTGTTGTTCATAAGGATAAACATGTTTTTTATTAACATAGAGGTTTATATATGAAGTTCTACAAATCATGAATGGTTATTAATATTCCCTTAATGCAGTGTAAATCCTTCTGGAATTTAGTGTAATATCTCAGGGGCTAATTCAGTAAAAATCGCTGATGCGATCCGTACTGCATTTCCCCGATGTTTGAGCCCTGTGCACGTGCAGGACCCGTTCACATTGCAAAAGCAGGGATGAGGTTGTATGTACCTCCTCCTGCATTTGCATTACAATTGACTACAATTGCAATGTTGCTGAGAGCAGCTTTGCATTTGCAATTCTTAGTAAATTTGGCCCTCAGTCCAGGTAATATTTGTATAATATAGCAAACCAGAACATGGGAGACTGTAAAGTTTATTGTATTAGTTCTACGTTAATTTTTAAATAACAAGATAAATATTTTTCATTTAATTTACTGTATTTATTTATTTATTTACTTAAACAATTAGAATTTATTGATTTCCAAATACTTGGATGGGGTACACACCCAGAATAAAGGGGAGTGGAATGAAAGACATATAAAAACCTTTAGGAATGCATCTGTGATGATGATGATAATAATATTAATAATAATAATTATTATTATTATTATTATTATTATTATTATAGTTTTTACTTAGCTGTTCGCCTTTTCAAATCTTCTCTGGAGGGTGCAAAAATACCTGCCACTTACACAGGCCCACAGAGCTTTAGCTTATAAACAGCAGCTTTTCAAAGCTACCAATTATCAAAGGTTTTACTTTTAGTGCTAAACACATTTTGCACATAATAGTATTGCGTCTTTAAATCCTACAGTAAAAAATGCAGGTAGCCAGCAGCTTTGAAAAGCTGCCATTTAATAAATAAACCCCACAGACTCCCAGCTCTCTGCATGTCGATATTACTAGCAGCATACTTTGTTTAGTTTCGCAGTGAAACTCATGACTATGCCTTTGGTATTTAACAGTACTTACCTCTCCAGCGGGACCCAGCAACATCCTTCTTCTTGGCGACATCTTGCATGATGGGGGCAATCGGCGCATGCGCATTACACCTTCACCTGGTAGGGACTCTGCAATTTCTGGAATGCTTTGCTGAAGCCGGAAAGGCTATTGCTGCATAACCATTGCCAGCATTATAGCCATCTATAGATGGTGTAAGCGGTACAGTGACAGACAGTGGTAACCTAAGCTTACTGCTGCTTGGTAAATACTGAAAGGAGGATGTAACCCCTTCAGTGAGTGCTAAAGGGGCTGTGTCTTGTTGTTAAATGGGGCCCTAAGTATTTCAAGTTTATGTTATACTACATTTACGATGGAATTAAGCTTGTAGTATAGATATGTTACAGTTTTTTCAAAACGTGTGATTCATTTTAAAATCTTGTTATAGACTATACCTCTCTGAAGATCCACAGAACATTGGAGAATTCAGACCTGATCGCTAGCAAGCGATTTTTGCAGCCCTGCGATCAGATAGTCACCGCCTACAGGGGAGTGTATTTTAGCTGTGCAAGTGTGCGAACACATGTGTAACAGAGCTGTACAAACAGATTTTGTGCAGTCTCTGCACAGCCCAGAACTTACTCAGCCACTGTGATCACATCAGCCTGTCCGGGACCGGAATTGACGTCAGGAACCCTCCCTGCTAACGCATGGACACCCCTGCGTTTTTCCAGACACTCCCTGAAAACGGTCAGTTGACACCCACAACCGCCTTGTACCTGTCAATCTCCTTGCGATTGCCCGTGCAAACGGATCCGTCGCACAAACCCATCGCTGAGAGGCGATCCGCTTTGTACCCGTGCAATGCGCGTGCAGTGCATACGCATGTGCAGTTTGTGCCTGATCGCCCACTGTGCGAAAACGCACAGCAGCGATCAGATCTGAATTACCCCCTTTGTCTTGTTCTACTGATAAGTTTTCAAATGCTTCTCATCTTGTGACAGAAGAGAATGATCTCAACACTGGATTGATTGTGATGTTTCTCATGCGTACTTGAAATGAGACTCAAGCTCCTGATAATTTATATCCCTGTCTCACACTGCTGGATTTGCTTCTCAATGCAATGTGTTTTCTTTAACAGTACAAAAGGTTATCTTTAATGCAATTGGTAGTTTAATTACTTGTTATGTTCACCTCTGAAATCGTCATAATCAAATATAATGGTTACTCTTGGTGATAGAGGGTTGGGGCGAGGCCAGGGTGATGAACCATATTTTTTTTACACACCACTGGATCAAAGATCATTTTTATATACCCTAACTAGCTGAATACCCGTGCTTCACTATGGAATTTCAAGTATAATCACAAAGATTTTATTGTAAGGGAAGCTGTAGTTTATGTGTCTTATTTTCTGGACAACGGGATATACCTAAAGTTAACTGGTTAGTTTATCACAGAAGATCAGTAATTAGACTTATGGGCCCTACACACTGGCCGACTTCACTGCACGATATGAACGATCTCGTTCATTAATGAACGAGATAACGTTCATATCGTGCAGTGTGGAGTCACCAGCGATGAATGATGCGCGGCCCCGCGCTCGTTCATCGCTGGTGACATGTCGGCTGTGCATGCAGGCCAATATGGACGAGATCGTCCATATTTGCCTGCACGTCTATGGAGCCGGGTGACGGGGGGAGTGAAGAAACTTCACTTCCCCTGTCATTGCCCCCCCGCCGCCGGGTCGCTTGTCAGCCGTATCGGCCGTCGGGCACCTCGGCAGCACATCGCCCAATGTGTAGGGCCTATTACAACAGGACATGCTCCGCCCACCACTAACGATCTATGTCAGGCCGCACCTGCAGGCTGCCTTCCCCGGATTGATGCTGTGAAAAGGCTGGCGCTGAGGAGAATAATCCACTTCCTTCTCTGCCTCGTCCCGCATTAGATGCTGCCATGCTCAGTGCTGTAAAAATGCTGGGATGACAGGCCAAACTCCGCCCGCTGTATCTCCTATATAATTGCCCAGATCTGTCACTCTGTGACTGTGTGGATAATGCTGGGCGTGGCTAGGAGCTCTCATTGGGTTAGCAGCAGGTCTATCACACCCAGCCCACAGCTGATTGGGCGAGAAACGCCCTCCCACACAGGTTACATCCAATGGGAGGTTCTGCCCTTTGGCTGCTGTGTGTTCACAGAGCAGGATTAACAATGGGGCTGATGGAGCTGCAGCTTCAGGTCCACACCCCAAAATAGGCCCACTGCATCTGCAGCAACATACAATTTACACATAAAAATCTTTACAAATTTGAAAAGGAGACGTGGCCATGGGTACAGTGGCGTGGCCACGCCCCCTTTCCTATACTTTCAATGGAAATTTGGAGAGCCAAAAATCGGTACTGACCATAAAAAAAAGGTCTTGTACCTGCCAAAAAGGTACAGCTGGAGGGTATGCCACTGCATCTGCAGCAAGTCTCTGCGCAGTAGATAGGGAAAACAAAAAATCCTTTTCACTGCAGCGTCCTATGGGGGTCATTCCGAGTTGATCGCATGTAGCAACTTTTTGCTGCCCATGCGATCAACTAGACGCCGCCTATGGGGGAGGGCCAGTGCCAGATTAAGGTCTACATAGGGCTGGAGCTGAAATTTATGAAGGGCCTATTGTGTGCCACCGCAGAGGATGTGACCACTGGTGTGGGGGCGTGACCAGTGCTGTGGGAGAGTGGTCTGCAAAGGGTGTGTGGCCTGTGCCATGGCTTATTACTAGCACAATTGAGGGCATAGCTAGCGCCTACCTTCAACCAGCTCAATCTCCCTCCATTCGTCACTTCTACCAATAGTGTAATGTGAGAGTCTGCAAATTAAAGTGAAATACCCCTGGTAAGTCCAGGTGTATCCCAGGATATTTAACTCCTGACCAGTAAGCGATTATCTGATATGGGCATACTTATTATAATATTTCATCAAATGGCATTCCATCCAATGCCTGTGTTTTTATTCCATTTAATAAAGGTTTATCACTATTGAGTACCTCCCTTTTGACTCTTATCAAAATTCCTCTATAATTACTCCTGAGAAATGGTTTTGTAGCCACGATCTGAGGAAACATGGATCTGGTCATTTGAATGGAAGAACAAACCATCAATAAAGCTGATGCTGATTGACAGCCCAGCTAGTTTCTGAATAAACTCTGGTATCCTATTAATTGAAAAGCTTTTCAGTGCAGCTATCTCCCAATCCTATCATCATTCAATTCAGAAAATCCACACGTTTTACTTTCCATTTTGGGGTCAATTCTATTCAGCGACAGTTGAATAGCGCTGGGAATTAGCTCCCAACGCTATTCAATTCAGCTCCAGTTAAGTCGGCGATGGCCCGTTCTCACTGACTAAACAGGTTGTTTTGTCGGGAGAACGGGTATTCTCCGACTTAACTCCCTGGCGCGAGGCTGATTCCCGAAAGAATCAGCCTCGCGCCGGCTGCGCGGCAGCACTTTTGTCGGGTTTCTTCTCTCATCCCCCGGGGATGAGAGAAGAATTCCCGACAATTGAGGGTCACTCGTCGCTGTATTGAATAGCGCCGGGAGCAATCTCCCGGCGCTATTCAACTGTCAGTGAATTGAATCGACCCCTTTGTTTGCAATACTGGGATAATACACTATGACGCCTTTCTTGTCATTTTATTGCATCATAAAAAAACAGTACATTGAGGGGAACCAGCACGCATATTCCAGATGGGATAGAAGACGTCCCATAACTATGAAGGCTTACAAAAGCTTGATATCTACAGTGAAGGAATAACACGGCTGATTATGAGCAGGATCTGAATACCTGATGTTATATATATTAAAAGACCATCCATCACAGTATTTGCATAGCAAGATCAAGGGCGTATCTATTTCACATAGTGCATATATATATTTTATTGCTTACAACAATTTTTTGTACATTGCTACAGTATTATGTTATGTATACTTCCTGAGTGTTACTTTTGTATGGATATGTAGGAAGGGACCCATTACTGTTGTTACTGTATCTTCCATTACTAGATCAGCCTCACTCTAGACCTGATGTTATACCCCGCTATGTTCTGGATGTCTGACACCCCACTGTTGGATTATTTGTATTAACTATTTGGCTATATACATATAAGCAGTGACACTGGAGGCTGCAATGTTGACGATATAGATGGCTAGAGAGGTAGCATGGCAATGCAGGTGTCCAGCAGAGCAATGGTTGTAAACAGTGAGATGGAAAGAAAACAGCCTAGGATCGCTGTTATATAAACCTTTCAACAGGAGTACTGCCGTCACTCTGCAGGGGACCATGCTATGTTGGCTGCCAGTGGCTGGAGGGTACTTGAGCCCTGAAGTCAGAGGCTTAAATTGAATTAGGCATACAGCGGAGCCGATCCGACTTTAGTTTGATGGGTAAGCCAAAACCTGATTTTAGTACAGTATGTTACATTAAGGTGACAATGCCTGCTGCATTTATTCTGAAGGTATCTTCACTTTAATATTGATCATGCAAATTCCACTGTCTCGAAATTCAAATGTAAGTATCACTGCCTGTGCTACACTACCTCACCCAGCACATTGCAGTGCCTACCATATAATACAGAGACCATTACAGTGCATGCCATATAATACCGAGAGCATAGCAGTCACCACCATATAACACAGGGAGCATCGCAGTCACTGCTTTATAAGATAGAGGGGTCAATTCAATTTGCAGACAGTTGAATAGCGCCGGGAATTAGCTCCCAAAGCTATTCAATACAGCGCCAAGTGACACTTAATTGTCGGGAATTCTTCTCTCACCTCCGGGGGATGCGAGAGGAAATCCAACAAAAGTGCTGGTGCGCGGCCGGCGCGAGGGTGATTCTGTCGGGAATCAGTATCGTGCCGGGAGTTAAGTCAGAGAATGTCCGTTCTCCCGAC
The DNA here is from genome assembly GCF_028390025.1 of Pseudophryne corroboree. Taxonomy (NCBI): domain Eukaryota; kingdom Metazoa; phylum Chordata; class Amphibia; order Anura; family Myobatrachidae; genus Pseudophryne; species Pseudophryne corroboree. Next base: position 296,062,079 of record NC_086447.1, on the reverse strand, counting down.
AAATCAACCTGTTAAGTATGGGAGAACAGTCATTCGCCGACTTAACATGAGCTGAATTGAATAGCGACGGGAGCTAATTCCCGGCGCTATTCAACTGTCGGCAAATTGAATTGACCCAGAGAGCATGGCAGTGACTGTCATGTAATACAGAGCATTGCAGTGACTGTCATATAATACAGCGAGCATCGCAGTGACCGCAATATAATGCAGAAGAAATCGCAGTGACTGTCATATAATACAGCGAGCATCGCAGTGACCGCAATATAATGCAGAGGACATCGCAGTGACTGTCATATAATACAACGAGCATCGCAGTGACCGCAATATAATGCAGAGGACATTGCAGTGACTGTCATATAATACAGCGAGCATCACAGTGACCGCAATATAATGCAGAGGACATCGCAGTGACTGTAATATAATACAGCGAGCATCACAGTGACCACAATATAATGCGGAGGACATAGCAGTGACTGTCATAAAATACAGCGAGCATTGCAGTGACCGCAATATAATGCAGAGGACATCACAGTGACTGCCATATAATACAGAGAGAATTGCAGTAACTGTCATATAATACAGAGCATCGTAGTGACTGCCATATAATACACAGAGCATCACAGAGGCTGCCATATAATACAGAGAACATCATAGTGACCACCATATAATACAGAGAGCGTCAGTGAGCACCATATAATACAGAGAGTGTCAATGACCACCACATAATACAGAGAATATCAGTGACTGCCATATAATACTTAGACCATCAGGTACTGTAAAATAAAATGCAGTCCAAACCAAACAAGAAATAAATAAATTGTCTTGCTTTCTGAAGAGTATCTCAGTGGTAAATGTGGCAATTTATACTAGAAATAACCACATGGACAAAGGCTGCTGTGGTTGAAAGGTCATAACTTGATTTATTAAAGGTATTACCCTGAGCTTTTACTGAATTTTTGGGTTTCAAAGCAGGACGCTACAAACATTCGGCTCCAGCCAAATGATTCTAAACTAAAATAGGAAGCGACTTATCTGCCACACCCCACCCAGTGACACGTGTAAGCTGAGCTGCGTAGATCCACAACCCCTTCTAACAGACATTACAAGCATGTCCACAGGGACAGATACCCAGTAAGAGGATGACCTCCACCAAACAAAAGCTGGATTGGCAGATGGAGGTATCCCGCCACCGGAAGCAACAGTGCCAAACAACAAAGGAGGAATCGCATACTCACTACCAGATGACCCTGGAATCACCTTACCATCTGGCACAGACAGCAGCATGAACAATGACCACTTCAGATGGAGCAGGACCCCCACAGCACAACCAAGGGAACCGCCATCACCACCGGACTGCAGCATTTAGAGTGCTAGGCGAGACAGAGCGGAGAAACACAGATGGCAGCGCATCCGCAGGCTCAGCAGCAGGAAGACCCTGAGCGTAGGAAAGGGTCAGGTGGAGGCAGGGCAGGAACATGGGGGGGAGGGGGAAAGAGGGGAGGGTGAGCAGTCAAACAGCCACATGCGAAGAGGACAGATGGGTGTAAGGAAAACGGAGATGACCAGGACTGGGCGGGGGGTAGGAAGACTGGAAATAGGTGGAAAAAGTAGACAGGTGGGAAAAAAGGCCATTATGAGGAGGATGGTAAAAAAGGTGGGAGCAACCAGACAGATAGGGAATAGAAGGTGAAAGGGACAGGAGGAAACAAAATCAGAAAAAAATGATGAATTAGAAAAGGGTGGGGGGGAGACCAGGTGCAGTAGCGGATCTTGCCACTGGCAAGCAGGACTTTTGCCCGGGGCGCCGCCTTCCGGAGGGCGCTGGCGCCATCCGGAGGGCGCCGCACCGTGGCAAGATCCGCCACTGCTGCCCGCTGTGTCCCCCGTCCGCCTCCGCTGCCCGCTGCCGTCCCCGTCCGCCTCCTGTGAAGGGAACTAGACGCTATGCGTCTAGTTTCCCTTCGTGGAGAGTAACTTTGCTGAGCGGTGCGCGATGACGTCATCGCGCACCGCACAGCAAAGGTCCTCTCCACGAAGGGAACTAGACGCATAGCGTCTAGTTTCCCTTCGTGGAGAGGACCTTTTGCTGTGCGGTGCGCGATGACGTCATCGCGCACCGCTCAGCATTCAAGCGGCGCTAGCAATGTACAGGGGGCGTAACTGACCACGCCCCCTGTATTAGGCCACGCCCCTTTTCCTGCCCGGGGCGCAGAGAGCCCTTGAACCGGCCCTGACCAGGTGCGCAGGAAGGCATGATGCTGCAGGGGCAGTATAACAAAGTGCCGATAAATATACCCCCAATGGTTGTAATAAAATAAAAGCCCCAGTAGTAACCCACACTTGCTGCACAGCACACGCCAACAATCCCAAGGTTACGATTAGTGCATAACCCGGCGCTGCACTTTCTACTATAAGGGTGTAAAGAAGAGGCGAGTTAGGAAAAAACTATAGAAATGTCCGCCGCAAACTAAAAACCTCTGTTCTACCTCTATCTCGCTTCTTATTTCAGCTGCTGGCAGCACAGTGGTTTTTAGTTCTGGCAGCGGACAGGAAGGGGGGAGAAACAGGAGCGCAAACCACCGGCCTGGGTGACGCAAGTAGGTGGTCCCAAGGCTGGAGGGGCAACGCGGGCAAGGAGGGAGCCTGCTCGGAGTGGAGACCGAACAAAGAGGCTGCAAGAGGGGAGGCTGGTCACGGCCGGGAAGAGCCGGCGGTTGGGGACGGCTCCTCGGACTGCGGGGGAAGGGAGGACAGGCTGCGGCGGCGCTGGCCCGGAGCAGAGAAAAGGCTGGTGGAATCGAAGGAGCGTCAGGAGACAGAGAGGGAACGCCCAGCTCAGGGCATGGAGGTAGAAAAAACTGGACAGTGGGTGCCGAAAAAGGGGGAGGGGGCACTCTGCAGTGAAGCAGCAGCGGGTATTCAATGGTGAGGGGCGGGCATCTGATGGCTGCTGGCAGCGTCAACCCTGTTGGTCACCAGTCGATCCTCTGGGCCTATTTTCATGGGGTGGCCTGGAGCTGCAGCTCCATCCGCCCCATTGTTAATCCGGCCCTGGGGAGGGGTTTTTTTGCATAGCAAGGCTGCGAATGCTTGTGCAGCCGAGCTATGCAAAAACATTTTGTACAGTTTCTGAGTAGCTCTGGAGTTACTTACCCGCTGCGATGTCTTCAGCCTGTCAGGTCCCGGAGTTGACGTCAGACGCCCACCCTGCAAGTGCCTGGAAACACCTGCGTTCGCCGCACCACTCCCAGAAAACGGTCAGTTGACGCCATGGAACGCCTTCATCCTGTCAATCTTCTTGCGATTGCGGCAGCGATCGCTTTCTTCATTCTTCTTGTCATTGCCCAGCGACAGCCATTGCTGGCCAACGACGCGCCTGCACATTGTGGCCTTCACGCATGCACAGAACCGACCCGTTCGCACCGCTACGAAAAACATAAGCTTGCAAACGGATCGGAATGACCCCCTATGTCCTGCTGTCAGTCCGCCTGCCCCCTCCGGCATCAACAATCCCCACTCCCTAGCCGCGGCACAGGTGGAACGGAAGCTGCTGCGGCCACCGGCATAGATGTGTATGAAAGCGGCGCAGCGGAAGGCTTTCATAGCCCTCCCTGCGCTGCATACTCTCTGAGCCCCGAAGCGTCCTCTGCACGTGATGTCACAGAAGTGCCTCCCCGCCACAGCCGCACACAGATCCCCTGAGGCCCTGACTCCGCAACACAGCACCTGGGCTGCCGGCCTGGAAGCCCAGAGATGGCTAATGTAACGGATAGAGTGGGTGATATCACGGAGGCAGGGGTGTAACGAGGGTGGCTCTGGTGGAGCACGAGTTCTGGGCGCCGAAAAAAGTTAGAGGGCGCCCTGCTGCTTGCCACACCCCCTTCCCGCAGGCCACTGTACTGGCAGCCACAGAGCAGGAGGAGGAGAAGCAGAGGGGTGCACACTGACTTGGAGACTAGGTAGGGAACAGGGCAGGAGACGCTGACAGCTGGAACATGCCAGTGCTCTGCTCGCCCTCTTTATATGTCTCACTCAAGCCTTCAGCACACACTGACCCTATTTTAAACATGGGGTACCCAAAGGAAACTTTCGCCCTGAGCTCCACAAGGTCTAGAACCGGCCCTGTTACCAATTTAGGATTATTTATTTTTTTTATAACAGATTTTTATTGAGTTTTCTTTCAGGATAACAACAGTGATCATCATTACAGAAAAGGAGAGAGAAGATCAGAACCAATGAAAAATCAGCAGAATGTATCTTATACAGATATCATCAAAATATGTTTAGATATCAGGGGTACAGATTTATCATCGAGTAACAACAGTTGGCATTATGCATGTATATATCATAAAAGCAAACGGATAACCTATCTGATTGTTGTGCCTTTATACAAATGTTACATGAAGACAATAAAAGTTAAAAAAATGGCAATTATGTCTGTCTTCTTTATTATATTTATAGGACTGCCATATCGAGTATAACTCTTTCTCTCTCTCATATAAACTTAGCATATAAACTAAACAAGGGGGGGTGTTATTCAGCTAGAGAGGGGCTCTGCAATGAGGCGATTCTTAAAGGTAAGAAGGGGGTATCATGATCAGTTTCGATATTTCGAGACCAAATAAAAAAGTGGGAAGAAGTATCCTATAGGTTGACCCAGGAGTATACCTTATTTAAGTGAGGTCTTCCAGTCATTTATAATGCCACCAGTCAGTGTTTTCATAAAGCTTGAAAATTTTGGAACGTGTTGTCTCATCAAGTGTTTCAATGTATATACCCCATTTCCTGTAAAAGTGGACTAACCCCTTTTCCAGGTCAGGAATTGTCGATTCCCTATCAAAATAGAGAATCCTGAGGAGTAGGGTCTTCACCTCACATAATGAGGGGGACGTTGCCGAAATCCAATGTCTCATAATAACCTTCTTTGCTACGGATACCAAGATTGTAAGGAAAGGGATCATGCATGGTAGCATACCCTGTTGTATCCAAGTTTGAAAGTTAGCAAAAAGACAAGGGATTGGGTCTGGTTGAAGCTGTTTTTTTAAAGTAGTATTAATAAAATATACAATCTTGTTCCAAAATTTTCGGATTTTATGACAATGCCATACATAATGTATAAATGTCGCAGATGCAATAGAACATTTCAAACAACATTTGAGTTCCAAGGGTATGTAACACTGGCGTTGCATTTGTGTGATATACGCCCTATGTACCATCTTGGCATTAACCTCTTGTAATAAGGAGGATCGCAGCAATTTCATAGAACGGTCATAGTGCTGGAATATAGTTGCAGTTGAGTCTATCACAGGGAGGTCTGCAGACCATTGAGTTACTATGGTAGTACAGATTCTATCTTTGTAAAGTGTCAGTAAAGGAAGGTAGAGGAATTTCAATCTATAAGTATGCTGATTAAGGTAGTGTAGCAGTGAATCTATATCATCGGGGGTGGAACCAGATGGTGCAAAGTGAGATAAAAAAGAAACAAAGTGTTGAATCTGCATGTAGGGGTAAGTATACTGCGACGTGAATCTACATTTTTCCTGAAGAGAGGGAAAGGTATATAATTTGCCTCCTGGGTCAAATACATCTGAGGTAGCTCGGATGCCTTTCAAGAAAAGTCTATGAAAAGTGGAAGAGTCCCTTCCCGGCTCAAAAAGGGGTTCCCCCATAAGGAAATGTGTTTGGTGTATCGATGGTCACGATTACATTTTTTATTAATAGCCAGCCATGATGTATATGTGTCTCTAAAGAGTGAATTCAGGAACAACTTAGGGGGTAGTTTTGCTCTTGGTGTATGGAGGAGGGCGTTAGGTGACAAGGGATGTAATAGCGCAGAGTCTAAACTGTAATCAGTCAATATGCTTTCTTCTAACAGCCAATCGGAGGCATATCGGAATAGAATTGAATGAGAATAGAGCAGTAGGTCAGGGAGGCCCAGGCCACCATGTTTGCGTGACATCTGTAGTTTTTTCCTTGCAATACGGGTTTTCCCTCCTTTCCAAAGGAATTTTTGGAAGATGGTATTCAAAAAAGAGATATCTTTATTAGATATACGTATAGGGAGCATCTGCATCAGGTAAAGTAATTTTGGGAAGATAATATGTTTTATGACCGCCACTCTACCCAGCAAAGACAGAGGAAGAGATTTCCATCCTTCCAGAATATTAGAAATGCGCAATATTAAGGGAGTGAAGTTTAGGTCGTATACATCAGAAAACTTAGCTGGTACTTGGATACCTAGGTACTTAAAGTGCGTAGGGACAATAGTCATGGCATTTAAAGATGGGTCGGAGCGCATAAAGTCTAGGGAACCGGATATGGGCATGATTTCTGATTTGTCGATGTTTATTTTGTAGCCTGAAAAAATGCTGAAACGGGCAATGATGTCCATTACCACTGATAGGGAGTGTTTGGGATGTGATAAAAACAGAAGCATGTCATCTGCAAATAGGTAGATTCGAAGGTCAATCGGACCACCCTGTATGCCTTAATAAAGGGGGGAGGCACGCAACGTGATTGCTAGCGGTTCCAATGCAATATCAAAGAGCAGAGGGGACAGAGGGCAGCCTTGTCTGGTGCCTCTCAATATGGGAATAGTGTCACAACTGAGGGCCTGAGCTGACGGGAGGCAGCCTCAGTTGTAGGGGCTGAGATGTACCGGAACCTGGGAGGTTGTATCAGACCCCTGGACATGTAAGTAACATGAATAATAACTGCCCGAAGGCGTGACCACGACAACTTGGATAAAAGTCAATGATGTTTATTATGACAACTCCGCAACACAGCAGCAGTAAAAGAAAACGTAAAAGTCAGCAAAGAATAAATACAGTTCCTGGGTACTACAGGATGGCAGGAGCCACAGGGCACTGGTAGTGTGAGATAGTTCTTATGATCTTCTAGATGGAAAGTCCTTACCAGGCCCGACTGTAGCAATGGAGATAACCCAGGATTGTGCCAGCTGGTGTTCCAGGAAAAGCTGGGTTGCTGAAGATAAAACAGCTGCTGTGGATACTGGCTGGAACCAGACTGTTGTTAGCACGGAGTGGATACTGGCTGGAACCAGTTAAATAATAAATGAACTTGGGAGCGATGAAATATGAACTGAAATGTAGAACTTGAGAGCGGAGAAATAATAATACCGGTGGAGAGTGGTAAAGTGTAGAAAGGACACCGGCCCTTTAAGGGAAGCTGTACTCTGCTGGAAGCTGAGCTGGAAGCAGGTAATGTTGTAGCTGGAAACAGATGAATCCACAATGGATTGGAGAGTCAGGCTACACCGCAGGTGGAATGCTGGTGCGGGTCTCTATGGTGGAAGTCTTGAGACAGGAGCTGGAACCTGGAAGACAATCACAGGAGAGAGACAAACAGGAACTAGGTTTGACAACCAAAGCACTGACGCCTTCCTTGCTCAGGCACAGTGTATTTATACCTGCAGCAAGGAAGGCATTGGCTAGGCAATTATGCAAATTATCAATACTGAGAACAGATTGGTGGAAATGATCAGCTGACAGAATCCAAGATGGCTGCGCCCATGCAGACACTTGGAGGGAAGTTTGGTTTGTAATCCATGTGGTAATGAAAACAGTAATGGTGGCGCCGGCCACCGGAGACAGGAGGCGCCAGGCTGACAGATGCACATCCAACCACGCGGACACAGCGGAGGCCGCGGCTGACGTAATCGCCACTCAGACACTCTGCATGCAGAAGTTCAGGGACGGCGGCGGAGGCCGCGGGAGACGCCATGCCAGGTGTAATATGGCGTTTACTGCGACAGCGTCCCAGAGTGACAGGAGAGGATACAGGAATGTACACATCAGGATAACAGATGGGATCCGGTCCTGGAGCGCTGAGCCAGCCTTAGGAGGCATCTGATGGGTAAGAAATGGCGTCCAGATACCCGGATCGTGACAGCACCCCCCCCTTTAGGAGTGGCCCCAGGACACTTCTTTGGCTTTTGAGGAAACTTGGAATGGAATCTCCGGACCAAGGCAGGAGCATGGACATCAGAAGCATTGGTCCATGAACGTTCCTCAGGGCCATAACCCTTCCAGTCAATGAGATACTGAAGTTGACCGTAACGGTGACGTGAGTCCCGGATCTTGGCCACTTCATACTCAACGCCTCGTTGAGTTTGGACTTTCGGAGTTGGAGGAAGTGAGGAATGAAACCGATTCAAGATTAGCGGTTTCAACAGGGAAACATGGAATGTCCTGGGTATTTTTAAGAAAGGAGGTAACTGGAGTCTGTAAGCAACAGGATTGATGACTTGATCAATTTTAAAAGGACCGATGAAGCGAGGTGCAAACTTCATACTGGGAACTCTCAACCTCAAATTCTTCGTGGATAACCATACCCGATCACCCACCTTGGGGTACATTTACTAACATTCGTAATTTCCGAAAATAGGTCAAAGTTCAATCACGAATGACATCGACAGTGTAAAACTGCAACTTTTTGAATTTATTACGATGGATTTACTAAGCTGTCGTATTCGTGTTTTTCTTTTCTTCCGATGTCGATGTCATTCGTTTTTTTTTACCTAATTTTACGGCAGTGATTAGCAAAACACTGCCGTTTTTTTTTACAATCAATCTCGGCCGGATCTGTGTGATCCGTGCTGGGGTTCTTTTTTTTTTTAATTAAACAATGTAAAATCCCAAAAAAAAATGCGTGGGGTCCCCCCTCCTAAGCATAACCAGCCTCGGGCTCTTTGAGCCGATCCTGGTTGCAGAAATATGGGAAAAAAAATGACAGGGGTTCCCCCATATTTAAGCAACCAGCATCGGGCTCTGCGCCTGGTCCTGGTCCCAAAAATACGGGGGACAAAAAGAGTAGGGGTCCCCCGTATTTTTAAAACCAGCACCGGGCTCCACTAGCTGGACAGATAATGCCACAGCCGGGGGTCACTTTTATATAGTGCCCTGCGGCCGTGGCATCAAAAATCCAACTAGTCACCCCTGGCCGGGGTACCCTGGGGGAGTGGGGACCCCTTCAATCAAGGGGTCCCTCCTCCCCAGCCACCCAAGGGCCAGGGGTGAAGCCCGAGGCTGTCCCCCCCCATCCAATGGGCTGCGGATGGGAGGGCTGATAGCCTTTGTTGTAAAATAAAAGATATTGTTTTTAGTAGCAGTACTACAAGTCCCAGCAAGCCTCCCCCGCATGCTGGTACTTGGAGAACCACAAGTACCAGCATGCGGCGGAAAAACGGGCCCGCTGGTACCTGTAGTACTACCACTAAAAAAATACCCCAAAAAACACAAGACACACACACCGTGAAAGTATAATTTTATTACATACATACACACATACATACATACTTACCTTATGTTCCCACGCAGGTCGGTCCTCTTCTCCAGTAGAATCCAAGGGGTACCTGTTGAAGAAATTCTACTCACCAGATCCAGTGGTCCAGGCTCCTCGGCAAATCCAGGGATAATCCACGTACTTGAATAAAACAAAAAAACGGTTGCCCGACCACGAACTGAAAGGTGACCCATGTTTGCACATGGGTCACCTTTCCACGAATGCCAGAAACCCACTTTGCCTTCTGGCTAAGTGGGTTTCTTCAGCCAATCAGGGAGTGCCACGTTGTAGCACTCTCCTGATCAGCTGTGTGCTCCTGTCCTCACTGACAGGCAGCACGCGGCAGTGTTACAATGTAGCGCCTATGCGCTACATTGTAACCAATGATGGGAACTTTCTGCTCAGCGGTGACGTCACTTTAGGTCAACCGCAGGGCAGAAAGTTCCCATCATTGGTTACAATGTAGCGCATAGCCGCTACATTGTAACACTGCCGTGTGCCGCCTGTCAGTGAGGACAGGAGCACACAGCTGATCAGGAGAGTGCTACAACGTGGCACTCCCTGATTGGCTGAAGAAACCCACTTAGCCAGAAGGCAAAGTGGGTTTCTGGCATTCGTGGAAAGGTGACCCATGTGCAAACATGGGTCACCTTTCAGTTCGTGGTCGGGCAACCGTTTTTTTGTTTTATTCAAGTACGTGGATTATCCCTGGATTTGCCGAGGAGCCTGGACCACTGGATCTGGTGAGTAGAATTTCTTCAACAGGTACCCCTTGGATTCTACTGGAGAAGAGGACCGACCTGCGTGGGAACATAAGGTAAGTATGTATGTATGTGTGTATGTATGTAATAAAATTATACTTTCACGGTGTGTGTGTCTTGTGTTTTTTTGGGTATTTTTTTAGTGGTAGTACTACAGGTACCAGCGGGCCCGTTTTTCCGCCGCATGCTGGTACTTGTGGTTCTCCAAGTACCAGCATGCGGGGGAGGCTTGCTGGGACTTGTAGTACTGCTACTAAAAACAATATCTTTTATTTTACAACAAAGGCTATCAGCCCTCCCATCCGCAGCCCATTGGATGGGGGGGGGACAGCCTCGGGCTTCACCCCTGGCCCTTGGGTGGCTGGGGGGGGGGGACCCCTTGATTGAAGGGGTTCCCACTCCCCCAGGGTACCCCGGCCAGGGGTGACTAGTTGGATTTTTGATGCCACGGCCGCAGGGCGCTGTATAAAAGTGACCCCCGGCTGTGGCATTATCTGTCCAGCTAGTGGAGCCCGGTGCTGGTTTTAAAAATACGGGGGACCCCTACTCTTTTTGTCCCCCGTATTTTTGGGACCAGGACCAGGCGCAGAGCCCGATGCTGGTTGCTTAAATATGGGGGAACCCCTGTCATTTTTTTCACCATATTTCTGCAACCAGGATCGGCTCAAAGAGCCCGAGGCTGGTTATGCTTAGGAGGGGGGACCCCACGCAATTTTTTTTTTAAAAAATAAGCACTTTCCCACCCCTTCCCACTGATATACATGCACGGATCTCATGGATCCGTGCATGCCTATCCAATCACGAATAAAAAAAAAAGGTCTGTTTTTTTTTAGCACTTTTTTACGAGTTGTAATTTTTCACGGCAGTGTTTGTTCTTTTTTGGCTTTGCACTTCTTAGTAAATGACCGAGATTCATACTTAAACAGCCGCGTTTTGACCGATGGTGTATTCATTCGTAATTTTTTACCTGAACTTGCAAAAAATTACGAATGCCCTCATCACTGCCGTGATTAGTGTTTAGTAAATGACCGAGATTGACCGAGATGACACTTTGATGAAAAAACGCCATCTCGGTCAAACTCGGGAGCTTAGTAAATGTACCCCCTTGAGAGCAGGAACTGCTCGACGCTTCTTATCCGCAAACTTCTTGTACCTGAACGATGCCTTGAGCAGAGCTGATCGTACGCTCTTCCAGATATTGGCAAACTGATGCAAGGTGATATCCACTGCGGGAACAGAAGTTGCTGGAAGCGGTTGGAACTCAGGGACTTTAGGGTGGAATCCAAAGTTGGTGAAGAATGGTGTTGAAGAAGATGAAGAATGATACTGGTTGTTATGACAGAACTCGGCCCAGGGAAGTAATTGAACCCAGTCATCTTGAGAGGAGGACACATAGATGCGGAGGAAGGACTCCAAGTCCTGATTCACCCTCTCAGTTTGACCATTGGTCTGAGGATGGTAAGCCGTGGAAAACTTTAGCTTGACTTGGAGGACTTGACATAAACTTCGCCAGAATTTGGCTGTGAATTGAACTCCTCGATCTGAGATAATTTCTTCTGGAAGACCGTGGAGTCGGAAGATCTCTTGTATGAATACTTGAGCCAACTTGGAAGCTGACGGAAGACCGGTGAGAGGAATGAAGTGTGCCATCTTGGTGAACCGGTCAACTACCACCCAGATGGTATTGAACTTGTTGCACATGGGTAAGTCTGTAATGAAATCCATCGACAAGTGGGTCCATGGTCGACGGGGAATGGATAGTGGAACCAGTTGCCCCGCAGGCGACTGGCGGGATACTTTATGTTGGGCACACTTTGGGCAAGATGCAATAAACTCCAAGACGTCCTTTTTCAGAGTTGGCCACCAATAGGACCTAGAGATAAACTCCAGGGTTTTTTGGATACCTGTATGTCCGGCAAAACGGGAAGCATGGGCCCAATGCATGAGCTTCTTCCTTAGCATCGGCTTCACAAAACTTTTCCCTGATGGGGGCGTAGAGTCCATCCCTACCGTGGAGAATGCCAACGGATTTATAATAGGATGCTTGTCTGAAGACTCTGACTCATTTTCTTGCTCCCATGAGCGGGAAAGGGCATCGGCCTTGCGATTCTGAGAGCCCGGACAGAACTGGAGTTTAAAGTCGAACCTGGAAAAGAAAAGTGCCCATCTGGCCTGACGAGGGTTGAGACATTGTGCGCCCTTCAGGTATAAAAGGTTCTTGTGGTCTGTAAGTATGGTGATTGAATGAGAAGCTCCCTCCAACAGATACCTCCACTCTTCTAGAGCGAGCTTGATGGCTAGCAACTCCTGGTCGCCAATGGCATAGTTGCGCTCAGCTGGGGAGAACTTCCGGGAGAAGAAACTGCAAGGGTGTAAATGGCCATCTTTAGCCCTCTGAGATAACACCGCTCCTACTCCAACGGAGGAGGCATCCACCTCTAAGATGAAAGGAGAGTCGATGTCAGGCTGTTTCAGAACAGGCGCAGAGATGAACCTTTGTTTTAAAAGATGAAATGCTTGCATGGCTTCTTCAGACCACTTGGACGGGTTAGCACCCTTCTTAGTGAAAGCAGTAATAGGCGCCACAATGGTGGAAAAGTCTCGTATAAACTTTCGGTAATAGTTGGCGAACCCTAAGAACCTCTGGACCCCTTTGAGGGTTAAGGGTACCGGCCAATTCTGGATTGCTTGTAGTTTCTCAGGATCCATCTCTAGTCCGGAACCGGACACAATGTACCCTAGAAACGGAATGGACTTGACTTCAAAGACGCATTTCTCTAATTTGCAGTAGAGATGATTGACACGGAGACGGGACAGAACCTCCTTTACCCAAAAACGATGTTCCTCTAAATCGTTGGCAAAAATGAGGATATCGTCTAGATAGACCACGACATGACGGTATAGAATGTCTCTGAAGATCTCATTGACAAAATGCTGGAAGACAGCTGGAGCATTGCTCAATCCGAAGGGCATGACGAGGTACTCATAATGTCCGTCACGGGTGTTAAAGGCGGTCTTCCACTCGTCACCCTCACGGATCCGGATGAGATTGTATGCACCTCGCAAGTCCAGCTTTGTAAAGATGGTAGCTCCGCTAACTCTGTCAAAGAGCTCAGTAATCAGGGGTAAAGGATAACGGTTCTTGATGGTAATGTCGTTCAAACCTCTGTAGTCGATGCACGGCCGCAGACCACCATCTTTCTTTTTTACAAAAAAGAAGCCTGCGCCGGCTGGAGAAGACGAAGGTCGAATGAACCCCTTTGCTAGGTTCTCTTTAATATATTCCTCCATAGAATGCGTCTCAGGCAGAGACAACGGATAAGTTCGGCCTCGAGGTGGAACCTTCCCTGGAACGAGATCAATCGGACAGTCCCATTCTCTTTGAGGAGGAAGGATATCAGCAGAAGCTTTACTGAACACATCCGTGAAATCTTGATATGGAGGAGGTGGAACATCAGACGACCTGGGGGAGGAAGAACAGACAGGCAATACTTTAAACAAACATGTCTCAGCACAGGAGGAACCCCATGCCAGGATTTGCGTAGTCGTCCAATCAATTGTAGGATTGTGAAGACGGAGCCATGGAAGGCCCAGGACCACAGGATGTGTGGCTCTTGGAATCACTAAAAAAGAAATAAGTTCGGAATGAAGAACTCCCACTCTCAGACGAACTGGTAGAGTCCTTAAAGAAATAACTGCATCAAAAATTTTGCTGCCATCCACGGCAGTTAAAGAAATGGACGAAGGAAGTCTCTCGGTGGGTAGGGACCACCGTTTAACATAGGCTTCGGTAATAAAGTTCCCAGCTGCTCCGGAATCAAGGAGGGCAATGACGTTCCGATAACGTTGAGCAACTTGAAGCGAGACTGGGAGATTACAATCTTGAGGAGATGGAGAGGAGATCATTACTCCTAGCCGGCCCTCTCCTTGGCGAGCTAGGATTTGGAGTTTCCCGGACGTTTGGGACAGGCATTAATGGTGTGAGACGGAGCTGCACAATAGAGACAGAGAAACTCGGAGAGACGTCTTCGGCGCTCAGCAGGAGTTAAACGGGAATGGCCAAGTTGCATGGGCTCATCTTTAGATGGTGACAGTTGACGAGGAGGAGGAGCAGAAGATTTTGGAGCAGATGATCTTCCACGCTCAGTTGCTCTCTCTCTGAAACGTAAATCAACTTTCGTGCAGAGTGAGATTAGCTCATCTAACTTAGAAGGTAAGTCTCTGGTAGCTAACTCATCTTTAATACGCTCAGATAAGCCATGCCAGAATGCAGCATACAGGGCCTCGTCGTTCCATGCCAGTTCGGATGCCAGGATCTGGAACTGTATCAGATATTGTCCTACAGTACGTGACCCCTGGCGTAAACGGAGAATCTCGGATGAAGCTGAGGTTACCCGGCCTGGCTCGTCGAAGATGCGCCTGAATGTTGACACGAAGGCAGTGTAGGAAGATAGCAGGGTGTCGGACCTCTCCCATAACGGTGATGCCCAATCAAGGGCTGAGCCACTGAGAAGAGAAATAATGTAGGCAATTTTTGTACGGTCACTGGGAAAATTGCCAGGTTGTAGCTCAAACTGAATCTCACACTGGTTGAGAAATCCCCTGCAGAATCTTGGAGATCCGTCAAATTTTGCTGGCGTTGGAAGATGAAGACGTGGAGCAGAAATAAGTAAGGTGGGTGGGGTTATAGCTGGAGTCACTGTGGTTGACGCACCAGACGCGCCTGATCCACGGAGAGTTGTCTGAATCCCATCCAGCCGAGTAGAGAGATCCTGGAGACAGCGGATGATGTGGCCCTGTGCAGCCTCCTGATGTTCTAGTCGGGCTGCCAGTTCTTGCATCGGCCTGGCCGCTTGATCCTGGTCTCCGGCTGGATTCATTAGGTCAGTGCTTACTGTCACAACTGAGGGCCTGAGCTGACGGGAGGCAGCCTCAGTTGTAGGGGCTGAGATGTACCGGAACCTGGGAGGTTGTATCAGACCCCTGGACATGTAAGTAACATGAATAATAACTGCCCGAAGGCGTGACCACGACAACTTGGATAAAAGTCAATGATGTTTATTATGACAACTCCGCAACACAGCAGCAGTAAAAGAAAACGTAAAAGTCAGCAAAGAATAAATACAGTTCCTGGGTACTACAGGATGGCAGGAGCCACAGGGCACTGGTAGTGTGAGATAGTTCTTATGATCTTCTAGATGGAAAGTCCTTACCAGGCCCGACTGTAGCAATGGAGATAACCCAGGATTGTGCCAGCTGGTGTTCCAGGAAAAGCTGGGTTGCTGAAGATAAAACAGCTGCTGTGGATACTGGCTGGAACCAGACTGTTGTTAGCACGGAGTGGATACTGGCTGGAACCAGTTAAATAATAAATGAACTTGGGAGCGATGAAATATGAACTGAAATGTAGAACTTGAGAGCGGAGAAATAATAATACCGGTGGAGAGTGGTAAAGTGTAGAAAGGACACCGGCCCTTTAAGGGAAGCTGTACTCTGCTGGAAGCTGAGCTGGAAGCAGGTAATGTTGTAGCTGGAAACAGATGAATCCACAATGGATTGGAGAGTCAGGCTACACCGCAGGTGGAATGCTGGTGCGGGTCTCTATGGTGGAAGTCTTGAGACAGGAGCTGGAACCTGGAAGACAATCACAGGAGAGAGACAAACAGGAACTAGGTTTGACAACCAAAGCACTGACGCCTTCCTTGCTCAGGCACAGTGTATTTATACCTGCAGCAAGGAAGGCATTGGCTAGGCAATTATGCAAATTATCAATACTGAGAACAGATTGGTGGAAATGATCAGCTGACAGAATCCAAGATGGCTGCGCCCATGCAGACACTTGGAGGGAAGTTTGGTTTGTAATCCATGTGGTAATGAAAACAGTAATGGCGGCGCCGGCCACCGGAGACAGGAGGCGCCAGGCTGACAGATGCACATCCAACCACGCGGACACAGCGGAGGCCGCGGCTGACGTAATCGCCACTCAGACACTCTGCATGCAGAAGTTCAGGGACGGCGGCGGAGGCCGCGGGAGACGCCATGCCAGGTGTAATATGGCGTTTACTGCGACAGCGTCCCAGAGTGACAGGAGAGGATACAGGAATGTACACATCAGGATAACAGATGGGATCCGGTCCTGGAGCGCTGAGCCAGCCTTAGGAGGCATCTGATGGGTAAGAAATGGCGTCCAGATACCCGGATCGTGACAGCACCCCCCCCCCCTTTAGGAGTGGCCCCAGGACACTTCTTTGGCTTTTGAGGAAACTTGGAATGGAATCTCCGGACCAAGGCAGGAGCATGGACATCAGAAGCATTGGTCCATGAACGTTCCTCAGGGCCATAACCCTTCCAGTCAATGAGATACTGAAGTTGACCGTAACGGTGACGTGAGTCCAGGATCTTGGCCACTTCATACTCAACGCCTCGTTGAGTTTGGACTTTCGGAGTTGGAGGAAGTGAGGAATGAAACCGATTCAAGATTAGCGGTTTCAACAGGGAAACATGGAATGTCCTGGGTATTTTTAAGAAAGGAGGTAACTGGAGTCTGTAAGCAACAGGATTGATGACTTGATCAATTTTAAAAGGACCGATGAAGCGAGGTGCAAACTTCATACTGGGAACTCTCAACCTCAAATTCTTCGTGGATAACCATACCCGATCACCCACCTTGGGGTACATTTACTAACATTCGTAATTTCCGAAAATAGGTCAAAGTTCAATCACGAATGACATCGACAGTGTAAAACTGCAACTTTTTGAATTTATTACGATGGATTTACTAAGCTGTCGTATTCGTGTTTTTCTTTTCTTCCGATGTCGATGTCATTCGTTTTTTTTTACCTAATTTTACGGCAGTGATTAGCAAAACACTGCCGTTTTTTTTTACAATCAATCTCGGCCGGATCTGTGTGATCCGTGCTGGGGTTCTTTTTTTTTTTTTTTTTTTTATTAAACAATGTAAAATCCCCCCAAAAAATGCGTGGGGTCCCCCCCCTCCTAAGCATAACCAGCCTCGGGCTCTTTGAGCCGATCCTGGTTGCAGAAATATGGGGAAAAAAATGACAGGGGTTCCCCCATATTTAAGCAACCAGCATCGGGCTCTGCGCCTGGTCCTGGTCCCAAAAATACGGGGGACAAAAAGAGTAGGGGTCCCCCGTATTTTTAAAACCAGCACCGGGCTCCACTAGCTGGACAGATAATGCCACAGCCGGGGGTCACTTTTATATAGTGCCCTGCGGCCGTGGCATCAAAAATCCAACTAGTCACCCCTGGCCGGGGTACCCTGGGGGAGTGGGGACCCCTTCAATCAAGGGGTCCCCCCCCCCCAGCCACCCAAGGGCCAGGGGTGAAGCCCGAGGCTGTCCCCCCCCATCCAATGGGCTGCGGATGGGAGGGCTGATAGCCTTTGTTGTAAAATAAAAGATATTGTTTTTAGTAGCAGTACTACAAGTCCCAGCAAGCCTCCCCCGCATGCTGGTACTTGGAGAACCACAAGTACCAGCATGCGGCGGAAAAACGGGCCCGCTGGTACCTGTAGTACTACCACTAAAAAAATACCCAAAAAAACACAAGACACACACACCGTGAAAGTATAATTTTATTACATACATACACACATACATACATACTTACCTTATGTTCCCACGCAGGTCGGTCCTCTTCTCCAGTAGAATCCAAGGGGTACCTGTTGAAGAAATTCTACTCACCAGATCCAGTGGTCCAGGCTCCTCGGCAAATCCAGGGATAATCCACGTACTTGAATAAAACAAAAAAACGGTTGCCCGACCACGAACTGAAAGGTGACCCATGTTTGCACATGGGTCACCTTTCCACGAATGCCAGAAACCCACTTTGCCTTCTGGCTAAGTGGGTTTCTTCAGCCAATCAGGGAGTGCCACGTTGTAGCACTCTCCTGATCAGCTGTGTGCTCCTGTCCTCACTGACAGGCAGCACGCGGCAGTGTTACAATGTAGCGCCTATGCGCTACATTGTAACCAATGATGGGAACTTTCTGCTCAGCGGTGACGTCACTTTAGGTCAACCGCAGGGCAGAAAGTTCCCATCATTGGTTACAATGTAGCGCATAGGCGCTACATTGTAACACTGCCGTGTGCCGCCTGTCAGTGAGGACAGGAGCACACAGCTGATCAGGAGAGTGCTACAACGTGGCACTCCCTGATTGGCTGAAGAAACCCACTTAGCCAGAAGGCAAAGTGGGTTTCTGGCATTCGTGGAAAGGTGACCCATGTGCAAACATGGGTCACCTTTCAGTTCGTGGTCGGGCAACCGTTTTTTTGTTTTATTCAAGTACGTGGATTATCCCTGGATTTGCCGAGGAGCCTGGACCACTGGATCTGGTGAGTAGAATTTCTTCAACAGGTACCCCTTGGATTCTACTGGAGAAGAGGACCGACCTGCGTGGGAACATAAGGTAAGTATGTATGTATGTGTGTATGTATGTAATAAAATTATACTTTCACGGTGTGTGTGTCTTGTGTTTTTTGGGGTATTTTTTTAGTGGTAGTACTACAGGTACCAGCGGGCCCGTTTTTCCGCCGCATGCTGGTACTTGTGGTTCTCCAAGTACCAGCATGCGGGGGAGGCTTGCTGGGACTTGTAGTACTGCTACTAAAAACAATATCTTTTATTTTACAACAAAGGCTATCAGCCCTCCCATCCGCAGCCCATTGGATGGGGGGGGACAGCCTCGGGCTTCACCCCTGGCCCTTGGGTGGCTGGGGGGGGGGACCCCTTGATTGAAGGGGTTCCCACTCCCCCAGGGTACCCCGGCCAGGGGTGACTAGTTGGATTTTTGATGCCACGGCCGCAGGGCGCTGTATAAAAGTGACCCCCGGCTGTGGCATTATCTGTCCAGCTAGTGGAGCCCGGTGCTGGTTTTAAAAATACGGGGGACCCCTACTCTTTTTGTCCCCCGTATTTTTGGGACCAGGACCAGGCGCAGAGCCCGATGCTGGTTGCTTAAATATGGGGGAACCCCTGTCATTTTTTTCACCGTATTTCTGCAACCAGGATCGGCTCAAAGAGCCCGAGGCTGGTTATGCTTAGGAGGGGGGACCCCACGCAATTTTTTTTTTAAAAATAAGCACTTTCCCACCCCTTCCCACTGATATACATGCACGGATCTCATGGATCCGTGCATGCCTATCCAATCACGAATAAAAAAAAAAGGTCTGTTTTTTTTTAGCACTTTTTTACGAGTTGTAATTTTTCACGGCAGTGTTTGTTCTTTTTTGGCTTTGCACTTCTTAGTAAATGACCGAGATTCATACTTAAACAGCCGCGTTTTGACCGATGGTGTATTCATTCGTAATTTTTTACCTGAACTTGCAAAAAATTACGAATGCCCTCATCACTGCCGTGATTAGTGTTTAGTAAATGACCGAGATTGACCGAGATGACACTTTGATGAAAAAACGCCATCTCGGTCAAACTCGGGAGCTTAGTAAATGTACCCCCTTGAGAGCAGGAACTGCTCGACGCTTCTTATCCGCAAACTTCTTGTACCTGAACGATGCCTTGAGCAGAGCTGATCGTACGCTCTTCCAGATATTGGCAAACTGATGCAAGGTGATATCCACTGCGGGAACAGAAGTTGCTGGAAGCGGTTGGAACTCAGGGACTTTAGGGTGGAATCCAAAGTTGGTGAAGAATGGTGTTGAAGAAGATGAAGAATGATACTGGTTGTTATGACAGAACTCGGCCCAGGGAAGTAATTGAACCCAGTCATCTTGAGAGGAGGACACATAGATGCGGAGGAAGGACTCCAAGTCCTGATTCACCCTCTCAGTTTGACCATTGGTCTGAGGATGGTAAGCCGTGGAAAACTTTAGCTTGACTTGGAGGACTTGACATAAACTTCGCCAGAATTTGGCTGTGAATTGAACTCCTCGATCTGAGATAATTTCTTCTGGAAGACCGTGGAGTCGGAAGATCTCTTGTATGAATACTTGAGCCAACTTGGAAGCTGACGGAAGACCGGTGAGAGGAATGAAGTGTGCCATCTTGGTGAACCGGTCAACTACCACCCAGATGGTATTGAACTTGTTGCACATGGGTAAGTCTGTAATGAAATCCATCGACAAGTGGGTCCATGGTCGACGGGGAACGGATAGTGGAACCAGTTGCCCCGCAGGCGACTGGCGGGATACTTTATGTTGGGCACACTTTGGGCAAGATGCAATAAACTCCAAGACGTCCTTTTTCAGAGTTGGCCACCAATAGGACCTAGAGATAAACTCCAGGGTTTTTTGGATACCTGTATGTCCGGCAAAACGGGAAGCATGGGCCCAATGCATGAGCTTCTTCCTTAGCATCGGCTTCACAAAACTTTTCCCTGATGGGGGCGTAGAGTCCATCCCTACCGTGGAGAATGCCAACGGATTTATAATAGGATGCTTGTCTGAAGACTCTGACTCATTTTCTTGCTCCCATGAGCGGGAAAGGGCATCGGCCTTGCGATTCTGAGAGCCCGGACAGAACTGGAGTTTAAAGTCGAACCTGGAAAAGAAAAGTGCCCATCTGGCCTGACGAGGGTTGAGACATTGTGCGCCCTTCAGGTATAAAAGGTTCTTGTGGTCTGTAAGTATGGTGATTGAATGAGAAGCTCCCTCCAACAGATACCTCCACTCTTCTAGAGCGAGCTTGATGGCTAGCAACTCCTGGTCGCCAATGGCATAGTTGCGCTCAGCTGGGGAGAACTTCCGGGAGAAGAAACTGCAAGGGTGTAAATGGCCATCTTTAGCCCTCTGAGATAACACCGCTCCTACTCCAACGGAGGAGGCATCCACCTCTAAGATGAAAGGAGAGTCGATGTCAGGCTGTTTCAGAACAGGCGCAGAGATGAACCTTTGTTTTAAAAGATGAAATGCTTGCATGGCTTCTTCAGACCACTTGGACGGGTTGGCACCCTTCTTAGTGAAAGCAGTAATAGGCGCCACAATGGTGGAAAAGTCTCGTATAAACTTTCGGTAATAGTTGGCGAACCCTAAGAACCTCTGGACCCCTTTGAGGGTTAAGGGTACCGGCCAATTCTGGATTGCTTGTAGTTTCTCAGGATCCATCTCTAGTCCGGAACCGGACACAATGTACCCTAGAAACGGAATGGACTTGACTTCAAAGACGCATTTCTCTAATTTGCAGTAGAGATGATTGACACGGAGACGGGACAGAACCTCCTTTACCCAAAAACGATGTTCCTCTAAATCGTTGGCAAAAATGAGGATATCGTCTAGATAGACCACGACATGACGGTATAGAATGTCTCTGAAGATCTCATTGACAAAATGCTGGAAGACAGCTGGAGCATTGCTCAATCCGAAGGGCATGACGAGGTACTCATAATGTCCGTCACGGGTGTTAAAGGCGGTCTTCCACTCGTCACCCTCACGGATCCGGATGAGATTGTATGCACCTCGCAAGTCCAGCTTTGTAAAGATGGTAGCTCCGCTAACTCTGTCAAAGAGCTCAGTAATCAGGGGTAAAGGATAACGGTTCTTGATGGTAATGTCGTTCAAACCTCTGTAGTCGATGCACGGCCGCAGACCACCATCTTTCTTTTTTACAAAAAAGAAGCCTGCGCCGGCTGGAGAAGAAGAAGGTCGAATGAACCCCTTTGCTAGGTTCTCTTTAATATATTCCTCCATAGAATGCGTCTCAGGCAGAGACAACGGATAAGTTCGGCCTCGAGGTGGAACCTTCCCTGGAACGAGATCAATCGGACAGTCCCATTCTCTATGAGGAGGAAGGATATCAGCAGAAGCTTTACTGAACACATCCGTGAAATCTTGATATGGAGGAGGTGGAACATCAGACGACCTGGGGGAGGAAGAACAGACAGGCAATATTTTAAACAAACATGTCTCAGCACAGGAGGAACCCCATGCCAGGATTTGCGTAGTCGTCCAATCAATTGTAGGATTGTGAAGACGGAGCCATGGAAGGCCCAGGACCACAGGATGTGTGGCTCTTGGAATCACTAAAAAAAGAAATAAGTTCGGAATGAAGAACTCCCACTCTCAGACGAACTGGTAGAGTCCTTAAAGAAATAACTGCATCAAAAATTTTGCTGCCATCCACGGCAGTTAAAGAAATGGACGAAGGAAGTCTCTCGGTGGGTAGGGACCACCGTTTAACATAGGCTTCGGTAATAAAGTTCCCAGCTGCTCCGGAATCAAGGAGGGCAATGACGTTCCGATAACGTTGAGCAACTTGAAGCGAGACTGGGAGATTACAATCTTGAGGAGATGGAGAGGAGATCATTACTCCTAGCCGGCCCTCTCCTTGGCGAGCTAGGATTTGGAGTTTCCCGGACGTTTGGGACAGGCATTAATGGTGTGAGACGGAGCTGCACAATAGAGACAGAGAAACTCGGAGAGACGTCTTCGGCGCTCAGCAGGAGTTAAATGGGAACGGCCAAGTTGCATGGGCTCATCTTTAGATGATGACAGTTGACGAGGAGGAGGAGCAGAAGATTTTGGAGCAGATGATCTTCCACGCTCAGTTGCTCTCTCTCTGAAACGTAAATCAACTTTCGTGCAGAGTGAGATTAGCTCATCTAACTTAGAAGGTAAGTCTCTGGTAGCTAACTCATCTTTAATACGCTCAGATAAGCCATGCCAGAATGCAGCATACAGGGCCTCGTCGTTCCATGCCAGTTCGGATGCCAGGATCTGGAACTGTATCAGATATTGTCCTACAGTACGTGACCCCTGGCGTAAACGGAGAATCTCGGATGAAGCTGAGGTTACCCGGCCTGGCTCGTCGAAGATGCGCCTGAATGTTGACACGAAGGCAGTGTAGGAAGATAGCAGGGTGTCGGACCTCTCCCATAACGGTGATGCCCAATCAAGGGCTGAGCCACTGAGAAGAGAAATAATGTAGGCAATTTTTGTACGGTCACTGGGAAAATTGCCAGGTTGTAGCTCAAACTGAATCTCACACTGGTTGAGAAATCCCCTGCAGAATCTTGGAGATCCGTCAAATTTTGCTGGCGTTGGAAGATGAAGACGTGGAGCAGAAATAAGTAAGGTGGGTGGGGTTATAGCTGGAGTCACTGTGGTTGACGCACCAGACGCGCCTGATCCACGGAGAGTTGTCTGAATCCCATCCAGCCGAGTAGAGAGATCCTGGAGACAGCGGATGATGTGGCCCTGTGCAGCCTCCTGATGTTCTAGTCGGGCTGCCAGTTCTTGCATCGGCCTGGCCGCTTGATCCTGGTCTCCGGCTGGATTCATTAGGTCAGTGCTTACTGTCACAACTGAGGGCCTGAGCTGACGGGAGGCAGCCTCAGTTGTAGGGGCTGAGATGTACCGGAACCTGGGAGGTTGTATCAGACCCCTGGACATGTAAGTAACATGAATAATAACTGCCCGAAGGCGTGACCACGACAACTTGGATAAAAGTCAATGATGTTTATTATGACAACTCCGCAACACAGCAGCAGTAAAAGAAAACGTAAAAGTCAGCAAAGAATAAATACAGTTCCTGGGTACTACAGGATGGCAGGAGCCACAGGGCACTGGTAGTGTGAGATAGTTCTTATGATCTTCTAGATGGAAAGTCCTTACCAGGCCCGACTGTAGCAATGGAGATAACCCAGGATTGTGCCAGCTGGTGTTCCAGGAAAAGCTGGGTTGCTGAAGATAAAACAGCTGCTGTGGATACTAGCTGGAACCAGACTGTTGTTAGCACGGAGTGGATACTGGCTGGAACCAGTTAAATAATAAATGAACTTGGGAGCGATGAAATATGAACTGAAATGTAGAACTTGAGAGCGGAGAAATAATAATACCGGTGGAGAGTGGTAAAGTGTAGAAAGGACACCGGCCCTTTAAGGGAAGCTGTACTCTGCTGGAAGCTGAGCTGGAAGCAGGTAATGTTGTAGCTGGAAACAGATGAATCCACAATGGATTGGAGAGTCAGGCTACACGGCAGGTGGAATGCTGGTGCGGGTCTCTATGGTGGAAGTCTTGAGACAGGAGCTGGAACCTGGAAGACAATCACAGGAGAGAGACAAACAGGAACTAGGTTTGACAACCAAAGCACTGACGCCTTCCTTGCTCAGGCACAGTGTATTTATACCTGCAGCAAGGAAGGCATTGGCTAGGCAATTATGCAAATTATCAATACTGAGAACAGATTGGTGGAAATGATCAGCTGACAGAATCCAAGATGGCTGCGCCCATGCAGACACTTGGAGGGAAGTTTGGTTTGTAATCCATGTGGTAATGAAAACAGTAATGGCGGCGCCGGCCACCGGAGACAGGAGGCGCCAGGCTGACAGATGCACATCCAACCACGCGGACACAGCGGAGGCCGCGGCTGACGTAATCGCCACTCAGACACTCTGCATGCAGAAGTTCAGGGACGGCGGCGGAGGCCGCGGGAGACGCCATGCCAGGTGTAATATGGCGTTTACTGCGACAGCGTCCCAGAGTGACAGGAGAGGATACAGGAATGTACACATCAGGATAACAGATGGGATCCGGTCCTGGAGCGCTGAGCCAGCCTTAGGAGGCATCTGATGGGTAAGAAATGGCGTCCAGATACCCGGATCGTGACAAATAGGCTGTGACAGGTACCCATTACATGATAGTTGGGAGGTAGAGGATAGATATAAAGTTTTAATTATCTTAATAAAGTTTTCCGGGAAAACAAATTTGGTCATGGTAAAGAATAGATGATTCCAGAGCACCATGTCGAAGGCGTTCTCGGCATCTAGAGAAAGTATAGCACTAGGCATTGTGGAGGTTGTTTGGGAAGTCGAGAAAATAGCCGAGAAGATCCTTAGAACATTAGTGACGGAATGTCTTCCGGCCACAAATCCATATTGATCTGTGTGAATAATAGAAGGAAGGAAAACTTTAAGTCTTATCAGCTAGGATTTTCGTTAGAATTTTATAATCCTGGTTAAGAAGTGATATTGGCCTGTAAGAGGAGGGATTGCTATGTTCCCTTCCTGGTTTCGGGATTAGCTTAATTATAGCAGAGTTAAAATATTTAGGGATGGTTTGAGTAGTGATAATTTGGTTGTATAAAGCTGTCAGAATAGGGACTATGGAAGGAGCTAGGAGTTTGTAATATTCAGTCGTCAGACCATCAGGTCCTGGCGCTTTACCTGATTTCAAATTAGATATCGTGGTTTTAACTTCCAACTCAGTGATTGGGGCTGTTAGTAAGTCAGAAGCGGAGGATGGAAGTGTCGGAATAATTAAGTTTTCCCAAAAGGATTCGTCAATCTGGGTGTCATTTGTGGGGGCAGAATATAGTGAAGTGTAGAAGTCCGTCATAATATCAACGATACATGCGCTACGGGATTCCAATGAACCATCAGGGAGCCTCAATGGGTGAATCACCATTGGCGGGGATTGGATGCGTAATAGATTTGTCAACAATTTGCCCACCTTGTTACCGAACTTAAAGAAAAGATGATCCTTGCGGAAAGAGTATGTGGATTCTAATTTATTAAGTAAGGCGTCAAAATGGGTTTTTGCGAGGGAGTAGGTCGATTTATTGATAGGAGAGGGGTCAGACATGTAGAGTTGGTAAGAGGTAGTGAGGGCAGATTGTTGAGAGAGGTAGTCAGTCGCCAATTTCTTTTTAAAGGAATGGGTGTAGGCCATAATTGTTCCTCTAAGAACCGACTTGGATGCTTGCCAGAATAATGAAGGGTCATTGGATAGTGTTTCTGTGTTAAGTAATTCATAATCAGCCCAAGCGGCTTGGACTTTGCTACGAAATTTAATAGATGTGGCAAAGGAAGGATAGCGCCATTGAATGTAGGGGCCTAGGTCTATAGTGGTGCGTAGCGTCAGCCAGACTATGGCATGGTCAGATATGCATATAGGGGAGATTTCCACCTCTTCTATTTTGGAAAACAGAGTGGGTGAGACTAGAATGTAGTCAATTCTGGATAGGGAACCGTGAGCTGCCGATCGGCACGTATATACCTTGTCAGTCGGGTGATGTGTTCTCCAGCTATCAAGCAGGTGGAGCCTGTCCAGCAGCATGGATATACCATATTTCTGAGCCAAGTGGGGTTTGTTTGACGTACCCTGTTTATCTAGGTGTGGGGAAACATACATATTAAAGTCTCCACAAACTAGCATAGGTAGATGAGTATGTTGCTGAAGGGCGTTGAGAATGATAGCATAACATTTTTTGGGAGAGGCATTAGGCGCATATAGATTGCAAAAAACATAAACTGTCTTACCAATCTTAAACTCTATTAAAACATAACGCCCATCAGGATCTGACGTAGATGACAGTAATTCAATAGGAACGGTTCGTTTAGCTAAAATGACTACGCCTCTTTTTTTAGAAGTATATGAAGCAGAAAGTAATTCTCGCCAACCAAGGATTTGCAGCCTGAGTACATCCTCAGGGAGCAGGTGCGTCTCCTGGAGAAAGGCTACATCAATGTGTTGTTTAGTCAGGTAGAGCAAAACCTTCCTTCTTTTTGAAGGTGAGTTTACTCCGCCTACATTTAGTGAACCAATTTTGATCAACGACATCTTTTATCTAAATAAACATACTTCATGAAGGTAACACTACTCATCAGATAAGGAAAAAATAAAAGCAAAATTACAACCTCAATAGCAAGAGCCCGCATGTGAGTAAATGAGAGGAAAGGAGCAAATCGGGAGCAGACTTGTTCCTGGAAATAACAAACATACAAAACATGAAAACATACAATACAAAAGGCATCAAACAGAGGCTGGGTCCCCGACTCGTACCTTTCCAAGTCAAGATTACCCATCTCCGCGGTGCGTAAACTTGGGAAGTCAGACTTCCAATGTGTGGTAACCAGAAATTTAACATAAGGAGCATGGGAGTAGCTCCGTGACACCGCCCGGGCGATGAAAAAGGATTGTCAAAAGACAGGATTGTCATTGCCAACCGGGGGGGGGCATTGCATCGATTCTGCAAGAGGAATCTCAAATAAATTCAAACATACAAGTAGAGTGAGAACAGCATGCATATTTGGATATAAATGATACTGTGCAGGAGGGTGTTACGGAGTCAATCGCAACACACCGGCATATCAATCATCGTCGTGCCCAGATTGGGCATCTGTATTAGTGTGCAGTTCTTCCAGGTATTGTTGGTCATCGGGTGCTGAAGTGAAGTCCACATATGAGGACCCATTGTAAATGCAAAGCCGTGCCGGGTATAACAAGGCAAATTTTTTCCATTTCTTGATTAAGTAAGAACAAACTGGGGAGAACTCTTTTCTAGCAGCTGTCAGTTCTGCCAAATAGTCTTGAAATAGGAGCAGTTTATTTCCATTCCAGTGCAGTGAGCCAGTTTTACGGGAAGCTACCCATAGCAAATTTTTATGTGCGTAGTTAAGGATACAGAAGATAACCACACGGGGTCGTGCTCCCGTTTAGCTGCGTACCAGTCCCAGTCGATGTGCCCGCTCAATTACCATGTCTTGGCACTGATCAGAAATCTGAAGTAGCTCTGGGAGCGTTATTCTTATAAAATCATATAGGGCGGGACCTTTTATGTCTTCAGGGACCCCCACAACCCGCAAGTTATTTCTGCGCGATCTGTTCTCCAAATCTTGCAGTTTGTTAACGATCGAGTGTTGCAGCTTCTTCTGTTTGGCAGAAGAGGTTTGAAGATCTGCCACATCAGAGAATATAGCCCCCAGACGCTGTTCAGTGTCCTTGACTCTGTGAGTGAGTTTATCTAGCTGCTGTGTGTGATGCTGGCCGTTTGTGCAGTGATAAGGGGGCCTACGTCATCCCTAATTGCAGCCACCATGTCCCTGTATGTCACAGGGGTATCTAATTGTGCAGCCTCCATGGTAAAAGTGTGCCCGGGGGGGGGGGGGTGTCAGGGGATGTGGCTCACCTCTGTGTTGCAGCTCAGTGTCAGCAGCAGCATGCACATGTGCCGGGGAGTCTGTCCAGCCAGCTCTGGGCGCCATCTTGGGGCGGCGTCCCTGGCTCCCTTATTTTTATTATTGCGGGGCATCAGGGGGAAAAGGTAGGGGTCCATACACCGCAGCTTCATCAGGGGGGGCAGCGGGTGCAGGACCCGGCGGCGTGGAGGCTGCAAGAACAGCCGTGAGATCGGGAGCCCGGCGGTGGTGTCAGAGCTGCACTAGCGTGCGGCTCTCATCAGCGGGGCCGGAAGCGGAAGTCCAATTTAGGATTTTTAATTATTGTTTCTTTTCAAATGTAACATGCCACCACATGTTGCCTAGGCCTCCAATTCATTACAGGGGAGGGGGGCGCCAAAACATACCCTTGCTCCGGGCACCATGGCACCTAGCTACACCTCTGCACGGAGGGTAATATCTGGACGCTGAATCAATGTAAAAGGTGACAGTGCTGTACAGGGCATTGGGTGTAGCACTCTCACCTTTTACGTTGATTCAGTCAGTTAGTCAGTTCTGCCAGCCAGTCACTATTGTTAGCGCTGTTGTCCTAACGCGCAGCATTACAGGGAAGTAGATGCACTAAATAAATGACACCTCCCATCAGCCCTTAACGCTAAAGCATTCCGGCACTAAGGCCTGCTGGAGCTGTAGTTTATTGAGTGCATCTTCTTCCATGTAATGCGGCGCATTGGGACAGCGGCACTAACAATAGTTACTGGCTGCTTGGCTAGTGTGCGAGTCTCCGGGAGAGCCACTGCCAAAGGGAGGACAGCAACTTAGCTGCTTCCAGGAGAAGAAGCATTAAACCCGCCCCTCCCCCACCCGCCACACCCCCGCATCCGTGGTGGCTCCGGACCGCCACCAGCAGGCACCCACCCTCTCCCACCCACGGCACCACCGCACCAGCCCCTACCCCACCCGCGGCACCCCTGCAACCACCCTTACCCCATCCGTGTCTTCCCCGCACCCGCCACTCCCCCAACCACAGCACTTACTAGGTGATTCATCAGGCCCTGCATGCGCTGTTCACGCCGTTGCAAAGGGCTACGACCACTTAACCATCGCAGGCCCTTTGTCCGCGCAATTTTTAACCACTCACACAATTATGATTGGAGGTAATACTCCATATAATACAAATATTGCACGCCACAAGAGCATGTAAGGGTTAAGGGGGCGTAGCCCCTTGCGACTGTGTGAAGAGCGCCCGTAGGGCGCGATGAATCACCAAGTGTTAAATATGTAAGGTTTGCAGGCTAACTCTATTCCATGGGGCCTTCGGTCTCCTTACTTAGCTTCTCGCTCTCCTTAGGGCTCCTCCTTTGAGGTAAAAAGGTAAATATTTTCGCAGAACACTTAAGGTCACTGGAAGAGCTGTCAGTACACTTTACCCAGCAGGAAAGCAGTTGCTGACTATCAAGCTCTCCTGTAATGCATTTAGGAGTCAAAATATACAGTATTTCTCTAACGTCCTAAGTGGATGCTGGGGACTCCGTAAGGACCATGGGGAATAGCGGCTCCGCAGGAGACTGGGCACATCTAAAGAAAGCTTTAGGACTATCTGGTGTGCACTGGCTCCTCCCCCTATGACCCTCCTCCAAGCCTCAGTTAGATCTCTGTGCCCGAACGAGAAGGGTGCACACTAGGGGCTCTCCTGAGCTTCTTAGTGAAAGTTTTAGTTTAGGTTTTTTATTTTCAGTGAGACCTGCTGGCAACAGGCTCACTGCATCGAGGGACTAAGGGGAGAAGAAGCGAACTCACCTGCGTGCAGAGTGGATTGGGCTTCTTAGGCTACTGGACATTAGCTCCAGAGGGACGATCACAGGCCCAGCCTGGATGGGTCCCAGAGCCGCGCCGCCGGCCCCCTTACAGAGCCAGAAGGCAGAAGAGGTCCGGAAAATCGGCGGCAGAAGACGTCCTGTCTTCAACAAGGTAGCGCACAGCACTGCAGCTGTGCGCCATTGCTCTCAGCACACTTCACACTCCGGTCACTGAGGGTGCAGGGCGCTGGGGGGGGGGCGCCCTGAGACGCAATAAAAAACACCTTGGATGGCAAAAAATGCATCACATATAGCTCCTGGGCTATATGGATGCATTTAACCCCTGCCAAAATACATAGAAAAACGGGAGATAAGGCCGCCGATAAGGGGGCGGAGCCTATCTCCTCAGCACACTGGCGCCATTTTCCCTCACAGCTCCGTTGGAGGGAAGCTCCCTGTCTCTCCCCTGCAGTCACTACACTACAGAAAGGGTTAAAAAAGAGAGGGGGGGCACTAATTACGCACAGTATTAAAGATACAGCAGCTATAAGGGGAAAAACACTTATATAAGGTTATCCCTGTATATATATAGCGCTCTGGTGTGTGCTGGCAAACTCTCCCTCTGTCTCCCCAAAGGGCTAGTGGGGTCCTGTCCTCTATCAGAGCATTCCCTGTGTGTGTGCTATATGTCGGTACGTTTGTGTCGACATGTATGAGGAGAAAAATGATGTGGAGACGGAGCAGATTGCCTGTAATAGTGATGTCACCCCCTAGGGGGTCGACACCTGAGTGGATGAACTGTTGGAAGGAATTACGTGACACTGTCAGCTCTGTATAAAAGACAGTGGTTGACATGAGACAGCCGGCTACTCAGCTTGTGCCTGTCCAGACGTCTCATAGGCCGTCAGGGGCTCTAAAGCGCCCGTTACCTCAGATGGCAGATATAGACGCCGACACGGATACTGACTCCAGTGTCGACGGTGAAGAGACAAATGTGACTTCCAGTAGGGCCACACGTTACATGATTGAGGCAATGAAAAATGTTTTACACATTTCTGATAATACGAGTACCACCAAAAAGGGGTATTATGTTCGGTGAGGAAAAACTACCTGTAGTTTTCCTGAATCTGAGAAATTAAATGAGGTGTGTAATGATGCGTGGTTTTCCCCCGATAACAACTGATAATTTCTAAAATGTTATTGGCATTATATCCTTTCCCGCCAGAGGTTAGGGTGCGTTGGGAAACACCCCCTAGGGTGGATAAAGCGCTCACACGCTTGTAAGGGCTCTACCCTCTCCTGAGATGGCCGCCTTAAGGATCCTGCTGATAGAAAGCAGGAGGGTATCCTAAAATGTATTTACACACATACTGGTGTTATACTGCGACCAGCAATCGCCTCAGCCTGGATGTGCAGTGCTGGGTTGGCGTGGTCGGATTCCCTGACTAAAAATATTGATACCCTAGATAGGGACAGTATATTTTTGCCTATAGAGCATTTAAAAGATGCATTTCTATATATGCGTGATGCACAGCGGAATATTTGCCGACTGGCATCAAGTCTAAGTGCGTTGTCCATTTCTACCAGTAGAAGGTTATGGACACGTCAGTGGTCAGGTGATGCGTATTCCAAACGGCATTTGGAAGTATTGCCTTATTAAAGGGAGGAGTTATTTGGGGTCGGTCTTTCAGACCTGGTGACCACGGCAACAGCTGGGAAATCCACGTTTGTACCCCAGGTCGCCTCTCAACATGAGAAGACGCCGTATTATCAGGCGCAGTCTTTTCGTGGACAAGCGGGCAAAAGGTTCCTCATTTCTGCCCCGTGACAGAGGGAGAGGAAAAAGGCTGCAGAAATCAGCCAGTTCCCAGGAACAGAAACCCTCTCCAGCCTCTGCCAAGCCCTCAGTATGACGCTGGGGCTTTACAAGCAGAATCAGGCACGGTGGGGGGCCCGTCTCAATGAATTTCAGCGCGCAGTGGGCTCACTCGCAAGTAGACCCCTGGATCCTTCAGGTGATATCTCAGGGGTACAAATTAGAATTCGAGACGTCTCCCCCTCGCCGTTTCCTAAAGTCGGCTTTACCGATGTCTCCTTCTGACAGGGAGACAGTTTTGGAAGCCATTCACAAGCTGTATTCCCAGCAGGTGATAATCAAGGTACCCCTCCTGCAACAGGGAACGGGGTATTATTCCACACTGTTGTGGTACCGAAGCCGGACGGCTCGGTGAGACCGATTCTAAATCTAAAATCTTTGAACACTTACATACAGAGGTTCAAATTCAAGATTGAGTCACTCAGAGCAGTGATTGCGAACCTGGAAGAAGGGGACTACATGATGTCTCGGGACATCAAGGATGCTTACCTTCATGTCAAAATTTACCCTTCTCATCAAGGGTACCTCAGGTTTATGGTACAGAACTGTCACTATCAGTTCAGACGCTGCCGTATGGATGGTCCACGGCACCCCGGGTCTTTACCAAGGTAATGGCCGAAATGATGATATTCCTTCGAAGGAAGGGAATTTTAGTTATCCCTTACTTGGACAATTCCCTGATAAGGGTAAGATCCAGGGAACAGTTGGAGGTCGGTGTAGCACTATCTCAGGTAGTGTTGCGGCAGCACGATTGGATTCTCAATATTCCAAAATCGCAGCTGGTTCCGACGACTTGTCTTCTGTTCCTAGGGATGATCCTGGACACAGTCCAGAAAAAGGTGTTTCTCCCGGAGGAGAAAGCCAGGGAGTTATCCGAGCTAGTCAGGAACCTCCTAAAACCGAGCCAAGTCTCAGTGCATCAATGCACAAGGGTTCTGGGTAAAATGGTGGCTTCCTACGAAGCAATCCCATTCGGCAGATTCCACGCAAGAACTTTCCAGTGGGACCTGCTGGACAAATGGTCCGGGTCGCATCTTCAGATGCATCAGCGGATAACCCTGTCACCAAGGACAAGGGTGTCCCTCCTGTGGTGGTTGCAGAGTGCTCATCTTCTAGAGGGCCGCAGATTCGGCATTCAGGACTGGGTCCTGGTGACCACGGATGCCAGCCTGCGAGGCTGGGGAGCAGTCACACAGGGAAGGAATATCCAGGGCTTATGGTCAAGCCTGGAGACATCACTTCACATAAATATCCTGAAGCTAAGGGCCATTTACAATGCTCTAAGCTTAGCAAGACCTCTGCTTCAAGGTCAGCCGGTGTTGATCCAGTCGGACAACATCACGGCAGTCACCCACGTAAACAGACGGGGTGGCACAAGAAGCAGGAGGGCAATGGCAGAAGCTGCAAGGATTCTTCGCTGGGCGGAAAATCATGTGATAGCACTGTCAGCAGTATTCATTCCGGGAGTGGACAACTGGGAAGCAGACTTCCTCAGCACGACCTCCACCCGGGAGAGTGGGGACTTCACCCAGAAGTCTTCCACATGATTATAAACCGTTGGGAAAAACTCGACAGGTATTGCGCCAGGTCAAGGGACCCTCAGGCAATAGCTGTAGACGCTCTGGTAACACCGTGGGTGTACCAGTCAGTGTATGTGTTCCCTCCTCTGCCTCTCATACCCAAGGTACTGAGATTGATAAGATGGAGAGGAGTAAGCACTATATTCGTGGCTCCGGATTGGCCAAGAAGGACTTGGTAACCGGAACTTCAAGAGATGCTCACGGAGGATCCGTGGCCTCTACCTCTAAGAAGAGACCTGCTCCAGCAAGGACCCTGTCTGTTCCAAGACTTACCGCGGCTGCGTTTGACGGCATGGCGGTTGAACGCCGGATCCTGAATGAAAAAAGGCATTCCGGATGAAGTCATCCCTATCCTGATCAAAGCCAGGAAGGATGTAACCGCAAAACATTATCACCGCATTTGGCGAAAATATGTTGCGTGGTGCGAGGCCAGTAAGGCCCGACGGAGGAAATTCAACTGGGTCGATTCCTACATTTCCTGCAAACAGGAGTGTCTATGGGCCTGAAATTTGGGTCCATTAAGGTTCAAATTTCGGCCCTGTCAATTTTCTTCCAAAAAGAACTAGCTTCAGTCCCTGAAGTTCAGACGTTTGTAAAAGGGGTACTGCATATACAGCCTCCTTTTGTGCCTCCAGTGGCACTTTGGGATCTCAATGTAGTTTTTGGGTTCCAAAAGTCACATTGGTTTGAACCACTTAAATCTGTGGAGTTAAAATATCTCACATGGAAAGTGGTCATGCTGTTGGCCCTGGCCTGGGCCAGGCGCGTGTCAGAATTGGCGGCTTTATCCTGTAAAAGCCCTTATCTGATTTTCCATTCGGACAGGGCGGAATTGAGGACTCGTCCTCAGTTTCTCCCTAAGGTGGTTTCAGCGTTTCACCTGAACCAACCTATTGTGGTGCCTGCGGCTATTAGGGACTTGGAGGACTCCAAGTTGCTAGACGTTGTCAGGGCCCTGAAAATATATGTTTCCAGGACGGCTGGAGTCAGGAAAACTGACTCGCTGTTTATCCTGTATGCACCCAACAAGCTGGGTGCTCCTGCTTCTAAGCAGACTATTGCTCGTTGGATTTGTAGTACAATTCAGCTTGCACATTCTGTGGCAGGCCTGCCACAGCCAAAAATCTGTAAATGCCCACTCCACAAGGAAGGTGGGCTCATCTTGGGCGGCTGCCCGAGGGGTCTCGGCTTTACAACTTTGCCGAGCAGCTACTTGGTCAGGAGCAAATACGTTTGTAAAATTCTACAAAATTGATACCCTGGCTGAGGAGGACCTGGAGTTCTCTCATTTGGTGCTGCAGAGTCATCCGCACTCTCCCGCCCGTTTGGGAGCTTTGGTATAATCCCCATGGTCCTTACGGAGTCCCCAGCATCCACTTAGGACGTTAGAGAAAATAAGAATTTACTTACCGATAATTCTATTTCTCGTAGTCCGTAGTGGATGCTGGGCGCCCATCCCAAGTGCGGATTGTCTGCAATACTGGTACATAGTTATTGTTACCAAAAAATCGGGTTATTGCTGTAGTGAGCCATCTTTTCTAGAGGCTCCTCTGTTATCATGCTGTTAACTGGGTTCAGATCACAAGTTGTACGGTGTGATTGGTGTGGCTGGTATGAGTCTTACCCGGGATTCAAGATCCTTCCTTATTGTGTACGCTCGTCCGGGCACAGTATCCTAACTGAGGCTTGGAGGAGGGTCATAGGGGGAGGAGCCAGTGCACACCAGGTAGTCCTAAAGCTTTCTTTAGATGTGCCCAGTCTCCTGCGGAGCCGCTATT
Source organism: Pseudophryne corroboree (assembly GCF_028390025.1). Lineage (NCBI taxonomy): Eukaryota > Metazoa > Chordata > Amphibia > Anura > Myobatrachidae > Pseudophryne > Pseudophryne corroboree. The sequence goes on along the minus strand of NC_086447.1, from coordinate 296,027,113 downwards.
CCCCATGGTCCTTACGGAGTCCCCAGCATCCACTACGGACTACGAGAAATAGAATTATCGGTAAGTAAATTCTTATTATCTCTCCTTTCCTCCTATTGCTTCCTGAAAGGTTCGGCAATGTTTAGTTGAAGTGACAGGTTAACCTTTGATAATTGAGACACTGGGGTAAATTTACTAAGGTGGGAGATTTTTAGAACTGGTGATGTTGCCCATAGCAACCAATCAGATTCTACTTAACATTTGTCTGATTGGTTGCTATGGGCAACATCACCAGTTCTAAAAATCTCCCACTTTAGTAAATTTACCCCCACTATCCTCTCCTGACTGGAAATAGGTTAGTTAAGTACTTATATCTGAAATCTATATACAGTATATTAAAGGCAAATACCACTGACTCATCACAAAATCTCAGTGCAAACTGTCATGTCTGAAGTGTGTTGTGGACCTGGTTCTGGTGCTTGAGGGACAGGATGTATGAATTCCTTGAATAAGAGCCAAGCCGGATGGATGAGGGTCCTCCTCATAGGTAGGACCAGATTAACAATGGGGCAGATGGAGCTCCAGCTCCAGACCTCCACACAAAAATAGGCCCATCATCATGGCAGCATGATGATCCCTTGCCAATGGCTGGCCACATGGTCGTCCATAAATCATAAGTATTAAGAATGCATTTCTATTTTTCTCACAAAATGATGCAAATTTTTATATTTTTAAATTTTTAGGGCGACAGTGGAGCTGATAGTGTATGGGTGTACACGTCCACATGGCACTTGCCACACACAGCACTGATCACACCTCCCCCATTTCTCACGATAGGCCCTTGAATATTTTCAGCTCCAGGCCCATAGGGCCCTTAATCCAGCCCTGTTCATAGGTTTATTTAACGTGAGATACAAGGAGTATCCAGCATTAACGGCAGTGTACTAGAAATAGGAACTCCGGCACTCAGGTAGGTCGAGGTCCTGGAAGTCGACTCCCGTGATCTGACTGGACGGAGCCTCTGGAGGGTTTGGTGACTGCAGCGGCTAGTACTGAAATGCAGGTTAGACTGGGGGTAACTGACCACCATTGCAGAGAGTCTAGGCTGGCAGAGACTGTTGCTCGGGAAGCTTCTAAAGCTAGGTACATAATCTGCCAGATCTAGCTGGTTGGAATGAAAATCTGGTAATGGATGAGAGCAAATGGCAATCGACTATTGCTCTCAAACACTGGAAAATGGACAAAAACTGTCGGTCATCCAAGTTGGTTAAATTTGTGTTTAACTAATTTGTATGAACGACAGGTTTTGTTAGTTTTCCAGTGTTTAGGAGCAAATGGTCGATTGTCATTTGCTCTCATCCATTACCAAATTTTCATTCCAACAAGCCAGATCTGGCAGATTATCTGCCAGATAATTGTATAGTGTGTACCTAGCTTAAGGCTCTCAGGAAAGGAATGCTTCGGCTGGATGCTATGTAAGCGTGGCTGAAGAGCACAGCAAACTGGCCACACAGCAGCTGTGTAGGTGTGAAATGTTGCACTGGCAACCTCTAAACCTAAAATCACCAGTTAAATACCTGCTGGTAACCATTAATTGGTCCCAGCACAACTCAGAGTACCTGAGGTACATGATTGCTGCAGTCACATGAAGCAATCCCAGATGGCGGAGCCCACACGCCGGCACCACTGACATCCCACAGCCATCCCTGACCAGAGCCCAGCTCTAGTGGACCTCACTAGCCTGTCCGCACTCAGCGCCCACCGCCAGCACCGCTCCAGGAAGGACCCTGCCACAGCAAGCAGACTGGTAAGTCCCGGACCTCCCGGAGCCTGCATCCCTGGCCCGTGACAGAGTGGAGTCCAGGTTAGAGTTGGTCTCCTCCTAACAGAGATCAATCATTCTGTCACAAGCAGTGGAGAGACCTATCTTCCCAGGTGCAATGGCAGGGTGAGAGATAAACTGGAGAAGTTGCCCAAAGCAAACATTCAGCTTCTGTCATTTTAAAGACTGTGCTAGATAAATGACAGTTAGACACTGATTGGTTTTGGGCACCTTCACCACTTTGTCACTCTCCAAGGCTTGATACAATTCCTCTTATAGGAGATGATCACATGCTTCTCTGGCCCCGGAGATCAGCAGCCCATGGGAGTGATCTCATCATAGGTTGTCTGTGTTGCTGCAGATTAATAGCTACAAAGCCCATGGACCTTCTGCCAGTCTTGCAACACCCATAAAACGCTTGAATAATGGAATGTATGATCATGAATAGGTGGTGTCTGATGACCTGTGTAGTGACTCACATGGCATTTGAAGAGGGTCTGCTGGAATGTAGAGGGACTCAGATGACATGTTGTGGGGATCTAGTGACAGCGATGTAGTTATGTGACCGGCGGTCGGGAGGCTGCCGATCACTACACCAAAGCCGAAATCCTGATCTCTGCAAAGCCTGACAGTCGGCATGCCGGCTAACAGGGACTATTCCCACTCGTGGGTGTTCACGACACCCATAGAGTGGGAATAGAACCTGTGGCGAGTGCAGCTAACCACTGATCCCACCAACCCCCCCCCCACCGGCAATTTGTGGGCCGAGATCCCGGTGTCGGTATAGTTACCTCCGGGATCCTGCACGCCGGTCACCCGTAACCAATCCCAAGCGACATGTGAAGGGAGAATGATGACACATGGGTAGATATGAGGGGCATGTCAGGAGGTTTGAGGGTCATGATGGCTATTTACAACTTTATTTTCCCAAATTCAACAGTTGCCACCACAGATGTAGTAGCAGTGTGACTGAACAAGAAGAATCTGTTGAAGACTATTTGGGCACTAACCACATCAGTGAGGTAAGACTGCTGCTGATCTGAGAAACTTGTGAAGCTCTTCAATATTCATCTTACGATGTAAAGCCTCACATGCACATTCTTCTTTACATCTCACATTGTGATGTCATCATACTGGCCTCCCATTGCTGCATCACCTACTCTCCTGGGGCTACTGGAGATTTTCCATTGTTTCCAGGAGTCTCCCAGACAATCTGGGAGTGTAGGCAGCTATGAGATGGCCTGTGGAGGAGGTACTGTTAAGCCTAAAATAGAGTTAGATGTGCAGGAGACAGAGACACACAGAGGCACAACATATAGAGACACAAATAGGAGCAGTAAGTGAGAAAAACAGCAAAACAGAGGTGGGAAAAGACAGAGTAGCGGGAAAGAAAGATGGGTAGCAAAAGGGGAGAGAAAGAGGTAGAAGAGTTTCAGAGGGAGAAAGAGTTGGGGAAGAGAGATATGAGGAGAAAACAGAAGAGAGGGAAGAGAGATATGAGGACAAAATATGTTTTTTTTTATTGCTATTTGATGTTTTTGTCTCTGTGTTATTGGCCTGACTCTCTTGTCTGTGCAAGTCTTTTAAGGGATTTTAGTTTTTAGTCAATTTTTTTGTATTAAATGATATGTTTGTAATAGCAGTAATCAAAGCAGAATAAAAGTACTGTAAATAATATATTTTTTAGGTTATGCACTTTAATAGGATTAAGATCACTAAACCGGTAATTAAAAAATGTATTGTCACTTACTGCACTAAAAAGACCTCAGTACTCAGGGGCAGATTCAAGTACCCACGGTATTTATCATGCAGGAAAAGCTCAGGGTTTAATGCCCGGAGCCATTCCATTTTTCATAATCTTTCCCAGGTGGTAAACCTGCAGGTAGCATTTGGTTACCCATAGATTCCATATTAAGTGCAGGGATCTATGGGTTTCCCCATGTGTTATGCCCCAGAGGGTCCATTTATAGAGGGTCTTTCCTTGCAGATCCTGAGGCTGCGAAGAAAAATCAGCGTTAAGTGCAGCCTCTGCGTCTTAATGCACGGAATGCATGGCTTCTAATTGAATTGCTGAAGGCAGAGCAATTAGATGCAGGTAAACTCTGTGGTTAACTAATCTGCCCCTTAGAAACACTAGCGACTGAAGAACAGTCATTCTGCAAGCTGCATTTTCATGGGTGTGCCATCTTAAAAAATGTTAATAGTCTGATAATGTTTTACATATTACGTTATTTGCTGCAAATAATTCTTCCAAATTTTGAGAGTAGGAGAAGTTTGTGCGTCTCTAACAAATCTGTATAGCCACCCATGGTCATTTGTTCATTTAAAATGAACAAAAAAACAACTGCATTTGGATTAGTATTAAGCCCAACAGTGCAGCCTGCAGCGCTTCTGTTTCTGATACACAGAGAACAGATGGACACAGTGGAAACACAAGCTTGAAATATACACAGATAAATGAAATAGTTGTAGCTAAAAGTAATCTGAATGAGTTACTTGTAAAATGTTTTCATTGTTTTGTGTCTGCATCAGTCATCATTAGCATTTACTGGGTGCAAATGATCTATCAGAAATGGGAGTCATTTTGTCACACACAGTCAGTGGCTACACACTCACGACACTCCCATGACATTCATTTCTTGTGTGTGTTTGCAGGATGACTGCCAATCTGATACCCAGAAATGCCTATTTCGCAGGTAGAGAACTGGCAGTGTATACGTAATGTGGCACATTATGTTAAAAATTGCTATATACATAAGACACAATCAGGCCCAGTATGTTTTTGGAAGGAAACCAGAGCACCTATAGGAGACCCACACAAATACAGTGATAATAACTGTGCCATCTACATTCAAAAAGTTCCAAATACTAAAAAGTAGGAATTAAACGCTGTTATGTAGTCAGTGCTGCCATCAGGGAGGACTGCTGGGAATGGAGTCCTGGGCCTGGACAGAGAGGGGTGCCCGCAGTGGCAGGGTGAGCCACCGGGAAAGTTCTTGTTTGGACAGTCCCATTCTCTGCTATGTGTGCTGATCCCTACGTCTGCCGGGCTGGCTGCAGTGCTGTCTGGATTTGTGGCACACAAACCAAAAACTGTCATTTGCTATGGCTAGCGGGCACTTCCAGGTCCCGTGAGCCAGGAGCAATGGAGAGTGGTGAACATATATCCCAAAAGCGCTGGCTGCTGCTGTGTGCTCAGCCTGGCTCTCCCCTGCCGTCATCTCTCTGCTGAACCAAAACAACCTTTGCTCCATGCCAGCACTAGAGCATATAATTCCCACCATACCCCTGGCTCCTTAGACATACAGTACCCCCCCAGCCCAAGGACATTAATTATCTGCCTTACCACCCCCACCCCCCAACCCCAGGAACATAAACAACTCCCCCCCAACCCCATAGAGCTAAACTACCCCTGGCCCTAGGGAGAACACTCCCCCACCCCTAACCCCCCTTCTAGATACAGTACCAAGGAACATACACTATCCACCTTACCAACTCCCCACCCCCAGGAACATACACCGTCCACCCAGTGAGGTGCAGTGAGGTTAATGGCTGGGGAGGCACTGGCTAGTATCAGAGTCAGATTTATGCACGCATATATGTGGGCATTATACAAAGATGCAGCAGTATATACTGTAGTATGTTTGTTGCCTACCTCTGGTCTCTCCTTGACAGCCCCGGTATTTCCAGCTGAGTGCTGCAGATTTGGCGAGGTTGACTATAAAAATTATTAGAATAATACAAAGATGATATTTATAAGTCCAAAATATCTTTGTATTATTCAAATCATGTTATAATCAAAACTTTGGAGTATACTGGAGTAAGAGAGGTGAGGCTCTGTCTCCCTTGCCTACCTTGACCGTACATCACTGTGTCCACCCTAAGACCCCTGACCCCAGGGATAAACACTACCCACCCAGCCCAAGGGACATACACTGCATGCTCCCCAGCCCAATGGACATAAATCACCCACCTTGCCTCCCAGCCCCTGAGACATACAGTTCCCCCTCTCCCCCTCGGTCTCCAGAACATACACCAAACACATAGTGGGTGCTGCCCTTCATGCTGCATCTCAGCACCACATTCTGTTCCCCAGACATATTTTTGTATTGGGGGATGGGGTGTCATAGCATGTGCCTGCTCGGTGCACTGCAGCTCCTTCCTGGGAGATTGGCCATCCAGGAACCCTGCAGTTGCCTCTATGACCGTGGCCTGCGGGCAAGTACTGCAGACAGGTCAGGCTTCTTTGTGGGACTGGGGCAATTCTATATTTTGTCCTGTAGGGGCTTATGTTTTGTTTTGTTTACTGTTGGGGCCAATGAGCACAGCTCTGCCTATTTTGTCCAGGGCCTCACAATTTCTGGTAGCAGCCCCGTATGTAATCATACTGGCACATAGACATGATCACCTAGTTTCCTTCTCTAGTCACTGTGAGGCAGAGGCGTAACTAGGTATGTGCGCTGTGTGCCTTGCACACAGCGCAGGATGACCTGGGGTGCAATCAGCCGGCCTCACAATCTACTCTCAGGTGATGAGACTGTCAGCGCCGCCTCCCCCCCGCCCCAAAGCCGGAGCTAGCAGTACAGCTCATGAAGCTGTGAGTAATGCCCGCCCCCCGCCAACACAGAGCCGCGATGATCTCCGCCTCCTCCCCCAGCCAAGCCGGAGCTTGTAGTGCTGCAGCGCGTGAAGCTGCAATGTCCGTCCTCCACCCACCTGCCTCCTCTCCCAGCCAAGCCGCTGCCACTCGCCCGCTGAAGCCGCCGCCCGCACACCTGTGTCCCGCTGAAGCCGCCGCTGCTGCTGAGGTCCTGGCAGCGCTGCGGCTGAGTTCTGCCTGTGAAGTGGACTCTGTCAGGAGGAGTCAGGAGCCGGCAACAGCGCTGGAAGAACGTACACATCACGTAAGTGCCTACACAGACACTACACTACACTACACTTCACTATATTACACTACACTTCACTACAGTACACTACACTACAGTATATTACACTACACTTCACTACACCACAGTACACTTCACTACACTACACTCCAAGGGTGTGGGGGGGTGTAAGGGAGAATCTGCCTGCCGTACTGTGTTAAATGGGGACTCTGCCTTCCATAATGTGTAAAAGGGGGACCTATCCTGCCGTAACATGTAAAAGGGGGACTCTGCCTGCCGTAACGTGTAAAAGGGGACTCTGCCTGCTGTAACATGTAAAAGGGGGACGCTATCTGCCGTAACGTGTAAAAAGGGGATGCTGTCTGCCGTAATGTGTAAAAAAGGGGACGCTGTCTGCCGTAATGTGTAAAAAAGGGGACGCTGTCTGTCGTAATGTGTAAAAAGGGGACGCTGTCTGCCGTAATGTGTAAAAAAGGGGACGCTGTCTGCCATAATGTGTAAAAAAGGGGACGCTGTCTGCAGTAATGTGTAAAAAAGTGGACGCTGTCTGCCGTAATGTGTAAAAAGGGGACGCTGTCTGCCGTAATGTGTAAAAAAGGGGACGCTGTCTGTCGTAATGTGTAAAAAGGGGATGCTGTCTGCCGTAATGTGTAAAAAAGGGGACGCTGTCTGCCGTAATGTGTAAAAAAGGGGACGCTGTCTGCCGTAATGTGTAAAAAGGGGAATCTGTCTGCCGTAATGTGAAAAAGGGGCACTACCTGGTGTAGTGGTGCTACTGTGCGGCATAATTTGAATAATGGAGACTACTGTGCACCATTGTATGAATTGGTATTATTTTGTGGCCACACCCCTTTCCCGTGAAGCCATGCCCCTATATTTTGTGCGCGCGCCTACGGCGCGCACTGCCACCGGTTTACGTTGAGGGGGGGCCAATGATGTTTCTTGCACACAGCGCTAAAATGTCTAGTTACGGCACTGCTGTGAGGAGCACTTGTAAACAGGGGCGGATTAGGATGGAAAATCAGCCTCGGAAATTTATGGAAGCAGTTCTAATGGGGATGCAGTCTAATGAGCAGGTGGGGTCTGTGGAGTGGGGCGGGATCACTCCTCATGTGGCCTGATTGTATGCAATTGCAGCCTTCCTTGCCTCTTTTGCTGCAGACCAGGGGCGGATTGGGAACTAAAAGTGGCACTGTAAAATTTTGAAGAAGTGGCCTGGAATAGGCAGCACAAGAGGTATAACATACCTAGTAGCCATGGCAGCTTCACTGGATGGCAGAGTTGCTGTACTGTAGAGATGGAATAACAGAATGAATGGGGACAGTGCTGTGTATTGAATGCAGTGGGCTGCATTTCATGTGGGGGTCACATGACAATCCACAAAACAGACCCCACAGACATGTTGGCCTAACAGGATTCTTCCTGGTGAGCTCTATGTCCAATCCGCCCCTGATTGTACACAATTAACAAGATAAAGAAAGCTTAACATAGCATGGGCTAAAACAAGTGATTTTTTAATGTCATGTAGCTTCATTTATTTTTTAATAGATTCCATACCGAGGAAAACAGCTAAAATGTATTTCATTTAAAAAAAAAAAATTTTTATCCTCTAAAAGCCATCTCTAATTATCTCTCTGCTATATATATTTTGCTGGCAAATAATGAAATGCCTGAAGAATTTCTGTGTTAATTTGTAATATCTGGTCCCAAACCCATGAGCATTTTATCCTGTCAGACATATTGAGCAATTTATGTTTTTGATTATATATTATAATAGACAATTTCTGGGACCTATACTAGAGTTATGGCAAAGGCTTTCACCATCCTTAATTAATTTGATGCCCCTGACTTCATTTCACTGTGCTATTTGGTAGCACATTGCATTGATGATAAGTACCGTGCTATCACATATAGCATACTGGAGTGAAGCAGGATAGCTCAACTGAGATGCAGGTCGGCAGCCCCAAGAACGAGGGCCATGCTTCTGTGAGTCAGGAGCTAAGAGGCATATGCCACCTGCTCACATCCTCCGGCTTCTCCATTCCAATTAACAGGTACAGGTTCCTCTTCACTCGGCTGCGGCTCTCTGACAGGCGGTGGCAGTGGCTCTAATAGAGGGGAAGGGGGTGCAAGGGGGTACTGCCTGACAGCAGCCTCTGGGGCAGATGTATGAAACAGTGTAAAGAGTGGAGAGGTGGACCAGTGGAAAAATTGCATATAACAGCCAATTAGCTTCTACCTATGATTTTATAGAATGTACTTTGTGAATGCTACCTAGATGCTGATCCACTGGGCCACTTCTCCACTCTTATCATTACTTCGTACATCTGCTCCTCCATCCCCCTCATACAGCAGTTTGTTAAAGGGAACTGGCAACGGCTTCTTCAGGCACAGGACAGTGGAGCAGGATCTCCATATACAGTAGGGGCAGGCTCCCACTAAGCTCCCAGGGGTAAATGTATGAACGGGCGCTATAGGGGAGAAGCAGTATCAGCGCACGTTATGAGTGCTATACCGATTCTCCCCCATGTATGATGGCTGCAGTGCAGGCACAATGACAGGGGCTCACCTGTCCATATCGGTGCTGCTATCTAAAAGATAACAGGCCGATCTGCGTGGGTAACGTATGAATAGTCAGCATCGCTGACCATTCTGACACCTGCAGCTGTCAATTTCGACAGCTGCAGTTGGCAATGCCCATTTACCACAGCAGGGATAGAGCTGCCCCTGGCTGTGGCAGGTGCCGACTCCTGGCAGTGCTGGAGATCTCGCAGGAGTAGCGAGATCCCGCCCCTGCGCATAGGGAGCCAGCCAGGAAGGAGACACAGCACGTCAACTCTGAGCTGAGGCCCTGTGAGCTCAGGGGGACATCGCCAGAGGGGGGGCGAAACTGCAGAAAAGGTGTTAATACATCTTGTCGATGTCCCTTCCTGCTTCACCTCGGTAATGAGGCGAAGCAGGAAGTCTTATAGCGACATGATACATGCTGCTATAATACATTTACCTGCCAGTGAGATCCGCCAGTAATACTCTCCCCACCCAGCGCTCACAGCACCTTCATCCGGCTCTTCTACCCTCTGCCATCGTTTTCACTGAACTCAGACACTCAAGTTTAGCTGGAAAGTTTTACAGTACCATGTTCAAGCACTGGAATAAGTGAGCCCATCCATTACTATGATGTTTCCACAGATGTATTTTTAACCCTGTTAAAAATAATCACTTGGTGCATTAAAATGAACATTCAGTTTTTTATAACTAGCCAGATGGACTATTTAAAGAGTAACACAACATTCGGAGTTGTTAAGTGAATACTATATGACATCAATGGCCTAATGAAACAATGTTCCCAGCTCTGCCCCATCAATAGCTGCTGCATCTTTCTTTGGTAAGTGTTCTCTCTCTCTCTCTCTCTCTCTCTCTCTCTCTCTCTCGGATGAGGACTCACTTGATTATAGATGTTAAAGATGAAAAAATGTATGTATAAAAAATGCATCATTAATAAGAGCCCAATGACGATTTCTCAGAGACACAAACACACTAACAGAAAAGAGTTAATAAAACATGGAAAAACTCGCCAAGAACCATTAAAACACAATCTGACAACACAGCATAACTGCTGTGTTACTTTCAAATGCAATGGTCAGTGTTTGGACACAACGGTATATCAAAGGCAGCAAAAACCTCAATACACCCATAAAGGACTGTCAACAGTGTGTCTTACAAAACAGAAAAAAGATAATTAATACAATTATTATTATTATCCTATATATTTCGCCACAAAGGTTCCGCAGCGCCCAGTTACAGAGTACATATGCACATAATCAAAACAGGAAAACAGCAACTTACAGTTGATGACAGTATAGGACAAGTACAGGGTAAATACACATAGTTACATCAGCAGATGACACTGTAATAAGTATCAGGCTGCTGGATGTGGTACAGTTGAAGATTATTAAAGTAAGAAAAGGATAAGCACATGAGGGAAGAGGGCCCTGCTCGTGAGAGCTGACATTCTAAGGGGAGGGGTAGACAGACAAGGGTGACACAGATGGGGTACATAGAGAGCGTGGAACAGAGGGTTAGGATGAGATTTGGCTGGGTGAATATAGAAAATATAGAATATAGAAAAACAGCGCTCAAAAAATTAAATATATAACAGGTGATTTCATAAAAAGTATTTTTCATATATTCAATAAACACAGTATAAATATATATAACATTTAATGACTTAAAACATCAAATAGAGCCTCACTGCTAGTCTCTAGACCACAATGAATTACTTGTGTGGGCACAAATCATGCCATTAGTGTCCTTGTGACCAGTCACACTACCAACAGGATCCTTCTGTAATATGCAGATAATTTATAGGCATCCAGTCTCTCTGGTAAATATTTACAGATTTCCTCGTGGATTTAGCCGGGTATCCCACCTAGCGAGGGTCCAATGTGTATTTCCGATCCTACGCAAGGAAATGGTGGTTCTCCCTTTATTAAAGTCCATGGTGATTCGACTGGAAATCTCCAAAGGTGAGGATGACTGCAAGACGTCCTGTGAGGTGACCTTATGGTGCTCGGGTCAGAGGCTGGCACCCTTACGCATTTCGCTGGCACTTGGCAGCTTCGTCACAGATAATTAATAACCACGCAATAGACCAGATAGTGATATGCTGAAAAGTGAAAAGTGCACTGAGTGTAATCCCCGGCTGATCGGGTTAAACGGTCCCCATCAGCCGAGCTGTATGTATCCAGCCGTATCGCCCTGTGAGGCGGCAGCAGCAGTGAGGTAAGTGGCTCTTCTATGGGATCGGGAGGTTGGCAGTACAGCACATAAGATTGTCCTGATCGTTGCACAAGTGCTAAAGGTGCATACACACTGGGTGTTTTTGCACAGTGTGTATGCTGAGCGATGATGTAAAAATCGCTGGCCGGAAATATACACACTGAGCAGTGGCGGAACTAGCGAGCAATGGGCCCAGGTGCGACAAAATGCTTTGCCCCCCCATCCGATCCAAGTCCACCTCCTCACCCCTGGAGAGGATCTGGTGAGGGGGACCTGCTCAGGGCAAGGGAAATGGATACCTAGCAACAGTGCCGTAACTAGACATTTTAGCACTGTGTGCAAGAAATCAGAGTCCCCCCCACTATGTAAAAAAGGGGCAGTGCGCGCCGTAGTCGCGCGTAAGAAACATAGGGGCGTGGCTTTGTGGGAAGGGGTGTGGCCATAAAATAATACCAATTCATATACCGGTGCACAGTAGTCTCCATTATTCAAATTACGCCGCACAGTAGCACCACTACACCAGGTAGAGCCCCTTTTACACTTTATGGCGGACAGATTCCCATTTTTACAGATTACGGCAGACAGCGTCCACCTTTTACACATTACGGCAGACAGCGTCCACCTTTTACACATTACGGCAGACAGCGCCCCCTTTTTACACATTATGGCAGACAGCGTCCCCTTTTTACACATTACGGCAGACAGCGTCCCCTTTTTACACATTACGGCAGACAGCGTCCCCTTTTTTACACATTATGGCAGACAGCGTCCCCTTTTTTACACATAACGGCAGACAGCGTCCCCCTTTTTACACATTAAGGCAGAAAGAAAGAAAGAAAGAAAGAAAGAAAGAAAGAAAGAAAGAAAGAAAGAAAGAATAGATTATACTTACTGTCTCCGCTGGCAGTCAGGCTCCTCGGTGCAGCTTTTGGCAGATAATGATCCGATTCCAGGGCAGGGTAAAAGAAGGAGGAGGGAGCCGCAGCAGCGCTATGTAATTGGTGGAGGTGCTCCTGCTATCCCTCTCCTTCACCAAAGGCTGTCCTCCGCTGCTGTGATAAGGGAAGCGCATCCCAGCATTCACAGCGGCGGAGGACAGCACATGGTGAAGGAGAGGGACAGCAATTACATAGCGCTGCTGCGGCTCCCTCCTCCACCTCCCTCCTCCTCCCCCCCCCCACCGTGGCCACTGCGCTCCTCCCCAAGTGTGCGAACGCATGTGTAGCAGAGTTGCACAAACAGATTTTGTGCAGTCTGCACAGCCCAGGACTTACTCAGCCGCTTCGATCACATCAGCCTGTGCGGGACCGGAATTGGCGTCAGGAACCCTCCCTGCTAACACTTGGACATGCCTGCGTTTTTCCAGACACTCCCTGAAAACGGTCAGTTGACACCAACAAATACCTTCTTCCTGTCATTCTCCTTGGGATTGTCCGTGCAAATGGATACGTCGCACAAACCCATCGCTGAGCAGTGATCCGCTTTGTACCCATGCGACGCGCCTGCGCATTGCGGTGCAGACGCATGCGCAGTTTGGACCTGATCGCCCGCTGTGCAAAAATGCACAGCAGCGATCGGGTCTGAATTAACCCCATAGATAGAACGGGCCAATGATTGTATACTGTAGATGTGTACCCAGCTTTAGACATGTTAAAGCAATATTAAATAGTGAAAAATAATTAAGAGAAAGCTGCAAGACTAAACAGGCAGTCAGCATAAGTACAATATTATTCAAGATAACTTGCAGCAGGTGTAACATAGTAACAGCAACAGATTAATATGGCTACAACTTCAAACAGCAAAAGTAAATATATTCACCTAGCAAAATGTGCATAATACATTATAAGATATCATCAATTATAGCAAAAGCAGCCAGCCGACTCCCCTGCAACACAAATGACTATAATGCATATAACTTACCTTATAGCGAACTGCTTCTGAACAACTTAGGGGGTAATTCCAAGTTGATCGCAGCAGGAATTCTGTTAGCAATTGGGCAAAACCATGGCCCTCATTCCGAGTTGATCGGTCGGTATTTTTCATCGCATCGCAATGAAAATCCGCTTAGTACGCATGCGCAATATTCGCACTGCGACTGCGCCAAGTAATTTAACAATGAAGATAGTATTTTTACTCACGGCTTTTTCATCGCTCCGGCGATCGTAATGTGATTGACAGGAAATGGGTGTTACTGGGCGGAAACACGGCGTTTTATGGGCGTGTGGTTGAAAACGCTACCGTTTCCGGCAAAAACGCAGGAGTGGCTGGAGAAACGGGGGAGTGTCTGGGCGAACGCTGGGTGTGTTTGTGACGTCAAACCAGGAACGACAAGCACTGAACTGATCGCACAGGCAGAGTAAGTCTGAAGCTACTCTGAAACTGCTAAGTAGTTTGTAATCGCAATATTGCGAATACATCGGTCGCAATTTTAAGAAGCTAAGATACACTCCCAGTAGGCGTAGGCTTAGCGTGTGTAACTCTGCTAAATTCGCCTTGCGACCGATCAACTCGGAATGAGGGCCCATGTGCACTGCAGGGGAGGCAGATATAACATGTGCAGAGAGAGTTAGATTTGGGTGGAGTGTATTCAATCTGCAATCTAATTTGCAGTGTGAAAATAAAGCAGCCAGTATTTACCCTGCACAGAAATAAAATAACCCACCCAAATTTAACTCTCTCTGCACATGTTATATCTGCCTCCCCTGCAGTGCACATGGTTTTGCCCAATTGCTAACAGAATTCCTGCTGCGATCAACTTGGAATTACCCCCTTAAAACCACAGCAATCAGCATCTGATTCTCAGCAAATGGCCCTGCAGCACAGTATGTCAGTGGTGATGCCACATTGCATTAGTGGACAGTGCCATTCAGAACTACTGTATATCATTACCTAACATTCATAACTAATCAGCTGACTAAAACAAACCTAATGTAACTCACAAAAAAAAAAAATATATGACAGTCATAAACTACAGGTGATACAAACATCAAAGCCAGTTAATAGTGCATAGCCCTGCAACAGCCTGTTAATAGTATGGAAAAATAAACAGACATTAGTAGCCAATATGAAGGGGCATATTTTTCTAATCTAGTTGCCCAGTCTATAAAAAGCTGAGTTAGTGTAAGTGATTAAATAAAAAGTCAGATGTTCTGCACAAGCACACAAAAGGAGCACATAAACACTGGGGTACGGTATATGAAAGAAGCCAAAATAAACATTAAAAAGCAATAAACATATATTATATAAATCAAACTAATTGCTATTAATGTTTCTTTTTTATATATATATATATATATATATATATATATATCCCTCCAAAGGCGGCACTCAAAGGTTCAAAAAAATGACACAAGTCGGCTGTTTTAAGGCCTTAAAACAGCCGACTTGTGTCATTTTTTTTAACCTTTGAGTGCCGCCTTTGGAGGGATATATTACGTGGAGCCGTGCAAGCTTACATGTGGAAGGCACCGGGTGCAGTATGTGAATTATGTCAGCGGAGTGCCGGAGTTGGAGGAATATATATATATATATATATATATATATATATATATATATATATATATTTATTTAAGATGATTATTGGGTAAGTGAGCAACCCTCTTTTATTGCTAGGCTGTTAATAAATAGATATGCTCTTGCCATTATGTTAGTACTTGAAAAATAAATGGTAAAGCTGTTTTTAACTTACAGGACATCATTAAAAATATATATGATTACAATGCCCTGTTTATAAAATAAGAGTATAGGAATCATTATTTCTCTTTGATGATTTTCCAACAAAAATGCATCTGTTTATTGCAGCACCAGTACATTAACATAAAAGAATAAGATACTTCACAAAAGAAAATAAATAATAATACATTTTAAAAATATTCAAAAGGCGTGTCCAGGCGTTTGTAGGGTGGGTATCTGACGTCAATTCCGGGACCTGACAGGCTGAAGACATCGCAACGGGTAAGTAACTCCAGAGCTACTCAGAAACTGCACAAATTGTTTTTGCATAGCTCGGCTGCACAAGCGTTCGTAGCCTTGCTATGCAAAAAAAAACCCTCCCCCATAGGCGGCGTCTAGTTTATCGCACGGGCAGCAAAAATTTGCTACATGCGATCAACTTGGAATGACCCCTTATGTTTGTTGTTTTCAGGTAGGGCTGGTTGGCACCAGCCTGCCTACTTCGTGGGACTTGGGGGGGGGGCAACCTCTTGAAAAGTTAATGGTCCCCCTTCCCCGCTGACAGGACACTGAGCTCCTGAGGGAACTATTTGCAAGCCCCACCTCGGCGAGCATACATTCCCGCAGCACGTTACCACCCCTAACAGTGCCAGAAGAATGAAAAGTGGTGAGTACTGAGCCGGCATCCGGCTAGTGGGGCGCCGGCCATTATTGCGGCATGAGGGTATGGAGACGCATGGCTCCTACACGGGGCGGAATGCGTCTCCAGACACTGTACACAACTGCGTCCCCGTACACTGTACACAGTACCCATACTGGCACAACAGCCTTAAAACGGTTTTCTCAATTTTAAGCACCAGATTCCTCAGCTAGTATAAAAAATGCGGGAGGACCGCGTGCCATTGAAGGGGCAGGGCTTCACTATGAGAGGATCCAGCAGCTCACCAGCGCCATTTTCCTTCTGCAGTGGACACAGACGCTGACACAGAGCCATCCATTCCTGGGAATGATAATGGACACAGAGTCGCTGAAAGTGTTCCTTCCGTTTGAAAAGGCTTTGGTAATCCAGTCGATGGTTCAAGATGTCCTGAAGCCAACCTGGATAACGGTGCATCTATGCATTCGCCTTCTGGGGAAAATGGTGGCCACTTACGAGGCGCTTCAATATGGAAGGTTTCACACTAGACCCTTCCAACTCGATCTATTGGACAAATGGTCTAGATCGCATCTTCACATGCACCACAGGATCCGTCTGTTGCCAAAAGCCAGGATCTCCCTTCTGTGGTGGCTACAGACTTCTCACCTCGTCGAGGGTCGCAGGTTCGGAATTCAGAACTGGATTCTGTTAACCACAGATGCAAGCCTCAGAGGTTGGGGAGCAGTCACTCAGGGGATGCAGTTTCAAGGAAGATGATCAAGTCAGGAAGTCATCCTTCCAATCAACATTCTGGAACTCAGGGCCATATACAACACCCCTCTGCAGGCCTCACATCTACTTCAAGATCGGGCCATTCAGGTCCAGTCGGACAATGTGACAGCGGTAACGTACATAAACCGACAATGCGGAATGAAAAGCAGAGCAGCAATGTCGGAGGTGTCAGGAATTCTCCTCTGGGCAGAAAAAAACGCTGTGGCGTTGTCAGCGGTCTTCATTCCGGGAGTAGACAACTGGGAAGCAGACTTCCTCAGCAAACACAACCTGCACCCAGGGGAGTGGAGCCTTCACCCGGAAAGGGTTCAGGTGCTTGACATGTCGATGGGGATATCCACAGATCGACATGATGGCCTCTCGTCTCAACAAGAAGCCTAGGCGGTATTGTTCCAGGTCGAGAGACCCACAGGCAGTGGCAGTAGATGCCCTGATGACTCCATGGGTCTATCAGATGGTGTAGGTGTTTCCTCCACTTCCTCTGATCCCAATAATTCTAAAGCGAATAAAAAGGGAAAAGGTTCAAGCAATTCTCATTGCTCTGGACTGGCCAAGAAGGGGCTGGTATGCGGACCTTCTGGAGATGCTCCTCGAAGATCCGTGGCCTCTACCTCTTCGCGAGGATCTTCTGCAACAGGGCCCGTTCGTCTAACAAGACTTACCGCGGCTACGTTTGACGGCATGGAAGTTGAACGGCTGATTCTAGCCAGGAAAGGGATCCCTAACAAGGTTATCCCAGCTATGATCCAAGCCAGGAAGGGGATAAGTGCTAAGCATTACCATCGTATTTGGAAGACATACGTCTCTTGGTGTGAGAGCAGAAATTATTCTGCGGTAGAATTTCATCTGGGACATTTCCTGCTTTTTCTGCAGGCAGATGTGGCTGTGGGCCTACGTCTGGGTTCCATAAAGGTCCAGATTTCGGCCTTGTCCATTTTCTTTCAAAGACAATTGGCTTCTCTCCCTGAGGTCCAGACTTTCTTGAAAGGTGTTCTGCACATCCAACCTCCTTTTGTGCCTCTCAATGTGGTGCTGCAGTTCCTCCAATCGGACTGGTTTGAACCGTTACAGGAGGTGGATGTAAAATATCTTACGTGGAAGACCGTCACACTGTTGGCCTTGGCTTCAGCAAGATGTGTGTCGGAGCTGGGGGCTTTGTCTCACAAAGTCCCTATTTCATTTTCCATGAGGACAGATCTGAACTCAGAACTCGTCAGCAATTTCTTCCTAAAGTGGTGTCTGCGTTACACATCATCCAACCTATTGTGGTTCCGGTTGTTACCGACACCTCTGCTACTTCAAAGTCTTTGGATGTTGTGAGGGCTTTGAAGGTGTATGTAATGAGAACAGCTCGTCACAGGAAATCGGACTCGATGTTTGTTCTTTATGATCCCAATAAAATTGGGTGTCCTGCTTAAATCAGACATTTGCACGCTGGATCAGGCTTACTATCCAGCATGCTTATTCCATGGCAGGTTTGCCATGTCCAAAATCTGTACAGGCCCACTCTACTAGGTCAGCGGGTTCTTCCCAGGCAGCTGCCCAGGGTGTCTCGGCTTCACAGCGCTGCCGAGTAGCTACTTGGTCAGGTTCGGACACTAAGTTCTATAAGTTTGATACTTTGGCCTCTGAGGACCTTCAGTTTGGTTATTCAGTTCTGCAGGAACCTCAGCTTTGGTACATCCCCATGGTACTAAATGGAACCCCAGTATCCTCTAGGACGTAAGAGAAAATAGGATTTTAATTACCTACCGGTAAATCCTTTTTTCGTTGTCCGTAGAGGATACTGGGTGCCCGCCCAGTGCTTCATTTTTCCTGCACTGTTACTTAGTTAAGTAATATTGGTTCAGCCGTTGCTGTTCCTGTTACAAGTTTGGTTAGCTTGGCTTTCCTCTTGTTGTGTATGCTAGTTCAGAATCTCACCACTATCCTTATCTCTCCTTCTCTCAAAGTATGTCCGTCTCCTCGGGCACAGTTTCCTAGACTGTCTGGTAGGAGGGGCATAGAGGGAGGAGCCAGCCCACACTATCAAATTTTTAAAGTGCCCATGGCTCCTACTGGACCCGTCTATACCCCCATGGTACTAAATGGAACCCCAGTATCCTCTATGGACTACGAGAAAAGGATTTACCGGTAGGTAATTAAAATCCTATTTATTCATGCATGACGTTGTTATTTGTCTCCAATTTACCTAACTCCATCCCAGCCATTTTGGATATGCTTACGAATTTCAGTTCTTTTGTGGGATACAGGGTCAATTTACAAATGTCTAAAATAATGCATGTCAAAGGCGCTTATTCTTCTCAGTTTTCCTCTCAGTTACTTAACCAATATAAATAACCTCTTAGTCCATCAAATATTTGGGTATAATAATTCCTGGTCATATTTCAAAGTTATATAGAGCCAACGTCACTCCTGTTATTCATAAAATACTCTGGGGGTAATTCCAAGTTGATCGTAGCAGGAAATTTTTTAGCAGTTGGGCAAAACCATGTGCACTGCAGGGAAGGCAGATTTAACATGTGCAAAGAGAGTTCGATTTGGGTGTGGTGTGTTCAATCTGCAATCTAATTTGCAGTGTAAAAATAAAGCAGCCAGTATTTACCCTGCACAGAAGCAAAATAACCCACCCAAATCTAAGTCTTTCTGCACATGTTATATCTGCCTCCCCTGCAGTGCACATGGTTTTGCCCAATTGCTAACTAAATTCCTGCTGCGATCAACTTGGAATTACCCCCTCTGTCTCCTCAATACGTGATGGTTTCTCCCTTTGTCTCTCTTGGGCAGAGCTGTGATATTGAAATCAATTATTTACCCCAAGATATCATATTGTTTTGAGATGCCCCCTTTACAACTGTCCAAAGCAGATGTATCAAATTTATCTAAGGAATTTTCCACGTTCCTCTGGCAGGGTAAAAAGCCAAGCATAAACTATATCTACACAAAAGTGAAGGAGGTCTAGGAGTGGCAAATATCTCAGCATGCTCCCAATCTGTATTTTTACATGACGTACTGGATTGGTTTCATGGTAGTGAATATTACACACACAAGTCCCCTGAAGAATATATATTTTTACCATGCTCCCAAACAGCTCTTCTTTATGACTCTCATGATTCTCTACCACCACATGTTCTTCACAATGTCGTGTTTGCTGATACCTATGCTACTTGGCTTTCCATTTATCACAAGCTAGGCCGCAGACATATGGTTACCAAATATGCTACCTTTTGGGTTAATCAAATTTCCAACTGGGGTTGTCACTGTCTGTTTTCCACTGTCACCCTCTGTCTGACACTATTTGCCTCTCCCTGTCATTCTCTGCCTTCTGCTGTCACACTCTGATTCTTTGTCACCCTCTGCCTCTCCATCACCCTTTGCCTCCCCATTCACCCATCTGACTCTCCCTGTCACCCACTGACTCCCTGCTACTCTCTCCCTGTCATCCACTATCTCCATCACCCACTCTCTCCCTGTCGCCCAGTCTCACACTATCTCCCTGTCACCCACTGCCTTCCCCTTTCACCCTCTGCTTTCCCCATCACCCACTATCTCCTTGTCACTCTCTGCCTTCCTCAGTCTCTCTACATCTCTCCCTATTTGCCTCCTGCTGTCGCCCTCTGCCTCTCCCTGTCGCCTTCTCTCTCTTCCCATTGCTCTTTACCTCCCCAGACACCCACAGCATCTCCCTACCTGCCTTTCCTTGTCACCTCCTACATCTCTCTGCCACCCACTGACTCCCCTGCCATCCACTGCCTCTCCCTGACACCCACTGATTCTCCCTGACACCCACTAATTCTCCCTGTCAGCCTCTACCTCTCTGTCACCACCTACCATCCTCTGCATCCCCAGTGACCTTATGCCTTTTCCCATTACTCACTAGCTTCCCAATCACAAACTGCATCTCCCTATTTATTTCTCCCTGCTACCCACTGCCTCTCCCAGCCATCTCTAGCTGTCACCCACTGACTCTCCAGTCACCACTTGCCTCTCCATTATCACAGCCTTGCCCGCTGTCATCCACTGCGTCTCCTCATAGAGTGGAGGAGGGGGGCACAGAGCATATTTTTGTACCTGGGCCCACCACGTGCAAGTTCCGTCACTGAGGAAATACATTGTTCCAGGAGAGACAGGTGCCTGTTTGAAATGATTGTGGGAAAATCAGGAAGTTTTAGGACAAAGTTGTGATGTTTATTAATGATGTTTGTAAACTTCGGCTTTCTAAAGACCCCTTGGCTATGTTTTGTGCCAATTTTACCAATTGAAATTTACAAGGTCGAAGTTTAGAACTAATCAAATTTTTAACGATAACTGTGACTATTGCCAAAAAGAGTATATTGCGTTGCTGGACACCCTCCACTCCTCCTTTTTTGTCAGCGGTCAAATCCGCAATGCTTCAACTTTGATATCTAGATAGGAAAGCTACCTTACCACACGCTGAGCCTGGAGTTGTCGGTTTCCACAAAATCTGGGTTATATTTATAGAATCTCTAGTCAAAGAAATGCAATCTCCCATATTAAAGGTATTTGAAAATACATTCATGGTTTCAGCTTCATTCACTGAAGTGATCTTTATGCTTTAATGAGACTCAGAGGGGAAGGGGGGGGAGGGAGAGTGGTTTAATTTAGTTTTTGCTTTTTATTGTTTAATGCTCAGTCTTTATTTTCTATGTAGCAATGTTAATCAGTGTTGAGTTACCACTGCTGATAGAGTACTGCATTTTGTATGCTTATTTTTTTTTATTTTTATATTCATCACTGACTCTTTATTGGATCAGATGGATTCTTGACTGCTACAGTTATTAGACTATACTGTATGTATCACCCACTTGCAGGTATATGCGTCTTTACTATGCTGAATATCGTTTGTCATGATGTTTGTTATGTTTTATAGGGCGGGATGTATTAAAATACATCGCTGTCGCTCACCGCCAACCGCAGCAATGTTAATCGCATATGTACTAACATATGGAATTAAGATCACAATGCGGTGACAGAGCCCTCCCGCGATACCTGTCAGAAGGTGTGCGGGGGGTCTTTGTGGGGTCCGTCACCTCCCAGCCCCGGTAGGTGATGGTTGCTGGGAGTCCCCGGGCTCCTCCTCCTCCCCCCTGCAGCTGGAAGCAGAAATGTGCTGCGGGGGAGAAGGAGCTGGGGGATCGTGAAGCGCTGCCTGGACACAGGTGAGGGGGAGGGGGGGTCAGTGGGTGCGGCGCTGGTGGCGGGTGCTGCGCTTGGCGGCAGGTGCGAAAAAAGCCCATAGGCTTCTATAGGGTATCGCCATAAGAAGATGGCGATACCCTCAGCGGCAAAAACCCGGCAGCCGGGTGTTGGTACATGTGAAAATGTGGTAAATCCCGCAAAAACGGAGGTTTTACCACATTTTCCCTTTACTAGATTCTACCCATAATGCCAATATAATAAAAAAAATGCTGGAAAAAAAAGAATAATAGAAAAGTCACCACCAAATGGCCGCTGTGGCTATAACAGGAGCAGCACATGCACAGTAGGGTCACACAGGGGTAGTTATATTAACGTGCATGCTCTGTTCTGGCCATTATGTGTTAGGACCCTCTTCACCTCAAAATCACAGTGAAGCGGGTCCACATAATGCCAACACGTTTGCTGAAGAGATACACTCTCCCTCTTTCGGCTTTTTCTGCTCCCACTGACCTGTTCTGTATACTTTCTGAGCATGAGCCAGTCAGAAATCCGCCAGTGGCAACCGCAGTGACACTGACGGAAAAAAAACTTTATTGTGCATTGCATGCACAGTCCCTGGCTGTTGGAGCTGACAGCCAGGGACAGTGCTGTGAATGGGGTAAAGACAGCTGTAGCTGTCGAAATCTATAGCTGCAGTTGTCAGAACTGTCAGTGCCACTGATTGTTCTTATATTACACGCGCTATCTTAAAAATATTTTGCTATCACTAATGCACACTGAGTGAGAAATAACACTACATAATAATCAGATAATACAGAGATCTTAGTTGCGTATATCTGCAGATATAGGATTAAGCCCCCAGGCCGAACGGCAAGGCGTCTCTGTCACTGGGGGTCCCATATACTAGGTGTGGGTCTGGGGTGCGGGACCCCATCATGTCGGCACATGCCGGCTACCCCAGGGCAACACACAGGTGAAAATTAGTAAAGGTTAATAAGAAGCACATAAGTGCTATGTAAGTGAGGTGTGTTTAAAATAATACAAAAATATATACAATGTGATAGGGAAAATCATGTGTTAATAAAGTGTTAGGGTGTACCAACCTTAAGCAGCCTAGCCATACCAACACAGGGAAAATCGCACCCCAAACCCACCCCATAAATAATGACAAATATGTCTGGGTCTAATAGCCCAGTGTAAGGCCACATGATGCTGGGGTCACTTCAAGAACCATGGGGTTTATAACAAAGCTCTAGAACGGGCGAGAGAGTGCGGATGACTCTGCAGCACCGATTGACCAAACATGAGGTCCTCATCAGCCAGGGTATCAAACTTGTAGAACTTCGCAAAAGGTGTTTGAACCCGACCAAGTAGCCGCTCGGCAAAGCTGTAATGCCGAGACCCCCCGGGCAGCCGCCCAGGATGAGCCCATCTTTCTGGTAGAATGGGCCTTCACCGATTTCGGTAACGGCAGTCCAGCCGTAGAATGAGCCTGCTGAATCGTATGACAGATCCAGCGCGCAATAGTTTGCTTGGAAGCAGGAGCCCCAATTTTGTTGTGAGCATACAGGACAAACAGAGCCTCAGTTTTCCTAAACTGAGCCGTTCTGGCCACATAAATTTTCAAAGCTCGAACAACGTCGAGAAACTTCGATTCCAGCAAGGCGTCAGTAGCCACTGGTACCACAACAGGTTGGTTCAAGTGGAACGACGAAACCACTTTCGGCAGAAATTGCTGACGAGTCCTCAACGTTGCTCTATCTTCATGGAAAATCAAATAAGGGCTCTTGTGAGACAAGGCCGCCAATTCAGACACCCGCCTGGTGGATGCCAAGGCCAACAGCATGACCACTTTCCAAGTGAGGAATTTCAACTCCACCTTTTGTAAAGGTTCAAACCAATGAGACTGAAGGAATTGCAACACCACGTTAAGATCCCACGGTGCCACAGGGGGCACAAAGGGAGGTTGGATGTGCAACACGCCTTTCACAAAAGTCTGAACTTCTGGAAGGGAGGCCAATTGTTTCTGGAAGAACACCGATAAGGCTGAAATTTGTACTTTAATGGAGCCCAACTTTAGGCCCGCATCCACACCGGCTTGTAGAAAATGGAGAAAACGTCCTAACTGAAATTCTTCCGTTGGAGCCTTCTTGGATTCACACCAAGACACGTATCTTCTCCAAATACGGTGGTAATGTTTAGACATTACTCCTTTCCTGGCCTGAATAAGAGTGGGGATGACTTCCTTTCGGGCTAGAATCCGGCGTTCAACCTCCAAGCCGTCAAACGAAGTCACGGTAAGTCTTGGAACACGCACGGCCCCTGCTGTAACAGATCCTCTCGTAGAGGAAGGGGCCAGGGATCTCCTATGAGTAATTCCTGAAGATCTGGATACCAAGCCTTCCTTGGCCAGTCTGGAACAATGAGGATCGCTTGAACCTTTGTTCTTCTTATGATTTTTATCACTTTTGGAACGAGTGAAAGTGGAGGAAACACGTACACCAACTGAAACACCCACGGTGTCACTAGGGCGTCCACTGCTATTGCTTGAGGGTCTCTCAACCTGGAACAATATCTCTGAAGTTTCTTGTTGGGGCGAGACGCCATGATGTCTATTTGAGGAATTCCCCAAAGACTTGTCACTTCTGCAAAGACCTCTTGATGAAGACCCCACTCTCCTGGATGGAGATCGTGTCTGCTGAGGAAGTCTGCTTCCCAGTTGTCCACTCCTGGAATGAAGATCGCTGACAGAGCGCTTGTATGCCTTTCCGCCCAGCGGAGAACCTCTGTGGCCTCTGCCATTGCCGCTCTGCTCTTTGTTCCGCCCTGGCGGTTTATGTACGCTACTGCTGTTATGTTGTCCGACTGAATCAAGACGGGCTGATTGCAAAGAAGATGATCTGCTTGCAGAAGGCCATTGTGAATGGCCCTTAATTCCAGAACGTTTATGTGCAGACACATTTCCTGGCTTGACCATCTTCCCTGGAAGCTTTCCCCCTGTGTGACTGCTCCCCAGCCTCGGAGACTCGCATCCGTTGTCACTAAAATCCAGTCCTGGATCCAGAACCTGCATCCCTCTAGGAGGTGAGAGCTGTGCAACCACCACAGGAGTGAGATTCTGGTCTTGGAAGACAAGGTTATCCTTCGGTGCATGTGTAGATGGGACCCGGACCACTTGTCCAACAGATCCCACTGAAACACTCTGGCATGGAATCTACCAAACTGAATGGCCTTGTAGGCCGCCACCATCTTCCCCAGCAACCGAGTGCATTGATGGATCCATACTTTTGCTGGCTTCAGAATTTGTTTGACCAGGTTCTAAATTTCCAGAGCCTTTTCCACTGGAAGAAAAACTCTCTGTAATTCTGTGTCCATTATCATTCCCAAAAACGACAGCCGTCTCGTCGGAACCAACTGTGATTTTGGCAAGTTTAGGAGCCAACCATGTTGCTGCAGAATTGTCATGGAAAGCGTAATGTTCTGCAGTAATTGGTCCCTGGATCTCGCCTTTATCAGGAGATCGTCCAAGTACGCAGGAGAACCATCATTTCGGCCATTACTTTGGTGAAAATCCTCGGAGCCGTGGACAGACCGAACGCCAACATCTGAAATTGGTAATGACAATCCTGAATGTCACAACTGAGGGCTGGTGACCGTGACTGGGAGTCTCAGTTGTAGAAGCTGACGGGTACTTGAATTTAGGAGGAGCTATGGGACTCCTGGACATGCGTAATGACAGTAGCAATGAATGCCCGAGGGCGTGACCACGACAACTGGAAATGCCTTAAGTGCTTTTATTAAATAAAAAGTCAAATAACGTGCAAAAGAATAATAGAAGGTCACAAGTAATAATTAGGTGCACAACTGGTTAAGACCAGTAACCTGGAATATGGAGGAAAGTTTGTAAACAATATAGGAAGCTAGGGTTCGCTGGAGGATGAGAAATGAGGCTGGGGTTCGTAGGTAAATGAGGAATGAAGCTGGAGTGCGCTGGTAATTGAGAAATGAAGGATGACTACTGAAAAGCCAGAGTTCAAACACAGGAATCAGAGTAGACTTGTAAAGGGTTAATCTCTGGAGAGTCGGGTTACACTGCAGAGTGTAATCACCAGGGAGTCAGGCTGAACTGCAGAATGGATTTGCAGGAGAAAGTCTGTAGTGAAGCTTGCAGGCTGGAATCACTGATGACAATTGAAGCACTGACAATCTTTTGGGAGCTGGGACAGGATATTTATACCTGCTGCATAGCAGGGATTGGTCTGGCAATTATGACAAGGCTCCAGCATTGTCAGCACTGTGGATAGGAGGAATAATGTCATGTGACTGGAGTCTAACATGGCTGCGCCCATGAACACACACAGAAGGGGAATTAAGTACTGTGAAACATGTAGTAATGGCGGCGGAGGCCAAAACAGCAGAACTTCATGCGCCCAGACGCGCACAGTGGCCACAGGGACAGGAGTGACAGCAGAGGCACATGGAGGACGTGCATCCAGAAGGGAAAATGGTGTCTCAGTACCCGGATCATGACAGTACCCCCCCCCCCCCTTTAGGAGTTGCCCCAGGACACTTCTTAAGTTTACCTGGCCATCTGGAATGGAACTTCTGGATGAAGACTTGTGCCAACTTGGAAGTGAGAGATCGATGACAGAATCCATCGAGGGATGAGCCCACGGACGATGAGGAACAGACAAGGAAACCAGTTGCCTAGTGGGTGACTGGCGGGATACTTTGTGCTGGGCACATTTTGGGCAGGAGGCCACAAATTCAGCAATGTCCTTTTTTAGGGTCGGCCACCAATTTGACCTGGAAACGAATTTTAAGGTCTTGCGTATGCCCGCGTGTCCGGCAAAGCGAGAGGAATGTGCCCAATGCAAGAGTTTCCTCCCGAAAGCCGTCTTCACTAAATTTTTCCCTGGCGGGGGCATAGAGTCCATCCTCACTGCGGAGAACGCCACTGGATCAACAATATAATGCTTGTCAGTAGACTCAGACTAATTTTCTTGCTCCTAGGAGCGGGAAAGGGCATCAGCCTTGTGATTCGGTGACCCTGGACAAAACTGTAGTTTGAAGTCTTGGCACGGAGGAGACGGGACATCAGAAGACTTGTAGGAGAATATGCAAACTGGAAGCTCTTTTTGGAGACAAGTCTCTGAGCAGGAAGGACCCCATGCCAGGATACGGGTCGACTTCCAATCAACTTGAGGATTATGCAGACGTAGCCATGGGAGGCCTAGGACCACAGGATGGGTGGCCCTGGGGATAACCTGGAAAGAAATCAACTCTGTATGCTGAGCCCCTACCTTCAGATGGATAGGTAGGGTCTTGGAGGTAATCACCGCATCAGGAATCCTACTGCCGTCCACGGCAGTTAGAGATATAGGAGATGACAGTCTCTCAGTGGGTAGAGACCACTGCTTAACGAACCTCTCTGTAATAAAGTTTCCGGCTGCTCCAGAATCCAATAAGGCAGTGAGATACTTTGTACGCTGAGCCACCTGCAGAGAAACTGAGAGATTGCAGTTACTTGAAAATGGAGAGAAATTCGTCACTCCTAGCTGGTCTTCCCCTTGGTGGGCGAGGACTTGGGGTTGTCCCGGACTATTGGGACAGGACTTGATAACGTGAGAAGATTCGGCACAGTACAGACAGAGACGCTCAGCGAGACGTCTATTACGCTCTGCCGGAGATAAACGGGAGCGACCTATCTGCATAGGTTCCTACCTAGACGGAGATGGCTGACGAGGAATGGAAGCAGTAGGAATCTTGGGAAATGTGTATCTTCCTCGTTCAACTGCTCTTTCACGGAACCGTAAATCAACCTTAGTGCAGAGGGAAATAAGCTCGTTTAATGTTAAAAGCAAGTCTCTAGCTGCGAACTCATCTTTGATACGCTCGGATAGCCCTCCCCGGAAAGCTGCATAAAGAGCGTCATCATTCCAGGAGACTTCAGATGCCAACGTCTGAAATTGCACCAAATACTGCCCGACAGTTCGCGTCCCCTGGCGTAGCCGAAGGATCTCTGAAGAAGCTGATGTCGCTCGACCTGGCTCATCGAAAATTCGTCTGAACGTTGCCACGAAGTTAGCATAGGATGACAACAGGGCATCAGACCTTTCCCATATAGGTGAAGCCCAGTCTAGAGCGGCACCACTGAGTAGAGAAATTAGGTATGCCACCTTAATGCGGTCTGTAGGGAAACTGCTGGGTTGCAATTCAAAGTGGATCTCGCACTGGTTTAGGAAACACCTGCAGGCTTTTGGAGATCCATCATATTTAGCAGGAGACGGCAAGTGAAGGTAAGGAGCAGGAACGGGTATGGTGGGTGGGGACACCACCGGAGAAGCTGGAGTCTGCGCATTGGACGCTTCTGAGCCACGGAGGGCCGCTTGAATTTCATCCAGCCGGGAGGAGAGGTACTGGAGACAGCGAACAACATGGCCTTGAGCAGCCTCCTGATGTTCAAGGCGGATTGCCAGTTCTTGTATCAGCCTAATCGCTTGGGCCTGGTCTCCGGCCGGATCCATTAGGTCAGAGCTTACTGTCACAACTGAGGGCTGGTGACCGTGACTGGGAGCCTCAGTTGTAGGGGCTGACGGGTACTTGAATTTAGGAGGAGCTATGGGACTCCTGGACATGCGTAATGACAGTAGCAATGAATGCCCGAGGGCGTGACCACGACAACTGGAAATGCCTTAAGTGCTTTTATTAAATAAAAAGTCAAATAACGTGCAAAAGAATAATAGAAGGTCACAAGTAATAATTAGCTGCACAACTGGTTAAGACCAGTAACCTGGAATATGGAGGAAAGTCCTGTAAACCATAAAGGAAGCTAGGGTTCGCTTGAGGATGAGAAATGAGGCTGGGGTTTGTAGGTAAATGAGGAATGAAGCTGGAGTGCGCTGGTAATTGAGAAATGAAGGATGACTACTGAAAAGCCAGAGTTCAAACACAGGAATCAGAGTAGACTTGTAAAGGGTTAATCTCTGGAGAGTCGGGTTACACTGCAGAGTGTAATCACCAGGGAGTCAGGCTGAACTGCAGAATGGAATTGCAGGAGAAAGTCTGTAGTGAAGCTTGCAAGCTAGAATCACTGATGACAATTGAAGCACTGACAATCTTTTGGGAGCTGGGACAGGATATTTATACCTGCTGCATAGCAGGGATTGGTCTGGCAATTATGACAAGGCTCCAGCATTGTCAGCACTGTGGATAGGAGGAATAATGTCATGTGACTGGAGTCTAACATGGCTGCGCCCATGAACACACACAGAAGGGGAATTAAGTACTGTGAAACATGTAGTAATGGCGGCGGAGGCCGAAACAGCAGAACTTCATGCGCCCAGACGCGCACAGTGGCCACAGGGACAGGAGTGACAGCAGAGGCACATGGAGGACGTGCATCCAGAAGGGAAAATGGTGTCTCAGTACCCGGATCGTGACACTGAACTGCAAACCTCAGGTAAGCCCATACTTGCCTACCTGACCCTCTCCATGAGGGAGAAAATACTCTGTTCCTGGACTTTCCTGGTAATGTATGATTGCCATCACCTGTGGAAACACCTTTCTTATCAATTACCTAGCTCACCACAGGTGATGGCAATCATACATTACCAGGAAAGTCCAGGAACAGAGCATTTTCTCCCTCATGGAGAGGGTCAGGTAGGTAAGTATGGGTAAGCCTGATGTGGAGGATAAATGGGAACATGTAAGTAGGCATCCTTTATGTCTACCGACACCATAAAATCCCCCTCCTCCAGACTGGAGATCACTGCCCGGAGAGATTCCATCTTGAATTTGAATTTTCTTAGGTAGAAATTTAGGGATTTGAGGTTCAGGATTGGTCTGACTGAACCGTCTGGCTTCGGGACCACGAACAGGCTCGAATAAAAGCCTTCTCCCTGTTGTGACGGGTGAACCCTGACAATGACTTGATTGTGACACAATTTTTGTATTGCGGCGCATACCACCTCCCTGTCCGGAAGAGAAGCTGGTAA
Organism: Pseudophryne corroboree; assembly: GCF_028390025.1. Taxonomy (NCBI): domain Eukaryota; kingdom Metazoa; phylum Chordata; class Amphibia; order Anura; family Myobatrachidae; genus Pseudophryne; species Pseudophryne corroboree. The sequence continues at coordinate 295,997,389 of NC_086447.1, read as the reverse complement.
GGCCGATTTGAAAAATCGGTGAGGGGGAACGTCTTGAAACTCCAGTTTGTACCCCTGGGACACTATTTCTAAAACCCATGAGTCCAGGGCCGAACGAGCCCAGAACTGACTGAAGAGCTTGAGACGTGCCCCCACCATTGCGGACTCCCGCAGAGGTGCCCCAGCATCATGCGGTGGATTTGGCAGAAGCCAGGGAGGACTTCTGCTCCTGGGAACCGGCCACGACCGGTGGTCGTTTACCTTTTCCCTTTCCTCTAGTAGCAAGGAAGGAAGACCCTCGGCTTTTCTGTATTTATTGGGCCGAAAGAACTGCATCTGATAGTGGTGTGCTTTCTTTTGTGGTGCAGGCACATAAGGTAAAAATGAAGACTTACCCGCGGTAGCCGTAGATACCAAATCAGCGAGGCCGTCACCAAACAATACACCACTTTTATACGGAAGAGACTCCATAGCTTTCTTAGAGTCAGCATCAGCATTCCATTGATGAATCCATAATGCTCTCCTAGCTGAGACTGACATGGCATTGGCCCTTGATCCCAAGAGGCCAATATCCCTCGCAGCTTCCTTTAGGTAGACTGCAGCGTCCCTGATATAACCTAGTGTCAAAAGAATGCTATCCCTATCCAGGGTATCTATTTCAGATGCCAAGTTATCTGCCCATTTTTCGATAGCGCTACTCACCCACGCAGATGCAATGGCTGGTCTGAGTAGCGTACCCGTGGTGACATAAATGGATTTCAATGTATTTTCCTGCCTACGATCCGCAGGGGACGGAAGAGCCACCTTTTTGGACAGCCGTGATAGAGCTTTGTCCACAATGGGGGGTGACTCCCATTTTTCCCTATCCCCAGAGGGAAACGGATACGTCACTGGAATCCTTTTGGGAATCTGAAACTTTTTGTCAGGATTTTCCCAAACCTTTTCTTTAAGCATGTTCAGTTCATGAGAGGGAGGAAACGTTACCTCAGGTTTCTTCCTTTATACATACAGACCCTAGTATCAGGAACAGTAGGGTCCTCAGTGATATGTAATACATCTTTTATTGCCACAATCATGTACTGAATGCTCTTAGCCAGTTTGGGAGCTAATCTGGCTTCACTATAGTCGACACTTGAGTCAGTGTCCGTGTCGGTATCCGTGTCTGCCAGCTGGGTAAATGAACGTTTTTATGACCCCCAAGGGGGTCTGGACTTGTAACAACACATCCTCTACGGATTTCTTCCATGCCTGGTTCTGAGACTCAGATTTATCCAATCTCTTATTTACCAGAGCCACATTAGCATTCAGAGCATTCAAAACATTCACCCAGTCAGGTGTCGGCAGTGCCGACAGGGTCACTCCCACAGCCGTTTGTGTCCCTGACATAGTCTCCTCCTGGGAAGAGCCCTCCACCTCAGACATGTCGACACACGTGCACCCAACACACGCAGACACACTGGCCTAAAGGGGACAGACCCACAGTAAAGCCTGTCAGAGGGACACAGAGGGAATTATTGCCAGCCCACACCCCAGCGCCCAACCCGGTCTGAACACCACAGAAATGCCCCAGACCTGCAGCGCTTTTATAATTTATCAACAATGCACCAAAATAGCTGTGCCCCCCCCCCCCCCCCCCCCCCGTTTTTCACCCTTATACCCATGCAGCAGTGTGAGGAAGGACCAGCGTCTCTGCAGCCTTGTGAAGAGAAATGGCGCTGGGCTGTGTGCTGTGAGGGCTAAGCTCCGCCCCCGTAATGGCGCGCTTCAGACCCGCTCTTTTTTAAATAATTTTTATACTGACGGGGGTCCGGACAGTGCCCCGGCACTATGTCCACTCTTGCCAGTCATTATGGAGGTCAGATATGTTGCCCAGGGTGCCCCCCCCCCCCCGCGCCCTGCACCCTGTAGTGCCTTTGTGTGTGGGAGCATGGCGTGCAGCGCGATCGCTGTACGGTACCTCAAAGCCGTCACTGAAGTCTTCTTTTTCTTCTTCTCCTCACCTGTCTTCTGACTTCTGGCTCTGCAAGGGGGGTGACGGCCGGCTCTGGGAATGAGCCCCTAGGCGTACCTAGTGATCAAACCCTCAGGAGCTAATGGTGTCCTGTAGCCAAAGAAGCAGAGCCTTGAAACTCACAGAAGTAGGTCTGACTTCTCTCCCCTAAGTCCCACGAAGCAGGGAGACTGTTGCCAGCAGTACTCCCTGAAAATAAAAAACCTAACAAAGTCTTTTTAGAGAAACTCAGTAGAGCTCATCAGTGTGCATCCAGTCTGCCTGGGCACAGATTCTTTTTTTTTTTTCCAATAAATGTTTATTGTTTTATGGTATAATAACAAGGCAAGAGAGACAGCGTTCATAGTTCAACCGATAATACAAGGAAACACAATCCGTTAGGTGTAAACAGTAACAGTTAAACCTAGACAATATGGCCAGATATGAATAAACTCAATGTCCAGGTTAATATCTCCCGACCGAGATCAAATCCGGCCTCTCTAAATTAAGGCTGTCTAAACCAAGTAATTTCTTAACACTAAAACTAATAAAGAAGTAAGGGACAGAAAAGAGTACAGGGTGGAAAAAGAGATTCAGAAAAAGAGAGGGGGAGGGGGGGGGGCAGAGACAGTGTGGACTTTCTCAGATCCAGTCGGGTCAAGGAGCAGAAATATCAACATCTAACTTCGAGTGACAATATGACAACTAAAAGTCGGAAATAGGGACCCTTGTGGGGGACCCGAGTTAAAGTATCAATGTTATGCAAGCTTGTGAGGATTTAAATTCCAGCCAAGGGGACCAAGTAGTCGTGAATCTCCGATGGGACTCCGGAGTCACCCGCAACTCCTCCATAGACATATACCAGTCCACTCTGGCCACCCACTCCCTCACAGTAGGGGGGTCAGTGGACCGCCAGTGAACCGGGATAACCGCTTTAGCTGCGCTATTAAGGAATTTTAACAAAGAGTTTTTGTAGGTCGACAGGGGCCATGTAACACAGTTGAGAAGCCAGAAGGCAGGCTCAGCAGGAACCTCCGAACCCACTATCATCTTTGAGTTAGCAATAACTGTATCCCAAAATGGACGAAGTGTGGGGCAGTCCCACCAGATATGCATCCGGGAGCCCGTTGCAGTATTACATCGCCAGCACGTGTCGGGTACATCAGGGAACATTTTAGCCAGGGTTAAGGGACACCTGTACCACCGGGATAAGACTTTAAAGTGCGTTTCGAGGACTGAATAACTTGAGGAACTCACAAAGGTGGCTTGGAAACACTTCTCCCAGTCCTCCTCTGACAGGTCTATCTGTGTGTCATGGCCCCAATCTTTGGCATATTTAGGGTGATCTGGAAATTTGTTCACGATCAAAGATCTATAGCATTTTGAGAGGAAGTGCAGTGGGCGAGATGGATCTAAGCATAGATTCTCAAAAATCGCAGAGGTCTAGTCAGATTTGGGCGGATATCACTCCCCAGGGCAAAGTGTTTCAGTTGAAGGTACCTCCAAATCTCCACAGATTCTTTTTTTTAATGCAAATTGTGTTTTATTAGTAGAGAAATAACAGTATACAGCTCAAAAAAATTGCATACAGTACAAAAATTATCGTAGCATAAGCTGACATAACAGTCGTAGACTAAACATACAGAGAACAAAAGCAATGTATAATATCATCAGCCTACTTAACTTGAGACAGTAAACTGTATCATCTTCAAGTAATCATAACAAGAAAAACAGAACATACAAGAAACAAAAAGAACAGACAGAAAAAAGGGAAAGAAAGAGAAAAAAGAGAAAGATGGTTAGACCGCCATCACCGTCACAACCCTAAGATGTCGTAGGGGGAGAGGGCAGCGAAAGAGTTTTGTATTCCTGCGTCCCTTTGAATTCCAGCCAATCAAACCTGACGGCTGTGAATCGAGACGCGGATTGTTCGGAAGGAGATGTCAAGTCTTCCATTGCCATGTAGTAATCGATTCTTTGAAACCATTTGGCAATGAGAGGCTGTACCGGAGATCTCCAGAAGCACGGAATGGTCGCCCTAGCAGCATTCATCAGATGTCGCAGTAGTGAATTTTTAAACTGGGATAGCGGGAGGTCAATTAAATTAAGCAACCAAAACTCAGGTGTCTCTGGCAATGGGAGTCCTGTGACACGCCTGGTGATAGAATGAACCTGTTGCCAAAAGGAAGCCAAACCCGGGCATCGCCACCAGATATGACAGGGAGTGCCACGAGACTGGCCACACCTCCAGCAGACACCCGGAACACTTGGAAACATATGGTGGACCCAATCCGGGCATCTGTACCATCTCGAGACCACTTTGTATTGGGTCTCCAGGACTTGAAGTGAGGGTGAACTAGCAAATGTGAACTGAAAAATGCGAGACCATTGGTCAGTGGTCAACTCTTTACCCAGGTCTTCATGCCAGGCCGTAACAAATGCCAGAGGATGGGTGGGAGAGCTTGCAAGGCATTGTCTGTACAGTAAAGATATTAGGTGTCGTGGCAAATTCTCGGAGAGACACAAGGACTCAAAAATCGTCGGTTTCCATACCACCGCACGAGCCGGCATTGCAGTAACATAATGCCGAATTTGTAGGTAAGCCCAGAAAGAATTAGTCGGTAGACTAAAGGATCGTTGCAGGTCTGCGAAGGGATGGAAACCCGTCGGACCAATCAGGTGACTCAAATGAAAAATGCCAGCTTCAGCCCATACAGATGATGGAGACAGGGAGAGGGAATTTGCAGGAAGATCTGGATTAAACAATAGTGGTGTCGGCAGTGAAGGGTTTGGGCTAAAGGAGTCTAGAAGCCTAAATTTCTTCAATATCGTAAGGGTCGGGCCTAAGGTGGGATGTGGTACGCGTGGAATTTTTTTGAGCCAGGGGAGAATACAGGAAGGAGCACCCGCAGTAACTTCCGCTATGAGTGGCAATTGCTTAGGGCTTGGGGACCTAGACATATCAATAACTCTGGCCAAATGTACAGCATAATAATAGCTAATAAAATGAGGTAATTGTAAACCGCCTTCTCTACGAGTACGGGTCAGTGTAAATTGGGAGAGTCGGTGCCCTCTCCGCCCCCAAACAATATGACCAACAGATGACTGCAGAGTAGTGAAAAAAGAAGCAGGTACTGCTATGGGCAACGTTTGCAGTAGGTACAAAACTCTAGGGAGAATTGTCATCTTTACCGTGTTAATCCTACCCAGCCAAGTAAGTTGGCGTGAAGACCATTTATTAAGATCTGTAGTAATCTTAAGCAATAAGGGAAGAAAATTTATCCGGTATAAATCAGAGAGGTCTTTAGTCAAGAGAACTCCCAAATACTTTAGCTGAGCAGGATGCCATTGAAACGGGAACGAGTCTCGAATTCCATCAAGCACTCGTGTGGGCGTTGAAATATTCAAGGCCACAGACTTAGTGAAATTTATCTTGAAATTAGAAAGCAAGTTAAACCTATCAAATTCCTGCATAAGAGCTGGAAGGGAAGTCACCGGGTCCGACAAAATAGCCAAAAGGTCGTCCGCATACAGTGCCAATTTGTGCTCACGCCCTCCCACCCAGACACCGTGAATATTCGGATTGGCCCGAATCGCTCTCGCAAGTGCCTCCATACAGAGGACAAATATGAGCGGGGATAAGGGGCAGCCCTGCATTGTCCCGTTTCGTATCAGGAAGGAAGCAGAAAGGGCACCATTCACTCGGACCCTGGCTGATGATAGCTTATAAAGAGTTAATATACGACTAAGGCAGGTGGGACCCAAACCCAGGTGCTCGAGAAGACCTTCCATAAACTGCCAATCTATCCTGTCAAAGGCCTTCTCCGCGTCAGTGGACAGGAGGACCGTATGGGAGGACCCCTTTTGAGCAAGGTGGATAAGATCAATAACTTTGGAAGTGTTATCTTTAGCCTCTCGTCCAATTATAAATCCCACCTGGTCCCCGTGCACCACCGACGGGAGAAGGCGGCCCAAACGACCCGCAAGCAGTTTCGCAAAGAGTTTAATGTCACAGTTCAAAAGGGAAATAGGTCGATAACTCGAGCACTGGGTGGGGTCCTTACCCTCCTTTGGGATCACTGTTACTTGTGCTTCCAGGGTCTGCGGAGAAAAGACTTTCTCGGCAGAGATGGAATTGCACGCCTTCAAGAACAGCAGCAATAAGGATTGTTTAAAGGTTTTGTAATTACCAACTGGGAAGCCGTCCGGGCCCGCGCTCTTCCCAATCGGTGTAGCCGCTAAGGCTGTTTCCAGCTCTTCCATGGTAAAGGGACGGTCTAAAGCATCCAGGTTTGATGCAGGGAGTTTTGGGAAATCAACTTCCGCAAGATATCTCCATATCAGCACCTTCAAATCAGAGGTGGCTTGGGGAGTGTGGTCCTTTCTAAGATTATAGAGAGACTCATAATAATTCTGGAAGGAGCGAGCAATCTGAGGCAATGTATATTAGCACGTCCCCCTGACTCCTTGATAGAGTGCACGTAAGACTGCAGTCTCTGGGCCCGTAACGCCCTAGCGAGCATAACACCAGGTTTGTTGCCCCATAAACAAAATTTATGGTGACATTTAGTCATTCCTAATTTAGTTTTATCCCATAAAAATTTATTAAGGGCTCGGCGGGCCTCAGTCAGTTCCATAAAAACCCCTGCATCAAGGGAGGACTGGTGTGCGGCCTCAAGAGAGGCTATCCGTTCAATGAGCCACAGCCTCTGTGCCGCTCGCTCCTTCTTGAGTTGAGAGCCAAGCTGTATACATCTACCTCGAATTACACATTTATGCGCCTCCCAAAGTGTAACTGCACTAACATCTGGGGTGTCATTTGTCGCAATATAATCCGAGATGGCGGAGGCGAGCTTAGCCCTCAAGCAGGGATCCCGAGTCAATGAATCATTAAACCTCCATGACCATGGCATGGTGGGGGCTGATGTAAGCGCAACAGAGATATATACCGGGGCATGATCTGACCATGTAATGTGCCCAATCGTGCTTGAAGGAAATAACTGTAGAAATCTATGCTCCACTAAGAAATAGTCTGGGCATGAATACATAGTGTGAGGAGAAGAAAAGAAAGTATAGTCCCTCCCCATCGGGTGTTGAGTTCTCCATAAGTCCATCAGCTGGAACTCGCGAAGAAGTCGGCTAACCCGACGGTGATCACATGTCAGCCGTCTATTCAGGGAAGGAGAACAGTCTATCCAAGGATCCAAGGACCAGTTAAAGGTCCTCCATAATCATCATGCCTTCTTTAATGGGTTCTAACTGTCGCAGTATTTTGGTAAAAAACTCTTTGCCATCGATTAGGAGCGTAGATATTAACAAGAGTATAAACCTGATTATATATTGTACACTTAACAACCTGGCACCGACCTTCTTCCAAAATTAGATGAGAGATATCTGTAATCGGGACCCGACGTGTCAATAAGACCGCGACCCCCAAAGACTTATTGACAGAGTTATTGTTACAAAAAACATGCGGGTAATGATAATTTCCTAACCTAGGGGAGGCTTGACTTTTAAAATGGGTCTCTTGGAGAAAGGCAATGTCTATACGCTCCGTCCATAACTCCCGCAACAAGGTGGACCTCTTTTCGGGGATATTAAGTCCCTTCACATTGAAGGAACATAGCCTAAGGTCAGAGGGCATTAAGAAGGCTGGATTTGCTCCCTACAATGAGTAATATAGGAAACATGGACTTACCAAAGATGCGAGGAAGGCAAAGGGTCCAGTCGCAGTAGGTACATCGGGCTGCAACGGTGATAAGCGGAGAAACCAAGGAGAAGGAGGAAGAAAGAAAGAGCAAGAAAAAGAAGGACACAAGAAAAGAAACCAATACAGAGAACATAGAACTATATGACAATAGTAATACATCTTGTAAAATAGTAAGTACACTGCCATTAAGTCGTAGGGAGGTCATACCCTTGACTTAAGAGCCAAAACAGGCAGGCGGCCCGACCCAACTGGGGAACAGTAGCGACAACACAACCTAGGAACACTAATAGAACAGTACTCAACTAAGGAGACACAAGAGTGAATCAGCTGACTTCGGTACTATACAAAAAGCAGTCTCCCCATTTTGCAGTGGACGCAATGGGAACAAATATCTCTACATAAACTTTAAAAAAAAAAAAGCCTTGTAGAAGGCCGTAGAATGCAACAAATGCAGCAAGAACGTCGGGAGAAGGGAAGGGGTGTAAACAAAAGAGGCAACATTACAGAGTGATTAGACTTTAAGGCAGAATCTCTGGTGTGTAGAAGGAGCAATGGCCTAACAGTAAGGTCAAGAATTGGCTCAACTAGACGTCCAAGGACCGGGCAGAGCCAATCAAAACTAGCCTATATCCTGACCACTTTATATCAAAGAAAAATAAATTATTGTAAATCAGGTCCCAGCCTCGCCATGATTTGGAGGTGAACGAGTCGAACCCCGTTTCCTGTTGCTGACCGGAGTCCAGGATGGCCGTGCGGCTGCAGGTGTCGGAGGATCAAATCGGTGATAAGATTGAGTCCAATCCGTCAAGGCAGGCTTAGGTATCGACAGTGCGGAGTAGAAGTTATCCAAGTCTTCCGGCGTGTGCAAGGCAACCTGTCTTCCCTCAAAGGTGGCTTGTATACTAAAGGGAAAGCCCCATCGGAATATTATGCCCTACTCTTTAAGAGCCTCTGTCAGGGGCTTGAGGGACCTGCGTTGCTGGAGTGTAGACCAGGACAAGTCCGGGAAGATCTGAATCACGTTTTTATCGAATTCCAAGCGATCTAATTTGCGGGCTTTTTTAAGTATCTCCTCCTTTATATGATAATAGTGTAGGCGACATATAACGTCTCTGGGAGCCTCAGAGGAAAGACCCTTCGGACGAAGCACTTTATGAGCCCTATCAAACAGTATGGTATTGTCCGGTTTCGCCTCTATGATCTCATTGAATATCTTAGTGAGGGCATCCGCTATTCCCGGCCCTTGTACATCTTCCGGCAACCCCCTGACGCGTAAGTTGTTTCTCCGGCCTCTGTTGTCAAGGTTGTCCTGTCGACACCATAGTGCCTTCAGTTCCTGAGCTTGAAGTGCAACGGTATCACAAAGTTTCCGCTGGAATGAGGATACCTCGTCGACATGGTCTTCCATATCCGAGACTCGTGGGATATTTGGGAGAGATCTGCCTGAAGTACGGAGATCTCAGATTTAACCGTGTCACGTATCTTTTGTTCCAAATCCAGGAAGTCTCTTTTGGTGGGCAGATCTTTATTCGTAGGAAGTGACCGCAAATAAGCCAAAACATCAGCCATAGAGGCCTCAGGTTCTTTGTCCAACGGTGAAGAGTTGGCACCCGCCATTGCTCCAGTGTCGACGGGGGAGCCAGAAACAGAGGATGATGAACGAGTGTCCTCACTCTCTATGTCCGGTTGGAGATAACGAAACAAATTAGACTGTAGAGACTTGTCACCAGATTTCTTAGCTGCCGATGATTGCCCCCCTTTCTTAGTTTTCCCCATCTGCAGACGTTATTCATAAGAACATACAGTGAAACACAGAAAAGCCATGTAGGTGGATCAGAAGCATTCCACAACCGACTTGTAGAGTTCCCGCTGCGGTAAGAGCGTCCCTGGCTACGCCATCAGCCACCAAACCCCATAGTAAGCGGGTGATTCAGGGGATCATGGCATAAAGCAGGAACAAGATTCAAGGCATTAGTGCTGCAACGAGGAGGGCCGAGTTGGCTTTGTGATGAGCATGTGGTTATCAATCAGAGGGTGCACATAAACAGCAGGCAGAAAGAAACGAAGGATAGGTGCAGCCAGGGTATTACAGCAGTACTGGATGTGCTGGTAACGGAGTGGTGTAAGGTAACACAAATCAGGCTGCTGCATGAAATCACAGCCACTGTACATACAAAATGTGCTACTGGGTGCAGGGTAAAATGGGGACAGGCAGGGAGCCCCTAAGATGTACCTGGGAACAGCAGGTCCCTGTAAGGATCCCCCTCCGATGTGGGACTCCTGGAAGACTGAGGCGGTACTCTTCGGTGTGGGGGGGGGGGGGTGAGGAACCGGGGCTCCAATTCCCCACAGCCCTGTTATTTGCAGTGTGGGCGTGAAGCCCTTAACCAAAATGGCGCCGCCAGTCCTCCAAGCAGGGCCCGTACAACAGGGACACCGGGAGCCCCCGGAGCGAGCTGGATCGTTGGTGGTGAGGGTGAGTGATACCGCAGCTGAGGCGGCGGCTCGCGACCAGGGATGAGGGAGGGGCATCTGGGCACAGAATCTAAACTGGAGTCTGGAGGAGGGGCATAGAGGGAGGAGCCAGTTCACACCTTTTTGAAAGTCTTAAAGTGCCCATGTCTCCTGTGGATCCCGTTTATACCCCATGGTTCTTTAAGTGACCCCAGCATCCTCTAGGACGTATGAGAAATTAGTAAGGGTTAATAAGAAGCACACTCTGAGTCTGTATTATCTGATTATTATGTATTGTTATTTCTCACTCAGTGTGCATTAGGAATAGCAAAATGTTTTTCTCTTATCCAGAATTACCCCTCCCTTTTAGCACCTGAGTGACATCACAATCTGATTGCGCAGCTTGCCAATAAATGTGCACTATCTTAAAAATAGCACCCCTGTCACCTTGCACACACTGTTGTTGCAATACATGGGGGGGGGGGGGGGGACTGTAGTGCACACATTTAAATAAATGTGAATAATCTATGTGACCACCCATTAAGAAAAAAAGGGGAGGAGTTGGGACCAGAAAGGGGATGTGTCAGAAGAGGGAAGAGGAGTCGTCAGCATTAATCATTACGTCACCCACCCCCTCTTAAGAGAACGTTCTATATCTGCCTCTGACCAGTGGTGACCAGGACCCTGCACTTGGACCAGTGCTCTTTAATATCTTTGTTGGTGACATTGCAAACGGTAAGGAAGGAAAGTATGTCTTTTTGCAGATGACACAAAGGTATGCAACAGCGTAGACACAACGGAAGTGGTAAAACAAATGATTGATGATCTAGGTGGACTAGAGGAATGGTGAAGAATGTGGCAATTACAGTTTAACACTAAACAATGTAAAATCATGTACTTGGGTCTCAAAAACCCATAAGTTAAATATAGTATTAATGGCACTATACTAGAAACTACTGAGGAGGAAAGGGATCTAGGAGTAACTATTTTAAGTGACTTAAAAGCAGGCAAGCAACAAGGAAGGCAAGTTAGATGCTTGGTTGCACAGTGGGAGGAATCAGTAGCACAAAGAAAGAAGTAATAATGCCGCTGTATAGATCATTGGTACGGCCTCATCTAGAATACTGTGTTCTGTTCTGGATGCCATATCTTTAGAAGGATATTAATGTATTAGAGAATGTACAAAAAAGGGCAACTAAAAATGGTGCATTGCATACATCACAAAACTTACCTAAAAAGACTAAAACATCTTAACATGTATATTGTGGAGCAGAGTAGGGAAAGGGGGGACATGATAGAAACTTTTTAATATATCAAGGGTTTTGACAAGGTCCAGGAGGGAGAAAATTCTTCAAAGAAAACAAGTATGAAAACATGAGGACATCTATATTACATAGATCCTACTTGTCTCCACATAGAAGATTTATGACTGGGCTCTCAACAACTCATTCTTGTTTCAAATGTGGCCAGCTCCAGGCCGATTTATTCCATTGTTTATGGTCCTGCCTGCTAATTCATAGATTTTGGTTACAAGTGCTCCATTACTCTCAGGAACAACTTGATCAACTACCTGTCATTAACCCCTGAGTGGGCATTGTTTTCTATTCTCCCATGAGGGCTTAGAATCTCAAAGGGAGGCAGGCAATTGCTACTGGCAGTCAGCACAGCTGCCCAAAAGGCTATTTTGCAGGTGTGGATACATCCTGAGACCCTCATCATATCTCTTTTTAACACAAAACAATTTTATCTCTTCCACATGGCATGGGTGGAGGTTGTGCAGGAAAAGACTAAAACCGAAAAATTATTTGAAAGGAGCTTTATTGTGACCCTCTCCACAGCCATACAGACCCAAATTAGGAACTCTGAGGCAGTTGTATTAAGCCTGTAGAAGTGATATAGAAGTGATAAGTGGAAGGGGCTAATGCACCAGCCAATCAGCTCCTAATTGTTATTTTTCAAAGATGTAATGATTGGCTGGTGGGTTATCACCTTCCACTTATCACTTCTCTATCACTTCTCCAGGCTTAATACATCTGCCCCAGAGCTTTGTGTAACACCTCTTAGTATCCCCTATACATGATTGAGGGCAATTCTCCAATTTCAGTGTGATCGTGGGGGAAGGGGGTGAGAGCAGGCTTTATTTTATTGAGTTTTAGCATACATTCATTGTAATTTTCTATTTGCTTACTTTGTTATTTCTGTGGGCCTATTAATGTCTGCTTTTTTCTTTAACAATTGTACCACCGACTGTCCACAATGTACCTGTATCCAACAAGTCTTTAGTATTTCTTCATGTTGGGCCTTCTTAAATATGTACTTTCCCTGCACTTACTATTCTGTACTATAGACCCTATTCAGATTGGATCGCAATTGGTGATCCAACGGCAAAAAAAGATGATGCGGGCACATGTGCAGGGCCCGTCCTGCGCATGCGCCTGCATTTACTGTGGGCACCCCGCAGTAAATGTGAATGCCTCTGCCTGTCAATCAGGCAGAGGCGTTCGCGGGAGGGGGCGGAGCATTGCGGGGTTGGTGTCAGAGAAATGGGGCGGTGACAGTCGAATGGGGGGCATGGTGGGCATGATCGGGGAGGCTGCATGACGTCACACACTGCTGCTCCGATCAAAAAGATGGCGGCAGCTCTCCTGCCGTTGCAGCCAGGCTTCGCTGGCAGGAGGCTTCCTTACTTTATACGATCATGCTGAAATTGCAGTGCAACTGCAATTTCAGTGTGGTCGCAGAGAGGGGGCAGTGGGTAGCGTGTAGGGCCGGATCTAGACTTTCATGACATCTCTCCCATAGCACCGCATAGACACTAGAGGTCAATTATGACCCCTAGTGTCTATGTGCTGCTCCCACAATGCAGTGCGGTGCGCGATGACTTCGTTGAACACCGCACAGCACCACATCTACCGAGCACCGGGGGGCACCAGTAGCGTATCTTGCCACAGCAGCGACTCCCTCAGGACGACGGCGGCGGCGCCCTCTGGAAGGTGGCACCCCAGGCAAAAATCCTGTGTGCCCGTGGCAAGATCCGCTACTGGTAGCATGCTGCGATGGGCGGCCCCCAGTATGCAAGCAAAAGGATTGCAAATTCTGCTAAAAAGCTGAGGAAATGCCGACATTGTCAAACTATCGGCATGGCGCTAGGTGGGGGGCAACATTGACATTATGACCATGATGACACCCTTATGTCGACATATCATACCACACATGGGGGTATCGTGCCGCTATAACACTTCCTGCTTCGTCTCAATACCGAGCTTAAGGTGGGTACACACTGGTAGATATATCTGCCGATCAATTGATCGGCAGATATATCTATGGACGGATCGAGCAGTTTGTTGAGCATACAAACTGCCCGATCCGTCGGGGACTGACATCATGAACTGGGCGGGCATGTACACATGCCCGCCCAGTTCAGCTGTGAATCACCGCCGGCTGCCGCAGCATGTGTACGGGCGGTCGGCCGACCGGCCATACACACACAGCGACGCGCCAATATATCAGTAGATATATTGGCCGTCGGCTGTGCTGCGGGGCCGACGCGATATGTTTGTGAACAGATGTATCGCCCGTACACACTGGCTGACGGACCGAAGAGAACGGCCGATATATCGGCCAGTGTGTACCCACCTTTAGTGCTGACGCGCTGTGTCTCCCTGCCCGGCTGGCTCCACTGTGCATGTGCAGGATCTCGCTACTCACGTGAGATCTCACATGCTGCAGTCTGGAGCCAGCATCTGGCACAATCAGGGACAACTCTGTCAAAATCAATAGCTGCAGGTGTTGGAACGATTCATGCATTGCATATTCATACATGGGGGAGAAGCGTTATAGCACACATAATGTGCGCTGATACCGTTTCTCCCCCATAACGATGGATGAAACATTTACCCTCCAGTGTCGCAGAAGATAAAATATCTAATCACTTAATACATATATAGCAAAACATTAGGCATAATATGGATACCTACACGGTGGATATAAAAACTCTATACACTTGTTGAAATTGCTCTTTTTCTCCGATGTAAAGCGTAAATTCAGACCTTTTTAAAGATTTAGTTTTACCATGGAACAATGAAAATTTAAGTGAAAAGCAAATAGGCAACTTTTAATAAAATAGTGAAAATAAAACAAAAATCATAAACTAACAATAACATAAATACATAACACCCAAAAAAAAAAAAAAACTCTGCAAAAGCACCTTTTGTTTTTTTATACATAGCATTTCTATCACCTTAATACACCAGGACTATGCAATTCTATTCCACTCTTTTCCAGGTCTGGGCCATACAAAGATTTTGATATTTCTTTTTAGAAACCTTTCCTTGGCTGACTTTGTGTTTTGGATCATTATCACAGTGGCGTAGCATTAGTCCCCGCAGACCCCGCAGTGGCTTAGAGGCACCGGAGTAGATGTTCCCTTCGACCTATAGCAAGTGGCAGAGCCGTTTCTACCTGTGGGTGAGCTCCCGCCTGTGGCCAGTGTTTATGCAGAAGTCTAGCCCTCTGCATGGAAATCTGCTGAAAACGTGCCTCCAAAAATGGCCACTGCCTAGGAGGAGACAGATGCTAGAGGTCCTACTTGACGCATATTGTGCTACCCGGAAGTTCCGGGAACGCTGATGCTGCCGGGAGAAGATTCAGAAAGCTGCATCTTCTGCCATGAAACCCCTGACAATAAGCATGAAACCCTTGGCAATGAGCATGAAACCCCTGGCAATGAGCATGGAACCCAGCACATGAAACTCCTGACAATGAGCATGGAACCCAGAGCATGAAACCTCTTGCAAAGAGCATGAAACTCCTTGCTACAAGCATGAAACCCCTGGCAACAAGTGTCACGGTCCGGCGGGAGACTGTGCAGGGGAGCTGGCTCTTACCTGTCCGGTCCCTTTGGAGAGGTCCAGCTGGCGGAGGTGCGGGCTGCTGGTGCCGGACAGGGTGTACTGGGAGGACAGGCAGGGGCACTGGTTGGCAGCTCAGCAGACTGGCAGCATGTTCCTCCGGCAGGGGTTAGCAGTGCTGCTGTGGAGCCAGGGCTTCTGTGAACAGGCTGGGCTGTGTTCCCGGTGGCCATCTTGGATGTGGGCAAAAAGCCTGTCTTGCCCACACTTCACCAATTTATCACTTCCCTGTGGCCAATTAGCTCTGAGCAGCTGCTATAAGACAGGAAGGCCTCGAGGAGGGAATTTGCCAGTGCAGAGATGAGCGCCGGAAATTTTTCGGGTTTTGTGTTTTGGTTTTGGGTTCGGTTCCGCGGCCGTGTTTTGGGTTCGACCGCGTTTTGGCAAAACCTCACCGATTTTTTTTTGTCAGATTCGGGTGTGTTTTGGATTCGGGTGTTTTTTTCAAAAAACCCTAAAAAAAACAGCTTAAATCATAGAATTTGGGGGTCATTTTGATCCCAAAGTATTATTAACCTCAAAAACCATAATTTCCACTCATTTTCAGTCTATTCTGAATACCTCACACCTCACAATATTATTTTTAGTCCTAAAATTTGCACCGAGGTCGCTGTGTGAGTAAGATAAGCGACCCTAGTGGCCGACACAAACACCGGGCCCATCTAGGAGTGGCACTGCAGTGTCACGCAGGATGTCCCTTCCAAAAAACCCTCCCCAAACAGCACATGACGCAAAGAAAAAAAGAGGCGCAATGAGGTAGCTGACTGTGTGAGTAAGATAAGCGACCCTAGTGGCCGACACAAACACCGGGCCCATCTAGGAGTGGCACTGCAGTGTCACGCAGGATGTCCCTTCCAAAAAAACCTCCCCAAACAGCACATGACGCAAAGAAAAAAAGAGGCGCAATGAGGTAGCTGACTGTGTGAGTAAGATAAGCGACCCTAGTGGCCGACACAAACACCGGGCCCATCTAGGAGTGGCACTGCAGTGTCACGCAGGATGTCCCTTCCAAAAAACCCTCCCCAAACAGCACATGACGCAAAGAAAAAAAGAGGCGCAATGAGGTAGCTGACTGTGTGAGTAAGATAAGCGACCCTAGTGGCCGACACAAACACCGGGCCCATCTAGGAGTGGCACTGCAGTGTCACGCAGGATGTCCCTTCCAAAAAACCCTCCCCAAACAGCACATGATGCAAAGAAAAAAAGAGGCGCAATGAGGTAGCTGACTGTGTGAGTAAGATAAGCGACCCTAGTGGCCGACACAAACACCGGGCCCATCTAGGAGTGGCACTGCAGTGTCACGCAGGATGGCCCTTCCAAAAAACACTCCCCAAACAGCACATGACGCAAAGAAAAATAAAAGAAAAAAGAGGTGCAAGATGGAATTGTCCTTGGGCCCTCCCACCCACCCTTATGTTGTATAAACAAAACAGGACATGCACACTTTAACCAACCCATCATTTCAGTGACAGGGTCTGCCACACGACTGTGACTGATATGACGGGTTGGTTTGGACCCCCCCCAAAAAAGAAGCAATTAATCTCTCCTTGCACAAACTGGCTCTACAGAGGCAAGATGTCCACCTCATCATCATCCTCCGATATATCACCGTGTACATCCCCCTCCTCACAGATTATCAATTCGTCCCCACTGGAATCCACCATCTCAGCTCCCTGTGTACTTTGTGGAGGCAATTGCTGCTGGTCAATGTCTCCGCGGAGGAATTGATTATAATTCATTTTAATGAACATCATCTTCTCCACATTTTCTGGATGTAACCTCGTACGCCGATTGCTGACAAGGTGAGCGGCGGCACTAAACACTCTTTCGGAGTACACACTTGTGGGAGGGCAACTTAGGTAGAATAAAGCCAGTTTGTGCAAGGGCCTCCAAATTGCCTCTTTTTCCTGCCAGTATAAGTACGGACTGTGTGACGTGCCTACTTGGATGCGGTCACTCATATAATCCTCCACCATTCTTTCAATGTTGAGAGAATCATATGCAGTGACAGTAGACGACATGTCCGTAATCGTTGTCAGGTCCTTCAGTCCGGACCAGATGTCAGCATCAGCAGTCGCTCCAGACTGCCCTGCATCACCGCCAGCGGGTGGGCTCGGAATTCTGAGCCTTTTCCTCGCACCCCCAGTTGCGGGAGAATGTGAAGGAGGAGATGTTGACAGGTCGCGTTCCGCTTGACTTGACAATTTTCTCACCAGCAGGTCTTTCAACCCCAGCAGACTTGTGTCTGCCGGAAAGAGAGATCCAAGGTAGGCTTTAAATCTAGGATCGAGCATGGTGGCCAAAATGTAGTGCTCTGATTTCAACAGATTGACCACCCGTGAATCCTTGTTAAGCGAATTAAGGGCTCCATCCACAAGTCCCACATGCCTAGCGGAATCGCTCCGTGTTAGCTCCTCCTTCAATGTCTCCAGCTTCTTCTGCAAAAGCCTGATGAGGGGAATGACCTGACTCAGGCTGGCAGTGTCTGAACTGACTTCACGTGTGGCAAGTTCAAAGGGCATCAGAACCTTGCACAACGTTGAAATCATTCTCCACTGCGCTTGAGACAGGTGCATTCCACCTCCTATATCGTGCTCAATTGTATAGGCTTGAATGGCCTTTTGCTGCTCCTCCAACCTCTGAAGCATATAGAGGGTTGAATTCCACCTCGTTACCACTTCTTGCTTCAGATGATGGCAGGGCAGGTTCAGTAGTTTTTGGTGGTGCTCCAGTCTTCTGTACGTGGTGCCTGTACGCCGAAAGTGTCCCGCAATTCTTCTGGCCACCGACAGCATCTCTTGCACGCCCCTGTCGTTTTTTAAAAAATTCTGCACCACCAAATTCAAGGTATGTGCAAAACATGGGACGTGCTGGAATTTGCCCAGATTTAATGCACACACAATATTGCTGACGTTGTCCGATGCCACAAATCCACAGGAGAGTCCAATTGGGGTAAGCCATTCCGCGATGATCTTCCTAAGTTGCCGTAAGAGGTTTTCAGCTGTGTGCGTATTCTGGAAAACGGTGATACAAAGCGTAGCCTGCCTAGGAAAGAGTTGGCGTTTGCGAGATGCTGCTACTGGTGCCGCCGCTGCTGTTCTTGCGGCGGGAGTCCATACATCTACCCAGTGGGCTGTCACAGTCATATAGTCCTGACCCTGCCCTGCTCCACTTGTCCACATGTCCGTGGTTAAGTGGACATTGGGTACAGCTGCATTTTTTAGGACACTGGTGACTCTTTTTCTGAGGTCTGTGTACATTTTCGGTATCGCCTGCCTAGAGAAATGGAACCTAGATGGTATTTGGTACCGGGGACACAGTACCTCCAACAAGTCTCTAGTTGGCTCTGCAGTAATGATGGATACCGGAACCACGTTTCTCACCACCCAGGATGCCAAGGCCTCAGTTATCCGCTTTGCAGTAGGATGACTGCTGTGATATTTCATCTTCCTCGCAAAGGACTGTTGGACAGTCAATTGCTTGGTGGAAGTAGTAAAAGTGGTCTTACGACTTCCCCTCTGGGATGACCATCGACTCCCAGCAGCAACAACAGCAGCGCCAGCAGCAGTAGGCGTTACACGCAAGGATGCATCGGAGGAATCCCAGGCAGGAGAGGAATCATCAGAATTGCCAGTGACATGGCCTGCAGGACGATTGGCATTCCTGGGGAAGGTGGAAATTGACACTGAGGGAGTTGGTGGGGTGGTTTGCGTGAGCTTGGTTACAAGAGGAAGGGATTTACTGGTCAGTGGACTGCTTCCGCTGTCGGCCAAAGTTTTTGAACTTGTCACTGACTTATTATGAATGCGCTGCAGGTGACGTATAAGGGAGGATGTTCCGAGGTGGTTAACGTCCTTACCCCTACTTATTACAGCTTGACAAAGGGAACACACGGCTTGACAAATGTTGTCCGCATTTCTGGTGAAATACTTCCACACCGAAGAGCTGATTTTTTTGGTATTTTCACCAGGCATGTCAACGGCCATATTCCTCCCACGGGCAACAGGTGTCTCCCCGGGTGCCTGACTTAAACAAACCACCTCACCATCAGAATCCTCCTGGTCAATTTCCTCCCCAGCGCCAGCAACACCCATATCCTCCTCATCCTGGTGTACTTCAACACTGACATCTTCAATCTGACTATCAGGAACTGGACTGCGGGTGCTCCTTCCAGCACTTGCAGGGGGCGTGCAAATGGTGGAAGGCGCATGCTCTTCACGTCCAGTGTTGGGAAGGTCAGGCATCGCAACCGACACAATTGGACTCTCCTTGTGGATTTGGGATTTCGAAGAACGCACAGTTCTTTGCTGTGCTTTTTCCAGCTTGAGTCTTTTCATTTTTCTAGCGAGAGGCTGAGTGCTTCCATCCTCATGTGAAGCTGAACCACTAGCCATGAACATAGGCCAGGGCCTCAGCCGTTCCTTGCCACTCCGTGTGGTAAATGGCATATTGGCAAGTTTACGCTTCTCCTCCGACAATTTTATTTTAGGTTTTGGAGTCCTTTTTTTACTGATATTTGGTGTTTTGGATTTGACATGCTCTGTACTATGACATTGGGCATCGGCCTTGGCAGACGACGTTGCTGGCATTTCATCGTCTCGGCCATGACTAGTGGCAGCAGCTTCAGCACGAGGTGGAAGTGGATCTTGATCTTTCCCTAATTTTGGAACCTCAACATTTTTGTTCTCCATATTTTAATAGGCACAACTAAAAGGCACCTCAGGTAAACAATGGAGATGGATGGATACTAGTATACAATTATGGATGGACTGCCGAGTGCCGACACAGAGGTAGCTACAGCCGTGGACTACCGTACTGTACTGTGTCTGCTGCTAATATAGACTGGTTGATAAAGAGATGTAGTATGTATGTATAAAGAAGAAAGAAAAAAAAACCACGGGTAGGTGGTATACAATTATGGACGGACTGCCGAGTGCCAACACAGAGGTAGCTACAGCCGTGGACTACCGTACTGTACTGTGTCTGCTGCTAATATAGACTGGATGATAATGAGATGTAGTATGTATAAAGAAGAAAGAAAAAAAAACCACGGGTAGGTGGTATACAATTATGGATGGACTGCCGAGTGCCGACACAGAGGTAGCTACAGCCGTGGACTACCGTACTGTACTGTGTCTGCTGCTAATATAGACTGGATGATAATGAGATGTAGTATGTATAAAGAAGAAAGAAAAAAAAAACACGGGTAGGTGGTATACAATTATGGATGGACTGCCGAGTGCCGACACAGAGGTAGCTACAGCCGTGGACTACCGTACTGTACTGTGTCTGCTGCTAATATAGACTGGTTGATAATGAGATGTAGTATGTATGTATAAAGAAGAAAGAAAAAAAAACCACGGGTAGGTGGTATACAATTATGGACGGACTGCCGAGTGCCGACACAGAGGTAGCTACAGCCGTGGACTACCGTACTGTACTGTGTCTGCTGCTAATGTAGACTGGATGATAATGAGATGTAGTATGTATAAAGAAGAAAGAAAAAAAAACCACGGGTAGGTGGTATACAATTATGGATAGACTGCCGAGTGCCGACACAGAGGTAGCTACAGCCGTGGACTACCGTACTGTACTGTGTCTGCTGCTAATATAGACTGGATGATAATGAGATGTAGTATGTATAAAGAAGAAAAAAAAAACACGGGTAGGTGGTATACAATTATGGATGGACTGCCGAGTGCCGACACAGAGGTAGCTACAGCCGTGGACTACCGTACTGTACTGTGTCTGCTGCTAATATAGACTGGTTGATAATGAGATGTAGTATGTATGTATAAAGAAGAAAGAAAAAAAAAACCACGGGTAGGTGGTATACAATTATGGACGGACTGCCGAGTGCCGACACAGAGGTAGCTACAGCCGTGGACTACCGTACTGTACTGTGTCTGCTGCTAATATAGACTGGATGATAATGAGATGTAGTATGTATAAAGAAGAAAGAAAAAAAAACCACGGGTAGGTGGTATACAATTATGGATGGACTGCCGAGTGCCGACACAGAGGTAGCTACAGCCGTGGACTACCGTACTGTACTGTGTCTGCTGCTAATATAGACTGGATGATAATGAGATGTAGTATGTATAAAGAAGAAAAAAAAAACCACGGGTAGGTGGTATACAATTATGGATGGACTGCCGAGTGCCGACACAGAGGTAGCTACAGCCGTGGTCTACCGTACTGTACTGTGTCTGCTGCTAATATAGACTGGATGATAATGAGATGTAGTATGTATAAAGAAGAAAGAAAAAAAAACCACGGGTAGGTGGTATACAATTATGGACGGACTGCCGAGTGCCAACACAGAGGTAGCTACAGCCGTGGACTACCGTACTGTACTGTGTCTGCTGCTAATATAGACTGGATGATAATGAGATGTAGTATGTATAAAGAAGAAAGAAAGAAAAACCACGGGTAGGTGGTATACAATTATGGATGGACTGCCGAGTGCCGACACAGAGGTAGCTACAGCCGTGGACTACCGTACTGTACTGTGTCTGCTGCTAATATAGACTGGATGATAATGAGATGCAGTATGTATAAAGAAGAAAAAAAAAACCACGGGTAGGTGGTATACAATTATGGATGGACTGCCGAGTGCCGACACAGAGGTAGCTACAGCCGTGGACTACCGTACTGTACTGTGTCTGCTGCTAATATAGACTGGATGATAATGAGATGTAGTATGTATAAAGAAGAAAAAAAAAACCACGGGTAGGTGGTATACAATTATGGATGGACTGCCGAGTGCCGACACAGAGGTAGCTACAGCCGTGGACTACCGTACTGTACTGTGTCTGCTGCTAATATAGACTGGATGATAATGAGATGTAGTATGTATAAAGAAGAAAGAAAGAAAAACCACGGGTAGGTGGTATACAATTATGGATGGACTGCCGAGTGCCGACACAGAGGTAGCTACAGCCGTGGACTACCGTACTGTACTGTGTCTGCTGCTAATATAGACTGGATGATAATGAGATGTAGTATGTATAAAGAAGAAAAAAAAAACCACGGGTAGGTGGTATACAATTATGGATGGACTGCCGAGTGCCGACACAGAGGTAGCTACAGCCGTGGACTACCGTACTGTACTGTGTCTGCTGCTAATATAGACTGGATGATAATGAGATGTAGTATGTATAAAGAAGAAAGAAAAAAAAAACCACGGGTAGGTGGTATACAATTATGGACGGACTGCCGAGTGCCGACACAGAGGTAGCTACAGCCGTGGACTACCGTACTGTACTGTGTCTGCTGCTAATATAGACTGGTTGATAATGAGATGTAGTATGTATAAAGAAGAAAGAAAAAAAAACCACGGGTAGGTGGTATACAATTATGGATGGACTGCCGAGTGCCGACACAGAGGTAGCTACAGCCGTGGACTACCGTACTGTACTGTGTCTGCTGCTAATATAGACTGGATGATAATGAGATGTAGTATGTATAAAGAAGAAAAAAAAAACCACGGGTAGGTGGTATACAATTATGGATGGACTGCCGAGTGCCGACACAGAGGTAGCTACAGCCGTGGACTACCGTACTGTACTGTGTCTGCTGCTAATATAGACTGGATGATAATGAGATGTAGTATGTATAAAGAAGAAAGAAAAAAAAACCACGGGTAGGTGGTATACAATTATGGATGGACTGCCGAGTGCCGACACAGAGGTAGCTACAGCCGTGAACTACCGTACTGTGTCTGCTGCGACTGGATGATAAATAATGATATAAAAAATATATATATATCACTACTGCAGCCGGACAGGTATATATTATATAATGACGGACCTGCTGGACACTGTCTGTCAGCAGAATGAGTTTTTTATAGAATAAAAAAACACCACACAAGTCACACGACGAGTGTTTAACTTTTTCAGGCAATCACAATATAGTATACTATACTGGTGGTCAGTGTGGTCAGGTCACTGGTCAGTCACACTGGCAGTGGCACTCCTGCAGCAAAAGTGTGCACTGTTTAATTTTAATAATATGTACTCCTGGCTCCTGCTATAACCTATAACTGCTCCCCAGTCTCCCCCACAATTAAGCTGTGTGAGCACAGTCAGATATTATACATAGATGATGCAGCACACTGGGCTGAGCACAGATATGGTATGTGACTGAGTCACTGTGTATCGTTTTTTTCAGGCAGAGAACGGATTATATTAAATAAAACTGCACTGGTCACTGGTCAGTGGTCAGTCACTAGTAAACTCTGCACTCTCTAGTACTCCTAAGCTCCAGTAAATCAAGTGTCTCTGTCTCAATCTCACTCTCTCTCTTCTAATCTAAATGGAGAGGACACCAGCCACGTCCTCTCCCTATCAATCTCAATGCACGTGTGAAAATGGCGGCGACACGCGGCTCCTTATATAGAATCCGAGTCTCGCGATAGAATCCAAGCCTCGCGAGAATCCGACAGCGTCATGATGACGTTCGGGCGCGCTCGGGTTAACCGAGCAAGGCGGGAAGATCCGAGTCGCTCGGATCCATGTAAAAAAAGCTGAAGTTCGGGCGGGTTCGGATTCCGAGGAACCGAACCCGCTCATCTCTAAGTGCAACGTCTTTCACAGTATCTGTGAAGCTAGTTCTCTGTGCTCCCGCAGCGTCTCCAGTGTCAGGTTCTTGTTACAGCAAATTACCCAACTGTCTTTGGCGAACTCTGTTAAACTATTTCAAGTAATAAATGCCCAAGACCTTCATCCGTCCCGCTCGTTTGTTATTCAGAGATCCAAGTGCACCAGAATCATCTTCCTCAAATCTGGATCCACAAGAATCCTCAGACGTGACAGTTTGCACTGGCCACATGGATCCAGGAACTGGACAGGATTCTGGCTTGGATCTCCTACACAGCATAGCGAGGCATCTGGAGGAATTGGAAAATGTACAGCGACATTTGGCGCAGTGCCTCCAAGAGATATCCACTCGGCAGGATTCCATCCAAGCCTCTCTAGCGAATACTACTCCTGCCCGTCGACCGGAGTCACGAGTTTCTCAGCCCGTCCTGGCGTCATTGGGGTCATCACCATCCTCTCTCCATTTGCCAACCCCCAACAAGTTCGACGGGAACTCTAAACTCTGTCGTGGATTCCTTAATCAGTGCGATGTGCACTTTACGTGACAGTCAGCCAATTTCCCAACGCAAAAGGTGAAGGTGGCGTACATAGTCTCCTTACTCTCAGGGGCAGCCCTGGAATGGGTCTCACCGCTCTGGGAAAGAGATGATGCTCTGCTGAGTGACTATCCAAAATTCCTAGCCACTTTTAGGAAGATCTTTGATGAACCGGGACGCTCGACATCAGCATCCATTGAGATTATGCGTCTACGCCAAGGGAATAGGCCAGTCGGCCAGTATATCATTCAGTTTCAAACCTACGCGTCTGAACTACAATGGAATGAGGAAGCTTTGGTTGCAGCGTTTTGGAGTGGCCTTTCTGACCGTTTGAAGGATGATCTAGCGACTCGAGACTTACCACCAAAACTGGATGACCTCATTTCATTATGTAACAAAGTCGATCTATGATTCCGGGAGAGGCAGGCCGAAAAAAGCGAGGGCGATCGCTATCGTTTCCGCCCTGTACCTCTGGCAACCCCTCCGCTAGCAGTAGATTCTCCTGACGAACCCATGCAGCTGAACCGTGCAGGAGTTGTTGGCAGTCAAGCTAGCCCTAGAGGAATGGCAATACCTCCTGGAAGGAGCTAACTTCCCTATTACCATTTATACAGATCATCGGAACTTAACCTTCCTGAAAGATCTGCAATGTCTGAGTCCGCGTCTTGCTCGTTGGACCATGTTCTTCTCCCACTTTTCGTTCATCCTGACTTATCGGCCCGGTTCACAGAATATAAAAGCAGATGCTCGGTCACGGTCCACTACCTCCATTGAATCTGAAGAACCTCCTCAAACACACCCCGTCCTAGATGCAAAAGTTTTTGCCTCCACTCGTCTACAACCTCCTGCAGGGAAAACTTTTGTCACTCCCCAACTACGGAAGAAACTCATATCTTGGGCTCACACTTCCTGATTTTCAGGTCATCCAGGTGTTCACAAGACAATGGAATTTCTGCAAAGATCCTACTGGTGGCCCACGCTGAAAGCAGATGTGACAGCCTTCATTTCCTCCTGCGTTAAGTGCGCCCAACACAAGGTCTCTCGGCAACCTCCAGCTGGGAAGTTACTGCCTCTTTCTGTATCCTTTCAACCGTGGTCCCATTTATCAATGGACTTCATAACAGATTTACCATCTTCTAGAGGCTACACTACAATCTGGGTGGTGATAGACCGATTCTCCAAGATGGCTCACTTTGTACCATTGAAGAAATTACCAACAGCGTCTGAATTGGTCCATCATTTCATTTCCGAGATTTTCAGGCTTCACGGTCTTCCCACCGAAATAGTGTCTGATCGAGGGGTGCAATTTGTAGCAAAGTTCTGGAAATCCCTTTGCACAGCCTTACAAATCAAATTGCAGTATTCCACAGCCTATCATCCACGGAACGAGTTAATCAAGATTTGGAGACCTTTCTACGCATTCACCTTTCCTCTTCTCAGGATGATTGGGTAGAACATTTACCTTGGGCTGAGTTCGCCCTCAACAATACTTACCATTCTTCTACTGGGCTTACGCCCTTCCTCATTGTTTACGGAGCCCATCCTAAATTTCCAGCATTTCAAAGTCTACCGGCACTCGACTTACCAGCAGTGGAAACTTCTCTTAAGCGTCTTTTGAACATTTGGAATCAGGTTCATACCAGTCTTCAAAAGGCTTTTCTTCGTTACAAGAAATGGGCTGATAGAAAACGAAGAACAATTCCTAGTCTCAAGGTAGGAGACCAAGTTTGGCTTTCTACAAGGAACTTACGCTTACGAGTATCTTCAATGAAGTTTGCCCCCCCGCTTTATAGGTCCTTTTCCAATTGTGGAAATAATTAATCCAGTGGTTTATAAACTCAAACTACCCCCTTACCTCAAAATTCCTTCTTCTTTCCATGTTACCTTGCTAAAACCTTTAGTTTTGAACCGATTTCGGAGACTGTTACCACGACCACCCAAAGTACTCACCCAGAGTGGAATAGAGTTTGAGGTTAAAAAGGTACTTGACTCCCGAATTCGTTATGGTCGGTTACAGTACCTATTGGACTGGAAAGGATATGGTCTGGAGGAACGGTCCTGGGAGTACGCAACAGATGTTCATGCCCCAGCATTAGTTCGCAAATTTCATTCTGAACATCCAGAGAAGCCTAAATCTGTGAAGCTAGTTCTCTGTGCTCCTGCAGCATCTCCAGTGTCAGGTTCTTGTTACAGCAAATTACCCAAGCCTCCTGATATAGCCTTACGCAGATTGCCGACTCTGTTCCCGTGTCCTACCCAGCTACCTGTTCTGGACGCCGCAGCCCGCAGTAATCAGCCTTCGGAATTACTCCTAAAAGTACTGGGTCACGGTTCCGGTATCCTCAGCCATCCGCTAACCTACAGTAGTATCTCTATTCAACTGTCTTTGGCGAACTCTGTTAAACTATTCCAAGTAATAAATGCGCAAGACCTTCATACGTCCCGCTCGTTTGTTATTCAGAGATCCAAGTGCACCAGAATCATCTTCCCCAAATCCGGATCCACAAGAATCCTCAGACATGACAACAAGCATGGAACCCAGATCGTTTTGGGCAGGGATGAGTAAAATTTATAATTATGCCACTGCATTATCATGTTGGAAGGTGAAATTCCTCTTTATCTTCAATTTTCTGACAAAGGCCCGCAGGTTTTTTTGACAAAACATGGAGCTATTCATTAAGCACACATCCCGACCAAAGCCCTCTCCCACTAACTAAAGAGATGTAGCCCAAAAACATGATGCTGTCAACAATATGCATTGGTGCATACATGCTGTATCCTGCGTGCTGAGCTCTCCTCTTTTTTATATACACACATATATACACAAGCACACACATTAGATAGATAGATAGATAGATAAATAGATAGATAGATAGATAGATAGATAGATAGATAGATAGATAGATAGAAAATTTTTCCTTATGCGATAATTTTAGTAGCGTAGTGGACCCCGATCAAATTTTTATGACGAAGTGGTTATCATTAATTGATACCTTATTAATGAGCAGCTTCCCCGAAATTAGGCCTCTTGCCAAAAAGGCCTATGGAAATTGATGCAAATAGTTGTTTTTGGGGTGCGCTCTACTTTTCAATAGTTCTTACCTAATGGATGTGAACTGTGGATGTTCTACAGTGAACTTCTATTCACATAGATATAACACAGGATGGAGCTGCACTCTGCGGATTCTTCAATAATTCACAACACAAGCAAACAGCGTCTGTACTGCTACGTTTTGGTTTATTCAACCGTCATAAGGCATGTCAATACAAAAACTTTCTTAACTTTTATAACAAATGAACACCTCGTGCAAATTTCCATGGGTGTCACCGGGATTCAATTTCCTGTTGACATCATCATTCATGGACAAAAGTATGTGACTACTCCCATCACCATGGAAACCATTATACATACAAGTTAAATAAGTAAAAAACTTTCACTTCGCAGACATAGATGTTTCATATTAGTACAGCAAAAGAGTATTAAATTATGATTTTGCACAAGTTAAAACCATAGGTGTGCGCAGGGGGGGGTGCCTGGTGCGCACAGGCACCCCCTAATATCTGGCACCCCAATCTCACATGCCTGATGCAGTGATCGCCGAGCAGGCGGATTACTGTCCCCTCTGTGCTGCACCCTGACAGGACTGTATTACTGACCGGACGCCTGGGTTAATCAAGGGTGCCACTGCCACCGGCTTTCAAACTCCCGGCTCCACCTCCATGTACAAAACCAGAGTGATGTGACACGATTATGTCATGCTGCTCGCACGCCCACCCGCCACATGCCCACCTCTCTCCTTCTATGCTATGCCAACACCAGCCACTTATGAGGATCAGCAGGCAGCCTGCGTTCCTCTTAGGAAGACCAATTCAATACTGGCAAGCGGTTGGCAGCAGCATTGACACGTCACTCGCGTTTCCAGCAGCAGCAGTACTAGTCTGCAACTGTCAGTGTCAGTGAGTGACTGGCTTGTAAGTAAGCTGCAGCAGCTTGCTGGGGAAAGTGTGGGGGAGCCAGACCAGGCTGAGGAGGAGCAGTGTAATTGCAGTGAGTTTCATCAGGGGTGTTTGTTTGGTGCACACCACAACATCTGACAATGCATCTGCATTATTAGGATTGGACGTTAATAGATGGTGCTAGACACGCCCAAAAGGCGGTGCTAGACACCCCCCTCCGACGGTGCACCCCCTAATAAAATGTGCTGCGCACGCCTATGGTTAAAACATTGTAACTTTGTCATTATTACACAAATAACGGTCAGCTGGTGATTAAACACCTGCTACAGATGAAAGCCGTGTTATACTGTGTCTGTTACACAAGTTAAGGTGTGTGCCCGATTCTTACTATGCGATAGGACTGTGGTCGGTATCACAAGCATAGATGACTGTGCTTGCGATACTGGCTCTGTGCGATTTTGGCTAACTGTCAATTTTGACTATACTTTTATACTAGATAGTCAAAACTGACTTGCCTGCACAGTCTATCTAGGCTTGCGATACCGACCTCGCAGGACAGTGCATCGGTATCGCAAGGTGACTTTTACCTTGCGATCTGCACTAACTTTCCTTGCGATTTTGACTATATAGGGGTATATTCAATAAGAGTCAGGTCCATTCCGACATGCAGTTGTCGGAATGGACCCGACAACCCCTATTCAAAAGAGCGGCCAAATCCGACTGTCAGAGAGGGAGAGCATTGGAGGAGACGGATCGGACGGGGGAGGAGACGGGGGAGCAGCGGCTGCAGCGGTGGAGGCTCACGGCAGCGTCCACCCGGCTCCAGCAAGCGGGACCTCGATTGCTGGAGCCGGGTGGATGCTACTGCTGGGTCCCTGCTCTCCCCGCTGCAGTGCTGCTCCCCCGTCTCCTGCTCTCAACTCACTCATCTCAATCCGACTTTTTTAAAGTCGGATTGAGATTGTCATAAACGGGGCTAAGACCTGTCGGGTTTGGCCCAGTTTGGCCCAGTTTCCGACAATGCAGCGTGCATTCCGACAGCATTCCAACAAGTCGGGTTTCCCGACTTGACGGAATAAATGGGGCTGTAATGAATAGGTCGGAACCCCTTCCGACCTAAAACTGTCAGAAACTGCCGTCTTTCCGACAAGATGGAAGCTTCCGACAGTTATTCAATATACCCCATAGTCAAAATCGCAAGAAAATATCTCACGTTGTGTACACGCCATTACATACTGATTATACAATCATAAACCATTACCAATTCCTCATTAAATACACAAAACAATGAAGTATAAAAGTAACAACTGAGAGACAAAGTCTCATTCAGTCCTAACGGTGTTACTGTATTGAGACGATTTATCCACATAGTCTCTTTCTGTAATAACCTCCTATTTCTATCTCCACCCCTTCTATTGTCAGGTATATGGTCAATCATTTTATAGCGCAGACTTGCCAAATTATGCCGATTCAACTTAAAATGCTCCAATACCGGCTGATCAACCATTTTTCCTTCGGGTCTGGGACTCAAGGTCGACAGCAATTAGGTTGACAGCACTTGGTCGACGCACCTTAGGTTGACACCTGAAATAGGTTTACATGGAAAAAAGGTTGACATGAGTTTTTTATGTTTTTTTGGTGTCGTTTTCTCTGTAAAGTGAGCGGAAACCCCAATTAGTGCACCGTGTCCCCTCTCTGCGCTCGCTTCGCTCACCATGCTTCGGGCAAGGTGCCTAGCTGCACTCGGCACAGGTTACCGTTGCCAATTGTAGTCCATGTGGATCGTAAAGTATGAAAAAGTTAAAAAAATGAAAAACTAAGGTGTGCCGACCAATTGGTGTCGACCTAAGTGGTGTTGACATTATTGGTGTCGACCTGTTGTCCAGATACCTTTTCTTTCAATGGCCTGTTTTATGGCACTTCTGTGCTGGACCATCCTTTCTTTAAATAAACAAGTGGTCTTACCCACATAATATAGTCCACACGGATGATGAATATAATAAACCACAAAACGAGAAGTGCAAGTAAGTACATATTGGATGTTATATTTATGCTCTGTGTGCGGATGTACCACTGTGTCTCCTGTTTCCAGGTATACACAAGTAGCAATACCCAGGCATTTATAATTTCCTGTTTTTTTTAGTCATAAAATGTTCAACCTGATTGCTTGAAAAGCCTGAAATGTCAGTATGTACAATTTGATCTTAAATATTACGTCCTTGTTTATAGCATGGAACTATTCTTGTATTAACCAATGATTTTAAGTCAGGATCATTCTGTACCACCGGCCATATTCTCTCAGCCTTAGTGACCAATTGTCTACTGCCGGTGGTAAAAGAATTGATAAATGTCATGGTTTGAGTACAGACGCTGTTTGCCTGTGTTGTCAGTTATTGAAGAATCCGCAGAGTGCCGCTCCAGCCTGTGTTATATCTATGTGAATGGAAATTCACTGTTGATGGCACCCGGAGAGTTGTTATATGTTTATTAAGGAGTGGCGAGTACTTACCATTGCTACATATCTGATTGAGTGTGAAAACTTGATCACTTGCTAAGGCACCCGACCAGCTAAGAAAAGTTAAACACAGCCTGGTGTTCTAAAGTTGGGACATCAATTTTATACCATTCCTAAGCTGCATAAGAATTATAGTAAACCGCCCGGGAGTCCGATAATTTTCGTCCAGGATTCCATCTTTTTTCAGGTTTTTAGATATGTAGATTTTTATCTGCAACCAGTGATACAAAATGAAAGCTGCTGATGAAGCCGCTAATGATATTGGAAGCAGAGAAACGCGTTAAGACTACTTGTGGACTGGTATTGTTTGTGGGCAAAGCCCTCTGAGGAAAGTCGCTACCTAGTGGGGAAGGAGACCTGTCACGAAGCTACCTTACAGAAAGTGGGTGAGAGATATTTGGAGTCTGCCACTGTAAACTCATATCTATGTGGAGCGCTTACTCGGGATAAATTACCAACAGTCGATTCTGATGGAATGAAACATCTTACCATTTGAATGCTTTGAAACATTGGCTGTTTGTATCCTGTCTGAATGGACAGAGGCTATGTCAGAGAGTCTGACTAATTACTACACCTGGGAGCCAATTATCAGTAGTAAAGGAATCTATGGGGGTAATTCTGAGTTGATCGCAGCAGGATTTTGTTAGCAGTTGGGCAAAACCATGTGCACTGCAGGGGGGGCAGATGTAACGTGCAGAGAGAGTTAGATTTGGGTGTGGTGTGTTCAATCTGCAATCTAAATTGCAGTGTAAAAATAAAGCAGCCAGTATTTACCCTGCACAGAAATAAAATAACCCACCCAAATCTAACTCTCTCTGCACATGTTATATCTGCCTCCCCTGCAGTGCACATGGTTTTGCCCAACTGCTAACAAAAATCCTGCTGCGATCAACTCAGAATTACCCCCAATGTCCTGTGGATTTGACTTTCGGAACATTGGTCCTTGACATATAACTAATTTGGCTAGAGAGGTGGCTAAGTTTTATTTGAATACAGAGTCATGGATGTTAGTTACATTTGTTGGTAATTGTGAATAACAAATTATAATTACAGCACTTTGTTGCAAGAAACGAGAAAAGTGCAACAAGGATTTCATGAGTGCAACTTAAATTGTTTTATGTATCGATATAATGTGAACATTAATATGTAACACCGGCGGAGTGTATTATTTGTGTAATTAATGCTTTTAATGGAAATTGTTTAATAGTACTTTTCACTTTGGGACAGCAGCGCTTCATTTATTTAAGTGTGTTTTGTATTGATTTATGATATGGGATTAGGTGGTCTCCTGGTGGAGCTCCAGTTATTCCAAAGTGTGTATATATATATATATATATATATATATACATACAAATCCTCAGCTCCGGCACTCCTGCTACATTAGCTTGCTGAGGTGCCTTCCTTGTGGGGCAATCCCACACAGATATGCAAACAGGATTGAAGGCGGCACTCAAAGACTTGCACAAGTAGTGAAAAAAGCATCCATGCAAGGATGCTGTTTTAATGCGTGTTACGTTTCGGGGACGTATCCCCTTCCTCAGACAGTGATACAGTGCATCAATACAAGTATAAATACATAAATCAATTAGTGCCAGTTACCCCCCTTCCATGACTCCCAGCTGCGTGCATCACGGTGTTCCGAACCTCCCCCGTCCTGCACTTCCGGTCTCTGCATCACAGAAGGTCAGGAAGTGACGTACATGGGCCGATCGGTTGCCATGATGACACGCCGTGAGCTGTCACATAGGAAGCAAAGAAACATAAACAATCAATGAATTTAAAACATCTAGATACTAGATAAATATAATACACATTGTGAAACAACAATTCTGTGACATGCCATAAAAAACATAGACATACATACAAATTGCGCTAAACATAAACTAGAGTATGCCTGATAAACAAAGCAATAAAACAATAAAAAGTGCAATGTGCTAGTACAATACGTACACTGGACAGTGTGGCACCCAAACCTGGGGTGTGACCAAATATCACGCAAATATTTCATATATGTACTTTCTTTCACCTTATTAGTATTTACTAAAGTTTAAAACAGTTACCACAGTGTATCGCACACTTGCATGCAGCAAAAAAAACCTTCAAATAGGCCACTATGGGGGAGCTGTTGAATACATAATATGACTGTGCCTTCTGCTGAAATAGTAAACTGGTCACGACTACAAGTATACCACTAGTCATTTAACCGCCTCATATCACCAACTTACAAGAAATTGATGAGCCCCAAGGATTCATTTAATCCCCTTGGTGCCATGCAATCAAGTTTGAAAATCCATTTGGATTCTAATTGGAGCAATTTCTTGCCCCTGTCACCACCACGTATAGAGGCAGGGACGTGGTCCACTGCTTTATATCTTAGGCTGGCCAGATTATGTCGCTGTGAGGTGAAATGACGGGCTACCGGCTGATCACTTGTGCCTGATTCTAATGCTGCCCGTATGGTGGACCTATGTTGTGTAAGCCTCACTTTAAGCTGACATTCGGTTTTTCCAACATAGTGTAGCCCGCAAGGGCATACTATGACATAGATTACGAACCTTGTGGTACATGTTAATGGCCACATGATTTTTAGCCTCTTGCCTGTCTGTGGGTGCGGTATGGTATCGCCAATGAGTATGAAGGAACAGGTTGTACATCCTAAGCATTTGAAACACCCGTTCTTTCTACTTAGAAAGTTTCTGGGTGCTCTTAATTGACAAAAACCTGTTACATCCGTTTTGACAATCATGTCTTTAATATTTCTACTGCGGGTGTAGCTGGGCATCAATCTATGGTTATAGAAACATTTCAGATCTGGATCTGAAGTTACCATTTGCCAAAGATTCCTCACCTGTCTAGATGTCACAGGGCTACTAGTATTATATTCATTAACCCAGGGTGTAACGGCTTTAACTAGATCTTTAGCTTTCCTCCTGTTTTTCTGTGTGACAGTGAGTTTGGCCTTCTCGCATGCTTTGTTCAGCTCGGCCTTAGAGTATCCTCTGTCGCAAAAATTATTAACCATTTCTCTCAATTGTATATCCCGCATAACCGGGTCTGAGTTATTTCTGCATACCCTCAGAAACTGAGAGTATGGCAGACTGCGTATAATGGCCTTGGGATGAAAGCTGTCTGCGTGGAGGATTGTATTCCTATCAGTGGGTTTTTTGTATAAAGAGGTAAGTATCTTGCCGTCCCTTAATTGAATCAGTACATCAAGATAACATACCTCTGTTTTACTGGCAGTGAGAGTAAGTTTGATAGGGCTGCTGGAACGGTTCTGTCTATCAATAATCTCTGTGAGCCTAGTCAGATCATTATTCCACAAGATTAAGAGATCATCAATATATCTGTAGTATAATAACATGGCTCCTGATGTTTCCGCGTTTTCAAAGAACAAGCCCCTCTCTACCTCCCACATGTAACAATTAGCGAAAGATGGAGCCACCGGCGAACCCATAGAGCAACCGGTCAGTTGTTTAAAAAAACGCCCATTAAATAGGAAAAAGTTGTGATCCAATGTGAATGCCAGTAGCTCCATGAAAAAAACAATATCAGGACCCTCATATAACCTATTACCAGTAATAAGTCGTGCAACTGATGCCAACCCCGCCTGATACGGGATGCATGTATACAAGCTGGCAACGTCCAATGTTACCAGCATCGCATCGCTGGGGACCTGCTCTATCAATGCCAATTTTTCAAGCAACATGCCGGAATCTTTAAGATACGTGAATGTATCCTGTACACAGGGTTGCAAATAATGATCCAAGAAAATGGCAATAGGCTCACACAGAGACCCCCGGGCAGAGATGATGGGTCTCCCCGGGGGCCTCTGTGCGTCCTTGTGGATCTTAGGCAGAGTGTACAGAAGGGGCACAACCGGCCACTTAGTGGTCAGTTTGTCGCATATAACTTGTGAAATGAACCCCTCACTTACAGCATGTTACAATATGGTATCTAATTTCTGTTTGTACATTAGGGTGGGATCCTGATCAAGAACACAATAAGTTGTTGTATCACTTAACAATCTTTCACACTCTTCGATGTAAGCCGTTGTGTCTTGAATAACTATAGATCCCCCCTTGTCTGCTGCCCTTATAATGATGTCCCGCCTATTTTGTAACTCTCGCAGGGCCAGTTGTTCTTCTCTGGATAAGTTATGTCTGACAGTATTAGCAGATACGTTGATTGAATTCTCCATTAACCGATGAAAAGTTTTTAAAGTAGCGTTCGTTGATGGTGGATCGAACCTAGATCGTGCTCCCAATTTTGCCAACCTAGAAGGTAAAGCCAAGGCAGAGGATGTCTCCGGTTGTTTAGCAAAGTGTTCTTTAATTTTTAATGACCGTGATTTGACTTTCGGAACATTGGTCCTTGACATATAACTAATTTGGCTAGAGAGGTGGCTAAGTTTTATTTGAATACAGAGTCATGGATGTTAGTTACATTTGTTGGTAATTGTGAATAACAAATTATAATTACAGCACTTTGTTGCAAGAAACAAGAAAAGTGCAACAAGGATTTCATGAGTGCAACTTAAATTGTTTTATGTATCGCTATAATGTGAACATTAATATGTAACACCGGCGGAATGTATTATTTGTGTAATTAATGCTTTTAATGGAAATTGTTTAATAGTACTTTTCACTTTGGGACAGCAGCGCTTCATTTATTTAAGTGTGTTTTGTATTGATTTATGATATGGGATTAGGTGGTCTCCTGGTGGAGCTGCAGTTATTCCAAAGTGTATATATATATATATATATATATTTGAAAGACAGTATTTTACTGCGTATAACAGTCAGCGCCTAGTGTTTCCCACGTAAAGCTTTTTCTTTTTTGTATTTCTTGTTAGCTTCAGATAGCATACACTTTAGAGCATGGCAATTCACAAGCAAGTTAGTGACACATCCATATGGCTTCTACCGTACCCCTACACCCACAGCCTATCGTGCAGGTAGCTGGTTTACCATCAGAAGCCCTGTGGATCTGCACTGACACAACTTTTAAGGCAGATGTCAGGTGCTGCTAACTAGCCTTATACATGGCTTACCAATTATCCTAGGAAAACCTGGACTAGATCTCATTACACCATGCTGTTTATTGCTCCATCTCTGCACAAACCTGCTGCTCCACATTAACCTCATGTGAAAGCATGCTGTTCCTGTCATACTCCTTCCCCCTTAGCGTCAACCACTCTGGTGAAGCTATGAATCCACCTGGCGAGTTCTCTGTCCCACCCATATCTATTTGTCTATCTGTCTGTTAGCTTTCCTCCCCCTCCTCCTCCTCCTCCCCTAGCTTCACCATATTGTTGCTGGATCTCATTACACCATGCTCTATCTCTGCACAGAGCTGCTGCTCCACATTAAACCTCATGTGAAAGCACGCTGTCCCTGTCACAGTATATATATATATATATATATATATATATATATAGGGAGCAAATGCTCAAGAGGTGGTGTCACGGCTACCAGCGAGTCCCGGCCAATCCCTCGTATTTACCTGCCTGGCCGACTGTGCGGGCGCACTCATCCCAGCAGCAAGCTCTGTTTTCGGCCGCAGCACTGTTCCCGAAGGTGGTCGGTGGCATGGCAGACAGGAGATTGTGTCATTCTACTGCAGCGTTTCCCGTGACTCAGGGCTGTCGGGACATGTGATGTGGACGGTGACACCTTGCTTCAGGGCACCTGACCAGGATCAGCCCAATCCTGGTCAGGTTGTGAGTCAGCTGATTCCTGCAGCCAATCCGGATTCACTTGAGGGTATAAAGCTTCCTGTTCCACAGGACTTTGGTGCCAGTTTCATAGTCACACAGCAGTGTCAGCATTCAGCTGCGCTCCTTTAGTGAGACTCTAGACTCAGATCTGAGTATCAGTGTGGAAACATTGCTATACAAGCATTATCCCAGTTCGGTTACCCTCCAGTCCGGAACCCAGTGTCATCATTCCGGTACCAGCCCGGTCAGCACACCAGCCTAAAGCTAAACCTTTACCAGAACACCTAGACCAGGTAACCCAGATAGGGTGCCACGACCGTCTCACTGGGTGCAGAGAAGCCCATTGTTCCTCATGGGGCTTCCTGGTGAAGACCACCTGTTGGGTAAGACTCCGCTCCCCTGTTCTATGTCTTGTCAACCTCCTGGTACTAGTTCTACACATAACCGTGTAACTTCCAAGGATTATTCCTTTCTATGCGAAAGCACCATCTCTGGCCTCCTAGCTTCCAGTACAATACTACCAGGAGGATATTACCCAGAATGTGTGAGATTGTCGTCACATGCAGGCAGTAACTAGTTCCTGACAGAAATTTCTGCAGAGATTTTAATGTCAGTAACTTTAGAGGGATGTCATGTTTTGTCCACTCGATGATGATGATCACCACCGACCCTGGACAGGAGTTATCTTTGGTCTTAGATAATGTATATCTGCAGTCTCAATAAGGGTGTATTGAATTTTTGTATCCACTGTACAGGAGTTGATTCCTGTGAAGATTCCACTTGTCACGGCTGGTACTGGCACGTTACTTCAGCATCTTTCCCAGTAGCATTACAGCCTGTGTTGGACTAGCATGCTTAGGATATGAAACAATTTTCCTTATTGGTTGTTTCAATTAATGTCATCACCACACCATATCAAAGCAATAGGTTCATAATTTTCAGATTGCCGATATTAATTGCCAACCAAAATACCAGCGAGATCTTTCAACTGGCTTTCTGGGTAGAGAGAACACCCATATTAAGGGTGGCACTCATGTTCCAAACCAAAACCTAGTTCCAATGTTGTTATAGCATAAAACATTTGGGAGCTGACAAATCAGATAGCATGTTGTACGTGAACTGGCATTGTGACTGCTTGGAAAGCGAACTCATCCCATGCATTTGTCATACAGTGTATCAAACATAACAAGTGGAGATGCAGGTAAAGTGGTGGTAAGAGCTAGTTCATTGAGTTGTATAGTATATTGCTTTGTATATGTGGGGAAATACACTAGTTTTCTGCCAACTTTTCTTTTGAGGGATTACTCTCTTCTTGCCACCAGCACTACATTAGCTTCATGGTTTCTATAGGCCATTCCAGTGGAATTTTTATTAAACAACAAATTGTATCTTGCTAATTGCTGGCTAAAATCCCAGTGGCGCAAGGAAAAGCTATTCAATTATATAGCCTTCTACCCGCGCCTAAAATCAGGGTTTACGGCACAGAAACCCACTGATTCCGCATATACTGGGTTTTCAATGCATGCAAACCCCCGATTTTGCTGTTTTCTTGCAGACTTTAGGTTTGGTTCATTCACGCGCAGGGTAATTGGCGCTAATTGAATTGCTCCAGTGCGTATCCCCCTTAACATGAACTAGCTGATAAAATTATTGGAACCACTAATTGTGAAAAAATATTTTCTAAAAACTTATAAATTATAAATTTAATACCCCTATTCCAGGGGTTGCCAAACTCGGTCCTCATGGCACCCTAATAAATCAGGTTTTAAGGGTATCCATGATTAAGCACAGGTGACTTAATTAGTGCTTCTGTCAGTTTGATTATACCGTCTGTACAAGCATGGATATCATTAAAACCTTGTCTATTAAGCTAAATACACACTATACAATAATTGGGGTGATTTTCCAACAACCAGGTGATTGGCCTGTTTTAATGCGTAGTGTATAGGCACAAGCATTTTGGCCCAACACTCATTTGATTGGTCGGCTTTGAAAAAAAATATTGCAATAAAATCTGAAACAAAAAGTAAAAAACTGCTAATACATATTGCAGATATCTGGACCTTCAAGTGGCAGAAAAATTGTCCTGTTTAAGTGAAAAAAAATATGGCATAGTGCGTACCTAGATTAAGGGTGTCTTGAGGACTGAATTTGGGAAACCCTGCCCTGTTTTATTTAGATTGTTCATTTTTTTTGTAGAATCAGTTTTTATTGAAAGATTAAATTAATTGAGAATGGGAACAAATACAAAACACGAAGCATCACAAAATGATATACAGATGACGTGGTAATGATTCGTAAACCGTTAAGATGGTATTCGTTGTGATCTTCTGACAACATAGTTCAATGCATACAGTATAAACGAGGGAGGTACAATGGGAGGGAACCAATTGAAGATTTTCCTATTTAAGTGGTAACTTCTTTATTTAGAATTAAAAAAAATTTGTATAGATTGTTAATTTTATTATTAAACATACTAAGTTTTATATTTCACCACAGAAAAAAGTTTTACCTGCCAGCAAAAAATATAAAAAAATAAAAAGTAATAATAATATGAAGAATGAAATACAAAAAAAATTGTACAAAATATGAACTAATATATTCTCTATAAAACTTGCATATTGTAAAAGCACAACAATTAAACTGGGTACACACCAGATGACATTTTAAATGATTTTGCAGATAACGACACATTGTTACAACAAATTTGTTTTATTGTCCAGTGTATATGCACTATATCGCTAACGATTCACGCTCCCTCGGGTCACTAGCGAGGTCTTCTGTCGTCTGTACATGCAGCTCAATTTTGCAAATGTTGCGACTAGGTGCAGTTCATCCAGTGTGTATGCTACCAATGATGAATGATTAATTTAAATTAGGCTGAAACCCAACAATCGGATTACTCATGTAAATCGTTTGTAAAATCACTCAACGTGTATGCACAATATCATTTGTCCGGGAGTTTCAGGGACTTCAAGGGAAATTGTGAGCGACATCGTATCGTTTACATGTCGTCTAGTGTGTACCCAACTTTTGTGTGGTCCTGAAGGAGATAATGCAGGAAGCAGTGGGGCTTTGACAGAGGAGGGGGCCCGTGTGTACCTTCAGGTGGGTTCCGTCCTCTGCACGGCACAATAGTCTCCGCCAATTTGGCTACTGTGCATACGCGATGGCTATTTTGACTGTGATTTACACCGCAAGAGCAGCGCCCGATGCTGGACTCCAGAAAGGCGAGTATTAAAATATGAGTGCAGTGTGTTCGGTGTGGGCCCCCGTGGACCCAAGGGCCCGTGTGCACCACACACATTGCACCCGTTATAGAAACGCCAATGGCAGGAATAAATATAATAAATATAGAGCACCTAGTATCTCCAAGCTCAGATTTCACTTTTTCTGTAATGCCAGTTAAACCAGTGAATGAATTCACACTTCCCATTAAATTGGGCAAATATAACTTATAAATAATACATTGCATTTTATCATACAAATACTATGCAACTACATTTATGTAAGGAACGTTGTGCAGTTTAGAACAGAGAGATAATGATGAGTAACATCCCTCCAGGAAATACACAGCACAATTGTAAAACTCTGTAACTGAACTGGTCTAATCAGGGACTCAGGGTATTACCTGTAGCACAGCAAACTAGTGTATACTTTGGGGAGAGAATCTTTCCACCGCCTTAGATCCCTGAAGAATCCTCAGCCATCTGCTGTTCAAGAAACAGAACACTTCACATTGCTCGTTAGGATTCCCTGCACAACAAAATACA
This sequence comes from Pseudophryne corroboree, assembly GCF_028390025.1. NCBI lineage: Eukaryota > Metazoa > Chordata > Amphibia > Anura > Myobatrachidae > Pseudophryne > Pseudophryne corroboree. The sequence continues at coordinate 295,957,246 of NC_086447.1, read as the reverse complement.
GTTAATGGGGCAACATTCTCTCATTCAGTACATGCAGTATTGGTGAAGCAGACTACCTCCTTTACATATTAAAATTATATATGGGTTCTCAGTGACCCCTAAAATGGCATACACTGTTTATAACAATGTATTTAATTAAAAGTTACCAGACTCTGACTACAGAACTGTAGAGTAAAAATAGTTAAAAAGTTCACAAAGAGGGAAAAATTAAATGTTGATAATGATTGATGCCGCCTATGTAAGTAATCTCAGAATATGAAGCATAAAGGATACTACATATTTTATATAATGCAACAGTGTTATCAGTAAAGAAATCTATTCACATCTTGCACCTAATATATGTCATCATCAATCCCAATATAACACCATGTGATGTCACCTCACTATAACACATAGACATACAGTACATGAACTGTGCCACAGCAATTGCTAAGCTCACATTTACTCAATCAAGAGAACCTGTGTTCACCTGTATTAAATAATTGCTGATTTTGTGGGACTGCCCTCCAAGAGAACTCAGTGGCAACTCCTTGGTGCTGTGAATTGCTTCATCAGAGCTTTGCTATGCTTCAAAATGTTGCTATTTGCGTCATCTTACCGGGGGGGAAGGCCATTAACAGACATTCACAGCGATGCGCCTCATCATTAACCCAGCCACTTCAATGCAGTAGTGGACTGGATCAGGCAGTGCTCCTGGAAATCATGAGTTATCCCAGACAGCTCTGCTGTGTAATGTAGGTGTGATGACAGTATGTAGTGTGATGTCAGTATGTTGCTCTGCTGTGTAATGTAGGTGTGATGTCAGTATGTAGTTCTGCTATGTAATGTAGGTGTGATGTCAGTATGTAGCTCTGCTGTGTAATGTAGGTATGATGTCAATATGTAGCTCTGCTGTGTAATGTAGGTGTAATGTCAGTATGTAGTGTGATGTCAGTATGTAGCTCTGCTGTGTAATGTAGGTGTGATGTCAATATGTAGTGTGATGTCAGTATGTAGCTCTGCTGTGTAATGTAGGTGTGATGTCAATATGTAGTGTGATGTCAGTATGTAGCTCTACTATGTAATGTAGGTGTGATGTCAGTATGTAGCTCTGCTGTGTAATGTAGGTGTGATGTCAATATGTAGTGTGATGTCAGTATGTAGGTCTGCTGTGTAATGTAGGTGTGATGTCAGTATGTAGCTCTGCTGTGTAATGTAGGTATGATGTCAATATGTAGCTCTGCTGTGTAATGTAGGTGTAATGTCAGTATGTAGTGTGATGTCAGTATGTAGCTCTGTTGTGTAATGTAGGTGTGATGTCAATATGTAGTGTGACGTCAGTATGTAGCTCTGCTATGTAATGTAGGTGTGATGTCATTATGTAACCTTGCCATGTAATGTAGGTGTGATGTTAGTATGTAGCTCTGCTGTGTAATATAGGTGTGATGTCATTATGTAGCCATGCCATGTAATGTACTGTAGGTGTGATGTCAGTATCTATCCTTGCCATGTAATGTAGGTGTGATGTCAGTATGTAGGTCTGCTGTGTAATGTGGGTGTGATGTGATTATGTAGCCTTGCCATGTAATGTACTGCAGGTGTGATGTCAGCATGTAACCCTGCTGTGTAATGTACAGTAGGTACAGGGTTGGACTGGCCCACAGAGGCACAGGAGAAACCTCTGTTGGGCCCCTCTGCCTGGGGGGACCACCTTCTCCTCTAGGGATCAAGTACCAGACTGTGCACTTGTATAATACGTCATACATATGTTACCTTATACTGCACAGAACTATGGTGTATTCTCTAGAGTGCATTGTTGTTATTACTCTGGTACATTATGTGTGTACTTATATATAGTACATCTATATAAGCAACGTTTGTTGTCCGGCACTCAGTTAAATCCACAGCTGGTTCCGGTGCCCGAATTAGGAATAAATATAGTAAAAGAGTGTATAAATGGCACTCGGAACACTTTCTTTAGATACAAAAGTGCATCTCAGAAAAATGTTCTGAGTGCCGTTTATTCACTATATATATATATATATATATATATACACTGCTCAAAAACATAAAGGGAACACTAAAATAACACATCCTAGATCTAAATGAATGATATATTCTTATTAAATACTTTGTTCTTTACATAGTTGAATGTGCCGACAACAAAATCACACAAAAATTGTCAATGGAAATCAAATTTATTAACCCATGGGCAGTGGCAAACGCAGGATTTGCATGGGGGGGTTTCCAGAACTGGGCGGAGCCAATCACGGGGGTGGGGAATGAGGTGACCCAGTATATGCTGGGTCCGTAAAACTAGTGTGTCTGTGTGTGTGTATATATATAAATATATATATATATATATCTACACATATATATATATATATATATATATATATATATACACATACACATACACACACACATACATATACACATATACATAGCATATTAAACATGCATACATATATATATATATATATATGTGTACACACACATACAGTACACATATATATACACATGTATGTATATATATATATATCTATCTATCATATGTGTGTGTGTTTATATGTATGTATTTATATACATGTGTATATATGTATGCACATGGATATATATGTACTATAATTAAAATAAAGTAAACTTTTATTGCACTTACGAGTGCCACCAGGAAGACAGCAGGCTGCAGAGGACGCTAGACAGCCATTAATAATACTCATGCAGCTATTGGGGGAAAAATTTTTTTTTTTTTTTTTTTTAGTGGAGGGGGGTTTCTGGGTATTCGGAAACCCCCCCTGGGTGCGCCACTGATGGAGGTCTGGATTTGGAGTCACACTCAAAATTAAAGTGGAAAAACACACTACAGGCTGATCCAAATTTTATGTAATGTCCTTAAAACAAGTCAAAATGTGGCTCAGTAGTGTGTGTGGCCTCCACGTGCCTGTATGACATCCCTACAACGCCTGGGCATGCTCCTGATGAGGTGGCGGATGGTCTCCTGAGGGATCTCCTCCAAGACCTGGACTAAAGCATCCGCCAACTCCTGGACAATCTGTGGTGCAACGTGGCGTTGGTGGATGGAGCGAGACTTGATGTCCCAGATGTGCTCAATTGGATTCAGGTCTTGGGGAACAGGCGGGACAGTCCATAGCATCAATGCCTTCGTCTTGCAGGAACTGCTGATACACTCCAGCCACATGAGGTCTAGCATTGTCTTGCATTAGGAGAAACCCAGGGCCAACCGCACCAGCATATGGTCTCACAAGGGGTCTAAGGATCTCATACCTAATGGCGGTCAGGCTACCTCTGGCAAGCACGTGGAGGGCTGTGCGGCCCCCCAAAGAAATGCCACCCCACACCATTACTGACCCACTGCCAAACCGGTCATGCTGGAGGATGTTGCAGTCAGCAGAACGTTCTCCTTGGCGTCTCCAGACTCTGTCACGTCTGTCACATGTGCTCAGTGAGAACTTGCTTTCATCTGTGAAGAGCACAGGGCACCAGTGGCGAATTTGCCAATCTTGGTGTTCTCTGGCAAATGCCAATCGTCCTGCATGGTGTTGGGCTGTAAGCACAACCCCCAACTGTGGACGTCGGGCCCTCATACCACCCTCATGGAGTCTGTTCCTGATCGTTTGAGTAGACACATGCACATTTGTGGCTTGCTGGAGGTCATTTTGCAGGGCTCTGGCAGTGCTCCTCCTGTTCCTCCTTGCACAAAGGCGGAGGTAGCGGTCCTGCTGCTGGGTTGTTGCCCTCCTACGGCCTCCTCCACATCTCCTGATGTACTGGCCTGTCTCCTGGTAGTGCCTCCATGCTCTAGACACTACGCTGACAGACACAGCAAACCTTCTTGCCACAGCTCGCATTGATGTGCCATCCTGGATGAGCTGCACTACCTGAGCCACTTGTGTGGGTTGTAGACTCCGTCTCATGCTACCACTAAAGTGAAAGCACTGCCAGCTTTCAAAAGTGACCAAAACATCAGCCAGAAAGCATAGGAGCTGAGAAGTGGTCTGTGGTCACCACCTGCAGAACAACTCCTTTATTGGGGGTGTCTTGCTAATTGCCTATAATTTCCACCTGTTGTCTATTCCATTTGCACAACAGCATGTGAAATTGATTGTCAATCAGTGTTGCTTCCTAAGTGGACAGTTTGATTTCACAGAAGTGTGACTGACTTGGAGTTACATTGTGTTGTTTAAGTGTTCCCTTTATTTTTTTGAGCAGTGTATATATATATATATATATATATATATAGATATATATAGATATATATAGATAGATATAAAATATTTATCAAGGGGCCCTGACCACGCAGTCTCTAATGGTTAGCCAAGCCTCTGTAGCGGCTGGCCACTCCCCCTCTAGAGACTGGCAACAAAAAGGGGCATGGCCTATAGGAAAGGGGGCATGGCTTGACAGAAGTGCCACAATCTCGAGCCACGCCCCGTTTTCCATCACTGTGGGGGCATGCCCAGTGCTCTGTGAACTGCTGGCGTGCCCCCCAGTCCCTCTGTCTTCCTTGAATAGACGCTTTGCCTTTGGCCTATTTTGGTAAACAACATTGTGGGTTGGGAGGTGGTCAAATTTAAGTGGAAATTACTGGAAATTAATGTTATTTAGGTTAACAATACATTAGGAACAAAAAAAGGCCCAAATTATGTGATTTTAGCTGTCTTTATCAATTTTTGGGGGTCCAAAAGCAAAACACATGAGGGCGGTTTTGGTAAAACCAAAAACAGAAGTAAATACAGATCCAAAACCAAAGCACGGGGTGTGGCGCACATCTCTACTACAGAATATGCTATTCCCTTATTTGCAGACTTCAGATGCCGTTTGAGGACAATTGTACAACATCTCTCCAAACAAAATGTAATTCACATATGATCCAGTATGTGAAGAGACGTTTCAGTGGGAACTTATATTGCATAAACTGAACATCAACTGTAGGACTGACCTAATAATCATTACTGAACATATGGCCTCCTTACTAAACTCTATTTGTTCACCTGGTCAAATTTTTTATGTAAACTGTTTTTATTATTAATTAAAGCAGCATAACATCAATACATTTCCAAAAGAAAGGGACAAAATCAGTACATATCATATACGTCAATACAATACGTATAAAGCGCCCATAGTGTGGGGGGAAAAAATTGTCTGCTTATTTTACATCAAAACATATAGAGGAGAACATTCTAACAAAACAGCTTAGGAAAAATAGGGAGAAAGAGAAAAAGAGAGAAAAGGAGAAAGGAAAGAAGGGAAAAGTTAAGAAATACAGGGTTAGGGGAGAGTGTCTGCGTAGAAAGGACGAGTCTTCTGGAAAATAAGGAAGGGAACTTTATCAATTAGGGATCTGAAACATATTAGAAAAACACATTACTCGGAATGGGAGAGGAACTATGTAGACATATAGGACCGATACACAGGAGACTCTTTAAAGTCACACCAGGGAAACCAGACAGCTGTGAAGCTAACGGTTTTCCCAGATGAGAAGGAGACAAGTTCTTCCATGTCTAAAAAGTAATCGATCTTTGTAAACCATAGTTTAATCGAAGGAGGTGAGGTGGATCTCCAAAGAGTTGGAATAACCGCTTTTGCTGCATTGCTAAGATGTCTTACTAGGGAGCATTTATAGGATTGTGGGCTCGCGGAGGTGTGATTAAGGAGCCAAAACCCCGGGTCTTTCGGGACTACATCTCCCACTATCAGTTCGGAACATTTAAATACCTCTGCCCAAAATGGAGTTATAAGAGGGCAGTCCCACCATATGTGCACAAAGCTCCCTGGGGCGTTTTTACATCTCCAGCAAAGATTCGAGAGAGCGGGAAACATTTTATTAAGAACAAGAGGAGTCCCGTACCACCTATATATGAGTTTATAGAGGGTCTCTAGTGTTGATAAACATAAAGAGCTCGCCTGGGCGTTACTAAATACGGAATCCCAATTGATCTGTGTAGGTAACTCAGGCAGTTCCTTCTCCCAGGAAGACATGAAGGTAGGAGGTTGCGGAAACAAGTCCTCCATGATAAGCGCATAAATTTGTGATATAGTATGTGTGGGAGAACTGGGAGAAACGCATAGTTTTTCGAACTCGGTGAGATCCCTAGTTATATCAGAAAGGTTCTTAGAAGAAGTTATAAAATGGTGCACCTGTAGGAACTTCCAAAAATCTCCGCCATGTATATTCCAATGAGACTGAATATCTGAAAAGGAGCGCACCCTACCCGAGCTCACCAGCTGACCGACCCTGAAAATCCCGGCCTCTGCCCACGGAGCAAAAGCTGTCCCATGGAGACCTGGAACAAATACACCTGGTCAAATTTAACATGAACACATGAAAATGGCTAGCCTCATTCTTACCCACAAATGTGCAGACATAAATGTCTTTCCAGGCCATACAGTATTGTTCATATGCTGTCCATACTTATCCAAAGTCCTGGAAAACTATATTAATTCCCAAAGCAGCAGCTTTTACATAACAACAAATTTCTTTAGTCCATTGCAATCTGGCTTTCATCCAATGCATGCCACAGTAACAATCCTATTATAATCTACAATGAAATTCAGTGTGAACTGGAACATAATCAGATGACTGGTGCATTGTTCCAGGGTTTTGCAAAAGCTTTTGAAAATGCAGAGCAGAATGCAATGTTAAACAAATATAACAGAAAGACAACGGTCTGTAAATCGTCTTCTATCTTTATATATGTGGATTATATGGTGTATATGGTATGTGCACATCTCTAACTTATCGGATCTTACTAAAATGATTACAGTATTATTTATCTTGTGTGAATAGCGCCAAAAATGATTTTGCTTAACAAACATATTGTTATACAAGCCCTCAATTCACATTAGCAAGCTTGACACTTAGGACATAGGGGGCAATTCAAACCTGATCGCTGCTGTTCGTTTTCACACAGCGGGCAATCAGGTACAAACTGCGCATGCGTATGCACCGCAATGCGCAGGCGCGTCGCACAGGTACAAAGCAGATCGCCGATCAGCTATGGGTTTGTGCGACGGATCCCCAGCATGAACCTCAGGAGAAGAACCTTTTAAAGATACCTCTACATGCAAGCTTTGCAAGTCCTGAGGGTACTTATTTTTATACTACCTTAGGCGGTGGGCACTTTTCACGGTCTTCAATTGTGACACTGGGTGCACCATTTAACTAAAGGCACAACCACTAATCACATCGGAAATTGATATATGCACACCTTTACATATGTTGGCAATATTACACTATTTTGTGTTACTCTTCTAATTTTCATACGGACCACCTACGGAGTCAGTGGGAAAGCTAGAAGACCGGCATCAGGAGAAATACGATCTACATTACACGCCTGATATATACATATGATGCGGTACGCATATTATTATTTAATTCTCACTTGGAATTCGCATAACACAGAAGGCTCTGGGTTCTACCATTTTGTACATTTATCTATTTGGACTTTTGAAATAGAGTCCACCCAAGAGGACCTTTCTAGCAGCCCCCCTGAACAGGGGAAGTGTTTTTGAACTTTCTATTTGTAATTTAAAATCATATCAGTCTTGTTATTTAGGTAGCAGCGCTATTTGCACTATTGTTTTTTTTTTTTATATATATATATATATATATATATATATATATCACAACCTCCAATCAGCGGCACTCAGAGACTGGACAACCATCAGAACTTTAAATCATCTTGTGTTTTAATGTGTCCAAAGCTTGCATTCCAACGTTTTCGGGGCACAACCGCCCCTTTGTCAAGGTGAGCAAACAAAGTGCTCCGACAGCAATCCATCTACGGGAACTCCAGTTGCTGTCGGAGCTGACTATGGTGACTTACAAAAAATTAAACAATGACTTGCGCCCTAGCTGCAGCTTGATATACGTCCAAAAGAACACCACTTCTTTCTACATACAACAATACACTGGTGGACGATCTCCAAGCGCTGCTAAGTAAATCTGGAATCCTTGTGTTTTAAGAACCCTCAAAAAAAGCAGAGTACAACAGTATTTGTAAGGGGGTCTCTGTATTTGGCCGTTCACTTGTAGTTTCACCAACGACTGACCTTTGTTAAGTACCCTATGTTCCCATAAAGGTTTCTTTCACCCTCTCTTCAATTCAAGGCACTGTGACATCATCATCTATAGCATACAGGTAATTAGAACCAAGCTTACCTGAATGATAAGCCCTATGTGCATCCAAAGGTATCTTTAATGGATCCTCCTTCTCTAGAATCCTCTATCAATCTTGTGTGCGTGTATACAGCTTCGCAACAACTCTTTTTTTTTTTTAAAACTCCATCAGTCCATTTATATAAAAAAACAATAGTTTCTCTTTAATCACCACAATCCACATAAAAGAGATTAAAATTCCATACAAAAATAGAAGCACCCAATTTATGGACAGGCAGGACCGCTTCCACTTACTCCCCTAAGATGGAATGGGGGGTAGGGTAAAACCCACTACTGGTGTACACCCTGAGGCTGGAGTGACAGGAGAGTGTTGGCTGGAGTGACACATGGGAGAGCTGGCTAGAGTGACAGGAGGGTCTTGACAGTAGTTACACATGGAAGAGCTGGCTGGTGTGACACGGGGGAGCTGGCTGGAGTGACACAGGAGGGTGCTAGCAGGAGTGACACATGGAAGAGCTGGCTGGAGTGACAGGAGAGTGTTGGCTGGAGTGACACATGGGAGAGCTGGCTAGAGTGACAGGAGGGTGTTGGCTGGAGTGACACATGGGGGAGATGGCTGGAGTGACACAGGAGGGTCTTGACAGTAGTTACACATGGGAGAGCTGGCTGGAGTGACACGGGGGAGCTGGCTGGAGTGACACAGGAGGGTGCTAGCAGGAGTGACACATGGAAGAGCTGGCTGGAGTGACAGGAGAGTGTTGGCTGGAGTGACACATGGGAGAGCTGGCTAGAGTGACAGGAGGGTGTTGGCTGGAGTGACACATGGGGGAGATGGCTGGAGTGACACATGGGGGAGATGGCTGGAGTGACACAGGAGGGTCTTGACAGTAGTTACACATGGGAGAGCTGGCTGGAGTGACACGGGGGAGCTGGCTGGAGTGACACAGGAGGGTGCTAGCAGGAGTGACACATGAAAGAGCTGGCTGGAGTGACAGGAGAGTGTTGGCTGGAGTGACACATGGGAGAGCTAGCTAGAGTGACAGGAGGGTGTTGGCTGGAGTGACACATGGGGGAGATGGCTGGAGTGACACAGGAGGGTCTTGACAGTAGTTACACATGGGAGAGCTGGCTGGAGTGACACGGGGGAGCTGGCTGGAGTGACACAGGAGGGTGCTAGCAGGAGTGACACATGGAAGAGCTGGCTGGAGTGACAGAAGAGTGTTGGCTGGAGTGACACATGGGAGAGCTGGCTAGAGTGACAGGAGGGTGTTGGCTGGAGTGACACATGGGAGAGCTGGCTAGAGTGACAGGAGGGTGTTGGCTGGAGTGACACATGGGAGAGTTGGCTGGAGTGACAGGAGGGTGTTGACTGGAGTAACACATGGGGGAGATGAAATTTATTATGTGAATCTGGCTTTTTCAATTATTTTATGTGAAAGTGCTTTTTTTCTGGCTTAAATTTTTTTTTATTTTATGTCGTTCTGGCTTTTTCAATGTATTTTATAGCAGGGGTGTGGTCTAGCAGGCACAAGGCCACATTCCATTTTTGCATGTGCGCTGGCTCGATGTCGTACATAAAAAGGTTTTTTGGCTCTTTGTCACTGACTGGTTGGCCACCCCTGCTCTAGGGCTATTACTCATAAAAAAAAATAAAAAAATCGGCCTCTCATTGTCTGCATTTGTATGGGGAACTCTTGCCTTTCAAATGTTGCCCTTGAAGGAAGAAGTGAGTAGGAGGCTCCACTACAGAGGAAACACGAGCTTACACCTGTCCCTCGCCATCTATATCCTCACCTCTACTGGGAAATCACACTTGGATTTGGTATAACATCCATGTAAATTATTGATTTTAAAAAGCACCTGTAATCAAAACACAATAAAGGATGTATTATAAGGTAAAGCAATACTCATGATAAATCAGCGTATGAATTAATTTACTAGGAAATAGTTCCTAATTAATATTAGTGAGGCCAAATATTGGTTGTGAAAGGCAGTGACTTCTTCCTAGTTCATATCAATAGAGGTTTAAAGTCATAATTGTCTGCCTCTTCTGTGACTAGGGGACCTCAATGAATTAGAAAAGGTGTCCAGGAATCAGAGATGCAACGCATGGTACCAACTTGCTTTGCCACAAATTGTCAAAGCACTTAGGATAACTTCTTATTCCTCTATGGCAATGGCTTAGAGGCATTATTCCTGACCTACAATGTCAGATCACGCTCTATCAATTCTGTCTGAAGGCAACTTCAGTCATCAGTAACGCTGTTAATACAGGAAATGAATGCTGAGCCTTTGTACTATAAACCTTATTTTCTGTATATCATTTTCATAGCAATAAGCCTAATTCTGTAGTAGAGGCAATCCATTGTGACTATGAAACCAATTACAATAGCTAGCAAAGCTCATCTTCTGTCACAGCTAGCGGGCATCACTGTGCACTGTGACATGTCTGCTCACAGAAAACAAAGTGTAGGATACAATGAGATCTCATGTTATCCCCTTGTCTTTAGTGTCATCAAACTCAGGATTAACAATGACCTGCTTTATGGTTTGCCTGTCGAAATGAAACTCAAGCAAGATGAGAGATTGAATCTATTTATTGATGTATTAAGATGTCTATTTAATCTTCTGTCACAACTAAAAGCAAAAAGCAGAGCTTACCTGCAAACAATCTGAACACGTCCATATAAAGATATTACTGTTACATGTATCAGTACTGCAAACCTAAAACTGAATACTGACAATCATTGTTTTTCATCACTAACCTTCATGAGTATGAACATAAGTAAGCAGCTGTGATGAGATGGAGGTGTCAGGAGCTTCAAAACTTGGGTTTAGCCTTCTGAACACCCCTGCTTGTCCACATTGTGTTTAACACTGCTAATTATTGTAAACCACATAATATGAATGTATTTTTTACAACTATTATTAAATCTTGCCACATGTGGTTGTTACTGTTGTGTACACATGCCTTGTTTGTGTATAACTACATGCCATTGTTTCTATATAAGGGCAGCAGGCGACCAACCATGTCACATTCTGCTTTAGCAAACATGCTTGAGCCACACACCGCAGACACGTTCAAGTGAGGACGGTCAAAATAAGCCATGCACAACCTGCGAGCAGAGGGCCAAATGCGTCACTCTCGTGGATGCCCTAGACAGCGCACCCTAGAAGTGTTAATCTTTACTCTCTTCCTTATAAATATATCTCTTTACCATTTTTTATGAAGAATGGTGGGAACTACTCATCAGGGTGGGGCTCTACAGAGAGATGCCTGTGATAGGCAACATGAGAGCCAATCAAAGTAGCTGCCATGCATCTGTCTTAACAATGAAGTGTATTCTAATGTTATTATAATATTGAGAGATTGCCGCTTTGCCGCATTTTATAGAATTTTGTACAATTTATTTTAATTTCCGTAGTCAGTGTAAGACGAATTTATAGCAAACTTTTGCATGCAAAGCAGACAAGCTCACATTTACTTACATGGGATCCGGTCTGAAGGTCGACAGTGTTTAGGTCGACCACTATAGGTCAACAGTCACTAGGTCGACATGTGCTAGGTCGACAGGTCATAGGGTCGACATGAGTTTTTCAAATTTTTTTCATTTTTTGATCTTTTTCATACTTAACGATCCACGTGGACTACGATTGGAACGGTAATCTGTGCTGAGCGAAGCGAGGCAACTTGCCCGAAGCATGGCGAGAGAAACGAGCCATGCGAGGGGACACGGTGCACTATTTGGGGTTCCCGGTCACTCTACGAAGAAAATGACACCAAAAAAACTCATATCGACCTTTTGACCTGTCGACCTAGCACATGTCGACCTTCCAACCCTGTCAACCTAAACATTGTCGACCTAGACACTGTCGATCTAATGATCCACACCCACTTACATAGCCTCTTCCACTAGTAAGTTGTATGTATTTTACATGCTTAAGTATTATTATGGCTCTTCAATGAGTGCAACTAAAAAGGTTGTGTACCACTGGTTTAAATATACAAAGACACAGGGCAGGACAATAGTCCTTCTGGAATGTTCTAAGATCATGACTGTGTGGATATTGAAGCATCCATTGAGAATGCTTTCTTCATATGCCTGCCAAAAACAGAAGTACACTGAGCTTCAGTGCCTACCGTATTGGAAAAGGAGTAAAGATGGTGGCACAACAGCTCGGATTCAGTGTCAAAGGGACTGAAAAAGAGACGCTAGTAAGGTATAGGAGTTGTAATTTTAATGTAGTGAACCAGTATTGTTACATTTTTGCTATTATCGTACACTGTGATCTTGTAAAGCACATGCTGAGAAAAGCTCCACAACACAAGCTCTTGATACTTAAATGTTAGCTACTCAGTGCTGTAAGCAGTCTTCTACATGTTCACAAACAATGAGTGAGCAATAGGTCTCATTATATGCTGATGCCCACAAGATCTGCACGCAGGGAGATAACCCCCAACTGAGAGCAGAGAAATCTGCATTCCTATAGCACATGGTACTTTGATGGATGTGCATAAAACCAGCACCAGATGCTCTGAAAACTAAAGCCTGGAATTTCATGCAGCTCAAGGGGAAAATAACTGCAGTTTTGCTATACACTTGTAAAGCATATGCAAGTCTTAATATGAATAAATATTCCACACACGCAGCAGAAACCATGCACTGCAACATTTAAAGCTTTCTATGTATTATGTACATTTTCCGCTAGCCAAGTGCTATTTTGCCCCATGTTTTCCTAGAACTATTAAGCGCAGACTTCAGTGTTACATATAAAGTGCAGTATTTGGAGACTATGCCCACTTACTGTAGACGCTACCAATACAAATCAGGCACATGCATCAAAGCGGGAAGCGTGTAAATTATCAACATATTCTACAAGAAAATTATATTTGTTAGACTTCTGATACAATTTCCAAGACTGATTTCCCGATTCTGTTAATTGCTACAGCTAATACATGTTTTAATTCGTTAAAGCTGTATTCCGAGAGATCAAATAAACATGTCTTGACTGGTGATGTGTTCATGTGCAAGCAGTAGAAAAAGTAGATTAATGTGAAGAAACATCAACGCGTCTATAGTAGACAGTCTAGACAGTCCCAGAACACTTCATACATTATAATTTCATGTATAGTGTGCGCTACATAATGGTGTACACCAGTGATTTATATTTAGCCAAAATTGCAGATATAACAGCTAGATTACTGTTTTCACAAAATGTAAACTTGTAATATTTAATATGATATATTTAAAAAATATATAATTGTGATGTGTTAATTACACATAATGGATCAGGTCTTCGTTTTATTTGTGAGAGGTATAATTGATGCTACTAGTCCCAATAAAATTTAAATATGATTATTCAGGTCACTTTTTTTTTCATATTGTAAATAAGGATTGTTTTATTCACATAGCCAATAGGGTGTTTATAGAGGTACCCGGTCTCTTGGTCGACCACACTTAGGTCGATAGTCATTAGGTCGACCACTAATGGTCGACATGGTTACTAGGTCGACATGAGTTTTTCACAATTTTTTATACTTTTTTGCACTTTTTCATACCTTACAATCCACGTGGACTACAATTGGAAGCAGTAACCTTTGCCGAATGCAGAGGTAGCGGAGCGAGGCACCTTGCCCGAAGCATGGCGAGGGGACACGGTGCACTAATTGGGGTTCCCGGTCACTTTACGAAGAAAGCGACAAAAAACCCTCCAAAAAACCTAATGTTGACCTTGTCCATGTCGACCTACTGCTTGTGTCAACCTATTTTGGGTGTCGACTTAGTTACTGTCGACCAATAGTGGTCGACCTAAATGTGGTCAACCTTATGAACCACACCCATTTATAGATGGCAAATGGCGTCGACAATCTTGTACTGGTAGCGTATGTCAAGGGGTCATCAAGGGTACATTAGATGGCAAGTTTATATTAGACACTCACAGCCAATAAGTCGAATGTAGATGATATGGGGTGTGTAGAGACCCGAGTGAATCTAGCAAAGTCTATCAGAGTATTTCTGAAATGGCCACAAGGTCACATAGTCCGATGGAATCCCAATTTCTGTCCTGTATTGTGGGAAGAAAATAAGCTGGTGGAGGGAGCGTGATATTTTGGCAGTGTTATGCTGGAAAACCATAGGATTAGTTATTCATATGAACATTCATTTGACACCACCTACTTAAACATCATTGCCGGCAAGGTACAACCTTTCATCCAAGTCAGATGATTAAATAAGAAGAGGCAACGTTTCGGGTCTGCATCAGGAGAATTTCTCTGGCACCCATTTGGACTTGATTACTGTATGGAGTGCCCACCTTCTGCAGCAAATATTATAGATACACATATTTACACACAAGCTCAGAATTGTACTGACGAAACACATAAGGTTCAGTGCCTGGCACACTGTGAAGAGACACCTTAAGCTACTTTGGGTATCATATTCTGTATGGAAGCTTGTCCTCATATGAATCAGTCACTTCTTTGAGATTTCTATCCACAACTGGGTAGGCTACAGTTTGGTGTCAGCTAGTTTGGTCACTTGCAGGGCAAGGTAAAATGATCCTATGGCATCGCTACCAGTTAGGCAATAAGGATAGTCTTGTAGACAGATGATTTATGTTGGATCACAAAGCTACAGATTATTATTTGAGCATTATTGTTCTAGTGTATTTGTAGAAGTTTAATAAATGTGTGTCTTCTGTTTCAGCTAACTATATCAATTTACCCGGCGTCAGTCAGGTTGGGTCATTATGACCCGGGCAGTTTTCACTTGTGTGTAAGGAATCTAATTCAGAACAAAGTGACCATTCGACAGTAAGTAAGGTAAATGAAGATCACGAAAGAGAAATGCGAAACAGAATCTGAGATTTCCTTGGAGAGTCTTGAGGATCTACCAGCAAAAAGTTCAAGGTGGACGGAAAAGGTGTCAAGTTTGTCCTGCAAGAAAAGATTGCAAGACCACCCACACATGCAGAAACTGTAACAAGTTTATTTGCCCCGAACATATTGTTCCATACTGTAGCAAGTGTGCTGACATGCTGCAAGAAAGTGATCAGTATAAGACTTTGCATTTATTTCCCAAAGATCTCGTATTCACTTACACCAAAACATAAAATTTATGTCAAAAAGTTTACTTTTATCTAGTTTAATAACAGTGAGACTAAGGATGTCTATTTTTGTTAATTATTTTCATAGTTTTTCAGAATAGTAAAATAAAGTTCCTAAGATGACTTCTAAGGTCTTTTATTTCACATAAATAACTTTTTTATGAGTCTTTTAACTAAAATATACTGATGGATCTACAAATCTTTGCAAAAAATAAGAAATGTGGGGTAAAATATTTCATGTAATTTCGACCCACCTGACTGCGTAACAATTTTCTACCGTACTGACGCCGGGTTAATGACAATTATCCAGTTAATACAAAACATACTTTTGGACGTATAACAACCCCTCTAATAGGAATTTGTGAATACATATTATAAGCCAGCAGTACTGTTGGGATTTTATTAAACAAAGGCAAATATTGTTTCTGACCTACTTGCGCATCTTAACTGACCAGCTAATATTTATCATGAGCATATTAGATAAAAAATATATTATTGGACGCTGCTATGGATATCTACAGTTCTAAATTTTTGTACATTTTTTCTTTGTTCTATACAATATTTAGTTTAAGCATGCTTTAGGTTTGTTTTTGGTTTGTACTTATAGATGATGCTATCATTCTGTGAACTTACATTTATAGAGATTTTGGTTTATATAGCTGCAATGTGATGAATGCAAGTAATTAATTTATTACCTATAGATGCCTTAAGAGTATAATTGATGTCTGGACTTTGTTTACATTACATATTATAACCAAAAATAAAAAGGCAGAATCATGTCCCATTTCATATTGAAAGACACATTGCCTTTATTAGCATCAAAGGGGCATATTCAATTGTTTTTGCATGCCCTGCTGTGTCTTTAGCAATGGGTATCTAACGGAACTATTCAATTGTTGCACCAATCAGACGCCCATTGCCAGTTAAGGCGCCTGTCAGCTCTGAGTCTGAATGGGCGTCCAAGGTCCGGGTCTGGGCACTTTGGGTTCCCAAACTACTGACTTAACACATTTTTGTGTTAAAATGTGAATGCCGCGGCTAATGGACATCTATCGGAGCAACAATTGAATAGCTCTGATAGAAGAACATTCCTTCAAATGGCCAGCAGGTGGCGCATGCCACAACTGAATCGGTCCCAAAGAGTTTATCTGTTCTAGACAAACAAACACTACTGACGGCATACCTTCAGTACGTCATATAAAGATTTTATTAAAATAAAACAAAAATTGCAGTTACATAACATATCACATTGTGTTTTTGTCGCTACATGCAGACAGTGTTACAGTGCACAGTTTCTGGAACAGTGTATTACAATGGACTGCACACAGCAGAACAGCTAAAAATAATGCACTATACAAGCTCTAAGCTCCTGCCTAAAAATCAGCATGTTCAGAACAGTTTCATAGCACTACACCAAAATTATGCAGAAGTTGTATTCGGTCTTGTACTACTAGCTATCAAATATACAGTCACTGCATAAGTGTTCTGTGGGGTCATGTTTAGGGCCTTAAAGCTTTCAATGGTGGACCATGAATAAAATAAGATGAATATTTTCCCTTTAAAAAAATAAAATAAAAAAGCTATGTTCTCAAATGGGTCTTCAACCTCGGCTTTCTACCAATTATTTTTTGTTTTCATGGCTAATTAAGGCCAAATGAATCTAGCTAATGTGGAGTTTAGGACTTCAACAACAAGAATAAAAACAACATCCCCCACCCTAAAGAAACAATAAAAACATTTATTTGTGATAATAAAAGGAGATGTTTTGTGCAATGAAACAAATATAAAAAATGCATACAAACTTACAATCCTACACAACAAGGAACAGTTCAAGGTAAAAAGACACAAAATATAAAAGGATAAAAAAAAAATGTAAAAGAAGATATCAGTAACATCAATCCATTAACATAGAGGAATCATTTGGTGATTTCGGTCATGTAATGATAGGATTTAAAGCCTCAAACACAAGATAAGAGAATTTAAAATTTGCATATGTCCACTGCAACCAAACTCCCTCAAGCCACCTTAAGATTATTAAGTGTTGTTTTGCAGTAAGTAGGCGGTGCAACTTATTGTAAAGGTTTCACAAAGGTCAGACATAGATCCTTCTGCTGCCAGGTAACACGCAATGATCTCCATTAATAGCATTCCAAGCATGTATCTGTCTGTGAGTAACATAGTAGGGTGAATGAGTTCATTTGCTATTGCAAACCATGAGGCCTGCATTAACCACATAACTCCCCAGTCTATCGGTTACATACAACCTGGGTGAACTAGAGACTCACAACATTGAATAAATAATGAGACTCTGGCACAAGTTATTGATAAATAAGCCTCATAATGCTTTGGTTATAAACATTTTGTAGCAATTTAAACCCAGTGAACATTATCCAATTCTGGATTACTTGATCTAACCACATGTATGATGTTCCTTATAATATAACAAATATTGAATTATACATCCAGTGCAAAACAATCTACGGTAAAAAAAATATAAAGTAATAAAAAAAAGTGTTAATTGTAACCACAGTTGTTAAAAACCAAGAATAAGCACTAAGGAGCCCCTGATAAAGATGACTGGCTGCACATGCAGCTTAGCATCATACGTTAAAGGACATGGTATTAAAAAACAAAAATAGTATTTACTTGGCAAGTAATTTAAGAATTAGAACCCCAATATATCACTGTTACTACTGTGCACAGATGTGACCAAGCAAACAAAAGGTGTAAGATTTACAAACCTTGTTGTTTATTAATGTTTCATTAATGTAGCCAGTATGCTGCACTTGTCTAGGAACCGTTGTACTATTCAGGGAAACTCATTAACACATCTGCCGGATATCTGACAGATTAAAATGGATTAAATTTCCATGTTTTGAATGTAGATCCCCCCCCCCCCAAAAAAAAAAAAAAAAAAAAAAATCAATCAAACTAGAAGCCCTACCTCCAGTACAAGCACAGCACAGCAGCTACTGATGACAAAGCCAGCATTCCCAGCACGGACAATACACAGCCAATGTTAGCTACACTGACCATGCTTCTGATATTAACGTTAGACTATATTTACACTTTACTATTAGAAGACAACTAAAACACAGAAGACAATGGAGACACTTAGTGATGTGAACCATTGCACTATCGGTGGGAAGATATTTTTTAAGAGCCCAACACAATTCTTAAAAGAAGAAAAAAGGCAAACAGCTACTAGAACGTTCCAGAACTAAAATATATATATTTATATATAACAAGCAAATACAATTAAGACTCATGCATGCTCTAAGAGAAATGATGAATTTGGCACCAATATATTACACTAAACTCAATGTTTTTGCAGCATGAATTCCCAACAGTTACATGGACTAATGTAATCAGTCACAAGAGAGAGGTTTGTTTGTCCGAAGCACAACCTTTGCCAGCTGCTCTCTCTCTCTCCTCCCATAACCATCTGTAACATACATACATTTTACACAACATGCCTTGAACAACTGATCTTCCTGAGGACCATTACAAATAATTGATGTCACTTTGGTGGTCTTCATTTGAATATGACAATCACAATTAACAGTTCCGCGGTGAATGATCTGTAACCTCTACATCACCAGCCCTAAACACCTACCATGCCGCCAACAGATTTATTTGGCTCAAAACTAAATAGGATTTATGCAGCTAAATACCAAAACGTAGTGCTAATGTGTAAAAGGACTCATCATTAACCTTGTCATTTTGGCATGTCTTCAATCTCTGTTGAACGGCTAGTTCATTTCTCTCATACATGGAAGGAAAAATACTATTACTTTCAGATACCGAAAATTACCATTTAATAACAGTGACAGGGCCTGTAAAACGTATTCATTATTTCCCTTAATAATATTGTGTAAGGAAACATAAAGGGACATATTGTGAAAGGGAGCGAAAGCACAAACTCAAATATTTATGTACACACGTTAAATACATTCCATCTTAAGTGTCCAGCAGGTTTGAGTTTTCCGATTGGAGGAAAGAGAGAGACGAGGCACTGAAATTCCAGTAAAATGTTAATAGGCTCTTAAATAATCAAGCAGCTGTACACAGAGAATCTTTCCCTCCATACGAGAACAAAATTCCAAAGCCACACAGGAATGATCATTGCTGTATAAGATGGAATACGTAATGCGTTAATAAATTTACCTAAGATTGGTTTTTCAAAGCAGACAGCTTTAAGGGCTGAATTTAAAGAGACAATAGTAATACACACAAAGCAAGCCTGAATTTTGCATGTATTGCTATTGCCCTTTTAAACCCAGCCCTCAAAGCCGCTGACTTTGAAAAAACGATCTTTAGTAATTTTACCCCCACATGTCACTATATTCCACTATTCATTACATTTAAACACAGTCTCATTAAGTTTATAGTTTATTCATTTTTCCGATGTGTAGTAGCATGTTAGGCTGTGTTCTAGCTGTGGCCTTTGTGCGGCAGAAGCGGTCCTATTCATCATACGCATTCCTCAGCAGACATCAAGAGAGGATTGATGTATTCAAAACCCTCAAATTCAGATTGGTCAATCTTCCTCATCACATCCCTGGTAGAATAAGAGAAGACATCAGTAACAAGCTGGAAAAGCAGGGTGTAAAATACTGTGCAATCACACTACATGGGGGGCCTGTTATCAAGATCAAATGGGAAGGAGAAGCAAGCTTGTATTATTGGTGCCAATTACTGGTGTAAATGAGTCTTTCTCCAGTCTAGTTAAATCATTACATTATATATTTTTATAGTGGGAATATTCACATGCCATCCAGGTGTGGATGTTAATAACTCCTTTGATGTATTGTAGATTTGCAAAGACCATACTGCAGCAAGCAAATTATCATATAAAAACATTGTTCCCATATTATCATTTTTATTCTGATCTTACTACTTATTAAGGGCAAAGCTAGGTGTGACTGGGCCTGGGAGATGCTGGTGCCCGCAAGCTACCACTGGCATGCGTGTGTGGGGGGCAACAACATAGATCTACAGGTTCCATAGTCATTGCTAGCCCTGCAACCCCTATAACAATCCTGAATACTGAAAGTTCTGATCATGAATGGGGGGTCTGATGGCCCTGTGGAGAGGGTCAGTTATACTGGGCACGCACTAGGCAACATAACGGCCGTTTGAGCAAATGGGCTGCATACTGCAAGCGGGTTAGTCAAGGTATACAAATAATACGCCTGTGAACTACGCTGTGCACAGACATATTGCGCCAGCTGTGCAGCACTGCCGATGAGCGATACAGTATATTAGGCCTGGCCATCCTGTGGCTCTCCAGCTGTTGTGAAACTACACACCCCAGCATTCCCGGCCACAGTTTTAACATTCCATAATAGCAACAGCATGCTGTGACCTGCAGTTTCACAAGAGCTGGAGAGCCGCAGGTTGGCCAGTCCTGCAGTATATCTTCCGATATATCAGTGTATCTGGCTGTATATACAGACAGTCTTTATATATGGAATTTTGTATCTGGTTAGGTACGTCTAATTTATCTAAAATATAGGTCACTGGGGGTGCTCCCCTAGAGTTATAAATGTTAATTGGATAAAACAAGAAGAAAAAAGCTACTTTTGTGGGGAGACTTAAAGTATAAGCTTATTTCTATAATATTAAAATATATACAGCTCTCAAGGAACACTGCAAGTGTGTCTTTCAGGTACAAAGTGCTACTTGCTCATAAGCATATATACACGTACAGTACAATGCGTTTCAAGATTTATGTAGAGCATTATCACAAAAGTTGCATAAATATGTATTCCAAGCACTTTACAACTTGTTTCAATATTCAAAATAGTATCTGTAAAGTCATATGAATATTTCTACATGCAATACAAACTGAATCTACATGTGATACAATACAAATATATACATAAATGTATAACAAAAACCACACCTTTGTATGCCAGATGTTGCATTCCTGACGTTATTTCCATGTTCTAAGACCCTAACTTTTAGAGCTCTAGTAATCATTCCTACATATTTTAGTCCACATTCACATCCAAGCGGTAGATTATACCCGTGTTGCGATTGGAAAAAACCAAAACTTTTGTTTCCATCTCCTCTCCATTCCGGTCTGTTGTCTTGTGTTTTTTAACTATATATGTATAGGCTTTGCATGTGTTGCAGGTATATGTACCTTTTATTTTCTACTAGCGTTTGCGCGCAGCATCACTCACGTGGATATCTGTTATTATTTAGTGGAACTCATTTTACAAACACAGTAATGGCATCTAATATTGTGATGCATACTAATTAGTGATTAATAGGGGTCATTCTGACACGTTCGTTCGCTGCTTTTTATCGCAGCTGAGCGAACGGGTACCCACTGCGCATGCGCCGGCGCCGGGCTGCGATCGCCTCTACCTGATTGACAGGCAGAGGCGGTCGCTGGGCGGGAGGGGGCGGAACGGCGGCGTTTGGCCGCCGTTTCGAGGGTGCAGCTGGACGGTGCGGGGGGTGGCCTGCAGCGGCTGCGTGACATCATATGCAGCCACTGCGGGCCGGGGAGCGACGAGTAGCTCCTGGCCAGCACGCTAAAGCTGCACCGGTCGGGAGCTACTCTTGAAGTGCAAAGGCATCGCCGCTGTGCGATGCCTTGGGACTTCTGCAGGGTGGGCCGGCACTGACATGCGGGGCGGACTAGCCCTGTGCCGGGGCGTCCCCCGCATGTCAGTGTGAATGATCGTAGCTGTGCTAAATTTAGCACAGCTACGATCATCTCGGAATGAGGGCCAATAAATGGTTGGATTGTCCTGCAAAACAGATCTTGAGAATTATATTTTATATATATATATATATATATATATATATATATATACACACACATATATATATATATATATATATATATACACACACACACACACACACATAATAACGTTTCAATGTTATTTCATCAACATTTTCATCAGGGCATGCCCTGATGAAAATGTTGATGAAATAACATTGAAACGTCGGCCTATTGGAGCTGTCTTGTGTTTTTCTTGCCGTGAGTGCCGCCGGATCATTCCTCGCTCTCTCTCTCTCTCTCTATATATATATATATATATATATATATATATGTACACACATATACATATACACACACACACACACACACACACACACACACACACACACACTGATTCAAAGGTGTCAGTCCACCCTTTTGTTTCAAAAACTGTGCAGGGAATGGGAAAACTGAATACTCCAGTAAGGTATGGGTGAGGAGGGCTATCTTTTAGGGTATGTACCGAACATGGACGGCATCTTGAAATCGTCCATCTTGAATCTAAATCAGTTTTTTCAAATGGAAAGGGGGTCGTGTAACATGTCAAACAACATCAAAATTTGCTGAAAAGTTCATTGCTGCAAACAGATTTGAAATAGCAGTTATGGTTCAAAAGCTACAACACTTTTTTTGTGGGAATTACAGGCTGAACTGTCCTCCATAAAGGACAGTCATTTAATGTGTTCAACATGTTGTCCCTCTTGGTCAACACAAATTCTGACACAGGTACTGGAGTGACCAGAATCCACACTGGATGGAACTTTCCAAGGTTGTGGGTAACGTAAAGGTTATGGTGTGGGATATGGGGTAACCGTGTAATTGGACCCATTTTCATTGACCAGAACCTAAATGCACAATGCTACTTCAAAATGCTGCAAGAAGTGGTGTTCCCCTCAGTTCTGAATGAAGATGGCAGCTTCCCTGTTACTTTCAGCAGGATGGGGCTCCACCACACTACGGAGCAGCTGTTCGTCAGTGGTTAGATGGTCAATTTCCTGGTCATTGGATTGGCCGACATGGTTCAGTGGAATGGCCCACCCAGATCACCTGACCTCACACCACTTGACTTTTATCTGTGGGGTCACTTAAAGCAACATGTGTATGCGGAGAAAATAAGAAACAGACATCTCCAGCAACGCTTTGAAGAAGCGTGGGCCAGCATTTCTGCGGAAATTCTTCTGTGAGTGCATGACGACTGGATCCAGCGCCTTCGAATTTGTGTTGACCAAGAGGGACAACATGTTGAACACATTAAATGACTGTCCTTTATGGAGAACAGTTCACCCTGTAATTTCAACAAATAAAGTGTTGTAACTTTTGATCCATAACTGCTATTTCAAATCTGTTTGCAGCAATAAACTTTTCAGCAAATGCTGATGTTTGGTGTTTGACATGTTACACGACCCCCTTTCCATTTGAAAAAACTGACTTAGACTCCAGATGGCGCCCATGTTCGGTACATACCCTAAAACAGGCATGTCCAAACTGCGGCCCTCCAGCTGTTGAGAAACTAAACATCCCAGCATGCCCTGACACAGCTTTAGTATTCTCTGACAGCAAAACTGTGTTAGGGCATGCTGGGATATGTAGTTTCACAACAGCTGGAGGGCCGCAGTTTGGACATGCCTGCCCTAAAAGATAGCCAATCTTAACCAAACCTTACTGGAGTATTCAAATTTCCCATTTCCTGCACAGTTTTTGAAACAAAAGGGTGTACTGCGACTTTTGAATCACCCTGTATATATATCTATGTATTTATATATGCATACTATATAAATGTCGACCTATGGGGTGTGCAATATATGTACAGTATATACTGTATATTTATATACATAGAGTCATTTTGGAATTGAGGAGCGTGTGCAAATTCAAAAATAATTTTGTTGGCCTCCATTGTTCATAAACAGTCCCCAGAAGTACATCTGTCCCCCCCCCCAAAAAAAAATAATAATAATTAAAAAAAAAAAATTATATATATATATATATATATATATATATATATAGAGAGAGAGAGAGAGAGAGAGAGAGAGAGAGAGAGAGAGAGAGAGAGAGAATCATTTTTGGTTTGAGGAGTGTCAAGGGTCTGTACAAACACATCCATTACAACTTTATTATAAGTATAGCTATACATGCTTGTTCCTTATTTGTTGAAAATTACTTTTGACGATATCCAGATGATAACATTAGATGACAAGATCTCCTCCAGCTCATAGCTACTTTCTCATCCAAATGGGTCTTGAGATCCTGATCCATTAATAGGATTTGCCAATGGTTTTGGACAGTGCCGTTTATTGCGGCGGGCGAGCCACGCAACCGCACAGGGCGCCCACCGCGGCACTTCTTCAGCACTAAATCCCCCCTCCCCTCTCCTCCCGAGTGCCCAGCTCGGGGGGCAGGGTTTCGCGGAATGACGCGTTTGCGTCGTGACGTCACGACGCAAACGCGTCATTCCGCGAAACCCCGCCCCCCGAGCTGGGCGCTCGGGAGGAGGGAGAAGGGGCAGCCAAGCCAGCCGGCGCCGCGCAGACGAGGGAGAGGCGGTTGAAGAGCGGGAAGAACCCTTCAAATGTAAGTCAGCCCCTCTCCCTCTCTCTCCCTCCCTCCCTCCCCCCTCACCACCACCACCTGCCGTACTGTGTAAAATGGGGACACCTGTCTTCGGAATGTGCAAAATGGGGACACTTGCCTGCCGTAATATGTAAAATGGGGACGCAGTCTGCCGGAATGTGTAAAATGGGGGCACTTTCCTGCCGTACTGTGTAAAACTGGGATACTTTCCTGCCGCAACGTGTAAAATGGGGACACTTTCCTGCCGCAATGTGTAAAATGGGGGCACGTGCCAGCCGCAATGTGTAAAATGGGGGCACTTGCCTGCCGTACTGTGTAAAATGGGGGCACGTGCCTGCCGCAATGTGTAAAATGGGGACTCTTGCCTGCCGTACTGTGTAAAATGGGGGCACGTGCCTGCCGCAATGTGTAAAATGGGGACACTTGCCTGCCGCAATGTGTAAAATGGGGACACTTGCCTGCCGCAATGTGTAAAATGGGGACACTTGCCTGCCGCAATGTGTAAAATGGGGACACTTGCCTGCTGTACTGTGTAAAATGGGGGCACGTGCCTTCCACAATGTGTAAAATGGGGACACTTGCCTGCCGTACTGTATAAAATGGGGACACTTTCCTGCCGCAATGTGTAAAATGGGGACACTTTCCTGCCGCAATGTGTAAAATGGGGGCACGTGCCAGCCGCAATGTGTAAAATGGGGACACTTGCTTGCCGTACTGTGTAAAATGGGGGCACGTGCCTGCCACAATGTGTAAAATGGGGACACTTGCCTGCCGTACTGTGTAAAATGGGGACACTTGCCTGCCGTACTGTGTAAAATGGGGACACTTTCCTGCCGCAATGTGTAAAATGGGGACACTTGCCTGCCGTACTGTGTAAAATGGAGGCACGTGCCTGCCGCAATGTGTAAAATGGGGACACTTGCCTGCCGTACTGTGTAAAATGGGGGCAAGTGCCTGCCGCAATGTGTAAAATGGGGACTCTTGCCTGCCGTACTGTGTAAAATGGGGGCACGTGCCTTCCACAATGTGTAAAATGGGGACACTTGCCTGCCGTACTGTATAAAATGGGGACACTTTCCTGCCGCAATGTGTAAAATGGGGACATTTTCCTGCCGCAATGTGTAAAATGGGGGCACGTGCCTGCCGCAATGTGTAAAATGGGGACACTTGCCTGCCGTACTGTGTAAAATGGGGGCACGTGCCTGCCACAATGTGTAAAATGGGGACACTTGCCTGCCGTACTGTGTAAAATGGGGACACTTGCCTGCCGTACTGTGTAAAATGGGGACACTTGCATGCCGTACTGTGTAAAATGGAGTCGCGTGCCTGCTGTAATGTGTAAAATGAGGCCTTTTTTTTTTTTTATCCTGTGGTGGCCGTGATGATGAGATCAGATGAGGCCACGCCCATCTTAAAGCCATGCCCATTTTAACTAGGCCACGCCCCCTTGCATGGTTTTCCTCTTTATATCTATGGGGGGGCATTTTTTCTTATGTTTATATGGGGGGGGGGGGTGCATTTTTAAATCTCGCACTGGGAGCCAAATTGGCTAGAAACGGCCCTGGTTTTGGATTATTTGTTTTATATCTTGCCCACAAATCTTACTTGGTTGTTCTGCTTGGGTTTCTTATTTGTTGGAAAACTAAGTGTTCATCTTTTAATTTTGGATGTAAGACCGAGGGCTTTCTTAATGCTCTTATGACTGTAGCCTGTGTCACAAAGTCTTGCTACCAACTGTTTGCTTCTTTTCTTAAAGGTTGTACCATCGGAGCAATTTCTCTATAAACCCAGAAATTATGCTACACAATGGAAGAACCACTAGGAAAGATCCAGATTTTTTGTGTATGTTGGGGAGCATGTAAATGTTGGTACCTTGGGATTGCCAACTTTAAGGTACCCCTGTTTCTGTTTGGAAATGGTGTTATTTTTGGGGCCTACGGTTATCATTCTGGTGTACTGTACTTGCAATGTAGCCATTTCTAACATGATAGATCTAAAAGTTGTCTGAAGGCTTCCTTGGTGTATTTTTCTTTTGGCCATGGCACTATGTTACCTCTTTATCAAGAAAGTTTTAAGATGATGCTGTCCCATTATTTTAATTCTTGTAGTGCCGCCTTCTTATTTCTGGCGAGGTTGTGATCAAATTCTGGTTTATCTTTATTGTCCAGGTCTGCTGAGATGATTTCTTTGAAGTCCCTAACCTCTGGACAGATAATGTCTTGAGGGAATAAAGGTGATCTTTTTCCTACAAATTGGTCTTTTGGACAATTTGTGTATAGCTGTGTGTCTTCTTGTGGTTTATAAGCTCCTCAAGGGTTTCTACAGCTAGAAGTTCATCTTCAGAGGTAAGAGTGGATGGGTCATCATCATTATTCGTTAAATCCTAGTTGGATATGTTAGGGTATATGATTTTCCACTTGCATGTATACTTATTTTCATGATACCATTGGTAATTTATAAAAGTGTACTGAATAATAAGAATTTACTTACCGATAATTCTATTTCTCGTAGTCCGTAGTGGATGCTGGGAACTCCGTAAGGACCAGGGGGGAATAGCGGCTCCGCAGGAGACTGGGCACAAAAGTAAAAGCTTTAGGACTACCTGGTGTGCACTGGCTCCTCCCCCTATGACCCTCCTCCAAGCCTCAGTTAGGATACTGTGCCCGGACGAGCGTACACAATAAGGAAGGATATTGAATCCCGGGTAAGACTCATACCAGCCACACCAATCACACCGTACAACCTGTGATCTGAACCCAGTTAACAGCATGATAACAGAGGAGCCTCTGAAAAGATGGCTCACAACAATAATAACCCGATTTAGTTAACAATAACTATGTACAAGTATTGCAGACAATCCGCACTTGGGATGGGCGCCCAGCATCCACTACGGACTACGAGAAATAGAATTATCGGTAAGTAAATTCTTATTTTCTCTGACGTCCTAGTGGATGCTGGGAACTCCGTAAGGACCATGGGGATTATACCAAAGCTCCCAAACGGGCGGGAGAGTGCGGATGACTCTGCAGCACCAAATGAGAGAACTCCAGGTCCTCCTCAGCCAGGGTATCAAATTTGTAGAATTTTACAAACGTATTTGCTCCTGACCAAGTAGCTGCTCGGCAAAGTTGTAAAGCCGAGACCCCTCGGGCAGCCGCCCAAGATGAGCCCACCTCCCTTGTGGAGTGGGCATTTACAGATTTTTGGCTGTGGCAGGCCTGCCACAGAATGTGCAAGCTGAATTGTACTACAAATCCAACGAACAATAGTCTGCTTAGAAGCAGGAGCACCCAGCTTGTTGGGTGCATACAGGATAAACAGCGAGTCAGATTTTCTGACTCCAGCCGTCCTGGAAACATATATTTTCAGGGCCCTGACAACGTCTAGCAACTTGGAGTCCTCCAAGTCCCTAGTAGCCGCAGGCACCTCCATAGGTTGGTTCAGGTGAAACGCTGAAACCACCTTAGGGAGAAACTGAGGACGAGTCCTCAATTCCGCCCTGTCCGAATGGAAAATCAGATAAGGGCTTTTACAGGATAAAGCCGCCAATTCTGACACGCGCCTGGCCCAGGCCAGGGCCAACAGCATGACCACCTTCCATGTGAGATATTTTAACTCCACAGATTTAAGTGGTTCAAACCAATGTGACTTTTGGAACCCAAAAACTACATTGAGATCCCAAGGTGCCACTGGAGGCACAAAAGGAGGCTGTATATACAGTACCCCTTTTACAAACGTCTGAACTTCAGGGACTGAAGCTAGTTCTTTTTGGAAGAAAATTGACAGGGCCGAAATTTGAACCTTAATGGACCCCAATTTCAGGCCCATAGACACTCCTGTTTGCAGGAAATGTAGGAATCGACCCAGTTGAAATTCCTCCGTCGGCCTTACTGGCCTCGCACCACGCAACATATTTTCGCCAAATGCGGTGATAATGTTTTGCGGTTACATCCTTCCTGGCTTTGATCAGGATAGGGATGACTTCATCCGGAATGCCTTTTTCCTTCAGGATCCGGCGTTCAACCGCCATGCCGTCAAACGCAGCCGCGGTAAGTCTTGGAACAGACAGGGTCCTTGCTGGAGCAGGTCCCTTCTTAGAGGTAGAGGCCACGGATCCTCCGTGAGCATCTCTTGAAGTTCCGGTTACCAAGTCCTTCTTGGCCAATCCGGAGTCACAAATATAGTGCTTACTCCTCTCCATCTTATAATTCTCAGTACCTTGTGTATGAGAGGCAGAGGATGGAACACATACACTGACCGGTACACCCACGGTGTTACCAGAGCGTCTACAGCTATTGCCTGATCTGCTGAGGAAGTCTGCTTCCCAGTTGTCCATTCCCGGAATGAACACTGCTGACAGTGCTATCACATGATTTTCCGCCCAGCGAAGAATCCTTGCAGCTTCTGCCATTGCCCTCCTGCTTCTTGTGCCACCCTGTCTGTTTACGTGGGTGACTGCCGTGATGTTGTCCGACTGGATCAACACCGGCTGACCTTGAAGCAGAGGTCTTGCTAAGCTTAGAGCATTGTAAATGGCCCTTAGCTTCAGGATATTTATGTGAAGTGATGTCTCCAGGCTTGACCATAAGCCCTGGAAATTCCTTCCCTGTGTGACTGCTCCCCAGCCTCGCAGGCTGGCATCCGTGGTCACCAGGACCCAGTCCTGAATGCCGAATCTGCGGCCCTCTAGAAGATGAGCACTCTGCAACCACCACAGGAGGGACACCCTTGTCCTTGGTGACAGGGTTATCCGCTGATGCATCTGAAGATGCGACCCGGACCATTTGTCCAGCAGGTGCCACTGGAAAGTTCTTGCGTGGAATCTGCCGAATGGGATTGCTTCGTAGGAAGCCACCATTTTTCCCAGAACCCTTGTGCATTGATGCACTGAGACTTGGCTCGGTTTTAGGAGGTTCCTGACTAGCTCGGATAACTCCCTGGCTTTCTCCTCCGGGAGAAACACCTTTTTCTGGACTGTGTCCAGGATCATCCCTAGGAACAGAAGACGAGTCGTCGGAACCAGCTGCGATTTTGGATTGAGAATCCAACCGTGCTGCCGCAACACTACCTGAGATAGTGCTACACCGACCTCCAACTGTTCTCTGGATCTTACCCTTATCAGGAGATCGTCCAAGTAAGGGATAACTAAAACTCCCTTCCTTCGAAGGAGTATCATCATTTCGGCCGTTACCTTGGTAAAGACCCGGGGTGCCGTGGACCATCCAAACGGCAGCGTCTGAAACTGATAGTGACAGTTCTGTACCACAAACCTGAGGTACCCTTGGTGAGAAGGGTAAATTGGGACATGAAGGTAAGCATCCTTGATGTCCCGAGACATCATGTAGTCCCCTTCTTCCAGGTTCGCAATCACTGCTCTGAGTGACTCCAACTTGAATTTGAACCTCCGTATGTAAGTGTTCAAAGATTTTAGATTTAGAATCGGTCTCACCGAGCCGTCCGGCTTCGGTACCACAACAGTGTGGAATAATACCCCGTTCCCTGTTGCAGGAGGGGTACCTTGATTATCACCTGCTGGGAATACAGCTTGTGAATGGCTTCCAAAACTGCCTCCCTGTCAGAGGGAGACGTCGGTAAAGCCGACTTTAGGAAAACGGCGAGGGGGAGACGTCTCGAATTCCAATTTGTACCCCTGAGATATCACCTGAAGGATCCAGGGGTCTACTTGCGAGTGAGCCCACTGCGCGCTGAAATTCATTGAGACGGGCCCCCACCGTGCCTGATTCTGCTTGTAAAGCCCCAGCGTCATACTGAGGGCTTGGCAGAGGCGGGAGAGGGCTTCTGTTCCTGGAAACTGGCTGATTTCTGCAGCCTATTTTCCTCTCCCTCTGTCACGGGGCAGAAAAGAGGAACCTTTTGCCCGCTTGCCCACGAAAGGACTGCGCCTGATAATACGGCGTCTTCTCATGTTGAGAGGCGACCTGGGGTACAAACGTGGATTTCCCAGCTGTTGCCGTGGCCACCAGGTCTGAAAGACCGACCCCAAATAACTCCTCCCCTTAATAAGGTAATACTTCCAAATGCCGTTTGGAATCCGCATCACCTGACCACTGTCGTGTCCATAACCCTCTACTGGCAGAAATGGACAACGCACTTAGACTTGATGCCAGTCGGCAAATATTCCGCCTGTGCATCACGCATATATAGAAATGCATCTTTTAAATGCTCTATAGGCAATAATATACTGTCCCTATCTAGGGTATCAATATTTTCAGTCAGGGAATCCGACCACGCCAACCCAGCACTGCACATCCAGGCTGAGGCGATTGCTGGTCGCAGTATAACACCAGTATGTGTGTAAATACATTTTAGGATACCCTCCTGCTTTCTATCAGCAGGATCCTTAAGGGCGGCCATCTCAGGAGAGGGTAGAGCCCTTGTTCTTAAAAGCGTGTGAGCGCTTTATCCACCCTAGGGGGTGTTTCCCAACTCACCCTAACCTCTGGCGGGAAAGGATATAATGCCAATAACATTTTAGAAATTATCAGTTGTTATCGGGGGAAACCCACGCATCATCACACACCTCATTTAATTTCTCAGATTCAGGAAAACTACAGGTAGTTTTTCCTCACCGAACATAATACCCCTTTTTGGTGGTACTCGTATTATCAGAAATGTGTAAAACATTTTTCATTGCCTCAATCATGTAACGTGTGGCCCTACTGGAAGTCACATTTGTCTCTTCACCGTCGACACTGGAGTCAGTATCCGTGTCGGCGTCTATATCTGCCATCTGAGGTAACGGGCGCTTTAGAGCCCCTGACGGCCTATGAGACGTCTGGACAGGCACAAGCTGAGTAGCCGGCTGTCTCATGTCAACCACTGTCTTTTATACAGAGCTGACACTGTCACGTAATTCCTTCCAACAGTTCATCCACTCAGGTGTCGACCCCCTAGGGGGTGACATCACTATTACAGGCAATCTGCTCCGTCTCCACATCATTTTTCTCCTCATACATGTCGACACAAACGTACCGACACACAGCACACACACAGGGAATGCTCTGATAGAGGACAGGACCCCACTAGCACTTTGGGGAGACAGAGGGAGAGTTTGCCAGCACACACCAGAGCGCTATATATATACAGGGATAACCTTATATAAGTGTTTTTCCCCTTATTAGCTGCTGTATTTTTAATACTGCGCGTAATTAGTGCCCCCCTCTCTTTTTTAACCCTTTCTGTAGTGTAGTGACTGCAGGGGAGAGCCAGGGAGCTTCCCTCCAACGGAGCTGTGAGGGAAAATGGCGCCAGTGTGCTGAGGAGATAGGCTCCGCCCCCTTCTCGGCGGCCTTATCTCCCGTTTTTCTGTGTATTCTGGCAGGGGTTAAATTCATCCATATAGCCCAGGAGCTATATGTGATGCATTTTTTGCCATCCAAGGTGTTTTTATTGCGTCTCAGGGCGCCCCCCCCCCCAGCGCCCTGCACCCTCAGTGACCGGAGTGTGAAGTGTGCTGAGAGCAATGGCGCACAGCTGCAGTGCTGTGCGCTACCTTGTTGAAGACAGGACGTCTTCTGCCGCCGATTTTCCGGACCTCTTCTGTCTTCTGGCTCTGTAAGGGGGCCGGCGGCGCGGCTCTGGGACCCATCCATGGCTGGGCCTGTGATCGGTCCCTCTGGAGCTAATGTCCAGTAGCCTAAGAAGCCCAATCCACTCTGCACGCAGGTGAGTTCGCTTCTTCTCCCCTTAGTCCCTCGATGCAGTGAGCCTGTTGCCAGCAGGACTCACTGAAAATAAAAAACCTAACTTAAACTTTTTCACTAAGCAGCTCAGGAGAGCCACCTAGTGTGCACCCTTCTCGTTCGGGCACAAAAATCTAACTGAGGCTTGGAGGAGGGTCATAGGGGGAGGAGCCAGTGCACACCAGGTAGTCCTAATGCTTTTACTTTTGTGCCTAGTCTCCTGCGGTGACCTGCTATTCCCCCCTGGTCCTTACGGAGTTCCCAGCATCCACTAGGACGTCAGAGAAATTAGATTATGGGATATACGAATATATATACAGTATACACACACATATATATATATATATATATATATATGCAAACAGTACAGTACTTTTGTCAGGATACATATATCATCATGTTTGGAATAGTATAATTATTAAGACTACAAAAGGTGTAGTTTTCTGTTGCACTTTTATCATATTACATGTAGCTTAAATTCACCCTATACACTACATTAAGACATATGCATACCATGTTTTGCTTGACAATAAATGTTTAAAAAAAAATTAACAAGTGGGTTGAACCAATTTAGGGTACAAAAAGATGGTCAGCATAGCTCCATTAGTAAAGTACTCAGGGGGCTTAGACTAAGAATCTCGACACTATATAAATATAACTCGTGTCATGTTAATTAAGAGGCTCATGGGTATATTGATCAAAGCTTGGAGAGAGATAAAGTACCAGCCAATAAGCTTCTGTCATTTTACAGGCTGTCTCCAACCTTTGATAAATCTCCCCCCTCAGACACATAGTTACCTCAGTATTATCTTATTGCTTGGGGTTTGATACTGAGCTTTGCCCAGGTTGAAAGAAAGTCTTGGACTCATGGGATGATTAATATTATAAACCTGCTTCCCTGACTTGTAATGGGTATGGCTGTCTAAGTCGACCTGAAAAAGGATGACAGACACAAGGTCGACAGCTGAAAGCAGTCAACACAGGAAAAGGTCGACATGAGATTTTTATTTAAACATTTTGTGTTGTTTACTCGGTAAAGCAACAGAGAACCCTAATTCACACGCCATGCTTCGGGCAAAGTGCTTCTCTACGGTACCACTGCGCTCGGCACTGATTACTTTTCCCAATAGTAGTCCACGTGGATCGTAAAGTATGAAAAAAGTAAAAATAAAAAAGCTTTTTCCTGTGTCGACCACTGACATGTTGACATTTTGTCCATGTCGACCTGCCTGTCGACCAGTAGTGGTCCCCCTATTGACTGTCGACCTGCCCCAAGTCGAATACTCTTTTAATAAAGTGTTTTCTTTGTAAACTTCCCCATTCTCCAAAGGCAATATAATATTACTGAACAGCTGAGTTCACTGCTTAATACAGGTTTTGTCTGGTTGAATGTACTGCAGGAGTTCCACCTGTAGTTTTCCCACCAATGAACTGTAACCCCCAGCAATGAAACATGACGTTTCCTTACTAAAGGTTAAGAATTGAGAATTGTTTTATTTTAAATGGTCTCTTCTTGTAAACAATGAATCAGTGCTGTGGCCATGTTTCATGCAAGTTATTGCCAAGAAAATACTCTATTTATTCAAGGCCATATTGCTACTGGATGAATGTGTGCCTTCGGCTATATATTTTTTCATATATTTTATTGGAATATCAGTATTAAAAAATACAAAAAATGTATACACAGGAGTGCAAATGCAGCTGCGTTTTTCTAAGTCACAGAACTGTTAAACATCGTAAGTGAAGCTGCTGCCCAGGAAAGATTAAACTGCTGCAGGAACTTCTGATCCTCTTCTACTCTGCAATTATCCAATCTGTTCTCTGCACCTCGATAGTGGAGTCTGAATCTGCCTCAACTCACGACAGAAATAGGCTACAACGAATTATAAGAGCAGCGGAAAAAAATAAGATTTTACTTACCGATAAATCTATTTCTCATAGTCCGTAGTGGATGCTGGGGACTCCGTCAGGACCATGGGGAATAGCGGCTCCGCAGGAGACAGGGCACAAAAGCAAGCTTTTAGGATCACATGGTGTGTACTGGCTCCTCCCCCTATGACCCTCCTCCAAGCCTCAGTTAGGTACTGTGCCCGGACGAGCGTACACAATAAGGAAGGATCTTGAATCCCGGGTAAGACTCATACCAGCCACACCAATCACACCGTACAACTTGTGATTTGAACCCAGTTAACAGTATGATAACAATGAAGTAGCCTCTAAAAAAGATGGCTCACAACAATAATAACCCGATTTTTTTGTAACAATAACTATGTACAAGTAATGCAGACAATCCGCACTTGGGATGGGCGCCCAGCATCCACTACGGACTATGAGAAATAGATTTATCGGTAAGTAAAATCTTATTTTCTCTAACGTCCTAGTGGATGCTGGGGACTCCGTCAGGACCATGGGGATTATACCAAAGCTCCCAAACGGGCGGGAGAGTGCGGATGACTCTGCAGCACCGAATGAGAGAACTCCAGGTCCTCCTCAGCCAGGGTATCAAATTTGTAGAATTTAGCAAACGTGTTTGGCCCTGACCAAGTAGCTGCTCGGCAAAGTTGTAAAGCCGAGACCCCTCGGGCAGCCGCCCAAGATGAGCCCACCTTCCTTGTGGAATGGGCATTTACAGATTTTGGCTGTGGCAGGCCTGCCACAGAATGTGCAAGCTGAATTGTACTACAAATCCAACGAGCAATAGTCTGCTTAGAAGCAGGAGCACCCAGCTTTTTGGGTGCCTACAATATAAACAGCAAGTCAGACTTTCTGACTCCAGCCGTCCTGGAATTATATATATATATATATTTTCAGGGCCCTGACAACGTCTAGCAACTTGGAGTCCTCCAAGTCCCTAGTAGCCGCAGGCACCACAATAGGTTGTTTCAGGTGAAACGCTGACACCACCTTAGGAAGAAACTGGGGACGAGTCCGCAGTTCTGCCCTGTCCGAATGGAAAATCAAATATGGGCTTTTGTAAGACAAAACCGCCAATTTTGACAATCGCCTGGCCGAGGCCAGGGCCAACAGCATGGTCACTTTCCATGTGAGATATTTCAAATCCACAGATTTGAGTGGTTCAAACCAATATGATTTGAGGAATCCCAACACTACGTTGAGATCCCACGGTGCCACTGGAGGCACACAAGGGCTGTATATGCAATACTCCCTTGACAAACGTCTGGACTTCAGGAACTGAAGCCAATTCTTTCTGGAAGAAAATCTATAGGGCCGAAACTTGAACCTTAATGGACCCCAATTTGAGGCTCATAGACACTCCTGTTTGCAGGAAGTGCAGAAATCGACCTAGTTGAAATTTTTTCGTGGGGCCCTCCTGGCCTCACCCACGCAACATATTTTTACCACATGTGGTGATAACGTTGTGCGGTCACCTCCTTCCTGGCTTTGACCAGGGTAGGTATGACCTCTTCCGGAATGCCTTTTCCCTTAGGATCCGGCGTTCAAACCGCCATGCCGTCAAACGCAGTCGCGGTAAGTCTTGGAACAGACAAGGTCCCTGCTGGAGCAGGTCCTTTCTTAAAGGCCGATGCCACGGTTCCTCTTAGAACAGACATGGTACTTGCTGAAAGCAAATCCCTTCTTAGCTCCCGAGGCCATTAGTCCTCTGTGAGCATCTCTTGAAGTTCCGGTTACCAAGTCCCTCTTGGCCAATCCGGAGCCACGAGTATAGTTCTTACTCCTCTATGTCTTATAATTCTCAATACCTTGGTTATGAGAAGCAGAGAAGGGAACACATACACCGACTGTTACACCCACGGTGTTACCAGGACGTCCACAGCTATCGCTTGAAGGTCTCGTGACCTGGCGCAATACCTGTCCCATTTTTTTGTTCGGGCGGGACGCCATCATGTCCACCTTTGGTCTTTCCCAACGGTTCACAATCATGCGGAAAACTTCCCGATGAAGTTCCCACTCTCCCGGGTGGAGGTCGTGCCTGCTGAGGAAGTCTGCTTCCCAGTCGTCCACTCCCGGAATGAACACTGCTGACAGTGCTATCACATGATTTTCCGCCTAGCGAAAAATCCTTGCAGTTTTGCCACTGCCCTCCTGCTTCTTGTGCCGCCCTTTCTGTTTACGTGGGCGACTGCCGTGATGTTATCCCACTGGATCAATACCGGCTGACCTTGAAGCAGAGGTCTTGCTAAGCTTAGAGCATTATAAATTTGCTCTTAGCTCCAGTATATTTATGTGGAGAGAATTCTCCAGACTTGATCACACTCCTTGTGTGACTGCTCCCCAGCCTCTCAGGCTGGCCTCCGTGGTCACGAGCATCCAATCCTGAATGCAGAATCTGCGGCCCTCTAGAAGATGAGCACTCTGTAATCACCACAGGAGAGACACCCTTGTCCTTGGATATAGGGTTATCCGCTGATGCATCTGAAGATGCGATCCGGACCATTT
The DNA here is from genome assembly GCF_028390025.1 of Pseudophryne corroboree. NCBI lineage: Eukaryota > Metazoa > Chordata > Amphibia > Anura > Myobatrachidae > Pseudophryne > Pseudophryne corroboree. The sequence goes on along the minus strand of NC_086447.1, from coordinate 295,920,546 downwards.
GTCCAGCAGATCCCACTGAAGAGTTCTTGCGTGAAATCTGCCGAATGGAAGCGCTTCGTAATAAGCCACCATTTTTACCAGGACTCTTGTGCAATGATGCACTGACACTTTTCCTGGTTTTAGGAGGATCCCGATTAGCTCGGATAACTCCCTGGCTTTCTCCTCTGGGAGAAACACCTTTTCCTGGACTGTGTCCAGAATCATCCCTAGGACCAGCAGACGTGTCGTCGGAACAACTGCGGTTTTGGAATATTTAGAATCCACCCGTGCTGTCGTAGAACTACTTGAGATAGTGCTACTCCGACCTCCAACTGTTCTCTGGACCTTGTTCTTATCAGGAGGTCGTCCATTTTCTTTGAAGACGAATCCTCCTTTCGGTCATTACCTTGGTAAGGACCCGGGGTGCCTTGGACAATCCAACGGCATCGTCTTGAAACTGATAGTGACAGTTCTGTACCACGAACCTGAGGTACCCTTGGTGAGAAAAGGCAAATTTTGGGACATGGAGGTAAGCATCCCTGATGTCCCGGGACACCATATAGTCCCCTTGTTCTTTGCTATCACTGCTCTGAGTGACTCCATCTGGATTTGAACCCTTGTAAGTGTTCAAATTTTTCAGATTTAGAATAGGTCTCACCTAGCCTTCAGTACCACCATATAGTGTGGAGTAATACCCTTTTCCTTGTTGTCGGAGGGGTAAATTTATTATCACCTGCTGGGAATACAGCTTGTGAATTGTTTTCAATACTGCCTCCCTGTCGGAGGGAGACATTGGTACAGCAGACTACAGGAACCTGCGAGGGGGGAAACCTCTCGACATTCCAATCTGTACCCCTTGGATACTACTTGTAGGATCCAGGGGTCCTGTACGGTCCCAGCGTCATGCTGAGAACTTGGTAGAAGCGGTGGAGGGCTTCTGTTCCTGGGAATGGGCTGCCTGCTGCAGTCTTCTTCCCTTTCCTCTATCCCTGGGCAGATATGACTCTTATAGGGACGAAAGGACTGAGGCTGAAAAGACGGTGTCTTTTTCTGCAGAGATGTGACTTAGGGTAAAAAACGGTGGATTTTCCAGCAGTTGCCCTGGCCACCAGGTCCCATGGACCGACCCCAAATAACTCCTCCCCTTTATACGGCAATACATCTTTGTGCCGTTTGGAATCTGCATCACCTGACCACTGTCGTGTCCATAAACATCTTTTTGCAGATATGGACATCGCATTTACTCTTGATGCCAGAGTGCAAATATCCCTCTGCGCATCTCGCATATATAGAAATGCATCCTTTAAATGCTCTATAGTCAATAAAATACTGTCCCTGTCAAAGGTATCAATATTTTTAGTCAGGGAATCCGACCAAGCCACCTCAGCTCTGCACATCCAGGCTGAGGCGATCGCTGGTCGCAGTATAACACCAGCATGTGTGTGTATACTTTTTAGGATATTTTTCAGCCTCCTATCAGCTGGCTCCTTAAGTACGGCCCTATCCGTAGATGGTACCGCCACTTGTTCTGATAAGCGTGTGAGCGCCTTATCCACCCTGAGGGGTGTTTCCCACCGCGCCTTAACTTCTGGCGGGAAAGGGTATACCGCCAATAATTTTCTATCGGGGGAAACCCACGCATCATCACACACTTCATTTAATTTATCTGATTCAGGAAAAACTACAGGTAGTTTTTTCACCTCACACATAATACCCTTTTTTGTGGTACTTGGAGTATCAGAAATATGTAACACCTCCTTCATTGCCCTTAACGTGTGGCCCTAAAAGAAAATACGTTTGTTTCTTCACCGTCGACACTGAAATCAGTGTCCGTGTCTGGGTCTGTGTCGACCGACTGAGGTAAATGGGCATTTTACAGCCCCTGACGGTGTTTGAGACGCCTGGACAGATACTAATTTGTTCGCCGGCCCTCTCATGTCGTCAACCGGCTTGCAGCGTGTTGACATTGTCACGTAATTTCCATAAATAAGCCATCCATTCCGGTGTCGACTCCCTAGAGAGTGACATCACCATTACAGGCAATTTGCTCCGCCTCCTCACCAATATTTTCCTCATACATGTCGACACACACGTACCGACATACAGCACACACATAGGGAATGCTCTGATAGAGGACAGGACCCACTAGCCCTTTGGGGAGACAGAGGGAGAGTTTGCCAGCACACACCAAAACGCTATAATTATCCAGGGACAACCTTTATAGCATTTTAATATATATACATATCGCCAAATCAGTTAACCCTGTTTCTGTAGTGCAGTGCAGGGGAGAGCATGGGAGCCTTCCCACCAGCCTTTCTGTGAGGGAAAATGGCGCTGTGTGCTGAGGAGAATAGGCCCCGCCCCCTTTTCGGCGGGCTTCTTCTCCGGAGTTTTAGATATCTGGCAGGGGTTAAATACATCCATATAGCCTCAAGGGCTATATGTGATGTATTTTTCGCCATACAGGTATTATACATTGCTGCCCAGGGCGCCCCCCCCCAGCGCCCTGCACCCTCCGTGACCGCTGTGTGAAGTGTGCTGACAACAATGGCGCACAGCTGCAGTGCTGTGCGCTACCTGATGAAGACTGAGAGTCTTCTGCCGCCTGGTTCCGGACCTCTTCATCTTCAGCGTCTGCAAGGGGGGTCGGCGGCGCGGCTCCGGGACGAACCCCAGGGCGAGCCCTGTGTTCCGACTCCCTCTGGAGCTATGTCCAGTAGCCTAAGAATCCAATCCATCCTGCACGCAGGTGAGTTGAAAATCTCTCCCCTAAGTCCCTCGATGCAGTGAGCCTGTTGCCAGCAGGACTCACTGAAAATAAAGAACCTAAAAACTTTTTCTAAGTAACTCTTTAAGAGAGCCACCTAGATTGCACCCTTCTCGGCCGGGCACAAAAACCTAACTGAGGCTTGGAGGAGGGTCATAGGGGGAGGAGCCAGTACACACCATGTGATCCTAAAAGCTTGCTTTTGTGCCCTGTCTCCTGCGGAGCCGCTATTCCCCATGGTCCTGACGGAGTCCCCAGCATCCACTAGGACGTTAGAGAAATCATAGGGACAAATCTTCCGGCAGTCGTGCATATCTATCGGGCAAGGGTCACAAAGCGAGCGGGGAGGATCATCGATGACCACTCCCACCTTGCCCATGACCTGTTCCGGCTGCTGCCATCTTGCAGACGGTACAGTTCAAGGCTCGTGAGAACAGCCAGGCACATAAACAGTTTTTTTTTCCTCAGGCAACTAACTTGTTTAATTCAGCAATCGCTTAGTCATATTCTCAAATCTGTTCTGTACTCAACTCATGTACTCAAGCTATCGTCATGTGTTCTTCCTTCCTTATGTTACTTGTTGTATGTCATATACTGTCTGGGAGCTGTGGTTATCGGAAACAAATTCCTTGTGTATTATGTACGGATATACTTGGCAATAAATGGATTCTGATTAGATAGACGCCCACCAAAGTAATCGTAAAGAACTTCACAATTGCGAGGAACAAAGACTCCTAGGGCATTACATCCCTCCGTATACGTCTGCACTTTTGCCAACACTACCATGTTAACTCCCCAAAACGGTCCCTTCCTATCAATATAAAATGTTAGTATGAGCGCGATCACCAAAGTGCCTTGGCGCATGCACAGTGCCATTGCAGCACATTCGCAGTCTGTTGATAATTGCTACATTGTCAACATATGCTAGAAGTTAAAAAATAATATAACGAAGTATATAACACACAAGATAGAATAAACAAATAGGGCACCCCGGGCCCATTAAAAAAAAGCAAAGGAAAAAAAAAAAAAGCAGAGAAGTAGTCTACAGGACAGTGGTTAGGTCAGTGTCCTGGCGGATCGGAGGGAGGCATCATCCATGAACTAAAAATAAACTTGTCGTTGGATCATTGGGGATAGAGAAGAGACAAAACTTTCCCAGGCAGTAAAAAAAAAAAAAAAGTGTCCACGTTAGACTCCTTATGAAGAGAAGCCACAAACCAATCCGTTCGGAAGACAAAGTAGAGTTTATTAATAAAAACTGTGGAAGCTGGGCCATCCTGTTTCCCGTAATGTAATATAATCTTACACACTACTGCTGAGACTAGCAATAAAAGCTTCAGACACCTAAGACTGCCCATTCAGGGGTGAGGAACATATTCCATCAAATGAGTGTAGATATAGTTCTGAACAAAGCACCTAAAAGATTTAATAAAAGGGTAATCCCACATACACTGTAAAAAAGACGCTTCAGAGAGTGTCCACATTTTGGACAGTCACCTGAATCCAATATGCTCATAATAGAGCGAATACTAAGGGAGAGATATCCACGGTGATAAATATTAAACATTTGCCTGTAAGAACTAATGGGCAATGTTTTGAAGGAGTAAGGCAAGGATTTAAACAGTTGGTCTCGGGATAGGAGTGTGAATATCTGAAGCCAATAATACAAATTTGTGGAAATTCTAGCATAATCAAAAGAGGTACGCAAGGAATAACAGTATAAAGACATCAGTTTATACTACAGGAGCATGGTCTGAAATAAAAAGTCATAGATATGGGTCTAGACCAGGCATGTCCAAACTGCGGCCCTCCAACTGTTGAGAAACTACACATCCCAGCATGCCCTGACTCAGCTTTAGCATTCTCTGAAAGCAAAACTGTGTCAGGGCATGCTGGGATATGTAGTTTCACAACAGCTGGAGGGCCGCAGTTTGGACATGCCTGGTCTAGACTATTCTAGAACACAAGGGATGTCCTATGGCTGTTCTACTGTATCTCAGCAGTGCCAGCAATTAGACAATTAAAGGTTATTCTTTAATTACAATATACAGAATATATATTTTATTCCAGGTACAATTTGAGAAGTCAACATACTCATCATCAGGTGTGAGCTGAACAGGCTCATTTGTGAACTGTGCATCAAAATTATCCAACCCAAATTCTCCACATATGTTAGGCTTAAAGGGAGGAACCATTTGCTTTTGCTCCATCTAAAATAAAAAATGTATCAAATACTGAATTAGCAAATATCCACTTTGCAGTAAAGTAAACATAGCCAGTTATGATGAAAGCAGGGATAAAGAAGTAATGATTAGCATTTATTTTATTGTACCAAGCCAAATTGTTGAACGCCCAATGATGCATTTAATAAACAATATCAGAACTAGAAGATGTATCCTAATGTTTTTTTCATTTAGAAAAACATGCCAGGATCAATTTAATCATTTAACCCAAGTTTAACTGCTGCCAAACAGCAATAGCTTATTTACTAAATGACTCCAGGTAGAAGATATGTTGTAAGCCATACCAATTAGTCAGACACTAAAAAGAAACTTATTATTTGGACTACTAAATTGCTTTAAAAAAATATGAGTTATTGTAATTATTGTAACAGCACCATGTTATTAAAAAGCCTTCTGTAATGCACTCTTCACCCCTTAGCAGAGGGATCCATGCCAACAGTTAAGGTGTTACCCAACTTCAATGGTGCTTTTGATGGAAACTCTCCCAGCGTTCGGAATGCAGTCAATCAGAATACCTACACTGGTCAGAAGACTGATGGGGTGGGACGGTCTTGGCTTGGGTAAGTTCTGTAGCAAGTCTATTACTGAACTTCACTTTAAAGATCCAGACATTGCACACATTTCTGATTTTTTAATTGTAGTGGTGGTCAGATATCAGACCAGTGGCGGAACTGTGGGAGGCAGTGGAGTCGGCTGCCGCCGGGCTCCTGACCGCAAGGGGGCACATCTCCTCCACTGTCTCCCGCTGCCTGAGGACCGCGCTGCTATTGCAGACGGAGGAGCTGTGTCAGTGACACGGAAGCTGCCCCCTGTATTTACAGAGAGCTGGCACTGGCTGCAGCTAGGGGGAGCTCGAGAGCGCAGCTCCCCACGGGCCCTTCTAGTTAAGAAAGCCAGCCGAAGGAAGCTCTCTGCTCCTCCGTGCTCAGTCAGCCTGATGATAGCCAAAGGTAGGCACTGTGTGGGGGGGTGGGGGACAGGTGTATTTGGGGGTATTTGGGGGGGGGGGGGGGGGAGGGAGAAGCACTGTGTTTTTTGTGTGCTTGTTTTTAAGTGAGGTGTGTGTGTGTTTTTAAGGAAAGTTGTGCGTTCAAGTAAAAGAGGCATGTGTGTGTGTGTGTAAGTGAGTGATGTGTGTGTGTGTAAGTGAGTGGCATGTGTGTGAGAGGCATGTGTGTGTGTGTGTGTAAGTGAGTGGCATGTGTGTGAGAGGCATGTGTGTGTGTGTGAGAGAGGCATGTATGTGTGTGTAAGTGGGAGGCATGTGTGTGTGAGAGGCATGTGTGTGTGTGTGTGTGTGTGTGTGTGTGTGTGTGTGTGTGTGTGTGTGTGTGTGTGTGTGTAAGTGAGAGGCATGTGTATGTAAGTGAGAGACATGTGTAAGTGAGAGGCATGTGTATGTAAGTGAAAGGCATGTGTATGTGAGAGGCATGTGTGTGTGTAAGTGAGAGGCATGTGTGTGTGTGAGAGGTGTGTTTGTGTGTAAGTGAGAGGCATGTGTATGTAAGTGAAAGGCATGTGTATGTGAGAGGCATGTGTGTGTGTAAGTGAGAGGCATGTGTGTGTGAGAGGTGTATTTGTGTGTAAGTGAGAGGTATGTGTGTAAGAGGAAAGGATTAAAGGAGGCATTTGAGCATTTCTACAGGACTGTGTACAGCGCACACACCTGATCTGGGTACACGCTACCTTATAAATACATGGAGGGGTGTCCGTTCTGAATGTGAATGTGTGTGTGTGTGTGTGTGTGTGTGTGTGTGTGTGTGTGTGAGGCATGTGTGTGTGTAAGTGAAAGGCATGTGTGTGTGTGAGGCGTGTGTGTAAGTGAAAGGCATGTGTGTGTGTGTTTAAGTAAAAGTGGCGTGTGTGTGTGTAAGTGAAAGGCATGTGCGGGTGTTTAAGTAAAAGTAGCGTGTGTGTGTGTTTTTAAGTGAAGGAGGCGTGTGTGTGTGTGAAAGCGGCGTGTGTTTATAAGTGAAGGAGGCATGTATGTATGTGTGTGTGTGTGTGTGTGTGAAAGCAGCGTGTGTGTTTAAGTGAAAGAGAAGTGTGTGTGTTTAAGTGAATGAGGCGTTTGTGTGTTTTTTTATATATATCTAGTGTTCACGCTAGGTGTCTTTCACAGGGCGCTGCGCCCTGCCCCTGTTTTAGACAGCTGAATCCCGCCCTGCCCATTTTTGTGTGCCCTGCCGTTTGCTGCCTGCCGGACCCCGCCACGCCGCCGGACCCGGTAAGCACATGAGACTCCCCCTGGGCTAAATTAACCTTGTAAGTATTTTGCAGCTGTAAACTTCAATCTCAGTGCTCTCTATCTGGTGCAATGTGCCTCAGTGCTCTCTGTCTCGTGCAATGTGCCTCAGTGCTCTCTACCTGGTGCAGTGTTCCCCAGTGCTCTCTACCTGGTGCAGTGTGTCTCAGTGCTCGCTACCTGGTGCAGTGTGCCTCAGTGCTCTCTACCTGGTGCAGTGTGCCTCAGTGCTCTCTACCTGGTGCAGTGTGCCTCAGTGCTCTCTACCTGGTGCAGTGTGCCTCAGTGCTCTCTACCTGGTGCAGTGTGCCTCAGTGCTCTCTACCTGGTGCAGTGTGCCTCAGTGCTCTTTACCTGGTGCAGTGTGCCTCAGTGCTCTCTACCTGGTGCAGTGTGCCTCAGTGCTCTCTACCTGGTGCAGTGTGCCTCAGTGCTCTCTACCTGGTGCAGTGTGTCTCAGTGCTCTGCCTGGCGCAATGTGTATAACGTGCTCTACCTGTCGCAGTGTGTATAGGAGGTTCTACCTGGTGCAATGTGTATTAAGTGCACTACCGTGTGGTGTAATGTGATTTGCCACTATTATGTGGCCACGCCCCTTCCCCACGAAACAATGCCCCTAGATTTTTGCTGCGCGCCTTTGGTGTGCACTGTCCATGCTTTGGCCTATAGGAATGGGAGCACCAAGCATTATAGTATGTACCTAAGTTTGCCCATCTAACTTAAAAATGTGCCCTCCCGAATGGAAAAGTGTGCCCTCCCCGTGATCAGCACCCTTCCCTAAAAAAATCCTAGAGTGAACACTAATTATATCGGCACACCGCTGCGCCAAAGCATCTCCATCGAGACCCGCTGGCGGGTGAGGGAGCACTGTAGGTGTACTATAATGGTATGCTGGTGTCTGTTTTATTGTAATGACTGACTTGGAGTGCGTCCACTTTCTATGTGTATCTATATTACTATTGGGAAAGGTACCTGAGCACGCTGCTACTGTTCACCCTTAGTGCCGGATAGCTACATATGGTATGTGTGTGTATATGTAGGGGGGCACCAACATTTATCATGCCTCCGGGCGACTGGGACGAACTTGCGCCACTGTATCAGACCACTATATATTCTATGTTATAAAGCATGCAGACTATATAGAAGTGTGCAGTTAGAAGACACACATTACTTTAATAATGACACTCATAAATTTGATTCGCAAAAAGTGTACTTACAAGGTCCCAGTCAACATTTCGAAAAAATTGATGACCCTGGATATCGGCAAATCCTGTCTGTGGATGGCAGCCTAGGCGATCCTTTGGTTCCTGAAGGTTAAAGCAAAAAGAAAGTTGACTGGAAATATAGATGAAATGGATATACCAAAAAGGAAGATGCACTTGTAAGTTAACAACCGTCAACTGTTTGTGTCTGTGTCACTATATATAATAAGAATTTACTCACCGGTAAATCTATTTCTCGTAGTCCGTAGTGGATGCTGGGGACTCCGTAAGGACCATGGGGAATAGCGGCTCCGCAGGAGACTGGGCACAGCTAAGAAAGATTTAGGACTACCTGGTGTGCACTGGCTCCTCCCACTATGACCCTCCTCCAGACCTCAGTTAGGATACTGTGCCCGGAAGAGCTGACACAATAAGGAAGGATTTTGAATCCCGGGTAAGACTCATACCAGCCACACCAATCACACCGTATAACTCGTGATATGATACCCAGTTAACAGTGTGAACATAACAGAGCCTCTCAACAGATGGCTCAACAATAACCCTTTTAGTTAATGATAACTATATACAAGTATTGCAGACAGTCCGCACTTGGGACGGGCGCCCAGCATCCACTACGGACTACGAGAAATAGATTTATCGGTGAGTAAAATCTTATTTTCTTTGACGTCCTAGTGGATGCTGGGGACTCCGTAAGGACCATGGGGATTATACCAAAGCTCCCAAACGGGCGGGAGAGTGCGGATGACTCTGCAGCACCGAATGAGAGAACTCAAGGTCCTCCTCAGCCAGGGTATCAAATTTGTAGAATTTTGCAAACCTGTTTGCCCCTGACCAAGTAGCAGCTCGGCAAAGTTGTAAAGCCGAGACCCCTCGGGCAGCCGCCCAAGAAGAGCCCACTTTCCTCGTGGAATGGGCTTTTACAGATTTAGGGTGCGGCAGTCCAGCCGCAGAATGTGCAAGTTGAATCGTGCTACAGATCCAGCGAGCAATAGTCTGCTTAGAAGCAGGAGCACCCAGCTTGTTGGGTGCATACAGGATAAATAGCGAGTCAGTCTTCCTGACTCCAGCTGTCCTGGAAACATATACTTTTCAGGGCCCTGACTACGTCCAGTCACTTGGAATCCTCCAAGTCCCAAGTAGCCGCAGGCACCACAATAGGTTGGTTCACATGAAAAACTGATACCACCTTAGGAAGGAATTGGGAACGAGTCCTCAATTTCGCCTTTCCCATATAAAATACAGATAAGGGCTTTTGTCAATTCTGATACACGCCTGGCCGACGCCAAGGCCCACAGAATGACCACTTTCCACGTGAGGTATTATATAGCTCCACGGATTTAAGTGGCTCAACCCAATGCGACTTCAGGAAATCCAACACCACGTTGAGATCCCACGGTGCCACTGGAGGCACAAACGGGGGCTGACTATGCAGCCCTCCCTTAACAAAAGTCTGAACTTCAGGCAGTGAAGCCAGTTCCATTTTGGAAGAAAATCGATAGAGCCGAAATCTGGACCTTAATGGAACCCAATTGTAGGCCCATAGTCCCCTCTGACTGTAGGAAGTGCAGAAACCGACCTAGCTGAAATTTCTCCTTTGGGGCCTTCCTGGCCTCACAGTACGCAACATATTTCCGCCATATGCGGTGATAATGGTTAGCGTTCACTTCTTTCCTAGCTTTAAATAGCGTAGGGATAACTTCCTCCGGAATTCCCTTTTCCTTCAGGATCCGGCGTTCAACCGCCATGCCGTCCAACGCAGCCGCGGTACGTCTTGGAACAGACAGGCCCCCTGCTGCAGCAGGTCCTGTCTGAGCGGCAGAGGCCATGGGTCCTCTGAGATCATTTCTTGGAGTTCTGGTTACCAAGCTCTTCTTGGCCCACCCGGAACAATGAGTATAGTTCTTACTCCTCTCCTTCTTATTATTCTCATTACCCTGGGTAAGAGAGGCAGAGAAGGGAACACATACACTGACTGGTATACCCACGGTGTTACCAGAGCGTCCACAGCTATCGCCTGAGGGTCCTTGACCTGGCGCAATATCTTTGTAACTTTTAGTTGAGACGGGACGCCATCATGTCCACCTGTGGCCTTTCCCAACGGTGTACAATCATTTGGAAGACTTCTGGATGAAGTCCCCACTCTCCCGGGTGGAGGTCGTGTCTTCTGAGAAAGTCTGCTTCTCAGTTGTCCACTCCCGGAATGAACACTGCTGACAGTGCTAACACATGATTTTCCGCCCATCAGAGAATCCTTGTGGCTTCTGCCATCGCCATCCTGCTTCTTGTGCCGCCCTGTCGTTTACATGAGCGACCGCCGTGATGTTGTCTGACTGGATCAGCACCGGCCGGTGTTGAAGCAGGGGTCTAGCCTGACTTAGGGCATTGTAAATGGCCCTTAGTTCCAGAATATTTATGTGTAGGGAAGTCTCCTGACTTTTCCATAGCCTTGGAAGTTTCTTCCCTGTGTGACTGCCCCCCAGCCTCGAAGGCTGGCATCCGTGGTCACCAGGACCCAGTCCTGTATGCCGAATCTGCGGCCCCCTAGAAGATGAGCACTCTGCAGCCACCACAACAGCGACACCCTGGCCCTTGGAGACAGGGTTATCCGCCGATGCATCTGAAGATGCGACCCGGACCACATGTCCAACAGATCCCACTGGAAAATCCTTGTATGGGACCTGGCGAATGGAATTTCTTCGTAAGAAGCTACCATCCTTCCCAGGGCTCGCGTGCATTGATGCACCGACACCTGTATACGTATTAGGAGGTCTCTGTCTAGAGACGACAACTCCTTGGACTTCTCCTCCGGGAGAAACCCTTTTTATCCTGTTCTGTGTCCAGAACCATACTCAGGAACAGTAGACGCGTCGCAGGAACCAGCTGCGACTTTGGATATTCAGAATCCAGCCGTGCTGTTGTAGCACTTCCCGAGATAGTGCTACTCCGCCGAACAACTGCTCCCTGGACCTCGCCTTTATAAGGAGATCGTCCAAGTACGGGATAATTATTTTGGCCATTACCTTGGTAAATACCTCGGTGCCGGGGACAGACCAACGGCAACGTCTGGAATTGGTAATGACAATCCTGTACCACAATTTTGAGGTACTCCTGGTGAAGAGGGTAAATAGGGACATGCAGGTAAGCATCCTTGATGTCTAGTGATACCATGAAATTCTCCAGGCTTGCAATAATCGCCCTGAGCGATTCCATTTCGAACTTGAACCTTCGTATATAAGTGTTCAAGGCTTTCAATTTTAGAATGGGTCTCACCGAACCGTCTGGTTTCGGTACCACAACATTTTGGAATAGTAACCCCGGCCTTGTTGAAGGAGGGGTACCTTGATTTCACCTGCTGGAGGTGCAGCTTGTGAATTGCCGCCAGTACTACCTTTCTCCGAGGGCAGCAGGCAAGGCTGAGGTGAGGTAACGGCGAGGGGGAGTCGCCTCGAACTCCAGCCTGTATCCCTGTGATACTATTTGCAGAACCTAGGGATCCACCTGTGGGCAAACCCACTGGTCCCTGAAGTTCCCGAGACGCGCCCCTACCGCACCTGTCTCCACCTGTGGAGCCCCAACGTCAAGCGGTGGACTCAGAGGAAGCGGGGGAAGATTTTTGATCCTGGGAACTGGCTGCTGGTGCAGCTTTTTCCTTCGTCCCTTGTGCCTTTGACCCGCTTGCTTTTCTGAAGCCGAAAGGACTGTACCTGAAAATACGGTGCTTTCTTAGGCTGTGAGGAAACCTGAGGTAAAAAATTTTTTCTTCCCAGCTGTTGCTGTGGATACGAGGTCCCAGAGACCATCCCCAAACAATTCCTCACCCTTATAAGGCAGAATCTCCATGTGCCTTTTATAGGCAGCATCACCTGTCCACTGCCGGGTTTCTAATACCCTCCTGGCAGAATGGACATTGCATTTATTCTGGATGCCAGCCGGCAAATATCCCTCTGTGCATCCTTTATATATAAGACGACGTCTTTAATATGCTCTATGTTAGCAAACTATTATCCCTGTCTTAGAGTATTAATATTATCTGACAGGGTATCAGACCACGCTGCAGCAGCACTATTTATGCTGAGGCAATTGCAGGTCTCAGTATATAACCTGAGTGTGTATATACAGACTTCAGGATAGCCTCCTGTTTTTTTATCAGCAGGCTCCTTCAAGGTGGCCGTATCCTAAGACGGCAGTGCCACCTTTTTTTACAACGTGTGAGCGCCTTATCCACCCTAAGGGATATCTCCCAACGTGACCTATCCTCTGGCGGGAAAGGGTACGCCATCAGTAACTTTTTAGAAATTACCAGTTTCTTATTGGGGGAACCCACGCTACTTTACACACTTCATTCATTCATCTGATGGGGGAACAAAACACTGGCTGCTTTTTCTCCCCAAAAATAAAACCCCTTTTATGTGGTACTTGGGTTCATGTCAGAAATGCGTAACACATTTTTCATTGCCGAGATCATGTAACGGATGTTCCTAGTGGATTGTGTATATGTCTCAACCTCGTCGACACTGGAGTCAGACTCCGTGTCGACATCTGTGTCTGCCATCTGAGGTAACAGGCGCTTTTTTGAGCCCCTGATGGCCTTTGAGACGCCTGGGCAGGCGCGGGCTGAGAAGCCGGCTGTCCCACAGCTGTTTTACGTCATCCAGCCTTGTAAGGAGTTGACATTGTCGGTTAATACCTTCCACCTATCCATCCACTCTGGTGTCGGCCCCACAGGGGACGACATCCCATTTATCGGCCTCTGCTCCACCTCCACGTAACCTTCCTCATCCCACATGTCGACACAGCCGTACCGACACACAGTACACACACAGGGAATGCTCTGACTGAGGACAGGACCCCACAAAGTCCTTTGGGGAGACAGAGAGAGAGTATGCCAGCACACACCAGAGCGCTATATAATGCAGGAATTAACACTATAACTGAGTGATTTTTCCCCCAATAGCTGCTTGTATAAACAATATTGCGCCTAAATTTAGTGCCCCCCCTCTCTTTTTAACCCTTTGAGCCTGAAAACTACAGGGGAGAGCCTGGGGAGCTGTCTTCAAGCTGCACTGTGAAGAGAAAATGGCGCCAGTGTGCTGAGGGAGATAGCTCCGCCCCTTTTTCGCAGACTTTTCTCCCGCTTTTTTATGGATTCTGGTAGGGGTATTTATCACATATATAGCCTCTGGGGCTATATATTGTGATATATTTGCCAGCCAAGGTGTTTTTATTGCTGCTCAGGGCGCCCCCCCCAGCGCCCTGCACCCTCAGTGACTGGAGTGTGAAGTGTGTATGAGGAGCAATGGCGCACAGCTGCAGTGCTGTGCGCTACCTTGGTGAAGACTGATGTCTTCTGCCGCCGATTTTCCGAACTCTTCTTGCTTCTGGCTCCGTAAGGGGGCCGGCGGCGCGGCTCTGGGACCGAACATCAATGGCCGGTTCCATGCGGTCGATCCCTCTGGAGCTAATGGTGTCCAGTAGCCTAAGAAGCCCAAGCTACCACCAGTTAGGTAGGTTCGCTTCTTCTCCCCTTAGTCCCTCGCTGCAGTGAGTCTGTTGCCAGCAGATCTCACTGTAAAATAAAAAACCTAAAATATACTTTCTCTCTAGGAGCTCAGGAGAGCCCCTAGTGTGCATCCAGCTCAGCCGGGCACAGGATTCTAACTGAGGTCTGGAGGAGGGTCATAGTGGGAGGAGCCAGTGCACACCAGGTAGTCCTAAATCTTTCTTAGCTGTGCCCAGTCTCCTGCGGAGCCGCTATTCCCCATGGTCCTTACGGAGTCCCCAGCATCCACTAGGACGTCAGAGAAATATATATATATATATATATATATATATATATATATATATATACATACACACACACACATTAATTTACACTATGCTGAAAAATGTTTTTAGGAGTATAATCTGTTCTCTAATGAATAAAATAAGAATTTACTTACCGATAATTCTATTTCTCGTAGTCCGTAGTGGATGCTGGGGACTCCGTAAGGACCATGGGGAATAGCGGCTCCGCAGGAGACAGGGCACAAAAGTAAAAGCTTTAGGATCAGGTGGTGTGCACTGGCTCCTCCCCCTATGACCCTCCTCCAAGCCTCAGTTAGGATACTGTGCCCGGACGAGCGTACACAATAAGGAATGATTTTGAATCCCGGGTAAGACTCATACCAGCCACACCAATCACACTGTACAACCTGTGATCTGAACCCAGTTAACAGCATGATAACAGCGGAGCCTCTGAAAAGATGGCTCACAACAATAATAACCCGATTTTTGTAACAATAACTATGTACAAGTATTGCAGACAAACCGCACTTGGGATGGGCGCCCAGCATCCACTACGGACTACGAGAAATAGAATTATCGGTAAGTAAATTCTTATTTTCTCTGACATCCTAAGTGGATGCTGGGGACTCCGTAAGGACCATGGGGATTATACCAAAGCTCCCAAACGGGCGGGAGAGTGCGGATGACTCTGCAGCACCGAATGAGAGAACTCCAGGTCCTCCTCAGCCAGGGTATCAAATTTGTAAAATTTTGCAAACATGTTTGCCCCTGACCAAGTAGCAGCTCGGCAAAGTTGTAAAGCCGAGACCCCTCGGGCAGCCGCCCAAGATGAACCCACCTTCCTTGTGGAATGGGCATTTACATATTTTGGCTGTGGCAGGCCTGCCACAGAATGTGCAAGCTGAATTGTACTACACATCCAACTAGCAATCGTCTGCTTAGAAGCAAGAGCACCCAGTTTGTTGAGTGCATACAGGATAACAGCAAGTCAGTTTTCCTGACTCCAGCCGTCCTGGAAATATATATTTTCAGGGCCCTGACAACATCTAGCAACTTGGAGTCCTCCAAGTCCCTAGTAGCCGCAGGTACCACAATAAGCTGGTTCAGGTGAAACGCTGACACCACCTTAGGGAGAAACTGGGGACGAGTCCGCAGCTCTGCCCTGTCCGAAAGGACAATCAGATATGGGCTTTTGTGAGACAAAGCCGCCAATTTTGACACTCGCCTGGCCGAGGCCAGGGCCAACAGCATGGTCACTTTCCATGTGAGATATTTCAAATCCACAGATTTGAGCGGTTTAAACCAATGTGATTTGAGGAATCCCAGAACTACGTTGAGATCCCACAGTGCCACTGGAGGCACAAAAGGGGTTGTATATGCAGTACTCCCTTGACAAACTTCTGGACTTCAGGAACTGAAGCCAATTCTTTCTGGAAGAAAATCGACAGGGTCGAAATTTAAACCTTAATGGACCCAAATTTGAGGCCCATAGACACTCCTGTTTGCAGGAAATGCAGGAATCGACAGAGTTGAAATTCCTCCGTGGGGGCCTTCCTGGCCTCACACCATGCAACATATTTTCTCCAAATGCGGTGATAATGTTGTGGGGTCACCTCCTTCCTGGCTCTGACCAGGGTAGGGATGACCTCTTCCGGAATGCCTTTTTCCCTTAGGATCCGGCGTTCAACCGCCATGCCGTCAAACGCAGCCGCGGTAAGTCTTGGAACAGACATGATCCTTGCTGAAGCAAGTCCCTTCTTAGTATCTCTTGAAGTTCTGGGTACCAAGTCCTTCTTGGCCAATCCGGAGCCACGAGTATAGTTCTTACTCCTCTCCGTCTTATAATTCTCAGTACCTTGGGTATGAGAGGCAGAGGAGGGAACACATACACCGACTGGTACACCCACGGTGTTCCCAAAGCGTCCCAGCTATTGCCTGAGGGTCTCTTGACCTGGCGCAATACCTGTCCAGTTTTTTGTTCAGACGGGACGCCATCATGTCCACCTTTGGTCTTTCCCAACGGTTCACAATCATGTGGAAGACTTCCAGATGAAGTCCCCACTCTCCCGGGTGGAGGTCGTGCCTGCTGAGGAAGTCTGCTTCCCAGTTGTCCACTCCCGGAATGAACACCGCTGACAGTGTTATCATATGATTTTTCGCCCAGCGAAGAATCCTTGCTGCCATTGCCCTCCTGCTTCTTGTGCCGCCCTGTCTGTTTACGTGGGCGACTGCCGTGATGTTGTCCGACTGGATCAGCACCGGTTGACTTTGAAGCAGAGGTCTTCCTAGGCTCAGAGCATTGTAAATTGCCCTTAGCTCCAGTATATTTATGTGGAGAGAAGTCTCCAGACTTGACCACACTCCTTGGAAATTTCTTCCCTGTGTGACTGCTCCCCAGCCTCTCAGGCTGGCATCCGTGGTCACCAGGACCCAGTCCTGAATGCCGAATCTGCTGCCCTCTAGTAGATGAGCACTCTGCAGCCACCACAGAAGAGACACCCTTGTCCTTGGAGACAGGATTATCCGCTGATGCATCTGAAGATGCGTTCCGGACCATTCGTCCAGCAGATCCCACTGAAAAATTCTTGCGTGAAATCTGCCGAATGGAATCGCTTCGTAAGAAGCCACCATTTTTCCCAGGACTCTTGTGCATTGATGCACTGACACTTGGCCTGGTTCTAGGAGGTTCCTAACTAGCTCGGATAACTCCTTGGCTTTCTCCTCCGGGAGAAACACCTTTTTCTGGACTGTGTCCAGAATCATCCCTAGGAACAGCAGACGTGTCGTCGGAATCAGCTGCGATTTTGGAATATTTAGAATCCACCCGTGCTGTCGTAGAACTACTTGAGATAGTGCTACTCCGACCTCCAACTGTTCTCTGGACCTTGCCCTTATCAGGAGATCGTCCAAGTAAGGGATAATTAAGACGCCTTTTCTTTGAAGAAGAATCATAATTTCGGCCATTACCTTGGTAAAGACCCGGGGTGCCGTGGACAATCCAAACGGCAGCGTCTGAAACTGATAGTGACAGTTCTGTACCACGAACCTGAGGTACCCTTGGTGAGAAGGGCAAATTGGGACATGGAAGTAAGCATCCTTGATGTCCAGGGACACCATATAGTCCCCTTCTTCCTGGTTCGCTATCACTGCTCTGAGTGACTCCATCTTGATTTGAACCTTTTTATGCAAGTGTTCAAAGATTTCAGATTTAGAATAGGTCTCACCGAGCCGTCTGGCTTCAGTACCACAAATAGTGTGGAATAATACCCCTTTCCTTGTTGTAGGAGGGGTACTTTGATTATCACCTGCTGGGAATACAGCTTGTGAATTGTTTCCAATACTGCCTCCCTGTCGGAGGGAGACGTTGGTAAAGCAGATTTCAGGAACCTGCGAGGGGGAGACGTCTCGAATTTCCAATCTGTACCCCTGGGATACTACTTGTAGGATCCAGGGGTCCACTTGCGAGTGAGCCCACTGCGCGCTGAAACTCTTGAGACGACCCCCCCCACCGCACCTGAGTCCGCTTGTACGGCCCCAGCGTCATGCTGAGGACGTGGCAGAAGCGGTGGAGGGCTTCTGTTCCTGGGAAGGGGCTGCCTGCTGCAGTCTTCTTCCCTTTCCTCTACCCCTGGGCAGATGTGACTGGCCTTTTGCCCGCTTGCCCTTATGGGGACAAAAGGACTGAGGCTGAAAAGACGGTGTCTTTTTCTGCTGAGATGTGACTTGGGGTAAAAAAGGTGGATTTTCCAGCTGTTGCCGTGGCCACCAGGTCCGATGGACCGACCCCAAATAACTCCTCCCCTTTATACGGCAATACTTCCATGTGCCGTTTGGAATCCGCATCACCTGACCACTGTCGTGTCCATAAACATCTTCTGGCAGACATGGACATCGCACTTACTCTTGATGCCAGAGTGCAAATATCCCTCTGTGCATCTCGCATATATAGAAATGCATCCTTTAAATGCTCTATAGTCAATAAAATACTGTCCCTGTCAAGGGTATCAATATTTTCAGTCAGGGAATCCGACCAAGCCACCCCAGCGCTGCACATCCAGGCTGAGGCGATCGCTGGTCGCAGTATAACACCAGTATGTGTGTATATACTTTTTAGGATATTTTCCAGCCTCCTATCAGCTGGCTCCTTGAGGGCGGCCGTATCTGGAGACGGTAACGCCACTTGTTTTGATAAGCGTGTGAGCGCCTTATCCACCCTAGGGGGTGTTTCCCAACGCGCCCTAACTTCTGGCGGGAAAGGGTATAACGCCAATAATTTTCTATCGGGGAAAACCCACGCATCATCACACACTTCATTTAATTTATCTGATTCAGGAAAAACTACAGGTAGTTTTTTCACACCCCACATAATACCCTTTTTTGTGGTACTTGTAGTATCAGAAATATGTAACACCTCCTTCATTGCCCTTAACATGTAACGTGTGGCCCTAATGGAAAATACGTTTGTTTCTTCACCGTCGACACTGGAGTCAGTGTCCGTGTCTGTGTCGACCGACTGAGGTAATGGGCGTTTTAAAGCCCCTGACGGTGTTTGAGACGCCTGGACAGGTACTAATTGGTTTGCCGGCCGTCTCATGTCGTCAACCGACCTTGCAGCGTGTTGACATTATCACGTAATTCCCTAAATAAGCCATCCATTCCGGTGTCGACTCCCTAGAGAGTGACATCACCATTACAGGCAATTGCTCCGCCTCCTCACCAACCTCGTCCTCATACATGTCGACACACACGTACCGACACACAGCACACACACAGGGAATGCTCTGATAGAGGACAGGACCCCACTAGCCCTTTGGGGAGACAGAGGGAGAGTTTGCCAGCACACACCAAAACGCTATAATTATACAGGGACAACCTTATATAAGTGTTTTCCCTTATAGCATCTTAATATATTATAATATCGCCACCAAAATGCCCCCCCTCTCTGTTTTAACCCTGTTTCTGTAGTGCAGTGCAGGGGAGAGCCTGGGAGCCTTCCTAGCAGCGGAGCTGTGTAGGAAAATGGCGCTGTGTGCTGAGGAGAATAGGCCCCGCCCCCTTTTCGGCTGGCTTCTTCTCCCGTTTTTCTGACAACCTGGCAGGGGTTAAATACATCCATATAGCCCCAGAGGCTATATGTGATGTATTTTTAGCCAGCATAGGTACTTTCATTGCTGCCCAGGGCGCCCCCCCCAGCGCCCTGCACCCTCAGTGACCGTTGGTGTGAAGTGTGCTGAGAGCAATGGCGCACAGCTGCCGTGCTGTGCGCTACCTTAAGAAGACTGGGAAGTCTTCAGCCGCCGATTTCTGGACCTCTTCTCTCTTCAGCATCTGCAAGGGGGTCGGCGGCGCGGCTCCGGTGACCCATCCAGGCTGTACCTGTGATCGTCCCTCTGGAGCTAGTGTCCAGTAGCCTAAGAAGCCAATCCATCTTGCACGCAGGTGAGTTCACTTCTTCTCCCCTAAGTCCCTCGTTGCAGTGAGCCTGTTGCCAGCAGGACTCACTGAAAATAAAAAACCTAACAAAACTTTTACTCTAAGCAGCTCTTTAGGAGAGCCACCTAGATTGTACCCTTCTCGGCCGGGCACAAAAACCTAACTGAGGCTTGGAGGAGGGTCATAGGGGGAGGAGCCAGTGCACACCACCTGATCCTAAAGCTTTTACTTTTGTGCCCTGTCTCCTGCGGAGCCGCTATTCCCCATGGTCCTTACGGAGTCCCCAGCATCCACTTAGGACGTCAGAGAAATATAATTTGCTGAAAAATAAATGCCTTCAATTCTTCAACATACTTGTCAAACAAACAATCACTGTCTTTGGAGCAGTGGCCACAATATCGCAAAATTAGATGTATATTATCAGAGATAGAGTCAGTTTTCCAAATAATGGAATGGCAAACTGCTGTGCAGATGTGAATCGTACCTTGATAAAAACAAGTTTCCAACACTTGAAAGGGTTACAAAACCAATACTACAGACATCAGCCTCCATTACTTTAATGTCAGACATTCGTCCTACAGAAATTACTCCGAGAACATGACAGGGCGGCAAAAAAAGAACCTCAAGGTGATGGCTAAGTGTCTGACAACATATGAAAAATGTTTACCAAGAACAGTGTGCACAGGATGATATGAAGGTTTGCTAAATACCATGATCAAGATGCCGACGGTCATGTGACCAATGCCGGAATCCCAACATCACTCAGGAGACCGGCGTCGAAACACTGACAGCTGACATCCTGAAGGTTAGTAGCGGGGTACGAGGTAGGGCCTGGGGGTAAGGGTTAGGCACTAGATGGGGTTAGGGTTAGGCCCTAAGGTGTGGTTAGCCATAGCCGCCACCCCTGGAGTAGGGGAGGGTGAATATACTTATCCAGTCCAGTGTTGGGATCTTCGTGTCTGTTGGGATCTTCAGTGTCCGGATGCCGCTGCCAGTCATTGTGCTGACAGCATCAGCATCCCAACTGCCGGTATTACACACCGAACCCATATTATATATATATTATTTTTACAGAAAAAATGACATGAAAAGTCGGCACAGTAAAACTATGACATATCTAATGACAGTTTGGCAATGACTTTAAGCAAAAAGTTTATGAAAGGCGCTACAAAAATAAAAATAAAATAAATGTGTTGCTGCAGCACCATATTGTTGCATTGAATTGACTGATAGGTGCATAAAACATATTGTGGAATTTCTTGTTAATAAAGGGCCTTTGGCTGGAAAGTCGGTTAAGTTTTCTTGAACCTCTCATTTGTACAAGGAAATAGGAAAGAACATCTGCAATAAATGGAATCAAACATATATGAAATGAGTTTCATATTGTTTTGTGGCTTTACAAAAATCTGAATAAGTAGAAGAAAAAGAAAGGTGATGGGGAGAGGGTACAGGTACTCAAAATAACATTAATCAGCAAAGAAAATAACTTAAAGAACCTTACATAATTGGAATGCAAGTTGGATCAGCAGAAGGACCGCAAAATCACAAAGGCAGAGTTAGACCAGAGGAGGGTGGGCAGTGCAGACTCTCCCGTTGATATGAGAGGGACCAGATAAAATCACTTTTATGGGGTTTTTGTGTAGGTAGTAATTCTTTCCATGCTTGCATTATACCAGACATAGGGGGACATTTACTAAGCAGTGATAAGAGCGGAGAAGTGAGCCAGTGTAGAAGTTGCCCCATCAACCAATCAGCAGCTCTGTATAATTTTATAGTATGCAAATTATAGATGTTACTTCAGTGCTGATTGGTTGCCATGGGCAACTTTTCCACTGGCTCACTTCTCCGCTCTTACCACTGCTTAGTAAATGTCCCCCATACTTTTTAAGGGCAAGAATTGTAGGAGAATCGGGGGATTTACAATTTCTAGAGATGGAAGATTTAGCCATGGCAAGGACATTGGAGAACAATTTATTTAAAGGTGGACTCCCATCCGGCATAGGACGGGAGACAATGCAGGACCACGGATATTGGGTGGTGAGAGACAGAATTAATAAGAGCATGTCCACCAGATGTTGGGAAACATAACTCTATGGACACAGCAGGGTGGAAGTACGGAACATTTTGGTAAGTTTGTATTCAGTTAATATTAATTAGACTCACCTTGTTGAGAAAGCTTTTAAGCACACTTGCTGCTTTCACAGACAATGATCTGGGGATTCGAATTTGTTTTTCCAGTATGACTAGAAATAAAAAGAAGAATAAACATAAAATAAAGTAAACAAATAATGAAAACATATAACATTCAGAAACTGCGTAACATTATTTCTATAAGAGCAAGTTATTTTTTTTCCTTTACTGTCATGGTGAATATACTGTAGGCCAATAACAAATGGAAAAATGTAATTATTTCAGTTGTAAGTTAAATATATGCTAAAATTATTTTAGGCTTTTACCTTGAAAAAGGAAATCCTCTGTATTTTGGTCTGGATTGTCTGAACTCCCAACAATATCGAATGGTGACCGCCCAGCCATCATCTCAAACATCAAGACACCTAGTGCCCACCAGTCCACGCTGAAACCTAATAATAATCCATATAATGTTAACAATCTACATACATACAAAAATAGAAATATTACAGAAGTATCAGCAATAGAAGGCAACAACATATCTCCATAAATTCCACCAGCATGCCCTGTCAGCCTCATAGTTCCACAATAGCTGCAGAGCCACAGGGAACGGTGTAGAAAATAAAGCATCAGGTATAGTATCCCCAGCTTCTCATTACAACAGAAGTTTGGGGGCATACGGGAAAAATGTAAGAAGGAGGAGATGATGTGCAAGTGCACAGTGCTTTATCCTAACATTTCCACATTTAGGAAAGCTAGGATATAAGTAAGAGTAGGGTTACTTTAGCGTTATATGTGCAAATGCAGCTGTTACATGGAAATACCACTTGGTGCTGCACAGCCTGATTTACAGTTGTGATGGCAGTCAGAGCTCGCTTGACAATATTGATTGCTTTGATGGCAAAATAGTCCTTGAAGCTAATAAACATTGTTCAGCGCTTCTAGCATTTTGACTTTCTGCTAAAATTAAATTTACAGATACATAATATTGGAAGTATGCAATGTGGGTGATCCAGAAAAGCCAAAAAATACTTCACCCATGAAAATCATTGCAGCCCCTGCTCAATTGCAACTAAGAAGATACTTCTATGTCAGACAATGACGCCATTAGCAGGAATCAGCAACTTTTACCTCTTATTAAAAGAAAAGCAAGCAACGCAATGACAACCAAGAAATTAGCAAGTCACACTCATTGCTCCTGTGAGACAAGGACTTGCAATCACACGGTACACTCTGCACAGACATTTACTGTTCTCCAGAAACACTTCAGCGTGACCTGGTGGATTATAAATTATTACCATAATCTTCGCCTCTCAAGATTTCAGGAGCGATGTAATTCGGTGTTCCACAGAACGTGCTAGTTGTATCTCCAGGCCGTAATCCTTCCTTTAAAACACCAAGAAGGAAAGTTAGAAAAATTATATTATCCATCTATGTACTTAAAACCTAATAACATGGTTTAATTTCTATTCAAACACTGACGGGGAAGGAAAGGGTCATACCCACCAGCTGAGTAGTTCAAGTTCTCTGGAAGATCAGCTACAATTTTACAACCATTCCCGTTCCAGCTGAATACTATATGTTTAAGTTTATGTAAGATAAACCATTATGTGCAGAGATATAAGTTTCCAAATTAATTAATATTAAAAAAAATGTATCAGGTCATGATTGGGAATTGTTTTACACTAGGCATAATCAAACAAGTCCGCTGCTTGCTCTAGGAGGGCTTATATCAACTGTAAAGAAATAAACATAAAAGACCAGATAAGGTCAAGGGCAGGGAGGAAATAATTATGGGGCAGGTTATCATCAGGAATAGGAAAACAGAATTTGTGTTCTTTCCTCTGAAATTACTGAGGATCACTATGTGGGATGGAGGCTAGGACAGGAGTTTGGGCACCACAAGAATAATGATGCTAAGCCCCAACCCTTCCCCATTTATATCCCTCAGTCAGGAATCACCTATTTTATTAGCTAAGCCCACACAGAACAGAAGAATGATGAACAAGAGAACAATAGCTTAAAGGAGCGGTGTACAATGTCCCCCAATGGATTTAGAGAAAAGCATTTAAGTACAGAACATCTATTTTCTCATTCAACAATTGAAGGAAGCTAATCATGAGAACATCCCAAATCTGACTATACAGGAAGGTATGCTCTCACAGGGATGCAGGTAAAATACCAGCAGTCGGGATTCCAGCAGTCAGAATACAGACACCGCAATCCCAACTTGGGTCAGGAGATTCGCATACTTAACTAGCCCCTGTTGGAATTTTGAAGATTGGGATGCCGGCGTCAGTATTGTGACGGGTAGTCTTCAGTATGCCGACTGTCGGGATCCCGGCGCACAATATACCGGCGCCGGAATCCCGACAACCGGCATACCGACACTTTTTTCCCTTGTGGGGGTCCACGACCCCCCTGGAGGGAGAATAAAATAGCTACGCGCGCCACCTTGCCTGCAGCGTGGCGAGCGCAGCGAGCCCGCAAGAAGCTTATTTGCGCTCGCCACGCTGTCGGTATGCCATCGGTCGGGCTCCCGGCGCCGGTATGCTGGTCTCCGGGAGCCCGGCCGCCGGCATACCATACTACACCCTATTGTGACTGCTGGCATCCCGGCTGCAGGTCACACATACCAAACCACTATGACATTGCTGTGTGTAAAGCCTACTGTCCGAAACTCGCATCTTTTGGTGTAAAAACATTGAAGCTTTAAAAACTGGTAGACATATGAAAGAGGATGGGCTGGCTGCATGACACAGCTGCTAAGCTGATGCCTGTCTGCTGCACCCAGGAGGAACAGAATGTTCTGGAAGAATGCGCCTTCAGATTTTCAGGTAAACGTGTCTGCACGCAGTATAAGCCAGTAGAATTACTGACCACTGCTTTGTTAACCCATGCCAACTCTACAATGGGTCTGAGAGTAGTCAGAACTGTTATAGATTTTAAAATGGCTTTGCATCTTCTATTTGAGTTTCTATAAGCTGCTGAACTAGCAATCAATACTTCTTATCCGGTTTGGTCCACGCCAACAAAGTAAATAATCTTCTAGCTAAACACGATTGTCTTGAATAGTGTTAAATCCAGAGTTACATGCTCTTTGCTGGTCCTGAATGACAACTATCTGCCACCCTGCCAGCTCCAAACCATCTTCATCCACACTCCTAGGAGCTTACACCCAAGTATGGGGAATCCTAAACCACTTAACCTTCTTCCCAAGAGAGGATCACTGCAAGAACCTGAGGGGTATATTTACTAAAGTGCAGGTTTATAGAAGTGGAGATGTTGCCCATAGCAACCAGATTCTACTTAGCAACGTCTAGCAGATAATAGCTAGAATCTGGTTGATATGGGCAACATCTCCACTTCTGTAAACTTTAGTGAATATACCCCCTTAGTGCTCCTACTGACAACAGGTAGATTCGAAAATCCTCTCCAAACATCCTATATGCCCAGTGGTGCCTAGTAAAGGGCTGGTATTCCTTACAGCCTGCATTCCTGAACCCCTTTCCGACATCAGAGACTCTGCACTGTTTCCTCGTTGCTATCCCTGGTTATCTGTACTAACTGCAACTTAAATTCCCTTCTCCCGACAGGGAGAGAGGAGTACTTTTCTTTAGCTGGGTTATTGGAGCACAGTTCTACACAGATAATGTGGGCAGCACAGTGTACAAGGTCACACTACCCCAGGCAGTAATGACAGGTACACCCTCCTGGAGGAAGTCCCATACAGAGTGGAGGGTGACACCTCCTTGACCTGCTCCTAGCACCATACATTGTGCATGACAGCCATTGTGGAGGCATAAATTATAAATGAAAGAGAAAAAACAAAACAATTGTATGTTCCTGACTGAGCTTCTATGCCCCATGGTTACAGTGTCACCCATTTGGATGAATGAAAAAGGTAGCCAGCAACAGTTCTGTGAAAGAAAGATAGATGCAGCAAGGAAAAGCAGAGAAAGGGTGCGGGTAAGAGCAGCAGATGATTCTGTGATAACAGAACCACAGGGGATATATGTCAGGGAGAAATACAGCATAAGAAGCAATGTGCAGCTGGAGGACAGAGGAAAAAGCAGTTGGGGGTGGGGAAGTAAACACAGAACACTAAACAGATCAGATTTGCACACAGGGAACTAGCACAACAGGAAATGCTGAAATTTGCTGAAAACCAACAGAGGGAAATCTGGGTACAACCCAGCTTTTGTCAAGTTTTGATAACTACCGAACACTGGCCGAAACACATTGGATAACTATATTGCTTCTATAAAATAGAACATATTGACATTTTCCAGTCCCTCAGTTCTTTTACGTTCTTTTCTTCAACTTTAGATCTTATACCAGCACCCAAGAGTAAAAACATTGGGAAATCATGATTAACATTGGGAAATCATGATTAGCTGATTCAAGACTTATATATATATATATATATATATAAGTGATGAGCGGGTTCGGTTTTACTCTGTTCTCAACACGGCATCTTATTGGCTATCCAAAACACGTGACATCCGTGAGCCAATAAGATGCCGTTTTGAGAACCGAGTAAAACCGAACCCGCTCATCACTAATATATATATAAATATATATATATATATATATATACACACATACATATATGCATACACACACAAACATATACATACATGTACAGTACGCACACATATACATACATGTACACACACACACACACACACACACACACACACACAAGTTTAAACACAGTAACAATTTTATATTTATCCAAAAACACAGAGCAAAAAGCAAAGAAAAGTAAACATCACCAGAGTGTAGTATTTATCAAATACATTACGCAAGGGACAAATATTTCCTGAATGATGAAAAGCAATCAGATCTGCTCTTGGATCAATAATCTTTTAACCTACTCAAGTGTATAGATATAAAATGGGACAACCACAATTATTATACAGGGATAATATCATGCTGGAGGCACAAAATTACAGTAAAATGTCTTGAGACATTGTAGCATAGTCTGTAAAAACACAAAAAGGATGAAAATGGTGAAGGGGAGAGAATTGAAGTCCCTCTATCTCCCCCACCAAATAACATAACATAGAAAGAGTGCGGTACTCTCGTTTCAAAGAGGGGAGTTCCTCTTTCCATTAGTGTGCCCCAACATGGCTACAAATAATTAATGGTCACCCGCTTTAGAACGCCCATATCTCACCCATCTTGTGTCAAATAAAAAAATAAAAAAGTGTTCCCTCATTTGGTAGGTTGCCATTACCTCCTACATATAGTATAAGCGATTCAAGAGACTGCAAAACAACAAAACCCAGAAGCATTTTCATTTCAAGTGCAGAAATAAATATATACACACATACAGTGTATATAAACTCAAAAATACATCTGCAACGTTTCCGTATGTGGAAAATAGCTAATACAGTGACTTTGACTGACATTGCCCTGCCCAGAATGGGTACTGTTACAGTGTAGTCCTTTGGGTCCCCTTCAGTAGAACTGGGAACTCTTTAAAAGAACGTATGCCCTATATGAAAATAATGTATTTCATCTAATTTCATCAAATAGCTCAAACCCAATGCGGGCAATTTCTTATTTTCCATTCAATATTTGATAGGTGATGTAGTGGTTTGTTTGCTTGGAAGGATTATGGACAGGGAAGGAATGCGCTTCAATGGACATAAACCATTTTCCTCACCTTGCACATGCCATAGTCAGTGAGTTTTATGTGCCCTTCAGAATCCAATAAGACATTGTCCAGCTTTAAATCCCTATAAATAATTCCTCGCTCGTGGAGGTAGTTTAATGCCAGACTGATTTCTGCAGAGTAAAACCTAGAGAGAGAAAAGCACAAGTCTATTACCCACAAGGAAATATGGCACAGGGACATAATAACTACTAAATAAATCCTTCAATTATGATTGCTTTCTGATATGTAAATGTCTTTCTTACCGACCACATATGCACACAAAACACAAAAACACAACATTCTCTTTAGCATTTCAGTACAGATGGACTGTTCTTCTAGAATGCAGGAATACACAGTATAATATATATATATATATATATATATATATATATATATATATTTATAAACAAAGGTCACTCATACAATCTTATGTTACTGCGGCACATAAAATATATTGTGACATTTACTCATAAATTCAGTTATAAGAGCTTTGTTTCCCTATCCAACGTGCAACACAAAATTGAAAACGGAGATCGTGAAGAAACCTCAGTTCCTGCACCGAAAGGGGAGACGCAAAAAAATAAAATGAGCAAATAAACAGTTTAAATTATGATAGATAGATTACATACATGCATAGTCCAGGTAGTAGCTTTTGTTTTCATTTTAGCAGCTGAAGCTCTTAATTACTAACACAGCAACTAAGAGGACACGTGTGTAGTCATTTCTGCAAGGCACCATGTGGGTCATTCCCAGTTGATTGCTCGCTAGCAACTTTTTGCAGCGCTGCGATCAGATAGTCGCCGCCTATGGGGAGTGTATTTTCGCTTTGCGAGTGTGCGAATGCTTTTGCAGCTGATGGCACAAAAAAAAACTTACTCAGCCGCTGCGATCACTTCAGTCTTTTTGGTCCCGGGATTGACGTCAGACACCCGCCTGCAAACGCTTGGACACGCCTGCGTTTTTCCAAACACTCCCAGAAAACGGTAAGTTGACACCCACAAATGCCCTCTTTCTGTCAATCTCCTTGCGATCGGCTGTGCGAGTTGATTCTTCGTTGAATCCATTGCCCAGCACCGATCCTTTTTGTACCCATAAAACACGCCTGCACAATGCGGTGCATACGCATGCGCAGTTTTGACAAGATTTAACCTGATCGCAGCTCTGCAAAAAGGTTGCTAGCGAGCGATCAACTCGGAATGACCTCCCATATTAATGGTCACTATACAGCCATTTTTCTTACGGTAGATGCTAGAATCAAGTGGGCTAAGGGACCTTTTCCGTCTGGGGGAGGAGTCACAACACAAGGGGGAGGAGCAAGGCCAGCGGGATAGTTCCTATACTATCCACGCCACCAACTATTACCTTTAGTAATCAGGTGGCGAGCGAAGCGAGCCACCGAGCCCGCGAGGGTACTTTTCGGGTACCCTGTTCGCCCGTAGCTCCTCCCCCTGGTGACGTGTCTCCTCCCCTAGATACGTCAGAAGGTCCCTTCTCCCACTCCGAAATAGAATCAACCTTTTTCTTACATACATATTTTTGGCCAATTTTTCAATCAGTAAACTTTCGGACACATTTGATACATATAAATAAAGGATTGCCTATTAAGACTGACCTTGCATGCTCCTCTGGTAGCTTCCTTTGACGCTGCATGTGAAACATCAGATCCCCACCATTTACATATTCAATAACGAAGAAGAGTCTGCAACAAAACAGAATGAAATCTTGTATGCAACCATCATCAGAACATTCTATATATATTTTTTTATATTACATTTGTATGCAACATTAAATGCTCAACATTGTTTAATGTAAATTTTCAGGATTTCCACAGATGCACACATGACTCCTTTGTTAGCGGAACATGGGGGAAGGGGGACCTTTACAGGTGGCTTTTAAAGTCTGAACACAGCAGAGGCAGACAACTGCAGACTGGACTAATGTGAAGAGCGCGAGAGTATTGCTCAGTATTAAGTGAGCCACAATATAACTTTATCCTAAAAAAATATTTCTAAAACATTACTGTACATATAAAATTCAACCATATGCACAGTGTTAGCCATTATAGAATATAATGCTCTACTAACATTATGCATATGGTTACATTTTATATGAATGTGTTTATGATCAAGAATTATTGTAAATAATTTGTACATCACACTAAGGGGGTATTCAATTAGTGCCCTTTTTTGACTGGTTGAAAAATCTGGCACTGGCAAAAACCACGTGTATCGATGAATTCGCCGCCAAAACACGTGTTTAGGCAAATTCATGGACGTTTTTGCCAGGTTTTGGCGCAATTTTCGCCAATGCCAATTTAAAAAAAAAAAAATGTGAAACGGCATGGCCAAAAATGGATTAAAAAATGGGGTCACCCAGTAAAAAAAACCTGCACTTAATTTAATACCCCCTAAGGAGGGAATTCAATTAGTCCCAATATTTTTTTCATACGCGTTTACTGTAATTTTATTGCGATTATTTTTTTGGGGGGGGAGGCCCCCCTTTTACTGCTGGAAAAACTATACATTTTCAGGCGAACATACATAAAACCCATGCTAAGTTCATAGACCTATGTGTTTTCGCTTCTAGATTGAAGAAAACGTTTTTTTTTTTCAGAGCCTGCTGATACCCTGAAAAAAAAATTACCATGGCTAATTGAATCCCCCATCCTAAAGTTGGGTACACACTGCCCAATTTGTGGTGCAATCATGGTACCTGCTATCACTCTGCACAACCATGGTGTAGTGTGTACTCCCAATCTATCCTTTGTACACATTGTTCATCTGATGTGCTGCACGCTTGATAGGACTATGTGATGTGCAGTACACACACAGGCATTGTTCATGCTGGGACACACAACTGCACCATCGGAAAGCTCATTGGAATGTCGGATGATTGGCGCGTTGTACAGGTGTGTACACAGCTTAATACAGTCATTAGCACTTCTCTTTAGCTTTTATACAATTTTGTGGGCAGCTAGACATTCCCACTAGCAGTTTATGTAACCATACGGATTCAGCCACAACATGGCCGTGTCTGCTGTAGGTTATGAGCCTGCATGGTTCCTCTAACTACCCATCTTGCTAACTCCACAACTAATTTTCAATCTTTACTTTGTATTAGACGTTTTTATTTTTTTATTTTTTAAAGTCTGTGACCCTGTTTGAAAAAAAATAAACAAGACAAACAATGGATGCTATCCTATTAGCCATGGCTAAGTACTCAGCCAGGGCTATCCAATTAGCCTTGAAGCAAACAATTAACTGGGATTTTATTAGGCAGCCAAAAAAAACCTGCGACAAGCCCAATAGTTTATACACTAGCATCCCCCATGAGGGAGGATTGGAGGCAGTCAACTCTCTTATTAAGGACAATCCAGTGTATACAGGCCCTGATGTCAAGTTATTTTTGGTATTATTAGAACTAGTGTTGAAACGCAATTACTTTTATTTCAATGGTCAATATTTTATCCAACGCTCAGGGTGTGCGATGGGATCTCATGTGGCACCTATGTATGCTAACACATACATGTCGATACTGGAGAAAACACTATTCTTTAATCGTGAAAATAGAGATCGAATAGTGTTTTATACGCGTTATATTGACGATATCATCTTGTTTTGGAGTGGTAATTACACTGACTTTGTGGAGTTAGTGGGACACATCAATGGGTTGGATTGCCCGATAAAATTTACCTATACAATCAGTCGGGATGAGATCTCATTTCTAGATGTTAGAATTGAAGTTGATGGCAACAATATGATCCATACTAGTGTATACACAAAAAAAACGGATAGGAATACCCTTTTGAGGGCAGATAGTTACCATCCACAATCAACCATCAACAGTTTTCCCTATTCCCAATATTTAAGAACAAGAAGAATTACAAGTGATGAGAATGCACTGGAGCCTGGCTTTGAAACTATGACCACCAAATTTAGAGCCAGGGGGTATAGGGATGATGTGCTGACCTCTGCAAGAAATAAAGCTAGATGTATCCCAAGGAGTGAGACCCTCAAAAAATCGGTGAATAAGGATCCAGGTAAAACTCTGAATTGGGCACATAAATATACGATAGCCCACAACAAAATCAGGGAGACTAGTACCAATTTGTGGCCAATAATACAAAATGATATTAAGAGTCTAAAACACACCAACATTAGGCATTGTTATCAGAGGGGCAAAAATATTAGAGACTGGACGGTACACTCCGACATTACCAGACAAATGAAATTGAAAAGAGGTATCAAAAGTAGAGGGAATGGTTGTGTTAAATGTACGGGATGTACAACCTGCAGCCATATGATATCGGGCAAATATTTTTGCCTTCCTCATACGGGCCGCAGGTATGAGATACGACATACAGTAACATGTACGAGTTCATATATCATTTATCTCATTAAATGCCCCTGTGGGCTATGCTATATTGGTAAAACCATACGCTCTTGCAGAGAGCGTATGGCGTTACATAGGTCGGCAATAAGAGCTGCGATCAATGGCAAAGGCTCAGATCAGCCTATTGCCAGACATTTTAAAGAAGCAAGACACAATTTAGCTAGCCTTCGGCATATAATTATTGACCACATCCCTGATGATGGGAGACAAGGAGATCGCCATAAAAGATTACTTCAATGTGAGGCAAAATGGATCCATATTTTGGATACTGTGAAACCGAGGGGCCTGAACGATCAATTAAACTTAAGTGTTTTCTTGTAAACTTGAAAAAATTCTACAACAGTGTTATGATTGGGGTATTTAACTTTAATCAAAACACGCAAGGTCTGATAATGCTGTAAGGTAGATCTATACAATATGAGCTCTAATTCCGCTTCTGTTTAAAAAAAAAAAAAAATTGTTTATACTTGTTGTTTATTTTTATTTTTTATGTTTATATATATTTTTGATCACTTTTTTATGTATGTTTTCATAGACACACCAGGGCGTCCATACCCAGCCAAAGGGACCACGCTGTTTGCGGCACAGGACTGGGGGCTATTCTCTGCAACATGCTGACCATGGGAAACCTAGGCAACTGACGTGGTTGCTAAACAATCACGGGTTGCCATGGAGACCCACGAACGGCGGAAGCGGATGAGACGGGACGTCAGTCCCGGGAGCCAGACCAGCGTGGCCGGAGGAGGGAGGGAGCCCGTGGAGTCAGTGAAACAGGTAAGGGTATTTAATCTGTATTTTGTTTGACCCACTGTTTATGATCACACTGCTTGAGAACGGCTAATAAAGCCGAAACGTTGCAAACTTGCTTGTGTCCTGGAATTTATTACTAAAAAGTCTGTTTGAGTGCCTCATATCGGAGGGTATATATATATATATATATATTTATTATTTTTTATTATATTACAAATGAAATATCTTGTTTGTGTGAATTCTATTACACAGGTCCACCATGCGTGCGGTCACTCCCTTGCAGCTGGTTATTGGTGAGGAGCAGTTTCTCCAAGTAGGCAGGGTTTTCAATTAAACACAATAGCCACGCTACTGAAACATGTTCAAGTTTAAATTATAAATATTACTTTGGTGGTCTGAATTGAAAATAAAAATTTAGAAAATATATATGTAATGTAGCAATTTACCCTGGAACCTGATTGCATTGTCCACAGTGTTTATTATATCAATCTTAAAAATTCACAATATAGTCTAATACTTAAGAACTGGTTTAACATAATTCAGAGCTAAAACAGGGCAGGAATACGTACAGTATATCAATAGACATTCCTGCAGAATCAGTTTTTTTATGATCTGTGAGAGATTCCATCAGAATAGTGTCCTAGTGAGCGTCACGGGAGATGCTTTCCATGACGAGTGGGTAGGGACAGGCTCTACTTTTAATCAGAGCTGCAGTGTAATGCAGATAATCATTACACTTTACTTTCATTGTTCATATTGGAGAGATCAAATATGTGGCTTAGCGGTCTTACAAGTAAGATAATATGCCATTTGCATTTTGTATGGCTAGCTCTTTGCCACCAATCAAAAATGTTATTTCAAGTCCCACATTTAATGTGCTGCTGTACTTTAAAACATTTTTTTTAATATAGCATTTCGTGATTTCAACAATTGTAATTTTTTTTTAACTAAATTCCCTAAGCTGCCAGGTTGCATATATGCATTTTATCCAGATCATTACATTTTTTACACAGCTCGTTCTGTTGCATTTCTCACATGCACTACTATGTTGTTGCTTGCAGATTTCCAGTACCTGTACTGGCGTCTCTACATGTGTGTATGGTTTATTTTTTTCCATTTTAATATTGAATTTGCATATTGTACTAGGATATGTTAATAAATATTTTAGCCTTTTAAAAATAAGAATTTACTTACCGATAATTCTATTTCTCGTAGTCCGTAGTGGATGCTGGGAACTCCGTAAGGACCATGGGGAATAGCGGCTCCGCAGGAGACTGGGCACATCTAAAGAAAGCTTTAGGATCACCTGGTGTGCACTGGCTCCTCCCCCTATGACCCTCCTCCAAGCCTCAGTTAGGATACTGTGCCCGGACGAGCGTACACAATAAGGAAGGATTTTGAATCCCGGGTAAGACTCATACCAGCCACACCAATCACACTGTACAACTTGTGATCTGAACCCAGTTAACAGCATGATAATAGAGGAGCCTCTAGAAAAGATGGCTCACTACAACAATAACCCGAATTTTTTGGTAACAATAATTATGTACCAGTATTGCAGACAATCCGCACTTGGGATGGGCGCCCAGCATCCACTACGGACTACGAGAAATAGAATTATCGGTAAGTAAATTCTTATTTTCTCTGACGTCCTAGTGGATGCTGGGAACTCCGTAAGGACCATGGGGATTATACCAAAGCTCCCAAACGGGCGGGAGAGTGCGGATGACTCTGCAGCACCGA
Organism: Pseudophryne corroboree; assembly: GCF_028390025.1. Classification (NCBI taxonomy): domain Eukaryota; kingdom Metazoa; phylum Chordata; class Amphibia; order Anura; family Myobatrachidae; genus Pseudophryne; species Pseudophryne corroboree. Next base: position 295,886,192 of record NC_086447.1, on the reverse strand, counting down.
ATGAGAGAACTCCAGGTCCTCCTCAGCCAAGATATCAAATTTGTAGAATTTTACAAACGTATTTGCTCCTGACCAAGTAACTGCTCGGCAAAGTTGTAAAGCCGAGACCCCTCGGGCAGCTGCCCAAGATGAGCCCACCTTCCTTGTGGAGTGGGCATTTTAAGATTTTTGGCTGTGGCAGGCCTGCCACAGAATGTGCAAGCTGAATTGTACTACAAATCCAACGAGCAATCGTCTGCTTAGAAGCAGGAGCACCCAGTTTGTTGGGTGCATACAGGATAAACAGCGAGTCAGAATTTCTGACTCCAGCCGTCCTGGAAACATGTATTTTCAGGGTCCTGACCACGTCAAGCAACTTGGAATCCTCCAAGTCCTTAGTAGCCGCAGGTACCACAATAGGTTGGTTCATGTGAAATGCAGAAACCACCTTAGGTAGAAAATTTGAGGACGAGTCCTCAATTCTGCCCTTTCAGAATGAAATATTAAGTAAGGGCTTTTATATGATAAAACCGCCAATTCTGACACCCGCCTGGCTGAAACCAGGGCTAACTCGTCACTTCCATGTGAGATATTTTAAGTCCACAGTGGTGAGTGGTTCAAACCAATGTGACTTTAGGAAACTCAACACAACATTGAGATCCCCAAGGTGCCACTGGAGGCACAAAAGGAGACTGTATATGCAGTACCCCTTTTACAAATGTCTGAACTTCAGGCACTGAAGCCAGTTCTTTTTGGAAGAAAATCGACAGGGCCGAAATTTGAACCTTAATGGACCCTAATTTTAGGCCCATAGACAGTCCTGTTTGTAGGAAATGGAGGAAACGACCCAGTTGAAATTCCTCTGTAGGGGCCTTCTTGGCCTCACCCCACGCAACATATTTTCGCCAAATGCGGTGATAATGTTTTGCGGTTACGTCTTTCCTGGCCTTGACCAGGGTAGGGATCTTCAGGATCCGGCGTTCAACCGCCATGCCGTCAAACGCAGCCGCGGTAAGTCTTGGAACAGACAAGGCCCTTGCTGGAGCAGGTCCTTTCTTAGAGGTAGAGGCCACGGTTCGTCCGTGAGCATCTCTTGAAGTTCCGGATACCAAGTCCTTCTTGGCCAATCCGGAACCACGAGTATAGTTCTTACTCCTCTCCTTCTTATGATTCTCAGTACTTTTGGTATGAGGGGCAGAGGAGGGAACACATACACTGACTGGTACACCCACGGTGTTACCAGAGCGTCCACCGCTATTGCCTGAGGGTCCCTTGACCTGGCGCAATATCTGTCTAGTTTTTTGTTTAGACGGGACGCCATTATGTCCACCTTTTGTTTTTCCCAACGGTTTACAATCAGGTGGAAGACTTCTGGGTGAAGTCCCCACTCTCCCGGGTGAAGGTCGTGTCTGCTGAGGAAGTCTGCTTCCCAGTTGTCCACTCCCGGAATGAACACTGCTGACAGTGCTATCACATGATTTTCCGCCCAGCGAAAATCCTTGCAGCTTCTGCCATTGCCCTCCTGCTTCTCGTGCCGCCCGGTCTGTTTACGTGGGCGACTGACGTGATGTTGTCCGATTGGATCAATACCGCCTGACCCTGAAGCAGGGGTTTCGCTTGACTTAGGGCATTGTAAATGGCCCTTAGTTCCAGAATGTTTATATGAAGAGATGTCTCCAGGCTTGACCATAAGCCCTGGAAATTCCTTCCCTGTGTGACTGCTCCCCAGCCTCGCAGGCTGGCATCCGTGGCCACCAGGACCCAGTCCCGAATGCCGAATCTGCGGCCCTCTAGAAGATGAGCACTCTGCAACCACCACAGGAGGGATACCCTTGTCCCTGGTGACAGGGTTATCCGCTGAAGCATCTGAAGATGCGACCTGGACCATTTGTCCAGAAGGTTCCACTGTGCGTGGAATCTGCCGAATGGGATTGCTTCGTAGGAAGCCACCATTTTTACCCAGAACCCTTGTGCATTGATGCACTGAGACTTGGTTCGGTTTTAGGAGGTTCCTGACTAGCTCGGATAACTCCCTGGCTTTCTCCTCCGGGAGAAGCACCTTCTTTCTGGACTATGTCCAGAATCATCCCTAGGAACAGAAGACAAGTCGTCGGAACCAGCTGCGATTTTGGAATATTGAAAATCCAATCGTGCTGCCGCAACACTACCTGATATAGTGCTACACCGATCTCCAACTGTTCCCTGGATCTTACCCTTATCAGGGAATCGTCCAAGTAAAGGATAACTAAAATTCCCTTCCTTCGAAGGAATATCATCATTTCGGTCATTACTTCAGTAAAGACCCGGGGTGCCGTGGACCATCCCTACGGCAGCGTCCGAACTGATACAGTTCTGTACCATAACCTGAAATACCCTTGGTGAGAAGGGTAAATTTTGACATGAAGGTAAGCCTCCTTGATGTCCCGAGACATCATGTAGTCCCCTTCTTCCAGGTTTGCAATCACTGCTCTGAGTGACTCAATTTTGAATTTGAACCTCTGTATGCAAGTGTTCAAAGATTTTAGATTTTAGATTTTAAAATCGGTCTCACCGAGCCGTCTGGCTTCGGTACCACAATAGTGTGGAATAATACCCCGTTCCCTGTTGCAGGAGGGGTACCTTGATTATCACCTGCTGGGAATACAGCTTGTGAATGGCTTCCAAAACTGCCTCCCTGTCAGCGGGAGACGTCGGTAAAACAGACTTTTGGAAACGGCGAGGGGAATACGTCTCGAATTCCAATTTGTACCCCTGAAATATTATCTGAAGGATCCAGGGGTCTACTTGCGAGTGAGCCCACTGCGCACTGAAATTCATTGAGAACGGGACCCCACCGTGCCTGAATTTGTAAAGCCCTAGCGTCATACTGAGGGCTTGGCAGCGGCGGAAAAGGGTTTCTGTTCCTTGGAACTGGCTGATCTCTGCAGCCATTTTCCTCTCCCTCTGTCACGAGCAGAAAAGAGGAACCCTTTTGTCCGCTTGCCAACCAGAACTGCGCCTGATAATACGGCGTCTTATTTTGAGAGGCGACCTGGGGTACATCCCCTCTTTTAAGGCAATACTTCCAAATGCCGTTTGGAATCCGCATCACCTGACCACTTTACTGGAATAATTGGACAACGCACTTATACTTGATGCCAGTCGGCAAATATTCCGCTGTGCATCCTGCATATATAGAAATGCATCTTTTAATTGCTCTATAGGCAATAATATACTGTCCTTATCTAGGATATCATATTTCCAGTCAGGGAATCCGACCACGCCAACCCAGCACTGCACATCCAGGCTGAGGCGATTGCTGGTCGCAGTATAACACCAGTATGTGTGTAAATACATTTTAGGATACGCTCCTGCTTTCTATCAGCAGGATCCTTAAGGGCGGCCATCTCAGGAGAGGGTAGAGCCCTTGTTTTTACAAGCGTGTGAGCGCTTTATCCACCCTAGGGGGTGTTTCCCAACGCACCCTAACCTCTGGCGGGAAAAGGTATACTGCCAATAACTTTTTAGAAAATATCAATTGTTATCGGGGGGAAACCCACGCATCATCACACACCTCATTTTATTTCTCAGATTCAGGAAAACTACAGGAAGTTTTTCCTCACCAAACATAATACCCCTTTTTTTTGGTGGTATTCATATTATCAGAAAAGTGTAAACTTTTTCCATTGCCTCAATCATGCAATGTGTGGCCCTATTGGAAATCACGGTTGTCTCTTCACCGTCGACACAGGAGTCAGTACCCCTGTCGGTGTCTGTATCTGAGGTAACGGGTGCTTTAGGGCCCCTGTATGAGACGTCTGGACATGCACAAGCTGAGTAGCCGGCTGTCTCATGTCAACCACTGTCTTTTATACAAAGCTGACACTGTCACGCAATTTCAACAGTACATCCACTCAGGTGTCGACCCCCTAGGGGGTGACAACACAATTTCAGACACTCTACTCCGTCTCCTCATCATTTTTCTCCTCATACATGTCGACACCAACGTACCGACACACAGCACACACACAGGGAATGCTCTGATAGAGGACAGGACCCCACTAGCCCTTTGGGGAGACAGAGGGAGAGTTTGCCAGCACACACCAGAGCGCTATATATATACAGGGATAACCTTATATAAGTGTTTTTCCCTTTATAGCTGCTGTATTGTTATATACTGCGCCTAATTTGTGCCCCCCTCTCTTTTTTAACCCCTTTCTGTAGTGTAGTGACTGCAGGGGAGAGCCAGGGAGCTTCCCTCCAACTGAGCTGTGAGGGAAAATGGCGCCAGTGTGCTGAGGAGATAGGCTCCGCCCCTTTCTCGGCGTCCTTATCATCCTTTTTCTGTATGTTTTGGCAGGGGTTAAATGCATCCATATAGCCCAGGAGTTATATGTGATGCATTTATTTTAGCCATATAAGGTTTTTTTATCGATTTATTGCGTCTCAGGGCGCTGCCCCCCCCAGCGCCCTGCACCCTCAGTGACCGGAGTGTGAAGTGTGCTGAGAGCAATGGCGCACAGCTGCGGTGCTGTGCGCTACCTTATCTGAAGACAGGATCGTCTTCTGCCGCCGATTTTTCCGGACCTCTTCGCTCTTCTGGCTCTGTAAGGGGGACGGCGGCGCGGCTCCGGTGACCCATCCAGGCTGAACCTGTGATCGTCCCTCTGGAGCTAATGTCCAGTAGCCTAAGAAGCCCAATCCACTCTGCACGCAGGTGAGTTCGCTTCTTCTCCCCTTAGTCCCTCGATGCAGTGAGCCTGTTGCCAGCAGGTCTCACTGAAAATAATAAACCTAAACTAAAACTTTCACAAAGAGCTCAGGAGAGCCCCTAGTGTGCACCCTTCTCGTCGGGCACAGAAATCTAACTGAGGCTTGGAGGAGGGTCATAGGGGGAGGAGCCAGTGCACACCAGGTGATCCTAAAGCTTTCTTTAGATGTGCCCAGTCTCCTGCGGAGCCGCTATTCCCCATGGTCCTTACGGAGTTCCCAGCATCCACTAGGACGTCAGAGAAAGGTAATTTGTCAAGTTTGTAGCCTTATACTTATGCAGTACTCTCTCGCTCTCTCTAATGTCCCAAGGTAAAGAACTAGAAATGGGCATGTTGTTTCAAATGTCTCATTCTCAGATCTAGTGGGAATAGAAACTATTAGTTTTGGAATAGGAAAAGCTATGGGATGGGTATTTAAATAGGTTTCCATTCCTTGGTTTTATTTAGATTTCATTTTTTGTGATACCTTTGTGGGAGCAGGAAGTGACTTCATGCGTTCCAGGTGTGGAGCGCAAGTGTGTACCGTTCTTTTGGGCCCATTTCCTGGATATCCTTTCGGATCGTCATTTCCGGCGAAACCGGGTGAGGAGTGCTTTATAATCACTGCTCCCCTCCACAGATTGTGCTTTAACATAGCGGCTAACGATACACCTAGTGGGTAATTTTTTCACTGCCCCCTCCCCTCATCCTCAGCTGCTACGTTACTTCCGGCAGAACCGGAAACATGACGTCATGCGTTCCAGCATTTGAAACGCATGTCAATCATGGTGCTGTTTCCCTATTTAGGGACGGTTTACACTAGTTTTGAGTCCACATAAAGGTGGATTACAACATAAGGATTTGGGATCGATGTGTTTAATTAAGTGTGTGTCCACTATTAAGATGTTTTACATTTTCTAATGTTGAACCACGCCCCTTGTAACAGGAAGTGGGTGTGCCCTGTTCTATCATAAATACCTGGTCCTCCAGACATATTCACACCTTGACAAAGACCCTAACGGTTGAAACGCGTTGGTGATTACTGCTACCCAGGACCGGGCGGAGGTACAGCTCAATAGGGGGAGCTTATTAATTACCTCTATATGTTTTTCACTGTGCCTTCCTCTGAAGGTCACCTTGGGTACGCATGCTAATATATTAAGTGTGAAGTTGAAAGAATAAACTTGTATAGTCTACACTATGATTCTCCACCGTTTTTCTTTCATGCATTCAAATTGAGGACATTGACAGAAAAAGTGGGAACGTCTGACTACAAGTTTGACTGATATTTGCACTGTTTGGAGGATCGCGGAGGAGACGAGATAAGAGACTGATTGAATTCTTTGATGTCATATTTGACTTTTATTTGACGCTTTTGAGATTTTTATTTTTTCAACTTATTGTCATAGCAGACATTGTGGGCATCTAATGTACAGTGTCATATACCCTTAGCTATCAGTGCGCAGGAACCATTCTCTTGTTTTTTGTCTTCTATGACTGGGAATAGTAACCTAGCCTTAAGCATGGTGAGCAAAGCAAGCCCGCAAGGGTACACATTTCCAATAATTTGGCTCAGATATGGTGAAACATACAAAAGAAAACCCCAACAACAACTTGTGTCGACCATTTTTGTGTCAACCATTTTCATATCTGTTGACCTTTTGTATCTGTCAATTTCTACTGTGTACCTTTTGACCCTGTCGACCATTTGGGGTCCACCTATTGACTATCTTTTTACTATATATCTATTGAGCAACACCCACTAATAAGTATATGCAGGATTAACAGGATACAACATTCATACTATTTCTGGTATACTGTAGTTCAAATTAAATATCACTACAAAACTAGTAAGGAATTATTCTGAAAATATTTCTCCACCGAAAAGGCAGGGAAGTGACATTTTTCCATCACAAACCTGCCGACACTAACATTCAGTGGAACTGCTCATAACAGGCAAATATATCCTGTACGGAGCACACAGAACAGTATGGCCCGTAGCTGGCTTAGTTCCTTAGCCCGGAGCTGGCATCAAGTGTAGACCGAAACTTAATTTGTCTAATCCTTAAATCATTCTGTTGTGGTAGATGGGGGGGGTCTACCACAGATTTCTGTCATAGATAGTTGATGACAGACGATACAGTTGTCAAAGTCAGAAAAATGTCCCAATGCACGTTGCCATATTTGCACCGCACACTGGTCCGCGCTGCGCGTGCGTACGCTCTCCCGTGGAAGCGCATACCCGCAATAGCGTGCACACGCAGGCGCGGTATGCGTATTTACGGTAGAGTTTATGTGGTCGTAGCGTGCGACTCATTCGTTACATATTTTCACAATTAATGTAGTTTATAGATCATGGTCCCTTTGATAGATTCTGAAAGTTTGGTTAAAATACAATGTCCCAGAGCTGAGGAATCCCTCTTTATATCGTACGAAGGGTCTAACAGGAATCATACAGCAGTGTTTGGTACCCATCGGAAGAGTATTTAATTAGCAATATTCCGGTGTTGGTTTGGAGCGTATTAATCGCTCGTGCGAATAGTTATGGACATAAGAAGTTTATGCCCATTTCTATTATTTACACATACTCAGGTATGCGGCGGGAAACCCAGTTTCCCACCCACCTGAGCTGTTGGAAATCGTCACAGCCCACCTGTATGAATCACCCTATGACCTTTTGTTATGATGCAGGGCCGAATTCCTTCGGCCAATGGACAATGGGATTGTAGGACCAGGAGATTGCATTGTGTGTGGGGCATAAATAGGCAGGCCGACCACATCCAGCTCACTCTCTCATCAACGGTTATCTGCTGATAGCCGGGAGCTGGATATCGAGGCGCAGGCGATCATACCCTTTGTGCGTAAGTTTCTCTCCGTAATCATTGTCTTTCTGTGAGCCAATTTCTCTCCATCTCTCTCTCTCTCTCTCTCTCCTCTTTTCTCTTATATCTCTCATAGTATTATAGTATTGTACTGTATTGCATTTAGGTCAGTGTAGTATTGTCTTTTTGTATTTATTGTTTAGTTCTGTGGTTAGGAAGTCTCTGTTATATTGTAGTGTATCATTTGTACTGTTATCCCCTTTTACAAGTATATTAGATATAATACAGTTAATAGGCTTTGGAACCTAAACCAGTATCTGTGCATTTTCTATAGTGTTAAGTGTTCACTTGAGCGTCGGTGACGCTCAAGCAGCTTTGTAGTTAGTCAGGTTACACAAGGTTGCATTTACACCCTGTACTCACATTAAGGTATTCAGGGTATTTCATTGGTATAAGGTTTTAACATAAAGGTATAGTGTTGTGAGCGTCTGCATCGCTGGTGACCTCCTCGTGGTCTCGAGCGTACGCTACGCTACAGCGAATCATTCCCCTAGACATAGCCAATAACGTGTCCTGTGATCACTGGGCCGTGAGCGAACGTGACGCTTGAGCGTCTCGCCTACGGCTGAGCGATCGCTACGCCAATAGCGTACCATTACGGTACTTCTTAAGTAAACAGCGTACAGTGTTCTTAGCTTCATAAAGGGTTGTTTATACGACAAGGAATTTAGCATTGTCAATTGGGGACTCGTCCTATACTTCTCACATCTGCACTAGGTAGATCAGCAGACATTATCCCCCAGCAAAGGGTGGGAGATTGTCTCATAGTGCTGGCGGGATAAGCGTCTGCTTCGCTTAGACAAAGAGTGCTGAAGGAACCCGGTAACCGGAAGTAAGAACAAAACGCTTGTGTCTTTTTAAAACTGTTTATTTTTCTTTTGTCTTGCGTACGCACGCATATATCTGCATTTCTGTTTCATTTTCGTATATCACTATTCCTGTTTGCCAATTTTATAGTTGATAGAAAGTGCTAAAAAGAGATTTGCTGTTATTTCATAGTAGAGGTAATAGTTAAAGTATAGAACAAACACACGGTTTGTCTGAGATACAAGGCAGTCAGTGTGGATTGCGGTAGATGATCAGGGATCATTTACATTGATAAAAAAATATATTGTGTTACGGTGGATCTTTGCATTGCGTACACGTGTCGCTAACAAAGACTAGCGTACGCAATCCAAAGGCAGACGCACGCAGCGTACATTACGCAACGTAGCGTCCGGTTACGCCCACGTAGCTCAAGTTGTGATAAAGTGAAGTAACGCAAAGGCGATAATTAACGCACAGCGGTAGATAACGCGACGCGGTAAATAACGCAAATCTATTTTTGGAAAAATCTGAAATTTAGTTTAACAGATCCTGCTCCTAATTGGTAACACTGTTGGCCTAAAGACAATTTCTGCGCAGAAATAGATATAGAAACAAAGTGTACATGTGTTGAGTGAGTGTGTTTTGTATACAAAAGTTTATATAACTTTAAGGTGGAACCAAAAGGAAAGCCGGGTACTCGTCAAGGGACATACGTGTAAGTGACATATACGGTGGCTAGGGAGGCATCCCTGGTTAAATAATATTTGAGCATTAGAGTATAGCGGACCATAAGGTAACAAGACCAGGAGGTCATAAGGAACAAGACCAGGAGGTCATAAGGTAACAAGACCAGGAGGTCATAAGGAACAAGACCAGGAGGTCGTAAGGTAAAAGGTCCGCTATAAAAGTCCAGTGGCACAACGCCTGGGGTGTTGGTGCAGAACCCATATAGGCCATAAGCTCTTGCTGAAGGAATCGCGGCCGGAAACATCGATTCCATTGATCTTTCAGTTCATGACAAGTAGTGCTCGTGTACTGAACGATTGGACCGCACGTAATTGTGTGCAGTAGTTAGTAATCTGACCTAATACCATTAGAGTAAAGTGGTCACAAACGCTATTTGTACATTCTGACGTGATTTGTGTAATTTTTTATTTTTGGAAGGGAAGTTCGCTGGTCACTCAGGAACTATCTAACAACCCCAACTTTACTGGAAAGAGTAAGTGTCCTTCGGGTAACCCTCATATGTTCCAGTAAACAGAAGGTTCACAGGGGCCCTGGGTTGGGTACAGCAGCTCTGGTTACAGTGATTGCAGTACTGGCCAACGTGGGCGAGAAGTAAGTGGGGTACTTGATAAACCACCACCGCCGGCCTGCCCAAGGACATCTTGGTTTGTTTGTAAGGGTTCGCTGAAAACCTTGAGATAAAGATCCAAGGAGGAATAAGCAACGCCTGCAGATTATGGGGGCCATTTGTTCAGGTAGGGGGCGATCAACCTCGGTTCGGGTTGATTCAGAGAACCGACCAGTTGGGTCGGCACGATATGTAATGTGTAAAAAATACGGTAGTCACACAGAGGTTTTATGTGATGAATGGGAGAGAATGACTGTACAAGACAGGGACAAATTCCCAAGAATAGGTAGCTTTGGTCCAGAAGTGTTACAAAATTTAAGGAGGAGGATATGTCTCATTGACCCAACAAAGAGACAAAGTAAACATTATGATTATTTGCAGTTAGGGCAACAGGAAGGTGAATTACAAAGAGATTCAATTGACTTTTCTGAGAGGAGAGACAGTGGCATCAGGAGAGGAGTTGATTGCGGAGAGAAAAGCACAAGGTTGAACAATAAAAACGCTCTTAGCAACTGTAGTATAGAGTATAAGAACAAGTGTAATAAATGTAACAATGATTATTGTAATACTGTTGAATGTACAACTATTAACCTGTGCAAGCTGCACCCCATGTCAAACCTCCCTCAGGAATACACTCATGAAAGTGAGGCCAGAACAATGTCAGCACCTCTTCCGAAAGCCATCCTACAAGACACCCAGGTGGACGCGACCAAATTGGTAAAGGCAATAATCGAACCCCCTAACGGAGGGTCAGGTGAGGTCGTGTCCACAGGTACGTACAAGGTTTCATATCACGCACAAACAGATGTACCCCATATTGTAAGACCAACACAAGATGATGTAACTGAGCTCGATCTGGCCAGGGTGATCTCAGTCCCCAATGGGAAGACTGACGATCAGGGAATCATTCCCGTCAAGGACAGTGCAATGCGCTGTCTCTTGTCCCGGACCGAATTGAGATCAATTATGTCTGAATTTCCTGATCCTAGGAAAAATCTAGCCAAATGTCAAAGGTTTATTAAAGAACTAGGAAACGCCACAGAACCCACCAACAAAGAGTGGCGGACAGTGCTGAGGGCATGTTTGCCCTCCAGGGTTGACCCTGAAAAATTCATTGCTGATTGTAAATTAAACACGGAGGTACCTTGTATGGAGGAACACAATCAGGAATGTATTAGGCAGATTAACCGACAGTTAGGAATATATTTCCCAGCTGCTGTCAAGTGGAATGACATTTTTTCCATAAGGCAAAACGAAAGGGAAAATGTTTCTAATTATTTCAATCGAGCACTGCAAATAATGGCTAGAAACACTGGGATCGCAGACATCAAGACAAATGCACAACATAAAGGAATAGCGGTTAAGGTATTGATGGATGGTTTAAAAGATGAATTAAAGACAAGGGTACAGACCACCAACCCAAACTGGAGAGATATCTCGGTGACCGCACTAAGAGAGGCCGTCATCAATCATGATCAGAATATCACCAGATACAGAGAGTCACAAAGAGATAAGTTAACGGCAGCAAATATACAGGCCCAAACCACAAGACCACCCCAACAAAAGCCCCACACCCCTGCGAGAAATCCAGATATGGTAGTCTGTTACCATTGTCATAAAAAGGGACACATTGCCAGAGATTGTAGATCAAGAGAAAGACAACACCATAATCATAAAATCCAAGGAATCAGGGAAGTACAGGGGAAACGATTGATGATGATGAGCATCCGAGCGTTTGAGGAGGCATCAAATCAACCAAAACCTCAGGTCATTGACACGTGGAGGAAGCCCAGGATTTGTTACCATTGTAGAAGAGAAGGGCATTATACCAACAACTGTAATAACCCACATAAAGTTAGACCCCCTAGACCAAGAAATGAGCAAAATTACAACACACACCATTATAATCAGGGATCACATAGGCAGGAAAGGTGATTATTAGGAATGGAGGCAAGCCTGAGGTAACGGTTAATAAAGTGGGAGGTCATTCACTGGAGACACAGGAATGACCAGGTTGAACGTTGTAAATGTATTTGTGAAAAATGTTTTTTTCTCTCTCTCTCTCTCTCTATCCCCATCTCTGACGAGTATTGGTAAGAATTCACACATTGCATACCCACTTGGTCCTTGCAGAAGTCTACCAAACCCCAGCATGACCTCCGCCACAATGTATTTCTGGCCAGATACAGACAGTGGAGTAATGCAGGTGCTGGTGGGGAGGGACTGCTCAAGGAGACCAGTAGACACATAGATATGACAGCCTAATAAGTCTGACAATGTTTAAAAATGCTTTGTTTCTCTCTTCTTATTTGTGGTTATTGTCGAGTTATGTAATGTATATATGCACATGAAGTGTTCTCTATCTCTTTTGTTTTTTTGTTGTCTCTCTCTTCCCACTCATGTTTCCATGGTTTAAAGATGGTATGTCACCCCTCAGTTGGACCAATGGTAATGCCAGATTTTTGCTCCTTACAGAAAGATCGTCGGTTGGGAAGGAACATTGCATCACCAGAATGTTCGTCTGGAAGACTGAGAGACAGCACCTTTGAGAGGACAGCAGAACAAGAAGAACAACAAGACGAGAGAACTTATTATCGTAACAAGTTCTCTCCCCCTCAAACTGTTTTCTTATACCCCCTTTACAAATTTCTTCTTTTCTCCTCCTGTAAGATGGACTTGCCCCAAGAGACTGATATGGATTTTTCCCGTTAACCATGATGTTGACCAGAGCAGTCTGTTTCGGTGAGAGTACCAGCGAGGTCGAGAAAGGATCCAGAAAGGTCCTGATGACTGAGACGGAGGTGTAAATTTCCAATAGCAACCCAATCACCAAGCAAAGGCGAGTACCGGGCACGATCTAACAACCATGTTATCTGTAAACATTTTCTTTGAAGGATTGTTAGCTCAAAAAAAAAAAAGAAAACTGTATCAGTAGGCTCGGTAACAATAATGCCAATCCAGTTTTAATATCCATATGGACCGGCATCCATTGAGTGACTATCACTCTCTAGTGGGTAATGTGTTAAACAAGACCGATTGTTGGGTATGCTCTCAAGTACCTCAGGGTCACAGTAAATCAGGGCTAGTACCATTTCCTTTAACGTTAGGGGAGGTACTTGAGCTAAGTGGTGGGAGACCGGTGGATCGGAGGTTTAACATCTCCAGCCCTCCTAGTTTGAAGCTCCACCAATACCATGTGGATAGGTCCCTCTTATGTTTTAACATCTCCAATCCCAGAAAACCGGGAAATTGGGAAGTGTCATGGAGCAACCTTACCATGACCTTTTCACACAGAGCAGATAGAATGCCTACAGATACAGAGCTCGTACGCCACATAGCCAGTAGAGGAAAATCTTTCCGGTATCGATATACCTTAGGAAATAGGATTACTAGAGTTGGAGAGGTATCACCAGGATACTGTGCACATATCGTACAAACCGATACGTGCATTAGGCAGATGGAAGAATTAGGGTCAGATTTCACCTGGAAGGTTTGTAACATGGTCATGTCCTTCTCCGTCCCATATGTTCTCCCCGATGATGCATATTTCATATGCGGGAGAAAGGCGTACAAGTGGCTTGCCCCAAACTCTGAAGGATTGTGTTATATTGGAAAAGTATTGCCTGAAGTGATGACTGTTACACATGACAAAATGAAGGACATACACCGTGGTGCCCAAGCTCCTTATACTCACACTCATTACGAGCACCGAGTTAAAAGACAACTGTCAGAAAGGTTAGAGCATCCGGCCTCTGATCTTATCCATGAATCCACCGGGATTCAGGTTCTGGTAGCGTTAGATTTCACTCGCACCGCTCGAGGTGTGATGAATTATAGATACATTTCCGCACTCGCCAATTTGTTAGATAATATCACTGAAATGTATGATGACACGTTTAGATACACTGGAAGAGAACTTCAAGCTTACAAAACAGAACTAGTTCAGCATAGGATGGTTCTTAATTATCTTACAGCAGTAACAGGCGGATATTGTGTTACATTGGCAACACAGTACGGCATAAAGTGTTGCACGTATATCACAAATAGCACCGAGGATCCGGTAGAGGTCATAGACCAAAAGATGGACGATATTCTGCAATTAAAGTGGGAATTTCGTCGAAAACACAATCTCACCCTTGCTGCTGTAGGTAATGAGCTGACTGGTTGGGTGTCATGGTTGAACCCGCGAAATTGGTTCTCCGGTTTAGGAGACTGGGCTCAAGGAGTCATAATGGATGTTGGAAAGTTTCTACTATGTATCTTGGGTGTCGTTATATCGATTGGATTGATATTTAGATGCGGGCAGGCTTTAATGAGGTGCAAACAAAGTACAAAAGTGATGAGCTTGAGGAGTGAGGAAACCGTAATTAACCTGGATTTGATTTATGACCCAATGATAGAAACCAGAATGTGATGAAAATGCGATTATGCGGTCCGTTTCTTTCACCTGTTTTTCTGCTTTTCTCCAAGATACAAAGACCCCCTTGGACGAGGAAGCTGACGAGACGAGATGTATACAGACAACGGATTGACCAAAGAAGAAGATTTGACAACTTTAAATATGGACACTTGATGAACTTTGCCATGGATCCCCAGTTTCCCTAGTACTTTTAAACTCACGCTAGCCCAACATTTTTTGTAAATCTGATGGCTCAGACAAAGCTATTTGCTCATGCCCAAGGAGCAATACAGCGCAAAGAAGACGACTCTCAACAGATACCGAAAACAACTTCGACGACAGATGTACATTTCCCTGACATAGAATATCATTGCATTTTTCGTAAGTGTTCTTTATCTTCATCTCTGCAACCCCCAGGTAACGACACACATAGACGATAGGGAATACAGGCACAGATATCAGCAACCACATACCCCCCCATTCATGTATCATCAACTAAAATGTGCATCCCCATTTTGTTACAACCACAGCCGAAATGAGCTCGGTAGAGTTTGACAGCCCATCCACAGACCTGTACCACAGGACAAGAAGGAATTCAAATGTATACTTCGCAATACCTCGAAGCTTGATTTACCACACGTACGGCACGATGATACATGACCATCCAAACATGGACTCATACACACATGCTTCTACTTTCTCACTAGGTCATACCCTCTTCACACCTACTCCACTCTTCTCCCCTACCCAACCATGGAAATCAATTAACCCCTGACTTACATTTTTCTCCTTAAATGTTTTGTGGCAGTTATTATTGACTGCCAAAGGGTGGACTGTCAAAGTCAGAAAAATGTCCCAATGCACGTTGCCATATTTGCACCGCACACTGGTCCGCGCTGCGCGTGCGTACGCTCTCCCGTGGAAGCGCATACCCGCAATAGCGTGCACACGCAGGCGCGGTATGCGTATTTACGGTAGAGTTTATGTGGTCGTAGCGTGCGACTCATTCGTTACATATTTTCACAATTAATGTAGTTTATAGATCATGGTCCCTTTGATAGATTCTGAAAGTTTGGTTAAAATACAATGTCCCAGAGCTGAGGAATCCCTCTTTATATCGTACGAAGGGTCTAACAGGAATCATACAGCAGTGTTTGGTACCCATCGGAAGAGTATTTAATTAGCAATATTCCGGTGTTGGTTTGGAGCGTATTAATCGCTCGTGCGAATAGTTATGGACATAAGAAGTTTATGCCCATTTCTATTATTTACACATACTCAGGTATGCGGCGGGAAACCCAGTTTCCCACCCACCTGAGCTGTTGGAAATCGTCACAGCCCACCTGTATGAATCACCCTATGACCTTTTGTTATGATGCAGGGCCGAATTCCTTCGGCCAATGGACAATGGGATTGTAGGACCAGGAGATTGCATTGTGTGTGGGGCATAAATAGGCAGGCCGACCACATCCAGCTCACTCTCTCATCAACGGTTATCTGCTGATAGCCGGGAGCTGGATATCGAGGCGCAGGCGATCATACCCTTTGTGCGTAAGTTTCTCTCCGTAATCATTGTCTTTCTGTGAGCCAATTTCTCTCCATCTCTCTCTCTCTCTCTCTCTCTCCTCTTTTCTCTTATATCTCTCATAGTATTATAGTATTGTACTGTATTGCATTTAGGTCAGTGTAGTATTGTCTTTTTGTATTTATTGTTTAGTTCTGTGGTTAGGAAGTCTCTGTTATATTGTAGTGTATCATTTGTACTGTTATCCCCTTTTACAAGTATATTAGATATAATACAGTTAATAGGCTTTGGAACCTAAACCAGTATCTGTGCATTTTCTATAGTGTTAAGTGTTCACTTGAGCGTCGGTGACGCTCAAGCAGCTTTGTAGTTAGTCAGGTTACACAAGGTTGCATTTACACCCTGTACTCACATTAAGGTATTCAGGGTATTTCATTGGTATAAGGTTTTAACATAAAGGTATAGTGTTGTGAGCGTCTGCATCGCTGGTGACCTCCTCGTGGTCTCGAGCGTACGCTACGCTACAGCGAATCATTCCCCTAGACATAGCCAATAACGTGTCCTGTGATCACTGGGCCGTGAGCGAACGTGACGCTTGAGCGTCTCGCCTACGGCTGAGCGATCGCTACGCCAATAGCGTACCATTACGGTACTTCTTAAGTAAACAGCGTACAGTGTTCTTAGCTTCATAAAGGGTTGTTTATACGACAAGGAATTTAGCATTGTCACAGTCAAGGGTGGACTGCTGGGTCACGAAACTTGGAGAGAGAGAAGGGGCCGATTTGCTGCTGGCTCCAGTCCTGCCACCTCCTGGATCTTCTGCCACCACTGTGATTAAAGACTGAAGGGGGACTAATGAGACAGAAGAAAGGGGGGGGGGGGGGCTGCCTGGAGAAAGAAGAGGGAGAACAAAATGGGGGCTAATGAGATACAAGGAGAGGCTTGAGCTGGATGAGACAGAAAGTGATGCTGGCTAGAAAAACAGAAGGGCGAGACAGAAGAGGACTGGCTGGTGTGACAAGGGGTGCTGGCTGGAGAGGCAAAAGGGGTTGTGTGCTGGTTGGAGAGACAGAAGGGGGGGGGGGGCTGGCTAGAGAGACAGAAGTGGAGGGGGGAAAGGCTGGGAGATACAGGGAATGACTGGCACATTACTAACTCCTTTGACCACCCAGCTGTGCTACTGTGCATATGCCAATGAGGGAGACATTAGAGACTGAGGTAAAAATGTATTCTGATCATAATGAACCATAATCTCAGGAAGGCACATGTTCAAGTCGTATGTTCCCACTAAAAATAAATAAATCCTCACAGTGATGCCAGCTCAGCAACAGACACAAAGAGCTAGATTTATCAAATCTTGGAGAGAGATAAACTGCAGAGAGAAAGTACAAGACAATCAGCTCCTGCCAAGTTACAGATTGTTTGGAAAGTGGCAGTTAGTAGCCGATTGGTTGAAACTTTCTCTCTCTCCAAACTTTCATAAATCTACCACAAAGTTCCCTTAATTTAGCACATCTACGATCAGATTATCTGACATGCGGGGGGAGGCCCAGCACAGAGCTAGTCTGCCCCGTATGTCAGGCCCTACCCCCCACCTGCAAGGGTGCAACAGCATTGCACAGCGGTGATGATTTCACACCCGGCGCGTAGCTCCCTGCCTCCCTGGACCGAACACGCCTGCATTATCCGGGCCGCGCCCGGCCAACGGTGTTCTAATGCCGTTGGCATGCCCCCTCCCTATTCTCAAGGGTTATACCAAAACATCTCTTATGTAGAATTCTTTCAAATTTGGCATTGTAAAAGATGAAAAAGAACCAAACCATTACATTGTCTCTGTTCTACTTACCTTGTTCTTACCCCACTTGTTAGAATATACAATGATTATATGTTACCATTAGTAACAATTCTTACTGTACAGCTAAACCCTCTACCCTTACAGGATACACTGTTTGATACATGATAGAGGCCGATATGGATATTTCTCAATTTTATGACTTCTTTTTCTTACTGATCTGAAGCTGCCTCAAAGTCTTCCCTCTTCAAGCTGATCACCTGCCTGTACATTTGCCAAATGTATGGAGACTGGTAATCAGGAGGCTTACCACCTATACCTTCTAATTAGCTGGAAGAGATTTTACCCGACACTTTCATATACTCTCAACTTGAATGGATTATGACTGCATGGGTTTGACACTACTCAGCTTGAAGGCCACTTTTTGAGAGGAATGCCAAAATTCTCATACACACTATTATATATATATATATATATATATAAAATAAGATTTTACTTACCGGTAAATCTATTTCTCGTAGTCCGTGGAGGATGCTGGGACTCCGTAAGGACCATGGGGAATAGACGGGCTCCGCAGGAGATAGGGCACTTTAAGAAAGCTTTGGATTCTGGGTGTGCACTGGCTCCTCCCTCTATGCCCCTCCTCCAGACCTCAGTTAGGGAAACTGTGCCCAGAGGAGATGGACAGTACGAGGAAGGATTTTTGTAGATCTAAGGGCGAGATTCATACCAGCCACACCAATCACACCGTATAACTTAAGATAAACTTACCCAGTTAACAGTATGAACAACAACATAGCCACGGTATCACCGAAAACTATAACATAACCCTTATGTAAGCAATAACTATATACAAGTCATGCAGAAGAAGTCCGCACTTGGGACGGGCGCCCAGCATCCTCTACGGACTACGAGAAATAGATTTACCGGTAAGTAAAATCTTATTTTCTCTAACGTCCTTGAGGATGCTGGGACTCCGTAAGGACCATGGGGATTATACCAAAGCTCCCAAAAGGGCGGGAGAGTGCGGATGACTCTGCAGCACCGATTGAGCAAACAGGAGGTCCTCCTCAGCCAGGGTATCAAACCTATAGAACTTTGCAAAGGTGTTTGTCCCTGACCAAGTAGCTGCTCGGCACAACTGTAATGCCGAGACCCCTCGGGCAGCCGCCCAAGAAGAGCCCACTTTCCTAGTGGAGTGGGCCTTAACCGATTTCGGTAACGGCAATCCTGCCGTAGAATGCGCCTGCTGAATCGTATTACAGATCCAGCGAGCAATAGTCTGCTTTGAAGCAGGGGCGCCAACCTTGTTGGCCGCATACAGAACAAACAAAGCTTCAGTCTTCCTGATCCGAGCCGTTCTGGTCACATAAATCTTCAAAGCCCTGACTACATCCAGGGAATCGGAATCCTCCAAGTCCCTTGTAGCCACAGGCACCACAATAGGTTGGTTCACATGAAAAGATGAGACCACTTTTGGCAGAAAGTGAGGACGAGTCCTCAACTCTGCCCTATCCACGTGAAAAACCAAGTATGGGCTTTTATGCGATAAAGCCGCCAATTCTGAAACACGTCTCGCCGAAGCTAACGCCAACAACATGACCATTTTCCACGTGAGGTATTTCAACTCCACAGTTTTAAGTGGTTCAAACCAAGGTGACTTGAGGAAACGTAACACCACGTTAAGATACCAAGGCGCCACCGGAGGCACAAAGGGAGGCTGAATATGCAGCACCCCCTTCACAAAAGTCTGTACCTCAGGAAGAGAGGCTAATTCTCTTTGAAAGAAAATGGATAAGGACGAAATCTGGACCTTTATGGACCCTAATTTTAGGCCCAAGGTCACTCCTGTTTGAAGGAAGTGAAGCAGACGGCCCAAATGGAACTCCTCCGTAGGAGCAGCTCTGGCCTCACACCAAGAAACATATTTCCGCCATATACGGTGATAATGTTTCAACGTCACATCTTTCCTAGCTTTGATCAGGGTAGGAATGACTTCCCCCGGAATTCCTTTTTCCGCTAGGATCCGGCGTTCAACCGCCATGCCGTCAAACGCAGCCGCGTTAAGTCTTGGAACAGACAGGGCCCCTGCTGCAGCAGGTCCTGCCTTAGAGGAAGAGGCCACGGATCTTCTGTGAGCAACTCTTGCAGTTCCGGATACCAAGTCTTCCGTGGCCAATCTGGAACAATGAGGATTGTTCTGACCCTGCTTATTCTTACAATTCTCAACACCTTGGGTATGAGAGGAAGAGGAAACACATAGACCGATCTAAACACCCAAGGTGTCACCAGAGCATCTACCGCTACCGCCTGAGGGTCCCTTGACCTGGCGCAATACCGCTTTAGCTTTTTGTTGAGATGGGACGCCATCATGTCTATTTGAAGCAGGCCCCACCGATCCGCAATCTGTGCAAAGACTTCTTGATGAAGTCCCCACTCCCCCGGATGCAGGTCGTGCCTGCTGAGGAAGTCCGCCTCCCAGTTGTCCACCCCCGGGATGAACACCGCTGACAGCGCGCTTACATGGCCTTCCGCCCAGCGTAGAATCCTGGTCGCTTCTGCCATGGCCACTCTGCTCCTTGTTCCGCCTTGGCGGTTTATATGAGCCACTGCCGTGACATTGTCTGACTGAATCAGAACCGGTCTTCTCCGAAGTAAGTTCTCCGCTTGACGCAGGGCATTGTCTAGGATCAGGCCCAGAAAGGTCAA
Source organism: Pseudophryne corroboree (assembly GCF_028390025.1). NCBI lineage: Eukaryota > Metazoa > Chordata > Amphibia > Anura > Myobatrachidae > Pseudophryne > Pseudophryne corroboree. Next base: position 295,866,015 of record NC_086447.1, on the reverse strand, counting down.
ACGCGTTGTAGGAACTAGCTGGGACTTCAGTATATTGAGAATCCAGCCGTGTAGCTGCAACGTCTTCATGGACAGAGACACGCTGTCCAGCAACTTCTCGCCTTTATTAGGAGATCGTCCAAGTATGGGATAATTGTGACCCCCTGCCTGCGCAGGAGCACCATCATTTCCGCCATTACCTTGGTGAAAACCCTCGGGGCCGTGGAAAGCCCAAACGGCAACGTCTGAAATTGGTAGTGACAGTCCTGCACTGCAATTCTCAGGAACGCCTGATGGGGGGGGAATATTGGAACATGAAGGTATGCATCCTTTATGTCCAGGGACACCATCCAATCCCCCCCCCCTCCAGGCTGGCGATGACCGCCCGGAGTGATTCCATTTTGAACTTGAACCTTTTCAAGTACAAGTTCAGAGATTTCAGGTTTAAAATGGGCCTGACCGAACCGTCCGGTTTCGGGACCACAAACAGGGTTGAATAATATCCCTCTCCCTGCTGGAGATGAGGAACTGTGACAATCACCTGTTGAACATACAATTTTTGGATTGCTGTCAACACTGACTCCCTCTCTGATGGGGAAGTCGGCAGAGCCGATTTGAAAAACCGGCGAGGAGGCAAGTCTTCGAATTCTAGCCTGTATCCCTGAGCAACAATCTCTACTGCCCAGGGATCCACCTGCGATTGAACCCAGACGTGGCTGAAAAACCGAAGACGAGCCCCCACCAGATCTGCCTCCCCCCGGGAAGCCCCAGCGTCATGCGGTGGACTTTGCAGATGCAGGGGAGGACTTCTGCTCTTGGGAACTAGCTGTGTGCAGCTTCTTTCCCCTGCCTTTTCCTCTGGTAACAAAGGACGATCCCCGCACCTTGTTTTTATTGGAACGAAAGGACTGCATTTGATAATGAGGTGCCTTCTTAGTATGCTGCGGGGGGACATAAGGTAAGAAATTCGACTTACCAGCCGTAGCCGTAGAGACAAGGTCCGAGAGGCCGTCTCCAAACAACTCCACCCCCTTGTACGGCAAGGACTCCATGTGCCGCTTAGAATCGGCATCTCCCGTCCACTGCCGGGTCCACAGGAGTCGCCTAGCAGAAATAGACATAGCATTTATTCTGGAGATTAATAAACAAATGTCTCTCTGAGCATCTATCATATACAAGGCAGCATCTCTGATATGCTCTATGGTCATTTGAATGGCATCCCTATCTAAGGTGTCAATCTCCGCAGATAAGGAATCTGCCCATGCCACAACCGCACTACAAACCCAGGCCGACGCCATAGCCGGTCTAGCAATAGTACCGGAGTGAGTGTAAATGTGCTTCAAGGTAATTTCCTGCCTGCGATCAGCCGGTTCCTTGAGGGAAGCCGTATCCTGAGAAGGCAGTGCCACCTTTTTGGACAAGCGTGTCAGCGCCTTGTCCACTTTTGGTGAAGATTCCCAGCGTATCCTATCAGTTTGTGGAAAAGGATACGCCATAAGAATCCTTTTGGAAACTTGTGGTCTCCTATCTGGAGAGTCCCAAGCCTTTTCGCACAATTCACTTAATTCAAATGATGATGGAAAAGTGACTTCAGGCTTTTTCTCTTTATACATGTGTACCCTCGTGTCAGGGACAGGGGGTTCCTCAGTAATATGCAAAACCTCTTTAATGGCAATAATCATGTACCGAATACCTTTTGCCACCTTCGGCTGTAATTTTGCATCTTCATAGTCGACACTAGAGTCAGAATCTGTGTCGGTATCTGTGTCATCGATCTGGGATATGGTGCGCTTCTGAGACCCCGACGGGCCTGGCGCCACAGGGACAGGCATGGACTGGCTACCTGACTGATCCCTAGCTTCTGCCTTGTCTAACCTTTTATGCAATAGATTAACATTTGCATTCAAGACATTCAGCATATCCACCCATTCCGGTGTCGGCGTTGCCGACGGCGACCTGACATTCAAACACTCCCCCTCCACAGTAAGCTAGCCTTCCTCGTCAAACATGTCGACACACACGTACCGACACACTTCACACACACAGGGAACCCCTTTTCTGAAGACAGTATCCCTGTCAAGGCCCTTTGGAGAGACAGAGAGAGAGTATGCCAGCACACGCCCCAGCGCAATAACCCTGGAGACCAGCACAAAATGATTTTCCCCAGCAGCGCTGTGTAATATGTAAACCGCCAATTATGTGCCCCCCCCCTCTCTTTTAAGCACCCTTTCACCGTATGTAAGCAGGGGAGAGTCCAGGGAGCTTCCTCTCAGCAGTGCTGTGGAGAGAAAATGGCGCTGGTGAGTGCTGAGGGAGAAGCCCCGCCCCCTCGGCGGTGGGCTTCTGTCCCGCTCAAACTTAGTAAAATGTGGCGGGGGCTCTTTTATATACATGTACAGAGCCCACCTGTACATGTATATAGTCTTTTTGCCATGCAGAGGTTTATATTGCTGCCCAGGGCGCCCCCCCCCCGCACCCTTACAGTGACCTGAGTGTGTGAGGTGTACGGGAGCAATGACGCACAGCTGCGGTGCTGTGCGTTACCTCAGTGAAGCTGATGGCTTCTGCCGCCTGAGACATCTTCTGACCTCTGTACTTCTGGCTCTGTGAGGAGAACGGCGGCGCGGCTCCGGGGGTGGACGCCCAGTAAGAACCTGCGTTCACCCCCTCTGGAGCTAATGGTGTCCAGTAGCCGAGGAAGCAGAGCCTATCTTTGACAAGAAGGTCTGCTCCTCTCTCCTCAGTCCCTCGATGCAGGGAGCCTGTTGCCAGCAGTGCTCCCTGTGAAAAAGTAGTAAACAGTAGAAAGAAAAATCCAAACAAAAATGCTTTCAGGCAGAGAACTCTGGAGAGCTCTCTGCAGTGCTCCCATCTTGCTCTGGACACAGTGTCAAACTGAGGTCTGGAGGAGGGGCATAGAGGGAGGAGCCAGTGCACACCCAGAATCCAAAGCTTTCTTAAAGTGCCCTATCTCCTGCGGAGCCCGTCTATTCCCCATGGTCCTTACGGAGTCCCAGCATCCTCAAGGATGTCAGAGAAATATATATATATATATATATATATAAATAAAAGAGTCTGCGGCACTCAAGGTCTTATCAAAAAGCTGGTTGTTATTGAAACATCAAAACAAATACATCGACGTTTCGGGGATTTTAACCCCTTTTTCAAGATGTGTGGAAGCGTGTGATAATAAGAATTTACTTACCGATAATTCTATTTCTCATAGTCCGTAGTGGATGCTGGGGACTCCGAAAGGACCATGGGGAATAGCGGCTCCGCAGGAGACTGGGCACAAAGTAAAAGCTTTAGGACTAGCTGGTGTGCACTGGCTCCTCCCCCTATGACCCTCCTCCAAGCCTCAGTTAGGATACTGTGCCCGGACGAGCGTACACAATAAGGAAGGATTTTGAATCCCGGGTAAGACTCATACCAGCCACACCAATCACACCGTACAACTTGTGATCTGAACCCAGTTAACAGCATGATAACAGAAGGACCCTCTGAAAAGATGGCTCACAACAACAATAACCCGATTTTTGTAACAATAACTATGTACAAGTAATGCAGACAATCCGCACTTGGGATGGGCGCCCAGCATCCACTACGGACTATGAGAAATAGAATTATTGGTAAGTAAATTCTTATTTTCTCTAACGTCCTAGTGGATGCTGGGGACTCCGAAAGGACCATGGGGATTATACCAAAGCTCCCAAACGGGCGGGAGAGTGCGGATGACTCTGCAGCACCGAATGAGAGAACTCCAGGTCCTCCTGAGCCAGGGTATCAAATTTGTAGAATTTAGCAAACGTGTTTGCCCCTGACCAAGTAGCTGCTCGGCAAAGTTGTAAAGCCGAGACCCCTCGGGCAGCCGCCCAAGATGAGCCCACTTTCCGTGTGGAATGGGCTTTTACAGATTTTGGCTGTGGCAGGCCTGCCACAGAATGTGCAAGCTGAATTGTACTACAAATCCAACGAGCAATCGTCTGCTTAGAAGCAGGAGCACCCAGCTTGTTGGGTGCATACAGGATAAACAGCGAATCAGATTTCCTGACTCCAGCCGTCCTGGAAACATATATTTTCAGGGCCCTGACTACGTCCAGCAACTTGGAATCCTCCAAGTCCCTAGTAGCCGCAGGCACCACAATAGGCTGGTTTAAGTGAAATGCTGAAACCACCTTAGGGAGAAATTGAGGACGAGTCCTCAATTCTGCCCTGTCCGTATGAAAAATTAGGTAAGGGCTTTTATAGGATAAAGCCGCCAATTCTGAGACACGCCTGGCTGAAGCCAGGGCTAACAGCATTACCACTTTCCATGTGAGATATTTTAAGTCCACAGTGGTGAGTGGTTCAAACCAATGTGATTTTAGGAATCCCAAAACTACACTGAGATCCCAAGGTGCCACTGGAGGCACAAAAGGAGGCTGTATATGCAGTACTCCCTTGACAAACGTCTGAACTTCAGGAACAGAAGCCAGTTCTTTTTGGAAGAATATTGACAGGGCCGAAATTTGAACCTTAATGGACCCTAATTTGAGGCCCATAGACAGTCCTGTTTGCAGGAAATGCAGGAAACGACCCAGTTGAAATTCCTCTGTAGGGGCCTTCCTGGCCTCGCACCACGCAACATATTTACGCCAAATACGGTGATAATGTTGTATGGTTACATCCTTCCTGGCTTTGATCAGGGTAGGGATGACTTCATCCGGAATGCCTTTTTCCTTCAGGATCCGGCATTCAACCGCCATGCCGTCAAACGCAGCCGCGGTAAGTCTTGGAACAGACATGGTCCCTGCTGGAGCAGGTCCTTCTTGGCCAATCCGGAGCCACGAGTATAATCTTTACTCCTCTCATTCTTATGATTCTCAGTACTTTTGGTATGAGAGGAAGAGGAGGGAACACATACACTGACTGGTACACCCACGGTGTTACCAGAGCGTCCACAGCTATTGCCTGAGGGTCCCTTGACCTGGCGCAATATCTGTCCAGTTTTTTGTTGAGGCGGGACGCCATCATGTCCACCTTTGGTTTTTCCCAACGGTTCACAATCATGTGGAAGACTTCTGGGTGAAGTCCCCACTCCCCCGGGTGAAGATCGTGTCTGCTGAGGAAGTCTGCTTCCCAGTTGTCCACTCCCGGAATGAACACTGCTGACAGTGCTATCACATGATTCTCCGCCCAGCGAAGAATCCTTGCCACTTCCATCATTGCCCTCCTGCTTCTTGTGCCGCCCTGTCTGTTTACGTGGGCGACTGCCGTGATGTTGTCCGACTGGATCAACACCGGCTGACCCTGAAGCAGAGGTCTTGCCTGACTTAGGGCATTGTAAATGGCCCTTAGTTCTAGGATATTTATGTGAAGTGACGTTTCCATGCTTGACCACAAGCCCTGGAAATGTCTTCCCTGTGTGACTGCTCCCCAGCCTCTCAGGCTGGCATCCGTGGTCACCAGGACCCAATCCTGAATGCCGAATCTGCGGCCCTCTAGGAGATGAGCACTCTGTAACCACCACAGGAGAGACACCCTTGTCCTTGGAGACAGGGTTATCCGCTGATGCATTTGAAGATGCGATCCGGACCATTTGTCCAGCAGATCCCACTGAAAAGTTCTTGCGTGGAATCTGCCGAATGGAATCGCTTCGTAAGAAGCCACCATCTTTCCCAGGACCCTTGTGCATTGATGTACTGACACTTGGCCTGGTCTTAGGAGGTTCCTGACTAGGTCGGATAACTCCTTGGCTTTCTCCTCCGGGAGAAACACCTTTTTCTGTACTGTGTCCAGAATCATCCCTAGGAACAGCAGACGTGTCGTCGGAATCAGCTGCGATTTTGGAATATTTAGAATCCATCCGTGCTGTCGTAGTACTACTTGAGATAGTGCTACTCCGACCTCTAACTGTTCTCTGGACCTTGCCCTTATCAGGAGATCGTCCAAGTAAGGGATAATTAAGACGCCTTTTCTTCGAAGAAGAATCATCATTTCGGCCATTACCTTGGTAAAGACCCGGGGTGCCGTGGACAATCCAAACGGCAGCGTCTGAAACTGATAGTGACAGTTCTGTACCACAAACCTGAGGTACCCTTGGTGAGAAGGGCAAATTGGGACATGGAGGTAAGCATCCTTGATGTCCAGAGACACCATATAGTCCCCTTCTTCCAGGTTCGCTATCACTGCTCTGAGTGACTCCATCTTGAACTTGAACCTTTTTATGTAAGTGTTCAAGGATTTCAGATTTAAAATGGGTCTCACCGAGCCGTCCGGCTTCGGTACCACAAACAGCGTGGAATAATACCCCTTTCCCTGTTGTAGGAGGGGTACCTTGATTATCACCTGCTGGGAATACAGCTTGTGAATGGCTTCCAATACCGCCTCCCTGTCGGGGGGAGACGTTGGTAAAGCAGACTTCAGGAACCGGCGAGGGGGAGACGTCTCGAATTCCAATTTGTACCCCTGAGATACTACCTGCAGGATCCAGGGGTCCACTTGCGAGTGAGCCCACTGCGCGCTGAAATTCTTGAGACGGGCCCCCACCGTGCCTGAGTCCGCTTGTAAGACCCCAGCGTCATGCTGAGGACTTGGCAGAAGCGGGGGAGGGCTTCTGTTCGTGGGAAGAGGCTGTTTGCTGCAGTCTTTTTCCCCTTCCTCTGCCCCGGGGCAGATATGAGTGGCCTTTTGCCCGCTTGCCCTTATGGGGACGAAAGGACTGAGCCTGAAAAGACGGTATCTTTTTCTGCTGCGAGGTGACTTGGGGTAAAAAGGTGGATTTTCCAGCCGTTGCCGTGGCCACCAGGTCCGATAGACCGACCCCAAATAACTCCTCCCCTTTATACGGCAATACTTCCATATGCCGTTTGGAATCCGCATCCCCTGACCACTGTCGCGTCCATAATCCTCTTCTGGCAGAAATGGACATCACACTTACTCTTGATGCCAGAGTGCAAATATCCCTCTGTGCATCTCGCATATATAGAAATGCATCCTTTAAATGCTCTATAGTCAATAATATATTGTCCCTGTCCAGGGTATCAATATTTTCAGTCAGGGAATCCGACCAAGCCACCCCAGCACTGCACATCCAGGCTGAGGCGATTGCTGGTCGCAGTATAATACCAGTATGTGTGTATATACTTTTAAGGATATTTTCCAGCTTCCTATCAGCTGGTTCCTTGAGGGCGGCCGTATCAGGAGACGGTAACGCCACTTGTTTTGATAAGCGTGTGAGCGCCTTATCTACGCTAGGGGGTGTTTCCCAACGCGCCCTAACCTCTGGCGGGAAAGGGTATAATGCCAATAATTTTTTAGAAATTAGCAGTTTTTTATCGGGGGAAACCCACGCTTCATCACACACCTCATTTAATTCATCCGATTCAGGAAAAACTACGGGTAGTTTTTTCACACCCCACATAATACCCTTTTTTGTGGTACTTGTAGTATCAGAAATGTTCAAAACCTCCTTCATTGCCGTGATCATGTAACGTGTGGCCCTACTGGAAAATACGTTTGTTTCCTCACCGTCGACACTGGAGTCAGTGTCCGTGTCAGTGTCTGTATCGACCTGAGGTAACGGGCGTTTTATAGCCCCTGACGGTGTTTGAGATGCCTGTACAGGTATTAACTGATTTGCCGGCTGTCTCATGTAGTCAACAGTCTTTTGTAAAGTGCCGACACTATCACGTAATTCTTTCCATAAGACCATCCAGTCAGGTGTCGACTCCCTAGGGGGTGACATCACTAACACAGGCAATTGCTCCGCCTCCACACCATTTTCCTCCTCATACATGTCGACACAGCGTACCGACACACAGCACACACACAGGGAATGCTCTGACAGAGGACAGGACCCCACTAGCCCTTTGGGGAGACAGAGGGAGAGTTTGCCAGCACACACCAGAGCGCTATATATATATATATATACAGGGATAACCTTATATAAGTGTTTTTCCCTAATATAGCGGCTTTATATATTAATATGCCAATTTAGTGCCCCCCCTCTCTTGTTTTACCCTGTTTCTGTAGTGCAGGACTGCAGGGGAGAGTCAGGGAGCCTTCCTCCACGGAGCTGTGAGGAAAAAATGGCGCTTGTGTGCTGAGGAGATAGGCTCCGCCCCTTTTTCGTCTGCCTTTCTCCCGCTTTTTTGTGGAAAACTGGCAGGGGTTAAATACATCCATATAGCCCAGGAGCTATATGTGATGTATTTTTAGCCATTTAAGGTATTTTCATTGCGTCCCAGGGCGCCCCCCCCAGCGCCCTGCACCCTCAGTGACCGGAGTGTGAAGTGTGCTGAGAGCAATGGCGCACAGCTGCGGTGCTGTGCGCTACCTTATTGAAGACAGGACGTCATCTGCCGCCGATTTTCCGGACCTCTTCACTCTTCTGGCTCTGTAAGGGGGCCGGCGGCGCGGCTCCGGGACCCATCCATGGCTGGGCCTGTGATCGTCCCTCTGGAGCTAATGTCCAGTAGCCTAAGAAGCCCAATCCACTCTGCACGCAGGTGAGTTCGCTTCTTCTCCCCTTAGTCCCTCGATGCAGTGATCCTGTTGCCAGCAGGTCTCACTGAAAATAAAAAAACCTATTTAAACTTTTACTCTAAGCAGCTCAGGAGAGCCCCTAGTGTGCACCCTTCTCGTTCGGGCACAAAATCTTAACTGAGGCTTGGAGGAGGGTCATAGGGGGAGGAGCCAGTGCACACCAGCTAGTCCTAAAGCTTTTACTTTGTGCCCAGTCTCCTGCGGAGCCGCTATTCCCCATGGTCCTTTCGGAGTCCCCAGCATCCACTAGGACGTTAGAGAAATATATATATATATATATACACACACACACACACACACACACACACACACACACACACACTACTTCTTCTCAGGGTTTGCTTATCATAAGGTTAATCAGTACTGTTTGCCCAAATAAATGGTTCAGACATTAATAGTGGATATTATTCTGCTCATTCTCCAGTACAAAAAAAAACAGTCACCCTGAGGTGCACTAGTTTTAGGATTGCTACCAGTAAGCTTCCGAAAATCTGATCATTGAGCGTTAGCCCCACTCCCTGCTGCTAGTGTGCATGCGACCTGCCAGCTGGGCAGATGCAGCCTCATTGTATTAGTATCAGCAGGTTACTGATGTAAACATTTCACACACCTGCCTGTCAGCAGAAATTCAGGGTGCCAACTGCCCAAACCCACCAGCTGTTGCTAGGTGCATTTAAAACAAAGAAAGTTTGCAGATCATAGGTTCCTGCAAACTACAATTGTAACATAACATTTATTCCACAAAAAGCAGCTGACACAATAATCAGTTCATTTGTGCACCTGCACGTGTAGCTGGAAAAGATGTGATCATGGTACAAATCAGCTTTAAGCCATATATCAATACAGCAGCGAGCAGACACAAGCTGTGGTCTATATGTATTCAGAACATCATCTGCAGTAGGAAAAGGCCTCAGGTCAATAAAACACGTAAAATATTACCTGCTTTCTGTTTGGAAGCAGGAGTGCAGCCCAACGAGGAAAGGGTGGTTTGAGGCTTGCTCAAACACATGCTTCTCTGTTTGAACCCAGTCAATATCCTACAAACACAAACAAAAATAATACTAATGATCAGTGTGATGAAATGACAATGTAATTTTCCAAATAATATAATCCTAGTACACTTCCTTTAAAATCATACATTGTGGAAGGGCAACATCCAATCCTGTAAGGCATTGTTTGAACGGATTTGACAATACACAATTCCATACCTCCCAACATGACCCTCTCCAGGAGGGACACAATGCTCTGCTCCTGGACTTCCCTCTTAATGTATTATTGCCATCACCTGTGCTGAAACACCTTTCTTATCCACTAACCTGTTTGAAACAGGTGCCGGCAATCATAAAGTAAGAGGGAAGTCCAGGAGCAGAGCATTGTGTCCCTCCTGGAGAGGGTCATGTAGGGAGGTATGGAATTCCCTGAGAAAAGTCTGAATTAAGGACAGAAGTGTTGGGTATCTTGGACATCTATACTTTGTGTCTGAGCTTTAATCTTCATAAAGTCCAAAGAGAGAGTCGCCTTGCTTACGTTCATATATAAAGGGGAAAATCTCTCCAGGACGGCCCCAAAGGCAAGCTCTACTATTTTTTGTGAAGTGCTGATCTAATGTATGTACGTACGTATGTATTCCTCTATCTAAAAAAAAAAGTCTTAATATTAACAGTACGTGAACAAACACTGACTTTCAACGCATCTTGATTATTTTGACAGGTTTTTTTTCTAAAAATGTAACAATACTTTCATATAATAATTCAAATCTCTCAGCTGTTTTTAGCCATGTCCCTTTTTGACACTGCAAAATAAAAAACTGAGCCCAAGATCCATAAAGTAAGAAAAAACATGCAAATGCTGCTATAAATATAGTAGTTTCCATATCACCTGCTTTGTATAAACTGTATCTGTCTAAACTGTAGTAAGCTTTATTTTTACAAAATGTCCAGATGTGTTTATGTTTAATGTTTCGGCAGAATGAGTGACAGGTACCAGTCTCAAAGCCTGAAAAAACAGGACCATGAAACAGTTGCATGTCCCTGACTGCAGGTGTTCATTATTTAAAGGTGTCATCGCACTATTTGGCAAGTGAAAAACTACACAACACCTTGCATATCTTAGGTGTGCACCAGAAATGGGAGCATGCTTCACGCCTGATTAACTAGATCATGAAACTAAACTTTAAATAGAAGTCAAGAAGGAAGAATTTTCTGAGATTAACACAGCGTACACCTGTGCAAAATGCGAATCACGTAACAAGACAGTCATATCCAGCCATTTATAATGCTCTAAATCAGAGGTTCCCAACCACGGTCCGCAAGGCACACCAACAGTCCAGGTTTTAGGGATAGTCATACTTGAGCACAGATGGCTTATTGAGTACATCAGTTATTTTGATTTAACCATCTGTGCACAGGTATCACTGGAAACCGGAATGGTTAGTGTGCTTTGAGGACCACGGTTGGGAAACACTGCTCTGAATACAATAATACGTAAGAAAGAGAAAATATAGAACTATAGGTAGTAGTTACATTAGTTCATTCTGGTATTGTACTATGTATGTTCAGAGAAAATTAGGTCACTGAAAGCTGTAATTTATAAACTGCTCTATTTCTTTTGTTGCAGAAATCAAGTTAATTAACTTTCATAAACCCCAATGCAACATTGACTCCACTGGTCAAATTGGCAGTAATAATGTAATAAAGTAACACTGTGAGTCTGGTGCTGATTGAATACTACGCCAGTCACCAAACATGACCAGGGTAGCGGGCGCAGACAATTGCGCTCATACAGTGTGGAATAATTCTGCCTCTTGCATCTGATTGCACCTGGAAGGGCAGATATGGGGGTGTTGTAGCAGGCTAAGTACAGTAAGGGTGTGTTCACATATTGCAAACACATTCAGGTCAGGAAAAAAGTGCATATGTCCCTGAGCAAGCTGTATTTGTGGTTGGCTAAGGGCAGGTGCAAAAAATGGACGGCGATGATCGCAGGAAGTAGCAGGCTGTAACTGCCTTGTTAGGAACACTCCGGTGACACAGATTAGTGCTTTCTATGTCACTCAGGCATGTATTTTATGTTTTTGTAAATGAGTGGGTTTTTTGACCAATACACAAAACAGGGAGTTGTTTCGGTTGTATTAGTGAGTTTTTTCCAGCTTAAGTGATGCCTAACAATGAAAGCTTGTAAATGACGTTGTCTACCACATGGATACAAGTGGCATGTAAGTGACTGTTGTGTGCCCGACGTAACTTACATCCATAGTACCAATGCTGACCTGAACGCATTGCAAGCTCTGAACATACTAATTATGTGTGTATCATTTTTGAACTGTAAATGACGCCAATGTTGTGGCCAATTCTGCATAAACCTATTTTTTAGCGGACTTCAGGGCTGATTCTGAGTCAAACGCAAAAAGTGCATGTAACAACATCTATTGGCAGTCGCACATCTGTGAGTTTATGCAAATGCCACTATCAACTTCTTCCCTTGTGTGCAACACTGTGCGCAAATGTGCAAGAACCCAGGCACCCACTTGTAGCACCTGTGTATACTGTAATACAGATTGGTACGTTCTTAAACACCACCATAAGTCGCACCATCGAAATATGCACCAGCCCTATGGCAGGTGCAGTTTTTACATCTGTGGCCTCCTAGGCCTGTGGCTGTGAACGCAGCTGCTTGCAATGACATGCCTCCCATAACAGGCACTGAACGGACCATTTCTGCATGCATTTCTAGCCATCTCCCAGTCACCAAACTGGAACGCCCGTCACTTTTCTGCAACATTTCTAATACTATCTGTCCCGATTGCAACAGTGCCTTTGTGTGGAAACTCTCATGCATGCGCAGTTGCAAAACATCTCTCACCTATTTGAACATTTGAACTGCATGTAGCTCTGAAATAGAGCCTTACAGTCCATTCATAAAAAATGAGATTTTGGTACTTACCGGTAAATCCTTTTCTCAAAGTCCATAGGGGATACTGGGATGGTGAATTACAGTGGTGTATAGATGGGTCCATTAGAGCTGATGCACTTTAAATTTCTTCAACATAGTGTGTGCTGGCTCCTCCCCCCTACGCCCCCTCCCATCAGACCAGTCTAGAAAACTGTGCCCGAAGGAGATGGAACATACCTCAAGAGGAGGAAAACAGAACAGAATAACAAGAGGAACCAAGCAACACAACTGAATAAGTAGAACAGAAAACAGCGAAAGCAACACGCATACGCTGACATCTAAACAACCCAAATAATATGCAGAAAGATACAAAGCACAGAGGTGGGCGCTCAGTATCCCCTATGGACTTTGAGAAAAGGATTTACCGGTAAGTACCAGAATCCCATTTTCTCTAGCATCCATAGTGGATACTGGGATGGTGAATTACAGTGGGGACGTCCCAGAGCTTCCATCACGGGAGGAAGACTGCTGAGATCCCTGCAATACCAAACAACCAGAGTGTCATCAGACGCCAAGGTATCAAAGCAATAGAATTTCACAAATCTGTTTGTACCTGACTGGGTAGCAGCTCTACATAACTGCAAGGCCGATACTCCCCGAGCAGCCTCCCAAGAAGAACTCACCAACCTGGTGGAATGAGCCGTAACAGAGTGCGGCAAAGCCGCAAACGAATAAGCCTGTTGGATAGTGAGTTTGATCCAATGAGCAATAATTGTTTTGAAGCTGGACACCCAATCTTGATGGGATCATACAAAATGAAAAGGGCATCTGACTTCCGGGTACGAGCGGTTCTGTTGACATAAAGATGCAACGCTCGCACCACATCCAAACTGCGAGGTATGGAAGAATCGGTTACGACCAGAACCACAATAGGTTGATTTATGTGAAAAGCCGAGACAACCTTTGGCAGGAACAACTTGCGAGTCCTGAGTTCCCCCGATCATCGTGAAACACCAGATAAGGAGGCTTGCATAACAAAGTCCCCAGTTCAGAGACTCGCCTTGCAGAAGTGAGAGCCAACAAGGTTACCGTCTTCCAAGTGAGATACTTGTCCTCAGCCATGTGCAATGGTTCAAACCAGGAAGATTGGCGGAAATCCAAAACCAGCTGGAGATCCCAAGGAGCCGTGGGAAATACAAAAGGCGGTTGCAAGTGAAGCGCCCCCTTAAGAAAAGTCTGAACTTCCAGGATTAATGCCAACCTCCTTTGGAAAACGATGGACAACGCTGACACTTGGACCTTCAGGGAGCCAAAACGCAAACCAACATCCACACCTTGCTGGAGGAATCGCAAGAAACGACCCAGCTGGTGGACAGTGACGGTTATCACGCCAGGAGACATACATTTTCCATATCCGATGGTAGTGTCTTGCTTGACGGGACATCCTTTCTAGCATGCAGCATAGTCGGGATGGCAGCCCCCGGAATGCCCTTCCTGGCTAGAAACTCCCTCTCAACTTCCACGCCATCAAACGTAGCCGCTGTAAGTTTGGATAGACGAACGGGCCTTGCTGAAGAAGATCTTTTCTCAGCGGCAAGGGCCAGGGGTCGTCTACCAACAGGGAGAAGAGATCTGCGTACCTGAACCCGTCTGAAAAGTCCAGAGCGTCATCGAAGCGTCCACTGCTGTCACCTGTGGGTCCCTTGTCCTCGAGCAGTAACACTGAAGCTTTTTGTTGTGTCGAGATGCCATCAAATCTATTTGTGGCCATCCCCATCGGGATACTATCTGTTGGAAGACGTGAGGATGAAGACCCCATTCTCCCGGGTGGAGAACTTGCCTGCTGAGGAAGTCAGCCTCCCAGTTGTCGACTTCCAGAATGAATATGTCCGAAATTGCCGTGGCATGTCTTTCTGCCCAGTGGAGGATCTTGGTGACCTCTCTCATAGCCGCCCTGCTCTTTGTTCTGCCTTGCCGGTTGATGTAGGCCACCGCCGTGGCATTGTCTGATTGTACTTGAATAGCCTGATTTTGTAACAAGTGGAAAGCCTGAAGGAGAGCATTGTTAATTGCTCATAGTTCCAAAATGTTTATTGGGAGGATGGCTGTGTGTGTGGTAACCATCTTCCTTGAAACTGAGCCCCCTAGGTCAATGCTCCCCAGCCACTGAGGCTCGCATCCATGGTTAACAACATCCAATTTTGCTTTCCGAAGACTCTACCTTCCACGAGAATGGCTGCTGCCTTTTCCACCGGAAGAAACACCTTTTGAGAAACTGTGTCCAGAACCATACCCAGAAACTGAAGCCTCTGAATAGGTTGTACATGGGACTGTAGATTGAGAATCCAGCCGTGATGTGTCAGTAATTGTTTTGTGAGAACGATACTGTGAAGGAGTTGGTCCCTGGAAAGTGCCTTTATGAGCAAGTCGTCCAGGTATGGAACTATGTTCTCTCCCTGTATGCAGAGCAGCAGCATCACCTCCGCCATGACTTTTGTAAACACCCGTGGTGCTGAAGAAAGACCGAAAGTCAATGCCTGGAATTGGTAGTGTTCTACCTTTAGTGTAAACCGTAGGAATGTCTGATGAGGTGGCCATATTGGAATGTGGAGGTAGGCGTCCTTTATATCCAACGATACCAGGAATTCCCCCTCCTCCAGACCTGTGATGTCTGCCCACAGGGACTCCATCTTGAATCTGAAGACCCTGGAGGTATGGATTCAGGGACTTCAGGTTCAGTATGGGTCTGACCGAAACATCTGGTTTCGGTACTAAAATAGGTTTGAGTACTAGCCTTTGCTCCTTTGATGAATGAGAACTGGGATAATTACTCCTGCTAGCAGGAGTCTGTCTATGGCCTTCCTCAGGGTCAACAGCTTTTCAGAAGAAACTGGTAAACCTAAAGCGAAAAACTTGTGAGGCGGGTTCAGTTCGAATTCTATTTTGTAGCCCTGGGCGATCAAGTCCTTGACCCAGGTGTCCTGGCAGGAGTCTTTCCAAACTTGACTGAAATGTTTGAGACGTGCTCCTATCTTGAGATCCCCCAGGCGCAGAAGGAAAGCGTCATGCTATAGGTTTTGTGACAGTGGAAGCACTGTTCTGCTCCTGCTGGTTGTAACAGCTGCTTTACATCCGCGGCCTCTGGCACTGCCTCTAAACCTGTTAGTACGAAAGGAATGAAAGGACTGAAAAGACGGACCAGAATATGAGCGTCTTGGTGGCGGAGCAGCTGACAGGAGATAAGTAGATTTACCAGCAGTAGCTTTTCTGATCCACTTATCTAATTCCACACCAAATAAAGCCTCACCAGTAAAAGGTAAACCTTCCACTCCCCTTTCTGACTCAGCATCCGCTGTCCACTGACAAAGCCATAAGGCTCTGCGGGCGGAGATTGACATGGCCGATATCCAAGAGTTAATTAGACCAATCTCCCTGGTAGTCTCACACAAATAAGCTGCTGATTCCTGTATGTGTTGTGTTAAAGTAACCATTTCATCCAGGGAACAACCCTCCTGGATACCTGTTATGAGGTTCTCAGCCCATTTCTCGATGGCCTTAGTAACCCAGCAGCCCACAATGACAGTTTTTAGCATTGTTTCTATCTTACGGTCTGAGGAGTCTTTTAAAGAGGTAGCCCCCGGGACCGGAAGTACAATTCACCCCCCCTGTTTAGAGATCAAATCCTCTACAGACTGCCGAAGTGCTTGTCTGTCTTGTCAGGCACCAGCCAGTTCAGAGGAAATATCAGTCATCACACTTTGTAATGTGGACAGCCAAACTGGTGCCGGTTCTTGTGACCTGCTACCAGACTGTGACTCAGACTCAGTACACTGGTCACAAATATGTGACCTTTCAGATGTCTGTGTAAACTTATTAGAAAAACATAAGTAATAATAAGAATTTACTTACCGATAATTCTATTTCTCATAGTCCGTAGTGGATGCTGGGAACTCCGTAAGGACCATGGGGAATAGCGGCTCCGCAGGAGACTGGGCACAAAAAGTAAAAGCTTTAGACTAGCTGGTGTGCACTGGCTCCTCCCCCTATGACCCTCCTCCAAGCCTCAGTTAAGATACTGTGCCCGGACGAGCGTACATAATAAGGAAGGATCTTGAATCCCGGGTAAGACTCATACCAGCCACACCAATCACACCGTACAACTCGTGATCTGAACCCAGTTAACAGTATGATAACCGCAGGAGCCTCTGAAAAGATGGCTTCCAACAATAAACAACCCGATTTGTTTGTAACAATAACTATATACAAGTATTGCAGACTATCCGCACTTGGGATGGGCGCCCAGCATCCACTACGGACTATGCGAAATAGAATTATCGGTAAGTAAATTCTTATTTTCTCTGACGTCCTAGTGGATGCTGGGAACTCCGTAAGGACCATGGGGATTATACCAAAGCTCCCAAACGGGCGGGAGAGTGCGGATGACTCTGCAGCACCGAATGAGAGAACTCCAGGTCCTCCTCAGCCAGGGTATCAAATTTGTAGAATTTAGCAAACGTGTTTGCCCCTGACCAAGTAGCTGCTCGGCAAAGTTGTAAAGCCGAGACCCCTCGGGCAGCCGCCCAAGATGAGCCCACCTTCCTTGTGGAATGGGCTTTTACAGATTTTGGCTGTGGCAGGCCTGCCACAGAATGTGCAAGTTGAATTGTACTACAAATCCAACGAGCAATCGTCTGATTAGAAGCTGGAGCACCCAGCTTGTTGGGTGCATACAGTATAAACAGCGAGTCAGATTTTCTGACTCCAGCCGTCCTGGAAACATATATTTTCAGGGCCCTGACTACGTCCAGCAACTTGGAGTCCTCCAAGTCCCTAGTAGCCACAGGTACCACAATAGGTTGATTCATGTGAAACGCTGAAACCACCTTAGGGAGAAATTGAGGACGAGTCCTCAATTCCACCCTATCCGAATGAAATATCAGGTAAGGGCTTTTATAGGATAAAGCCGCCAATTCTGATACGCGCCTGGCTGAAGCCAGGGCCAACAGCATTACCACTTTCCATGTGAGATATTTCAAATCCACTGTGGCAAGTGGTTCAAACCAATGTGATTTTAGGAACCCTAAAACTACATTGAGATCCCAAGGTGCCACTGGAGGCACAAAAGGAGGCTGTATATGCAGTACCCCTTTGACAAACGTCTGAACTTCAGGCACTGAAGCCAGTTCTTTCTGGAAGAAGATCGACAGGGCAGAAATTTGAACCTTAATGGATCCTTATTTTAGGCCCATAGACAATCCTGCTTGCAGGAAATGTAGGAAACGACCCAGTTGAAATTCCTCCGTAGGGGCCTTCTTGGCCTCACACCACGCAACATATTTTCGCCAAATGCGATGATAATGTTTTGCAGTTACATCCTTCCTGGCCTTGATCAGGGTAGGGATGACTTCATCTGGAATGCCTTTTTCCTTCAGGATCCGGCGTTCAACAGCCATGCCGTCAAACGCAGCCGCGGTAAGTCTTGGAACAGACAAGGTCCCTGCTGGAGCAGGTCCTTCCTTAGAGGTAGAGGCCACGGGTCCTCCGTGAGCATCTCTTGCAGCTCCGGTTACCAAGTTCTTCTTGGCCAATCCGGAGCCACGAGTATCGTTCTTACTCCTCTCCTTCTTATGATTCTCAGTACTTTTGGTATGAGAGGAAGAGGAGGGAACACATATACCGACTGGAACACCCACGGAGTTACCAGAGCGTCCACCGCTATTGCCTGAGGGTCCCTTGACCTGGCGCAATATCTGTCCAGTTTCTTGTTGAGACGGGACGCCATCATGTCCACCTTTGGTTTTTCCCAACGGTTTACAATCACTTGGAAGACTTCTGGATGAAGTCCCCACTCCCCCGGGTGGAGGTCGTGTCTGCTGAGGAAGTCTGCTTCCCAGTTGTCCACTCCCGGAATGAACACTGCTGACAGTGCTATCACATGATTTTCCGCCCAGCGGAGAATCCTTGCAGCTTCTGCCATTGCCCTCCTGCTTCTTGTGCCGCCCTGTCTGTTTACGTGGGCGACAGCCGTGATGTTGTCCGACTGGATCAATACCGGTTGACCCTGAAGCAGAGGCCTTGCTTGACTTAGGGCATTGTAAATGGCCCTTAGCTCTAGGATATTTATGTGAAGAGACGTTTCCATGCTTGACCACAAGCCCTGGAAATTTCTTCCCTGTGTGACTGCTCCCCAGCCTCTCAGGCTGGCATCCGTGGTTACCAGCATCCAATCCTGAATGCCGAATCTGCGGCCCTCTAGAAGATGAGCCTTCTGTAACCACCACAGGAGAGATACCCTTGTCCTTGGAGATAGGGTTATCCGCTGATGCATCTGAAGATGCGATCCGGACCATTTGTCCAGCAGATCCCACTGAAAAGTTCTTGCATGGAATCTTCCGAATGGAATCGCTTCGTAAGAAGCCACCATTTTTCCCAGGACTCTCGTGCACTGATGCACTGACACTTGTCCTGGTTTTAGGAGGTTCCTGACTAGCTCGGATAACTCCCTGGCCTTCTCCTCCGGGAGAAACACCTTTTTCTGGACTGTGTCCAGAATCATCCCTAGGAACAGTAGACGTGTTGTTGGAATCAGCTGTGATTTTGGGATATTTAGAATCCACCCGTGCTGACGTAGCACTCCCTGAGACAGTGCTACTCCGACCTCTAACTGTTCCCTGGACCTTGCCCTTATCAGGAGATCGTCCAAGTAAGGGATAATTAATACGCCTTTTCTTCGAAGAAGAATCATCATTTCGGCCATTACCTTGGTAAAGACCCGTGGTGCCGTGGACAATCCAAACGGCAGCGTCTGAAACTGATAATGACAGTTTTGTATCACAAACCTGAGGTACCCTTGGTGAGAAGGGTAGATTGGGACATGGAGATAAGCATCCTTGATGTCTAGAGATACCATATAGTCCCCTTCTTCCAGGTTCGCTATCACTGCTCTGAGTGACTCCATCTTGAATTTGAACCTTTTTATGTAAGTGTTCAAAGATTTTAGATTTAAAATTGGTCTCACCGAGCCGTCCGGCTTCGGTACCACAAACAGCGTGGAATAATACCCCTTTCCCTGTTGTAGGAGGGGTACCTTGATTATCACCTGCTGGGAATACAGCTTGTGAATAGCTTCCAATACTGCCTCCCTGTCGGAGGGAGACGTTGGTAGAGCAGACTTCATTTGAAAAGACGGTGTCTTTTTCTGCTGAGAGGTGACCTGGGGTAAAAAGGTGGATTTTCCAGCCGTTGCTGTGGCCACCAGGTCCGATAGACCGACCCCAAATAACTCCTCCCCTTTATACGGCAATACTTCCATATGTCGTTTGGAATCCGCATCACCTGACCACTGTCGCGTCCATAACGTTCTTCTGGCAGAAATGGACATCGCACTTACTCTAGATGCCAGGGTGCAAATATCCCTCTGTGCATCTCGCATATATAGTAATGCATCCTTTAAATGCTCTATAGTTAATAATATACTGTCCCTATCCAGGGTATCAATATTTTCAGTCAGGGAATCCGACCAAGCCACTCCAGCGCTGCACAGCCAGGCTGAGGCGATCGCTGGTCGCAGTATAACACCGGTATGTGTGTATATACCTTTTAAGATATTTTCCAGCCTTCTATCAGCTGGTTCCTTGAGAGCGGCCGTATCAGGAGACGGTAACGCCACTTGTTTTGATAAGCGTGTGAGTGCCTTATCTACCCTAGGGGGTGTTTCCCAACGTGCCCTAACCTCTGGCGGGAAAGGGTATAGTGCCAATAATTTATTAGAAATCAGCAGTTTTTTATCGGGGGAAACCCACGCTTTATCACACACCTCATTTAATTCATCTGACTCAGGAAAAAACCACTGGTAGTTTTTTCACACCCCACATAATACCCTTTTTTGTGGTACTTGTAGTGTCAGAAATGTTCAATGCCTCCTTCATTGCCGTGATCATGTAACGTGTGGCCCTACTGGACATTACGTTTGTCTCGTCACCGTCGACACTGGATTCAGTATCCGTGTCAGGGTCTGTGTCGACCATCTGAGGTAACGGGCGTTTTAGCGCCCCTGACGGTGTCTGAGACGCCTGAACAGGCACTAATTGATTTGTCGGCTGTCTCATGTCGTCAACAGTTTTTTGCAAAGTGCTGACATTGTCACGTAATTCTTTAATTACTACCATCCAGTCAGGTGTCGACTCCCTAGGGGGTGACATCACTAACACAGGCAATTGCTCTGCTTCCACATCATTTTCCTCCTCATACATGTCGACACAATCGTACCGACACCCAGCACACACACAGGGAATGCTCTGATAGAGGACAGGACCCCACTAGCCCTTTGGGGAGACAGAGGGAGAGTTTGCCAGCACACACCAGAGCGCTATATATATACAGGGATAACCTTATATAAGTGTTACTCCCTGTTATAGCTGCTGTATTTATATATTAGCTGCCAATAGTGCCCCCCTCTCTGTTTTACCCTGTTTCTGTAGTGCAGGACTGCAGGGGAGAGTCAGGGAGCCGTCCTTCCAGTGGAGCTGTGAAAGAAAATGGCGCTTGTGTGCTGAGGAGAAAGGCTCCGCCCCCTTCACGGCGGCCTTTTCTCCCGCTTTTTTCAGGAAACTGGCAGGGGATAAATGCATCCATATAGCCCAGGAGCTATATGTGATGCATTTTTTTTAGCCATATAAGGTTTTTATATCGTTTTTATTGCGTCTCAGGGCGCTCCCCCCCAGCGCCCTGCACCCTCAGTGACCGGAGTGTGAAGTGTGCTGAGAGCAATGGCGCACAGCTGCAGTGCTGTGCGCTACCTTATTTGAAGACAGGAACGTCTTCTGCCGCCGCTTTCTCCGGACCTCTTCGCTCTTCTGGCTCTGTAAGGGGGCCGGCGGCGCGGCTCCGGGACCCATCCAGGCTGAACCTGTGATCGTCCCTCTGGAGCTAATGTCCAGTAGCCAAGAAGCCCAATCCACTCTGCAGTCAGGTGAGTTCGCTTCTTCTCCCCTTAGTCCCACGATGCAGTGAGCCTGTTGCCAGCAGGACTCACTGAAAATAAAAAACCTATTTAAACTTTTACTTCTAAGCAGCTCAGGAGAGCCACCTAGCTTGCACCCTTCTCGTTCGGGCACAAAAATCTAACTGAGGCTTGGAGGAGGGTCATAGGGGGAGGAGCCAGTGCACACCAGCTAGTCTAAAGCTTTTACTTTTTGTGCCCAGTCTCCTGCGGAGCCGCTATTCCCCATGGTCCTTACGGAGTTCCCAGCATCCACTAGGACGTCAGAGAAATAAAAAGATTAAAACATTTAAATGAAGAAAAACACTGGAGCCCTCCAGAGTGTGACCGGTTCTGAGGGCACATTTTTGTAAACTGGTCTGATGGGAGTGGGCATAGAGGGGAGGAGCCAGCACACACTATGTTGAAGAAATTTAAAGTGCACTGGCTCCAATGGATCCATCTATACCCCACTGTAATTCACCATCCCAGTATCCCCTATGGATGCTAGAGAAACACCAATTGATTATATCTATATATATATATATATATATATATAAATAAAGAGGTTTCTTGTTTAACGCAATAAGTTTAAAAAAAAAAAATAGTCTAAAATTATAAAATAGCTTGTGTTCCTTGGAAGGAAAAATAGGAATTTAATACCTACCGTTAATTCCTTTTCTCATAGTCCGTAGGGGATACTGGGATGGACTTCGTACCATGGGGGTATGGATCGGGTCCATTGGAGTGTGCTGGCTCCTACTCTCTATGCCCCTCCTGCAGACTCAGTCTAGGAAAACTGTGCCTGAGGAGACGGACATACTTTGAGAGGAGGAAAACAGATAAGTAAGCGGTGAGTAACAAACCAACACACAACAAAACAAGAGGATAGCCACGCTAACCACAACAGAAAAATAGGGACAGCAACAGCAGACCCAACCAAGAACATACAAGAAAAATGCTTGCAGGAAAACACAAAAGCACAGAGGCGGGCGCCCAGTATCCCCTACGGACTACGAGACAGGAATTACCGATAGGTATTAAATTCCTATTTTCTCTAACGTCCTAGGGGATACTGGGATGGTCTTAGTACCATGGGGAAGTCCCAAAGCGCCCAGACCGGGTGGGAGAGTGCCGAGACGCCTGCAAAACCGAGTGACCAAACTGAAAATCCTTAGCAGCCAAGGTATAGAACTTGTAAAACTTTACAAATGAGTTTGAACCAGACCAAGTAGCTGCTCGGCATAACTGCAAAGCCGAGACACCACGGACTGCCGCCCATGAAGAACTCACCGACCGTGTGGAGTGGGCCTGAACAGATCTCGGCAGCGGCAAGACTACCGAAGAGTAAGCCTATTGGATTGTCAGACGGATCCAACGAGCAATGGACTGGTTTGAAGCAGGACAGCCAATCTTGGCCGCATCATAGAGAACAAACAACGAGCCAGATTTCCTGTGACGAGCTGTCCGATTGACATAAATCTTCAAAGCCCGAACCACGTCCAGGGACTTTGGCGTAGCCTAAGTGTCCGACACCACAGGCTGATTGATGTGAAACGCCGACACCACCTTAGGTAAAAACTGCGGCCGACTTCTGAGCTCCGCCCTATCCTCGTGGAACACTAAATAAAGGCTCTTATAGGATAAGGACCCCAATTCCGAGACACGCATTGCAGAGGCCAAAGCTGATAACACGACTTCCAAGTCAAATACTTTTTGTCCACCCAGTGTAAAGGGGGGTACACACGGAGAGATCAGTGTTTAAAATCTAAGCAATATGACTAGATTGCTTAGATTTTAAGCACGGATCTGTCGTGTGTATGCCCCGCAGCGATAGCGATGAGTGGCCCCGCGCACCGCTATCGCCGGTGCTAGCTTGAGCCTGCATGCAGGCTCAATCTAGCGGGTCGCTCACTTAACCTGTGTGAAGTGAGCGGCCCCCCGTCCGTCCCTCGCTCAGCACATCGTGCTGTGCTGAGCGGAGGGAGAGATGTGTGCTGAGCGGTCTGTGTTAAAATCATTCAGCACACATCTCTCCCGTCTCCCAAATCGGACTGGAGAAAGGTCAGGACCAAATTGAGATCCCACGGAGCTGTGGGAAGTACAAATGGTGGTTGAATACGAAGGACACCTTTCAAGAATGTGTGGACCTTCGGGATAACAGCCAACTGCCTCTGGAAGAAGATAGACAAGGCCAAGATTTGAACTTTAATGGAGCCTAAACGTAGGCCCATATCCACACCTGCCTGCAGGAAGAGTAAGAACCGGCCAAGATGAAAATCCACAGTAGAATACTGTCGACCCTCACACCAAGAAACCTATTTCTTCCATATGCAGTGGTCATGTTTAGACATGACCAACTTCTTGGCTTGGACCATAGTCGAGATAACCTTGGCGAGAAGCCCTTTCCTGGCTAAATCTCCCCTTCAACTTCCAGGCAGTCAAACTAAGCCGCGGTAAGTCTGGATAGATGAACGGCCATTGCAGAAGAAGATCTTCTTGAAGCAGCAGAGGCCAGGGTTCCTCGAGGGACATGCCCACGAGGTCCGCGTACCAGGCCCGGCGAGGCCAATCCGGGGCAATCAGAATAGGCTGTACGCATTCCCTTTTTAGAACTCCGGGAAGGAGAGGAATCAGAAGGAACACATAGATGAACTGGTAAACCCACGGAGCCGTCAGAGCGTCCACCGCGGCAGCCTGCGGATCCCTTGTCCTGGAACAGTAGCGATGCAGCTTATTCTTGAGCTGAGAAGCCATCATGTCGATCAGCGGGCAGCCCCACTGTTGAAACAATAGCTGAAACGCCTACGGGTGAAGGCCCCATTCCCCTGAATACAGATCGTGTTTGCTGAGGAAATTTGCTTCCCAGTTGTCCACTCCCAAAATGAATATTGCCGACATGGCCCTGTCATTGCGTTCCGCCTAGAGGAGTATCCTGGACACCTCTCGCATTGCGGCCCTGCTTTTCGTTCCTCGGTTTATGTATACCACCGCCGTGGCACTGTCCGACTGTAAATAGCGCAGCGATCAGGCTAAAAAACGGCAGTTCTGCGCATGCGTATGTGGCGCAATGCGCACGCGCGACGTACGGGCACAACGAACAATGCAGTTTTGCACAGGGTCTAGCGATGCATTTCAGTCGCACTGGTTGCCGCAGAGTGACTGACATGAAGTGGGCGTTTCTGGGTGGCAACTGACCGTTTTCAGGGAGTGCTCGGAAAAATGCAGGCATGCCAAGGAAAACGCAGGCGTGGCTGGGCGAACACTGGGCGGGTGTGTGACGTCAAATCCGGAACTGAATAGTCTGAAGTGAAGTGATCGCAAGCGCTGAGTAGATTTTGAGCTACTCTGAAACTACACAAAAAAAATTTCCCAGGTGCACTGCGATACAACCGTTCGCACTTCTGCTAAGCTAAAATACACTCCCAGTGGGTGGCGGCATAGCGTTTGCATGGCTGCTAAAAACTGCTAGCGAGCGATCAACTCGGAGTGACCCCCAAAATCCCTTGTTTCGGAGCAGAGGAGGAACTGGAATAATAACCTGCATATGTAGCAGTTTGTGGATGGCGTTTGCAAGGTAACTCTTGCTACAGGTGAAGCTGGTAAGCCTCGAATTGAAGAATCTGTGAGGACGGAGTGCTTGAAACTCTAACTGGTACTCGTGAGAGATTAAGTCTCTCACCCATGGGTCCCGGCAGGACTCCGCCCAAACCTGATCGTAGTATTGGAGTCGAACACCCACCTGAAAGTCCCCCTGCAGCCGGGGCCAACAGTCCCCGGAGGGCTTCGTTAAGAAAGACCCTGAATTCTGATCCAGAGATCCAGCGCCGCTGGTCTGCGAGATTTACTTCGAATTCCTCTAGCTGCTTTTGAGGCACCCGTGGCCCTGCCTCTAAATCTGGCCACACGGAAGGACTGTACAGAGGGGCCGGGGTAAGCATGTCTAGCTGGAGGAGCCGCACACAGTAGACAGGTAGCTTGTGAAATCCACTTGTTTAGTTCCTCACCAAACAAAGCCTCCCCCGTGAAGGGAAGGTCCTCAATGCCCCTTTTTGAATGAGCGTCCGCTGTCCACTGTCGGAGCCATAGCGCTCTGTGAGCCGACACCGCCATAGCAGTAGAGCGTGAATTGATTAGGCCTTGTGATCCAGCCACAAGCAATGGTGGGTCTCTGTGTGACTCTCACTGCAGTGATTTGAGCGTAGTGTCGATTTTACTATCAGCAGGGTCTTTTAAGGAGATAGCACCAGGTACAGGCAGTACAATCTTACATGACAGCCTGGACACTGAGGAATCCAGGGCAGGAGGATTCTCCCACACCTTCCTATCCTGAGGGGGAAAAGGGAGGGAGGTTAGCAACCGCTTAGGGGTTTGAAATTTCTTGTCAGGAATAACACACGTCTCTTTAAAAAGTGTGTTTAATTCCTTTGAGACAGTAAAGGTGGAAGTAGATTTAGGTTTTACATTAAAAAATGACTCCTCATCAGGTTCTGCCTCCTTATCAGAGATATTCAGGACCTCCCTGATAGAAAAGATAAGGGCATCCACACCCTGAGACAAAGTACTGTCTCCCTTATCAACCTCTACTTCCCCCACCTCCAAATCTTGTATCTCATCATCAGAGTCAGACTGGGGTTGAGAAGCAGGTCTGAAGTGTGAATCAGAAAATCATCCATAGATTTTTTTAAACACTTGTCTTTCCTGCCTGGCAGTAGCCAGTTCAGATGAGATGTTAGAAATCATCCCCTTAACTGAATCCAGCCATTCTGGTTCCTGTGTGCTGCTTCCCTGAGAAGGGAGACTGCACTGAGTACACAACAGATTACCCCTGGGGTAGGGGAAAATAAGAATTTACTCACCGGTAATTCTATTTCTCGTAGTCCGTAGTGGATGCTGGGAGCCCGTCCCAAGTGCGGATTGTCTGCAATACTTGTATATAGTTATTGCTTAACTAAAGGGTAATTGTTATGAGCCATCTGTTCAGTGAGGCTCAGTTGTTATTCATACTGTTAACTGGGTATAGTTATCACGAGTTGAACGGTGTGATTGGTGTGGCTGGTATGAGTCTTACCCTGGATTCCAAATCCTTTCCTTGTAGTGTCAGCTCTTCCGGGCACAGTTTCCCTAACTGAGGTCTGGAGGAGGGGCATAGAGGGAGGAGCCAGTGCACACCAGATAGTACCTAATCTTTCTTTTAGAGTGCCCAGTCTCCTGCGGAGCCCGTCTATTCCCCATGGTCCTTACGGAGTACCCAGCATCCACTACGGACTACGAGAAATAGAATTACCGGTGAGTAAATTCTTATTTTCTCAGACGTCCTAGTGGATGCTGGGTACTCCGTAAGGACCATGGGGATTATACCAAAGCTCCCAAACGGGCGGGAGAGTGCGGATGACTCTGCAGCACCGAATGAGCAAACTCAAGGTCCTCCTCAGCCAGGGTATCAAACTTGTAGAATTTTGCAAACGTGTTTGACCCCGACCAGGTAGCAGCTCGGCAAAGTAGTAATGCCGAGACCCCTTGGGCAGCCGCCCAAGAAAGAGCCCCCTTCCTCGTGGAATGGGCTTTTACTGATTTAGGATACGGCAGTCCAGCCGCAGAATGTGCAAGGTGAATCGTGCTACAGATCCAGCGAGCAATAGTCTGCTTAGAAGCAGGAGCACCCAGCTTGTTGGGTGCATGCAGGAGAAACAGTATTTTCTGACTCTAGCCGTCCTGGAAACTTAGATTTTCAGGGCCCGGACTACATCCAGCAACTTGGAAGCCTCCAAGTCCCGAGTAGCCGCAGGCACCACAATAGGTTGGTTCAAATGAAACGCTGATACCACCTTAGGGAGAAATTGGGGACGAGTCCTCAATTCTGCCCTGTCCCTATGGAAGATCAGATAAGGGCTTTCACACGACAAAGCCGCCAATTCTGACACCCGCCTAGCCGAAGCCAAGGCCAAATATATATATGACCACTTTCCACGTGAGCTACTTCAACTCCACGTTCTGAAGTTGCTCAAAACAATGTGATTTTAGGAAATCCAACACTACGTTGAGATCCCAAGGTGCCACTGGAGGCACAAAAAGGGGGCTGAATATGCAGCACTCCCTTAACAACTTCTGAACTTCAGGCAGCGTCTTTCCTAGCCTTTAACAGCGTAGGAATCACTTCATCTGGAACGCCCTTTTCCGTTAGGATCCGGCGTTCAACCGCCAAGCCTTCAAACGCAGCCACGGTAAGTCTTGGAACAGACAGGGCCCCTGCAGTAACAGGTCCTGTCTGCGAGACAGAGGCCATGGGTCCTCCGAGATCATTTCTTGTAGTTCCGGGTACCAAGTTCTTCTTGGCCAATCCGGAACTACGAGTATAGTTCTTACTCCTCTCTTACTTACTATCCTCAGTACCTTGGGTATGAGAGGAAGAGGAGGGAACACATAAACCGACTGGTACACCCACGGTGTCACTAGTGCGTCCACAGCTATCGCCTGAGGGTCTCTTGATCTGGCGCAATACTTTTTTAGCTTTTGTTGAGGCGGGACGCCATCATGTCCACCTGTGGCCATTCCCAACGGTTCACAATCTGCGTGAAGACTTCTGGATGAAGTACCCACTCTCCCGGGTGGAGGTCGTGCCTGCTGAGGAAGTCTGCTTCCTAGTTTTCCACACCCGGAATGAACACTGCTGACAGTGTTAGCACGTGATACTCCGCCCATCAGAGAATCCTTGTGGCTTCTGCCAACGCCATCCTGCTTCTTGTGCCGCCTTGTCGGTTTACATGGGCGACAGCCGTGATGTTGTCTGACTGAATCAGCACCGGCTGGTTTTGAAGCAGGGGTTCTGCTTGCCTTAGGGCATTGTAAATGGCCCTTAGGTCCAGAATATTTATGTGTAGGGAAGTCTCCTGACTCGACCATTGTCCTTGGAAGTTTTTTCCCTGAGTGACTGCTCCCCAACCTCGGAGGCTTGCATCCGTGGTCACCAGGACCCAGTCCTGAATGCCGAATCTGCGGCCCTCGAGAAGATGAGCACTCTGCAGCCACCACAGAAGAGACACCCTGGCCCTCGGGGACAGGGTGATCAGCCGATGCATCTGAAGATGCGATCCTCACTTGTCTAACAGGTTCCACTGAAAGTTCCTTGCAAGGAACCTGCCGAAGGGAATTGCTTCGAAAGAAGCTACCATCTTTTCCAGGATTCGCGTGCAATGATGCACCGACACCTGTTTTGGTTGCAGGAGGTCTCTGACCAGAGATGACAACTCCTTGGCCTTCTCCTCCGGGAGAAACACCTTCTACTGTTCTGTGTCCAGAAACATGCCCAATATCACCAGACGCGTCGTAGGAACCAGCTGCGACCTTGGGATATTCAGAATCCAGCCGTGCTGTTGTAGCACTTCCTGAGATAGTGCTACTCCGATCAACGACTGTTCCTTGGACCTCGCCTTTATAAGGAGATCGTCCAAGTACGGGATAATTATAACTCCCTTCTTTCGAAGGAGTATCATCATTTTGGCCATTACCTTGGAACACACCCTCGGTGCCGTGGACAGACCAAACGGCAACGTCTGGAATTGGTAATGGCAGTTCTGTACCACAACCTTGAGGTACTCCTGGTGAGGTGGGTAAATGGGGACATGTAGGTAAGCATCCATGATGTCCAGTGATACCATAATATCCCCCTCTTCCAGGCTTGCAATAACCGCCCTGAGCGATACTATTTTGAACTTGAACTTCCTTATATAAGTGTTCAAGGATTTCAAATTTAGAATGGGTCTCACCGAACAGTCTGGTTTCGGTATCACAAACATTGTGGAATAGTAACCTCGTCCCTGTTGAAGGAGAGGAACTTTGATTATCACCTGCTGGAGGTACAGCTTGTGAATTGCCGCCAGTACTACCTCCCTTTCCTTGGGAGTAGCAGGCAAGGCTGATTTGAGGTAACGGCGAGGGGGAGACGTCTCGAATTCCAGCTTGTATCCCTGAGATACCTGTAGAACCCAGAGATCCACCTGTGAGCGAACCCACTGGTCGCTGAAGTTCCGGAGATGGGCCCCCACCGCACCTGGCTCCACCTGTGGAGCCCCAGCGTCATGCGGTGGACTTAGTGGAAGCAGGGGAGGATATTTGTTCCTGGGAACTGGCTGTCTGGTGCAGCTTTTTCCCTCTACCCCTGCCTCTGGGCAGAAAGGACGCGCCTCTGACCCGCTTGCCTTTCTGAGGCCGAAAGGACTGTACTTGATAATACGGTGCTTTCTTAGGCTGTGAGGGGACCTGAGGTAAAAAGGTCGACTTCCCAGCTGTTGCTGTGGACACGAGGTCCGAGAGACCGTCCCCAAACAATTCCTCACCCTTATAAGGCAAAACCTCCATGTGCCTTTTAGAATCAGCATCACCTGTCCACTGCCGAGTCCATAATACTCTCCTGGCAGAAATGGACATTGCATTAATTCTAGATGCCAGCCGGCAAATGTCCCTCTGTGCATCTCTCATATATAAGACTACGTCTTTAATATGCTCTATAGTTGGCAAAATAGTGTCCCTGTCAAGGGAATCAATGTTATCAGACAGGGAATCAGACCATGCTGCTGCAGCACTACACATCCATGCTGAAGCAATAGCAGGTCTCAGTATAGTACCTGAGTGTGTATACACAGACTTCAGGATAGCCTCCTGCTTTCTATCTGCAGGCTCCTTTAAGGCGGCCGTATCCTGAGACGGCAGTGCCACCTTTTTTGATAAGCGTGTGAGCGCTTTGTCCACCTTAGGGGATGTCTCCCAGCGTAACCTATCCGTTGGCGGGAAAGGGTACGCCATTAGTAACCGCTTAGAAATTACTCGTTTCTTATCTGGGGAACCCCACGCTTCTTCACACAATTCGTTTAACTCATCAGATGGGGGAAAAGTCACTGGCTGCTTTTTCTCTCCAAACATAATACCCTTTTTTGTGGTAACCGGGTTAATGTCAAAAATGTGCAACACATTTTTCATTGCCGTAATCATACATCGGATGGCCCTAGTGGATTGTATATTTGTCTCATCCTCGTCGACACTGGAGTCAGACTCCGTGTCGACATCTGTGTCAGCCATCTGAGGTAGCGGGCGTTTTTGAGCCCCTGACGGCCACTGAGATGCCTGGTCAGGCGCGGGCTGAGATGCCGGCTGTCCCAAAGCTGTGTCATCGAACCTTTTATGTAAGGAGTTGACACTGTCGGTTAATACCTTCCACATATCCATCCACTCAGGTGTCGACCCGGCAGGGGGTGACATCACACTTATCGGCCCCTGCTCCGCCTCCACATAAGCCTCCTCATCAAACATGTCGACACAGCCGTACCGACACACCGCACACACACACAGGGAATGCTCTGACTGAGGACAGGACCCCACAAAGTCCTTTGGGGAGACAGAGAGAGAGTATGCCAGCACACACCACAGCGCTATATAATCAGGGATTTACACTAACACAAGGTGATTTTTCCCTGTAGCTGCTTTACATACACAGTTTTGCGCCAAAATTTAGTGCCCCCCCTCTCTTTTTTACCCTTTGAGTCTGGAAACTGCAGGGGAGAGCCTGGGGAGCTGTCTTCCAGCGGAGCTGTGAAGAGGAAATGGCGCCAGTGTGCTGAGGGAGATAGCCCCGCCCCTTTCTCGGCGGACTTCTCCCGCTCTTATATGTATATTATGGCGGGGGGATTTTTGCACATATATAGTTTTTTAGACTATATTATGTGCTGTTTGCCAATGTAAGGTACTCTAATTGCAGCCCAGGGCGCCCCCCCCCCCAGCGCCCTGCACCCATCAGTGACCGGAGTATGTGGTGTGCATAGGGAGCAATGGCGCACAGCTGCAGTGCTGTGCGCTACCTTAATGAAGACCGGAGTCTTCAGCCGCCGATTTCCAGGATGTTGTTCTTGCTTCTGGCTCTGCAAGGGGGACGGCGGCGCGGCTCCGGGTCCGGACGACCGAGGCTGGGCCTGTGTTCGATCCCTCTGGAGCTAATGGTGTCCAGTAGCCTAGAAGCCCAAGCTAGCTGCAAGCAGGTAGGTTCGCTTCTCTCCCCCAAGTCCCTCGTAGCAGTGAACTGTTGCCAGCAGATCTCACTGAAAATAAAAAAACCTAACAAATACTTTCTTTACTAGAAGCTCAGGAGAGCCCCTAGTGTGCAACCAGCTCGAGCCGGGCACAGATTCTAACTGAGGTCTGGAGGAGGGGCATAGAGGGAGGAGCCAGTGCACACCAGATAGTACCTAATCTTTCTTTTAGAGTGCCCAGTCTCCTGCGGAGCCCGTCTATTCCCCATGGTCCTTACGGAGTACCCAGCATCCACTAGGACGTCAGAGAAAACTTTGTGCTACAGGACTGACATACAGCTTTCTTGCAAGACATTTTTGATACAGCAGAACACACACACGGGAGCAGTGAAATAACACAATAACCCAGAGAGCCTGGATGGCGTGAGACAGAGGGAGAAACCAGCTTTTACACTTTTGCCTCAACAGCTAAAGCAGTGCTTTGCCAGGCAGTAACTAGAACCTTAGATAAGGAAACTAGTTGTAACAGACAGTATATTGCTTCCCCCCCCCCCCCCCCCCCCCACTACAAACCCCCCTTGGTACCAGTTTAAGGTGCTTTAGAGGGTCCTTGGAGGAGCAGCGCTTCCCTGCTTGCAGACTGGACTCTGATGCAGCAGGAAATGGCGCCTCTGAGCTGCTGGTCCCGCTCTCCAGGAAGCCCCGCCCCCTTAATGGCACGCGGTGTCCCTGTATTATTTATACTGGCAAGTCTCACATATTTACAGAAAACGTGGTTAAAACCCCTTTTCTGTGTCAGCGCCAGTGTGGCTATTTGCAGCAAGCACCGCAGCGCCGATGCCCGCCGCACCCTTATGCCGCCATCTGAACCGGGCTCCCGCTAACCAGGACCTCGATTCCTGTACTCACCAACCCAGCTACTTCAGCTGTTAGGGGTGGCGGCATGCTGTTAGAGTGCGCGTTCATCCTGGGGGCGAGAAAAACACAACCTCAGGAGCTAGCGTCCTGTCAGCGGGGATCCGGACCATTAACCCTTCAAAAGGTTGGTACCGGTTCTCCCCCTAAGTCCCATGACGCAGGCAGACTAGTGCCAACCAGCGCTGCCTGAAAATAACAAATTAAAATAAAGTTTTTGAAGAAAACGCTCTAGAGAATGCACCCGGCTCCTTGGGCACATTTTTCTAAACTGAGTCTGCAGGAGGGGCATAGAGGGGAGGAGCCAGCACACTCTGAAGAATTTTTAAAGTGCCAGGCTCCAATGAACCCCATCTATACCCCCATGGTGCTAAGACCATCCCGGTATCCTCTAGGACGTTAGAGAAAAAACATTTAAATATATAAAAATGTTGGTATGTATTCAATTTGGGGGGACACACACACACAAAGACTGCAGCTTTAACCAAATTCTGTATTTTCCACTCTTTTCTCTGTCTCATGTCCCAAACCATATTTAATTTTTTTTTTTCCAAAGAAAATTGAACAAGTAGTTGAATCTATTGGTCAGTATTCTTGCAAGTAGCATATCTGGATTTGTTTGAATATTTTCCCCCTGTGTGCAGTCCGGAAATGTACACTGCATTTTCTTACAAGAGAAGGAACATTTCCTTGGGCAGTGAGAACATACCTATCTGCTTTGCCAACATAACACAAATTATTCCTTCATTCATTACATCGCTCTGATTTTAACTCCTATTTTCCTATAGATTGTAAACACGTGAGCCAGACCCCCTTACCCATTCCGCCAAACATATATGATGTATGAATCTAGAGAATCTATACAGACAGAGAACAATTTTAATGATTACCTCATCATCATTAACCAGCTCTTTTTTGACCACCTTCATTGCATAGATGCGTTCTGTCTTCTTTAATCGTACCAGCAGAACCTTTGCATAGCTGCCTCTTCCTATGACTCTGAGTAGGTCAAAATCCTGCAAGCCCAGGCTGGAGGGGGCCTTATCGCTGTCGCCACTGTTCCTAGCCTATAAAGAGATCAAGATCAAAAAGGAGCTCATAAAAGCATATATTTCATGTTGAACACCTTTTTGTAGCTATTGAGACAATTGCTACAGCGGACGATGACTATGGAAGAATGGTTTTCATGAAACAACGTTTAGGACAAAGAGAAGCTGTCCAACAACTAAGAAACACAGGATGTATTCTTGTAAGGATATTAAAGATATCCACGTTTCAGACTAAGAAAAAAAAATGATAATAGGGTGCTCATACAATGAGCCAGCTGCATTCATTTTATTACTTTCAAAATCAGGTTCTGTACGCAGCATGAATGCATTCTGAAAAAGTGGGTTACTGCATAAATTGTTCTAGCTAGAGCACAGAACTGGCTGACTAATCAACGGTCTAGAAGAAGTCACAAGCAGGAGTTTCTATGGGACTGACTAATGGATGGACCAATGTCAGCTTCCTCCCAGCTTAGGACAATGCCATATTCCATGGTAAAGAGTGACCACCATTTTTTTTTAGTTATTATAAGGAGGGTGAAAACATTTGATTTTATACTCACCATAGAATCCCTTCCTTATACTCCATCTGGGAGACACTATAGTCTTGACTATGGGTTAGTGGGCTGGCACAGGAGTATAGGCACTAAAATGTTAAACGCTAAATCCGCCTTTGCTCCAGCACATATAACCCCTCCTACCTCCACTTAAACTCAGTTTTCTGTATAAGCAAGCCTTGGAGGAACAAGCACTAGAGCTATGTAACATGGAATAACATGAACATAGTTACAACCAGGGAGGATCGGAGTGTCCCCAGATTGATTACATGGAAGGGATTTTACAGTGAATATAAGATCAAATTTCCTTTTACATGGGGACACTCAAGTCTTGACTATTGGACCTCATAAAGCAAGCCTAACAATGGTGTGCACTATCCGGCAAAGCTGCATATAAAGGTATGAAACCGGTAACATTTGATAAAGCACAGAAGACCAGATCGCTGCTCTGCACAAATGCTCAACCAAGTCTCCGTCATTTATCGAAGCATACAAAGAAAATTACAGATTGCAAAACCTTCTTATATGTCCTTTTAAACTTAAGGAATATTGCAGGCTCATAGACTGCATCAGCTAACAGCTGGATCCTGCCTAAATTCTAATGAAATAGTGCAGGAGAAAAACACACAGAAATCTACAGAAAAATAATAAACCTGCCTTAGCTTTAGAAAAATAGTACAGAATGATTAACAGAAAATAGGTGTACCAATGCTAAATCAGTCTACGATTAAAAAAGCAGATGCTACCCTAGCAGCAGTAAGGAAGCATAAATGCGCACAGATACTGCAAACACTTCCTGTGTGGCTGAATACTGCAGGAGAGTGGCGGCGTTACCCGGTCTTGGAACACCCTTCAGATGGCACAGTGTACTGTGTGAATGTGTGGCAAAGCGTTGCAGGCCAGCGCTACTCTCATAGTAGGCTGTCACTGTCTACTAGCTCTCCCTAGCTTCTTTTCAGGTATGGTTTCTGTAGGTAAAGTCATGGACCAGGGCTGCCATCAGAAGGAGGGGGGGGGGGGGAACACTGTAGTCCTGGGCCCAGACAGTCAAGGGGGCTCGGCCGACTGCAGAGTTAACTGCTAATTAATCACCCTCACACAGGACAGCGGTGGCCAGAGAGTGATATGAATTACTCATCACACAGCTACTGTAAGCTGTGCGATAAGTCATCTATTAATTAAAGCTACAGCAGCATTCTTTTAAATCAGAAGCACTGATCACAGGCAGGTTTCACCTCTCAGGACCCTACCAAATAAGCTTTCCTTCTTCAGCTCTGCCTCCATAGTTCCTCCATCTGCAGCTCTCCTCCTCTTCTACAGTGAAGATGGAAACATCTGCCCATCTGTCCCCTTTACTAACCCTGCCTCTGTCTCCCTACTACATCTGTGTGACTGCCCCCTCCTCACATCTGTGTCTCTGCCCCACCATATCTGTGTCTATGCTCCCCCCATTTCTGCGTCCCTGCCCTGACCTGTATCTGTGTCTCTGCTCTCCACGTTCTGTCTCTGCCCAAACCCCACATCTTTGTCTCTGCCCCCTCATATCCATGCCTTTGCATGTGTAGTGTTCACTGTAGGTGCAGGGTGCTGATCAGTGAGGAGGGCATATTTACATTTTGAAGGGCTGCAGAAGTGATACATCATGTCTAAAATCTTGTCTTCTAAAATGTAAATATGCCCTCCTCACAGATCAGCACCCTGCACTTAGAGGGGACACTACATGTGGGGCACATCAGTACCATGGAGAGAGCTCATTACATGTGCTTGCTCACACCTCTGTGTCTACCAGGCCCTTGTTGTACAGGGCCCTGTGATTTCTGATGGCAGCCCTGTGACCTGGATGCTCATAGCTAATGACACGGTGACACCGCGCCCCCCCCCCCCCCCCCCCATCCCCCCACTTTAGGAGCTGGTCACAGCACATGATAGAGAAGGGCACACTGAGCTCTGTAACCAGTTTCTAGAGTGCTGAAAAGATAGGAAAAATAATACAGACCTAAGCTAACTAGAATGTGCCTCACTCCTAAGGAACTGAGGGGCAGATTTATTAAGCCTGGTGAAGTGATAAAGTGGAAGGTGATAAAGCACCAGCCAATCAGCTCCTAACTGTCATTTTTCAAACCCAGTCTGACATGGTAGTTAGGAGCTAGTACTTTATCACTTCACCAGGCTTAATAAATCTGCCCCTAAAAAACAAAAACAAAACTCAGAGGATGGGTAAGAGTAGGAAGCGTTATAGATGTACTGGAGTGGGGGCAGACTTGGCTTTTAACCTTTTAGTGCCTACAAACTAACCCATAATCAAGACTAGATTGTCCCACAGATAGGATATAAGTGGAATACTTAGTCAAATGGACACAAAGTCTGGGATAGGATAGCTAAAGACTGCAAAACACCTGAGAGAAGACAGTTTAACATATTAATTACTTTAAGTATGTATGTATGTATGTATGTATGTATGTATGCACGCACGCACAGAGAGCATTGTGAAGGTCATTGATATACTTTTTATATATTGCATGTGAATGGTCCCTTCCACCATTTACATGGCAATCAGTTCTAAAAGAAAACCTATTAGGAGTCTGACAATCTTCTGTAAATGGTTAATTCAAACAAAACGAAAAAAGTTTAGTTATGTATGGAGCTTAAATAGCTAATATAAGAAAACAACGTTGCACTAAGGGGGATATCCATTTATCCCCGTTAAAACATCGGGTCTGAAAAACGGCTGTTTTCGGCTGTTTATCTGACTTT
The DNA here is from genome assembly GCF_028390025.1 of Pseudophryne corroboree. Taxonomy (NCBI): domain Eukaryota; kingdom Metazoa; phylum Chordata; class Amphibia; order Anura; family Myobatrachidae; genus Pseudophryne; species Pseudophryne corroboree. The sequence continues at coordinate 295,829,348 of NC_086447.1, read as the reverse complement.
TTTTCCGATGTTTCACCGATTTTTTTTTTACAGGCTATCCTGTTAAATTCTCGGATGAAAACGGGGCTGTTTTCGGGGACTCTGCTTTGCCTGCCGGAGGCAGGTGAAACAAAATCCCTGATAAGCCGATGCGTGCCGCGGCTCATTGGGGCTAATTAGATAGTCCCCGGCGGGACAATTAGACCCGGTAAAAAAACGGGGCTAATTGGATATCCCCCTAACTGTGAATAAGTCATCTGCTGGATATGTCACGGACAATGACAGTAACTGTCCCAAGCTGCTCAGCCTTGTCCTTTCATTTTGTGTGTCTGAATAAAGCTTAGTGGGCGACCACGTTCTTGTGCTGTGAATTTCCTATTGACGTGAAAGGGGATCTCATGGGAGAAGGGAGCACCAACAATCAACCTACTTTAAATAGACCTAGAGGAGTGTGTGTCATGCTAGTGTGGGACCATTATACCAGTGGTCCTGGCAAGACAGATCTGTCTCCCCTGTAACGGACTATTGTTATTTAGACTATGATCTTGGCAAAGGAGGGGAATCTCATTCCAGGATACACTTATCTCCTTTGTTTTAGTACCCAAAACCTAATTGTCCCACGTTATCTCCTGCTTGTTACAGACACTGATTTTCTTCCTACTACAGTATAACATGACATTTTAATATTGATCTAATCGTGAAAACTGAGGGACGTGTCAGTTAAGGTCAATACTAGCATGTAATCTATGTTCCAGCTATCCAGTGATCAGCAACAAATCAATCTCTAGATGGTACGTACGTACGTACATACGTTCAATCCTCAGACTACTATACACACATGTTAAGCGGGTGAGAAGTGCTTATTTATTTCTTATACAGAGCAGTAAATTCCTTTGCGCTCTACAATTGGAAACAAAAGTCATAAAACAAAACTAGGTAATAACAGACAATGATGGAGATAGGAAGCATTGGGTAGGAAATGCCTGCGTTTGGGATGCTGGCGGTCAGAAGACCGACAGTGGCATCCCGATGATAAGAATCCAGATACGGGCAAGGTAAGTATAGTCACCTTACCCCAATGCCCCCCTAACCTCCAACCCCGCAGCCTAAACCTAACCCTCCTTCCAACACATCCGCTTAACCCTAACCCTCCTCTGTGGTGCCTAAACCTAACCCTTCCTCCGCTGCAGCCTAACCTTGACCCTCTCCCGGGGTGCCAAAACCTTACCCCCCTCCCCACAGATTAACCTTTACCTCCTTTTCCAGAGCCTAATCCTTACTCTCCCTCCACAGCCTAAACACTTGAAGGTTTGGAGACTAGAGGAGAGTCTTATTGTGCAAGGGAGGGCTTTCCACAGAATGGGTGAAGACTGAAGAAAGTCCAGCAATCGGTAATGGGAGCGAATAATGAGTGTGGGTGAGAGATGTAGAAATTGTGAAGAGTGAAGAGGTCGGGTTAGGATATAGTTTGAGTTAAGTGAAGAGATATACATAGTTGTAGTTTGGTTAATGGCCTTGTGTGTGAGTAAAAGTATTTTATATTGAAAACGGTAAAAATACAGGTAACCAATGGAGGGACTGACAGAGCGGATCCGCAGGAGATGAACGTCTATCGAGAAAGATTAGCCTCGCAGCTGCATTCAAAATAGATTGTAGTGGTGAGAGTCTGATCTTGGTAAGATCAATAAGGAGACAATTGAAATAATCAATGCTTAGAGAAGAACTAATCCCCATTCATTTGTATAGCCATCCTCCACCACACACTGCCGGAATTACAGTTTACAACAACGGAATTTTACAGTCTACAACTTTAAAGTATTTAATATAAATGGAGCAAAGAAAATGCATTACACTGCTGTTGTAGTTGAGTGTAGTGTTATTTAAGCAAATAGTAATCTAAAACAAGACAAAACATTATAAAGAACTTCATTTCATAGCTTATAGGGAAATTATGCACATATGTGACTTCAAAAGGAGATGGGACTTCCAGTTACTGCCATCTACACTGCAGTGCTGATCACTGGCACTGTTCACAAAAAAGGCCATCCCTATAAATGTAAATAGAATTACCCAAAAGCACACACTCTTTGCAAGAGGTCTTACTCCTAACGAGTGTACCATGTAGATCTCACTAACTTTTTCAGTTATTGTAGTGAGGCTATTTCTAAACAATACAAATCTTAGCAATACCAACACTCTCATTTTATTCAGCATTGGTGATCCTATCCCGGGAAAAAGTAATACATCCAATGTAATAAATTACACTGGATAATAAAAGTAGCAGATAGATGATAGTAGGGATTACAGGTCAGTGCTGTATTACAAAAGCAATCTCTTTTCTTTCTTGCAATACAGCAATGAACATACAATTTCTTCTACAGAGTGTACCATTAAGGTCCATTTCTCTTTTTTTCATCTTGAGGTATGTCATACTCCCACACAATTACCAAGCAATGGCCAAACGGAAGCGTTATAAAAATAAATAAAACTTTAATAGAAATAAAAAAGGTTCAATAAAAAAAACAAAAAACGTTAAATTAAATAAAACCGACAAGGAAAGTTAAGTTACACAATGAAACAACAGGGTCATTTTTTTTTTTAAACCAAGTTACCTCTTTCTCTTCCCCATCCTGGTCTATATTATTCTGACTCCTGTAATTTGATTCTGCAAAGATAAGAGACATTTTAGTTTAGCGTGGTTTCAAAGTGCTTCCATCCAAAGGCATAGGGGTATATGCAATTGCGGTCGAATTGAAAATGTCGAAAAACGGGACTTTTTCGCCAAAAATTTTTTTTTCGACAATGCAATAAAGTACTTTTTGTCAAAAAAACAGACTTTTCAAATTCGACTTTTTGAAATTCGACATTTGACAAATTCGAAATTTCTGCAATGGTACAAATGCGGCTTTTTGACAAAAGTATATTCAATTGAAGAATGTAAATTTGACAACAGTGCTTTTTGACAGTAAATTCGTCATTTTCAATCCGCCTCACTTTGCTGGCGGAATGTAATAAAAAAAATTTAAAACATGTTTTTTTTTTGTGTTTTTTTTTATTGCTAATAGCATATCTATTTATATTAGAAGGGATTAGGTACTTAGTTTGTCTATTTAGGAGGCACAAGTATTATTTATATATTTTTTAAAATATATATACTTTTTTTTTTATGGAATGGGTTAAATACCCGAAAAAAAATTGCGTGGGGTCCCCCCTCCTAAGCATAACCAGCCTCGGGCTCTTTGAGCCGGTCCTGGTTGCCAAAATACGGGGAAAAAATGACAAGGGATCCCCCGTATTTTAACAACCAGCACCGGGCTCTGCGCCTGGTCCTGGTGCAAAAAATACGGGGGACAAAAAGAGTAGGGGTCCCCCGTATTTTTTGTACCAGCACCGGGCTCCACTAGCTGGACAGATAATGCCACAGCCGGGGGACACTTTTTTACTGCTCCCTGCGGCCGTGGCATTAAATACCCAACTAGTCACCCCTGGCCAGGGTTCCCTGGAGGAGTGGGGACCCCTTCAATCAAGGGGTTCCCCCCCCAGCCACCCAAGGGCCAGGGGTGAAGCCCGAGGCTGTCCCCCCCATCCAAGGGCTGCGGATGGGGGGCTGATAGCCTTGAATAAAATGAAAGAATATTGTTTTTTGCAGAAGAACTACAAGTCCCAGCAAGCCTCCCCCGCAAGCTGGTACTTGGAGAACCACAAGTACCAGCATGCGGGGGGGAAACGGGCCCGCTGGTACCGTTAGTTCTACTGCAAAAAGAATACCCAAATAAAAACAGGACACGCACACCTTGAAAGTACAACTTTATTACATACATGTCGACACACACACATACCTACCTATGTTGACACGACGTTCGGTCCACTTGTCCAAGTAGAATCCACGGGGTGTACCTGAAAATAAAATTATACTCACCTAAATCCAGTGTCCAGTGATATTTGTAATCCATGTACTTGGCAAAATACAAAAACGCATTTACCCGATCCACACGGACTGAAAGGGGTCCCATGTTTACACATGGGACCCCTTTCCCCGAATGCTGAGACCCCCTGTGACTCCTGTCACAGAGGGTCCCTTCAGGCAATCAGGGAGCGCCACGTCGTAGCACTCTCCTGATTTCCTATGCGCGTCTGAGCTGGCAGACAGCGTATCGCACAGCACCTCCATTATATTCAATGGTGGGAACTTTGCGGTTAGCGGTGAGGTCACCCGCGGTCACGACGTGACGCTCACTGATTGCCTGAAGGGACCTTCTGTGACAGCAGTCATGACGGTCTCTGCATTCGGGGAAAGGGGTCCCATGTGTAAACATGGGACCCCTTTCAGTCCGTGTGGATCGGGTATGCGTTTTTTTGTTTTGCCAAGTACGTGGATTACAAATATCACAGGACACTGGATTTAGGCGAGTATATAATTTTATTTTCAGGTACCCTGGATTCGTCGACATTGGAGACGTGGCAGTCGGCGTGTCAACATAGATAAGTATGTATGGGTCGGCATGTGTGAAATAAAGTTGTATTTTCACGGTGTGCGTGTCCTGTTTTTATTTGGGTATTTTTTGCAGAAGAACGACAGGTACCAGCGGGACCGTTTCCCCCCCCGCATGCTGGTACTTGTGGTTCTCCAAGTACAAGCTTGCGGCGGGGGGGGGGGGGGGGGGGGCGCTTGCTGGGACTTGTAGTTCTTCTGCAAAAAACAATATTCGTTCATTTTTACACATGGCTATCAGTCCCCCATCCGCAGCCGCAGGGAGCGGTATAAAAGTGTCCCCCTGCTGTGGCATTATCTATCCAGCTAGTGGAGCCCGGTGCTGGTACAAAAAATACGGGGGACCCCTACTCTTTTTGTCCCCCGTATTTTTTGCACCAGGACCAGGCGCAGAGCCCGATGCTGGTTGTTAAAATACGGGGGATCCCCTGTCATTTCCCCCCCCCCCGTATTTTTGCAACCAGGACCGGATCAAAGAGCCCGAGGCTGGTTATGCTTAGGAGGGGGGACCCCACGTAATTTTTTTCCGGGTTTTTTGTACCATCTGAAAAGTCGATTCAAAATCCGTCAATTGGTCCGTTTTTCGACAGCGGGACTGTCGAATCCGTTTTTTATTGAATATTTCGAATTCCGGCACCCGCCGGCCGGAATTCGACGGTCGAATTGTGTCGAATTTAAAAACGGGCGAAAAATTGCCGCAATTCGCCCGCAATTGCATATACCCCATAGTAGTCATTATAAAATCAGATTGACGTCTTATGAACCAGTGCATATATAGAACATGGAGGCTCCGGTATGATATACCATCAGACGGGATGTCGGCTGTCAGTATACAGACAGAGGCATCCCGTCTGCAGCTGTCTGTATACTGACTGTATACTGTTTGCATCAATACTGACGCACGTCTTTGGTAGATCAGCTGTGTGTCGTTAAGGACGGTTAGCAAATCCAGGTGACAATGTGTGTGGTTCCTGACTGATTGCTGTAACAGGCCACCACATGATCGATTTGCTCAGTCTGAAAGGCAATTCCATCCAGTTTGCTATTGGGTTGTGAATGGGCAGCTTTTGAGAGAGGTAATCTGGTGTAATTAAAATCTTAAAGCTCTTTAATCCTGATGAGCTATACCTATAGTTTGTGAAGCTCAGTAATAGTTTATTTTACAGAAAGAAACGTCCAATGCAGATTTGTTATTCAGTTATCATTGTGTGTTTTCCAAGGTATCTATCATACTGGAAGAAGAAATGTAGGTGTCTCTCGTACCTGGCTGTGAAGGCATGTCTGAAGGTTCCATGGGCATGATAGGTTCCTGAAAGTGTTCAAAGAAGCAGATTTTACTCAACAAATATAAACATTTTAGGTTTGCTGAAAATATAAAAATCTAATCAGTTGTCCTCATACTCTCATTACACAATAACTTCCTAAAATTACATTTTCATTAATGTTGTTTAAAATCCTAGCAAAGATGGACAGCTACAGAGAATATGGGGCAGCTGTATTAAGCCTGGAGTAGTGATTAAGTGGAAGGTGATAACGCACCAACCAATCAGCTCCTGTCAAGTTACAGGCTGGGTTTGAAAAATGACAACGCACCAGCCAATCAGCTGCTAACTGTCATTTTTCAAACCCAGCCTGTAACTTGACAGGAGCTGATTGGTTGGTGCGTTATCACCTTCCACTTTATCACTTCTCTAGGCTTAATACATCTGCCCCATGGATTTACAGTATATACTGATGGTCACAAGCAAACCTTTTTCAGAAAAAATATAATTATTAGTTAAAAAAATGTATAAAATTCAGTTCCGAAAAATCAATGAGGATCTTTGTGGTCCACAATCTTAACATTACTGTATATTAAATTTTTTCGATAAGTTCACATTTGTGTTTTCAGCTACTCATCTATACTCCAGTTGAAATAAACAAATGTAAAATGCAGGTAATCTCATAAAAGAGAAGGTGAAAGCATAATTGCAGGACACAATCAGGGTTATTTACGAACAGAGGGGTTAATTCATGACTGTATGGAATTGCTCAGCCACAAGGAAGCGGCTGTGCAATTCAGTGTAATTAGGCACCGGTCAGCCTTCGTAAGCTGAAGCTTACTCAGGCTGGTCGTCAGATCCGGACACCTGGACCAGTCACGCCTAAAAAACAGGGGCGACATGCCCCCTGTTTTGAAGAACTGTTTGGCGCTCCAAACGCCACAGCATGTCAATCACGATGCGGCTGACAGGGGACTGTGAGTGATAATGCAATGCCCATTCTGCATGTGCGCAGAACGGGTCTTGTGCCTGCACAGACACCACACCATCTGATTTGGAGTATGGGTCATACTTAGGTCTACAGTTATTAGGTCGACCACTATTGGTCGACATGCATTAGGTCGACATGGTCACTAGGTCGCCGTGAACAAGGTCGCCATGGAAAAAGGTTGACATGAGGTTTATTTTACTTCTTTGGGTGTCGTTTTCTTCGTAAAGTGACGGGGAACCCCAATTAGTGCACCGTGTCCCCTCGGCTTCGGGCAGGTTGAAAACAAGTCGGATTGAGGTAAGGAGACGGGGAGCGGTGCGGCGGGCTACGGGGATCGGGGATGAGAGGTACCATGACGGCCGTCCCCAGCCAGGCACCCCTTTCCCTACAGTGCCTCCCCCACCGCCGCAGACATCACCCCCGCTGCCAGCTCCAGATGCCGATCTCAGCTCCCCCGCCGGCCGCCACGCTGTTCCCCCCGACCGCCGCCGCTCACTGTTCCCCCCCGCTGCTGCTGTCAGCGCACCCAGCAGCAGCAGGACAAGATACAGGGAACGGACAAATCAGACAGTCGGATTTGGCCGCTCTTTGAATAAAGGTTGTCGGGTCCAACTCGGACCCAACTCTTATTGAATATACCCCTATAGCTATCACAGCTGCAGCAATTGGTCTCTATGGGTGGCTACACATTTGCACTACATCTAGAGATTTGACTGGTCCCACTGTATAAAATAAATCCTTGGTTATGAATCTGCAGAATGGTCCAGCCCAAAAACTTCAATGACGAGATGAACAGGTATACTAAGTATCAATTAACAAAACGGATCCGTAATTATTATACATAAAATTATCAAATTAGTTTCTGCAAAAGCAAAATTTCTCTTTCATCCATTGGGGACACTGGAACCATGGGTATAGCTGGGATTGAGGAGTCCTGGGCACCTAATATAGTAGTTAACATCTTTTTGCAGACAGTACATGCTGCTCCTCCTGCACTATACCATGCAGTAGCCTGGTGCCTGTTCTTTTTTTTAGCCTGTTTTTCAAACTTCCTATATTTTTTTTCTTTTTGTGTTGTTTGGTTAGCGGGAACAGCAACACAGACGCTCACACTGGCCACACTAATGATATCCTGCTCCGATGGCTGGCGCACTGGCGATGGGGTCAATGTCACCGGACAGCTTCTGCGCAGAGAAATCGCAGCCACAGCTAGAGCACACGGAGACAGGTTAGATGCTCCCTGCACGGCGTGTGTGCAGGTATTTTTTTCATATGTGTTTTCATAATATGTCTTCCAAGTGCAATTCCACTAGGGCTACCCTGGAGAAGGGCTCTCCTGTGCTGTGCACATGTCCCTGCAGAACATGTAAGAAAAAATATTCTAGTGGTATAGGATGACGATAGCCTATGTGAACAATGCTTAACGGGGGCACAACATGGGTCTACCTCTGTGGCAGATCATCTGCAGGACTCTTCTTACAATTCTTTCCCTGAAAGTGCAATACTCCATCCTGTGAAAGGTCAAGGACTGCCTCTTCATGATCCTGTATTGGGTCCTTCTCACCTTCTCTGGAGATGGGGTGCGGTAACTTTTCATTACACCTTTCATGGACGTTGGTCAGCTTGGGTATCGTTGCTCCTGATCAACATCCTGGAGATTCGGCCTACAGAGCTCTCTGTCAAGTAAAGCCCTTGCTTCAGAACAGAGCAGTGAAAATTCAGTCTGACAACGATCCCGAAGTGTTCCAGATGCAACTATCACTGGGGGTCATCTGGACATTGACACAAGTTCCTTGATACTGCTCTCACACCAGGGACTCTGGCTAATTTACGCCTTCCCTCTGATCTCAATGCTTCCTTGGGTTCTCCACAAATTGAAGTTGGAAGGAGGCACTGCCATTCTGATCTCTCCAGACTGGCCATATTAATCTTGGTACGCAGATGTTCATGGTCTGTCCCTAGACTCCCTGTGGCGCTTCCTTCTCAAGCTGGATCTTCTGTTTCAGGGTCTTCAGCCGGGCCTCAACCATCTAGCGGTGGCTATTGAGACATCTGTCTTAAAGGTGAGGGGATTCTTGGATTCAGTTAACCAGATGAGACTTTGTGCCAGAAAACTGTGCTCAGTGAGAATTAATCACATCTGGCCGGCCCTTTTTTTTTATTTAAATCAGGTATATTTTATTGTTTTTTGAAAACATATAAAAAACAAACAATGCAAAAACAAGTGGTTACATTTCCTAAGGGTAAAAAATAAACATAGAGCATAGTGGGTAGAGCTGTCAAAACTAGTAGCAAGATCAGCATAGAGTCACAGTCAAACACAGAAAACATTACACCCCTGTAGTACAAAGCATCTGACAATAACGCATATAGGAAAAATAAATAAAAATAGGGATCCAAAAAGACAGAGCTGTAGTGCATAATAGGCAACTCTATACAACAACATAGACTATGACTTTATAAGCATGCACATAGGGGGGTTGCTAGACGCACACCAGGGGCAGGAGAGCAAGACAGATAAAAGGACAAGTTAATCAACAGGTTCAAGGTAGAATCGGGAATTCTGCCAGAGACCCCAGATTTTGTCATATTTTCCAGTGCAACTGCGTTTGGTGTACATGAAATGCTCATGAGAGAGTGTGGCGTTAACAAGTGCAACCCAGGCAGCATGAGAGGGCGAATCAGGGCCCATCCAGGTACAGGCTATACAAACACAGGCCAGGGTAAGGAGATTGTTGACATATAAATGGGGGTGAGCAGAGAGGGTTTCCTCCTATTCCAAGCCGAACACGCAAATGCAAGGGGACATAAGGGGGATTTGAATACCCATACTATGAATACTTGAAGTTATATTTTCCCAGAAGGAGGACACCCGAGGACACTGCCACAGCAGATACCAGAAATCAGGGCCCATCCAGGTACAGGCTATACAAACACGGGCCAGGCTACGGAGATTGTTGACATATAAATGGGGGTGAGCAGAGAGGGATTCCTCCAATTCCAAGCCAAACACGCAAATGTGGGGGAACATAAGGAGGATTTGAATACCCGTACTATGAATACTTGAAGTTACATTTTCCCAGAAGGAGGACACCCAAGGACACTGCCACAGCAGATGCCAGAAACCAGCCCCGCTGCTGAGCATTTAGGGCAGGCGTCTGATAGTAAACCACCGATCCGAAGCAATCTACTCTGGCTCCAATAGATCCTATGTAGAATATACAGTTGAATTTGCTGGAATCTGGCAAAAGCAGTGGCACGCCTAGGAGAGCTGACAACATGATCCCAATCCTCATAATCCAATGCCCCTAAATCAATCACCCATTTAGCTCATAGCGCACACAGTCTGCTCGTCACAGAGAAGGAGAGGAGTAGAGAGCCGAAATTGTATTGCGGCATGGCATATTGCAGATCAACGCATGAATAGGGGTTTCGGAGAGTTGCGGAGCGTTGCCTTTCCACTGTGCAGTCATGGCATGATGAAGCTGAAGATAGCGGTAAAAATAATGTCTGAGAATGGCATATGTAGAAGACAGATGGTCAAAACAGTGAAAAATCCCATCTTGATATAGTTGGCCCAGCACAGAGACCCCGTAGGAAACCCAACCGGAACGACCCTCCAGGGTACAAAGTTCAGGAAAATTCTTATTATTACAAATAGGAGAACAGGGATCAATAGTACGATACCTCAGCAAATCCTCAACTGTTACCCATATTCTGTGAACCTGTTGGAGAATGGGTGGGGGGGCCCAAGTCACCCAGTTGGGCCAGTTGAGTTGCAAAATAGTACAGGCGCATATCAGGCAATGCTAAACCACCCTCACATCTGGATCTCTATAATGTCTTAAGAGCGATACGCGCATGTGGCGAGCAATCAGCTGAAATTGCGAGGCTGGGATATAAGCAGGGGAATTCTGGAGAATATACAAAAATTTTGTCTGGATAACCATTTTAATCAGGTTAACCCTGCCCGTAACAGACAGAGGGACTGCCAGATGCGAGCCTTATTACGTAAATTAGCAATCTGTGGGGCCAAATTAAGGGCAACAAAGTTAGCAGGGGAGTGCGAAATTTGGATGCCAAGGTACTTAAATCGTGTGCACCATCGCAAGGTAAAATCATAGGTAGTAGAAGAAAGTAACGGAAACACCACTGATTTATCCTAATAAATGTGGACCCCAGAATAACGACCAAAATTTTCCAACAGAGTAAGGAGCACAGGTAGAGAATTTAGCATCTCTGATAGGTACAGAATCATGTCATCCGCATATAGGGGGTCATTCCGAGTTGATCGTAGCTGTGCTAAATTTAGCACAGCTATGATCATCTTCCCTGACATGCAGGGGGACGCCCAGCACAGGTCTAGTCCGCCCCGTATGTCAGTCCGGCTTCCCCCTCGCGCAAATACAAAAGCGCTGTTGTATTTGTGGAGTAACTCCCAGCCAGCGCAGCTCCTGCGGCTGGCCGTGAGTCGTTCGTCACTGCCACTGGCAGCAGTGGCTATGTGAGACGTCACGCAGCCGCCGCGGCCCGCCCCTCCAATGGTCCGGCCACGCCTGCGTTGGTCGGACCGCGCCCCCTAAACAGCAGCTTAACGCCGCCGTCCATCCCCCTGCCGCCCAGCGACCGCCTCTGCCTCAGAGGCGATCGCTAGGCAACGACGGCTGCCATGCGCCAGCGCACTGCGATGCCGGCGCATGCACAGTTCCGACCCGATCGCTGCAATAAACTGCAGCGAGCGATCGGGTCGGAATGATCCCCATAGGCCAATCTTCTCTCTATACCCAACCCGAAATCCCCGCATATCAGGAGAAGCCCATATGCGAAATGCCAGTGGTACCACGGCAAGAGCAAAAGCAGGGGAGACAAAGGGCAACACTGCCTGGTACCACTCCCCAGCGTCAAGGAGTCAAGTGGTGATTCCGTTAACAGTGATCCTAGCGGCAGGACCAGAATATAACAATTTAACCCATGCAAGAAAGTTAGGGCCCAATCCAAATGTTAACAAAACCTCCCAAAGATAAACCCATTCCATAGAATCAAAAGCACGGGCAGCGTCATTTGATACAATAATTGCTTTGTCCATCCCCCCACTGGCCCACTGAAGATGAGTAAATAAGCCTCTAAGATTGAGGGCAGTCGACCTGCCAGGCATAAAGCCAGTCTGGTCCGAGTGCACCAACTCAAGCACCACTGCATTAAGGCGAATGGGCACTAGTTTTGCCAGTATTTTTATATCAGTGGACAGTAGGGAGATAGGACGATAAGAGTCAGGGGAGAGATAGTCCTTACCCAGCTTGGGTATCAACACCACCAATGCCTCCATCATGGAGGGAGGAAGAAATTTACCAGAGCGGTCACCCTGGATGTAGAAGTCATGGGCCCAAAACAGCCACCGCCGTTTGGATTTGTCAAGGAGGAGGGCATTCCATCGTTTATGAACAATGAGCCACTCTACTCTGTCAGCAGGTAAACCAGTATTTAAGTACATTTGTGCAAGCTCCGCACTCCGTCTCTCCAACTCCTTCTCAGACCTACGGTTAAAAACCTTCAATCGGGCTACCCGTGATACAGCGAGCCACGCTGATTTCACGGGTAGCCAAAATTAACTGGCCCAAAGCATTATGAATTCCTCCCAAAGCGCTATGAGTTCAGATACTGCTCCCATCTGTGTCAACCAGAAGGGTTAAGCCTCCAAAAACTTGCCCCTCTAGGAGACTCTAAACTCAAAGATAAATAAACAGGAGACTGATCTGAAATTCTACGAGGCAAATAATCAATAGCTGACACAGAGGGAAGCAATTGACGGGACAGTAGGGCCATATCTATGCGCAAAAATACACCATGTGACCTGGAAAAACATCTTACAGAAGGGAAACGCAGGCGCCAAACATCTATCAAACCCAATTCTGCAATTAATCTTGCAAAGGCTGTACTGTCCCCCGACACACGCAAGGGAGCAGTTCGCTACCTGTCTAAGGATCGTTCATAACAGCATTAAAATCACCAAAACAGATGACCGGCATGGAAGGAAAATCCTGCATAAACGTGCAAGCCTTAGTTAGAATAGTGTAGGGGAAAAAGTTGATATATCTCTGTGCGCTAATGTTCTGCATCTTTGGCAATATATTTGAAATGGAATCACATCAAATCCCAAATACACAATCACAATACACAAATTTTTCTCCACAGAAATATCTCTGAGATATTTCTGTGGAGAAAAATTTGTGTGTCTCAAAAAGGAGTGAAGGAAAGAGACCCACCTGATATGCGTGTTGAATATCGTCTCATTGTGAGTGCCATATAAAGGGTGCAACCCCGAGACTATTTCTCACGTGGTGACAGACTACCCTGGTGTGAAAACCTGGAGTCTATATGCCTTCCCCCTTTGCACCATTGTGAGTGGTTGGGAAGGGGGATTTCCCCATAATTTCAAATCTGTTCCATTATTTTAAACATAGTGTGAATGTCAACATCATTGTACTGTATGACACGAGAATTTTTTTTTATATATGCATGGATACATCCTGGAACATGAAAACGAGAATTATCTGATCCACTTCACCTAAAAACTAAGGGTAGTGCATATTTGTGTTTGCGAGCGCCCAGGCGTTATATTTGTAATTTTTGTGGTTAGTTAGAATAGTGGGCTGATATGGGAGGGGAGATACATATGGCAAGCAAGACAAAGGAGGTATTATGCAGTGTACCTGCCAAGAAAACAAAACAGCATAACGGATCAATTTGAACTCTCTAACACACAAAACCAATGTTTTTATGTATTAATACAGAAACCTCTCTAGAGTTAGTGTGAAAGGTGGAGTGGAAGGCCCAGCCTACCCAGGGTTTTTTGAGGAAGAGAACACGTCCACCAACAAGGTACGTCTCAAAAAGACACACCAAGCCCGGGCAAAGAGCCTTCAGTTGTTTCAGGACCAGGGAGCGCTTAATTCTATAATTAAGGCCTCTGACATTCCACAATATGACATTTACCATGTTGACAAGAAAACCACGTAGATGTCCAACGTTAGAGTGACCATGTTATTCCTTTTACCTGGGACGCTCATGGATTACACAGGTTCTGTGGCTGGCTGTCTTCAAGCCTACATTTCAGCTGGTTTTAATCAGCCACAGAACCCGTGTAATCCATGAGCGTCCCAGGTAAAAGGGATAAAATGGTCACACTATCCAACGTCAACGCCACCCCCGTGTATCGCCAGCCAACCTCCACGCTCAGACAGCTCAGAACCAAAATATACCAGGAAATGTATACACCGCATAAACAAGTTGAAATAAGAAAAATAACAAAACCCAACCCGCTCCACCCTACATACCCACCCAAACATAGGTACACTTCTTCCCAAACATTAGAAACCTGACCCTAGGAGAGAGTCAAAACAGAAAAGAACAAAACCACAGGGCAGCTAATACTATAGCTTATAGGACATGATATCCCCAGCCATCAGGCTATAAGAAGCCAGCGACAAAACCCCAAACCAGAGGGGAAGGGCCAAACTAAACCCCGTACATTTCCCTCTATATAACAAACAATCCCGTAGGAGAACCAGAAAAACATCCCTCCTCATACTCCAAGAGTACACCAGGGGAAAATTAACTATACATCACCTGCATAATACAGGAATACACTGAGCATACGGAACCAAAAATAGGATTTTAATACCTACCGGTAAATCCTGATCTCTTAGTCCGTAGAGGATGCTGGGGATGCTTCAAGAACCATGGGGCATAGACGGGATCCGCAGGAGACATGGGCACTTCAAGACCTTAAAAGGGGTGTGAACTGGCTCCTCCCTCTTTGCCCCTCCTCCAGACTCCAGCTATAGGAACTGTGCCCAGGGAGACGGACATTTCGAGGAAAAGGATTTTAATTTTTAAGCTAAGGTGAGATACATACCAGCTCACACCTCAAACACGCCGTACAACATGGCAATCAACAACAACGCATGCAACGGCATGACCAACATCAGCCACAGACTGACGGAACTTAACTCAACATGAGTGTAACCATAACTGCAGATACAGCCCGCACTGGGACGGGCGCCCAGCATTCTCTACGGACTAAGAGAAAAGGATTTACCGGTAGGTATTAAAATCCTATTTTCTCATACGGCCTAGAGGATGCTGGGGATGCTTCAAGAACCATGGGGTTTATACCAAAGCTCTAGAACGGGCGGGAGAGTGCGGATGACTCTGCAGCACCGATTGACCAAACAAGAGGTCCTCCTCAGCCAGGGTATCAAACTTGTAAAACTTCGCAAAGGTGTTTGATCCCGACCAAGTAGCAGCTCGGCAAAGCTGTAAATGCCGAGACCCCTCGGGCAGCCGCCCAGGATGAGCCCACCTTTCTGGTAGAATGGGCTTTCACCCATTTCGGTAACGGCAATCCTGCCGTAGAATGAGCCTGCTGAATCGTATTACAGATCCAGCGTGCAATAGTCTGCTTGGAAGCAGGAGCCACAATCTTGTTGGGAGCCCACAGGACAAACAGAGCCTCTGTTTTCCTAATCTGTGCCGTTCTGGCGACATAGACCTTCAAAGCTCTGACCACATCGAGAGACTTTGATTCCGCCAAGGCATCAGTAGCCACTGGCACCACAATAGGCTGGTTCACGTGAAACGATTAAACCACTTTTGGCAGAAATTGCTGACAAGTTCTCAACTCCGCTCTATCAGCATGGAAGATTAAATAGGGGCTTTTGTGAGACAAAGCCGCCAACTCAGATACCCGCCTTGCGGATGCCAAGGCCAACAACATGAATTCTTTCCAAGTAAGGAATTTTAACTCAACCTTACGTAAAGGTTCAAACCAATGAGATTGCAGGAACTGCAACACCAACATTAAGATCCCACGGTGCCACAGGGGGCACAAATGGAGGTTGGATGTGCAGCACGCCTTTCACGAAGGTCTGAACTGAAGGGAGGCCAATTCTTTCTGAAAGAAGATTGACAAGACCGAAATTTGTACTTTAATAGAGCCTAACTTTAGGCCCGCATCCACACCTGCTTGCAAAAAATGGAGCAAACGCCCCAGCTGAAATTCTTCCGTAGGAGCCTTCTTGGATTCACACCAAGACACATATTTCCTCCAAATACGGTGGTAATGCTTTGCCGTTACTTCTTTCCTAGCCTGAAGAAGTGTGGGAAGGACTTCACTGGGAATACCCTTCCGGGCTAGGATTTGGCGTTCAACCGCCATGCAGTCAAACGCAGCCGCGGTAAGTCTTGATACACGCACAGTCCTTGTTGTAACAGGTCCTCCCGTAGAGGAAGAGGCCAGGGATCTTCTATGAGCAATTCCTGAAGATCTGAATACCAGGCCCTCTTTGGCCAATCTGGAACAATGAGTATCGTCTGAACCCTTGTTCTTCTTATAATCTTTATCACCTTTGGAATGAGTGGAAGTGGAGGGAACACATATACCGACGGAAACACCCACGGTGTCACAAGGGCGTCCACCGCTATTGCTTGAGGGTCCCTCGACCTGGAACAATATCTCTGAAGTTTCTTGTTGAGGCGGGACGCCATCATGTCTATTTGAGGAATTCGACTTGTCACTTCTGCAAAGACCTCTTGATGAAGACCCCACTCTCCTGAATGGAGATCGTGTCTGCTGAGGAAGTCTGCTTCCCAGTTGTCCACTCCTGGAATGAAGACCGCTGACAGAGCGCTTGCATGTCTCTGCGCCCAGTGAAGAACTTTCGTGGCCTCGGCCATTGCCGCTCTGCTCTTTGTTCCGCCCTGGCGGTTTATGTACGCCACTGCTGTTATGTTGTCTGACTGAATCAAGACGGGCAGACTGTGAAGATGTTCCGCTTGCAGAATGCCGTTGTAAATGGCCCTTAATTCCAGAATATTTATGTGCAGACAAGCTTCCTGGCTTGACCATTTTCCCTGAAAATTTCTCCCCAGCCTTGGAGACTTGCATCTGTGGTCACCAGGATCCAATCCTGAATCCCAAACCTGCGTCCCTCCAGAAGGTGAGAACTGTGCAGCCACACAGGAGGGAGATCCTGGTCCTGGAATATAGGAGTATTTTCCCGTGCATGTCCAGGTGAGACCCCCACCACTTGTCCAACAGGTCCCACTGAAACACCCTGGCATGGAACCTGCCATACTGAATGGCCTCGTAGGCCGCCACCATCTTCCCCAGCAACTGAGTGCATTGAAGAATCGACACTCTTGCCAGTTTCAGAATCTGTTTTACCATGTTCTGTATTTTCAGAGCCTTTTCCACTGGAAGAAAAACTCTCTGTAATTCTGTATCCAGAATCAGACCCAGGAACGACAGCCGTGTCGTCGGAACCAACTGTGATTTTGGCAAGTTTAGGAGCCAACCATGTTGTTGCAGAATCGTCAGTGAGAGCAACATTTTTCAGCAATTGCTCCTTGGATATCGCCTTTATGAGGAGATCGTCCAAGTACGGGATAATTGTGATTCCCTGCTTGCGTAGGAGAACCATCATTTCCGCCATAACCTTGGTGAAACTCCTCGGAGCCGTGGACAGGCCAAACGGCAACGTCTGAAATTGGTAATGACAATCCTGAACAGCAAACCTCAGGTATGCCTGATGTGGAGGATATATTGGAACATGTAAGTAGGCATCCTTTATGTCAACCGACACCATAAAATCCCCCTCCTCCAGACTGGAGATCACTGCTCGGAGAGATTCCATCTTGAATTTGAACTTTTTTAGAAAGAAATTGAAGGATTTTAGGTTCAGAATCGGTCTGACTGAGCCATCTGGCTTCGGGACCACGAACAGACTCGAATAAAAACCCTCCCCCTGTTGTGACGGGGGTACTGTGACAATGACTTGATTCTGACACAGCTTTTGTATTGCAGCGCACACTACCTCCCTTACTAGAAGAGAAGCTGGCAAGGCCGATTTGAAAAATCGGTGAGGGGGTACGTCTTGAAACTCTAATTTGTACCCCTGGGGTTACTATTTCTAATATGCAAGGATCCAGGTCCGAGTGCACCCAGACCTGACCGAAGAGTTTGAGACGTGCCCCCACCGGTGCGGACCCCCGCAGAGGAGCCCCAGCGTCATGCGGTGGATTTGGTGGAAGCCGGAGAGGACTTCTGCGCTTGGGAACTTGCCACAGCCTGTGACCTTTTTTCCCGTTCCTCTTCCTCTCGCAGCAAGGAAAGAGGACCCTCGCCCTTTTTTGTATTTATTGGGCCGAAAGGACTGCATCTGATAGTGGGACGTTTTCTTTTGTTGCGCAGGAACATAAGGTAAAAATTATGACTTACCCGCGGTAGCCGTAGATACCAGGTCAGTGAGGCCGTCACCAAACAAGACACTACCGTTAAACGGTAGAGACTCCATAGTCTATTTAGAGTCAGCATCAGCATTCCATTGATGAATTCACAATGCCCTTCTAGCCGAGACTGCCATGGCATTGGCCCTTGATCCCAAAAGGCCAATATCCCTCGGAGCTTCTTTTAAATATGCTGCAGCGTCCCTGATATGACCCAGAGTCAAAAGCACGCTATCCCTGTCCAGGGTATCTATCTCAGATGACAAGTTATCTGCCCACTTTTCAATAGCGCTACTCACCCATGCCGAAGCAACGGCAGGCCTGAGTATCGAACCTGTAGTAACATAAATGGATTTTAGTGTATTTTCCTGCTTACGATCCGCAGGATCCTTTAGGGCCGCCGTGTCAGGAGACGGAAGCGACACCTTTTTGGATAGATGCGATAGAGATTTGTCCACCGTAGGGGTTGACTCCCACCTTTCCCTGTCCCCAGAGGGGAACGGATATGCCACTGGAATTCTTTTGGGAACCTGTACCTTCTTGTCAGGATTTTCCCAAGCCTTTTCAAAAAGAGCATTCAGTTCATGGGAGGGAGGAAACGTTACCTCAGGTTTCTTTCCTTTAAACATACAGACCCTTGTATCAGGAACAGCAGGATCCTCTGTGATATGCAACACTTCTTTTATCACCACAATCATGTACTGAATGCTCTTAGCCAGTTTAGGATTTAATCTGGCATCACCATAGTCGACACTGGAATCAGAGTCCGTGTCGGTATCCGTATCTGCTATCTGGGTAAATGCACGTTTGTGTGACCCCGAAGGGGTCTGACCATGCATCCTCCATGGATTTCCTCCATGTCTGGTTTTTAGACTCAGATTTATCTAATCTCTTAGTCAACCGAGCCACATTTGCATTCAAAACACTCAACATATTTACCCAATCAGCCGTCGGCGGTGCCAACACAGTCACTCCCACTGCCTTTTCTGTCCCCAACTCCAGCCTCCTCCTGGGAAGAGCACTCAGCCTCAGACATGTCAACACACGCGTACCGACACCCACAACCACACTGGGGCTATAGGGGACAGACCCACAGTAAAGCCTGTTAGAGAAACACAGAGGGAGTTCTGCCAGCTCACAACCCAGCGCCTGTTCCGGTTCTGAAGGGAGTAATATACTGCCCAGACCTGTCAGCGCTTTCAATATCAACCAAATAGCACCAAATCTCTTGTGCCCCCCGCCGTTTTGCACCCTGTTACTTGCACAGTAGTGTGGGAGGCCAGGCTCAGCGTCTCTGCAGCTTCTGTGAAGAGAAAAAGCAAAAAATATATTGATTTCTGATGAAGCCGCTGAACCCGGAGGGAGGCGGAGAAACGCGTAAAAGGACTCACGGTACTTTTATCCATACCACCGCTAGTGGACACGCTCACCGCAAATTGCAGCTCCAGCCGTCTTACATCTACATACGGACTTGTTCCTCCAGAGATGACTGCTCTTTAAGGTTAAAAGCACCAGCAGCCGGGAGGAGTCCTTTGCAAATATCTAGCTGGAGAGTGCGGTAAGAATAACTACCTTGTCTGGCCAGACGATTCAAATAAATCTATTTTGTCATGCTCAATATAGATGGATATTGACTGCTAAACGGACTGTTCTATATTCTGTGGTTATTGAGAAATATATAACAACGGCTATCAGGGACGCAAACCAGCCGCAGGAATCAGTGTGTTTTATGTCACGTTATTATAGTGACACAGTATCATTAAGCACTGAATGGATTGCCAGTGCTAAAACGGACTGATCAATCTAGTGTGTCTGTTAAGTTACACATGAGAAGTGTGACTGTTACTTATTAGTTACAAAAAAAAGTTGTTTAGAGTGCCATATTGCTACATTCTTTTAGTGATCTAGTGATATTAATCTCTGACTGAGCCTCTATACATTCTCGTATTTATTCAGACAGATATTTTAGGTGGGAGTGATTCCTTGTGGATGTATTAATTAAGATTTAGTGTGTTTATTCACATTTAAGAGATTTTTATATAAGCTTAGGAGAACAGGCTGTGCCATATATGTTTTTTAAAATTTAGTATGCCAGTCATTTAAATTTACCGGCCGGTGGTTCTGGATTCTTGAATGTAATTTTAATGCAATAGTAATATATGTAAATAATAAAAAATAAAAAAATCTTTGCCCAACTTATGTGCGCTGCAATATTTTTTGCTTTTTCTATCTGATTTTCTAAGGTTGAGTAGCCTTAACTTGCTGGCAGCACATGGGTTTGGAGTGACTGAGCGCTTGGCTATATATTTTTATTTTTTGTTCTGTGAAGAGAAAATGGCGCTGGTCAGAGCTGTGAGGGCTAAGCCACGCCCCCTTAATGGCACGCGTCAGTCCCGCTTAATTTCAGATATTTATACTGGCGGGGGTCTTGTATTTAGTGTCCAGCACTGTATACACTCATTGCCAGTCGCTGTTTGAGGTTTATGCTGCCCAGGGCGCCCCCTCTGCGCCCTGCAGTGCCTTATGTATGTGGGAGCATGGCACATAGCGCGGCACCTCAAATGCCGTCTTCTGCCGTCACTCAAGCCTTCTGATCTTCTTCTACTCACCCGGCTTTTGACTTCAGGCTCTGCAAGGGGGGTGACGGCGTGGCTCCGGGAACGAGCAGCTAGGCGCACCAAGTGATCGGACCCTCTGGAGCTAATGGTGTCCAGTAGCCTAAGAAGCAGAGCCCTGAAACTTACAGAAGTAGGTCTGTTTCTCTCTCCTCAGTCCCACGATGCAGGGAGCCTGTTGCCAGGTCTCCCTGAAAATAATAAACCTAACAAAAGTCTTTTTTTCTGAGAAACTCTGGAGAGCTCCTCAGTGTGCATCCAGTCTCACTGCGCACAGAGTCTAACTGGAGTCTGGAGGAGGGGCATAGAGGGAGGAGCCAGTTCACACCCCTTTTAATGTCTTGAAGTGCCCATGTCTCCTGCGGATCCCGTCTATGCCCCATGGTTCTTGAAGCATCCCCAGCATCCTCTAGGACGTATGAGAAAAAAACAATAAAATGTGCGAGTTCAATAACATGGCGGGGCAGCCCGCGGGACCGGATGCAAGTCGATCCAAGCTGAAGCCTCTTGGGGAGAATAAAAAAAAAAAATGTGTAAAAAAAATGTGTACAATTACCAGCAACCACTCAAAGACAGACAGGAAAGGGCATTTTGTTGTTTTACTTGCGTGAATTGTGAACGAGATTTCTGCACTTTGGCTGAAAAGTGCTGAAAAGCAGCCACCTGCTGCCCTCCATGTTACAAAGGACCCTGAAGTCTAGCAAGATGGAGAACAGCATCTCGATCCTTGTAGTGTAGGAACTTAGCTATAAATGTCTGTGGTTGTGCTCCATGAGGCAGCGGTGAGTAGGCACTCTGTGCACCCGTTCAACGGCAAATTGAGGGGTAAAGGAGTCCTTCCCAAACAAAGATAATAGCCAGGATTTAAGGAAGCGTTCAGGCTCCGAACTCAGTCTTCTCCGGTAGGCCCACAAAACGGACATTATTCCTGCGGAGACGCCCCTCAATATCAGTCAGTTTAAGACGGCATACAGACTTTTGAGATTTCAAAGTAGACAGGGGAATAGGGAGAGGTGTACAGGAATCTTCTAATGTGAAAATGCGGTTCTCCGTCTCCCCCACCCGGTCCCTTAGTTTCTGCATGTCCTGACGTATAAAGGAAACATCAGTTTGCGCTTCAGAGACCTTATCAGTCAGGCGTTTTTCAGAATCAGTGATAGAATGTAGGAGCTGCGTCATTGTGACCTCTGGGGATCCAGCCATTTACGGGGAGGATGGAGGGGAATCAGAGTGGGAGTGTGAGGATGATGGTGAAGGAGCTGAAGTTTGTGCACCCTGTGCAAATCTTGCCAGGCGAGCCACGGCAAAAAGGCCGCGCTTCCGGACCATCAGGCTCAGTTATGGAAAATAAACAAGGCAGGAGTATATATTCCAACAGAGGTGGAGACACAGCGTATAGCAGAGCCACTGAAGAAACAGGAACAGTCTCAATGAATATAGTAAATGGGGAGAGGGGAAAAGAGCCAGTGTAGCTGCAATAATATCCCTCTACCTCACCTCCAGGATACACACAAACTCCCAATCAGGGACAGGGCTTCACAAACCACCACAGGTGCAGGGTTAGGGAGTGCAGCAGGCAATACTATTGTTGATGTTATCCCTCAGGCACAGCCTCACAGAACAGGGAGAGCACAGTCCGTTTTCAATTAGACTAGGAGTGCAGCAGCAATCCTCTCACCAACGCTGACAGGAGCAAGGGGGGAAACGGCTGCATCAGCCGCACAGCTCACCCTCTCCAAGATGGAGGCAGGGACCACTAGGAGGCTGCACACCACTCACCAGCGGGAACCAGCAAGGGTGGACAGATCCGGGCCACCTTGCAGAGGACCGGCAGCACTCCTCCAAGGACAGGCCGGCGGGCAGAAGACAGGCAGGTGAGTAGAACGGTATTTAGGCAGAGCGTCCCCAGATCCAAGATGGCGCCGGCCAGACACAAGCAGCCGCAGCCTCCCCCCCTGTAAACAGGGATTGCAGGAGGCAGCGGTACGAACAGGGACCTGCTCCCCGATCACCAGGAGCAGGGATCACTCAGCCACACTCCCCACCGATCGTGGGACTCCACCGCAGGCTGCAGGAGGTTATAACAGGATAATAGGGCTAGGGAGTTAGTAAGCACCCGTCCTACTCCATATACAGCTAGGCCACGCCCCCCGGCAGACCTATTTTGACTGGTGTTCTGTCCATAATCTGGAAACAACTACTTTCCATTTATCTTATACTTTTTCAAGCATGTTTGGGTTTTCATCTCTCTTCCTTGAAGGCCCAGGTGTCAGCCCTGTCGGTTCTCTTTCAATGAAAAGTGGCCCTTTTACCAGTTGTTCAGACCTTTTCGTAGAAGGTTCTGCACATTCAACCTACATTTGTTCCCCTGGAGACTCCATGGGACTAAATGTTGGTGTTGCAAGTTCTTCAGGCTCATCCTTTTGAACCCTCCGTGCACCTCTGATGGCTCATGTGGAAAGCAGTCTTCCTGTTAGCCCTACTTACTTAAGACAAACAGGATTTCAGATTTGAACAGTTTGTCTCATTGATCCCCTGTTCTTATTTTTCATATATATCTGGTTGTTCTCCATACGCAACTAGGGTAATTTCCGAAGGTAGTTTCCAGATTTCATATCAGTCAGGAAATAATGGCTCCCTCTCTTCTAGTTCCTGAATCTTCTGAATCACAACCCACTTTGGCTCCCCTGGATGTCATTTGGGCCCTCCATATCTTTGTGAATCGGGCCAAGGCCATTTGCTAATCGGATTTGCTCTTTATGACTTCAAAAAGCACTGCTGGCTAGCACCCAAGCAAACCTTGGCCTATTGGCTTCGGGCAGAGCATTTGCCACGCCAACACTTTTGTGGATCAACCAGTTCCTGCCTCAGTGTGTGTGCATTCCACTGGGTCTGTGGGGACTTCCTGGATGGCTTGGTGTGGTGCCTCAACGGAGCAACTTTGTTAGATGGGCACATACTTTCATTAATTTTTACAACTGACACCTTTGCCTCTAATGATGCTAGTTTTGGGCATAGGGTCTTATGTACATCACAACAGCGTTCCCTCCCTTAGGGGAACAGATTTGAGACGTTCCATGGTCCCCCATGGGTGAAAGAGAAAATAGGGCTTTTTAGCTGTAAATTCCTTGTTTCTGAATCCATTTGGGGCACATTGCTCACCCTTACACCCCTGGCCGGCTGAGTGTTTTTCCTTGTATGGCACTTCGCTCGGTTGCCGGTTGTGTGCAGATTTTTCTTCTCCTCTTGATAAGTTTAACCGGCTGCTGCAGGCTAGAGGTGGGATATAGAGGAGGAGAAGCACGTGCTATCTGCAGAAAGCAGGTCTCCTCCAGCTCCATTATACCCATGGTTCCAATGTCCCCCATGGACTCAAAGAAAAGGATTTTACACGTAAGAACCAAATCCGTTTTTACTTGTAACTATGAGTTAGACTGTAGGCCAATAATCTAAGGAAAGCTAACATTGTAGCAGAAATCTAAATAAAAAAATCTCCTTTCTCCATCAGCCATGAGCCATTTCATAGTTAATCGATCGTGAATGTCAGTTTTAGACAACGCTAACTCTATGGGGGGGAATTCAACTGATATTGCCGCTCGATCTCTCGTCTAAAGTGATTAAATAACGCCCCTGCGATCTCACATTGATGCTGTTTATCGTGTCCATTAGTGTCAGGATTAGCCGCGTAAAGCAGCTAAACTCGACTAAACCAATGGGTTTGATCGTGAAAAGTGCCGTTTGGGCTCACAAATGGGTGACTTTTCATACATTTCCGCTTGCCAGCATGGGGGGCTGCAAGCTGAAATGTGTCAATCCGTGTCCGAACGGAGCATCAATTGACCTGCTCCGTTGGGCGCCATCTAGTGGTGAGATACAATTGAATTCCCCACCTATGAGAGAAGATAAAAGCAGTCAACTAGCAGTATATAAAAATCTGTTTGGCCATAGGCCACCAGTGTGTGCAGTCATTGACTAATTGGCATCCATGTGATCACGTACAGTATTCACTTGATTTGAGCACTTAGCAACAACAGCCATAAAATTTTGTCACCCATAGCGATGGCTGAACTAACAAAGCTACTGTAAAGTCACAAGGTGCACAGCTCAAGCTGTGTGTGTAGTTTATCCCTGAAGGGACCACAGGTTAGGACTCAGAGGAAGACTTGCATTAATGTTCATATGGATAGGAGTCTCCACAGCCGAAATGATGAAATACATGTAACTTCTACAACTCTAATGCCAGTGATCAATAATCCTTATACTTAAACAATTACTGGAGTTTATCAAAGTAGAAAATGAGGGGGGGACGGGGACGGTGATATGTCTGTACATTGCTCTATGAGTAATAAACACTGTTACTTACCGCTATTGTATGTCGGCCACACTCAATGCTAACAAGCTTGTGACATCTCTTATGAACCAGCAGCTTACAGTTGATACATTTATAACCTTGTCGTCCTAGTCCCCATATTCTGTCAGTGCAGATGGCACAGTGCGCACGCTGGAAAAGATTACAAACACAGACATTTCATTTCTAACAGACTGTCTCTATAACAGACACCCAGACAATCAGTTGGGTGAAGGGGATTACACTATCTGCAATACAGCCCTTACCTGACAATTCCAGCACATGTGGATTAAATAGCTAGTAACGCAATAATCGGTAGACATTGTGTCTGCTGGAAAACTAAACTAGGATCTGAGAACCTCTAATCATTGTGAATCTGGCGTTTACAGCCTGTGCTGGCATCAGAGGGTTATATACTGTAGATATCTGTATGCATCTACTGAAGTCATTCCTGATTAGGGATGATGTGGATCCTAATGTACACTGCAATATTTAAAGCCTGCTTGATTATAAGGTGTACTACGGCTGAAGGCATTAAATCATACCAAATGCAGTTGCAAAACACTTAGCAATCATAAGACCTCACAGATGCAGGCTTTACTTTGAAGTGTTAAACATTATTAACCTTTATTTATATGGCACCACAAGGCATCTGCAGCGCCAAATAAAGTGCATAAACAAATGAGCACATACAAAAACAGTGACTTATATTTCAAAACAATGCAGGACAAGTGCATGGTTTATAACCATTTCTGCATCAGTGGCCTCAGCACTCAAGTAGGCAGCAGGGTGGCAGAAACCAAAGGGTGTATGGTGTAGATGATAGTATAAGTAAGGGAAGCCAAAGCACATGAGGGAAGAGGCACCCTGCTCCTCAGAGCTTACATTCTAAAGGGGAGGGGCAGACAGGCAGGGGGCGACACATATGGGGTAAAAGTGAATATGTAACAGAGGGTTAGAATGAGAGATGGCTTGGTTTGGTGAAGAAGTGGGTCTTGAGAGCCAGTTTGAAGTTTTGTAGAGCGGCGGAGAGTTTAGGGAGGGAGAGAATTCCAGAGGTAGGGAGCAGAACGGGCAAAATCTTGTAGGCGGGAGTGGGAGGAAGTAATCTGTTTGCAGGAGAGGCGGCATGCATTTGTGGAGTGAAGAGAGCAGGTGGGAGTGTAAAGGGAGATGAGGTCAGAGATGTAAATAGGAAAGGAATGGATGAGAGCTTTGAGAGTGTGAGAAGCTAGAATTGGGTTCTGAAGGGGAAGGGGAGCCAATGTAGGTTTTATAGGAGAGTGGAGGCAGATATAGTAAATATGGAGAAGAAGATGAGCTGGCCAGCAGCATGGAGGACAAACTGGAGTGGAGAGAGGCAGTAGTCTTTGGAGATGACCAGTGAGTGGATGAGGGTCTTGGTAGCATCCAGGGTGAGAAAGAGTCTGATCCTGGAAATATTTTTGAGATGGATACAGCAGGACTGCGAAAGGTACTGAATGTGTGGTCTGAAGGAGAGGGAGGAGTCAAGGATAACTTCAAGACAACGCATGTGGGGGCTAGACAAGGTGGTTGTGCCATCAATAGATAATGAAATTCTGGGAAGTGAGGTTATGCGGGTGGTTGGAAAGTTGGTCACTCAGTCTCAGACAAGTTTCGTTTGAGAAAACACTGGGACAGCTAAGAAAAGGTAGCAGAGACATGACTCAACAGAGTGCATTTTCAAAGCCTCTGCTTTACTTCTGACAAGCAAGCGCTTGTTGTTTCCTGCCAAGTCCAGAAGCATTAACGGTACAATGGAGTTCATAGGGCATGGATAGGCATCTTAGCCAAAAAGGTGCACTGTCAAACATACCAGCTGTATAGGGGGACATACAGGTAATATTGTGTATGCTGGCTATCTGTTGGCATACAAGATAATATGGGCGTCTTGATTATGAATCATATCACCTTTCATGCTGGTTATTCCTGTCCCCTTGTAGTTTGTACTTGTAATCTATCTATAGACATTTATATAGCATTCTTTCCCCAGTACGACTCTAGGCACTCAAGTACCTATACAGCACAGCTTCACAAATATGTCAGACTCTGTTTTGCCAGGTAATTGCATCATTTTCTACACTACTGTAATCTTTGAGAAGCATCAATTAACACATTGCTAAAGCGCTGTTGAACAGAGGACAAAGTAAAAGTTTTTGTCTGCACTTTTGTTTTCCAAGTGCATGAGAACAAGTCAATAATAGGAACTCTATAGCCTTACATGTAATAACACAGCTTTCATCTAAATATAACCTCCTCTTGAAATGATTTATGTCTCATAAAAACTAATAATAAAACGAAAGCTTAAAAAGCAATACTTACTCTGTTAAATCTCTTGGCTTGGAAAGTATGGCCATTTGCGCAGTACAGCTTTCGCCATCTTCTCGCTCCACGTCGATAGATGGACTCTAAATATAGGTTATAATATGAAAAATTAATGTGGCAAATTGTACACTTTGCAACACACCCTACAAATAACAGTGTACACTGTACTGTATCTGATAAAACATACTGCATGTGTATTTTTATATAGCACTACCAACATATGTAACACCACAACAGCAAATATATTTTATTCAAACGCACAATTGATGGCAAAATGGGATGCGGCCAAAACCCTGTCAGAAGATCAGCAGCAGGATCCCAACAGACAGAATCCCGACAGATCCTGCCAGTAAGTAGAGGGCAATGTTTTTCAACCGCTGTGCCGCGGCACACTAGTGTGCCGCCAGCGGTTCTCATATGTGCCGCCACAGATGCCCGATGCCTAGCCGCCGACATCATCACCGATGGCCATCCCTACACTATCTGGTTTTGACTGCGCTGGACTATTCTACGGCACGTAACCTATGAGACACAGTGTGACTCACGCATGCCATGTCACCTTCGCGCCCGCCCGCTCACCTGCCTTCTGTCTCACCCCGTGCTGCTCCTTGCTCCTCCGGCTGCATACACTCCAGACGCTGAGGCAGGGAGAGGGAAACATGAGCTGTCCACTCACCTACCCACTCTCAACCAGTGCTGCTCCTTCCGGTGCATAAACTCCAGTGGCTGAGGCAGGGAGAGGGAAACATGAGCTTCATATACACTGACTCCCAGGTAGGGGCCAGTGAATTTGTACTTATTTAATTGCTGTGGTAGTCACTGTGTGGAAATACTGTGGGGGCCAATGTGTGGTATTTCTGTGGGGGGGCAATGTGTGGTATTACTGGGGGGGGGGGCAATGTGTGGTATTACTGTGGGGGGCCAATGCATTTGTTTAATTACTGCAGGGGCCAATGTGTGTGTGTGTGTTTTTTTAAATGTTGAAAATCACTGCACTAGGGGATGAATTAGGGTAAGGCAGTAGCCTGCAGGGGTAGGTGAGGTTATGGTTTCACTGCAGGAGAAAGGGGGTGGGGGGTTAAGGTTAGGCAGCAGTAGGTAACGGGGGATGGTGGTTAAGTGTAAGGATCAAATACTTACTGGGATCCGTCGGATTTGTGACCTGTTGGGATTCCGCTGTCAGTCTTCTGACTTGACTGTTGGAATTCCGACTGCTGGGATTTTGTACCCAACCCGTTAAAATATGTGTAAACAATGGTAAATGTTTTCTGAATCATTAAAGTCTGATGCAATCGCTTATTAATCAGTAAGTTCTGATGTCATCAAGTAAATGTTCATTACAATTACATAGTATAGGACCACAGAAACAAACACCTACAATCAAGTAGTCCCCTGGCGCTAACCCGATAATTGAATCTAATTATAATAAACGTATATGTCCCAAGAAAAGAATCTGATGCAGCTCACTGTAAAACAGGGGGACCTCTCCACCCCCTGTAAAAAATAGTTACCACGAAAAACAAAAAAAAACACAGACAGCGCTAGCAGATTTCTTATTAAAATACTAATTTATTTGTTTATTTATTCTACTATCATTTAACTTTCAATAAATAACATTATTATTTTACATAGTATAGGAATGCAACTAAATACAATGAGATACAAAAAGTCAAAATGAAGCAGGCGCACTACCAGGTATATTGACTATTCAGTACATAAGTCACCAGTTAAAATATTGGTATTTGAGTTTGGTCAGGCCAGGCTTCCTTTACAGTTTGAGGAAGGACGTTAGTGACTATACCCTCTTTGAGAAGTACTATTTTTCTCCAAATATATTTCAGGATAAATAATCAGAGACAATTCACATTCCCCATAAGGCAGTTATGTGAGGAATGCTCAATAGCCATACCAAAATAACAATATATTTAAGATTACTGTATTTTGTGAGGGTGCTGGGCAGAACATGTTGTCATAATTTCCTTTATCTCCGTGTGTCAAATCGTTAAAGAATATTTTAAGGTGCTAAATGTAAAAAAAAAACAGCTATTTTTTTATTTAGGCAACAATCATATCGTGTTTTATCTTTTCACCCCTGCACTGAGGGAACACCAAGGCATTGTCTTAACGGAAATTAGAGGCTGCAACGTCAAAAACTGCCTTTTGCCTAACTGTGTTATTGCATTGTATATAACAGTACTTCATGTTCACAGGGGTGGTGTGCATGCTACCTCTATACTTCATATTTCCAGAGCTTTCTGTACTTCAACATATCCCCAATTATGTCATACTCCATCCCCAAAGATGTCACAGACATCTAACACTGCAAGGCCACATATCCAAGCTACTGCATTGTGAGAAGATTACAACCACTCAATAAGACAGGAAAGCTCTTGGAGGAAATAAAGATATGAGGAAAAGAAGAAAATCAATAGCATCTGTAATGAATGGTGAGCTGTGTGAGCAGAATTCCCAGCACCCTCACAGAACTAGGTACAGGCAGGAAAAGACAGCAGAAGAGGGAGGGAACAAGATGTCTTTAGGAGATATGCAAGTATGCATTAATACATATTAAGTGTGACAAATACGTTTAAAAAACGTACAGTTTTCCATAAGGATTCACAAGTATTTTTATAAGAACAGAGAAAGAAATTGAAATTGGTAATTTTTCTCTATTATAAGGGATAACAAATGTGTGTACTTTCAAACTCAGGGATTTATAGTAGTAGAACTCTTCACTGTTAGAGGTCAGAGAGGGGAAGATTTAATTCTCAGCTGTGTGCAGTTACAATGTTCAGCTGCTCATATCACGGTAGAATACAAGAGCCCAGCATTGCTAACACTGCACCTCTATGACTTTACTGGTCACAGAGGGTCATCCCCCACCATTCTGGAAGGCACTTCGCAGTCATCACACAGAACTGAATCTCCCCCCACAGAAGGAGCTCTATTTTTACAGCATCTATCAGTAGCTACAAAAGCAGTTACTATTAGACCCATTTCAGCAAGAATCTATTAATATTGACTTGCTCTGGACAGACGACTACTAACCCGTTCAAGACTCCAAGTTACTTGGAGGACCATCTGTGAGGGCGTCATGGGCACGCCGATGAATTTGCATTGTAAAAAAAATATTTACATTTGAACGTTGTTTGTACATTTCACAAAATACAGAATGGAATAAAATAGCTACCAATGGCTGTCGCTGACAGCTGAGGTTGGGAGATTTGTGGGTGGGGTGGGAAATCACACAGTAACACAATTCTCTATTCTGTACCTTGTTAAGAAGTTGATCTGCAGGGAAGTGCTGCCAGAACATTTTGCGGTGTTAAGGAGTTAGTGCAATATGACAGCATAGAGTAAAATAAGATTTTACTTACCGATAAATCTATTTCTCGGAGTCCGTAGTGGATGCTGGGGTTCCTGAAAGGACCATGGGGAATAGCGGCTCCGCAGGAGACAGGGCACAAAAAGTAAAGCTTTTCCAGATCAGGTGGTGTGCACTGGCTCCTCCCCCTATGACCCTCCTCCAGACTCCAGTTAGGTACTGTGCCCGGACGAGCGTACACAATAAGGGAGGATTTTGAATCCCGGGTAAGACTCATACCAGCCACACCAATCACACCGTACAACTTGTGATCTAAACCCAGTTAACAGTATGATAACAGCGGAGCCTCTGAAAGATGGCTTCCTTCAACAATAACCCGAATTAGTTAACAATAACTATGTACAATTATTGCAGATAATCCGCACTTGGGATGGGCGCCCAGCATCCACTACGGACTCCGAGAAATAGATTTATCGGTAAGTAAAATCTTATTTTCTCTATCGTCCTAGTGGATGCTGGGGTTCCTGAAAGGACCATGGGGATTATACCAAAGCTCCCAAACGGGCGGGAGAGTGCGGATGACTCTGCAGCACCGAATGAGAGAACTCCAGGTCCTCCTTAGCCAGAGTATCAAATTTGTAAAATTTTACAAACGTGTTCTCCCCTGACCACGTAGCTGCTCGGCAAAGTTGTAATGCCGAGACCCCTCGGGCAGCCGCCCAAGATGAGCCCACCTTCCTTGTGGAGTGGGCCTTTACAGATTTAGGCTGTGGCAGGCCTGCCACAGAATGTGCAAGTTGGATTGTGCTACAGATCCAACGAGCAATCGTCTGCTTAGACGCAGGAGCACCCATCTTGTTGGGTGCATACAATATAAACAACGAGTCAGATTTTCTGACTCCAGCTGTCCTTGCAATATATATTTTTAATGCTCTGACAACGTCCAGTAACTTGGAGTCCTCCAAGTCACTTGTAGCCGCAGGCACTACAATAGGCTGGTTCAGATGAAATGCTGACACCACCTTAGGGAGAAAATGCGGACGAGTCCGCAGTTCTGCCCTGTCCGAATGGAAAATCAGATATGGGCTTTTGTAAGATAAAGCTGCCAGTTCTGACACTCTCCTGGCCGAAGCCAGGGCTAGAAGCATGGTCACTTTCCATGTGAGATATTTCAAATCCACCTTCTTTAGTGGTTCAAACCAATGAGATTTTAGAAAGTCCAAAACCACATTGAGATCCCACGGTGCCACTGGAGGCACCACAGGAGGCTGTATATGTAGCACTCCCTTAACAAAGGTCTGGACTTCAGGGACTGAAGCCAATTCTTTTTGAAAGAAAATCGACAGGGCCGAAATTTGAACCTTAATAGATCCCAATTTGAGACCCATAGACAATCCTGATTGCAGGAAATGTAGGAATCGACCCAGTTGAAATTCCTCCGTCGGAGCACTCCGATCTTCGCACCACGCAACATATTTTCGCCAAATTCGGTGATAATGTTGCACGGTTACTTCCTTCCTTGCTTTAATCAAAGTAGGAATGACTTCTTCCGGCATGCCTTTTCCCTTTAGGATCCGGCGTTCAACCGCCATGCCGTCAAACGCAGCCGCGGTAAGTCTTGAAACAGACAGGGACCCTGCTGAAGCAAGTCCCTCCTTAGAGGTAGAGGCCACGGATCTTCCGTGATCATCTCTTGAAGTTCCGGGTACCAAGTCCTTCTTGGCCAATCCGGAACCACTAGTATCGTCCTTACGCCTCTTTGCCGTATAATTCTCAATACTTTTGGTATGAGAGGCAGAGGAGGAAACACATACACCGACTGGTACACCCAAGGCGTTACCAGCGCGTCCACAGCTATTGCCTGCGGATCTCTTGACCTGGCGCAATACCTGTCCAGTTTTTTGTTGAGGCGAGACGCCATCATGTCCACCATTGGTCTTTCCCAACGGGTTACCAGCAAGTGGAAGACTTCTGGATGAAGTCCCCACTCTCCCGGGTGAAGATCGTGTCTGCTGAGGAAGTCTGCTTCCCAGTTGTCCACTCCCGGGATGAACACTGCTGACAGTGCTATCACATGATTCTCTGCCCAGCGAAGAATCCTTGCAGCTTCTGCCATTGCACTCCTGCTTCTTGTGCCGCCCTGTCTGTTCACATGGGCGACTGCCGTGATGTTGTCCGACTGGATCAACACCGGTTTTCCCTGAAGCAGAGGTTCTGCCTGGCTTAGAGCATTGTATATTGCTCTTAGTTCCAGAATGTTTATGTGAAGAGACGTTTCCAGGCTCGTCCATACTCCCTGGAAGTTTCTTCCTTGTGTGACTGCTCCCCAGCCTCTCAGGCTGGCGTCCGTGGTCACCAGGATCCTGCGTGGAATCTGCCGAATGGAATTGCTTCGTAAGAAGCCACCATTTTTCCCAGGACTCTTGTGCATTGATGTACAGACACCTTTCCTGGTTTTAGGAGGTTCCTGACAAGCTCGGATAACTCCTTGGCTTTTTCCTCCGGGAGAAAAACCTTTTTCTGAACCGTGTCCAGAATCATCCCTAGGAACAGCAGACGAGTTGTCGGCATTAACTGGGATTTTGGAATATTCAGAATCCACCCGTGCTGTTTTAGCACTTCTTGCGACAGTGCTAATCCCATCTCTAGCTGTTCTCTGGACCTTGCCCTTATTAGGAGATCGTCCAAGTATGGGATAATTAATATGCCTTTTCTTCGAAGAAGAATCATCATCTCGGCCATTACCTTTGTAAAGACCCGAGGTGCCGTGGACAATCCGAACGGCAGCGTCTGAAACTGATAGTGACAGTCTTGTACAACGAACCTGAGGTACCCCTGGTGTGAGGGGTAAATTGGAACGTGGAGATACGCATCCTTGATGTCCAAGGATACCATAAAGTCCCCCTCTTCCAGGTTCGCTATCACTGCTCTGAGTGACTCCATCTTGAACTTGAACTTCTTTATGTACAGGTTCAAGGACTTCAGATTTAGAATAGGCCTTACCGAGCCATCCGGCTTCGGTACCACAAAAAGAGTGGAATAATACCCCTTCCCTTGTTGTAGAAGAGGTACCTTGACTATCACCTGCTGAGAGTACAGCTTGTGAATGGCTTCCAAAACCGTCTCCCTTTCGGAGGGGGGACGTTGGTAAAGCAGACTTCAGGAAACGGCGAGGTGGATCTGTCTCTAATTCCAACCTGTACCCCTGAGATATTATCTGCAGGATCCAGGGATCTACCTGCGAGTGAGCCCACTGCGCGCTGTAATTTTTGAGACGACCACCCACCGTCCCCGAGTCCGCTTGAGAAGCCCCAGCGTCATGCTGAGGCTTTTGTAGAAGCTGGGGAAGGCTTCTGTTCCTGGGAAGGAGCTGCCTGTTGCTGTCTCTTCCCTCGACCTCTGCCTCGTGGCAGATATGAATAGCCCTTTGCTCTCTTATTTTTAAAGGAACGAAAGGGCTGCGGTTGAAAAGTCGGTGCCTTTTTCTGTTGGGGAGTGACTTGAGGTAGAAAGGTGGATTTCCCGGCTGTAGCCGTGGCCACCAAATCTGATAGACCGACTCCAAATAACTCCTCCCCTTTATACGGCAAAACTTCCATATGTCGTTTTGAATCCGCATCGCCTGTCCACTGTCGCGTCCATAAAGCTCTTCTGGCCGAAATGGACATAGCACTTACCCGTGATGCCAGTGTGCAGATATCCCTCTGTGCATCACGCATATAAAGAAATGCATCCTTTATTTGTTCTAACGACAGTAAAATATTGTCCCTGTCCAGGGTATCAATATTTTCAATCAGGGACTCTGACCAAACTACCCCAGCACTGCACATCCAGGCAGTCGCTATAGCTGGTCGTAGTATAACACCTGCATGTGTGTATATACTTTTTTGGATATTTTCCATCCTCCTATCTGATGGATCTTTAAGTGCGGCCGTCTCAGGAGAGGGTAACGCCACTTGTTTAGATAAGCGTGTTAGCGCCTTGTCCACCCTAGGAGGTGTTTCCCAGCGCTCCCTAACCTCTGGCGGGAAAGGGTATAATGCCAATAATTTCTTTGAAATTATCAGCTTTTTATCAGGGGCAACCCACGCTTCATTACACACGTCATTTAATTCTTCTGATTCAGGAAAAACTATAGGTAGTTTTTTCACACCCCACATAATACCCTGTTTAGTGGTACCTGTAGTATCAGCTAAATGTAACGCCTCCTTCATTGCCAAAATCATATAACGTGTGGCCCTACTGGAAAATACGGTTGATTCGTCACCGTCACCACTGGAGTCAGTGCCTGTGTCTGGGTCTGTGTCGACCGACTGAGGCAAAGGGCGTTTCACAGCCCTTGACGGTGTTTGAGTCGCCTGGACAGGCACTAATTGATTGTCCGGCCGTCTCATGTCGTCAAACGACTGCTTTAGCGTGTTGACACTATCCCGTAGTTCCATAAATAAAGGCATCCATTCTGGTGTCGACTCCCTAGGGGGTGACATCCTCATATTTGGCAATTGCTCCGCCTCCACACCAATATCATCCTCATACATGTCGACACACACGTACCGACACACAGCAGACACACAGGGAATGCTCCTAACGAAGACAGGACCCACTAGCCCTTTGGGGAGACAGAGGGAGAGTTTGCCAGCACACACCAAAAGCGCTATATATAACAGGGATAGCCTTATAATAAGTGCTCCCTTATAGCTGCTTTATATATATCAAAATATCGCCATAAATTTGCCCCCCCTCTCTGTTTTACCCTGTTTCTGTAGTGCAGTGCAGGGGAGAGACCTGGGAGCCGTCCTGACCAGCGGAGCTGTGAGAGGAAATGGCGCCGTGTGCTGAGGAGATAGGCCCCGCCCCTTTTCCGGCGGGCTCGTCTCCCGCTATTTAGTGAATCCAGGCAGGGGTTAAATATCTCCATATAGCCTCTGGGGGCTATATGTGAGGTATTTTTAGCCTTTATATAGGTTACATTTGCCTCCCAGGGCGCCCCCCCCCAGCGCCCTGCACCCTCAGTGACTGCGTGTGAAGTGTGCTGAGAGGAAAATGGCGCACAGCTGCAGTGCTGTGCGCTACCTTTAGAAGACTGCAGGAGTCTTCAGCCGCCGATTCTGGACCTCTTCTGACTTCAGCATCTGCAAGGGGGCCGGCGGCGCGGCTCCGGTGACCATCCAGGCTGTACCTGTGATCGTCCCTCTGGAGCTGATGTCCAGTAGCCAAGAAGCCAATCCATCCTGCACGCAGGTGAGTTCACTTCTTCTCCCCTCAGTCCCTCGTTGCAGTGATCCTGTTGCCAGCAGGACTCACTGTAAAATAAAAAACCTAAGCTAAACTTTTTCTAAGCAGCTCTTTAGGAGAGCCACCTAGATTGCACCCTTCTCGGCCGGGCACAAAAATCTAACTGGAGTCTGGAGGAGGGTCATAGGGGGAGGAGCCAGTGCACACCACCTGATCTGGAAAAGCTTTACTTTTTGTGCCCTGTCTCCTGCGGAGCCGCTATTCCCCATGGTCCTTTCAGGAACCCCAGCATCCACTAGGACGATAGAGAAATATAATTACGAGAGAGGCAAAACCGCTGATTGGGACATGATACACGTGAGATGTACAACGCGCACAAATACCGTAACCTGGTAGGCCTTATCTGTGCATTTTAATATACACACCGATGGCACTGCTGACTAAAAATAAGAATTTACTTACCGATAATTCTATTTCTCGGAGTCCGTAGTGGATGCTGGGGTTCCTGAAAGGACCATGGGGAATAGCGGCTCCGCAGGAGACAGGGCACAAAAAGTAAAGCTTTAGGATCAGGTGGTGTGCACTGGCTCCTCCCCCTATGACCCTCCTCCAAGCCAGTTAGGTACTGTGCCCGGACGAGCGTACACAATAAGGGAGGAATTTTGAATCCCGGGTAAGACTCATACCAGCCACACCAATCACACTGTACAACCTGTGATCTGAACCCAGTTAACAGTATGATAACAGCGGAGCCTCTGAAAAGATGGCTCACAACAACAATAACCCGATTTAGTTAGCAATAACTATGTACAAGTATTGCAGATAATCCGCACTTGGGATGGGCGCCCAGCATCCACTACGGACTCCGAGAAATAGAATTATCGGTAAGTAAATTCTTATTTTCTCTATCGTCCTTGTGGATGCTGGGGTTCCTGAAAGGACCATGGGGATTATACCAAAGCTCCCAAACGGGCGGGAGAGTGCGGATGACTCTGCAGCACCGAATGAGAGAACTCCAGGTCCTCTTTAGCCAGAGTATCAAATTTGTAAAATTTTACAAACGTGTTCTCCCCTGACCACGTAGCTGCTCGGCAGAGTTGTAATGCCGAGACCCCTCGGGCAGCCGCCCAGGATGAGCCCACCTTCCTTGTGGAATGGGCCTTAACAGAATTAGGCTGTGGTAGGCCTGCCACAGAATGTGCAAGTTGAATCGTGTTACAAATCCAACGAGCAATCGACTGCTTAGAAGCAGGTGCACCCAACTTGTTGGGTGCATACAGTATAAACAGCGAGTCAGATTTTCTGACTCCAGCCGTCCTTGAAATGTATATCTTTAAGCTCTGACAACGTCCAACAACTTGGAGTCTTCCAAGTCGTTTGTAGCCGCAGGCACTACAATAGGCTGGTTCAGGTGAAACGCTGACACCACCTTCGGGAGAAAATGCGGACGCGTCCGCAGCTCTGCCCTATCTGAATGGAAAATTAAATAAGGACTTTTATAAGATAAAGCCGCCAGTTCTGATACTCTCCTGGCCGAAGCCAGGGCCAGTAACATAGTCACTTTCCATGTGAGATATTTCAAATCCACCTTCTTAAGTGGTTCAAACCAATGGGATTTGAGGAAATCTAAAACTACATTTAGATCCCACGGTGCCACCGGAGGCACCACAGGAGGCTGTATATGCAGTACTCCTTTGACAAAAGTCTGGACCTCAGGAACTGAGGCCAATTCTTTTTGGAAGAATATAGACAGGGCCGAA
Organism: Pseudophryne corroboree; assembly: GCF_028390025.1. Taxonomy (NCBI): domain Eukaryota; kingdom Metazoa; phylum Chordata; class Amphibia; order Anura; family Myobatrachidae; genus Pseudophryne; species Pseudophryne corroboree. Next base: position 295,791,709 of record NC_086447.1, on the reverse strand, counting down.
ATTTGAACCTTAATAGATCCCAATTTGAGACCCATAGACAATCCTGATTGCAGGAAATGTAGGAAACGACCCAGTTGAAATTCCTCCGTCGGAGCATTCCGACCCTCGCACCATGCCACATATTTCCGCCAAATGCGGTGATAATGCTTTTCGGTGACTTCTTTCCTTGCCTTAATCAAGGTAGGAATGACTTCTTCAGGAATGCCTTTTTCTTTTAGAATCTGGCGTTCAACCGCCATGCCGTCAAACGCAGCCGCGGTAAGTCTTGAAAAAGACAAGGACCCTGCTGAGGCAGGTCCCTTCTCAGAGGTAGAGGCCACGGATCGTCCGTGACCATCTCTTGAAGTTCCGGGTACCAAGTCCTTCTTGGCCAATCCGGAGCCACTAGTATCGTTCTTACTCCTCTTTGCCGTATAATCCTCAATACCTTTGGTATGAGAGGCAGAGGAGGAAACACATATACCGACTGGTACACCCAAGGTGTTACCAGCGCATCCACAGCTATTGCCTGCGGATCTCTTGACCTGGCGCAATACCTGTCCAGTTTTTTGTTGAGGCGAGACGCCATCATGTCCACCATTGGTTTTTCCCAACGGTTTATTATCATGAGGAAAACTTCTGAATGAAGTCCCCACTCTCCCGGGTGAAGATCGTGTCTGCTGAGGAAGTCTGCTTCCCAGTTGTCCACGTCCGGGATGAATACTGCTGACAATGCTATCACGTGATTCTCCGCCCAGCGAAGGATCCTGGCAGCTTCTGCCATTGCACTCCTGCTTCTTGTGCCGCCCTGTCTGTTTACATGGGCGACTGCCGTGATGTTGTCCGACTGGATCAACACCGGTCTTCCTTGAAGCAGAGGTTCCGCCTGGTTTAGAGCATTGTAGATTGCTCTTAGTTCCAGAATGTTTATGTGAAGAGACTTTTCCAGGCTCGTCCACACTCCCTGGAAGTTTCTTCCCTGTGTGACTGCTCCCCAGCCTCTCAGGCTGGCGTCCGTGGTCACCAGGATCCAATCCTGTATGCCGAATCTGCGGCCCTCCAGTAGATGAGCCTCCTGCAACCACCACAGAAGAGATACCCTTGTCCTTGGAGACAGGGTTATCCGCTGATGCATCTGAAGATGCGATCCGGACCATTCGTCCAGCAAATCTCCCTGAAAATGTTTTGCGTGAGATCTGCCGAATGGAATCGCTTCGTAAGAAGCCACCATTTTTCCCAGGCCTCCTGTGCATTAATGCACTGATACTTGGCCTGGTTTTAGGAGGTTTCTGACTAGGTCGGATAACTCCCTGGCTTTCCCCTCCAGGAGAAATACCTTTTTCTGGACTATGCCCAGAATCATTCCTGGGAACAGCAGACGTATCATCGGAAAACACAGCTGCGATTTTTGGAATATTTAGAATCCACTCGTGCTATCGTAGAACTACTTTAGATAGTTCTTTTCCGACCTCCAACTGTTCTCTGGAACTTGCCCCTTTCAGGATATCGTCCAAGTAAGGGATAATTAAGATGCCCTTTTCTTTGAAGAGAGTCATCTTTTCGGCCATTACCTTGGTAAAGGCCCGGGGTGCCGTGGATAATTCAACGGCAACTTTTGAAACTGATATTGACAGTTCTGTATCACGAACCCGATGTACCCTTGTTGAGAAGGGCAAATTTGGACATGGAGGTAATCCTTGATGTCCAGGGACACCATATAGTCCCCTTCTTTCCGGTTCGCTATCACTGCTCTGAGTGACTCCATCTTGATTTGAACCTTTATGTAAGTGTTCAAAGATTTCAGATTTAGACTATGTCTCACCAAGCCGTCTGGCTTCAGTACCACCATATAGTGTGGAAGACTAATACCCTTTTCCTTGTTGTAGGAGGGGTACTTTGATTATCACCTGCTGGAAATACAGCTTGTGAATTTTTCCCAATACTGCCTCCCTGTTGGAGGGAGCCGTTGGTAACGCAGACTTCAGGAACCTGCGAGGAAAAGATGTCTCGACTCTCCAATCTGTACCCCTGGGATAATACTAGTACGATCCAGGGGTCAACTTGCGAGTGATCCCACTGCGCGTTGAGACTCTTGAGACTACACCCCCACCTAACCTGAGTCCGCTTACACGGCCCCAGCGTCATGCTGGGGACTTGGCAGACGCGGTGGAAGGCTTCCTTTCCTGGGAAGGAGCTGTCTGCTGCAGTCTACTTCCCTTTCCTCTATGTCTGGGCAGATATGACTGGCCTTTTGCCCGCTTGCCCTCATGGGAACGGAAGGATTGAGGCTGAAAAGACGGTGTCTGTTTCTGCTGAGATGTAACTTGGGGTAAAAAGGTTGGATTTCCAGCTGTTGCCGAGACCCCCAGGTCCGTTGGACCGACCCCAAATAACTCTTTCCCTTTATACGGCCATACTTCCATGTGTCGTATGGGATATGTATCACCTGACCACTGTCGTGTCCATGACATCTTCTGGGAGATATGGATCACGCACTTATTTTGATGCCAGAGTGCACATATCCCTCTGTGCATCTCGCATACATAAATATATAATGCATCCTATTAAATGCTCTATATCAATCAAATATTTTCAGTCAGGGAAACCGACCAAGCCAACCCAGCACTGCATCTCCAGGCTGATGGCGATCGCTGGTCGCAGTATAACCACCTTATGTGTGTATATACTTTTTAGGATATTTTTCCAGCTGCCTATCAGCTGGCTCCTTGAGGGCGGCCGTATCTGGCGACGGTAACGCCACTTGATAAGCGTGTGAGCGCCTTATTCATTCCCAACGCGCCCTAACTTCTGGCGGGAAAGGGTATAACGCCAATATTTGCTATCGGGGTACACCCACGCATCATCACACACTTTATTTTATTTTATCTGATTCAGGAAAAACTACAGGTAGTTTTTTCACTCCCACATAATACCCTTTTTTGTGGTACTTGTAGTATCAGAAATATGTAACACCTCCTTCATTGCCCTTAACGTGTGGCCCTAATAAGGAATACGTTTGTTTATTCACCGTCGACACTGGATTCAGTGTCGGTGTCTGTGTCTGTGTCGACCGACTGAGGTAAATGGGCGTTATTAAAAACCCCTGACGGTGTTTCTGAGACGCCTGGACCGGTACTAATTGTTTGTCGGCCGTCTCATGTCGTCAACCGACCTTGCAGCGTGTTGACATTCTCACGTAATTCCCTAAATAAGCCATCCATACCGGTGTCGACTCCCTAGAGAGTGACATCACCATCATAGGCAATTGCTCCGCCTCCTCCAACATCGTCCTCATACATGTCGACACACACGTACCGACACACAGCACACACACCGGGAATGCTCTGACAGAGGACAGGACCCCACTAGCCCTTTGGAGAGACAGAGGGAGAGTTTGCCAGCACACACCAAAAAAACGCTATAATTACATAGGGACAACCTTATATAAGTGTTTCTCCCTTATAGCATCTTTAATATATTTATGTCGCCAATTTAGTGCCCCCCCTCTCTGTTTAAACCCTGTTTCTGTAGTGCAGTGCAGGGGAGAGCCTGGGAGCCTTCTCTCCAGCCTTTCTGTGAGAGAAAATGGCGCTGTGTGCTGAGGAGATAGGCCCCGCCCCTTTTTCGGCGGGCTCGTCTCCCGCTATTTATTGTATTTAGGCAGGGGTTAAATATCTCCATATAGCCTCTGGGGGCTATATGTGAGGTATTTTTAGCCTTATATAGGTTTACATTTGCCTCCCAGGGCGCCCCCCCCCAGCGCCCTGCACCCTCAGTGACTGCCGTGTGAAGTGTGCTGAGAGGAAAATGGCGCACAGCTGCAGTGCTGTGCGCTACCTTTAGAAGACTGCAGGAGTCTTCAGCCGCCGATTCTGGACCTCTTCTTGCTTCAGCATCTGCGAGGGGGCCGGCGGCGAGGCTCCGGTGACCATCCAGGCTGTACCTGTGATCGTCCCTCTGGAGCTTCATGTCCAGTAGCCAAGAAGCCAATCCATCCTGCACGCAGGTGAGTTCACTTCTTCTCCCCTCTGTCCCTCGTTGCAGTGATCCTGTTGCCAGCAGGAATCACTGTAAAATAAAAAACCTAAGCTAAACTTCTCTAAGCAGCTCTTTATGAGAGCCACCTAGAATTGCACCCTTCTCGGCCGGGCACAAAAATCTAACTGGCTTGGAGGAGGGTCATAGGGGGAGGAGCCAGTGCACACCACCTGATCCTAAAGCTTTACTTTTTGTGCCCTGTCTCCTGCGGAGCCGCTATTCCCCATGGTCCTTTCAGGAACCCCAGCATCCACAAGGACGATAGAGAAATACACAATATAGGGTACTAGGTTTAGAATTAATGTAGGTTGTTGATGCCGGCATTAAAATGCTGCCATATCGCCGCAAACGCATGTGCATCGCTCATAATTCAACTGACCACAATGTATTACGATGCTAGGTAATAAACTGTCCTAATTATCTAATGAAACACTGTCATGTAATAATTTAATACTATCACCACACTGGACGTTAGATACCTTCTTCTCTGGAATCAGCAGCTATGAGTGCAGCTGATGAAAATCTACATTATACTTCCAGTGTGAGCCAAATCATTCATGTTTTACACTTTTCATGCATCCCCGAGAGCTATATAAAATCAACGTAGGGTACACTTACTGTCCTCTCCAGGGCAGGGCATTCCGGGTCTCTCAGGAGCACAGGGGAAGACTGTAAGTAGAGACCAGACATTACACATGTACTCATCCTTATTTATAAAAAGTTATCCAAAGTGCATATCATTTCTTAAAATTACCGTTATATAGCCATTAAAATTCTATCAAGATTAAAACAATTCTTCAAAGAAGTCTGTCTCAGAAAAAATAATCGTTCTCTTTATTGATAAATGTGACTTCAAAGATGGTTGCTTCTCACCATGTATTAGCAGCTCAGAGTCTTTATTTAGTTCATACAAGCGGAAAGCTTCTTCCAGCTCCAGTTGTGAGGACACCGTGCACGGATCGCCTGACATTAGAAAAAGACATTTATTATGAGAAAGGGACGTATATTGATGGCAATGGATGATAGTATTTCAATAGATACCAAGCTCTCATATATATATCTATACAGGTTGAGTCTCCCTTATCCAAAATGCTTGGGACCAGAGGTATTTTGGATATGGGATTTTTCCGTATTTTGGAATAATTGCATACCATAATGAGATATCATGGTGATGGGACCTAAATCTAAGCACAGAATGCATTTATGTTACATATACACCTTATACACACAGCCTGAAGGTCATTTTAGCCAATATTTTTTATAACTTTGTGCATTAAAGAAAGTGTGTCTACATTCACACAATTAATTTATGTTTCATATACACCTTATACACACAGCCTGAAGGACATTTAATACAATATTTTTAATAACTTTGTGTATTAAACAAAGTTTGTGTACATTGAGCCATCAAAAAACAAAGGTTTCACTATCTCACTCTCACTCAAAAAAGTCCGTATTTCGGAATATTTGGATATGGGATACTCAACCTGTATATATATCTATATATATCTATATCTATATACATATACACACATTATCCTTATAGTGTGTGTGTGTGTGTGTGTGTGTGTGTGTGTGTGTGTGTGTGTGTGTAGCCACACCCACCACTGATCATCAGCTCCGGGTACTCTTCCAAAACATGTGGGATCCTTTGGCCGAAAGCGTTTATTGTCAAATCCATAAATTCTATACTGTACTAGAATGAATATGATGTTTTAGGTCAGCTGAGCATCTAAACCTTAAACACTTGTATTTCACCAATAAACCGCTTTGCTGATGCTCCCGTTTCAGGTGAGCTTGATGGCACTTTGCCTTCTACACTAATTCAGGAACTCTTAAAATGCGCGGAACACTTCACTCCCTCATCATTCCATTGACCAATTCAGTTCCAATACCAATAGAAGAACTTACATTTGTTTGTATTAAAAAATAAATCTATTCCTGTTTTGTATAAACATTTTGTTACCATATGTTGGCAATTTGCAAGAAAAATCTAAGAAAAAAACAAAACAAAAAATAAAACTAGTAGATGTTAATTGGGTATGTTTTAAAATGTAGTATTTGATTCAGTGTAGAACAGAAAAATTGTATGAACATGTGTTTTAAAACAAAAAAAAATGGACTGTTGCTCTTTTAAATACTGTACATAAAGCAGCAAATATACTCTTTAGGGCATTAAAAGTCTGCTAACCGACTGAGGTGAAATATGGCACACAAAATTAGCACATAAGGCAGAGGAGGCCTTTTACAAGGTAGCATGTAATTTTAACCCTGCTAATGTGACACTGTATCAAATGTCATGTTATAAATCGCACGTGCCTGAAGACATTACAGTCTGCTTCACCAGAACTGTCTGTAATGTCAAAGCCAGGGTATAAACGGATGGAGAAAATCAGATGCATTTGCCTTTCCCACACAGCAGGGACAGAGGCAGATTTTGTGTTGCAGGCGATTAGATTGTAAATGAGCATGGCACTTTCTATTTGTAGTGGAGAGTTTTCTAACTGATTTTCGTAGCAATACAAGAAATATAACAAACGGTGAAATGTAACAAACGGTGAAATGATTACTGACACTGAGTATCGAACTCCTATTACATAAGAGGTTACCAGCTGGTACAGTCCAGAGATGAGTGGTTACAAGATTTTTCATACTATTTGGTGAATTTATTTCTCTGGGTCCTCTTGGACATTAGGGGGTATTATTCAATTGCGGTCGAACTCCAGCGTGAATTCGACCGTTTTTGGATTCGACACAATTAGACAGGCGAAACCCTCCAGCCGGGACCCGAATTCGACACATTCAATAAATAAAGGATTCAACAGTCCCCCTGTCGAAAAACGGACCAATTGACGAATAGTGGGCGGCCTGGATTCGACTTCATGGACATCACAAAAGTGTTCCACCAGCTCCGAGCTCCACTAGTCAGAGAGATAATGCCACAGCCGGGGGACACTTTTATATAGGTCCCTGCGGCCGTGGCATTAAATCCCCAACTAGTCACCCCTGGCCAGGGTACCCTGGAGGAGTGGGGACCCCTTAAATCAAGGGGTCCCCCCCCTCCAGCCACCCAAGGGTCAGGGGTGAAGCCCGAGGCTGTCCCCACCCCCATCCAAGGGCGGCGGATGGGGTACTGATAGCCTTTTGTGACAAAAAAAATAATATTGTTTTTTGTAGCAGAACCACAAGTCCCAGCAAGCCTCCCCCGCAATCTGGTACTTGGAGAACCACAAGTACCAGCATGCGGGGGGGAAACGGGCCCGCTAGTACCTGTAGTTCTACTACAAAAAAAAAATACCCCCAAAAAAACACAACGCACACACCGTGACAGTACAACTTTATTACATTGATGGGACAATGAATTCTGAATTATACCAGGATATGCTATAGGAAAATGTCAGGACATCTGTCCATGAGCTGCATCTTAAGAGAACGTGGGTCATGCAGCATGATAACGACCCAAAGCACAAAAGTCATTCAACCAAAGAATGGTTAAAGAAAAATAAATGTAAAGTTTGGAAAAGGCCAAGTCAAAGTCCTGCCCTTAATTCAAATAGAAATGTTGTGGAAGGACCTGAAGAGAGTACACGGGAGGAAACCCACCAACATAACAGAGTTGCAGCGGTTTTGTATGGAGGAATGGGGTAAAATTCCACCAAGACAATGTTCAGGATTAATCAACAGTTACCGTAAAGGTTTACATGCAGTTATTGCTGCACAAGTGGGTCATACCAGATACTGAAAGCAAAGGTTCACTTACTTTTGACACTCACAGATACAGTATGTGATACTGGATCATTTTCCCCAATAAAAAAAAATTGAGCATGTCTAATTTTTGGTCTCATATGTTTGATTTGGTTCTCTATCTACTCTTAAAACTTGTGTGAAATTCTGAGGTAGTTTTAGGCCAAATTTCAGCACAAATTCTTAAGAGTTCACAAACTATCAAGCACCACTGTATATATTACATATATACTTGCACTAATTACATACCATGAGGTAACATCCTTTACTTTGGCTCTCCCTCCCTGGGTTGCATACTATTGAGGTGGAGTAAGTAATCATTGTATAACAAATATTTTTCTATACAGTTACCAAACTACTCGTCTCTTATTTTCCAACTCATAGTGCCCCCCCAAGTTGAAGTACCACTCAGCTCTCACCAATGTCTTTAGCACATGAGAGCAGGCGTTGGGTATGGAATCCCGGCGGTCAAAATCCAGACCGACAGAATGGCGACAGGGGGAATGCGACAGGGGAATGCCGACACAGGTTCTATTCACTCTCCATGGTTGTTGACACGCAGGAGAGGGAATAGCTGTGGCGCCACTGCCGGCATTCTGACTGTCGGGATTCCGGCATTAGGATATCGACCGCCAGGATCCCGGCTACATCCCGAGAAGAGACAGCAGCATACTAATGTGCAGTAAGAGCCACTATCCTAATCCTCTGGCTAAACTAATTGATATTCTTTTTGTGTGTACTTTCATTGCCGGACAGGTTTTGGCTCAGATCCTGCGCTGACACAACAGGACCCACATCAGAGGAACAGGCAACAGCAGATACCCTCTTTCTATTTATATGCCATGCAGACCCGCTCACTTGTTCAATTATATCTACAGCCATACCATACGGTATATGCCCAACCTCATCTGATCTCAGAAGCGATATAGTATTGGGCATGGTCAGTACTTGAGTGGGGGACCACCTGGGAATACTAGGTGCTGTAGGAACTGAAGGCACATAAAACAAGAAGCAACAGTCTTAAAGGTATTTAACTGGGATGAACTTTCCCTTTAATATATTCTTCTCTTTCCCTCTCCTTCTATTACCTCTATGCAATTTCGGGAATATTGAGGTGGCGCTCAATAACACGCATATACAGTAGCCTTAACAATTTAACATATATACATTTATTGTAAAAGAAAAAATATAAGTAATAACCTCCAGGGACTGGAGTAATAAAAATCAATCACCATATATCGAAATCAGTCATATAAGAAAAAGTTACTTCAAATAGTCCTCCCAGCAAAAATAGCACAGATCCATAGAACTCATGTCTTTTATCTGTATCCACAGACTCGGAGTTAATGGCATCAGGTTCTACAGTGTAACAGGCACAATAAGAATATACTCTTTTGGCACACACTGTGCAAATGAACAAAGATGGGTCTATTCATGAAGCAGTGAAAAGTGTGGGGAAGTGAGCCAGCGGAGAAGTTGCCCATGGCAACCAGCTACTACATATAATTTTATATCACAACACTGACTGGTTGCCACAGGCAACTTCTCCACTGGCTCACTTCTCCACTCTTTTCACTGCTTTATGAACAGACCCCAGAGTATCTCAGTACTACAGTAGAGAAGTAGACGTTCCTTTATGCATAAAATTTATATATTTATGTGCTGTGATTAATGGCTGTGATGTTCAGAGATGTCCAGTTAATCTCTATGCAGCTGCTTCAGTCACCAATCCAGCAGTGAAAGGGTATGATAGATATATCCTCTCCATGACTATAGGGGCCCAAAAATGAATGTAAAGTCAAACAGGTTTCTCACAACAGTGATATAGCGGATATATGTCCGTGCTGTAGTTATAACATCCTATCATCAGCCCACCGGCACCAGTCGTGCAAATGGAAGTAGGGGAACCATGGGCACCATAAGGGGTGAGCAAGTAATCTTCCGACAATACAGAAACAGTTCTCACATACACTGAGAGCAGGTGCACTTCTAAGGGGAGAGGTCTTAAACCTTGGAGAGAGATAAAGTACTAGCCATTCAGCTCCTGTCGTGTTACACGCTGTGTTTGAAGAATGACAGGAGCGGATTCACAGGTACTTTATCTCTCTCCACTTTATCATGTTTCAGGGCTTAGTACATCTGCCCCCTAGTGAGCTCAGTGTCATCCAGTGCTAACTCAGTAACACTGCACAGTGGACAGGCAAAGGTGGCTGGTTGAGCAGTAGCAAACACTAGGAGGTCTTACAATAGCTGATTGCTACATACCCTCTGTACTTTCAATGCATTTCTCCACACACTGGGGGTGGGGGGGGAGCATTGACAAGAAGAGACCTGTGCTGCATACAAAATTGTGTGGATTCGGGGTGAGAGTGGAATGCAAAATGCGGTGCCGTTTTCAATGCCACTGCAACTCGCACCCATCACCTGCAATTGGATTCCTCCCTAAGACTGATGTAATATTGTGGTGGTCTGCCTGCAGTATGACTAGCGAACTGGCCTTGATAAGATTGTCTAAGTAAAATAAAAGTGATCCCCTGAGACTTTAATATAGCCACTATAACTGCAATGATCCGTGTCAGACGTTTAGCCCTACGGTTAAACCGAAAGGCGTCCTGAACTGAATAGAAAAGTTGTGGATTGGATCATGAAGATATGCATCTTTAACATCAAAATTCTAAAACCAGTCCCTGGACTGGACTACTGTAGAGGTGGGTCCAGCAACCCTTCTAAGACCCACATCCCATTGCGAAACCCAACTGCTACAAGAGCCCTGACTCTCTCACCAGAGTCTGGCTGGAGCCATTTTGCAAGTCCTTTGTTCCCCCTTTGATCGTGAAAAGAAGGACCACCTGGACGCAGCTTTCCAACCACTGGAGACTGCCCTGTAATGCAGGCACAACTTGTCTCAAAAGCACTGTTACCACCCATGTTACACTATGCAGTGGCTTTCTCGTACCTGGAAAAGAGAGTGATCAAGGTAACATGTGTACCCCGCTGGGGTCCGAGGGGAACACAGAGACCTGTACATAAGGGTGTATGTTTGCTCTGAGGGGAACAAACCTACACTAAGAGGCCTTGAACTAGGCTTTTTCCTGTGTACCCTGAAAGTCTTCTGTTAATGTCTTCACAGAGGCCCCTTTTGTTAGAACGGTAGAAAATAAATTATATATATCAATGTACACACACACACACACACACACACACACACACACACACACACACACACACACACACACTATATAAGAAGTATGCTTCTGCCATAAGCAGCACCTATTATGCTGCCTACTCATTTCAGGGGCTGAGAAGGGTGAAATTTTATACTTTTACAAGTTATCCTATTAAGTGCTAACATCGCACCATCTGAATAACTCCACAGTGGCAGTGTCTCTGCAATGGGTAAAGGGGAAATACAGCTTTGCAGAGGTGCAACATAAAAATATTTGCACATTCTGTTTAGTGTCATTTGTATTTTGCTGTATTTATAGTCTATGAATAGAGCTGGGAGTATTACAGCCAAATCCTTCTGCTGCATGGTGTGGTCAGTGAGAGTGGGAATACGCGAGGCCAAATTCTGCAGGTGAAACATGCTACCCAAATTACTTTGGCATCATGTATATTATTGGCACTCACACTGCATAGAAGCTTTATAGGCTAAGTGATATTCATTCTTGCCCAGAATTGTGATGCTTTATTTTCATGTAAACCAATGTGGGTTGATCCACATGCTTTCTCTATCTGCTTAGTACACAATCCTCTTGGAATTCAGATCACATAAGCTTTGATGAAGACTGGAGAATGAAAGAAGCTGGGGTTTTTTTTCAGAGAGATGGACTGGTGAAGAGCCTTCTCCCATCCTTTGTTAATCACGTCAGCAAATACCACTAGTTATGGGGAAAGTAACAAATTTCTAGTCATTGTTTCATTTGAATAATTTATATTTGAAAACAAATATAAACAATGAAAATAAGGCCATTCTGTAGACTGAAGCTTATTGTATAATAACATGGAGAGAGAAGAGAGGGACATACTACTTCCTCAGCTAAGGTAACAATAGAATTTTTTGCAGACTCTATGGATTAGTGCACCTAGTGGCCAGAAAGACACAACCAACTTTAATATACAAACTGTTATATCCCCAATCTATCAGCAGCAGAAAAAAAAGATGGTCAAATGTATACGGAATTTACACTAATGCATTTTCCACTAAAATGCCTGTACAGAAGGGTGTAAACGTCACAGCATAACCACAAGGTGGGTACACACTAGGCAATGTGCTCTATGAGCGACGTCGCCTAGTGTGTTCCCTTCCCTGCAGGGGCGGTCGACGGAAGTGCGTACACACTGAGCGATATGCAAACGATATCGCTCAGTGAAGTCATCCTTTGGACATCAGTCTAAATTGAGCTGCATGCACGGCCGACAGAGATGGTCGTTAAGGACCCGCATCGCTTATCGTTCGGCAGTGTACATACTAGTTAATACGGTAAACAACGTTGCTCAGGGAGAGTAAGACGAGCGACATCGTTTACTTTATCGGTAAGTGTGTATGCACCTACACGCTGAGATAATAGGATTTCTGCTGCGGGGTACACTGGGCTCCACAGGAAATAACATCGGGGGTGTAGAGTAGGATCTTGATCCGAGGCACCAAGAGGCTCAAAGCTTTGACTGTTTCCAGAATGCTTAGCGCCGCCTCCTCTATAACCCCGCCTCCGAGCACAGGAGCTCAGTTTTGCAGTTGTGCCATGCAGTGCAGGCATATAATAGGTGGGCTGCTCCAGCAGCCCTCAGAAGAGCTTTTTTAAGTAAAATCTGAAGACTTCAAGGGCTGCAGCAGAGACACTGTGTGTGTGAGATGTTAGTCAGACATCTCCTGCTGCAGCTCCATCACCTCCCCCAGCGGCGCTGTATACTCCCGCACCCTGGTTGCCGGGTACTTACAGCGGAGGCTCCGGTTTGCTCCTGTAAGTCACACACCCCGCCGCAGCTCTCCAGGATCGCATGGCCGCACTTTGGCGGGACCCGCTGGACCAGGCGGGACCCGCAGGTAATTGCAATCCGGCGCGCCCGGTGGGAGGCGGGCCGTGCGCGCTGGCGTGGACACTGTCGTAGTACAGGGACCCCACTAGACCACCAAGGCAAGGGCACAGGTCGGTTTTACTAAAAACCGTTTATTGCATAGCCCACAGTACCAGGTGGTGAAGCCCAGCAAGGGGATAAGGCTTTGACCTGTAGCTCCTCCCCCAGCCCCAGGGTGCCATTTAAAGTAAATGTTCCCGCCCTGGAGCTGCATCTCTCTCTCCCTCACTCCCTGTCAGCGTTTGGGCGCCATTACCTCAAGCTGAGCTGATCCTGGGACTGTTTGGGCAAATCCTCGTCTGTCACTGAGCTGGTGGATTCAAGACCAACGACTGAGCAGGTGTCATCCCTTCTGGATCTCCAACTGGGTCCTTCTGACAACGGATGCAAGTCTGAGAGGTTAGGGAGCGGTGTTGGAGCAACATTCTCTTCAGGGTCGGTGGACCAAGGAGGAGTCTCTCCTCCCGATAAACATTCTGGAACTGCGGGCGGTGTTCAATGCTCTGAACTTGGCATAGCATTTAATACAGAACAGACATGTTCAAGTAGTCGGACAACGCCACCACGGTGGCGTACATAAATCATCAAGGCGGCACTCGAAGCCGCATGGCAATGAGGGAAGTATCCAGAATTCTTCAGTGGGCAGAACGCCATCTGCCAGCCATATCGGCAGTGTTCATCCCGGGAGTCCTAAACTGGGAAGCGGATTTCCTCAGTTGTCAGGACGTACACGCCGGAGAGTGGAGCCTCCATCCAGAAGTATTTCAAATCCTAGTGGACAAGTGGGGCCTCCCAGATGTGGAACTGATGGCGTCTCGACAAATCACAAGGTTCCGGTCCTCGGAGCAAGGTCAAGGGATCCTCAAGCAGCGTTCGTAGACGCTCTGGCAATTCCATGGAACTTTCGTCTGCCGTACATGTTCCCTCCGGTGTCACTCCTGCCCAGAGTAATAAGAAAGTTCAAGCAAGGAGGAGGAATCCTACTTCTGATCGCTCAAGCGTGCCCCAGACAGCATTGGTTCTCAGACCTCCAGCGTCTCTCGTTGGAGCATCCTCTTCTGCTTCCACAACGACCAGACCTCCTCGTTCAGGGCCCTTGTGTTTACCAGGATTTGGACCGTCTGGCTTTGAAGGCGTGGCTCTTGAAGCTTCCGTACTAAGGGCCAAAGGTTTATCTGAGGCGGTCATTCAGACTATGTTGAAGGCCCATAAGCCGGTTTCTGCTCGGATTTACCATAGGGTCTGGAATGCTTATTTTGCTTGGTGCGCATCTAATAATCATGACATTTACAAGTTTAGTAAGGCCAAACTTTTGGCCTTTCTGCAACAGGGTCTGGACTTAGGCCTCCATCAAGGTTCATATTTCTGCCTTGTCGGTTTGGTTTCAGAGAAAAATTGCCACTCTGTCTGATGTCCATACGTTCACTCAGGGTGTGTTACGGATTCAACCTCCTTACATCCCGCCTGTGGCTCCTTGGGATTTGTCGGTGGTTTTGAAGGCTTTCCAAGAGTCTCCTTTTGAGCCTGTTGAATCTGCAGACCTTAAGTGGCTTTCCCTTAAGGTATTGTTTCTGCTGGCTATTGCCTCTGCTAGATGGGTGTCGGATTATGGGGGCCTTGTCGTGTAGGTCCCCATATCTGATTTTTCACTGTGACGGGGCGGTTCTTAGAACACGTCCTGGGTACCTACCTAATGTGGTGTCTTCTTTCCACCTTAATCAGGAGATTGTGGTTCTGGCCTTTGTCTCTCCTGAATTGTCTTCCAAAGAGCAGTCTTTGGATGTGGTACGGGCTCTCCGTATCTATGTGAAGAGGACAGCTCCTATCAGGAAGTCTGATTCTCTCTTTGTACTGTTTGGTTTTCACAAACGTGGCTGGCCTGCTCACAAGCAGACCCTGGCCAAATGGATTAGAATGGTGATTGCACATGCTTATGTACAGGCTGGCCTTCCAGCTCCTGCTACCATCAAGGCCCATTCTACTCGGTCTGTTGGACCTTCTTGGGCTGCCCGTCATGGTGCGACCCTTGAACAAATGTGCAAGGCGGCTACGTGGTCCTCGGTAAACACGTTCATAAGATTCTATGCCTTTGATACATCCGCCTCCCAGGATGCTTCCTTTGGACGCCAGGATCTTGTGCCCGCTACAGTGCGTCCCCTCCCATGAGGAACTGCTTTAGGACAACCCCGATGTTATTCCCTGTGGAGCCCAGTGTACCCAGCAGCAGAAAACGAGATTTATGGTAAGAACTTACCGTTGTTATATCTTTCTGCGAGGTACACTGGGCTTCACATGGCGCCCACCCTGACGCACTTAGCTTCTTTGGTTTTGTATGGCATTAGCCGCTGACACCTTCTCCTGTCGTGAGAATGTGGTGTATGTGGTACTAACGGTTGTCGTCTCTTTTTTTTACCTGCTACTGCATTGGATTGGTTAACAAAACTGAGCTCCTGTGCACGGAGGCGGGGTTATAGATGAGGCGGCGCTAAGCATTCTGGGAACAGTCAAAGCTTTTAGCCTGTTGGTGCCTCGGATCAAGATCCTACTCTACACCCCCAATGTTATTCCCTGTGGAGCCCAGTGTACCTCGCAGAAAGATTTAACAACGGTAAGTTCTTACAATAAATCTCGTTTTTAATAACCTACTGGTAAATCCTTTTCCGTAGAGGATGCTGGGGTCCACATTAGTACCATGGGGTATAGACGGGTCCACCAGGTGCCATAGGCACTTCAAGAGTTTGAGAGTGTGGGCTGGCTCCTCCCTCTATGCCCCTCCTACCAGACTCCGTTTAGAAACTGTGCCCGAGGAGACGGACATCTTCGAGAGAAGGATTGCACAGATAGTGGCGAGATTCACACCAGCTCACACAACAAGGCAAACCAAGCTAACTAGCTTGAAACTCTGCAACAGCTGAAAAACATTACTTAACCAAGTAACAACACAGTACAAAACTAAAAACAAAGTCGTACTGAATCAAGTAAACACTGCAGGATAACAAAGCGCTGGGCAGGCGCCCGGCATCCTCTACAGACTACGAGAAAAGGATTTACCGGTAGGTAATTAAAATCATATTTTCTCTTACGTCCTAGAGCAGGCCTGGCCAACCTGTGGCTCTCCAGCTGTTGTAAAACTACAAGTCCCATCATGCCTTGCCACAGTTTTGCTCTTAGGGAATGCTAAAACTATGGCAGGGCATGCTGGGATGTGTAGTTTCACAACATCTGGAGAGCCACAGGTTGGCCAGGCCTGTCCTAGAGGATGCTGGGGTCCACATTAGTACCATGGGGATGTACCAAAGCTCCCAGAACGGGAGGGAGAGCACGGAGGCCAAAGTATAGAACTTGTAGAACTTAGCAAACATGTTCAACCCTGACCAAGTAGCCTCTCAGCAAAGTTGTAAAGTTGAGACACCCCGGGCAGCTGCCCAGGAAGAACCCACCTTACGAGTAGAGTGGGCCTTAACCGATTTTAGACACAGCAATCCTGCCGTAGAATACGCATGCTGGATAGTGAACCTGATCCAGTGAGAAATCGTCTGCTTAGAAGCAGGACCCCCAAGTTTCTTGGGATCATACAGGACAAACAGAGAGTCCGATTTTCTGTGACAAGTAGTCCTCTAAACATAGATTTTTAAAGCCCTCACAACATCCAAGGACTTAGAAGTAATTGAGGAGTCAGTAACCACTGGCACCACAATAGGTTGGTTGATATGAAAAGCCGACACAACCTTTGGAGAAACTGCTGACGCGTCCTGAGCTCAGCTCTATCTTCATGGAAGATCAAGTAGGGGCTCTTACACGACAAAGACCAACTCCGACACATGTCTAGCAGAAGCTAAGGCCAACAAAGTTACAGCCTTCCATGTGAGAAACTTGACCTCAACCTCCTGTAGAAGCTCGAACCAAGCCAACTGGAGGAACTGCAACACCACATTAAGATCCCAGGGTGCCGTAGGTGGCACAAAGGGAGGTTGGATGTGCATGACCCCTTTCAAGAAAGTCTGAACCTCAGGGAGGGAAGCTAGCTGTTTCTGGAAAACAAAAATGGATAGGGCCGAAATCTGGACCTTTACGGATCCCAACCTCAGGCTCATATCCACACCTGCTTGCAGGAAGAGGAGAAACCGTCCCAATTGAAACTCCACCGTAGGAAACTTCTTGAACTCACACCAAGAGACATACTTTTTCCAAATGTGATGGTAATGTTTAGACGTTACTCCTTTCCTAGCCTGTATCAGGGTAGGAATAACCTTGTTCGGAATGCCTTTCCGAGCTAATATCTGGCGTTCAACCTCCATGCTGTCAAACGTAGCCGCGGTCAGGGCCGGATTAACAATGGGGCGGATGGAGCTGCAGCTCCAGGCCTCCCATTGAAAATAGGCCCACAGGATCTCCTGCAATGCAGCCAGTGTTAACAGTAAAAAAAAACACTGGCTGCATAGCGTTGTCCCCACAGAGACCTGCACTTACCCCTCCACTGGTCCGGCTGCCGTGATCGGAGCTCAACCCCGATCAGGCAGCGTATGGTAACAGCACCCCGCGCAGCCAGTATCCCTGATGCTGCAGCCTCTGCTGTTGCTCGGTGGCTGGGCTCAGTGGGCTGTGCTGCTGGGCAGCACTTCCCGATACTGCAAGCTCCGCCCACTACATGACATCGGGTAGGGGGCGGGGCCAGGACTCGACACTGCTGCCAGCCATGCATGTCACACATACTGAGCAGAGGCAGGAAAAGGTAAGAGAGAGAGAATTAACATGGGAGGGAAAGTGAAAGGGGGAATGTAAGGAATGAGTGTAGCTGAGGAACAGTAATGCACCTGAGATAGACAGGTAGGTGATTAAGTTATGTTAGAAAAGTAAAGAAAGATACTGTGAGAGATTAGAAAAGAAGACAAGCATGTGATATCAGAGATTCAGTGATAGGCAGTTTTTACCCTGTTTTTAAAAATGATTGGGCCCTGCAGGACGTGCTGTGCAGTCAGTCTCTCACCACTGGCAGCGATCTTATCCAATCGCTGCCTGAGACCAACGTCCTCCCCTCTCTGCCCACCAACGCACAGCATAACGCTCTACAATTTAAATCAGGTGTGCGTCGGGGGAGAGCTTGCTTCCCTTTGTCCCACACACCATCTGTATCTGACCCGCACTGTATCCCACCCACACTGTGTCCTACCCGCACTGTATCCCACTCGCACTGTATCCCACCCACACTGTATCCCACCCGCACTGTATCCCACCCGCACTGTGTCCTACCCACACTGTGTCCCACCTGCACTGTATCCATCCCACACTGTATCCATCCCACATTGTATCCCACCCGCACTGTATCCATCCCGCACTGTATCCATCCCACACTGTATCCATCCCACACTGTATCCCACCCACACTGTATCCCACCCACACTGTATCCCACCCACACTGTATCCCACCCACACTGTATCCCACCCACACTGTATCCCACCCACACTGTATCCGTCCCACACTGTATCCGTCCCACACTGTATCCGTCCCACACTGTATCCGTCCCGCACTGTATCCGTCCCGCACTGTATCCCACCCGCACTGTATCCCACCCGCACTGTATCCCACCCGCACTGTATCCCACCCGCACTGTATCCATCCCACACTGTATCCATCCCACACTGTATCCATCCCACACTGTATCCATCCCACACTGTATCCATCCCACACTGTATCCCACCCGCACTGTATCCATCCCACACTGTATCCCACCCACACTGTATCCCTCCCGCACTGTACCCGTTCCGCACTGTATCCGTCCCGCACTGTATCCGTCCCACACTGTATGGCAGATGATGCAGGAAGAGCTGCTCAAGAGGCTGTTGTGAACGTGAATGCGCAGGTGCAGCAGGTCAGTGTACCCATCCAGTGTCTGCCCCTTCTCCAGCTCAGTGTCCCCACCATTACTGATCCCCATCCCAGTGTCTCCCTGCCTTCCCTCCCCAAACAGCCCACTGCACCCATCCCAGGACCCTCCCACCTAGAACCCTCAGTCCAGTCCAGTGGCAGGCTGGCCAGGGGGGCAGAGTGCCAGGTGCCCCCTGGGCTGTGCTATCGCCACGGGACGCAGCCTACTCCATTGCAAAAGGGCACAGGTGGTCCAGTGTGCGCGGCGGCAGCCATGTGGGCTCTCTTACTGTGTGTCCTCCAGGGCTACGGAAGCCCTGTAGGACACAATTAAAAGATACACAATCTGTGATACGGATGTACGCTGCTGTGCATAGGCGGCCATATCACACGAGGGGACTGTTTGCTATGGCTCTGTGCACTGTACAGCAAGTGGCGTGGGGCGGCGGCAGCAGGAGTGAGGCACTGACTGTGCTCAGTATATTAGTGACACAGCCACCATCCTGCTAGCAGCCTTGTCACCCTGACCCACCCTTCACAGATTACATAGGTGACCATGCCCCCATTGCTCATTAATACGCCCCCAGCAGGGTTAGGGGTAGTGTGTGTGGGGAGCAGGTGCAGGGTAGGGAGTGGTGTAGTGTGTACGGGGCGCGGGTGCAGGGTTAGGGGTAGTGTAGTGTGTACGGGGAGCGGGTGCAGAGTTAGGGGTAGTGTGTACGGGGAGCTGGTGCAGGGTTAGGGGTAGTGTAGTGTGTATGGGGAGCGGGTGCAGGATTAGGGGTAGTATAGTGTGTACGGGGAGCGGATGCAGAGTTAGGGGTAGTGTAATGTGTACGGGGAGCGGGTGCTGGGTTAGCGGCAGTATAGTGTGTGTGGGGAGCGGGTGTAGGGTTAGCGGTAGTATAGTGTGTGCGGGGAGCAGGTGTAGGGTTAGCGTTAGTGTAGTATGTACGGGGAGCGGGTATAGGGTTTGCGGTAGTATAGTGTGTGCGGGGAGCGAGTGCAGGATTAGGGGTAGTGTAGTGTGTGCAGGGAGCGGATTAGGGGTAGTGTATTGTGTGCGGGGAGCGGGTGCAGGGTTAGTATAGTGTGTACGGGGAGCGGGTGCAGGGTTAGCGGTAGTATGGTGTGTGCGGGGAGCGGGTGTAGGGTTAGGGGTAGTATAGTGTGTACGGGGAGCGGGTGTAGGATTAGGGGTAGTGTAGTGTGTGCGGGTAGTGGGTGCAGGTTTAGCGGTAGTATAGTGTGCGGGGAGCGGGTGCTAGAAGTAGTGTAGTGTGTACGGGGAGCGGGTGCAGGTTTAGCGGTAGTGTAGTGTGTACGGGGAGCGGGTGCAGGTTTAGGGGTAATGTAGTGTGTACGGGGAGCGGGTGCAGGATTAGGGGTAGTGTAGTGTGTGCGGTGAGCGGGTGCAGGGTTAGCGGTAGTGTAATGTAGTGTGTACGGGGAGCGGGTGCTGGGTTAGCGGTAGTGTAGTGTGTACGGGGAGTGAGTGCTGGGTTAGCGGTAGTATAATGTGCGCTGGGTGCAGGTGTAGGGTTAGCGGTAGTGTGTATGGGGAGCTGGTACAGGGTTAGAGGTAGTGTAGTGTGTGTGTGGGGAGTGGGTGCAGGGTTAGTGGTAGTGTAGTGTGTACGGGGAGCGGGTGCTGGGTTAGCGGTAGTATAGTGTGAGCGGGGTGCAGGGGTAGGGTTAGCGGTGGTGTAGTGTGTATGGGGAGCGGGTGCAGGATTAGGGGTAGTGTAGTGTGTACGGGGAGCGGGTGTAGGGTTAGGGGTAGTGTACTGTGTACGGGGAGCGGGTGCAGGGTTAGAGGTAATGTAGTGTGTACGGGGAGCAGCTGCAGGATTAGGGGTAGTGTAGTGTGTACGGGGAGCGGGTGTTGGGTTAGCGTTAGTGTAGTATGTACGGGGAGCGGGTATAGGGTTTGCGGTAGTATAGTGTGTGCGGGGAGCGAGTGCAGGATTAGGGGTAGTGTAGTGTGTGCGGGGAGCGGATTAGGGGTAGTGTTTTGTGTGCGGGGAGCGGGTGCAGGGTTAGGGGTAGTATAGTGTGTACGGGGAGCGGGTGCAGGGTTAGCGGTAGTATGGTGTGTGCGGGGAGCGGGTGCAGGGTTAGGGGTAGTATAGTGTGTACGGGGAGCGGGTGTAGGATTAGGGGTAGTGTAGTGTGTGCGGGTAGTGGGTGCAGGTTTAGCGGTAGTATAGTGTGCGGGGAGCGGGTGCTAGAAGTAGGACACAATTAAAAGATACACAATCTGTGATACGGATGTACGCTGCTGTGCATAGGCGGCCATATCACACGAGGGGACTGTTTGCTATGGCTCTGTGCACTGTACAGCAAGTGGCGTGGGGCGGCGGCAGCAGGAGTGAGGCACTGACTGTGCTCAGTATATTAGTGACACAGCCACCATCCTGCTAGCAGCCTTGTCACCCTGACCCACCCTTCACAGATTACATAGGTGACCATGCCCCCATTGCTCATTAATACGCCCCCAGCAGGGTTAGGGGTAGTGTGTGTGGGGAGCAGGTGCAGGGTAGGGAGTGGTGTAGTGTGTACGGGGCGCGGGTGCAGGGTTAGGGGTAGTGTAGTGTGTACGGGGAGCGGGTGCAGAGTTAGGGGTAGTGTGTACGGGGAGCTGGTGCAGGGTTAGGGGTAGTGTAGTGTGTATGGGGAGCGGGTGCAGGATTAGGGGTAGTATAGTGTGTACGGGGAGCGGATGCAGAGTTAGGGGTAGTGTAATGTGTACGGGGAGCGGGTGCTGGGTCAGCGGCAGTATAGTGTGTGTGGGGAGCGGGTGTAGGGTTAGCGGTAGTATAGTGTGTGCGGGGAGCAGGTGTAGGGTTAGCGTTAGTGTAGTATGTACGGGGAGCGGGTATAGGGTTTGCGGTAGTATAGTGTGTGCGGGGAGCGAGTGCAGGATTAGGGGTAGTGTAGTGTGTGCGGGGAGCGGATTAGGGGTAGTGTATTGTGTGCGGGGAGCGGGTGCAGGGTTAGTATAGTGTGTACGGGGAGCGGGTGCAGGGTTAGCGGTAGTATGGTGTGTGCGGGGAGCGGGTGTAGGGTTAGGGGTAGTATAGTGTGTACGGGGAGCGGGTGTAGGATTAGGGGTAGTATAGTGTGTACGGGGAGCGGGTGTAGGATTAGGGGTAGTGTAGTGTGTGCGGGTAGTGGGTGCAGGTTTAGCGGTAGTATAGTGTGCGGGGAGCGGGTGCTAGAAGTAGTGTAGTGTGTACGGGGAGCGGGTGCAGGTTTAGCGGTAGTGTAGTGTGTACGGGGAGCGGGTGCAGGTTTAGGGGTAATGTAGTGTGTACGGGGAGCGGGTGCAGGATTAGGGGTAGTGTAGTGTGTGCGGTGAGCGGGTGCAGGGTTAGCGGTAGTGTAATGTAGTGTGTACGGGGAGCGGGTGCTGGGTTAGCGGTAGTGTAGTGTGTACGGGGAGTGAGTGCTGGGTTAGCGGTAGTATAATGTGCGCTGGGTGCAGGTGTAGGGTTAGCGGTAGTGTGTATGGGGAGCTGGTACAGGGTTAGAGGTAGTGTAGTGTGTGTGTGGGGAGTGGGTGCAGGGTTAGTGGTAGTGTAGTGTGTACGGGGAGCGGGTGCTGGGTTAGCGGTAGTATAGTGTGAGCACGGTGCAGGGGTAGGGTTAGCGGTGGTGTAGTGTGTATGGGGAGCGGGTGCAGGATTAGGGGTAGTGTAGTATGTACCGGGAGCGGGTGTAGGGTTAGGGGTAGTGTACTGTGTACGGGGAGCGGGTGCAGGGTTAGAGGTAATGTAGTGTGTACGGGGAGCAGCTGCAGGTTTAGGGGTAGTGTAGTGTGTACGGGGAGCGGGTGTTGGGTTAGCGTTAGTGTAGTATGTACGGGGAGCGGGTATAGGGTTTGCGGTAGTATAGTGTGTGCGGGGAGCGAGTGCAGGATTAGGGGTAGTGTAGTGTGTGCGGGGAGCGGATTAGGGGTAGTGTTTTGTGTGCGGGGAGCGGGTGCAGGGTTAGGGGTAGTATAGTGTGTACGGGGAGCGGGTGCAGGGTTAGCGGTAGTATGGTGTGTGCGGGGAGCGGGTGTAGGGTTAGGGGTAGTATAGTGTGTACGGGGAGCGGGTGTAGGATTAGGGGTAGTGTAGTGTGTGCGGGTAGTGGGTGCAGGTTTAGCGGTAGTATAGTGTGCGGGGAGCGGGTGCTAGAAGTAGTGTAGTGTGTACGGGGAGCGGGTGCAGGTTTAGCGGTAGTGTAGTGTGTACGGGGAGTGGGTGCAGGTTTAGGGGTAATGTAGTGTGTACGGGGAGCGGGTGCAGGATTAGGGGTAGTGTAGTGTGTGCGGTGAGCGGGTGCAGGGTTAGCGGTAGTGTAATGTAGTGTGTATGGGGAGCGGGTGCTGGGTTAGCGGTAGTGTAGTGTGTACGGGGAGTGAGTGCTGGGTTAGCGGTAGTATAATGTGCACGGGGTGCAGGTGTAGGGTTAGCGGTAGTGTGTATGGGGAGCTGGTACAGGGTTAGAGGTAGTGTAGTGTGTGTGTGGGGAGTGGGTGCAGGGTTAGTGGTAGTGTAGTGTGTACGGGGAGCGGGTGCTGGGTTAGCGGTAGTATAGTGTGAGCGGGGTGCAGGGGTAGGGTTAGCGGTAGTGTAGTGTGTATGGGGAGCGGGTGCAGGATTAGGGGTAGTGTAGTGTGTACGGGGAGCGGGTGTAGGGTTAGGGGTAGTGTACTGTGTACGGGGAGCGGGTGCAGGGTTAGAGGTAATGTAGTGTGTACGGGGAGCAGCTGCAGGATTAGGGGTAGTGTAGTGTGTACGGGGAGCGGGTGTAGGGTTAGGGGTAGTGTACGGGGAGCGGGTGCAGGGTTAGAGGTAATGTAGTGTGTACGGGGAGCGGCTGCAGGATTAGGGGTAGTGTAGTGTGTACGGGGAGCGGGTGCAGGGTTAGGGGTAGTATAGTGTGTACGGGGAGCAGGATTAGGGGTAGTGTAGTGTGTACGGGGAGCGGGTGCAGGGTTAGGTGTAGTATAGTGTGTACGGGGAGCGGGTGCAGGATTAGGGGTGGGGTAGTGTAGTGTGTACGGGGAGCGGGTGCAGGATTAGGGGTAGTGTAGCGTGTACGGGGAGCGATTGCAGGGTTAGGGGTAGTATAGTGTGTATGGGGAGCGGGTGCAGGATTAGGGGTAGAGTAGTGTGTACGGGGAGCGGATGCAGGGTTAGGGGTAGTATAGTGTGTACGGGGAGCAGGTGCAGGATTAGGGGTAGTGTAGTGTGTACCGGGAGCGGGTGCAGGTTTAGGGGTAGTATAGTGTGTACGGGGAGCGGGTGCAGGATTAGGGGTAGTATAGTGTGTACGGGGAGCGGGTGCTGGGTTAGGGGTAGTGTAGTGTGTACGGGGAGTGGGTGCAGGGTTAGGGGTAGTATAGTGTGTACGGGGAGCTGGTGCAGGGTTAGGGGTAGTATAGTGTGTACGGGGAGCTGGTGCAGGGTTAGGGGTAGTGTAGTATGTGCGGGGAGCGGGTGTGACTAATGAAGCTAATTGGAAACTTCAAATTATATTCTGTCTGTTTTTGTTTCGTTTTTTGTATCCTGGTTTTTACCATATTCGTCAATGCATATTTTATTTTTTTTACATGGGAGTGGCATGTTAAAAGAAACTGAAAATGCATATTAGAAAAAACCATAGCAGTACATGCTCATTAATGAGTTTAGTCATAGGATAGTATTTTGTAAATGTTCTGGGGAAAAAATTTCCATGTGGATTGGACTGCCACCACTAGCAGGTCTAACGATGGTGTGATGGTTAGCTTTGCTGCCTTACAGCACTAAAGTCATGGGTTTGATTCGAACCATGTCCCTAACTGCGTGGAGTTTGTATATTCTCCCCATACTGGCGTGGGTTTCCTCCCACAATCCAAATACCGTATATACCGGTACGTTAGCTCGCAGCATAAAAATAAACCATAGTTAGGTAGGTGGGTAGCTATGCCCTCCATGGTGCTAGCCACACCACACCCCCATATCGGTAGTCACACCCCCACCACGCTGGTCACACCCCCTGCAGCGGCGCACAATAGGCCCTTCATAAATTACAGCTCCAGGCCCATGAGGACCTTAATCTGGCACTGGCCGCGGTAAGTCTTGATAAGCGAACGGCCCCTGTTGCAGTAGGTCCTTCCGAAGAGGAAGAGGCCTCGGATCTTCCAGCAGAAGATCCGCGTACCAAGCCCTTCTTGGCCAGTCCGGAGCAATGAAGATTGCCTGAACTCTTGTTCTCCTTATGAATTTTAGAACTCTTGGAATGAGTGGAAGTGGAGGAAACATGTACACCGACTTGAACACCCACAGAGACACCAGGGCGTCCACTGCCACGGCTTGCGGGTCCCTTGACCTGGAACAATACCTCCAAAGCTTCTTGTTGAGGCGGGAGGCCATCATGTCTATTTGAGGTACACCCCAAAGAGCCATCACCTCCGTGAACACCTCCGGATGGAAGCCCCACTCTCCTGGATGGAGATCGTGTCTGCTGAGTAAGTCCGCTTCCCAGTTGTCTACACCCGGAATGAAGATTGCTGACAACGCCAACGCATGTTTTTCTGCCCATAGTAGGACTCTTGTTACCTCTGACATTGCAGCTCTGCTCTTCATTCCGCCCTGTCGGTTTATGTAGGCCACCGTCGTTACATTGTCCGACTGTACTTGAATGGCTCGATCTCGCAGAAGATGAGCCGCTTGGAGAAGACCATTGTAGACGGATCTTAGTTCCAGAATGTTTATTGGAAGACTGGATTCCAGGCTTGTCCACCTTCCTTGGAAGGTTACCCCCTGAGTGATAGCGCCCTAGCCCCTGCGACTTGCATACGTGGTTAGGAGGATCCAATCCTGAATCCCGAACCTGCGGCCTTCCAGAAGGTGAAGTAATTGTATCCACCATAGGAGTGAAATCCTTGCTTTCGGCGACAGACGTATCCTCTGGTGCATGTGGAGATGAGAACCCGACCACTTGTCCAGGAGATCCAGTTGGAAGGACCGAGCATGAAACCTTCCGTACTGTAGAGCCTAGTAAGAGGCAACCATCTTCCCCAGAAGGTGAATGCACTGGTGAACCGATACCCGGGTGGGTGTCAGGACGTACAGGACCATTGTTTGAATCCCCAATGCTTTCTCCTCTGGTAGAAACACCCTCTGTACTTCCGTGTCGAGGATCATTCCCAGAAAAGACAATCTCCTTGTCGGCTCCCGCTGCCTGCGGAGGAGAACCATCACCTCTGCCATCACCTTGGTGAACACCCTCGGTGCTGTGGAGAGGCCGAATGGTAGTGCCTGGAACTGAAAGTGACTGTCTAACAGTGCGAATCGGAGATAAGCCTGATGCGGCAGCCAAATCGGAATGTGGAGGTACGCATCCTTGACATCCAGGGATACCAGGAACTCCCCCTCCTCCAGACCTGAGATCACGGCTCTCAAAGACTCCATTTTGAATTTGAACTCCCTCAGAAAGGGGTTTAGCAATTTCAAGTTCAAAATTGGCCTGACAGAACCAACCGGTTTCGGCACCATGAAAAGGTTCGAATAATAACCTTTGTTTTGCATCTGAGGTGGAACTGGGACAATGACCTGTGACTTTTCCAATTTTTGGATGGCTTCCTGTAGGACAACCCCTGTCTGCCAATAAAGCTGGCAAGCCTGATTTGAAGAAACGGTGAGGCGGGAGTTCTTGAAACTCCAGTCTGTACCCCTGGGACACAATATCCTGTACCCAGGGATCCAGAGCGGATGACACCCAGACGTGGCTGAAACGCCTGAGTCTCGCCCCCACCGGCCTCTCATCCAGGTTGTGCGGTCCACCATCATGCTGAGGATTTTGATGTACCAGAAGCAGGCTTCTGTTCTTGGGAACCTGCAGTAGCAGATTTTTTTTATTTTGAAGGTGTTAGAAGGCTTGGTCCTCTTTGTTTTAGCCGTTCCAAAGGACTGCGATGTAGAAGAAGAAAAAGGTTTCTTCGTAGCTGGCGAGGCTGAGGGAAGAAAAGGTGACTTACCTATGGTTGCCGTGGAAATCCACGCATCCAACGCCTCCCCAAATAGAGCCTGACCTGTGTAGGGTAGGTTCTCCACACCTCTCCTGGATTCCGTGTCGGCAGACCATTGGCGTAGCCAGAGTCCCCTGCGAGCCGAGACAGACATGGAAGATATCCCTGCAGCCATCGAACCCAGGTCTTTCATGGATTCCTACATAAATCCTGCAGAATCCTGTATATTACGTAAAAACAATTCAACGTCACTTTTATCCATTGTATCCAAGTCCTCAAGCCTGACCACTTTGCAATAGCTTTAGAAATCCATGCACAGGCAATAGTAGGTCGCAATATCGTCCCTGAAGCAGTGTATATGTATTTGAGCGTAGTGTCAATTTTGCGATCTGCCGGTTCTTTTAACGTGGTAGATCCCGGGACATGTAAAACCACCTTCTTTGACAATCTGGAAACAGATGCGTCCACTATGGGTGAGTTTTCCCATTTTTTTCCTGTCTTCCTCAGGAAAAGGAAAAGCAACCAGAACCTTTCTAGGGATCTGAAATTTTTTCTCCGGGTTTTCCCAGGATTTTTCAATATAGCGTTTAATTCTTTAGACGCTGGGAAGGTTAGTGAGGCTTTCTTATTATCCGTGAAGTAAGCCTCCTCAACCTGCTCAGGTGTTGTGTCAGCAATATTCAACACATCTCTGATGGCCTCAATCATCAACTGCACACCTTTTGCAAGAGATGTCGCCCCCCGCAGCACATCCCCATCACAGTCTGCCATGTCAGAATCGGTATCCGTGTCATCTTGTATAATCTGGCCAAGAACATGTTTTTGAGGATGTACACTAGAGGCCCCTGAAGGAACAGAACCGGACCAAATCGCCATAGAATTCTGTAAAACCTGAGTTGCAGTCTGTGCTACCCTAGTAGAAATCTGAGAAATCATACCCTTAAGAAAGGCTAACCGCTCAGGCTCCCTTGCAGGGATCTGTTATAAAACAGTATAATCCTGATTACATGGAATGGGTTCATCCTGAGAGGAATTATCCTCTGCAGCATATGACACAGAGTCCCTAGACATGGTTTTGGGAGACAGCAAACACTCTATACACACACAGGGAAAGGACAGACAGATACAGTTTCCCCCTAAGAATGCCAAGAGAGCCACAGAGATTGGAGCCAACCCACACACAGCGCTTTATTAGATAAAGGGAAGCCACTACTCAGCGCTTACTGCGCACCTTAACAGGCTACACAGCATTTACAGAGCCTTCCCCCTCCTATAACTCTCTGGTACCGTACAGGACAGCTGAATTTGATTTGGAGGGACAGCTCTCCCTGTCAGCGTCTCCACAGTGATCTGCAGGCAGGAAAAATGGCATTTTCTAAACGGAGTCTGGTAGGAGGGCATAGAGGGAGGAGCCAGCCCACACTCAGGGCCGGTTCTATGATTTGTGGCGCCCCGGGCAAAATATGGGGGGCGTGGCTTCGATTGGGGGCGTGGTCAGCGCGCTGAAAGAAAAAAATAAAAATAAATAAAAAATAAGAATTTACTTACCGATAATTCTATTTCTCGGAGTCCGTAGTGGATGCTGGGGTTCCTGAAAGGACCATGGGGGGATAGCGGCTCCGCAGGAGACAGGGCACAAAAAGTAAAGCTTTAGGATCAGGTGGTGTGCACTGGCTCCTCCCCCTATGACCCTCCTCCAAGCCTCAGTTAGGATACTGTGCCCGGACGAGCGTACACAATAAGGAAGGATTTTGAATCCCGGGTAAGACTCATACCAGCCACACCAATCACACTGTACAACCTGTGATCTGAACCCAGTTAACAGTATGATAACAGCGGAGCCTCTGAAAAGATGGCTCACAACAATAATAACCCGATTTTTGTAACTATGTACAAGTAATGCAGATAATCCGCACTTGGGATGGGCGCCCAGCATCCACTACGGACTCCGAGAAATAGAATTATCGGTAAGTAAATTCTTATTTTCTCTATCGTCCTAGTGGATGCTGGGGTTCCTGAAAGGACCATGGGGATTATACCAAAGCTCCCAAACGGGCGGGAGAGTGCGGATGACTCTGCAGCACCGAATGAGAGAACTCCAGGTCCTCCTTAGCCAGGGTATCAAATTTGTAGGATTTTACAAACGTGTTTGCCCCTGACTAAATAGCCGCTCGGCAAAGTTGTAAAGCCGAGACCCCTCGGGCAGCCGCCCAAGATGAGCCCACCTTCCTTGTGGAATGGGCATTTACATATTTTGGCTGTGGCAGGCCTGCCACAGAATGTGCAAGCTGAATTGTATTACACATCCAACTAGCAATAGTCTGCTTAGAAGCAAGAGCACCCAGTTTGTTGGGTGCATACAGGATAACAGCAAGTCAGTTTTCCTGACTCCAGCCGTCCTGGAACCTATACTTTCAGGGCCCTGACAACATCCAGCAACTTGGAGTCCTCCAAGTCCCCAGTAGGCGCAAGGCACCACAATAAGCTGGTTCAGGTGAAACACTGACACCACCTTAGGGAGAGAACTGGGGACGAGTCCGCAGCTCTGCCCTGTCCGAATGGACAAACAGATATGGGCTTTTTTGAGAAAAAAACCCACCAATTTGACACTCGCCTGGCCCAGGCCAGGGCCAAGAGCATGGTCACTTTTCATGTGAGATGCTTCAAATCCACAGATTTGACTGGTTTTAAACCAATGTGATTTGAGGAATCCCAGAACTACGTTGAGATCCCACAGTGCCACTGGAGGCACAAAAGGGGGTTGTATATGCAATACTCCCTTGACAAACTTCTGGACTTCAGGAACTGAAGCCAATTCTTTCTGGAAGAAAATCGACAGGGCCGAAATTTGAACCTTAATGGGCCCCAATTTGAGGCCCATAGACACTCCTGTTTGCAGGAAATGCAGGAATCGACCGAGTTGAAATTTCTTCGTGGGGCCTTCCTGGCCTCACACCACGCAACCTATTTTCGCCACATGGTGATAATGTTGTGCGGTCACCTCCTTCCTGGCTTTGACCAGGGTAGGAATGACCTCTTCCGGAATGCCTTTTTCCCTTAGGATCCGGCGTTCCACCGCCATGCCGTCAAACGCAGCTGCGGTAAGTCTTGGAACAGACATGGTACTTGCTGAAGCAAGTCCCTTCTTAGCGGCAGAGGCCATAAGTCCTCTGTGAGCATCTCTTGAAGTTCCGGGTACCAAGTCCTTCTTGGCCAATCCGGAGCCATGAGTATAGTTCTTACTCCTCTACGTCTTATAATTCTCAGTACCTTAGGTATGAGAAGCAGAGGAGGGAACACATACACCGACTGGTACACCCACAGTGTTACCAGAACGTCCACAGCTATTGCCTGAGGGTCTCTTGACCTGGCGCAATACCTGTCCCGTTTTTTGTTCAGACGGGACGCCATCATGTCCACCTTTGGTATTTCCCAACGGTTCACAATCATGTGGAAAAACTTCCCGATGAAGTTTCCACTCTCCCGGGTGGAGGTCGTGCCTGCTGAGGAAGTCTGCTTCCCAGTTTCCACTCCCGGAATGAAACACTGCTGACAGTGCTATCACATGATTTTCCGCCCAGCGAAAAGTCCTTGCAGTTTTTGCCATTGCCCTCCTGCTTCTTGTGCCGCCCTGTCTGTTTACGTGGGCGACTGCCGTGATGTTTTTCCCACTGGATCAATACCGGCTGACCTTGAAGCAGAGGTCTTGCTAAGCTTAGAGCATTATAAATTTACCCTTAGCTCCAGTATATTTATGTGGAGAAAAGTCTCCAGACTTGATCACACTCCCTGGAAATTTTTTCCTTGTGTGACTGCTCCCCAGCCTCTCGGGCTGGCCTCCGTGGTCACCAGCATCCAATCCTGAATGCCGAATCTGCGGCCCTCTAGAAGATGAGCACTCTGTAACCACCACAGGAGAGACACCCTTGTCCTTGGATATAGGGTTATCCGCTGATGCATCTGAAGATGCGATCCGGACCATTTGTCCAGCAGATCCCACTGAAAAGTTCTTGCGTGAAATCTGCCGAATGGAATTGCTTCGTAGGAAGCCACCATTTTTACCAGGACCCTTGTGCAATGATGCACTGACACTTTTCCTGGTTTTAGGAGGTTCTTGACTAGCTCGGATAACTCCCTGGCTTTCTCTTCCGGGAGAAACACCTTTTTCTGGACTGTGTCCAGAATCATCCCTAGGCACAGCAGACGTGTCGTCAGGATCAGCTGCGATTTTGGAATATTTAGAATCCATCCGTGCTGTTGTAGCAGTATCCGAGATAGTGCTACTCCGACCTCCAACTGTTCCCTGGACTTTGCCCTTATCAGGAGATCGTCCAAGTAAGGGGTAATTAAGATGCCTTTTCTTCGAAGAAGAATCATCATTTCGGCCATTACCTTGGTAAAGACCCGGGGTGCCGTGGACAATCCAAACGGCAGCGTCTGAAACTGACAGTGACAGTTCTATACCACGAACCTGAGGTACCCTTAGTGAGAAGGGCAAATTTTGGGACATAGAGGTAAGCATCCCTGATGTCCCGGGACACTATATAGTCCCCTTCTTCCTGGTTCGTTATCACTGCTCTGAGTGACTCCATCTTGATTTGAACCTTTGTAAGTGTTCAAATTTTTTTAGATTTAGAATAGGTCTCACCTAGCCTTCGGGCTTCAGTACCACAATATAGTGTGGAATAATACCCCTTTCCTTGTTGTAGGAGGGGTAATTTGATTATCACCTGCTGGGAATACAGCTTGTGAATTTTTTCCCATACTGCCTCCTTGTCGGAGGGATACCTTGGTAAAGCAGACTTCAGGAGCCTGCGAGGGGGAAACGTTTCGACATTCCAATCTGTACCCCTGGGATACTACTTGTAGGATCCAGGGGTCCTGTACGGTCCCAGCGTCATGCTGAGAGCTTGGCAGAAGCGGTGGAAGGCTTCTGTTCCTGGGAATGGGCTGCCTGCTGCAGTCTTCTTCCCTTTCCTCTATCCCTGGGCAAATATGACTCTTATAGGGACGAAAGGACTGAGGCTGAAAAGACGGTGTCTTTTTCTGCAGAGATGTGACTTAGGGTAAAAACGGTGGATTTTCCAGCAGTTGCCGTGGCCACCAGGTCCGATGGACCGACCCCAAATAACTCCTCTTCCTTTATACGGCAATACACCTTTGTGCCGTTTGGAATCTGCATCACCTGACCACTGTCGTGTCCATAAACATCTTCTGGCAGATATGGACATCGCACTTACTCTTGATGCCAGAGTGCAAATATCCCTCTGTGCATCTCGCATATATAGAAATGCATCCTTTAAATGCTCTATAGTCAATAAAATACTGTCCCTGTCAAGGGTATCAATATTTTTAGTCAGGGAATCCGACCAAGCCACCCCAGCTCTGCACATCCAGGCTGAGGCGATCGCTGGTCGCAGTATAACACCAGTATGTGTGTATATACTTTTATATGATATTTTCCAGCCTCCTGTCAGCTGGTTCCTTGAGGACGGCCCTATCTATAGACGGTACCGCCACTTGTTTTGATAAGCGTGTGAGCGCCTTATCCACCCTAAGGGGTGTTTCCCAACGCGCCCTAACTTCTGGCGGGAAAGGGTATACCGCCAATAATTTTCTATCGGGGGGAACCCACGCATCATCACACACTTCATTTAATTTATCTGATTCAGGAAAAACTACAGGTAGTTTTTTTCACATCCCACATAATACCCTCTTTTGTGGTACTTGTAGTATCAGAAATATGTAACACCTCCTTCATTGCCCTTAACGTGTGGCCCTAATAAGGAATACGTTTGTTTATTCACCGTCGACACTGGATTCAGTGTCCGTGTCTGTGTCTGTGTCGACCGACTAAGGTAAACGGGCGTTTTAAAACCCCTGACGGTGTTTTTGAGACGTCTGGACCGGTACTAATTGTTTGCCGGCCGTCTCATGTCGTCAACCGACCTTGCAGCGTGTTGACATTATCACGTAATTCCCTAAATAAGCCATCCATTCCGGTGTCGACTCCCTAGAGAGTGACATCACCATTACAGGCAATTGCTCCGCCTCCTCACCAACATCGTCCTCATACATGTCGACACACACGTACCGACACACAGCACACACACAGGGAATGCTCTGATAGAGGACAGGACCCACTAGCCCTTTGGAGAGACAGAGGGAGAGTTTGCCAGCACACACCAAAAAACGCTATAATTATATAGGGACAACCTTATATAAGTGTTTTCCCTTATAGCATCTTTTTATATATTTCTAACGCCAAATTAGTGCCCCCCCTCTCTGTTTTAACCCTGTTTCTGTAGTGCAGTGCAGGGGAGAGCCTGGGAGCCTTCCCTCCAGCCTTTCTGTGAGGGAAAATGGCGCTGTGTGCTGAGGAGATAGGCCCCGCCCCTTTTTCGGCGGGCTCGTCTCCCGCTCTTCAACGGATTCTGGCAGGGGTTAAATATCTCCATATAGCCCCCGGAGGCTATATGTGAGGTATTTTTTGCCAAAAAATAGGTTTACATTGCCTCCCAGGGCGCCCCCCTCCCAGCGCCCTGCACCCTCAGTGACTGCCGTGTGAAGTGTGCTGAGAGCAATGGCGCACAGCTGCAGTGCTGTGCGCTACCTTAAGAAGACTGAGGAGTCTTCTGCCGCCGATTCTGGACCTTCTTCTCTTTTCAGCATCTGCAAGGGGGCCGGCGGCGAGGCTCTGGTGACCATCCAGGCTGTACCTGTGATCGTCCCTCTGGAGCTAATGTCCAGTAGCCAAAGAAGCCAATCCATCCTGCACGCAGGTGAGTTCACTTCTTCTCCCCTAAGTCCCTCGTTGCAGTGATCCTGTTGCCAGCAGGACTCACTGTAAAATAAAAAACCTAAGCTAAACTTTTCTAAGCAGCTCTTTAGGAGAGCCACCTAGATTGCACCCTTCTCGGCCGGGCACAAAAATCTAACTGAGGCTTGGAGGAGGGTCATAGGGGGAGGAGCCAGTGCACACCACCTGATCCTAAAGCTTTACTTTTTGTGCCCTGTCTCCTGCGGAGCCGCTATCCCCCCATGGTCCTTTCAGGAACCCCAGCATCCACTAGGACGATAGAGAAAGTATACTTACCATCCCCGTTCCTGATCCAGACCCCCTCCGCCGGCGGCGCCGCTCTTCTCCTCTCCTCCTCTCTTCTGTTCTCTTCGATGTATGGGAGAGACGTTATTACGTCTCTCCCATAGAACAGCATAGACACTAGAGGTCAATTATGACCCCTAGTGTCTGTGCCACTATGCTGTGCGGTGCGCGATGACGTCATCGCACAGCAAAGGTCCTCTAGACGAAGGGAAACTAGACCGTAGCGTCTAGTTTCCCTTCATGAAGAGGACCTTTGCTGTGCGGTGCGCGATGACGTCATCGCGCACCGCACAACTAAGGTCCTCTCCATGAAGGGAAACTAGACGCTACGCGTCTGGTTCCCTTCAAAGCGGGGGGGCACAGCAGGGCACTACGGGGGGCACAGTGGCGGATCTTGCCCTGGTGCGGCGCCCTCCGGATGGCGCCGGCGCCCTCCGGATGGCGCCGGCGCCCTCCGGAAGGCGGCGCCCCGGGCAAAAGTACCGCTTGCCCGTGGCAAGAACCGCCACTGCCCACACTCTCATACTCTTAAAGTGCCAATGGCTCCTGGTGGACCCGTCTATACCCCATGGTACTAATGTGGACCCCAGCATCCTCTAGGACGTAAGAGAAACAGGATTAGAATATTAACCTTACAATAGTATTTCAACTTGACAAATATTAGTAAAGAATATAGTGTAGGCATGCTATGATACAAACAAACCAAGTCAATGGGAAATTAAATGCTGTTCAATAACAGCCTAGGCTAGGGATTTCTATATGCAAACCACAAACACAGGAAAAGATGAAGCTTTGTTGTAAAAACGTAATTTGTCCAGGACAAATAAAATATAGCAGCAGTATACACTCTTTCCACACTGGAGACCCGCATTACCTGGAAATTACAATAACGTATATCACCATCTTTATATTAGCACAGCAGTCACGTATCAAGTACTGAATTCCAATCTCTACCACATGCAAAAGAATATCTTTAATAATCATTATGGAGCCGCTCAGGGCTAGTAATATATATTATGTAATTTGTTACAAATATAAGAGAGAAGGGGGGTGAGAAGACACATGCAAGCCATGCTATCTGATCCCACCATCAGAGAAGACATATTGCTATAGAATATATGTCAGTATAAGCAGTACTTTCAGCGCTACCACTGTATCCATGCACATAACACATTTCCCAGAAGTGAGAAGACAGGAACACAGCTGCAAGTTGTAGTCCCAGAAAATGTAACCTTTATAATGAGGCCAGGATCACCATGCAAGAAATAGATCACCAACACTAGATAACCCTACAATAAAAAGATACAGTACAGGAAACAAACACTGCATAATCCTTGTTACAGGATGCAGCCCAGACATACACAGAAGCTGAACATTCCTGAATCCGCAGCACAAAGAGCTTACAGCAAATGCCTGCTGTTTATTACACGCTTACCAAAAAGGTCAAACATGGGATCCAGACACATCATACATGGGAATGCAAAACAAGATATCCATGATTGTATGTCATCCACACTTTACAAGCAGAACAGGCAACCGAAACATTTCAAACATTACCTTATAAAAAATAAAAAAAAGGGTCCATCCATAATAAACAGGTTGTAATTTAGGAATGTGGTCAGGATGCCAGTGCGCGGACCCCAGACATCACTTAGAATCCCAACACCAGAATCCCAACCACTGACATCCCTGCGGGAAAGGGAAGGTTAGGCACCCCAAGGAAAGATTAGGGTTAGGCTGCGGGGAAGGGAGGGTTAGGGGGGAAAGGGAGGAGGTTTTGCATTCTTACCCAACCCCTGTCGGGATGCTAAGCATCGGGATGCCGGTGTCGGGCTTATGACCGCTGGCATCCCAAACGCCGGCATCCCATATCACACCCCTCATTTATAATAAGATTTTACTCACCGGTAAATCTATTTCTCGTAGTCCGTAGTGGATGCTGGGAACTCCGTAAGGACCATGGGGAATAGACGGGCTCCGCAGTAGACTGGGCACTCTAAAAGAAAGATTAGGTACTATCTGGTGTGCACTGGCTCCTCCCACTATGACCCTCCTCCAGACCTCAGTTAGGATACTGTGCCCGGAAGAGCTGACACAATAAGGAAGGATTTTGAATCCCGGGTAAGACTCATACCAGCCACACCAATCACACCGTATAACTCGTGATACTACACCCAGTTAACAGTATGAAATATAACTGAGCCTCTCAACAGATGGCTCAACAATAACCCTTAGTTAGGCAATAACTACATACAAGTATTGCAGACAATCCGCACTTGGGATGGGCGCCCAGCATCCACTACGGACTACGAGAAATAGATTTACCGGTGAGTAAAATCTTATTTTCTCTGACGTCCTAGTGGATGCTGGGAACTCCGTAAGGACCATGGGGATTATACCAAAGCTCCCAAACGGGCGGGAGAGTGCGGATGACTCTGCAGCACCGAATGAGAGAACTCAAGGTCCTCCTCAGCCAGGGTATCAATTTTGTAGAATTTAGCAAACGTGTTTGCCCCTGACCAAGTTGCAGCTCGGCAAAATTGTAAAGCCGAGACCCCTCGGGCAGCCGCCCAAGATGAGCCCACTTTCCTCGTGGAATGGGCTTTTACTGATTTAGGATGCGGCAATCCAGCCGCAGAATGCTCCAGCTGAATTGTGCTACAAATTCAGCGAGCAATAGTCTGCTTAGAAGCAGGAGCACCTATTTTGTTGGGTGCCTACAGGATAAAAAGCGAGTCAGTTTTCCTGACTCCAGCCGTCCTGGAAATATAAATTTTTAAGGCCCTGACTACGTCCAGTAACTTGGAATCTTCCAAGTCCCTAGTAGCCGCAGGCACTACAATAGGTTGGTTCAAGTGAAAAGCTGATACCACCTTAGGGAGAAACTGGGGACGAGTCCTCAATTCTGCCCTATCCATATGGAAAATCAGATAAGGGCTTTTACATGACAAAGCCGCCAATTCTGACACACGCCTGGCCGAAGCCAAGGCCAATATCATGACCACTTTCCACGTGAGATATTTCAAATCCACAGTTTTAAGTGGCTCAAACCAATGTGATTTTAAGAAACTCAACACCACGTTGAGATCCCAAGGTGCCACAGGAGGCACAAAAGGGGGCTGAATATGTAGCACTCCCTTTACAAATGTCTGAACTCCAGGCAGTGAAGCCAGTTCTTTCTGGAAGAAAATCGACAGAGCCGAAATCTGGACCTTAATGGAACCCAATTTTAGGCCCATAGTCACCCCTGACTGTAGGAAGTGCAGAAAACGACCCAGCTGAAATTCCTCTGTTGGGGCCTTCCAGGCCTCACACCACGCAACATATTTTCGCCAAATACGGTGATAATGGTTTGCGGTTACTTCTTTCCTGGCTTTTATCAGCGTAGGAATGACTTCTTCCGGAATGCCCTTTTCCTTTAGGATCCGGAATTCAACCGCCATGCCGTCAAACGCAGCCACGGTAAGTCTTGGAACAGACAGGGCCCCTGCTGTAGCAGATCCTGTCTGAGCGGTAGAGGCCATGGGTCCTCTGATATCATTTCTTGAAGTTCTGGGTACGAAGCTCTTCTTGGCCCATCCGGAACCACGAGTATCGTTCTTACTCCTCGTTTTCTTATTATTCTCAGTACCTTTGGTATGAGAGGCAGAGGAGGGAATACATAAACCGACTGGTACACCCACGGTGTCACTAGAGCGTCCACAGCTATTGCCTGAGGGTCCCTTGACCAGGCGCAATATCTAGTTTTTTGTTTAGGCGGGACGCCATCATGTCCACCTGTGGCCTTTCCCAATGGTTTACCAACAGTTGGAAGACTTCTGGATGAAGTCCCCACTCTCCCGGGTGTAGGTCGTGTCTGCTGAGGAAGTCTGCTTCCCAAGTTGTCCACTCCCGGAATGAACACTGCTGACAGTGCTAAGACGTTATTTTCCGCCCATCGGAGAATCCTTGTGGCTTCTGCCATCGCCATCTTGCTTCTTGTGCCGCCCTGTCGGTTTACATGGGCGACTGCCGTGATGTTGTCTGATTGGATCAGTACCGGCTGGTTTTGAAGCAGAGGCCTTGCCAGACTTAGGGCATTGTAAATGGCCCTCAGTTCCAGAATATTTATGTGTAGGGACGACTCCTGACTTGACCAAAGTCCTTGGAAATTTCTTCCCTGTGTGACTGCCCCCCAGCCTCGAAGGCTGGCATCCGTAGTTACCAGCACCCAGTCCTGTATGCCGAATCTGCGGCCCTCTTGAAGATGAGCACTCTGCAGCCACCACAGTAGAGATACCCTGGTCCTTGGAGACAGGGTTATCAGCCGATGCATCTGAAGATGCGATCCCGACCACTTGTCCAAGAGGTCCCACTGAAAGGTTCTTGCATGGAACCTGCCGAATGGAATTTTGCTTCGTAAGAAGCTACCATTTTTCCCAGGACTCGTGTGCAGTGATGCACCGATACCTGTTTTGGTTTCAGGAGGTCTCTGACTAGAGATGACAGCTCCTTGGCTTTCTCCTGCGGGAGAAACACTTTTTTCTGTTCTGTGTCCAGAACCATCCCCAGGAACAGTAGGCGTGTGGTAGGAACCAGCTGTGACTTTGGAATGTATAGAATCCATCCGTGCTGTTGTAACACTTCCCGAGATAGTGCTACTCCGACCAACAACTGCTCCTTGGACCTCGCCTTTATAAGGAGATCGTCCAAGTACGGGATAATTAAAACTCCCTTTTTTCGAAGAGTATCATCATTTCTGCCATTACCTTGGTAAAGACCCTCGGTGCCGTGGACAGTCCAAACGGCAGCGTCTGGAATTGGTAATGGCAATCCTGTACCACAAATCTGAGGTACTCCTGGTGAGGATGGTAAATGGGGACATGTAGGTAAGCATCCTTGATGTCCAGGGATACCATGTAATCCCCCTCCTCCAGGCTTGCAATAACCGCCCTGAGCGATTCCATCTTGAACTTGAATTTTTTTATGTATGTGTTCAAGGATTTCAAATTTAAAATGGGTCTCACCGAACCGTCCGGTTTCGGTACCACAAACAGTGTGGAATAGTAACCCCGTCCTTGTTGAAGTAGGGGCACCTTGACTATCACCTGCTGGGAATACAGCTTGTGAATTGCCTCTAGCACAGCCTCCCTGCCTGAGGGAGTTGTCGGCAAGGCAGATTTGAGGAAACGGCGGGGGAGAGACGCCTCGAATTCCAGCTTGTACCCCTGAGATACTACTTGAAGGATCCAGGGATCCACCTGTGAGCGAGCCCACTGATCGCTGAAATTTTTGAGGCGGCCCCCCACCGTACCTGGCTACGCCTGTGGAGCCCCCGCGTCATGCGGTGGACTCAGAGGAAGCGGGGGAAGAATTTGGATTCTGGGAACTGGCTGACTGGTGCAGCTTTTTCCCTCTTCCCTCGTCTCTGTGCAGAAAGGAAGCGCCTTTGACCCGCTTGCTTTTCTGAAGCCGAAAGGACTGTACCTGATAATACAGTGCTTTCTTAGGTTGTGAGGAAACCTGAGGTAAAAAAATTTCTTCCCAGCTGTTGCTGTGGATACGAGGTCCCAGAGACCATCCCCAAACAACTCCTCACCCTTATAAGGCTCTATGTGCCTTTTAAAGTCAGCATCACCTGTCCAGTGTCGGGTCTCTAATACCCTCCTGACAGAATGGACATTGCATTAATTCTGGATGCCAGCCGGCAAAATATCCCTCTGTGCATCCCTCATATATAAGACGACGTCTTATGTTCGCAAAATAGTATCCCTGTTTGACAGGGTTACAGACCACGCTGCAGCAGCACTATCTGCAGGTCTCAGTCTAGTACCTGAGTGTGTAAATACAGACTTCAGGATAGCCTCCTGCTTTTTATCAGCAGGTACCTTCAAAGTGGCCGTATCCTAAGACGGCAGTGCCACCTTTTTTGACAAACGTGTGAGCGCCTTATCCACCCTAGGGGATATCTCCCAGCGTAACTTATCCTCTGGCGGGAAAGGGGACGCCATCAGTAACTTTTTAGAAATTACCAGTTTCTTATCGGGGGAACCCACGCTTTTTCACACTTCATTCACTCATTTGATGGGGGAACAAAACACTGCCTGCTTTTTCTCCCCAAACATAAAACCCTTTTTTAGTGGTACTTGGGTTAATGTCAGAAATGTGTAACACATTTTTTATTGCCGGGATCATGTAACGGATGTTCCTAGTGGATTGTGTATATGTCTCAACCTCGTCGACACTGGAGTCAGACTCCGTGTCGACATCTGTGTCTGCCATCTGAGGGAGCGGGCGTTTTTGAGCCCCTGATGGCCTTTGAGACGACTGGGCAGGCGCGGGCTGGGAAGCCGGCTGTCCCATAGCTGTTACGTCATCCAGCCTTTTATGTAAGGAGTTGACACTGTCGGTTTATACCTTCCACCTATCCATCCACTCTGGTGTCGGGGGGCGACATCACATTTATCGGCATCTGCTCTGCCATCACATAAGCCTCCTCATCAAACGTGTCGACACAGCCGTACCGACACACCGCACACACACACAGGGAATGCTCTGACTGAGGACAGGACCCCACACAGCCCTTTGGGGAGACAGAGAGAGAGTATGCCAGCACACACCAGAGCGCTATATAATTTTGGGATTAACACTATATTGAGTGAATTTTTCCCAATAGCTGCTTGTATATACAATATTGCGCCTAAATTTTGTGCCGCCCCTCTCTTTTTAACCCTTTGAGCCTGAAAACTACAGGGGAGAGCCTGGGGAGCTGTCTTCCAGCTGCACTGTGAAGAGAAAAAGGCGCCAGTGTGCTGAGGGAGAAGCCCCGCCCCTTTTTCAACTGACTTGCTCCCGCTTTTTCTGGAATACTGGCAGGGGTAATTTTACATCTATATAGCCTCTAGGACTATATATGATGTAGATTTGCCAGCCAAGGTGTCATATATTGCCCTCAGGGCGCCCCCCCCAGCGCCCTGCACCCTCAGTGACCGGAGTGTGAAGTGTGCATGAGGAGCAATGGCGCACAGCTGCAGTGCTGTGCGCTACCTTGGTGAAGACCGAAGTCTTCCGCCGCCGATTTTCCAGACCTCTTCTTGCTTCTGGCTCTGTAAGGGGGACAGCGGCGCGGCTCCGGGAACGAACACCAAGGCCAGTTCCATGCGGTCGATCCCTCTGGAGCTAATGGTGTCCAGTAGCCTAAGAAGCCCAAGCTAGCTGCAAGCAGGTAGGTTTGCTTCTTCTCCCCTTAGTC
Organism: Pseudophryne corroboree; assembly: GCF_028390025.1. NCBI lineage: Eukaryota > Metazoa > Chordata > Amphibia > Anura > Myobatrachidae > Pseudophryne > Pseudophryne corroboree. Next base: position 295,750,663 of record NC_086447.1, on the reverse strand, counting down.
CCTCGATGCAGTGAGCCTGTTGCCAGCAGGTCTCACTGTAAAATAAAAAACCTAAAATAAACTTTCTTTCTAGGAGCTCAGGAGAGCCCCTAGTGTGCATCCAGCTCGGCCGGGCACAGAAATCTAACTGAGGTCTGGAGGAGGGTCATACGGGAGGAGCCAGTGCACACCAGATAGTACCTAATCTTTCTTTTAGAGTGCCCAGTCTCCTGCGGAGCCCGTCTATTCCCCAAGGTCCTTACGGAGTTCCCAGCATCCACTAGGACGTCAGAGAAATATCATGATTTTCTTTCATATCAGATTTGTGTTTACCAGTTTTTCATATTCATAAGCCCTTGGAATGCATAAAACATGTAAACTCGGCACCGCGCTGGTAAACCATTATATATAGAGAGAGTAGCTGCCAAGTATAAATACATAGTGATACACTATATGTACCGTTTGGTAGCTATAAGGCAAAAGTTCAGGCTAAGGGTGTGGTATATTTTGTTGACATTCATCATGTTGACACGAGAATGTGGACATGGTGTCACTGACAACATGCAGCAAATATTGGCCCATCAGCCGCTAATCTGGCCAATAACTGCACAGTGTATGGCCACGGCCAAGCACCAAGGGAGGCAATCACAAGACCGTCTGTCGGGATCCCAGAGGTCACAATGCCGACGCCAGAATCCCGACAGGCGGTGGAATGCCACCACCGGAATACCGGCGCCACAGGCTTTTCTCCCTCTATGGGTGTCCACTACACCCATAGAGGGAGAATATAATGGCAAGCGCGGCGAGCCCGCAAAAGATTTTCTAGTGCTTATACCCCGCTGCCAATATACTGGTGGCCGGGATCCAGTTGTTGGGATTATGACAGCCGGTTCCCGGTCGCCAGTAAAACATACGTATTCCAGCACCAATACTCGTTCTGTCGGGGATGAGAAGTCTTCCAGCATGCCTGACAGATGCTATAATCTGTGTTCAGATAGGACACTGGATAGACCAATTATCTGACTTTGTCAGATAATTGGTCTATCTGATAGGGAATTTGAGTTGATAGTGTATGGTCAGCATTAGAAGTCCCAGAGGATTGAAAATGAAAAACACTGGTCTAACCTCCATACACTAATCTGATCACTTACCTCCCCTGTTCACAGTCCAAACAATATTTAAAGGTGTTCTCTTACTACTCTCACACAACCCACTGACCACAGGCCAACATCGCTGATTCGTTCATGGAGCCCATCAAGAACCTCTGCAATCTGGCTAGACCACCTTGCAGTATTTAGCACTTATCTCCAGATCAAATTCCTATTCCTTGTAGACTGTAGTGAGCAGGGCCCTCATACTACTTTGTCTGATATTATGTATTCTTGCTTTAGTACCACTTCATTCCCAATTGTAAAGCACAACAGAACATGATGGTGCTATATAAAATTATATTAATAAACAAAATAATGGACGGTGTAATGGTTAGCATTACTGCCTCACAGCACTGAGGTCATGTGTGGAGTTTGTATATTCTCCCCATGCTTGCATGGGTTTCCTCTGGGTACTCCGGTTCCCTCCCACAATCCAAAAATATACTGGTAAGTAAATTGGCTCCAAATTAACCCTAGTGTGAATGTGTGTGCGTACAAATGTGGAAGGGAATATAGATTGTAAGCTCCACTGGGGCAGGGACCGATGTGAATGGGCAAATATTCTCTGTAAAGCGCTGCGGAATATGTGTGCTCTACATAAAGAACAAGTAATAAAAGGGGAATGATGGTAGACTTACCATTGTTAACTCTCTTTCTGCGAGGTATATTGGGTTCCACAGGGAAACATCGGGGTGTAGCGTGGATCTGGATCCAGAGGCACCAACAGGCAAAGCTTTAGCTGTCCTAGGATGCATAGGGGTCTCCTCTATAACCCCGGCTCCAGGCACTGAGAGCTCAGTTTTGATAACCAGTCCAATGCAGGAGCAGGCAAGAGAGAAGGCAGATGTTAGTCACATAAGAATACATTCTCACGACAGGATAAGGGACCAGCGGCTAATGCCATACAAACCCAAAGAAGCTAGGTGCGTCAGGGTGGGCGCCCTGTGGAGCCCCACAGGGAAACATTGAGGATGTCCTAAAGCAGTTACTCAAGAGAGGGAACGCGCCTTAGCGGATGTGACAATCCGGCGTACAAAGGAAGCATCCTGGGAGGTGAAAGTATTAAAGGCATAGACACTAAGAAATGTGTTCACGGAGGACCACGTAGCCACCTTGCACAATTTTTCTGCAGACGCACCATGGCAGGCCGCCCAAGAAGGTCCAACAGACCGGGTAGAATGGATCTTAATCGCAGCAGGAGCTGGAAGTCCAGCCTGCACATAAGTATGTGCAATCACCATTCTAATCCATCTTGCCAAGGTTTGCTTATGCGCAGGCCAAACCAAACTGGACAAAGAGGGTATCTGATCGCCTAATTGAAGCAGTCCTGTCCACACAGACACTGAGAGCCCTAACCACATCTAAAGACCGTTCTTTAGCCGACAAGTCCAAAGAGATAAAGGCCGAGACCACAATCTCTTGGTTCAGGTGAAAAGATGACACCACCTTAGGCAAGTAACCGCGCTTGGCTCGGAGAACCGCCCTGTCACAGTGGAAAATCAAGGAAGGAAGAGGGGTTGCACAGACATTTATTTTAATTAAATTGTGTTCATATATTATTTTATGTCCTTTCCCTTTATTCAATAATGCAGGTATGTACCTTTTATATTGGGAGGTGCTCCAGGGATATCATAACTGTAGAAGGTCAAAAGAAGAAAAAAGGATTCCCTATATTGGGCACACTCGGACTATACTACTTTCATAAAGTCAAATATCTATCATGATAGATGACCACAATTCTAAAATATAACTTTTATTGGGCTCTTTAAAACATAAGCAAAATATAGTGCATGTGAATAAAATTGTGAAAAAATAATAAAGTGAATTAAAAAGCTTAGTAACTGTAATTGTTGTGTTTCTTCACTGTCTCCAGTATCTAAACAATGTTGCAATATCTGTAGCAATGCTAGTTGCCTTATGTCTGATAATGATACCTTTGTATCTAGGAGTGAAATGCTCCTATTATAATTTCATTATACCACCACTATTAGAATTTTTATTCCATATTTGCAGTGTGCGCATCACTGGCTAATCATACTTGGGTGGTAGACCATTCTTTAAGTGCCTCCTATTATTAGGAATTTGCTGCTCCTAAGAGAATTCCTTGTGCTGCTGCTCTCTATACATGAAGCATGAAATTATTCAGGATGCTCTGTTCTATACAGCAATGAACCTTATTTATAATTCATGTATCACCACCAATTATACACACATGTGACGTATGGGGAAGTTTTATATATCACATTCCACATGGAGTTTTTTAATGTACTATTGACATTAGAGCAGTTATTTTTAATGTTAGAATTACAATGCTCTTTTTCTGTGTGGTTATAATCCACACTCATTGATTTATCTGTCAACGCTTCTCTCCCTTTTGGTAATTCCCATGATCTGGAGTACAATATAGCTAACTATATTGTACTCCAGATCATTTGGAATTATATCATACTGTATTTTATTTGTTTTGAATACTTTGGAAATATCTAGAACTTTCTAATAAAATAATAGGGAATGTGATATTATGAAATACAGATGGGAATTACCAAAAGGGAGAGAAGATTTGTCTGAGGCCATTATGCTCCAGTAACTTTGATATTATAATCAGCAAGAAAAAATAAAACCAGAATATTGAGGTATTTTATATCAAAAACTATGGATAGGCTATTGGATCTGTCAATCAAAATGATTGACGAATGAGGGACTGAGACAGGGGATATAGTTCCCTCAAACCCGTAAATCGGGTTTCCTATGATTAAGCAGATGCAAAACGATCGTTAGGGGATCGGACACAACCACTGTGTGTCCTTTCCATCAGTTAGCTTAGCCACTGTTTCATGTTGCCAGTCTGTTATGGACCTTGAATCTGTGCCCGTGTATAAGATTAGGTGTTGCTCCTGCTGTAGGGCATAGCCGTGTGCATACCGCACTGCAAACAGCCCTCTCACTGCACCGAGACACTCGGGTGTTCCCACACAGGAGAGCCGCGGCCAGCGGCTTCCCGCTGACACGCGCGGCGTTACAAAGCAGAACGCTGTGTCATAATAGGGCTGCATTCTGCAGTCACAAAACGTGGGGCCCCGATAACTGGGTACATACCCATATATACATTTAAAGTGTGTGAATAGTGATCAGTAGGATATTGAGGGGACATATCACAAATTGAATGGGAAAGAGGTTACACTATTAAATGAGCATGAATACAGGATGCCACACTATATGTAAGAAAAAGGACAATATATATAGTGCTTGCAAACGAATATCCCACTGCTTGTAGTAAATTAAAGCTGTATGGGATACATATATGAATGTGTCATAAAACCTTATAATACATTTCACACACGTGTGTGCTATTGGCGTTGACAGATAAATCAATGAGTGTGGATTATAACCACACAGAAAAAGAGCATTGTAATTCTAACATTAAAATAACTGCTCTAATGTCAATAGTACATTAAAAAACTCCATGTGGAATGTGATATATAAAACTTCCCCATACGTCACATGTGTGTATAATTGGTGGTGATACATGAATTATAAATAAGGTTCATTGCTGTATAGAACAGAGCATCCTGAATAATTTCATGCTTCATGTATAGAGAGCAGCAGCACAAGGAATTCTCTTAGGAGCAGCAAATTCCTAATAATAGGAGGCACTTAAAGAATGGTCTACCACCCAAGTATGATTAGCCAGTGATGCGCACACTGCAAATATGGAATAAAAATTCTAATAGTGGTGGTATAATGAAATTATAATAGGAGCATTTCACTCCTAGATACAAAGGTATCATTATCAGACATAAGGCAACTAGCATTGCTACAGATATTGCAACATTGTTTAGATACTGGAGACAGTGAAGAAACACAACAATTACAGTGACTAAGCTTTTTAATTCACTTTATTATTTTTTCACAATTTTATTCACATGCACTATATTTTGCTTATGTTTTAAAGATCCCAATAAAAGTTATATTTTAGAATTGTGGTCATCTATCATGATAGATATTTGACTTTATGAAAGTAGTATAGTCCGAGTGTGCCCAATATAGGGAATCCTTTTTTCTTCTTTTGACCTTCTACAGTGGAAAATCAGAAAGGGTGGACAAAAGGACAAAGCACCTAAGTCCGAGATCTTTCTTGCGGAGGCAATAGCCATCAAGAAAGGGACCTTGGCTGTGAGCACTTTGAGGTCAACCGATTCAAGAGGTTCGAAGGGAGTCTCTTGAAGGGCTTTCAATACAATAGACAGGTCCCATGGAGCCACTGGAGGGACATAGGGAGGCTAAATACGTAGAACACCCTCAGTGAATGAATGAACATCAGGTATAGAGGCAATCTTGCGCTGAAACCATACAGACAAGGCACAAATGTGAACCTTGAGGAAGGCCACACGCATACCTAATGGTGCCCATACACTTGTGCGATGCCCCGCGACATCGCGGGGCATCGCTCTGGCAGTTCAGGTGCGATGAAGTCGCACCTGAACTGCCAAAGTGATTACCATGCGATCATGCAATAGATCGCATGGTAATCACGTGATTGGTACGTCACTGCCGGCCGCTCCCGGCGGGTGCCCATCACAATGCGATATATCTCATGTGGTTTTAAAACCACATGCAATCGCACTGCGATACGAGAGATATTAAGTGCAGCACATAATATCTTGAGACGCGACATTCGAGCGGCGTGCCCGCGCTTGGCGTCTCAAGGTACCTAAAATTTGCATACAATCCTTCGATTTCTCTCACAGATGAGGTCGAAATCGAAGGTTAGCACCGATTATCTCACAAGTGTATGGGCACCATGAGTCTAAGCCTCTTTGCAGAAAAACCAGACTTCTGGACGTTCTGAATCTACATCATTTTTATCAGCACAACAGGTGAAGTAAGAATGCCAAACCCTGTAATAAATCCGGGCATAGGCCGGTTTGCTGGCCTTCAGCATAGTCTGAATGACTGCCTCAGTAAATCCTTTGGCCCTTAGGAGTGATGCTTCAAGAGCCACGCCGTTAAAGCCACTCTGGCCAGGTCCATGTAGAGACAAAGGCCGTGTGCGAGGAGGTCTTGACAGTGAGGAAGTAGAAGGGGGACGCTCTGTCAATAGACCCTGCAGGTCTGAGAACCAATGCCGTCTGAGCCATGCTGGAGCGACTAGAATTTGCATTCCTCCTTCTTGCTTGAACTTCCGCAGTACTATGGGCAGGAGTGACACCGGAGGGAATATGTAAGGCAGCTGAAAGTTCCACGGAACTGCCAGTGCGTCCACGAATGCTGCCTGAGGATGGTCCTTAATCAGAAGACCGGAATAATGTGATTGTGTTGAGACGCCATGAGGTCCCTGTCTGGCAGACCCCAGGACTTTGGGGCTAATTCAGTCTAAATCTTTTTGCGGAGTGCGCACATGCATCGGCAGCACTGCGCGTGTGCACCCTGAGAGCCCAGTGAGATGCTATGAGCATCTCTGGGCTGCGATCGCCTCTGCCCAATTGACAGGCTGAGGTGGTTGTGAGGCAGAAGTGGGCGCGGCAACGGTGTTAGAACGCCGTTGGTGGGGCGCGGTCCAGACAACGGAGACGTGTCTGGAACGGTGGGTGAGCGGGCTGTGGGGGCAGCCTGACGTCACATGCAGCCGCTGCGACCCGGGATGCGGCGCTTAGCTCCCTGCCAAAGCGCAGGAGCTGCGCTGACAGGGAGCTACTAGTCAGGTACAAAAGCAATACTTTTGTACCTGAGCAGGAAGGGGAAGACGACTGACATGTGGGGCGGACTAGCCCTGTGCTGGGCATCCCACTGCATGTCAGAGTAACTGATCGTAGATGTGCTAACTTTAGCACATCTGCGATCAACTCTGAATTACCCCCTTTGTCTACAGGCAGGAACAGTCTCTTTCTGTGTGTATACAAGAGTGCTCCTAGGTGCATTATGCTCTGAGCTGGGACCAGCGAGGACTTTTTTCTATTTATTAGCCACCCGTGGGCTTGCAGGAAAGTCACAGTGAGTTGGAGATGACTGAGGAGGACTTAGAGTGAATTTGACAGAATCAGTAAGTCGTCCAGGTACGGGAGGATTCCGATTCCTTGGCAACGGAGGTGGCCCGTCATAATGGCCATGACCTCGGAGAAGATTCCGAGGAGCCATAGCCAGTCCAAATGGCAGAGCCTGGAATTGGTAGTGAAGGTCACCAATAAAAAACCGCAGGAACTGCTGATGAGAGATGGCAATAGCAATATGCAGATATGCATCCTGTATATCCAGGGATACCATATAGTCTCCAGGTTCCATAGCCAGCTCTATTGAGCGCAGTGTTTCCATACGAAACGTAGACACTTTCACAAACTTTAGGTTGAGTATAGGCCGATAGGACCCATTGGGTTTCGGGACCAGAAACAGGGTCGAGTAATAACCTCTGCCCCTCTGGGGGTGAGGAACCGGCACAACCACTCCCGTGTTTAGGAGGGAACTTAGAACCATTTGTAGAGCCTGTGCTTTCAACGGATCCGACAGGAGAGCCGTTGTGCAGAACCGGTGAGGGGGACATCTCTTAAATGAGACAGCATACCCATGAGAGACAACTTCCAGTACCCAAGCATTTGAAGTGGTCGTGAGCCAGACCTTGGCGAACTGTAGAAGTCGGCCTCCCACTCAGGGGTCCCCCAGGGGGAGGAATGCTCCGTCATGCCGCAGGCTGACGGGCTGCCCAAGACTGCTTCGCCTTGGGCTTGGAGGTTTTGGAAATGCGAGATTGTCTAGGGTATGTCTGACCTTTTCGCTTTTCCTTGAGAACGAAAGGAACGATAAGTGGTACTTTTTGCCTTCTGAGAAGGATTAGTAGTGGGGAGAAAAGCTGTCTTAGCAGCTGCCAGTTCAGACACAACTTTATTTAGGTCTTCCCCAAACAAAATGTCCCCAGTGAAGGGGAGGTCTTCCAAAGTCTTCTTGAAATCTTGAAGTATGCGGTGAGCCAGGACAGACCTAGCCGACGCCTTGGCTGCCAATAGTCCCGCCTCAGAGGACGCTTCTTGAACGTAATAAGAAGCGGTGGTAATATGAGACAGGTATTGTCTGGCATTTTCAGAGATATCCTCGGGCAGCTCTTCCTCTAATGCCTGAACTCATGCTTCAATACCTTTTGCAGCCCAAGAGGCAGCTATAGTGGGTCTATGAATAGCCCCTGTAAGGGAATATACAGATTTCAGGCATCCCTCAACACGCTTGTCTGTCGGCTCCCTCAGTGCGGTGACAGGTAGAGTGGATGACACCACTAGGCGGGTGACATGAGAATCCACCGGTGGCGGAGTCTACCATTTATTACACAATTCTGCAAGGAGAGGGTAGCGAGCCAATGACCATTTGGGAATAGGGAATTTTCTTCCATGGATTAGACCAGGGTTCCCGTCTGATGTCCACTAGATGATCAGAAGGGTGGTCTTCAGTATGCCAACTGACGGGATCCCGGCGCACAGTATACCGGCGCCGGAATCCCGACATCCGGCATACCGACACTTATTCTCCCTCGTGGGGGTCCACGACCCCCCTGGAGGGAGAATAAAACCGTGCCCGAAGCGTGGCGAGCGCAGCGAGCCCGCAAGGGGCTCATTTGCGCTCGCCACACTGTCGGTAAGCCGGCGGTCGGGCTCCCGGCGCTGGTATGCTGGTCGCCGGGAGCCCGACCGCCGCCATACCATACTACACCCGATCAGAATGGGGTAATACAGTTTTAACCACTTTCTGCTGTTTAAACTTATCAGTTTTCTTTGCCACAGTAGTGGAATCCTCCTCATCTGTGATTTGCAGGATATGCTTAAGAGCAACCATCAGGGCAGGGACATCTATCAATAAGGAAGATTCCTCGTCAGTAACACAGTATTCAGTGTCCGACAGGACCATATGCTCCCCCTCCTCTTCAGATGAGACATCAGAGAGGTTTGTAGACTGTGAGGAGGAAGCAGTCCGCTTAGAGTGACCAGGGGTAGATTTCTGTCTTACCAGGGACTGGTTTAGTTGCTGCAGTTGGATAGACAAATTTTCCGCCCAAGGCGGATTAACCATGGGCACAATTTGTGGGGGTAATGGCACAGGCGGCCCCATAGGAGGCACAAGGCGCTCCACTAGAGTACCCAGCAGGGCAGTGAATGCTGCCCATGGAAGCTCCTGACTAAGTGCAGGGGCTGCAGATTGATTGAGAGGTACATGGCATGCAGTACAGAGACCATCATGCAACAATTCCCCCTCTAATAAATCCGCGGAACATGCTCTGCATGATGCAGGAGCTTCTGCAGATTTGCTGCCCATTTTGTTAGACATTGCACAATGTAAACAATTGGACTTACACAGTACAATTAAATAGCCAGACAAATACAATAAGCTGTGGAATAAGACAGGGTATAATGTGAATTTAACACAGGAGTAATATACTTATATAGGTATATAGATAAACTATATTATGTGAACCAAATGCACCTACCCCACGGTACAGAATATAGGGACAGTAATATCTGGGAAACACTGAAAGTGAAACAACACAGCAGATACAGGCACACAGTCACAAGCAATGCAGAAATTATATCACAATAATGCTGCACTGGACAATATATATATATATATATATATATATGTAGCAAAGATGCGGCACTCCAGGCTTAAATGATTCACCAAAAGCAAGTTATTACTTATCCAGCAACGTTTCAGTAGTAGCACCTACTGTCGTCAGCCTGACGACAGTAGGTGCGACTACTGAAACGTTGCTGGATAAGTAATAACTTGCTTTTGGTTAATCATTTAAGCCTGGAGTGCCGCATCTTTGCTACATATGTTTATCTTTCCATGAGGGCACCGGCTGCAGCTGAATATATGCTTGGGGAGTGCCAGTCTTTGCATTGAATATATATATATATATATATATATATATATCTATCTCACAGCGCGGTCTCAAACTGGAGGCTATAGCAGAATACTCATACAAAATACTCTGCAATGTACACCTTTTCTCAACCTATGTTGTCTCTAAGACATGTGGGATACTCAAGTGAATGTAAAGACACAGCGCTGTACACAGGCGGCTTTACATGGGAGACAGAGACCTGTTGCTGCTATGCTGTTAAGATGACTCGCAGAGTCTCTGTGAGGGATTGAGGGAGAGTGACGCAGTTCCAGGGCGGGAAATCTGCAGGAGACGGCGCCCTGGGCTGAGGGAGGGGCTACAGGTCAAGCGCCGCCTCCCCTATGCTGGTCTTCCACCCCAGGTACTATGGAGCCCCATTAAACTGGTGTTAATTCACCTGACCTGTGCTCTGATGCCCTGGTGGTCTAGTCGGGACAGTGTCCAGTGACAGTGTCCACACCAGCGCCGCGGTCCGTCTCCCCAGACGGATCCTGGTTTAATAGCGGATCCCGCCTAGGAGACCCTCTTAGCTTCTCCCTGTAGCAGCCATGCGATCCAGGAGATCAGTCTGCGGCCGTGCCTAAGTTGGGACGCCTCAGCCGCAGGTACCCGGGAACCAGGCCAACGGGAGTGTGCGGTGCCGCTTGGGAGGTGATGGACCTGCAGCACTGAATGTCACTCGGACATACAGTGCTGCCAGCTCAAATAGCAAAGACAATTTCTGTCAGATGAAAAGCTTTCAGGGCTGCACACCACAGCCCCACTGTTCAGTGACCTGCTGCTGCAGGCACCAACTCAAAACTGAGCTCTCAGTGCCTGGAGGCAGGGTTTTAGAGGAGGCTCCTATGCATCCTGGGACAGCTAAAGCTTTGCCTGTTGGTGCCTCTGGATCCAAGTCTACTGCACACCCTGATGTTTCCCTGTGGAAACCAATGTAACCTGTTGCAGAAATAATAAATAATCAAGCTAATGGCTACTTCCATCAGGAGAACATGCCATGTCGCAAACCACACATAGGGGTAAATTTACTAAGGTGGGAGGTTTTTTTTTTTTAACTGATGATGTTCCCCATAGCAACCTATCAGATTTTACTTAACATTTATCTAGCTGCCTCTGGAAGATAAAAGATAGACTACATTGAAAAATAGGAGAAAAGACAAAAAAAACCTTGTTTGGGAGCACTCTTGATTATTAAATATATGTTGTGTAAATGGAAATCTCAGAATTAAAACTTTAATTAATTCTTGAGTAAAAGATATGAAAATTTACAATCAAATAATGCTAATATTAAAAGGATCTTGTTGACCTTTTTAGCAAATATGGTGCAAGATCGTTATGTAGGTGAAAATATATGCCTCGGATAAGCTTCACCAGTTATAGTGAGGGACAAAGAATTGTAGTTAATCAAAGGGATGTGGATGGTGTCAAACAGGAGTGAGTTGAATAGTAGTCTCCGCTTCCGGACCGGGCGGTGCCGCGATGACGTCACTGGATGACGTCTTTCGACGTACGTTTCACCTAACAAGGCTTGGTCACGAGAGCATCTCTCAGATGAACTTATTTTGTACCAATCAGCTGATTTATTTTAAGCCCAGCGTTGAGCCCTGACTGGGTTTTCTCAAGCATTTTTATTTGATTTCTTTCTAAGAATGATCAATTTCTCCTTATCTTCTATGAATTAATTGTTTATTTATTTATCAATTTATGCACAGTTCATTTCACACTGACAACATTGTCTTGTAGCCAGCATAGCTCTGATTGGTTGGCTTTCTTAAGGATTGTTATTTCTTTTTATGATTTATGAATTTGTTCCTATCTTTCATGAATCAATTGTTTATTTATTTATTAATTTATGCACAGTCACTTTACACTGATAACATTGAGCCAGCATTGAGCTAGTGATGGGTAGTTCATGAATGATTAGTTCAAAATGAACTAATCTTCAAAGTAGTGATGGGAAATCTAGTTCAGTTCGGTGATTAGTTCATTATGATCTAGTTCACTGAAAAGATTAGTTCAGAAGATTAGTTCATCTAGTTCATTTAGTTCATCATTTCACTCACTGACTCTGAGACTGAAAGGAGTGATTAGATTTAGAACTAGTCTAGACTATTACACATAGAGTAGGTATTTCTAATACTAGCTCATTGTAGGAGTTATAATCTTTTTCAAATGATCAGATGTGTGTAATATGTCAGATTTTTTATTTTTAAGAAAAGCAATAAGTTATATAGCAACCTTATAGTGACATATGTATCTCTGCAATATTAATCCCATTGTTGGTACTCCTTTTTACTTCATAATATGCATGTGAAAGACCCAAATCCAGAGTAATGTCATAAGTCACTTTTAGTTTTTTCTGCTTTTAAAATACAGTAATTAAAAGAAAAGAAAAAGTCCCTTTGCCCCAATGTAACAGACCTTAGAGAGATAAAGTGGAGATGTTGCAAAGTAACCAATCAGCTTCTGTCATTTATCTTCAACATTAATAGTATATAAAGTGACAGAAGCTGATTGGTTGCTAGGGGCAACTGCTCAACTTTATGTCACTTGAAGGTTCATAGTACATATCCCCCTGTGTCTTGTGTGGAGTAATCATACCCTACAGAAGGCATGTCCAAACTGCGGCCCTCCAGCTGTTGTGAAACTACATATCCCAGCATGCCCTGACACCGTTTTGCCGTCAGAGAATGCTAAAGCTGTGTCAGGGCATGCTGGGATGTGTAGTTTCTCAACAGCTGGAGGGCCGCAGTTTAGACATGCCTGCCCTACAGGATAGCATGCAGCACTCAGCACTGTGTCTTTAGCTGATTGGGAGTGTAGCTTGTCACCTAATATACTGGGGGAATGAATCATGGCTATATGCAGTGCAGTATCAGCTCCATACAATGCATATGCCTGTGCACAGCAGTGCCACACATGGTAGCTGAGAAGTACTGTACTGACTCGTATGGCTGTATGAGTCATTGAGTCAGTGAACTGATCAGTGAACTGTAATGAATCACTGACTGAACTACTGAACTACTTGCAAGGAGAGTGACTCGTGAGGACAATGCAGTTCAATCAGCTTCACAGAGTCCACTGACTCCATGAGCACAGCAGTGACCCCTGTGGCAGCTGAGGTAAACTGACTCATGAGTATTCACTCTCTCTCACACACACACACACACACACACACACACACACACACACACACACACACACACACACACACACAGATTGGTTGCTATGGGCAACATCACTTCTATAGAACTACCTAAGTATATGTACCATCATGTTTTTAATTATTTCAAGACTGAAGGTTCATCAGACAGACATACATATCCCCCTATGTCTTGTGTAGAGTAATCAGACCCTACAGCAGGCATGTCCAAACTGCGGCCCTCCAGCTGTTGAGAAACTACACATCCCAGCATGCCCTGACACAGCTTTAGCATTCTCTGACAGCAAAACTGTGTCAGGGCATGCTGGGATATGTAGTTTCACAACAGCTGGAGGGCCGCAGTTTGGACATGCCTGCCCTACAGGATAGCATGCAGCACTCAGAATTTGTCTTTGGCTGATTGGTAGTGACAGTGTACCTTGTGACCACCTAATATGCTAGGTGAATTAATCATGGCTATATGCAGTTCAGTATCAGCTCCATACAATGCATATGCCTGAGCACAGCAGTGCCACACATGGTAGCTTAGAGGTACTGCACTGACTCGTATGGCTGTATGAGTCATTGAGTCAGTGAACTGATCAGTGAACTGTAATGAATCACTGAACTACTGAACTACTTGCTGAACTACTGAACTACTTGCAAGGAGAATGACTCACGAGTCGTCAGGACAATGCAGTTCACTCAGCTCCACAGAGTGAGTCCACTCCATGTCTGAGCACAGCAGTGACCCCTGTGGCAGCAGAGATGTACTGACTCATGAGTATTGCTGAGTGACAGCTGAATAAAAACAGTGCTGCAGCAGCACCTACACAACACCCAGCAGAAGATTTAGCACAGCAGTATGCACAGGAGCCAGTAGTACCAGAAGTAGCAGCAAGTGTTTGGACATCTGGACTAATAGGACAGTGATTGTATCACAGAAAGGTGAGCAGCATGACCACACATGCTCACTCACAGACACACATAGGGGTAAATTTACTAAGGTGGGAGATTTTTACAACTGGTGATGTTGCCCATGGCAACCAATCAGATTCTACTTACCATTTATCTAGCTGCTTCTAGCAGATAATAGATATAATCGGATTGGTTGCTATGGGCAACATCACCAGTTCTAAAAATCTCCCACCTTAGTAAATTTACCCCATAGACTTTGGCTAGGCAGTGCAGATGCTATTTTTTTATTAGATCTGTATTGCTGGGCTGTGTTGTACTTTTAACTTTCATTTCACAGCATCAGATTCAGGAAGTGAAAATCCAGTGAATGAGACAGTGAGAAGCCTAATGCTGGCTCTATTCTGTCTGTGTCTGACTCCTCCTTCCTGATGAACTAATCTTTGCCAAAGCTGTGAACTGAACGAACTAGTTCACTTTGAAGATTAGTTCATTTTGAACTAATCATTCATGAACTACCCATCACTACTTCAAAGTGAACTAGTTCGTTCAGTTCACAGCTTTGGCAAAGATTAGTTCATCAGGAAGGAGGAGTCAGACACAGACAGAATAGAGCCAGCATTAGGCTTCTCACTGTCTCATTCACTGGATTTTCACTTCCTGAATCTGATGCTGTGAAATGAAAGTTAAAAGTACAACACAGCCCAGCAATACAGATCTAATAAAAAAATAGCATCTGCACTGCCTAGCCAAAGTCTATGGGGTAAATTTACTAAGGTGGGAGATTTTTAGAACTGGTGATGTTGCCCATAGCAACCAATCCGATTATATCTATTATCTGCTAGAAGCAGCTAGATAAATGGTAAGTAGAATCTGATTGGTTGCCATGGGCAACATCACCAGTTGTAAAAATCTCCCACCTTAGTAAATTTACCCCTATGTGTGTCTGTGAGTGAGCATGTGTGGTCATGCTGCTCACCTTTCTGTGATACAATCACTGTCCTATTAGTCCAGATGTCCAAACACTTGCTGCTACTTCTGGTACTACTGGCTCCTGTGCATACTGCTGTGCTAAATCTTCTGCTGGGTGTTGTGTAGGTGCTGCTGCAGCACTGTTTTTATTCAGCTGTCACTCAGCAATACTCATGAGTCAGTACATCTCTGCTGCCACAGGGGTCACTGCTGTGCTCAGACATGGAGTGGACTCACTCTGTGGAGCTGAGTGAACTGCATTGTCCTGACGACTCGTGAGTCATTCTTCTTGCAAGTAGTTCAGTAGTTCAGCAAGTAGTTCAGTAGTTCAGTGATTCATTACAGTTCACTGATCAGTTCACTGACTCAATGACTCATACAGCCATACGAGTCAGTGCAGTACCTCTAAGCTACCATGTGTGGCACTGCTGTGCTCAGGCATATGCATTGTATGGAGCTGATACTGAACTGCATATAGCCATGATTAATTCACCTTGCATATTAGGTGGTCACAAGGTACACTGTCACTACCAATCAGCCAAAGACAAATTCTGAGTGCTGCATGCTATCCTGTAGGGCAGGCATGTCCAAACTGCGGCCCTCCAGCTGTTGTGAAACTACATATCCCAGCATGCCCTGACACAGTTTTGCTGTCAGAGAATGCTAAAGCTGTGTCAGGGCATGCTGGGATGTGTAGTTTCTCAACAGCTGGAGGGCCGCAGTTTGGACATGCCTGCTGTAGGGTCTGATTACTCTACACAAGACATAGGGGGATATGTATGTCTGTCTGATGAACCTTCAGTCTTGAAATAATTAAAAACATGATGGTACATATACTTAGGTAGTTCTATAGAAGTGATGTTGCCCATAGCAACCAATCAGTGTGTGTGTGTGTGTGTGTGTGTGTGTGTGTGTGTGTGAGAGAGTGAATACTGAATACTCATGAGTCAGTTTACCTCAGCTGCCACAGGGGTCACTGCTGTGCTCATGGAGTCAGTGGACTCTGTGAAGCTGATTGAACTGCATTGTCCTCACGAGTCACTCTCCTTGCAAGTAGTTCAGTCAGTGATTCATTACAGTTCACTGATCAGTTCACTGACTCAATGACTCATACAGCCATACGAGTCAGTACAGTACTTCTCAGCTACCATGTGTGGCACTGCTGTGCACAGGCATATGCATTGTATGGAGCTGATACTGCACTGCATATAGCCATGATTCATTCCCCCAGTATATTAGGTGACAAGCTACACTCCCAATCAGCTAAAGACACAGTGCTGAGTGCTGCATGCTATCCTGTAGGGCAGGCATGTCTAAACTGCGGCCCTCCAGCTGATGAGAAACTACACATCCCAGCATGCCCTGACACAGCTTTAGCATTCTCTGACGGCAAAACGGTGTCAGGGCATGCTGGGATATGTAGTTTCACAACAGCTGGAGGGCCGCAGTTTGGACATGCCTTCTGTAGGGTATGATTACTCCACACAAGACACAGGGGGATATGTACTATGAACCTTCAAGTGACATAAAGTTGAGCAGTTGCCCCTAGCAACCAATCAGCTTCTGTCACTTTATATACTATTACTGTTGAAGATAAATGACAGAAGCTGACTGGTTACTTTGCAACATCTCCACTTTATCTCTCTAAGGTCTGTTACATTGGGGCAAAGGGACTTTTTCTTTTCTTTTAATTACTGTATTTTAAAAGCAGAAAAAACTAAAAGTGACTTATGACATTACTCTGGATTTGGGTCTTTCACATGCATATTATGAAGTAAAAAGGAGTACCAACAATGGGATTAATATTGCAGAGATACATATGTCACTATAAGGTTGCTATATAACTTATTGCTTTTCTTAAAAATAAAAAATCTGACATATTACACACATCTGATCATTTGAAAAAGATTATAACTCCTACAATGAGCTAGTATTAGAAATACCTACTCTATGTGTAATAGTCTAGACTAGTTCTAAATCTAATCACTCCTTTCAGTCTCAGAGTCAGTGAGTGAAATGATGAACTAAATGAACTAGATGAACTAATCTTCTGAACTAATCTTTTCAGTGAACTAGATCATAATGAACTAATCACCGAACTGAACTAGATTTCCCATCACTACATTGAGCTCTGACTGAGCCAGTATCAAGCTCTGATAGAGCACTATTTGTCTTTATACATTGTAAAAAGACAGGTTTCAGGATCTCAGAATTTCCATTATGTAAAACAATCTATTGATCTATATTCCCGTCTCCAAACATTCTTATTGCTCATTCCAAATCTCCATTCTCTACACTCTCTCATCTGGTTTACAGGCACTCTGGCCAGGACATTATGCTCTGAGCAGTGAACATCTCACCGTCACAACAGACAGCAGAAGTGTTGCCACACACACTCTCTCATCTGGAAACACAATTTCGAACTATCAAAGTTCTGATTTATGTTGAGTACAGAAAGCAGAAGTGGCCACCTCTCCTCCTTTAACAACGGCCCACGGCCATACTGTCCTGAATACGCCCGATCTTGTCCGATCTTGGAAGCTAAGCAGGTATGGCCTGGTCAGTACTAGGAAGGGGAACCTCCTGAGAATACCAGGTGCAATGGGCCATTTTCCAAGGAGACTACTATTCAACTCACTCCTGTTTCCTTCCATTTTCATCTACAGCTAGACAGCATCCACATCCCTTTGATTAACTACAATTCTTTGTCCCTCACTATAACTGGTGAAGCTTATCCGAGGCATATATTTTCACCTACATAACGATCTTGCACCATATTTGCTAAAAAGGTCAACAAGATCCTTTTAATATTAGCATTATTTGATTGGAAATTTTCATATCTTTTACTCAAGAATTAATTAAAGGTTAAGTTTTAATTCTGAGATTTCCATTTACACAACATATATTTAATAATCAAGAGTGCTCCCAAACAAGTTTTTTTTTGTCTTTTCTCCTATTTTTCAATGTAGTTTATCTACAAATTTCCTGGGAGCACCACCAATCAATAAGCAGTTCAGAATCTTTTTGTAAACTGCCCATATATTGGTCATTATATCATGTCATTCAAACATTTATACGCATTCATGTGACTGGTGCGGATCCACACTCATTATAGATAAAAGATAGAGTCTGATTGGTTGCTATGGGCAATATCACCATTTCTAAAAAAAAACGAACTCCCACCTTAGTAAATTTACCCCATCATGTCTAGCCTGTTACACAAACATGACAATGAGATCAGTGAACTCAAATGGCCCTCATAAATTACCAGATCGAGCACTTTCGGATTATTACAACAAAAGTGTATCTCAAAAGTGGCCACAGAGTATGTATGTAAAACACAAGCTTATATTTTAAAGCCCTAGCATAAATAATCAGTGCTGTACATTGTGGGGATCACGACAGAAACATATGAAGACCATGACACAAAGCAGAAGATGGTCCTATCCATAAGTAAGAGGTGTGGTGAACACTTGATACATTAAGGAAGCAAAATAACACTTGTAACTGCAGGAGAGCAAAGTGTGTGACTATTGTACTGGCAGCCATAGGCGACTGGCATGTCTGTGCAGCGACACAAATGTAAAAGGTGAAGGCATGAAACAGTCACTGTAGAGATGACAAAACAGTCATTTGCTGTGCAACCTCAACTGTCCCTCACCAATATTCCCAACTGCACCTCCCTCCTCATCTAGCTCTAGAAAAGGCTCCAGTTCTTGTGTCGCAGGGGCACTTGTGTAGCTCTCCGCCAGCTTGGAATAATGGTGTGTAGTATGGTATTTTTCCTTAGTATCATATTTGCTGCTGGAAATAAAGCAAGAATACGTGTTCCCCATGATCAGCGGCAGCTGCGGTCACTGAGGAGGTAGTGGAGATCACCAAAGGAGGAAAAGAAAAGACATACATGCATATCAATCTGTACATAAACATATAATAATATAACTAATATATTATATATATATATATATATATATTATAACTGTAATTATAATATAATTATAACTGTGGAGAAGGGAAGGGGGGCAAATACACAGTTGTTTCATTCTAAAGCCAGTTACACACTGAAGCGACATTGTCCCGATATGCCCTTTGCAGCCGAATCGGAAAGACTTATCAGAAATATTGGTAATTGTGTATGCCCAATATCCGCATCACGGTCCACGGTCACGGTCCACGGTCACTAGCTACATACCTGGCCGGCCCTGCTGCACGGCCAACTGGGCTATAATGCTAGCGACCTAGGGGGTAATTCAGATCTGATCGCTGGGCAGCGATTTTTGCAGCCCTGTGACCAGATTGTCGCCGCCTATAGTGGGAGTGGGTTTTCGCTGTGCAGGTATGCGTTCGCATGTGTAGCAGAGCTGCACAAACTGATTTGGTGCAGTCTCTGCGCAGCCCAGGACTTACTCAGCTGCTGCGATCACATCAGGCTGATCGGGGTCGGAGCAGACATCAGACACCTTCCTTGAAAACGCTTGATCCTGCCTGTGTTTTCCCTGACACTCCCAGAAAACGGTCAGGTGCCACCCACAAACGGCCTCTTCCTGTCAATCTCCTTGCGATCGCCCGTGCATATGGATTTTTCGCACCATCCAGTCGCTGACTGGTGTTGCCTGTTGTAGCTATGCAGCGCGCTGGCGCATTGCATACGTAGTTCGGATCTAATCGCCTGCTGTGCGAAAACGCATAGCACCGATCAGATTTGAATTACCCCCCCCCTAGTTTTATGTAAATTAAGGACAGAGTGATAGGTCACTCTGTCCTTTATACATTGTTCTAATGTGTATCCATGATCCGATAGTTCAACTCAAAAATATCGCTCAGTGTGTACCCAGCTTAACTGGAGAATACATTTAAAAAGTAGTGTTCTTAATTTGGTCAAGATGCAGGCTGTCGGATCACGGCAGTCAGAATGCCGATACCGGAATCCCGACAGCTGTCAGAATGTCGACACAGGAATCCAGACAGGATCAGGGGACCGACGCCGCAGCGGAAAGGGAGGGTTAGACTTAGGGGATAGCGGGGACGGGACAGTCTTACCTCCCCCTGTCGGGATTTTCACTATTGGGATGCTGGCGTCGGCATTCTGACGACTGGCATCCCGTCATCCGGGATATCATACTGAATCCTAATTATCTACTGCAGAGGTAGAAAATTGTGGCATTACACATCCCAGCATGCCTCACCGTTTTAACATGCAGTCAACAACAAAACTCTGGCAGGGCACGTGGGATGTGTAGTTTTACAGCAGTTGGAGTGATACAGATTGCTCGCCCCTGATTTACTGTATTTTATAGTGAGGCATTCTCTTAGCAACCAGATTTTAAATGTAATGTTAACAATGCAGTTTTGAGAGCACAAAACGTGTGCAATACACAGAAATGTGCTATTTCACAGAAATCTCCTGCAGAATGCTAATGTGCACTACAGATTGCAGTCCCCATTATTATCAATGGGGACTACGATCTGACCCCTATGTACTAAAGAATTTTTCCTTTCCGAAAAAGCCGGCTGCTTTTTCGGAAACGGACAAAGGCCCTCATTCCGAGTTGTTCGCTCGTTCTTTTTCATCGCATTGCAGTGAAAATCCGCTTAGTACGCATGCGCAAAGTTCGCACTGCGACTGCGCCAAGTAACTTTACTATGAAGAAAGTATTTTTACTCACGGCTTTTTCTTCGCTCCGGCGATCGTAATGTGATTGACAGGAAATGGGTGTTACTGGGCGGAAACACGGCGTTTCAGGGGCGTGTGGCTGAAAACGCTACCGTTTCCGGAAAAAACGCAGGAGTGGCTGGAGAAACGGTGGTAGTGCCTGGGCGAACGCTGGGTGTGTTTGTGACGTCAACCAAGAACGACAAGCACTGAACTGATCGCACAGGCAGAGTAAGTCTGGAGCTACTCTGAAACTGCTAAGTAGTTAGTAATCGCAATATTGCGAATACATCGGTCGCAATTTTAAGAAGCTAAGATTCACTCCCAGTAGGCGGCGGCTTAGCGTGTGTAACTCTGCTAAATTCGCCTTGCGACCGATCAACTCGGAATGAGGGCCAAAGATAATATCTGCCAGGTCGGGAATCCATAAAGTCAGCAATTACTGTATGGCTGCCCTGCACTCTGTATCTATACGAAGGGGAGTAGCTACGTGTAATGCTGCAGGGGTATATATATTGCCACTACAGGGGTGGGAGTAATGCTATAGGCCAGTGGTTCATAAACTCGGTCCTCAGTACCCCACACAGTTCATCTTTTTTAAGCCACCTGTGGATTTTTAAAATGCGACAGCTGGTGATACACAGTGCACCTGCCGGGTAACCTCGAAAATGTAGCCTGTTTGGGGTCCGAGTATCACTGCTATAAGGGGGATCTATTGCCACCCACTAGGAGGGGGGTAAATGCTAGATTAGAGATCTCTGGAATGGGAAAATGCAAAAGGAGAAGAAACTGCTACAGCAGTCTACTAAACAGACACTCCTTAAGAGTGATGTTTAATAAAAACATTGTTAAATACATTTATAACTAGATACTAACTGAAATTTCTATTAAAGTTTTGTAAATAATATTGGACTGTTAAGTGGTTAATTGAAAGGTCTACTAAAACCAGTCCTATGTATTTCTCTCTACTGCTCCACCAGTACATTTGAGAAATGTAAGTGTAGGTTAATCCACCCAATTATAAAGTAGTAGCACAAACACATCTTAAACTACCGACAGTATCGAAAACATTTTTTATAAACTTTTTACTATTGTTAAAAATTGCATTTTAAATGGCTCCACTGTTTTAATTGTGACTATCTCCCCTCACTGTAGTGGAAGGTCTCACTCTGACAGGTCCTCTGTCTGCTACTGCAGGGCCTCTCATATTACCATAGCAACCAAGCATCTGGGGAGGACTACAGTGTCCCGTGAAGACCAAACCTACACACAAAGCACTTCAATACCTGTGCTTAGACACTTATGTTAAAAATAAATGGGTGTTTCCACATACCAAAACATAGTTATGCATCATCAAGTCCTCACTAACGTAAACCAAACATTTGATAAATCTAGTCTTATGTGACAAACAATAACATCTGACTTTATCATTATTTATTCAATAGAATTAAGCTAACATAGAGAAAATAAAATGTGAGAAAATGCACCCTTTCTCATGTCAATAAAAAGGTAATATAACCCAGGCGCTGTGTGACTCACAAAACCAAAAATGTTAATTTCCACATTATATAGGGAGTGACAGATTCAATTTGTTGTGCGTTTTTCAGTCTATTACAGAAGGCAGATTCCATACACCGTTACCTCCATAGGCTGCAAGCAGAATCTTCCTTCTGTAGTTAAGGTGTGGAACCGGTTCAGACGGCATCTGCTCTTAAGTGAATCTGCCCCATCATGTAAACAATTATTTACAAATGGAGAATACATAAGACAATTACCAATTTTCCAAGGAGTGGGCCTAAAAAAAATATGTATCCAAAAATTGGATTGTATGATGCTGTCAGATATCACAACCTCAACTACAGGCGCTGCCAGAGAATGGCTGAGATAGGAGATACGGACGGGATTGCCCAGCAGCCGCACCTCCCAATTCTCTCTCGCCCTCCCAGTCACGGGAGATGCTAAGGATCGCCCCCTGCTGTTGGCTAATCTTCCTGCAGGACTGTGAAGTCCTGCAAGAAGTGCAAGTACAGTGTAACAGTATAATCAGGCTAAGGAAGTGAGGCCGCTGGTGAACATTTGTTTCCAGTTATCAGTTCATCATGCCCCTTTCACACAGAAAAGCAAATTTTCCGAGTCAAGCATTTGGACTCGGTAATCTAAGGATCAACTGGGTCCTTTTTCTGTGTGGAAAGAACCAACCGGGGTCAAAGTTCCAGAGACTTCCACTCTGTTTTTTCCAGGGTCGAAGCCCCAGGAATTGCGACCCAGGCTGACCCTTTCACACAGAGGAAAACACGTGTTGATCGGCAAATTGCTGGGTAAAAATGCTTGACCCGGTAATTTGGTATTCTGTGCGTTGGGGGGGCGGGGGGGGGGGGTCAGGCTGGGAATAGGAAATAAAACCCCTATCACTCAAATGCCAGCTAAGACCCGTGTTTTTCTCTGTTTTCTCTCTAAAAGTGGTATTATATAGAGCTATGTGCATCCCCGCTCATTCATGTCCGGACTTTAATGATTGAGCACAGCCCTGAATTTATCTTGCCGTGATGAATGTTTAACTTTGAGCACATTTGATTCACATCAGGGATGTGCGGTGAGCTAAATAGTTAAGGAGGCACTGGCTAGCACCAGAGACAGATTTACATTCAATATATTAGCCAAAACATACATACTGGCAGTATAAACAGGTGCAGCAGTATAAACTCCTGGAAATTTGGTGAGTTTTGATTAGAGATGTGCGGAAAACATAGCCAAGTGAGGCACTGCTTCACTTGCCATAGACTTTTTACTCCGGAGTTTTGGCTATAAAAATTATTAGAATAATGCAAAGACGATATTTCAAACATATTCTTTGTATTTTTCATATACTTTACACAGTCAAAACTCTGGCACAAACGTTAGTATGACAAGAAAGGCTCTGCCTCACCCCACCACACGTCACTGATTCACATACAGTACTTTTTATATATCTGTATTATTATTATAAATAAATAATAAGATTTTACTCACCGGTAAATCTATTTCTCGTAGTCCGTAGTGGATGCTGGGGACTCCGTAAGGACCATGGGGAATAGACGGGCTCCGCAGGAGACTGGGCACTCTAAAGAAAGATTTAGTACTACCTGGTGTGCACTGGCTCCTCCCTCTATGCCCCTCCTCCAGACCTCAGTTAAGGAAACTGTGCCCGGAAGAGCTGACATTACAAGGAAAGGATTTTGGAATCCAGGGTAAGACTCATACCAGCCACACCAATCACACCGTATAACTCGTGATAAACTTACCCAGTTAACAGTATGAACAACAAACAAGCATCACTCAACTGATGCCACATAACATAACCCTTTAGTAAGCAATAACTATATACACGTATTGCAGAAAGTCCGCACTTGGGACGGGCGCCCAGCATCCACTACGGACTACGAGAAATAGATTTACCGGTGAGTAAATTCTTATTTTCTCTAACGTCCTAGTGGATGCTGGGGACTCCGTAAGGACCATGGGGATTATACCAAAGCTCCCAAACGGGCGGGAGAGTGCGGATGACTCTGCAGCACCGAATGGGCAAACTCAAGGTCCTCCTCAGCCAGGGTATCAAACTTGTAGAACTTTGCAAATGTGTTTGAACCCGACCAAGTAGCAACTCGGCAAAGCTGTAATGCCGAGACCCCTCGGGCAGCCGCCCAAGAAGAGCCCACCTTTCACGTGGAATGGGCTTTCACTGATTTTGGATGCGGCAACCCAGCCGCAGAATGAGCCTGCTGAATCGTGCCACAGATCCAGCGAGCAATAGTTTGCTTTGAAGCAGGAGCCCCCAGCTTGTTGGATGCATACAGGACAAACAGCAAGTCAGTCTTCCTGACTCCAGCCGTTCTGGTCACATAAATCTTCAAAGCCCGGACTACGTCAAGCAACTTGGAATCCTCCAAGTCACCAGTAGCCGCAGGCACCACAATAGGTTGGTTCAAATGAAAGGATGACACCACCTTTGGCAGAAATTGCGGACGAGTCCGCAATTCTGCCCTATCCATATGGAAAACCAGATAGGGGCTTTTACATGACAAAGCCGCCAATTCTGACACACGCCTAGCCGAAGCTAAGGCCAACAGCATGACTACTTTCCACGTGAGATACTTTAGCTCCACGGTCTTAAGTGGCTCACACCAGTGGGATTTCAGGAAACTCAACACCACGTTAAGATCCCAAGGTGCCACTAGTGGCACAAACGGGGGCTGAATATGCAGCACTCCCTTAACAAACGTCTGAACCTCAGGCAGTGAAGCCAGTTCTTTTTGGAAGAAAATGGATAGGGCCGAAATCTGGACCTTTATGGACCCTAATTTCAGACCCATAGTCACTCCTGACTGTAGGAAGTGCAGGAATCGACCCAGCTGGAATTCCTCTGTAGGGGCCTTCCTGGCCTCACACCAAGCAACATATTTTCGCCATATACAGTGATAATGCTTTGCGGTCACATCCTTCCTAGCCTTTATCAGCGTAGGAATAACTTCATCCGGAATGCCTTTTTCCGCTAGGATCCGGCGTTCAACCGCCATGCCGTTAAACGCAGCCGCGGTAAGTCTTGAAACAGACAGGGCCCTTGTTGTAACAGGTCCTGTCTGAGAGGCAGAGGCCACGGGTCCTCTGTGAGCATTTCTTGCAATTCCGGGTACCAAGTCCTTCTTGGCAAATCCGGAACAATGAGTATTGTTCTCACTCCTCTTTTTCTTACAATTCTCAGCACCTTTGGTATGAGAGGAAGAGGAGGAAACACATAGACCGACTGGAACACCCACGGTGTTACTAGTGCGTGCACAGCTATCGCCTGAGGGTCTCTTGACCTGGTGCAATATCTTTTTAGCTTTTTGTTGAGACGGGACGCCATCATGTCCACCTGTGGCAGTTCCCATCGATTTGCAATCTGCGTGAAGACTTCTTGATGAAGTCCCCACTCTCCCGGGTGGAGGTCGTGCCTGCTGAGGAAGTCTGCTTCCCAGTTGTCCACTCCCGGAATGAACACTGCTGACAGTGCTAGTACGTGATTCTCCGCCCAACGAAGAATCCTGGTGGCTTCTGCCATTGCCACCCTGCTTCTTGTGCCGCCCTGGCGGTTTACATGGGCCACTGCCGTGATGTTGTCTGACTGAATCAGCACTGGTTGGTTTTGAAGCAGAGGCTCCGCTTGACTCAGGGCGTTGTATACGGCCCTTAGTTCCAGGATATTGATGTGCAGACAAGTCTCCTGACTTGACCACAGCCCCTGGAAGTTTCTGCCTTGAGTGACTGCCCCCCATCCTCGGAGGCTTGCATCCGTGGTCACCAGGACCCAGTCCTGTATGCCGAACCTGCGGCCCTCGAGGAGGTGAGCACTTTGCAGCCACCACAGAAGAGACACCCTGGCCCTGGGGGATAGGGTGATCAGCCGATGCATCTGAAGATGCGATCCGGACCACTTGTCCAACAGATCCCACTGAAAGATCCTCGCATGGAACCTGCCGAAGGGAATGGCTTCGTATGACGCCACCATCTTTCCCAGGACACGCGTGCAGTGATGCACCGATACCTGTTTTGGTTTTAGGAGGCCTCTGACCAGAGTCACAAGCTCCTGAGCCTTCTCCTCTGGGAGAAACACCCTTTTCTGGTTTGTGTCCAGAATCATGCCCAGGAAGGGCAGACGCGTCGTAGGAATCAGCTGCGACTTTGGAATATTCAGAATCCAGCCGTGCTGTTGCAACACTTCCTGAGAGAGTGCTACGCTGATCAGCAACCGCTCCCTGGACCTCGCCTTTATGAGGAGATCGTCCAAGTATGGGATAATCGTAACCCCTTGCTTCCGAAGGAGCACCATCATTTCCGCCATCACCTTGGTAAATATTCTCGGTGCCGTGGACAGGCCAAACGGCAACGTCTGGAATTGGTAATGACAGTCCTGTACCACAAACCTGAGGTACTCCTGATGAGGTGGATAAATGGGGACATGCAAGTACGCATCCTTGATGTCCAGAGACACCATAAAATCCCCCTCTTCCAGGCTTGCAATGACCGCTCTGAGCGATTCCATTTTGAACTTGAATCTTTTCAGATAAATGTTCAGGGATTTTAAATTCAATATGGGTCTGACCGAACCGTCCGGTTTCGGTACCACAAACATTGTGGAATAGTATCCTCTTCCTTGTTGAAGGAGGGGAACCTTTACCACCACCTGCTGGAGATATAACTTGTGAATTGCCGCTAACACTACTTCCCTTTCTATGGGGGAAGCTGGCCGGGCCGATTTGAGGTAACGGTGAGGGGGCATCACTTCGAAGTCCAGCTTGTATCCCTGAGACACAATCTGTATAACCCAGGGATCCACCTGTGAGCGAACCCACTGGTGGCTGAAATTTCGGAGACGCGCCCCCACCGCTCCTGGCTCCTGTGGAGCCCCAGCGTCATGCGGTGGATTTAGTGGAAGCCGGGGAAGACTTCTGTTCCTGGGAACTAGCTGTGTTGTGCAGCTTCTTTCCTCTACCCCTGCCTCTGGCCAGAAAGGACGCACCTCTGACCTTCTTGCTTCTCTGTGATTGAAAGGACTGCATTTGGTAATACGGTGCTTTCTTAGGCTGTGAGGGAATATATGGCAAAAAATGTCTGACTTCCCAGCCGTAGCTGTGGAAACTAGGTCCGAGAGACCGTCCCCAAACAATTCCACACCCTGGTAAGGTAACACCTCCATGTGCTTTTTGGAGTCGGCATCACCTGTCCATTGCCGAGTCCACAGGACCCTTCTGGCAGAAATTGACATTGCATTTATTCTAGAGCCCAGTAGGCAAATGTCCCTCTGGGCATCCCTCATATATAGGACAGCGTCTTTTATATGCCCCAGGGTCAGTAAAATGGTATCCCTGTCTAAGATATCCATTTCCTCAGACAGATTATCTGTCCATGCTGCTACAGCACTACACATCCAGGCCGACGCAATAGCCGGCCTCAGTATAGTACCTGAGTGTGCATAAACAGACTTCAGGATACTTTCCTGCTTCCTATCTGCAGGATCCTTTAGGGCGGCCGTATCCTGTGACGACAGGGCCACCTTTTTAGATAAGCGTGTCGGAGCTTTATCTACCCTAGGGGAGGATTCCCAGCGCATCCTGTCCATTGGCGGGAAAGGGTACGCCATAAGTAACATTTTGGAAATCAGCACTTTCTTATCGGGGGAATCCCATGCTTTTTCACATAATTCATTTAACTCATGTGAAGGGGGAAAAGTCACCTCTTGCTTTTTCTCCCCATACATATATACCCTTTTGTCAGGGACAGGGTTTTCCTCCGGTATGTGCAATACATCCTTCATTGCTATAATCATGTATCGGATGGCTTTAGTCATTTTAGGCTGCAACTTTGCCTCATCGTCATCGACACTGGAGTCAGAATCCGTGTCGACATCTGTGTCAACCAACTGGGATAGTGGGCGCTTTTGAGACCCTGACGGCCTCTGAGCTGCAGAATCAGACACGGGTTGAGGCCCTGACTGATTATCCAACGTTTTATGCAAGGAGCTTACATTATCATTTAACACCTTCCACATATCCATCCAATCAGGTGTCGGCGGCGACACCACAGTCACTTGCACTTGTTCTGCCTCCACGTAACCGTCCTCGTCAAACATGTCGACACAAACGTACCGACACACCGCACACACACACAGGGAATGCTCTAATTGAGGACAGGACCCCACAAGGCCTTTTGGGGAGACAGAGAGAGAGTATGCCAGCACACACCCCAGCGCTATATAACCCAGGGATTACACAGTAACTTAGTGTTTACCCAGTAGCTGCTGTTTATGATAATTTTGCGCCTAAATTTATGTGCCCCCCCTCTCATTTTACCCTTTTTCTACCTTGATACTGCAGGGGAGAGCCTGGGGAGCTTCCGCTCAGCGGAGCTGTGAAGAGAAAATGGCGCTGGTTAGTGCTGAGGAAGAAGGCCCCGCCCCCTCAGCGGCGGGCTTCAGTCCCGGGTCTGTGTAATAAAATGGCGGGGGCTCGTACATATATACAGTGCCCAGCTGTATATATGTGTCTTTTTGCCAAGAGGTATCCTAATTGCTGCCCAGGGCGCCCCCCCCCCCTGCGCCCTGCAGTGACCGGAGTGTGTGGGTAGTGTGGGCGCAATGGCGCACAGCTGCAGTGCTGTGCGCTACCTCATGTGAAGACAGGAGTCTTCTGCCGCCGATTTCGATGTCTTCTTGCTTCTGCCGGCTTCTGACTTCTGGCTCTGCGAGGGGGACAGCGGCGCGGCTCCGGGAACGGACGACAAGGTCAGGTCCTGTGTTCGATCCCTCTGGAGCCAATGGTGTCCAGTAGCCTAAGAAGCGCAACCTAGCCGCAGTTAGTAGGTTTGTTTCTCTCCCCACAGTCCCACGTAGCAGAGAGTCTGTTGCCAGCAGAAGCTCTCTGAAAATAAAAAAACCTAACTAAAATACTTTCTTATTAGCAAGCTCAGGAGAGCTCACTAAAAGGCACCCAGCTCTGGCCGGGCACAGATTCTAACTGAGGTCTGGAGGAGGGGCATAGAGGGAGGAGCCATTGCACACCAGGTAGTACTAAATCTTTCTTTAGAGTGCCCAGTCTCCTGCGGAGCCAGTCTATTCCCCATGGTCCTTACGGAGTCCCCAGCATCCACTAGGACGTTAGAGAAATTATAAATAAATACCTTTTAGAACATATTGTGGTTGGTTACTATAGGAGATCATGGGCGGGATTTACTAAAGGGAAAATGCGGTAAACCCCCCGTTTTACTGCATTTTCAAATGTACTAACTCCCGACCGCTGCGTTTTCGCCTCATAGGGTATCGCCATCTTTTTATGGCGATACCCTATAGAAGCCTATGGGATTCTTACCGCCGCCGCCGCCCCACGCCGCATCCCGCCGCCGCCCCGCTCACGACGACCTCCCCTTCTCCCCCGGCATACCTGAGCTGCTACTGGTGCGGCCCCCCTCCTCCTTCTCCCCCGCATCACAGCCTTGTCTCCTTCCGGCTGCAGGGGGGAGGAGGAGGAGCCCGGGGACTCCCTGCACACGTCACCTCCCGAGTCTGGGAGGTGACAGAGACCCCCGCTGACATCATCGCGGGGGGCCTCCTATACCGCATTGCGATACTAATCGCATATGTTAGTACATATGCGATTAATATCAAAGCGAGAGGCGGCGATGGCTTATAGTAAATCCCGCCCTATATGAGGATGAAGTGATAAAGATACCTTCAAAGGAGAAAACTACTAACCTGAATTGTCAGTTGGGTACGCACATTTATGGAGGCTATATAGTATTGTTTTTAAAGAAACCTTTAGGTACAGCTTCCACTTGGCACTAAAGTGAGTTGGGTACGCCTTTTATCTATATCCACAGTAGGAGAAATTTTTGTTTTGCTACAGTGTCGAGTGGTAAGTTGAAAGATACTTCTATGTACATGATTCCCTATTTAGTTTAAGTAAGTGTGGTATGTTATTTACCATTCTTCCTTGTCGTGGGAGAAGCCTTTTTTAACTGAATATCACATTCTATTGTGAGGTGCACCGTGGGTGAATTACTTGTCATATTACTGAAGACAAACACAAACTTATATATTTATATTTTCTTTTATTTTCAAGTGTATACACCATCAAGAGAAAGAATATCACGCAACACCACAGAATTCAGGAGGAAAGGAATCCAGAATTTCTTTTATATGCTGGTCCCTATTTTGAACTTTATACAGATGGTTGTATTTTGGGGTGTAGCGCCTTTGATCGGAATCTAGTCTATCTTTAACAGTATAATTGTGTTTTTATAAAGTTAACAATTATAAAGGTTAAGGATATTTGTTGAAAAAAATATAATAAAGCTAGTTGAAATAGCAATTTATAATTAGAATTATATATATATATATATATATATATATATATATATATATATATATATATCATTTTGGGGACATATTTGGAAAATATTAGCCAGTTAAGTGGTTAAAGAACTTACAATTGCTTCAAAAATTCTAATAATGTCAAGATAATTTTTGGGTTGCTGACACTTTGGTTGCCAAAGGACTTCCAATTCAACCACTTTGATTTAAAAGACTTTACCATTCCCAAACATATTATAAATTCATTAATATTTGTTAAAAAATGACAGATGTTACGAGTAATATTTATGACCGACTAAGCAGACCTGCATCACATCTCTGAATGTCCATGAGAATGTATGGAGCAATGCCATGTCATCTCTGCAAATCTAACCTCCCCATCTACAACTTCTATGTGCGTGACTGGTTCCTTGCTGTCAGAAGTACACCTTTATAATGATCTCAAGCCATTACTGTGTAATATGCATGAAGTACCCTTTACGTGTTATGCCAATTCAAAGACTACACATATTCATATAGCAGAAATCATGGTAAGGTCTCATCCGGTTAGTAAGTTACCTTCTTCATCAATCCACTTCATTGTGAAGAGCTGCTCATTGTCAAAGGAACACATGTCTCGCACTTCATTAGTTAGTCCGTCAAAGGTGATGGTGGGGTCAAAATGTGTGATCATGATGTCCCTGAGAAAGAAAAAAGCAAGTATTACGGCATATCAACATAATGTGCATTTCTCATGTAAATGTGTACTTAAGCTACAAGTCTAGCCAGATATGTCCACATTTAGTGCACACATCTGCCTGCCAATTACAGTATGTTAATACATAAAAAATGAAAACCAGAATTTCCAAACTACAACACATAGGGGCACTGAAAGCACAGTTCAACTAATTCCTAAATTAATTAGACATTACTCACTGCAAAATAAATAATGTGACCAGCTGGATACTACTGTTGTCTAAGGGAAGTACTGCATGCTGTAAGAACACTGCAAAAAACACCACAACAGTGCCACCATCTGGTTGAATTGTAGAAACTTGAGTTAGCAACCTTTGAGCTGCGATTCCAAAGAAGATCTTTAAAGTAATGTTTTGGGTCTATCAGACTGTAAAGGTATGTCATATAACTATTTGGAATGAGTTATTGAGGACTTAACACACGCATACTTTTCTTTGGTCTGTGAGGAATAGGCACCACTGTGGGGTAACGCGAAGGGAAAACCCCAATCATTACACAGAATCAATGAGTTTCCACTCCTTACAGTAACTCCTGATTTTCAGCATGGGGAAAAGGCTTTAATTCGAATAACCTTTCCCCGTGTGTCACAGTAATTAGCAGCAGGGTGTAACTGAATATGCCCCCTGGAGTCTCAGATTTAAAAAGAAAAAAAAAAAAAAGCAAAGAATGAAGCGGAGTACCATTGTTTTAAAGATCACCAATTGTCAACATAAATTCCTCACTGGAGGCTTAACAGACCTTATGCATCCTTAAAATGTGCCACAGTTTTGTAACTTGTGCCTAGTACCAATTGTCAAGAATGTTTAAAGATAACTACTTTAAAG
The DNA here is from genome assembly GCF_028390025.1 of Pseudophryne corroboree. Taxonomy (NCBI): domain Eukaryota; kingdom Metazoa; phylum Chordata; class Amphibia; order Anura; family Myobatrachidae; genus Pseudophryne; species Pseudophryne corroboree. Next base: position 295,718,534 of record NC_086447.1, on the reverse strand, counting down.
AGTAAAATTGGAGAATTATCAGAGATACAGGAAAAAAAAAACATATATAAGACAATATATTATCATGTTAGTGGGATTTGACATTTAGCACACATATCTATATACATAGATTTTATATATATATAGTGAGAGAGAGAGAGAGAGAGAGAGAGAGACACATACATACATCTATATTTATGTTATGTGACAGAAATCCCACTAGCATGATTGGACACACTAAATCACATGACTATGTTTCCCTTCCCCAACGACTGCACGTGGAGCTTTTTTGTCACAATGGGGCAGTTGTATTAAGCCTGGAGAAGTGATAAAGCGGTGATAAAGCAGTGATAAAGAGGTGATTATTATTTATTAAATTATTCACAGTTTCTTATATAGCGCAGCAAATTCCATTGCGCTTTACAACTGGACACAATTAGAAGACAACACTGTGTAAAAACAAACAGTCATAGAGGTAGGAGGTCCCTGCTCGCAAGCTTACAATCTATGATGAAATAGCACCTGAATTCAGGAGGAATGCCTATCTACTGCATAGCTGTCCGCCAGATTGCAAAAGTTCTTGGTGGGCTGCATGATGTCACATAACAGTATTTTAGAATGAATACGGTAGAATACAGTTAGCCAATGGAGGGACGGACAGAGTGGGTCTGCATACGATGAATGTCTAGCGAGGAAGATTAGCCTCGCAGCTGCATTCTGAATGGATTGTAATGCTGAGAGGCTCTTCTTAGCAAGACCAGTAAGAAGACTATTGCAATAATCAATGCGGGAGATAATGAGAGCATGGATTAGAGTTTTAGCAGTGTCTTGTGTAAGGTAGGATCATATTTTGGATATGTTTCTTAGATGCATGTAACTGATTGTGACACAGATTGAATGTGGGGAACAAAGGACAGCTCTGAGTCAAGTACAACACCTAGGAGGCGAGCTTGTGGTGTAGGGTTGCTTGTAGAGTTCTCAACAGTGATAGAAATATCAGGTTGGTAACTGCTATTGGGCGGTGGAAATACAATTAACTCTGTTTCGGAAATATTAAGTTTGAGGTGGCGAGATGACATCCAAGGTGAAACGGCAGAGAGGCATTCAGTGACCCGGCCCAGTACAGATAGAGACAAATCAGGGGAGGATAGGTAGATTTGAGTATCATCTGCGTACTGAAATCCAAAATAGCTGATTAGTTTCCCAAGAGATGAGGTATAGATTGAAAAAAGTAGAGGGCCTAAGACTGAGCCCTTTGGTACACCAACTGAAAGGGGTAGCGAAGAGGAGGTAGATTCAGAGAAACGGACACTGAAAGAGCGATTAGATAGGTAGGATAGGAACCAAGAGAGGGCTGTGTCCTGAAGACCTAAGGATTGCAGTGTTTGTATGAGAAGAGAGCGGTCAGCAGTGTCAAAAGCAGCAGAGAGCTAGAAGAATAAGAAGTAATGGCCTTTAGACTTCGCAGTGACCAGACCAATCAGTACTTTAGTCAGTGCTGTCTCTGTGGAGTGTTGGGAGCAAAAGACTGATTGATGTGGGTCCAATAAGTTGTAGGAGTTAAGAAAGTGTGTGAGGCGAATGTAGGCAAGTTTCTCAAGTAGCTTGGAGAGACATGGGAGCTGACTGAGAGATGGGACAGTAGTTTGAGAGAGTGTTAGGGTCAGAATTTATTTTTTTTCAGAATGGGAGTAATCACTGCATGCTTGAACAGTGAAGGAAAGATACAAGCAGATAGAGATTACAGATGTTAGTTAAGGTTGGGATGAGCACAGGAGACAGGGCTTTCAGAAGGGTACACACGGAAAGATCCGTGTTTAAAATCTAAGCAATCTGACTAGATTGCTTAGATTTATAGCACGGATCTGCCGTCTGCCGTGTGTATGCCCCACAAGCGATAGGGCCGCGCACCGCTATCACCGGTGCTCAATCTAGCGGGTCGCTAACTTCACCGCTGTGTGAAGTGAGCGGCCCCCCATCGTGGCCCCCCCCATCGATCAGCACATCGCGCAGTGCTGAGCGGGGGGGAGAGATGTGTGCTGAGCGGTCTGTGTTAAGATTGCTCAGCACACATCTCTCCCGTCAGTACCCCCCTTTACTTTTTTGTGAGGGTATAGGATTAAGAGGAGAGATAGTAGAGTAGCAGGATGAGAAGAGTGTTGATACTTCATCTTCATTTGTGGGATCAAATGAAGAGAAAGTGCCAGAGGGTTCAGGTAGGGAAATGATAGTGATAAAGCAGTGATAAGTGCAAGGTGATAACGCCCCAGCCAATCAGCTCCTAACTGCCAATTTACATATTGGAGCGGACAGGCTGGTGAGTTATCACCTTGCACTTATCACTGCTTTATCACTTCTCCAGGCTTAATACATCTGCCTCAATATACGCACGCCTAGTGCATCACAACACACACCAAGGCATGTGTATTTTAGAGTGTGCCCGCACACAAAGAGTGTTATATCTAAGAATAATTTATATAGAATTCACAGCATGGTTTTGCTCTCAGGATGACAAAGTATGCAGACTCAGCAGGTATAGTTACCAATGTTTCCCTGCACCTTTAATGCATTGTTATCATACTGAAACGCTGGTAACTATATCTGTCGAGTCTACATACTTTGCCATCCATAACTCTGTAACTTGCTGTGAATTTTGACAGTATTTTGTACTTGTGAAGGCACTAGGTAAAGCAGGTTTGTTTGATTTTTAAACAGGATATCAAATGAAAATAGGATTTTAATACCTACCGGTAAATCCTTTTTTCTTAGTCCGTAGAGGATGCTGGGGATGCATCGAGAACCATGGGGTATAGACGGAATCCGCAGGAGACATGGGCACACTATAAGACTTTGAATGGGTGTGAACTGGCTCCTCCCTCTATGCCCCTCCTCCAGACTCCAGTTATAGGAACTGTGCCCAGGGAGATGGACATTTCGAGGAAAAGGATTTAATTAATAATTTAAACTAAGTTGAGATACATACCAGCTCACACCACCAACACGCCGTACAACATGGCATTCAACAACAACGCATGCAACGGCATGACCAACAGCAGTCACAGAGTTGACTGAACTCAACATGAGCGTAACAATAACCAAACTGCAGATACAGCCCGCACTGGGACGGGCGCCCAGCATCCTCTACGGACTAAGAGAAAAGGATTTACCGGTAGGTATTAAAATCCTATTTTCTCATACGTCCTAGATGATGCTGGGGATGCTTCAAGAACCATGGGGTTTATACCAAAGCTCTAGAATGGGCGGGAGAGTGCGGATGACTCTGCAGCACCAGTTGACCAAACAAGAGGTCCTCCTCAGCCAGGGTATCAAACTTGTAAAATTTCGCAAAGGTGTTTGATCCCGACCAAGTAGCAGCTCGGCAAAGCTGTAATGCCGAGACCCCTCGGGCAGCCGCCCAGGATGAGCCCACCTTTCTGGTAGAATGGGCTTTAACCAATTTTGGTAACGGCAATCCTGCCGTAGACTGAGCCTGCTGAATCGTATTACAGATCCAGTGCGCAATAGTCTGCTTAGAAGCAGGAGCCCCAATCTTGTTGGGAGCCCACAGGACAAACAGAGCCTCTGTTTTCCTAAGCTGCGCCGTCCTGGCGACATAGATCCTCAAAGCTCTGACCACATCGAGAGACTTTGACTCCGCCAAGGCGTCAGTAGCCACTGGCACCACAATTGGCTGGTTAACATGAAATGATGAAACCACTTTTGGCAGAAATTGTTGACGAGTTCACAACTCCGCTCTATCAGCATGGAAAATCAAATAGGCGCTTTTGTGAGATAAAGCCGCCAACTCAGACACTCGCCTTGCAGACGCCAAGGCCAACAACATGACCACTTTCCAAGTAAGGAATTTTAACTCAACCTTGCGCAAAGGTTCAAACCAATGTGACTGCAAGAATTGCAACACCACATTAAGATCCCATGGTGCCACTGGGGGCACAAAGGGAAGTTGGATGTACAGCACACCTTTTACGAAGGTCTGAACTTCTGGAAGGGAGGCCAATTCTTTCTGTAAAAAGATCGACAAGGCCGAAATCTGTACTTTAATAGAGCCTAACTTTAGGCCCGCATCCACACCTGCTTATAGGAAATGGAGCAAACGCCCCAGGTGAAATTCTTCCATAGGAGCCTTCTTGGAGTCACACCAAGACGCATATTTTCTCCAAATACGGTGGTAATGCTTTGCCGTTACTTCTTTTCTAGCCTGAAGTAGTGTGGGAATGACTTCACTGGGAATACCCTTTCGGGCTAGGATTTGGCGCTCAACTGCCATGCCGTCAAACGCAGCCGCGGTAAGTTCTGATACACGCACGGCCCCTGTTGTAACAGGTCCTCCCGAAGAGGAAGAGGCCAGGGATCTTCTATGAGCAACTCCTGAAGATCTGGATACCAGGCCCTTTTTGGCCAATCCGGAACAATGAGGATCGCCTTGTTCTTCTTATAATTTTTAGCACCTTTGCAATGAGTGAAAGTGGAGGGAACACATAGACAGACTGAAACACCCACGGTGTCACTAGGGCGTCCACCGCTATCGCTTGAGGGTCCTTTGACCTAGAACACTATCTCTGAAGTTTCTTGTTGAGGCGGGACGCCATCATGTCTACTTGAGGAACTCCCCAACGACTTGTCACTTCTGCAAAGACCTCTTGATGAAGACCCCACTCTCCTGGATGGAGATCGTGTCTGCTGATGAAGTCTGCTTCCCAGTTGTCCACTCCTGGAATGAAGACTGCTGACAGAGCGCTGGCATGTCTTTCCGGCCAGCGAAGAACCTTCGTGGCCTCGCCCATCACCACTCTGTTCTTTGTTCCGCCTTGGCGGTTTATGTACGCCACTGCTGTCACGTTGTCTGACTGAATCAAAACCGGCAGACCTTGAAGAAGATGTTCTGCTTGCAGTATGCCATTGTAGATGGCTCTTAATTCCAGAATGTTTATGTGTAGACAAGCTTCCTGGCTTGACCACTTTCCCTGAAAGTGTCTTCCCTGTGTGACTGCTCCCCAGCCTCGGAGGCTTGTATCTGTGGTCACCAGGATCCAATCCTGAATCCCGAACCTGCGACCCTCCAGAAGGTGAGAACTGTGCAGCCACCACAGAAGGGAAATTCTGGTCCTGGGAGATAGAATTATTTTCCGGTGCATGTCCAGGTGAGACCCGGACCACTGGTCCAACAGGTTCCACTGAAACACCCTGGCATGGAACCTGGCATATGGGATGGCCTCATAGGCCGCCACCATCTTCCCCAGCAACCGAGTGCAGTGAAGAACTGACACCTTTGCCGGTTTCAGAATCTGTTTTACCATGTTCTGTATTTCCAGAGCTTTTTCCACTGGAAGAAAAATTCTCTGCAATTCTGTATCCAGAATCATACCCAGGAACGACAGCCGTGTCGTTGGATCCAACTGTGATTTTGGCAAATTTAGGAGCCAACCGTGTTGTTGCAGAGTAGTCAGTGAAAGGGCAACATTCTTCAACAATTGCTCCTTTGACCTCGCCTTTATGAGATCGTCCAAATACGGGATAATTGTGATTACCTGCTTGTGCAGGAGAACCATCATTTCCGCCATTACTTTGGTGAAAATCCTCGGAGCCGTGGACAGACCAAACGCCAACGTCTGAAATTGGTAATGACAATCCTGCACAGCAAATCTCAGGTAAGCCTGATGTGGAGGATATACGGGGACATGTAAGTAGACATCTTTTATGTCGACCGACACCATATAATCCCCCTCCTCCAGACTGGAGATCACTGCTCGTAGAGACTCCATCTTGAACTTGAATTTTTTTAGAAAGAAATTGAGGGATTTTAGGTTTAGAATCGGTCTGACTGAGCCATCCGGCTTCGGGACCACGAACAGGCTCGAATAAAAACCCTCCCCTGTTGAGACGGGGGTATCGTGACAATCACTTGATTCTGACACAACTTTAGTATCGTAGCGCTTACTATCTCCCTTTCTGGAAGAGAAGCTGGCAAGGCAGATTTGAAAAATCGGTGAGGGGGCACGTCTTGAAACTCTAACTTGTACCCCTGGGTTACTATGTTTGCTATCCAAGGATCCAGGTCCGAGTGCACCCAGACCTGACTGAAGAGTTGGAGACGTGCCCCCACTGGTGCGGACTCCCGCAGAGGAGCCCCAGCGTAATGCGGTGGATTTGGTAGAAGCCAGAGAGGACTTCTGCTCATGGGAACTTGCCACAGCCTGTGACCTTTTTCCCCGTCCTCTTCCTCTCGCAGCAAGGAAGGAGGACCCACGTCCTTTTTTGAATTTATTGGGCTGAAAGGACTGCATCTGATAGTGAGGCGATTTCTGCTGCTGTGCAGGAACATAAGGTAAAAATGAAGACTTACCTGTGGTAGCCGTAGACACCAGGTCAGTGAGGCCGTCGCCAAACAAGACCCTACCGTTAAACAGTAGAGACTCCATCGCCTTCTTAAGAGTCAGCGTCAGCATTCCACTGATGAATCCACAACGCTCTCCTTGCCGAGACTGCCATGGCATTGGCCCTTGACCCCAAAAGGCCAATATCCCTTACAGCTTCTTTTAAATATGCTGCAGCGTCCCTGATGTGACCCAGAGTCAAAAGCACACTATCCCTGTCTAGGGTATCTACCTTAGATGACAAGTTATCTGCCCACCTTTCAATAGCGCTACTCACCCATGCCGCAGCAACGGCAGGCCTGAGCAGCGACCCTGTAGTGACATAAATGGATTTTAGTGTATTTTCCTGCTTACGATCCGCAGGATCCTTTAGGGCTGCCGTGTCAGGGGACGGAAGCGCCACCTTTTTGGATAGACGCGATAAAGCTTTGTCTACCGTGGGGATTGACTCCCACCTTTCCCTGTCCCCAGAGGGGAACGTATATGCCACTGGAATTCTTTTGGGAACATGTATCTTTTTGTCAGGATTTTCCCAAGCTTTTTCACAAAGTGCGTTCAGTTCATGAGAGGGAGGAAACGTTACCTCAGATTTCTTTCCTTTAAACATGCAGACCCTAGTATCAGCAACAGCAGGGTCTTCAGTGATATGTAATACTTCTTTTATTGCCACAATCATGTACTGAATACTCTTAACCAGTTTTGGATGTATTCTGGCATCACTATAGTCGACACTGGAATCAGATTCCGTGTCGGTATCTGTATCTGCTATCTGGGTAAATGCACGTTTCTGTGACCCCGAAGGGGTCTGGGCCTGTGACAAAGCATCTTCCATGGATTTCCTCCATATCTGGTACTTAGACTCAGATTTATCAAATCTATTAGTCAACTTAGTCACATTTGCGTTTAAAACACTCAACATATTCACCCAATCATCCGTCGGCGGTGCCGACACGGTCACTCTCACAGTATTTTCTGTCTCCACTCCAGCCTCCTCCTGGGAAGAGCACTCATCCTCAGACATGTCAACACACACGTACCGACACCCACAACCACACTGGGGCTATAGGAGACAGACCCACAATAAAGCCTTCCAGAGAGACACAGAGAGAGTTCAGCCAGCTCACACCCAGCGCCTATCCCGGTACTGAAACAAGTAACAAGACTGCCCAGACCTGTTAGCGCTTTATATATATATATATATATATATATATATATATATATATAGTGAATACCAAATTGTTACCTTACAAATATTTAAAATGCCCGCTCTAATATATATTGTAAACGCCTGCACCTCTTATTACCATGTGCCATGAATGTGCGCTATACATAGCAAAACACTGCATCCCATAAGAGAAAACAATACACCCACACATTATCTGAGTTCCAAAGCTCATTGGTGTATATATTTGTTATTAAAAGGATATGGATTCAATATATTACAATGTACAGTATACACATAATTACATGATTACAATTTATACAGTAAGCAGTTAATACATACAGTTACAGGCCAGCATACAATACCATTATCTTTCTCATATAAATTCGTCTCTCCATATCACTCTCTCTCTCTCTCTGTAAAATCATGCAGGAACTGGTCTAGAAGCAACTCCATCATCCTCTGAGACAAAACAACAACTAACTCCTGTGTGATCAGCAATGTGTTATCTAGTTTTGGGGGGAGGGGACTTTCTCATTCATGATGAGTCACTAGTCTATTTGTATATGCTCAACAGGTTCAGCCTTGAAGACATCCAAAGGGGCTGGCCTGAGTTTCCTGTCCATTGTACTAATAAGAGTGATTTTTAGCTTTCATACATTTAATCATAACTCCTTGTTGCAATGTCCTACAACTTAATAACAAGTATCAAATGAATCTACACATTAATCTGCTTGCTTTAATACCAAATATGACAGGTGTATCTGGCTTCGTTCAAATAATACACATACATGACATTACTTCATTATATAATTTTAAATCATCATGATGTCTGGCGCTTGATATTATTATAATTATGTACTGTATGAAATAAGTTTCGAATCCATCTCTGTGGCATGTCCGTGTAAATGCGTGTGTTACCATATTTTGCTGTGCTCGCTGCGCGCATTTGCAAGTATAGCTACTCATAATGTGTGTAGTTTGTATGTTCTTTTTATGTAATATTTTTGACTTAGACAGTCCACCCTTTGGCAGTAAACAATAACTGCCATCAATTATTAACATAAGAAAAAAAAATACTTCATACAATAATCGGTGACCTAGACACAAGTATGTATTCATTTCACAAATCAGACACTTGACTATATTTGGGGAAGACAGAGAGGAGGACGAGACATCCTCTATATGCACTCGGCCGTCACGGGACCACTGGTTGGGTGTGGGACAACATTCAACCTATATAGTATGCTGGGACAGTGCTTTGGCCTATAATGTCTGATTTGCGACGAACATTTCACACATACATGTACCTACGTCTTTGTACACTGATGTTTGGATTCGATTGAGGTTCTGCTGGGTAGATGAAGAAGACACAAACAAATCGTGACAGTGACATATAAAATTTTCATAATCTACATATTCCTATCATTTTCTGAACATTGTTTCCATTTCCGAAACGTATGCTAGGTCTGTTTAACATTGAACAAGGGTTATAAGTAGTGTCCTTCCTAAATAACATAAACCTTCGGAGTTCGGGGAGAGCCACTCATAAACCTTTCTTAAACATATATTAATGAGCTCTTTATCTGCAGTGTGTGAATAGCCATTGTTTGATTGTTCCTGATTACCTCTGAACTCCATAACTACTAGACCTTTGATTTTTCTCTGACTTTAACAAACTGATCGGCTAATCCTGGGATCCTATAAGGAAATCACTCCTTCCTCCAGAACCAGTTCCAGTCCCACACTCGACTCCTCATAAAAAAAAAACTCGCAAAAATAGAATATCCTGAAAAAAAATGTTTGTCAGCGGGAAAGAGAGAAAAGAGAAATAGAACAAAACAACTCTTGTTCATAACAAATCAATTACAATGACTGGTCTTTCTGCAATCCTTTAGTACGCTCAGGTAGTGTTCAAAAGTGCCGCCTCTCAGTCTTCACGGAACAGAGTCTCTGGTGAAACTTTTGCGATCTCACTCCATTTACGAGTTCCTTCCGGACTACCAACTTTCCTGCAATGGGAATCGTGGACCCAAGTCTCTCTCTCGGCTACTTTCACTGGGATAGTGCTGTCAACAAAACTTGGTATGGTCCTTCCCACCTGTCTATTAGGCAACCTGAGCATAAGAACAATCACACAGTCTCTTGGTTCACAATCAAGACAGTTAGTATTTGGCATACCAGCAATCAACAGTTTCAAGTTCTTTTGTCAAGTTCTCAAATGCTGGCTCATCTCAATAAGGTACTGTACTGTCACCTCATTGGTGTATTTCTGATCATTGTGCGGATCAATCATGACATGAGGTTGTCTTCCAAAAACAACCCAAAAAAAGACACAAATACCAAAACAAAAACAAAAACAAATTTCGAAGAGGGTGATTCGTTGAGTGAAGATCTGGGAGTGGTTCCGATGCTACATAATACTAGTGGCAGTATCTATGATCACAATAGTACAATTTCAAGCTTTGCTCCTACTTCTAGGGGTACCATTATCTACACACAGATTTCTGCGCAATTTTTCTTTGCGGTAAACACAGCAGCATCCGTGGCAGCAGGAAATGCCTCTACCCAGTTTGAGAAAACATCAGTGCACACCAATACATAACAATAATTCCTAAAGGGTGTTAACTGTACGAAGTCGATTTGTATTTCCTGAAAAGCTCCGTCTGCAGAAGGGATATGGGATGGCTCTGTTGGTATTGCTTTACAAATATTCTTCCTCAAGCAAGCAAGACAGGTCATTGCTCTCTTACCTGCATGAGAATAGAATCCTGGCGCACACCAGTAGGCTCTCATCAGCCTGCACATACCCTCTTTGCCTAGATGAGTCAGGCCGTGTGCCACCTCAGCTAGACTTGGAAGGTATGCTCTGGGGGCTACTGGCTTACCGTGTCCACCTGTCCACAGTCCTGAGGACTCCTGACCATACCCCTTTGTCCTCCAGACTGCCTTTTCCTGTAGGGAACACAAATTTTTCATTTTAATTTACTATCGTGTGTTTGCAATGTAGAGTACCATGAGCATAACTCAAAAAAAAAAAAAAAAAAAACATCTCTAGAGGAGAGAAAGAAGAAGAAAATGAAAAAGAAAATGTCAGGTTTGCCATTCACCAACAGGCATATCAGTGTCTATACAAAATATATATGGCTTATGATTCATTACTATATGTCCCTTGGTCCCGTCTATGTGTTTAATAATGTGGCTTGTGTTTTCTGTCTAGGGGGTCTATATTGACTATGTGTCCTACTACTCCTACAATCTCTGACAAAATGCCCTTCCTTCCTACAAGTGTAACATATTATTGACCATTAGGGATCTGGGGTTTGGACTGATGGGTCTTTCCTGTATGTGCTAGTATACTTACCGTCCTCAACCTCTCCACCTGTTGTTCTCTGCGCCTAGCACTATTCTGGTGATGTTCAATAGCACACTATCTAAGATTAGCTACTGTGACCCCTTTCCAATTTTGCAAAGAAGTCTGCACCCTGACCCTCAATGCCTTATTGAGCCCGTTCATTTGCACAGAGACAGCCACCTCCCATTTGCCGAATTAGTGTTTACCAGTGATCTTATCCAGATGGAGAGTTTTCTATTACTGCAAGAGACAAAAACCAAATAAAAAAGTTTAACAAGCTTCTAGGTCATGCAAAGTATTCATTCAATACTTCTCATCCCGTATTAAGGGTCTGCACATGGTCCAACAAACATTTCCGAGCTCATCTTGACTAGGAGCATTACTAGGAATGAATACTTCTTATATGGTAACTGAAAGAAATACCCGGGGGTTACCTTGTCTCTGTCCGCTTTACTAATGTGCGGACAGATTTTTTTCCATTTCTGACGTTACTTTCTTGATTTTTATTTTTTTTTATTTTGGGGTTTTACTATATATGTACACAAATGATACCATACTTACCTCTTCCACTGGTCTCAGCCACTTCCCCCACAGGCTACTGCTCTTCTTTTACCGGTTGGATACTCCTCTGGGTACATGAGAAATGGCTGAAAACAATCAGGTCACCTTCTCCTCCTAAATAAAACTTCAACATTCATTAGTACATATATAGGTTACAGTCATATTTTTCATATTTTCTATAGTTTGTATGCTGGCCGTAACTGCTTCCACATCTACATATGGCGGTGTACTTGCATTCTCTTTTTTTTTCTTCCTACTTGTTTATTGTTGCTACAAATTCAAACAGTTCTTATATTTTCATTTTTGTCTTATATGACTTTGGTTAGACATACCACCTGCAATACCTTAGGATCAAACTCACCAACCCCTCTTGCTGCCACAGGTTTAAACAATTTGTATGTCTGACCCTTTGTTTTCTGGATTTTATCAGACATATCCTTATCATTAAGTTCTGCAGTACCTCTGGTTCAAAGCTGCCCACCCTAGGGAATGGTACCCTATCTTTGTCAGTCATACGTAACCATTCATTGCAAAATAAGCCTTGCTGACCCTTTCGGACGCAATTCTTCTGCCTGAACCCTGCCTACCATACGTCCCTTAGTTGAGCAACTGGCTCCCATAATTTGTGGGCCTTTTCCCACAAACACCAAAATACTCAATATAAGGCCACGGTGAAAGTTCTCCGAGCGCTTCCACCCACTCTCGCCCACGTTGGCCACTACTACATACACTGTCGATAGCGAAGGCGATGTACCCAACTTAGGGCTTCTATCAGACCTTACAGCACCATAATTTCTTTCGGTGGAAGTTCTGTTGGAATATTTTCCTGAGAGAGGCAGCGAAAAATTCCTTTTCGGTATCTTTCAACTGGAATTGTTTGTAGGGTGAAAAACAGAGAAATTAGATAACTATTCTTCACCCTTTCCAGTGGAAGCCCACCAGGGAGATTTCCCGATGTTATCAAAGAAAAACCACTTTGTCTATACAATCACGTCTGCGTATGCTCTTCCACAGCGCATATGACACAATGGTATCACGTTGTGCTGTGTAGAACAAACGGACAAGCGATGCAATCGCACAGCCTATAGATACTAGTTATCTATATGCCCTAGGATTGCTGTAGACCACTTAGCCTAGACCACTCCAGACCACTTAGTTGTATGGGATCACTAAGACCACTTAGACCACTTAGTTCTAATCACGGAAGGTAGCGAACCCTACGCCACCGGGCCTCTACTAACCCAGTGTTACCACTCCAGCCACTTAGACCACTTAGTTCCTGGGTTTAGCTCCACTCACTCCGCTTTCACTCACTCAAATACGCTTTGTTTTTCTGTACAGAAAATTTTCACTCGTTCCGATTGGCAGCTTTACCCCCAGAGGCAATACAGTTTAAACAAAAGTTTTATACTAATCTGCTTTAGAAACCGGGTAGGTTTTATGCTTTTGTAGCATGGCTACTGTCCCACCTTTTAGCTAAACGACACTATTGTGTAATTTGTACTTAGCGCCCGCACTCTTACGCATTTTGCATAAACACGCGACCGTGCGTGTCTTTTACGCTGCGTGCGCAGTCCTGTACTTTGTCCGAGACAAGTGTACAAAACCCTGTGTCTGCAATAAAACAAATCACACAGCTCTATAAATGTGAACAATACTAATTACTATTGCCCACTAGACACAACTTGTTCTGTATAAACTTTTATGCAGACCTGCATTTGTGTCTTTACACTTCCTTCCTTAAAATACTGTTATTTTAAATTTACCTATATAGCAACAAATGTATCCGGTTTCACACAGATCTATAATGATTGCAATAATCTATAATTTAAATGATATGATTCAGATTGGATAGCTATCTTGCAGAACATACACTGATATAAATATACACATAATTATAATATTATATATATGTACCATTCACTGGTCTCCTATGAGACACCTTACATCTTATTTGCATATCAAAGCCATTTGCTTTTCGCTGCTAAAAAAAGCAGTTACACAGGTTAATTTGCATTTCAATGGCTATCCTCCCTAGTAAGAAGATTCAACAAGTCTTGGAAGGAAAAAAAAAAACAAAACCAACTCTTTCTTTCCTTTTTCTATCTGTGTGCAACTTCTTACACCAAGCCAAGCATTTATCTCACTATTTACTCTCACTAGGCCCAATTGAAACTATTTGTAATTGACTATGGCCTGGGTTAAATAAATGCATTGGTAACTCATAAATGGTGCTTGATGTGGCCAAGGAAACTGATTGTTCTGAGCAGACTGAAAATCAGCTATTTAGAAAATGACCTTCCTAAAATGGCCACTGCTCCTCCCCCTTCCACATCCATGAGGTTTACACAAAATGGTGGACAGGCCATGTGGTTAGTCCAAAATGGAGGACAGACCATGCGGCTTCCTTTGTCACAAAGAAATCACACATTATACATGTCACTGGCCTAGACCGAGGATGTTGTGGACTCAGGGATTCTTCCGATGGTCGGGAAGATGAACCACAACTGAGCTGGAACTGGGGTGGCCTAATATAGGATTTCCTTATACAGGACGCTGACAGTAAGGTTTGATGAAATATTGAAGAACTTTATTGTAGGAAAAGTACAACTTAAAGTCATATATCATAAAGGAACTTATGAGGGAATGTCCAGACCCATTGAAGGGTTTAGTGAGCAATATTAGAAATGCTGGTGACTGTAGGAACTGTGGGTGATGTCTAAAAGTCACTGATACCTTGTAGAACTTGTGAGCGATGGTTAAGACACTGGTAATTTGTAGAACTTTAGTGCAGAGGTTTAGGACGCTGATGATTTGCAGAACTTAAGTGCAGTGGTTTAAGACGCTGTTAGTTTGTAGAACTTGTGAACGGTGACTGAGACGCTGATAATGTGAAGAACTGAAGTGCAGAGGTTTAAGACGCTGTTAATTTGTAGAACTTGTGAACGGTGACTGAGACGCTGATGATGTGAAGAACTGAAGTGCAGGGGTTTAAGACGCTGTTAATTTGTAGAACTTGAGAACAGTGACTTAGGGCCCGCAGCCCACGCTGATTCCTAGGAGCACCGATGACTGGTCGCAGAGAGATACACCGACCGCTGTGTATACTGGAACCGGTGCAGGGAGCTGGCACCTGGAAATGCCGGAGACACTGGAGTACAAGCTTCAGAGATCCTTGCCGGGAACAAGAGCGCTGGCATCTACGTCAGGGAAAGACGATACTCGGGCACTGAGGCTCTGTCCGGCGTCTGACTTTGAATCTCCCGCCACCGCTGGATTGGCGGAGCAGTCTGATGACGTCACCTGCCCCCCGTCCACGTGATGCCGGGTGTCATGGCGGCGCCCATGCCCTGGAGAACCGCTAGGAGCCGCGCCAGCCAGACGCAGGAGCCCGTGGCCCACCGAAGGCGGAGGCCGCGACACAGACCAGCAGACATGCAGGGGTAAGCGCGGTGAACGCCGCCTCTGGCGTGTGACAATACAAGCACCAGAACTTATTTTAGTCCTGAGTTTAAAAAAAAACCAAAAACCTATATCAAGGCTATGCAGCAACTTTTAAATGTACTTTTAAATCTACTTAACAGATAAACAATCCAATCTGAATCAAACACAATATGATTTATTTGAACTTTGTTTTGCAACAATAAAAATACATTTTAGCATCTTAAATATTATGAGAAACACATTGTCCCTTGAAATTTCATATCATTGGCTTACGGATATAACACAACAATACACACGGATATGATTTTCTCAGCTTTAAGATGCGTCCACCACAAGCTGATCGACCACAGCGTCCCGTTTATAATGTACAGTGCATCATTCAGACCATGATATCCCTTTACGAGCCCCCATCTGTGAATACCAAATTGTTTCCTTACAAATATTTAAAATACCCGCTCTAATATATATTGTAAACGCCTGCACCTCTTATTACCATGTGCCATGAATGTGTGCTATACATAGCAAAACACTGCATTCCATAAGAGAAAACAATACTCCCACACATTATCTGAGTTCCAAAGCTCACTGATGTATATATTTGTTATTAAAAGGATATGGATTCAATATATTACAATGTACAGTATACACATAATTACATGATTACAATTTATACTGTAAGCAGTTAATACATACAGTTACAGGCCAGCATACAATACCATTATCTTTCTCATATAAATTCATCACTCTCTCTCTGTAAAATCATGCAGGAACTGGTCTAGAAGCAACTCCATCATCCTCTGAGACAAAACAGCAACTAACTCCTGTGTGATCAGCAATGTGTTATCTAGTTTTTGGGGGAGGGGACTTTCTCATTCATGAGGAGTCACTAGTCTATTTGTATATGCTCAACAGGTTCAGCCTTCAAGACATCCAAAGGGGCTGGCCTGAGTATCCTGTCCATTGTACTAATAAGAGTGATTTTTAGCTATCATATATTTAATAATAACTCCTTGTTGCAATGTCCTACAACTTAATAACAAGTATCAAATGAATCTACACATTAATCTGCTTGCTTTAATACCAAATATGACAGGTGTATCTGGCTTCGTTCAAATAATACACATACATGACATTACTTCATTATATAATTTTAAATCATCATGATGTCTGGCGCTTGATATTATTATAATTATGTACTGTATGAAATAAGTGTCGAATCCATCTCTGTGGCATGTCCGTGTAAATGCGTGTGTTACCATATTTTGCTGTGCTCGCTGCGCGTATTTGCAAGTATAGCGACTCAATGTGTGTAGTTTGTATGTTCTTTTTATGTAATACTTTTGACTTCGACAATATATATATATATATATATATATATATATATATATACACACATAATTTAGCACCAAATCACTTGTGCCCCCCCCCCCCCCCCCGTTTTGCACCCTGTTACTTGTACAGCAGTGTGGAGGTCAGGGCCAGCGTCTCTGCAGCTTCTGTGAAGAGAAAATGGCGCTGGTCAGAGCTGTGTGGGCGAAGCCCCGCCCACTACATGGCGCACTTCAGTCCCGCTTAAAAAAATCTTTATACTGGCGGGGGTACCTTAACTTGTGCCTGGGCACTGTTATATCTTATGCCAGTGCTGTTTGAGGTCCCCCATGCTGCCCAGGGCGCCCCCCCCCCCCTGCGCCCTGTACCCTGTAGTGCCGTGTTATGTGTGGGAGCATGGCGCGCTGCACGGTACCTCAAACGCCGTCTTCTGCCATCACTGAAGTCTTCTGATCTTCTCATACTCACCCGGCTTCTGTCTTCTGGCTCTATGAGGGGGGTGACAGCGCGGCTCCGGGAACAAGCAGCTAGGCGTACCAAGTGATCGAACCCTCTGGAGCTAATGGTGTCCAGTAGCCTAAGAAGCAGAGCCCTTGAACTCAGAAGAAGTAGGATCTGCTTCTCTCCCCTCAGTCCCACGATGCAGGGAGCCTGTTGCCAGCAGGTCTCCCTGAAAATAACAAACCTTATAAAAGTATTTTTCTGAGAAACTCTGGAGAGCTCCTCAGTGTGCATCCAGTCTCACTGGGCACAGAATCTAACTGGAGTCTGGAGGAGGGGCATAGAGGGAGGAGCCAGTTCACACCCATTCAAAGTCTTATAGCGTGCCCATGTCTCCTGCGGATCCCGTCTATACCCCATAGTTCTTGAAGCATCCCCAGCATCCTCTAGGACGTATGAGAATTGTGACTTAAGATACCAAACCTCCAGATCTTGGTGCGACATAGGAATATCAGTAAAACCTGATGTTTCCTTGTTGAATGGTCTAGCTGACTTACACTCAGTAAATGCTATTTGAGAGTTATATGAGGTGCTCATAAAAGGCTGCAAAGGACACAGTGCTCTGGATGGGTGGTCTTCTGTATGCCGGCGGTCGGGCTCCCGGCGCTCAGTATACCGGCGCCGGGAGCCCGACAACCGGCATACCGACACTTATTTTCCCTCGTGGGGGTCCACGACCCCCATAGAGGGAGAATAAAATAGTGTGGCGCGCGTAGCGCGCCACCGTGCCCGTAGCGTGGCGAGCGCAGCGAGCCCGCAAGGGGCTCATTTGCGCTCGCCACGCTGTCGGTAAGCCGGCGGTCGGGCTCCCGGCGCCGGGATGCTGGTCGCCGGGAGCCCGACCGCCGGCCAGCCGTAGTGAACCCCTCTGGATGCTTGCCAAGAGACTTCATACAATGGAAAAGTAATAGATATTCCTACTGAGATCTGTATATATTACAAGCCTATCTGTCACACTGCAGGAGTTTTGCTAATCTGCAGATACACAGTGGTCAGGGCAAACATGGAGGGAAAATAAAATAAAAGGATTACAAAAAAAAAAAATGATTAAAATGTATGAATTTATCCTATTTATACTAAAGCACATGATATAAAAGCATGGTGTAACAACATGTAACATAAGACGGCCGATACATAATACAGCAAATTATCTGAGCAGCATTATACAGATACTCAGATACTTTCCTTTGCCATCCCAGAAACAGGAGCCCCTACACCAGTGGTTTCCAAACTTTTTTGAATCACGGCGCCCTAGAATATCAGAATTTTTTTCACGGCATCCCTAGGCCCAAAATTTCTTATTGAGAAATTTAGAAAGAAATATTACATGAAGTAGATTGCGTTTATATGTCATCCTTAGGGTCAGTTGTGTAGTGAGGGACAAGATTTGCTTCTGTTTGGCCACATATTTTATGACTGGCAGCCACCAGCACTGGTTTTGCCTATTATATTGAATATGAATAATTTGAATTGGTCCTGGACTACCAACCCAGGGCACCCCTGCAAGTGTTCCGAGGCACCCCAGGGAGCCACGGCACACAGTTTGGGAACCTCTGCCATACACAGTTTCCATCCACTGTAAGTAGTTTGTTTCATAACAGACTATTCTAAACCAATTTGTAAAACATACACAAATTCACAAAGGAAAAGCAAATCACATTCAAAACTAAAGAGATCAATAATCAAAGCTCTAATCACGCCCAAAACTACTATAGAGTTACATACCTTGCATAGCTAAGGAGGGTGTTGTTTTACTGATAGTAAAAATAGATTTATTCCTCATTGACAAACATACATTTATTGACAACTGTTTCTATTGTCATGTACTTTAAACAAAAAAATAAAACACAACACTTCTGTTATTACCCAGTAATTATGCCCTCAAAAGAATTCAAATTTCCAGCTTCTAGAAACTGTTTCGCCCCTATCAAATGCAGCCAACAGTATATGCACTGAATAGATTACAGCGTGGTCAACTGACTTTATTTTCAAGGGGTCTACTACAGTATGCCGGTGCTAGGGATCCCGGCGCCGGCATACCAGCAGCGGGGAGAGTGCAAAAGAGCCCCTTGCTAGCTCGCTGCGCTCACCATGCTGCTGGTACGGTGGTGCGCTATGCACGCCATGCTATTTATTCTCCCTCCAGGGGTGTCGTGGACACCCCAAGAAGGAAAATAGTTGTCGGTATGCCGGCTGTCAGGATTCTGGCGCCGATTTGTTGAGTGCTGTGATCCCGACAGCCGGCATAACAAGTGCCACCCATTTTCAAGCACAGTCACAGAATTTAAGATTTGAAACATTAAAACAGTAACTAAGAACATCAAAAGCCTTTAAAGTGACACTCCTGGTTAAACGGTAGACTAAACTGAGTTGCTCCAATGCTTTAGTGGAGCCACAGGAACATTGAAACGAAGTTTGGCAATACGGTGAAGTTCCAAATCAAATACGTTTTTATTTTTCTGTACATTGCAGTATGCCTGCAATGTACAGAAAAATAAAAATGTATTTGATTTGGAACTTCACAGTATTGCCAAACTTCGGTTCAATGTTCCTGTGTTATGTATTCTTGAATTTACAGGTATGGCTAAAAAGTGTCAATGGGTGCGTTTAGAGTGTATTCTACTCAATTTCCTAACTTTTTTTCCTTTAATATACCACAAAAAATTCCCAGCTATTCTTTGTCCCAACTCTCAGGGCTGTAACACACTGGCCGGTTTCTCCCGGATGGCAAAAAGCCGGACAAACTTTGTCTGGCTTTTTGCCATCCGGGAGAAACCGGCAGAGTCTGTCACACAGGACGGCTTTGAGCCGTGTGTTGTGATGCTGTGCGCATGCGCAGCATCAGACACGGCTTGGGAAAAAACCGCTGTGTGTGAAAGCTCCCCTTCACACACACGGTTCACTGGCTGCAAAGACGGCCCGGCGCCCGCCCGGCAGCCGGACCTTCCAGTGGTGAGACCCGGCTGCAACCCGGGGCCGTGCAGTGTGAAGGGACCCTACCCCTCACACTGTTAACTACAATGCCGGCAAGGGAAAAAGCCGTCCGGCTTTTTCCCGGCCGGCAAAAGCCGGGTAGTGTGTTTTAGCCCTCAGTCTTTGAAGCAATTTTTAAAACTTTGCATACAATTCCCAAAAGGTGATTTCAACAACACAGTTTAAATATCCTGGTGTAGCAACCCTATCTGAGGTGCAGGAGTTAAAGGGCAAAGTTAATGTTAGCATGGCTCCTCCATTTTGGACATGGAGCAGAACCATTTTGGCTACATTCCCTCAATATCAGTGGCTGGCTCTCAATGTAGATCCATCAAGAGGGATATAAACACTGAATAGGTGACCCCTTTGTGTCAGGGTTTAGAAACAAAACGGCTTTACAATTTATTGGAATTGAACTGAAAAAGCCTGTAATCATTTCAAAGTCCAGTATTATAACTACATAGCCTAATTCTAAAAATGGCTAGTGGAACCACTCGTTTACGAGAAAACTGCAGATATTTAAAAAAAAAAAAAATCTTTTATAAATTAGAATTGGAAAAGCATTGTTTCTGTATCCATGGTCACTTAAGTATTTATTGTGCTTCCTGCACATCTTTAAGGAGTAAAAAAGCAAAACAAAAAAAACAAAAACACATATGGCAACACACATAGAATTATTTACCGCATTTCTACAGGGCTGCCCACTATCCCTGGCCCACTCTTTCGGATTAATCCTTGACTCCTCCCTCTCCTTCAAACCACACATTCAGCACCACTCGCAAACCTGCCGTTTTCATCTAAAAAATATTTCCAGGATTAGACCCTTTCTGACCCAGGATGCTACTAAGACTCTTATCCACTCACTGGTCATCTCCAGACTGGACTCACTTACAAAGCCCTCACCCACTCCTCTCCCATCTACATCTCTGACCTTATCTCCCTTTACACTCCCACCCGTCCTCTTCGCTCTGCTAATGCACGCCGACTCTCCTGCCTACTGATTACTTCCTCCCACTCCGACCTCCAAGATTTTTCACGTGCTGCTCCATTTCTCTGGAATTCCCTACCTCTCCCCCTCAGACTCTCCACCTCTCTACAAAACTTCAAACGGGCTCTCAAGACCCACTTCTTCACCAAACCCAGCCAAATCTCATCCTAACCCTCTGTTCCACCCTCTCTATGTACCCCATCTGTGTCTGTCTACCCCTCCCCTTTAGAATGTAAGCTCTCACGAGTAGGGCCCTCTTCCCTCATGTACTTATCCTTTTTGTTACTTTAATAATCTTCAACTGCACCAAATCCAGCAGTCTTCTGCCATCTGATACTTATTACAGTGTCATCTGCTGATGTAGCTATGTTACATAGAAACATAGAATTTGTCGGCAGATAAGAACTACTTGGCCCATCTAGTCTGCCCCTTTTTTTTTTTATCTCTAACCTTAATTGATCCTTATTTCTTTGTAAGGATATGCTTATGTCTATCCCATGCATGTTTAAATTGCTCTACTGTCTTAGCCTCTACCACCTCCGATGGGAGGCTATTCCACTTGTCCACTACCCTTTCTGTGAAGTAATTTTTCCGCAAATTTCCCCTGAACCTCCCCCCCTCCAGTCTCAGTGCATGTCCTCGTGTCCTATGTTTAGTGTTCACTTTAGGCTGTTTTAGCAGGGCGCCGCGCCCTGCCCGTTTTTTAGCAGGAAAACCCGCCCTGCCCCTTTTGCGGCGCCCTGCTAGAACAGCCGCCCGCTTCCTGCCCTCCCGGCGTGTATAGATGCCGTGCGCATGCGCGCAACATCCATTCACGCATTGGGAGAGGGCTGGGGGAAGCCCAGCACCGACGGAGGTGCTGGGCATGGCCCCAACAGTGACGTCGCCGGCCACAGACGCTCTCTATAGTAGCGTCTGTGGGCTGCACCGCCCCCTAAAATGACGTCGGCGTGGCCACGCCCCCTAATTTGCGTGGCCACGCCCTCGTTTCGGGCGCACGCGCACATGTGCCCCCGGAGTCCGGCGCCCTGCCCCTTTTCACTCCTAGAGTGAACACTAATGTTTATTTACCCTGTACTTGTCCTATAGTGTCATCAACTGTAAGTTGCTGTTTTCCTGTTTTGATTATTTGTTTATGTACTCTGTAATTTGGCGCTGCGGAACCCTTGTGGCACCATATGAAGAAAATAAGATTTTACTCACCGGTAAATCTATTTCTCGTAGTCCGTAGTGGATGCTGGGAACTCCGAAAGGACCATGGGGAATAGCGGCTCCGCAGGAGACTGGGCACAACTAAAGAAAGCTTTTAGGTCACCTGGTGTGCACTAGCTCCTCCCACTATGACCCTCCTCCAAGCCTCAGTTAGGACACTGTGCCCGGACGAGCTGACATAATAAGGAAGGATTTTGAATCCCGGGTAAGACTCCTACCAGCCACACCAATCACACCGTATAACTCGTGATACTATACCCAGTTTAACAGTATGAAAACAACTGAGCCTCTCAACAGATGGCTCAACAATAACCCTTTAGTTAACAATAACTATGTACAAGTATTGCAGACAATCCGCACTTGGGATGGGAACCCAGCATCCACTACGGACTACGAGAAATAGATTTACCGGTGAGTAAAATCTTATTTTCTCCGACGTCCTAGTGGATGCTGGGAACTCCAAAAGGACCATGGGGATTATACCAAAGCTCCCAAACGGGCGGGAGAGTGCGGATGACTCTGCAGCACCGAATGAGAGAACTCAAGGTCCTCCTCAGCCAGGGTATCAAATTTGTAGAATTTTGCAAACGTGTTTGCCCCTGACCAAGTAGCAGCTCGGCAAAGTTGTAAAGCCGAGACCCCTCGGGCAGCCGCCCAAGATGAGCCCACCTTCCTTGTGGAATGGGCTTTTACTGATTTAGGATGCGGCAGTCCAGCCGCAGAATGCGCCAGCTGAATTGTGCTACAAATCCAGCGAGCAATAGTCTGCTTAGAAGCAGGAGCACCCAGTTTGTTGGGTGCATACAGGATAAATAGCGAGTCAGTTTTCCTGACTCTAGCGGTCCTGGAAACATAAATTTTCAAGGCCCTGACTACGTCCAGTAACTTGGAATCCTCCAAGTCCCTAGTAGCCGCAGGCACCACAATAGGTTGGTTCAAGTGAAAAGCTGATACCACCTTAGGAAGAAACTGGGGACGAGTCCTCAATTCCGCCCTATCCATATGAAAAATCAGATAAGGGCGTTTACATGACAAAGCTGCCAATTCTGACACACGCCTGGCTGAAGCCAAGGCCAATAACATGACCACTTTCCACGTGAGATATTTTAGATCCACGGTTTTAAGTGGCTCAAACCAATGTGATTTTAAGAAACTTAACACCACGTTGAGATCCCAAGGTGCCACTGGAGGCACAAACGGGGGCTGAATATGCAGCACTCCTTTCACAAACGTCTGAACTTCAGGTAGTGAAGCTAGTTCTTTCTGGAAGAAAATCGGCAGAGCCGAGATCTGTACCTTAATGGGGCCTAATTTCAGGCCCATAGTCACTCCTGCTTGTAGGAAATGCAGAAATCGACCTAGTTGAAATTCCTCTGTTGGGGCCTTTTTGGCCTCACACCAAGCAACATATTTCCGCCATATGCGGTGATAATGCTTTGCAGTTACATCTTTCCTGGCTTTAATCAGCGTAGGAATGACTTCCTCCGGAATGCCCTTTTCCTTCAGGATCCGGCGTTCAACCGCCATGCCGTCAAACGCAGCCACGGTAAGTCTTGGAACAGACAGGGCCCCTGCTGCAGCAGGTCCTGTCTGAGCGGCAGAGGCCAAGGGTCCTCTGAGATCATCTCTTGAAGTTCCGGGCACCACGCTAGTCTTGGCCAATCCGGAACCACAAGTATTGTTCTTACTCCTCGTTTTCTTATTATTCTCAGTACCCTTGGTATGAGAGGCAGAGGAGGGAACACATAAACTGACTGGTACACCCACGGTGTCACTAGAGCGTCCACAGCTATCGCCTGAGGGTCCCTTGACCTGGCGCAATATCTCTCTAGTTTTTTGTTTAGGCGGGACGCCATCATGTCCACCTGTGGCCGTTCCCATCGATTTACAATCAGCGTGAAGACTTCTGGATAAAGGCCCCACTCTCCCGGGTGGAGGTCGTGCCTGCTGAGAAAGTCTGCTTCCCAGTTGTCCACTCCCGGAATGAACACTGCTGACAGTGCTAGTACGTGATTTTCCGCCCATCGGAGAATCCTTGTGGCTTCTGCCATTGCCATCCTGCTTCTTGTGCCGCCCTGTCGATTTACATGGGCGACTGCCGTGATGTTGTCTGACTGGATCAGTACCGGCTGGTGTAGAAGCAGGGATTTTGCCTGACTTAGGGCATTGTAAATGGCCCTTAGTTCCAGAATATTTGTGTGTAGGGAAGTCTCCTGACTCGACCATAGTCCTTGGAAGTTTCTTCCCTGTGTGACTGCCCCCAGCCTCGAAGGCTGGCATCCGTGGTCACCAGGACCCAGTCCTGTATGCCGAATCTGCGGCCCTCTAGAAGATGAGCACTCTGCAGCCACCACAGCAGAGACA
This sequence comes from Pseudophryne corroboree, assembly GCF_028390025.1. Taxonomy (NCBI): domain Eukaryota; kingdom Metazoa; phylum Chordata; class Amphibia; order Anura; family Myobatrachidae; genus Pseudophryne; species Pseudophryne corroboree. Next base: position 295,694,271 of record NC_086447.1, on the reverse strand, counting down.
CCCTGGTTCTTGGAGACAGGGTTATTAGGCGATGCATCTGAAGATGCGATCCGGACCATTGGTCCAACAGGTCCCACTGAAAGATTCTGGCATGGAACCTGCCGAAAGGAATTGCTTCGTAAGAAGCCACCATCTTTCCCAGGACCCGCGTGCAGTGATGCACCGATACCTGTTTTGGTTTCAGGAGGTCTCTGACTAGAGATGACAGCTCCTTGGCTTTCTCCTCCGGGAGAAACACTTTTTTCTGGACTGTATCCAGAATCATACCCAGGAACAGTAGACGCGTCGTCGGAACCAGCTGTGATTTTGGAATATTCAGAATCCAACCGTGCTGGTGTAGCACCTCCTGAGATAGTGCTACTCCCACCAACAACTGCTCCTTGGACCTCGCCTTTATTAGGAGATCGTCCAAGTACGGGATAATTAAAACTCCCTTTCTTCGAAGGAGTATCATCATTTCCGCCATTACCTTGGTAAACACCCTCGGTGCCGTGGAGAGTCCAAACGGCAGCGTCTGGAATTGGTAATGGCAATCCTGTACCACAAATCTGAGGTACTCCTGGTTAGGATAGTAAATGGGGACATGCAGGTAAGCATCCTTGATGTCCAGGGATACCATGTAATCCCCCTCGTCCAGGCTTGCAATAACCGCCCTGAGCGATTCCATCTTGAACTTGAATTTTTTTATGTATGTGTTCAAGGATTTCAAATTTAAAATGGGTCTCACCGAACCGTCCGGTTTCGGTACCACAAACAGTGTGGAATAGTAACCCCGTCCTTGTTGACGTAGGGGCACCTTGATTATCACCTGCTGGGAATACAGCTTGTGAATTGCCGCTAGCACAGCCTCCCTGTCTGAAGGAGTAATCGGCAAGGCAGATTTTAGGAACCGGTGGGGTGGAGACGCCTCGAATTCCAGTTTGTACCCTTGAGATACTATTTGCAGGATCCAGGGATCCACCTGTGAGCGAGCCCACTGATCGCTGAAATTTTTGAGGCGGCCCCCCACCGTACCTGGCTCCGCCTGTGGAGCCCCACCGTCATGCGGCGGACTTGGAAGAAGCGGGGGAGGACTTTTGCTCCTGGGAACCTGCTGTTTGTTGCAGCCTTTTTCCCCTACCTCTGCCTCTGGACAGAAAGGACCCGCCTTTTCCACGCCTGTTTTTCTGAGTCCGAAAGGACTGTACCTGATAAAACGGCGCCTTTTTAGGCTGTGAGGGAACATGGGGTAAAAATGCTGACTTCCCAGCAGTTGCTGTGGAAACTAGGTCCGAGAGACCATCCCCAAATAACTCCTCACCCTTATAAGGCAAAACTTCCATGTGCCTTTTTGAATCTGCATCCCCTGTCCACTGGCGAGTCCATAAGCCTCTCCTAGCAGAAATGGACAATGCACTTATTTTAGATGCCAGCCGGCAGATCTCCCTCTGTGCATCTCTCATGTATAAGACGGAGTCTTTTATATGCTCTATGGTTAGCAGAATAGCGTCCCTGTCTAGGGTGTCAATATTTTCTGACAGGGAATCTGACCACGCAGCGGCAGCACTGCACATCCATGCTGACGCAATAGCTGGTCTAAGTATAATGCCTGAGTGTGTATATACAGACTTCAGGATCGCCTCCTGCTTTCTATCAGCAGGTTCCTTGAGGGCGGCCGTATCCGGAGACGGTAGTGCCACCTTTTTAGACAAACGTGTGAGCGCTTTATCCCCCCTAGGGGGTGTCTCCCAACGTGACCTATCCTCTGGCGGGAAAGGGAACGCCATTAGTAACTTCTTAGAGATTACCAATCTTTTATCAGGGAAAGCCCACGCTTCTTCACACACTTCATTTAATTCTTCTGATGGGGGAAAAACTACGGGTAGTTTTTTCTCCCCAAACATACTACCCTTTTTAGTGGTACCTGGGTTTATATCAGAAATTTGTAACACCTCTTTCATTGCTTCAATCATGCAACGAATGGCCTTAGTGGACATTAGACTAGACTCATCGTCGTCGACACTGGTGTCAGTATCCGTGTCGACATCCGCGTCTGCCATCTGAGGTAGCGGGCGTTTTAGAGCCCCCGATGGCCTTTGAGACGCCTGGACAGGCACGAGCTGAGAAGCTGGCTGTCCCGCATTTGGCATGTCGTCAAATTTTTTGTGTAAGGAGTCGACACGTGCACGCAATTCCTTCCATAAGTCCATCCACTCAGGTGTCTGCCCCGCAGGGGGTGACATCCCTTCTATAGGCATCTGCTCCGCCTCCACATCATTATCCTCATCAAACATGTCGACACAGCCGTACCGACACACCGCACACACACAGGAATGCTCTAACAGAGGACAGGACCCACAAAAGCCCTTTGGGGAGACAGAGTGAGAGTATGCCAGCACACACCAGAGCGCTATATAATGCAGGGACTAACTGAATTATGTCCCCTATAGCTGCTGTTATATATACTGCGCCTAAATTTAGTGCCCCCCCTCTCTTTTTTACCCTTTTCTGTAGTGTAGACTGCAGGGGAGAGCCAGGGAGCTTCCTTCCAGCGGAGCTGTGAGGGAGAAATGGCGCCAGTGTGCTGAAGGAGATAGCTCCGCCCCCTTTTCGCGGACTTTTCTCCCGCTTTTTTATGGATTCTGGCAGGGGTAATTATCACATATATAGCCTCTGTGGCTATATATTGTGGTATTTTTGCCAGCCAAGGTGTTTTTATTGCTGCTCAGGGCGCCCCCCCTAGCGCCCTGCACCCTCAGTGACCGGAGTGTGAAGTGTGTATGAGGAGCAATGGCGCACAGCTGCAGTGCTGTGCGCTACCTTGGTGAAGACTGATGTCTTCTGCCGCCGATTTTCCGGACCTCTTCTTGCTTCTGGCTCTGTAAGGGGGACGGCGGCGCGGCTCCGGGACCGAACACCAAGGCCAGTTCCATGCGGTCGATCCCTCTGGAGCTAATGGTGTCCAGTAGCCTAAGAAGCCCAAGCTAGCTGCAAGCAGGTAGGTTCGCTTCTTCTCCCCTTAGTCCCTCGCTGCAGTGAGCCTGTTGCCAGCAGGTCTCACTGTAAAATAAAAAACCTAATTATATACTTTCTTTTTAGAAGCTCAGGAGAGCCCCTAGTGTGCATCCAACCTCGGCCGGGCACAAAATCTAACTGAGGCTTGGAGGAGGGTCATAGTGGGAGGAGCCAGTGCACACCAGGTGACCTAAAAGCTTTCTTTAGTTGTGCCCAGTCTCCTGCGGAGCCGCTATTCCCCATGGTCCTTTCGGAGTTCCCAGCATCCACTAGGACGTCAGAGAAAGGATAATAAATATGCCCTATAAAAGTCGTGACTCTCCCAGACAGGTGTTACATGCGGAAACTCAACTGAAATGAAGCTTCATGCATCAACAATATAAGTAACATATACAAGAACAGAAATCGTACAAAGGATTGATTAAGGAGAGACACAGATGTGAGACGGGTTGGGTTCGCATGACCAGTGGCCGGGAGACCGATTGGTCACCATAGAAACGCTGGGATCTCGGGTTTTTAATGCCCGGCGGGGTGGGGTCGAGTGCAAACGAACTCCTTGTGGGCTCGTTCCGCAAGGAATAGTTCCAGTTAGTCAGCATGCCGACTGTCGGGATTGTGAGGGGGCGAGATCCCGGCGTCAGTATTGTGACTGGCGGTCTCCTGACTACATCCCTGGGAGACAGAGGGATGCACTGAAATGAATGGTAAAAATTTTGTCTATGGAGTTTTCCCTTAAAAACGGGAAGAATAATAATACTCCTACATTATATATTTGGATACTCTGCGAGAGTTGTCACTTGTATTGAAAATGATCTTGCATTCCTGTTGTGTGTGTGCCTATATTCCCAGCAGCATTAATTGCCTTTTATCACATTGAATAGTGTTTGGGAAGTCTTCAATTAGCATTGCACTGCAATTACAGCAATTAAATTGTAGCAGGCTTTTTACACGGAGCCTTATCAAAGAAATAAGAAGTGAATAAATCATGTAAAGACTTTCAAATCAATACTGGAGTGGAACAAAAACAAAATGCTATAGGGATGGAAAAAAAATTAAAACCCCCACAATAGGCTCATTTGGACTATATCAGAGGGGGTAATTCAGACTTGATCGTAGATGTGCTAAATTTAACACATGTACGATCACTTTCACAGACATGCGGGGGGAAGCCCAGCAGAGGGCTAGTCCACCCGCATGTCTGGCTCTGCCCCCCCCCACCCCCTCCCAGGTATAAAAGCACTGCACGGCGGCGATGCTTATGTACCTGAAGAGTAGCTCCCTGCCATGCAGCTCATGCGCGCTGGCAGGGAGCTACCCATCACTTGCCGGGTCGCATCGGCTGCATGTTATGTCACGCAGCCGTCGCGGCCCACCCCCTGCACGGTCCGGGCACACCTGCGTTGCGCGGCCCGCGCCTCCAAAACGGCGGCCCACCCCCTCCCGCCCAGTTAACGCCTCTGCCTGTCAATCAGGCAGAGGCGATCGCTGGGCTGAGATGCCGATCGCATCTCTGGCATGCGCCGGCACACTGCGGCACCTGCGTAGTTCAGATCTGATCGGCCGCAGCGATGTTGATTTCTGCTTGCTGATAAGTACACCTCTGCAATAACCCACAGACATCTCCATGCTATATTTTCAAATGTATGTTGATTTCTGCTTGCTGATCCCTGCAAACTATAACTCTTGATCTCTATTCACACCAATGTATATTTTAGCAGTGTATGTAATTGTATTTGTAGAATATTAGTACTTGCTTATAGCTGATATTATCGCTTGTATAGATGTGGGTCAGTGGAGTGGAGTTTATTAGCATACATGGCCTGGTGTTTACTTAACACAGGGTAATATAATTCCTTTGATTAGATGTCCAATTAGCTTCAGCTGAAGCCTTTGTAAATTAGAACTAGTATATGTTAGCATTCAGTTATGGGGCAGTTGTCAGAAGTTTAGAAATATACGAAGTTTGGAAATTACAAAGTTAGGAAATTTTAAAAAGAACAGTTAAACCAACAGTTGAACAAACATTGAAAAACATTGGAAAGCAGGTAAATCTACCATTTAATTAACAATTTCCATAAGCATTTTCCTATCTATACTTTACTCTTTATAAACACCATGCTCCACAAACTGTTTTTCCTCATAGCACTTCATGGTATCCTCTATAAAATGACATCGTCCTTCACTATTCCTGTTATTTATCGCTCTGTACACATTGCAGCCTCATTAATCCACTCCCCTCTTATTAACACTCATGAGCTTTTAACCTATCTATGTACACTAACTGTCGCATCCTCTACCTGTCACCATAAGAAACTATCACACACCTCCCCCAACTATACCTATCTCTCTCTTCTTCTGCTTCTACTAGCTGGTGACATATCCCCAAATCCAGGTCCCATCCACATACCACGCTCACATTCAGCTGATTCACAACAGAATATAAAATCAACAAACCTTATCAACATCACTTGTCTCCCATCTACCTCCAAGTCACTAAAATGTGCTTTATGGAATGCACGCTGTGTTTGCAACAAATTAACAGCTATTCATGACCTTTTCATAGCAAAAAAATTCAATATGCTGGCTATAACAGAAACCTGGCTCACACAATCAGACACTGCCTCCCCTGCAGCACTGTCACATGGTGGCCTCCACTTCACACACACCCCCAGGCCTGGTAACATCAAAGGAGGGGGTGTTGGAATATTACTATCCAAATGTTACACGCACATTGTTTTACCACCTGTTCCCTCACTCACATTTACATCCTTTGAAGTACACTCTATTAGGATTTTCACCCCTTTCTCTCTGCGTGTTGCAGCTATCGCCCACCTGGGCAACCCAAAAAGTTTCTGGAAGATTTTTCTGCATGGCTCCCTCACTTTCTATCCTCTGACATCTCCACCATCATTATGGGTGATTTCAATCTCTCTATTGACAGTCCACAATCTCCCCATGCCTCTAAACTACTCTCTCTAACCTCCTCTCTTGGCCTCTCCCAATGGACTGACTCCCCTACTCATCAGGAGGGCCACTGCCTTGATCTTGTATTCACCAGACTATGCTCTGTTTCTGAACTCACTAACACTCCTTTCCCTCTCTCAGATCACAACCTTATCACATGCATGCTCTCCTCCATTACTTCAAACTCCATGTCCCTAAAGTCTACAAGGACACCTCTTACCCGCATAAATATTAACGCTATTAATTTTCAACAACTATCTACCTCTCTGCAACCACTGCTTTCACCAATTTCTACATTCACCTCTCCAGAGACTGCTGTGTCACACCTTAACCAAACTCTAGTAACAGCACTTGATGAAGTGGCTCCAGCTACCCATCACACTCCACGTAGACTTAGATGTCAACCATGGCACTCTAAATACACTAGACACTTACAAAAACTCTCACGAAAAGTTGAACGCCAGTGGCGTAAATCTCGTAGTTCAAGTGACTTTCTCACATATAAGACCACCTACCACTCTTATCGTACTGCTCTGGACACTGCCAAACAAACATATTTTCAATCTCTCATCTCTGCTCAGGCCTCTAACCCCAAGCGACTTTTTAATACATTTAAATCACTTCTTGTCCCTCCCTCACCTAACCCACCAGCCACTGTCAGTGCGCAAGATCTTGCTTCCTATTTCAAGGACAAGATTGACAAGATCCGAAATGAAATGGTATGCTTTTCCACAGCAAGTGACCTGCTCAATTCCCTGCCTGAACCCTCTAACACCTTCTCTTCTTTTGATCCTACAAATGAAGATGAAGTATCTGCACTCTTTTCATCTGCCTACTCTAATACCTCTCCCCTTGACTCTATACCCTCACAAATTAGTAAAGCTCTGTCTGCTGTGCTCATCCCAACCTAAACGAAAATCTGTAATCTCTCCCTGTCTACTGGTATCTTTCCTTCTCTATACAAGCATGCAGTGATTACTCCCATTCTGAAAAAACAAAACTCTGACCCGAACTCTCTCTCTAACTACCGTCCCATCTCTCAGCTCCCATGCCCCTCCAAGCTACTGGAGAAACTTGCCTACACTCGCCTCACACACTTTCTTAAATCACACAGCCTACTGGACCCACTTCAGTCAGGATTTCGTGCCCAACACTCCACAGAGACAGCACTGACTAAGGTAGTGAATGATTTGGTCACTGCTAAATCTAAAGGACATTTCTCTCTCCTTATTCTCCTTGATCTCTCTGCTGCTTTTGACACTGTTGACCACTCTCTTCTCATACAAACACTACAATCCCTAGGTATTCAGGACACAGCCCTTTCTTGGTTCTCATCCTACCTATCTAATCGCTCCTTCAGTGTTCGTTTCTCTGATTCCACCTCTCCTTCGTTACCTCTCTCAGTTGGAGTACCGCAAGGCTCAGTCCTAGGTCCTCTGCTTTCTCTATCTATACCACATCTCTTGGCAAACGAATCAACTCTTTCGGATTTCAGTACCATCTGTATGCGGATGATACTCAAATCTACCCATCCTCCCCTGATTTGTCACCATCTGTATTGGGCCGTGTCACTGAATGCCTTTCTGCCATTTCATCTTGGATGACATCTCGCCACCTCAAACGTAATATTTCCAAAACAGAATTAATTATATTTCCACCGGCCAATAGTAGTTTCCAACCTGATATCTCTATCACTGTTGAGAACTCTGCAATCACCCCTACCCCACAAGCTCGCTGCCTAGGTGTCATTCTTGACTCTGAACTGTCCTTTGTTACCCACATTCAATCTGTCTCAAGATCATGTTACATACATCTAAGAAACATATCCAAAATACGCCCTTATCTTACACAAGACACAGCAAAAACTCTAATCCATGCTCTCATTATCTCCCGCATTGATTATTGTAATAGTCTCCTGACCGGTCTTCCCAAACATAGGCTCTCACCACTACAATCCATTTTGAATGCAGCTGCGAGGCTAATCTTCCTTGCCAGACGTTCATCGTCTGCAGATCCGCTCTGTCAGTCCCTCCATTGGTTACCGGTTATTCTACCGTATTAAATATAAAATACTTTTACTCACATACAGGGCTATTAACCAAACTGCACCAACATACATCTCTTCACTCATCTCAAAATATCTCCCTACCCGACCTCTCCGCTCTGCACAAGATCTACGTCTCTCATCCACACGCATTACTTGTTCACACTCAAAATTACAGGACTTTATCCGGGCTTCACCCACTCTGTGGAATGCCCTCCCACGCACAGTAAGACTCGCCTCTAGTCTCCAAACCTTTAAATGTTCCCTGAAAACTCACCTCTTCAGACAAGCCTATCAAATTCCAGACCCACCCACATAACCTTCAGTGCTTCCCTATCTAATTACATCCTCTGTAGAGTATTCATAACATCACATATCTTGTCTTTCTTTAGTCTCACACCCTCCTGACACTTGGATAACTTTGTGGGGTATCATCATACAACCCATTAAGAACCTAGCAATCTGGTGGACCATTATGCAATAGTTAGCATCAATCCTTGTGTATCTATGCCTATTTCCCTATAGATTGTAAACTTGCGAGCAGGGCCTTCCCACCTCTGTCTGTTTTTACCCAGTTTTGTTCTATTACTGTTGTTCTAATTGTAAAGCGCAACGGAATATGCTGCGCTATATAAGAAACTGTTAATAAATAAAATAAATAAATAATAAATGAGCCCCAGAGTGTCCAAATGTCAGTTTTCCTTAAAAGGAAAACTGCATAGAGCATACTAATTTTAATTTGGTTATATGCTTCTATATGCATAAACTGGTTTAAATCAATTAAATTATTATTATCCTTTATTTATATGGCACCACAAGGGTTCCACAGTGCCCAATTACAGAGTACATATGTACATAATCAAAACAGGAAAACAGTGACTTACAGTTGAAGACAGTATAGGACAAGAACAGGGTAACTAAGTATAACTACACCAGTAGACAACAGAGAAGTTTCAAGGTGGCCAAAAAAACTGCGGGATTTGGGTAGCTGAGGATTAATAAAGTAAGAAAAGGATAAGCACATGAAGGAAGAGTGCCCTACTTGTGAGAGCTTACATTCTAAAGGGGAGGGGCAGACATACAGGGGTGACACAGATGCGGTAGACCGAGCATGGGACAGAGGGTTAGGTTAAGATTTGGCTGGGTTTGGTAAAGAAGTGGGTCTTAAGGGCCCGTTTGAAGTTCTGTAGGGAGGTGGAGAGTCTGAGGGGGAAGAGGTAAAGAATTCCAGAGAAAGGAAGCAGCACGTGAAAAATCTTGGAGACAGGAGTGGAAGGAAGTAATCAGAAGACAGGAGAGTCGGCGTGCATTAGCAGAGCGAAGAGGACGGGTGGGAGAGTAAAGGGAGATAAGATCAGAGATTTAAATGGAGAGGAGTGAGAGTGCTTTGTAAGCGAGTGTGAGAAGTTTGAATTCGATTCTGAAAGGGAAGGGAAGCCAGTGAAGGACTTGTAGGAGAGAGGAGGTGGACGTAGTGCGTTTGGTGAGGAAGATGAGCCGGGCTGCAGCATTGAGGATAGATTGGAGTGGAGAAAGGTAATTGTCAGGGAGGCCAGTTAGGAGGAGATTACAGTAATCCAGTCTGGAAATAATCAGTGAGTGGATAATGGTCTTGGTAGCATCCTGGGTGTGAAAGAGTCTGATCCTGGAAATGTTTTTGAGATGAAAATGACAGGTTTGTGAGAGGTGCTGAATGTGTGGTTTGAAGGAGAGGGAGGAGTCAAGGATTACGCCAAGACAGCGTACTTGGGGGCTAGAGGAGATAGTCGTGCCATCAATGGATAATGAGATTGTGGGAGGTGAGGTTGTGCGGGAGGGTGGGAAGATGATCAGCTCAGTCTTAGACATGTTGAGTTTAAGAAAGCGCTGGGACATCCAGGAAAAGATAGCAGAGAGACAGTTGGAGGTACGGGTTAGGAGAGACGGGGAGAGATCAGGGAAAGAAAGGTAGATTTGAGTGTCATCAGCATAGAGGTGATATTGGAAGTTAAAAGAACTCATGAGTTCACCTAAAGAGGATGTATAGAGAGAAAAAAGGAGAGGACCAAGAACAAAGCCATGGGGGACACCAACAGTTAGTGGAAGCACGGGGGAGGTAGTGTCATGAGAGGAGACAGAAGGAACGATCAGAGAGGTAGGAGGACAGCCAGGAGAGGGCAGTATTATGCAGACTAAGAGAGTGAAGGATTTGCAGAAGGAGAGGGTGATCCGCAGTGTCAAAAGCAGCAGAGAAGTCAAGAAGAAAAAGCAGAAAGTAGTGGCCCTTAGATTTGGCTGCATGAAGGTCATTGCAGACTTTTGTGAGGGCAGTTTCAGTGGAGTATACAGAACAGAAACCAGACTGGAATGGGTCAAGCAGTGAGTGAGAGGAAAGAAAGGCAATGAGGCGATTATAGACAATACGCTCAAGAAGTTTGGAGGCAAAAGGGAGGAGAGAGATGGGTCGATAGTTGGAGAGGGTGTTTGGATCAAGGGTAGGTTTTTAAAGAGTAGGGGAGACAAGAGCATGCTTGAAGGCAGAGTGGACAATTTCTGATGAGAGGGAGAGAATGAGATGGTGGGCAAGATGGGAACAGGCAGAAGGAGAGAGGTAGCGGAGGTGGTGGGAGGGGGTAGGGTCAAGTGGGGAGGTGGTGGTGGGGGAGGAATAGATGAGGGCCATGACTTCCTCACCAGATACATGGGAGAAAGATGTCAGAGATGGTGAGAGGGAAGGGGAGGGGTGGCAAGGGATGGGTGGTGGCTGGTTGCTGGTCTGGTGGGATGTGATGTCCTGACGTATGGAGTCAATCTTGGTTGTGAAATAAGTGGCAAAGTCAAGAGCAGACAATGAGGAAGGGAGAGAGGAGGTGGTGGTGGGCAGAGGAGGGAGTTAACAGTGGCAAAGAGGCGCCGGAAGACTGGGTAGAAATGAGGATTTTGAAGTATGATTGTTTAGCGAGGGAAAGGGCAGCACTAAAGGATAAGAGCATAAATTTGAAATGGAGGAAGTCTGCCTTAGAGCAGGATTTCCTCCACTGTCGCTCAGCAGTACGTGAGAATTTTTGTAGCAATCTGGTGCATTTAGTGTGCTAGGGTTGAGGTGTTGATCTGGGAGGGTGTATAGTGGTTGGTGGAGCTACAGAGTCAAGAGCAGAAGTAAGGGATGCATTGTATAGGGATGAGGCTTGTTCAGGGCATGTGACAGAGAGAAGAGGAGAGAGAAGTGAGTCGAACAGGGAGGACAGAGATGAGATGTCAAAAGCCTCAATGTTACGCTTAGTGATGGTAGCATTAGGAGGGAGAGATGGGGAAGCAGAGATAGATAACTTGAAAGATTAAAACAAATTAAAACAAAAATAATAAATAAACAACAAAATTCAGCAATATAAAATAAACCTTTAGTATGTTTAGAACCTGACCATGATCCCTGGTATCCCCTTTTGCAACATCCCAGTTATATCCATGTATCTGCTTCTCACCTTGGCCAAAATGTATTAAGGCTTAAAAAGCGATAAAGTGCAGGGGCAAACACAGGATTTCTAGAGGGGGTTTCCAAATGCAATCCACAATCTTTTACTTTGCGGAACACTGGAGCAAGTGCAGGAGTCTGGGAGAGCCTGGACATTAATTAACATTGGTCTGTTTATACATTTGATACTGTTTAGAAAACAGTCTTAAAATGTAACAACACTGTATAGGTGATCTATAATATAGGCTGTATCACATATATTTAACCAATATAAATAAGGTTAAACATACCATAATAAATAAATAAGCTAACATAATAGAACCAGTAGAAGACAGAACTGCACTTTCCGAGTTCATATTCTTCCACCTCATGGTAAGGCCCCTTTCTTTTGTTCCGAGCAGTTACTCTCTGGTCCAGTGCACTGGTTAAGCGCACAGACCCTCCATGTCAGAGGTTGGCTCTTATTGTAGATTCGCCAAGAGGGGTATAAACGAGTGACTTGTCAGTTATTCAGGTTTCTTAAGTGCCCTTGAACATCAGCCCAATGGTGGTGCCAATCATGAGAATATCCCCCCAGAAACCCTTTGGCTCAAGGTTCAGAACCAAAACCAAACTGCTTCAATTTATTAAAAAGGGAACTGAAATAGATTTCTATGTTCAAACTCCAGTATGATAACTACAAATCCATAACCTGAATTCTAAGCACGGCTATTGGAACCAATAGTAGAAAACTGCAGATTTCCATTATTTAAAAAAAAAAAACTTGTGTGAATTAGAATCGGAAAAGCATTGTTTGCATTGCTTGTATATTTGCAGTCACTTAAGTGGTTAATGTGTGTCCTACACATCTTTAGGGGTAAACAAGACCATATGGCAATGCACATCCAATTACAGTAACTCCCCAGGGAATCAGCCATAGTGTGTCGCCAACACAGCATGTTTTGACAAGTTGCTTATTCTCGCCCATCAGTTTCAATTGTGCAGTTTTGTTTTTTTTCTTTCCTTCCGGGATGTCTACCCTTGCAAACAAAATTAACTAGTCATCATTTTGCATTTGCAAATAAATTGAAACCCTTGTCCTTTTTCTGTACGTAGGGATATTTCAGCAACCTTCGCAATCTCTGAGCAAGACATATTCATCTGTGCTGCAATTAATCTACTATATAAAAGTGAAAATGTATCCTTCTGCCTGCATTTCTATACAAATCCACAGTTTACAAGTGAAGAGCATGAAAATTGACATTCAAGCATAAAAAAACTCGGCGGAAGCAACTAAAAATTTTTAGAAATCCCTAGCACCCCTTGGGAAGGGGGGGGGGGGGGGGGGAGAGCAGCACAGAGTATATCAGGAGACAGCATAACTCTGGAATTGCTGGAGCAATGTACTCAGAAATTGGTACACATATGCCTTACAGTCTGGGAACAAACACTAGTGGTGGGACAGCAGCACAGAGCATGTCGGCAGATAGCAAAACTCTGGAATGCCTGCAGCAATTTACAACAGACTTGGTACACATATGACTTACACTCTGGAAACAAACTCTGTGGGGGCCAGCAGCAGACTATGGGGGTCATTCCGAGTTGTTCGCTCGGTAAATGTTTTCGCATCGCAGCGATTTTCCGTGTCAAAGTCAGAAAAATATCACGATGCACACTGCCATATTTGCACCTCATATGTGTCCCTGCTGCGCATGCGTGCGCTCTCCCGTGCGTGCGCATACTCGCTGTTGCGGGCACCCGCAGGCGCACGGTATGCGCATTTACGGTAGAGATTGTATGCGTCTAGCAGGCGACTCTTTCGTTACATATTTCCACTATATAATGTATTTTGTAGATCATGGTCCCTTTGATAGATTCTGAAAGTTTGGTTAATGTAGCATGTTCATGGACAAAGAAATCCCTCTTTGTTTGATACGAAGGGTCAGACAGGAGTAATACTGTGGTGTTTAGTATCCATCGGAAGAGTATTTAATTAGCAATATTCCGGTGTTGGTTTGAAGCGGATTAATCGCTCGTGCGAATAGTTATGGACATAAGAAGTTTATGTCCATTTACTATTATTTGCACTTACTTATCCATGCGGCGGGAAACCTAGTTTCCCACCCACCTGAGCAGTTGGAAATCGTCACAGCCCACCTGTATGAATCAACCTATGACCTTTTGTTATAATGCGAGGAGGAATTCCTGTGTCCAATGAACAATGAGATTGTAGGGACCATTGAATTGTATTGTGTGTGGGGCATAAATAGACAAGCCGATCACATCCAGCTCACTCTTCAACGGTTCTCATTGCTGATAATCGGGAGCTGGATGTCCAGAGGCGCATGCGATCGTTCCCCTTGTGCGTAAGTTTTCTCCGCAATCATATTGTCTTTCTTGTTATTATGGGCCATATCTCTCTCTCTCTCTCTTCTCCTTTTTCTTTCATTTTCCCTTAAAACGTAATTGTATTGTATTGTATTTACTGTGTAGTTATCTGGTTAGTTAGTCTATGTTATATTGTAGTGTATGACTTGTAATTGTATTCTTTTTCAAGTATAACATTCATATTAGGCGTTAGACCCTAAGCACGGTATTTGTGTATTTCTTATAGTGTTAAGTATTCTCAGAGCGTCGGTGACGCTCGAACAGCTTTTAAGTTAATAAGGTTACACGGTGTTGCATCTACACTCAATCTCTGCACCAAGGTTTACTGCATAATACACTGTTTTATGGTATAGTTACAAAGGTTTAACATTGTGAGCGTCTGCGCCGCTGGTGATCTCCTCGTGGTCTCGAGCGTTCGCATCGCTATAGCAAATCATTACGTTAGTCGGCAGCCAATAGCGTGCCTGCCTGTGATCTCTTGGCCGTGAGCGAACGTAACGCTTGAGCATCTCGACTACGGCTAAGCGATTGTTACGCAACGTGCGTACCCTTACGGTATTCCATACGTCAATAGCGTACAGTGTTCTTAGACCTCTTAAAGGGTTTTAAGTAAGATAAATATTTAGCTTTATCAATTGGCGGCTCGTCCTGTCCTTCACATATCTCTGCTAGGTAATTTCAGCAGACATTATCCAGCAGCAAAGGGCGGGAGGTCATATTCCTCGTAGTGCTGTTTGGATAAGTGTCTGCTTCGCTTAGTAAAGGGTGCTGAAGGAATCCGGAACCGGAGGTAAGAACAAAACGCTAGTGTCTTTTAAAACTGTTTATTTCTATCTTGTGTACGCACGCACATATCTGCATTTCTTTTCATTCGTGTATTTTCATATATCACTCTCCTGTTTGCCATTTTATAATTGATAAAACGTGCTAAGAGAGATTTGTCGCTATTTCATAGTTAAAGTGTAAATGTAATATATAAAGGGATAAAGTGTAAAGCCCACACGCAACTCTACCTAAGGTATAAGGAGAGATTAGTGTGTTGCGCGGTAGACGATCGAGGATCATCTACATTGATAAACGTGTTAGTTGTGTTACGGTGGATATTTGCTTTGCGTACACGTGTCTCTAACAAAGGGTGAGACTCGCGTACGCAACTCAAAGGCCGACGCACGCAGCGTAAATTACGCAACGGAGCGTCCGGGTACGCCCACGTAACTCAAATCACACGATAGTGTTATTGCAACAGGCGGAAAGGTGGCAACGTGGTAAGTAGCGCAAGTCTATTTTAGTGTCCGAAATTTAGATTAACAGATCCTTCTCCAAATTCACAACACATCTGGTCTAAAGAAAATTTCTGCGCAGAAATAGAAATAGAAACAAAAGTGTACATGTGGTGAGTGAGTGTTTTGTATATATAAGTTTATACAATTTTCCAGGTTGAACCACAAGAAGTCGAGTTCTCGCAGAGGTACATACATGTAAGTGTCGTACATGGTGGCGAGGGAGGCATCCCTTGTTAAATATAAAATTTGAGCAGTAGAGTATAGTAGACCAGGAGGTCATACTAAAGCACAGACCAGGAGGTCCAGGTACAGCAGACAAAGAAGTCTGCTATAAATAAGAGAAAAGGGCACAACCCAGGGGGTTGGTGCAAAACCCATATAGGCCAATAAAGCTCTGGCTGAAGGAATTCGCAGCCGAAATTTTCGATTCCACTGGTCGCTCAGCACATAAGATTAGTTGCTTATGTGCTGAACGATTGTACCGCACGTAATTGTGTACATTAGTTAATCTGACCAGTACCATTTGTGTACGAACCCGGTCATAAAACTATTTGTACACTCTGATGTGATTTGTGTAATTTTTTATTTTCTGAAGGGAAGTTCGCTGGTCACTCAGGAATTGTCCAACAACCAATAGTTACTGGAAAGAGTAAGTGTTCTGCGGATATCCCTCGCATGTTCCAGTAAATAGAGGTTCATAGGGGCCCTGGGTCGAGTACGCCAGCGCTAAGGCAGTGTGTAGGTCGTATTGGTCGGCGTGGGCGAGTGAGTGGGGTACTCGGTAAACCGCCACCGTCAGCCTATCGTGAACATTTTGGTTTTTGTAAGGGTTCGCTGAAGACCCTGATTGAAGGTCAGAGGTGGTGAAAGCAACGCCTGCAAGTTATGGGGGCCAATTGTTCAGGAAGGGGGCGATCAACCTCGGTTCGGGTTGATTCAGTAAACCGACCAGTCGGGTCGGCAAGGTACGTAATGTGTGAAAAATATGGTTCACATACAGAGGTTTTATGTGATGAATGGGAGAGAATGACAGTGCATGACGGGGAGAAATTCCCAAGAGTAGGTAGCTTTAGCCCAGAAGTGTTGCAAAATTTAAGGAGGAGGATATGTCTCATTAAATCAACAAAGAGACGAATCCAACATTATGATTATTTGCAGTTATGGCAACAGGAGGGTGAAATACAGAGAGGATTGGCTCTGGCGGCGGGATCTAGTCCTATCAAGAAATTGATAGCGACGGCCCCGCCGCCACCATACATATCAGGAGAGAAATTGGTTGCGGAGAATGACGCATTAGGGTGTAACAAACAAACACTTAGCAACTGTGTAAATGTTAATAAGTTAACAAATGCAAGTATTAACCCGTGCAAGTTGTACCCTGTTTTGAACTTTCCCCAGGAGTGTGATCAAGAGGACGAATCGGCAACAATATCAGCGCTCTCTCTAGCAGCCACCATAGCAGAGACAACAGTAGGCACGGCTCCACCCACGAGATTAGTAACAAAAGCCCCTAGCGGAGGGATAGGTGAGGTCGTATCTACAGGTAAGTACGGCACCATACACTACGCTGAAACCATTTCACCACAGGCTGTAGAACCTACACAGAGTGATGTTAGTAAACTTAATCCTGTTAGGGTAATAGCAGTGCCAAATGGGAAAACTGACACGACAGGAATCACACCTGTTAGGAACATTGCCATGTACAGCCCATTTTCCCGAATGGAATTCCCTGACCCTAGGAAAGATTTAGTTGCTAGCCAGAAATACATCAGAGACCTAGGGAACACTTTAGAGCCTAATAACAAAGACTGGCAGGTATTGCTGAGGACATGTTTACCCTCCAATGTCGACGCAGCTCAATTTTTAGCTGACTGTGGATTAGATCAGGATGTACCTCTTACAGATGTGTACAACAAAGATAACGTAAAAAGAATAAGTTTGCAGTTAAAGGAGTATTTTCCAGCGGTAGTTAAGTGGAACAAGATTTTCTCCATTAGACAGAAAGAGTCAGAAACTGCTGCAGAATATTTTCACAGGGCATTACTAGAAATGGCAAAATACACAGGTATAGAGGACATTAAAACAAACATAAACCATCGAGAAGTAGCAGTATCTGTACTAATGGATGGTTTAAAAGAGACATTAAAGACAAGGGTACAGACCACGCAACCATGTTGGCGAGGTCTGTCGGTGGCTACTTTGAGAGAGGCTGCAATTGATCACGACCGGAATATCACCCGACACAGGGAGTCACAAGGTGATAAGTTAATGTCCGTAAGTATACAGGCCCTGACCACAAGGCAGCCTTTGTATAAATCACCAAACCCTGTGGGTAAGTCAAATGTGGTAACTTGTTTTTCTTGTCATAAACAGGGACACATGGCACGAGACTGTAGAGTGAAAAATTCACAAAACTCATATCAACCCCCTAGACAACGACATGACACACGACATTGGGAGCAGGGTCCGCAGAAACGGAGTTATGAGCCACATGCAGGGGAAACAAAAAGATACCCCCCGAACAGAGACTGGCAAACCTCTGGCAGTTCCCATTTAACCCCTTCACAAGTAGTTGCTGCCAGCGGGATTCAGGGAGGTCACCATACCCAATAGGGGTGTGGCCATACCTGTAATCTGCAGCCAGTAAAATTGATTGCAAGTCTTGGGAGTGAACCTGAAATTGCAATCAATGTAGCTGGTAAATCATTAAACTTTCTTGTAGACACAGGGGCGGCCAAATCAGTGATAAATTCGACAGTGGGCATGAGAACCACTGGTAAGACAATTCCAGCCATGGGAGTAACGGGAGTAGTCCAGCACTACCCTGTTAGCAAACCAGCCGAGATTACAATAGGGCCTTTACATACCAAGCATTCCTTTTTGCTGGCTGCATCGGCACCGACTAATCTCCTGGGAAGAGACTTATTGTGTAAAATGGGGTGCGTCATTTATTGTACTCCTGAAGGTGTATTCTTGGACATACCTGAGAATCACGCTCAGGAAGTGCAAGACATGTTAGACTCCCCATCAAAATTAATGTCACATACCATTATGACAAATAGGACTCCATCCCAAGTAGAAGAAATGACATCCCAGATACCAGAGTCACTTTGGACTAAAGACGGACAAGACACTGGATTGATGGCAAACGTAGCTCCAGTAGTTGTACAAGTAAAAGATGGTAGGATAGCTCCAAAAATCCCACAGTACCCTCTGAAGCCAGAGGTGGAGTTAGGAGTTTACCCAGTAATAGAGCGCTTGCTACAACAGGGCATTCTGGTAAGAACGTCCAGCACTGCCAATAGTCCCATCTTCCCTGTGAAAAAGAGTGGGGGGAGGGGTTACCGGCTAGTGCAGGATCTAAGGGGGATTAACAAAATAGTTGAGAGTCAGTTCCCCGTAGTGCCAAATCCAGCTGTCATCCTTATGCAAATCCCTCCCACTGCAAAAATTTTCACTGTTATTGACCTCTGCTCCGCTTTCTTTTCGGTACCCCTGCACCCAGACAGCCAATATTTGTTTGCATTCACATACAGAGGAGTCCAATACACATGGACTCGATTACCACAAGGTTTCATAGACAGTCCAAGTATATTTTCCCAGGCTTTGCATGATTGTTTACAGTCTTTCCAACCAGAGAGTGGATCAGTATTAATACAGTACGTGGATGATCTACTACTGTGTTCTGATTCATTGGAAGCATCCCTGAAGGATACGAAACAGCTCCTGTTTCATCTTTCAGACACAGGACACAAGGTTTCCAAAGACAAGTTACAATTATGCCAAACTAAGGTAAAATATTTGGGACACTGTCTAACACAAGGACTGAGACACCTGACCGCTGATAGAATTCAAGCAATTAGAGACATGACTCTGCCACAAACCCAGCAACAGATCAGAACATTTTTAGGAATGTGTGGGTATTGCCGTAACTGGATCCCAGGGTTTTCCATTCTAGCGTTACCTTTGCAGGAGATGGTTTCCTCAAACAAACCTGATCGGATTTCGCATACAGACGAGTCCGAGATGGCATTTGAGAGACTTAAACAGTGCCTAACGCAGGCGCCAGCATTAGGTATGCCAGACTATGGGAAACCCTTTGAGCTGTACGGAACAGAAAGTGCTGGTTGCGCGGCAGGCGTCTTAACCCAAAAGCACGGTGATGCCAGCAGGCCAGTAGCATACTACAGCGCTCAGCTAGACACGGTAGCGCGATCCCTCCCCACATGCTTGCGAAGCGTTGCTGCGATAGCATTGCTAGTAACGAAAAGCGAAGATGTAGTGCTAGGTCACAACCTCACAATTCATACACCACATGCAGTGTCAGCCTTGCTAAATTCTGCCCAAACCAGGCACGTCTCATCAGCGCGGTTTACAAGATGGGAATTGGCACTAATGGCCCCCGTAAACATCACCATAAGGAGATGCAGTGCATAAAATCCTGCAACATATCTCCCAGGTGTGCCTGGACAGGCACAAAAAGGGTGGAGGATGAGAGTGGTGGGGAAGGAGAATTTAATACAAAGGAGGACACACATGATTGTATGGAATATTTGACCCAAAATTTTACCGCAAGGCCTGACATCAGTGACAACCCACTGGAAGATGTAGATCTAACTTTCTACACGGACGGTAGTTGTCACAGACAGTCAGACTCGGGAGACTTGTGTACTGGATACGCAGTCGTAGATGACCAAGGCACCATAGAAGCGGAACCGCTAGGCCCACCTCACTCAGCCCAGGTTGCTGAACTGGTCGCCCTAACCAGAGCATGTGAATTGGCTAAGGGAAAATCAGCCAATATCTACAACGATTCTAGATACGCATTCGGGGTAGTCCATGATTTCGGAGCCCTATGGCGCCTCAGAAATTTCATGACAGCAGCTGGTACACCGGTAGCGCATGCAGCTCACATCAAAAGGCTTCTAACAGCGATACAGGAACCCGACAGAGTGGCTGTTATCAAGTGTAAAGCACACACATATAGTCAAGACCCAGTATCACTTGGTAACAGCCGAGCAGACGAAGCAGCTAAGTTAGCAGCTGGGACCCCCAGACAGACAGACACCACACAACTGATGGTATTTAATACCATCAACACACAGAAGTTGTGTGAGATGCAAAATTTGTGTTCCACACAGGAAAAGGCAGTCTGGAAGGCAAAGGGATATGGCCAGGAGTCCTCAGGACTCTGGACGGATGGACAAGGTAAACCGGTGGCCCCCAGAGCATATCTTCCATGTTTAGCTGAGGCAGCTCACGGGCTGACTCATCTGGGCAAGGAAGGAATGTGCAAGTTGGTAAGAGCATATTGGTGCGCCCCAGGATTTTCATCTCATGCAAGTAAGAGAGCAATGACATGCCTTACATGCTTGAGAAAGAATATCGGAAAGGCAATACCAACAGAACCATCTCATATCCCACCTACAGGCGGTCCTTTTCAGGTAATACAGATTGACTTTATTCAATTACCCCCTTGTCGAAATTTGAAATATGTACTTGTTTGTATAGATGTATTCTCAAATTGGGTCGAAGCATTTCCTGCGGCCACAAATACCGCTATGTTTACTGCTAAGAAAATTGTGCAGGAATTTGTATG
This sequence comes from Pseudophryne corroboree, assembly GCF_028390025.1. Taxonomy (NCBI): domain Eukaryota; kingdom Metazoa; phylum Chordata; class Amphibia; order Anura; family Myobatrachidae; genus Pseudophryne; species Pseudophryne corroboree. Next base: position 295,673,569 of record NC_086447.1, on the reverse strand, counting down.
TAGATATGGTATCCCTAGAATAATTGAAAGTGATAGGGGTACCCATTTTACAGGTGATGTCTTTCAAGGAATGTGTAAGTTGATGGGAATTGATAGCAAGCTGCACACTCCATACCGTCCACAGGCGAGTGCGAAGGTGGAAAGAGTGAACAGCACTATTAAAAATAAACTGAGCAAAGTTATGGCAGAAACAGGATTGACATGGCCAGAAGCTCTACCCATTGTATTGTACAGCATCAGAACCACTCCCAGGTCCCCTCTTAATCTGTCTCCCTTTGAAATCTTGTTTGGTCGACAACCGCATGTTATGATTAACCCTCAGGATGATTTGAAGTGTAACAATGAAGTAACTGTAAAGTACTTGATTAACATGAGTAAACAGCTAAGGAATCAAAATGATAATTTGAAGTTGGTGATTCCTGATTTACCAGATAGTAATTGTCATGACATTGAACCTGGGGATTATGTAATGATACGGAATTTTCTACGCTCAGGTTGCCTTATTGACCGATGGGAGGGACCATACCAAGTCTTATTGACTAGCACTACAGCATTGAAAGTTGCCGAGAGAGAGACTTGGGTTCATTCGTCCCATTGTAAGAAGGTTGCTGGTCCAGAGAGGTCCCGTGATAAGGAACAGACGGTAGAGGAAGTTGTATCACTGGAGTGTCTGTTCCAGGAGGACTGAGGCGGCACCTGAGCATTGAGAATCACAAGATCAAAAGCAGTTGTCGATTCCCTGTTCCCTTTTATTGTTTTTCTCCACTTCCCATCCCCCCTCCCTCAAATTATTTTTCCCCCTTCTCATTCTTCTTCGTTTCCTCCTATAAGATGGACTTGCCCCAAGAGACTGTGATCCGGATTTTCCTGTTGACCATGATGTTGACCAGAGCAGTCTGTTCCGGCGAGAGTACCATGGAGGTCGAGAGAGGTTCTGGAATGGGTTCTGATGACAGAGATGGAGGCGTAGTTTTCCGAGAACAACATAATCAACAAGCAAAGGCGAGTATCAGAAAACGATCCGATAGCATTGACCATAGAAGGAATTGTGAAGGATTGTTAGCTGAAGAAAACTGTATCTGTAGGCTCTGTAACAATGTCATTGAGGATGGGTGCATCAAGAAATGCCAATCCAGTTTTAATATCCACATGGACCGGCATCCCTTGAGTGACTATCACTCCTTAGTGGGTAGTGTGCTAAATCAAACAGATTGTTGGGTATGCTCTCAAGTACCTCAAGGTCATAGCAAATCAGGACTAGTACCATTTCCTTTAACGATAGGGGAGGTACTTGAGCTAAGTGGTGGGAGGCCGGTGGACAGGAGGTTTAATATCTCCAGTCCTCCTAGTTTGAAGCTCCACCAATATCATGTGGATAGATCCCTCATATGTTTTAACATTTCCAATCCCCGAAAGCCGGGAAATTGGGAAGTGTCATGGAGTAACCAAACCATGACCTTTTCATATAGAGCAGATAGAATGCCGACAGATACAGAGCTTATACGCCACATAGCCAGTAGAGGAAAATCTTTCCGATATAGGTATACCCTAGGAAATAGGATTACGAGAGTTGGAGAGGTATCACCAGGATACTGTGCACATATCGTACAAGCTGATACGTGTACTAGACAGATGGGAGAATTAGGGTTAGGAGATTTCACATGGAAGATGTGTAATATGGTTATGTCCTACTCCGTCCCATATGTTCTCCCCGATGATGCATATTTCATATGCGGGAGGAAGGCGTATAAGTGGCTTGCCCCAAACTCTGAAGGATTGTGTTATATTGGAAAAGTATTGCCTGAAGTAATGACTGTATCACATGCCAAAATGAAAGATATACACCGTGTTGCCCAAGCTCCTTATACTCACACCCATTACGAGCACGTAGTTAAACGGCACCTGATAGAAAGAACAGAGCATCCGGCCTCTGACATGATCCATGAATCCACCGGGATTCAGTTTCTAATCGCGTTAGACATCACTCGCACCGCCAGAGGAGTGTTGAATTATAAATACATATCTGCGCTTGCAAATTTGTTAGACAATATCACAGAAATGTATGATGACACATTTAGGTATACTGGAAGAGAACTTCAAGCTTATAAAACAGAACTGGTTCAGCATAGAATGATTCTCAATTATCTCACGGCAGTGACAGGTGGATATTGTGTCACACTGGCAACGCAGTACGGCGTGAAATGTTGCACATATATTACAAATAGTACCGAGGACCCGGTCGAGGTCATAGACCAAAAGATGGATGATATTCTCCAATTGAAGTGGGAATTTCGCAGGAGACACAATCTCACTCTTGCTGCTGTAGGTAATGAGCTGACTGGTTGGGTGTCATGGTTGAACCCGCGAAATTGGTTCTCTGGTTTAGGAGAATGGGCTCAAGGAGTCATAATGGATGTTGGGAAGTTTCTCCTATGTATCTTAGGTGTTATCATAACGATTGGCTTGATATTTAGATGCGGTCAGGCTTTAACGAAGTGTAAACAAAGTACCAGGGTGATGAGTTTAAGGAGTGAGGAAATTGTAATTCCAATGGATTTGATTTATGACCCAAATGTAGAAACAATGATGTGATGAAAATGCGATTTCTACGGTCCGTTTCTTTCACCTGTTTTTCCGTTTTCTCCAAGGTAAAAAGACCCACTTGGACGAGGAATTTGATGATCCTGTATACAGACAACTGATGGATTAAAGAAGTTTTGACAACCTTATACACAGATATTTGATGAACTTTGCCATAGACCCCCAGTTTCCCTAGAAATTTTAAAATTACGCTAGCCCAACACTTTTGTAAGTCTATGGACATTGACAAAGCTTTTTGCCCACACGCCTTTTGGCAAAAGCACAAAGAAGACTGCATTCAACAGACACCGAACAAGACTTCAACCGACAAATGTTCATTTACCTGACATAGAATACCACTGCATTTACCGTAATTATGTCTTTTCTTCACCTCTACAACCTTCAGGTAATTACACACATAGTCGATAGGGAATACAGGCACAGATATCAGCAATCACATATTCCCCCATTCATGTCTCATCAACTAAAATGTGCTACCCATTTTGTTACAACCACAGCCGAAAAGAGCTCGGTAAAGTTTGACAGCCCATCCACAGACCCGTACCACGGGATAAGAAGGAATTCAAATGTATACTTCGCAATGCCTCGAAGCTTGATTTAAAACACGTACGGCACGATGATACATGACTCCCAAACACGGATTCATACACACATGCTTCTGCTATCTCACTAGGTCATACCCTTTTCCTACCTTCTCCTCTCCTCCCCTACCCAACCATGGAAATGTATTAACCCCTGACATATATTTTTCTCGTTTTGAAATGTTTTAGGAAGTGGCAGTTATTGTTGACTGCCAAAGGGTGGACTGTCAAAGTCAGAAAAATATCACGATGCACACTGCCATATTTGCACCTCATATGTGTCCCTGCTGCGCATGCGTGCGCTCTCCCGTGCGTGCGCATACTCGCTGTTGCGGGCACCCGCAGGCGCACGGTATGCGCATTTACGGTAGAGAGTGTATGCGTCTAGCGGGCGACTCTTTAGTTACATATTTCCACTATATAATGTATTTTGTAGATCATGGTCCCTTTGATAGATTCTGAAAGTTTGGTTAATGTAGCATGTTCATGGACAAAGAAATCCCTCTTTGTTTGATACGAAGGGTCAGACAGGAGTAATACTGTGGTGTTTAGTATCCATCGGAAGAGTATTTAATTAGCAATATTCCGGTGTTGGTTTGAAGCGGATTAATCGCTCGTGCGAATAGTTATGGACATAAGAAGTTTATGTCCATTTACTATTATTTGCACTTACTTATCCATGCGGTGGGAAACCTAGTTTCCCACCCACCTGAGCAGTTGGATATCGTCACAGCCCACCTGTATGAATCAACCTATGACCTTTTGTTATAATGCGAGGAGGAATTCCTGTGTCCAATGAACAATGAGATTGTAGGGACCATTGAATTGTATTGTGTGTGGGGCATAAATAGACAAGCCGATCACATCCAGCTCACTCTTCAACGGTTCTCATTGCTGATAATCGGGAGCTGGATGTCCAGAGGCGCATGCGATCGTTCCCCTTGTGCGTAAGTTTTCTCCGCAATCATATTGTCTTTCTTGTTATTATGGGCCATATCTCTCTCTCTCTCTCTCTCTTCTCCTTTTTCTTTCATTTTCCCTTAAAACGTAATTGTATTGTATTGTATTTACTGTGTAGTTATCTGGTTAGTTAGTCTATGTTATATTGTAGTGTATGACTTGTAATTGTATTCTTTTTCAAGTATAACATTCATATTAGGCGTTAGACCCTAAGCACGGTATTTGTGTATTTCTTATAGTGTTAAGTATTCTCAGAGCGTCGGTGACGCTCGAACAGCTTTTAAGTTAATAAGGTTACACGGTGTTGCATCTACACTCAATCTCTGCACCAAGGTTTACTGCATAATACACTGTTTTATGGTATAGTTACAAAGGTTTAACATTGTGAGCGTCTGCGCCGCTGGTGATCTCCTCGTGGTCTCGAGCGTTCGCATCGCTATAGCAAATCATTACGTTAGTCGGCAGCCAATAGCGTGCCTGCCTGTGATCTCTTGGCCGTGAGCGAACGTAACGCTTGAGCATCTCGACTACGGCTAAGCGATTGTTACGCAACGTGCGTACCCTTACGGTACTCCATACGTCAATAGCGTACAGTGTTCTTAGACCTCTTAAAGGGTTTTAAGTAAGATAAATATTTAGCTTTATCATCCGCTTAGTGCGCATGCGCAATGTCCGCAGTGCGACTGCGCAAAGTAAATTTGCTATGCAGTTAGGTTTTTTACTCACGGTTTTTTCTTCGTTTTGGTGATCGTAATGTGATTGACAGGAAGTGGGTGTTTCTGGGCGGAAACTGGCCGTTTTATGAAAGTGTGTGAAAAAACGCTACCGTTTCTGGGAAAAACGCGGGAGTGGCTGGAGAAACGGAGGAGTGTCTGGGCGAACGCTGGGTGTGTTTATGACGTCAAACCAGGAACGACAAGCACTGAACTGATCGCAGATGCTGAGTAAGTCTCGAGCTACTCATAAACTGCACAGAGATGTCTTTTCGCTATATTGCGAATCTTTCGTTCGCAATTTTAAGAAGCTAAGATTCACTCCCAGTAGGCGGCGGCTTAGCGTGTGTAAAGCTGCTAAAAGCAGCTTGCGAGCGAACAACTCGGAATGAGGGCCTATATCAGGACATGCATGATATGTCAGTGATGACAGGGCTGCATGTGACAGGGCCAGTGACATGATGTCAGGAGGGGAATGGAGGTAGCATGAACCCACACACTGAGAGTTATATAGTGGAAGTAGCACGGTCCACCAGCAGCACAGAGTATATCAGGAGATGCATAATGTGCTGCGCTATATAATAAACTAAAAAAAATAAAAATTTTACAGGGGCACTGACATGATGTGAGGAGGGGAATAGAGGCAGCAGGAAGCCACAGACTGAGAGTTGTATAGTGGGAAAAGCAGGGTCCCTTGGGGGACCAAAAAGGAGTCCAGCCACAACACAAAGTGCGTCAGGGAAGCAAGATATGCCTATATACTAGATCTCCAACCAACGTAAATTAACGAACAACTATCATTCTAATTTACCATCCTCATCCCGTAGCAAAGCATGGTTATTTAGCCATCTACAATGTTATTTATACTGTGTGTTTAATATTTACATTTATTTTTGTAAACAGACATTCTTAAAATCCCGGGCACTCTTCCTCAGCAAACTGCTCCAGCTGTTTCAGGTTTGATGGGTGCCTTTTGCCAACTGCATGTTTCAGCTCCTTGCATAGGAAGGGCAAAGTAGATGATGACAAACTCCAATTAGCAATTCAAATGGGATGTAGTCATGTGACCAGTGGTCAGGACTATTCCCACTCGTGGGTGTCCACGACACCCATAGAGTGGGAACAGAACCTGTGGCCAGTGCACAGAGCCACAAGGGGCTTCGTTGCGCTCGCCCCCATGCCGGCATTCTGGAGACTGGGATCGGTATGGTGACCTCCGGGATCCCAAACGCCGGTCTCCCAATTACCAACCCATTCAGACAGTGCTGCAAAAAGATATGTTTTCCACTATGTGGATGCGGAAAAGAGCGCCTGGATTACAGCTAACTCATGCCAGGCATCTCCCGCTGCGTGGCTTATTGAGGCAAGAAGTATTAGGACACATATGTATTGAAACGTGCCTGGGTGCCTTCCCAGGTGGTAGCACAAACAAACATGGCAGAGGAGCGCGGCACTCTCAAGTCTTAATATCGGCACCACTAATCAGGAGATTGAGTCATTCCAATTGAAGTCACACACCCCTAATCGAGAGGCCATGCCCACTAACATGGAGGCCACACCCCTTTATTTCAGGTGCTCGGCTGCACGGCGCCTGAGGAGAAGAAGCCAGATGTCTGATCCCTGAAAATAAACAAATTACTCCCGCATTGAAACAGATTCGTCAACACGAAGAATTCCAGTGTTTGCCTTGTATTGCGATACTGTGAACACTTGTAAAAACGTGTATGGCGATCTGCCATAGTCGTTCTGAAATGCAGTGCATAGCATGAGTGAAATTGCTAACCTGGAGGTGGTTTCTATTGGCGGCATGCAGTGTACCTTTAAGAGATATGCCGTAAACAGTGCCCACGACCTGGACAACCTCAAGTGACCGCAAAACAGGAGAATAAATTTATTAGAGTATGTTCCAAACAGGACAGATTTCAAACAGCTTGTCAGATCCATGCTGTTTAGATAGAAACGAGGAAGAAAAGCGTGCGACTCGAAACCTTCAAAAACACTGCATTGTAGTAAGTGGCTTGAATGGGATGTGTGCAGCCGAAAACTACTGTACTGCTAAAGTCCATAAATAAAAAGAAGAGGCTATCGTGGGCTAAAAGGCACAGACGTTGGACCACTAGTCAGTTGAAGAAGGTTCAGACGAATCAAAGTTTGAGGTGTTTCGCTCTGAAGAGGCACAAGTTCGTTCATCATGCAACATGCGATTGCATGCTTCTTACTTGCATTCAGCCCATAGTCAAGCATGGAGAAACTTTCATTATGGTCTAGGGATGTTTTGGAGGTTGTGCAGTTGGTGACTTTGTTAAATTTGAAGGAAACATTGGCTCCAAACACTACCACAACATCCTGGTGCACCATGCCATCCTTTTTGGCATCTGCCTTATTGGTCGTGGTTTCACACTACAGCAAGATAATAAACCAAAACGGCTTACGGTCATTTGGTCGTCAAGACTTAGGTCGACGGTCATTAGGTCGAACACTATTGGGCAACACGCATTAGGTCGACAGGGTGATTAGGTCGACATGGAAAAGGTCGACATGCGTTTTTTCTACTTTATTTTTACCTTTTTCATACTTTACGATCCACGTGGACTACAATTGGGAATGGTAGCCTGTAGCGAGCCATGCAATGGGACACGGTGCACCATTTGGGGTTCCCCGTCACTTTACAAAGAAAAAAAACACCAAAAATACCTCATGTCGACCTAATGACCATGTTGACCTAGTGACCCTGTCGACTCAATGACTGTCGACCAAATGACCCATAACCCCCAAAACATACCATAAGTCTTTGCAAAAAAGTATGTTCAATCAAATCCCGAAAACAGATGCTTAAGGACCGTAGTTTGGCCACCCCAGAATCCAGATTGCAATTCCAATGAACTTGGGATCATCTGGACAGGTGTGTGTTCAAGTGGTGTAGTATGTTATGCCGGCGCCGGAATCCCGACAGCTGGGTGAGCACAAATGAGCCCCTTGCGGGCTACGCGCACCACGCTATCTATTCTCCCTCCAGGGGGGTTGTGGACCCGCAAGAGGGAGAACAGCTGTCGGTATGCCGGCGGTCGGAATTCCGGCGCCAGTATGCTGGTCGTCAGGAGCCCACCCGCCGGCAAACTGAAGATCACCCGTGTACAAGATGTGCAAGTAACATCCAAAATCACCTGCAATCGGACTACATTGATGAGAAATATATTTTTCAAATAAATATTTGCTGTTTGGATTATTTGAATAAAGTCTGGAGTGTGCTATCCTTTCCACTTAGGTGGAAAATACTGCAATATATATATATATATATATATACACACACATACACACACATACATACACATACATACACACACACATATATACGCGCGCACACACACTATATATATATATAATAAGAATTTACTTACCGATAATTCTATTTCTCATAGTCCGTAGTGGATGCTGGGGACTCCGAAAGGACCATGGGGAATAGCGGCTCCGCAGGAGACTGGGCACAAAAGTAAAAGCTTTAAGACTACCTGGTGTGCACTGGCTCCTCCCCCTATGACCCTCCTCCAAGCCTCAGTTAGGATACTGTGCCCGGACGAGCGTACACAATAAGGAAGGATTTTGAATCCCGGGTAAGACTCATACCAGCCACACCAATCACACCGTACAACTTGTGATCTGAACCCAGTTAACAGCATGATAACAGAGGAGCCTCTGAAAAGATGGCTCACAACAATAATAACCCGATTTTTTGTAACAATAACTATGTACAAGTATTGCAGACAATCCGCACTTGGGATGGGCGCCCAGCATCCACTACGGACTATGAGAAATAGAATTAACGGTAAGTAAATTCTTATTTTCTCTGACGTCCTAGTGGATGCTGGGGACTCCGAAAGGACCATGGGGATTATACCAAAGCTCCCAAACGGGCGGGAGAGTGCGGATGACTCTGCAGCACCGAATGAGAGAACTCCAGGTCCTCCTCAGCCAGGGTATCAAATTTGTAGAATTTAGCAAACGTGTTTGCCCCTGACCAAGTAGCTGCTCGGCAAAGTTGTAAAGCCGAGACCCCTCGGGCAGCCGCCCAAGATGAGCCCACTTTCCGTGTGGAATGGGCTTTTACAGATTTTGGCTGTGGCAGGCCTGCCACAGAATGTGCAAGCTGAATTGTACTACAAATCCAACGAGCAATAGTCTGCTTAGAAGCAGGAGCACCCAGCTTGTTGGGTGCATACAGGATAAACAGCGAGTCAGATTTTCTGACTCCAGCCGTCCTGGAAACATATATTTTCAGGGCCCTGACTACGTCCAGCAACTTGGAATCCTCCAAGTCCCTAGTAGCCGCAGGCACCACAATAGGCTGGTTTAAGTGAAATGCTGAAACCACCTTAGGGAGAAATTGAGGATGAGTCCTCAATTCTGCCCTGTCCGTATGAAAAATTAGGTAAGGGCTTTAATAGGATAAAGCCGCCAATTCTGAGACACGCCTGGCTGAGGCCAGGGCTAACAGCATTACCACTTTCCATGTGAGATATTTTAAGTCCACAGTGGTGAGTGGTTCAAACCAATGTGATTTTAGGAACCCCAAAACTACATTGAGATCCCAAGGTGCCACTGGAGGCACAAAAGGAGGCTGTATATGCAGTACCCCCTTGACAAACGTCTGAACTTCAGGAACTGAAGCTAGTTCTTTTTGGAAGAATATTGACAGGGCCGAACCTTAATGGACCCTAATTTTAGGCCCATAGACAGTCCTGTTTGCAGGAAATGCAGGAAACGACCCAGTTGAAATTCCTCTGTAGGGGCCTTCCTGGCCTCACACCACGCAACATATTTACGCCAAATACGGTGATAATGTTGCACAGTTACATCCTTCCTGGCTTTGATCAGGGTAGGGATGACTTCATCCGGAATGCCTTTTTCCTTCAGGATCCGGCGTTCAACCGCCATGCCGTCAAACGCAGCCGCGGTAAGTCTTGGAACAGACATGGTCCCTGCTGGAGCAGGTCCTTTCTTAGAGGTAGAGGCCACGGGTCTTCCGTGAGCATCTCTTGAAGTTCCGGGTACCAAGTCCTTCTTGGCCAATCCGGAGCCACGAGTATAGTCTTATGATTCTCAGTACCTTGGGTATGAGAGGCAGAGGAGGGAACACATACACTGACTGGTACACCCACGGTGTTACCAGAGCGTCCACAGCTATTGTCTGAGGGTCCCTTGACCTGGCGCAATATCTGTCCAGTTTTTTGTTGAGGCGGGACGCCATCATGTCCACCTTTGGTTTTTCCCAACGGTTCACAATCATGTGGAAGACTTCTGGGTGAAGTCCCCACTCCCCCGGGTGGAGATCGTGTCTGCTGAGGAAGTCTGCTTCCCAGTTGTCCACTCCCGGAATGAACACTGCTGACAGTGCTATCACATGATTTTCCGCCCAGCGAAGAATCCTTGCAACTTCCGTCATTGCCCTCCTGCTTCTTGTGCCGCCCTGTCTGTTTACGTGGGCGACTGCCGTGATGTTGTCCGACTGGATCAGCACCGGCTGACCCTGAAGCAGAGGCCTTGCCTGACTTAGGGCATTGTAAATGGCCCTTAGTTCCAGGATATTTATGTGAAGTGACGTTTCCATGCTTGACCACAAGCCCTGGAAATTTCTTCCCTGTGTGACTGCTCCCCAGCCTCTCAGGCTGGCATCCGTGGTCACCAGGACCCAGTCCTGAATGCCGAATCTGCGGCCCTCTAGAAGATGAGCACTCTGCAACCACCACAGGAGAGACACCTTTGTCCTTGGAGACAGGGTTATCCGCTGATGCATTTGAAGATGCGATCCGGACCATTTGTCCAGCAGATCCCACTGAAAAGTTCTTGCGTGGAATCTGCCGAATGGAATCGCTTCGTAAGAAGCCACCATTTTTCCCAGGACCCTTGTGCATTGATGCACTGACACTTGGCCTGGTTTTAGGAGGTTCCTGACTAGGTCGGATAACTCCCTGGCTTTCTCCTCCGGGAGAAACACCTTTTTCTGTACTGTGTCCAGAATCATCCCTAGGAACAGCAGACGTGTCGTCGGAATCAGCTGCGATTTTGGAATATTTAGAATCCATCCGTGCTGTCGTAGTACTACTTGAGATAGTGCTACTCCGACCTCTAACTGTTCTCTGGACCTTGCCCTTATCAGGAGATCGTCCAAGTAAGGGATAATTAAGACGCCTTTTCTTCGAAGAAGAATCATCATTTCGGCCATTACCTTGGTAAAGACCCGGGGTGCCGTGGACAATCCAAACGGCAGCGTCTGAAACTGATAGTGACAGTTCTGTACCACAAACCTGAAGTACCCTTGATAAGAAGGGTAAATTGGGACATGGAGGTAAGCATCCTTGATGTCCAGAGACACCATATAGTCCCCTTCTTCCAGGTTCGCTATCACTGCTCTGAGTGATTCCATCTTGAATTTGAACCTTTGTATGTAAGTGTTCAAGGATTTCAGATTTAAAATAGGTCTCACCGAGCCATCCGGCTTCGGTACCACAAACAGCGTGGAATAATACCCCTTTCCCTGTTGTAGGAGGGGTACCCTTGATTATCACCTGCTGGGAATACAGCTTGTGAATGGCTTCCAATGCCGCCTCCCTGTCGGGGGGAGACGTTGGTAAAGCAGACTTCAGGAACCGGCGAGGGGGAGACGTCTCGAATTCCAATTTGTACCCCTGAGATACTACCTGCAGGATCCAGGGGTCCACTTGCGTGTGAGCCCACTGCGCGCTGAAATTCTTGAGACGGGCCCCCACCGTGCCTGAGTCCGCTTGTAAGGCCCCAGCGTCATGCTGAGGACTTGGCAGAAGCGGGGGAGGGCTTCTGTTCCTGGGAAGAGGCTGTCTGCTGCAGTCTTTTTCCCCTTCCTCTGCCCCGGGGCAGATACGAGTGGCCTTTTGCCCGCTTGCCCTTATGGGGACGAAAGGACTGAGCCTGAAAAGACGGTGTCTTTTTCTGCTGAGAGGTGACCTGGGGTAAAAAGGTGGATTTCCCAGCCGTTGCCGTGGCCACCAGGTCCGATAGACCGACCCCAAATAACTCCTCCCCTTTATACGGCAATACTTCCATATGCCGTTTGGAATCTGCATCACCTGACCACTGTCGCGTCCATAACCCTCTTCTGGCAGAAATGGACAGCGCACTTACTCTTGATGCCAGAGTGCAAATATCCCTCTGTGCATCTCTCATATATAGAAATGCATCCTTTAAATGCTCTATAGTCAATAATATATTGTCCCTGTCCAGGGTATCAATATTTTCAGTCAGGGAAGCCGACCAAGCCACCCCAGCACTGCACATCCAGGCTGAGGCGATTGCTGGTCGCAGTATAATACCAGTATGTGTGTATATACTTTTTAGGATATTTTCCAGCTTCCTATCAGCTGGTTCCTTGAGGGCGGCCGTATCAGGAGACGGTAACGCCACTTGTTTTGATAAGCGTGTGAGCGCCTTATCTACCCTAGGGGGTGTTTCCCAACGCGCCCTAACCTCTGGCGGGAAAGGGTATAATGCCAATAATTTTTTAGAAATTAGCAGTTTTTTATCGGGGGAAACCCACGCTTCATCACACACCTCATTTAATTCATCTGATTCAGGAAAAACTACGGGTAGTTTTTTCACACCCCACATAATACCCTTTTTTGTGGTACTTGTAGTATCAGAAATGTTCAAAACCTCCTTCATTGCCGTGATCATGTAACGTGTGGCCCTACTGGAAAATACGTTTGTTTCCTCACCGTCGACACTGGAGTCAGTGTCCGTGTCTGGGTCTGTGTCGACCACCTGAGGTAACGGGCGCTTTAGAGCCCCTGACGGTGTTTGAGACGCCTGTACAGGTATTAACTGATCTGCCGGCTGTCTCATGTCGTCAACAGTCTTTTGTGAAGTGCTGACACTATCACGTAATTCCTTCCATAAGACCATCCAGTCAGGTGTCGACTCCCTAGGGGGTGACATCACTAATACAGGCAATTGCTCCGCCTCCATACCATTTTCCTCCTCATACATGTCGACACAACGTACCGACACACAGCACACACACAGGGAATGCTCTGATAGAGGACAGGACCCCACTAGCCCTTTGGGGAGACAGAGGGAGAGTTTGCCAGCACACACCAGAGCGCTATATATATATATACAGGGATAACCTTATATAAGTGTTTTTCCCTTATATAGCTGCTGTATAGATTTATCTGCCAAATTAGTGCCCCCCCTCTCTTTGTTTTACCCTGTTTCTGTAGTGCAGGACTGCAGGGGAGGGTCAGGGAGCTTCCCTCCAACGGAGCTGTGAGGAAAAATGGCGCCAGTGTGCTGAGGAGATAGGCTCCGCCCCCTTCTCGGCGGCCGTTCTCCCGCTTTTTTATGGAAAAACAGGCATGAGTTAAATGCATCCATATAGCCCAGGAGCTATATGTGATGCATTTTTTGCCCCCTAAGGTGTTTATATTGCGTCTCAGGGCGCCCCCACCCAGCGCCCTGCACCCTCAGTGACCGGAGTGTGAAGTGTGCTGAGAGCAATGGCGCACAGCTGCGGTGCTGTGCGCTACCTTATTGAAGACAGGACGTCTTCTGCCGCCGATTTTTCCGGACCTCTTCTGCTCTTCCGGCTCTGTAAGGGGGACGGCGGCGCGGCTCTGGGACCCATCCATGGCTGGGCCTGTGATCGTCCCTCTGGAGCTAATGTCCAGTAGCCTAAGAAGCCCAATCCACTCTGCACGCAGGTGAGTTCGCTTCTTCTCCCCTTAGTCCCTCGATGCAGTGAGCCTGTTGCCAGCAGGTCTCACTGAAAATAAAAAACCTAAAACTAAACTTTTTCTAAGCAGCTCAGGAGAGCCACCTAGACTGCACCCTTCTCGTTCGGGCACAAAAATCTAACTGAGGCTTGGAGGAGGGTCATAGGGGGAGGAGCCAGTGCACACCAGGTAGTCCTAAAGCTTTTACTTTTGTGCCCAGTCTCCTGCGGAGCCGCTATTCCCCATGGTCCTTTCGGAGTCCCCAGCATCCACTAGGACGTCAGAGAAATAAATATATATATATATATATATATATATATATATATATATATATATATATATATATATATATACACACATACATACATACATACATACATACATACACACACTATGTTTGAGGTAACAATATGGTTAGAAAAGGGGAAGACTAGATGGGACAGGCGGTTCTTCTCTGTTGTCAAATTCTACGTTTCTATGCATACACTCATACAGGTAGTGTGATTTATAAATTCGGCAAATGATGTGATAGCTTAAAAAGAATTCTAATTATTGGGGATTAGTAGCCATATTAATGCATGTGGCGAGACACAAGTCATTAGTAGCTGACCACACTGATGTGGCTACTAACCCTTATCTTCTTTACAAAGAAATAAAAATTCAGAAAAACAATTCTACAATTGTATGGTTACAAAACATCTAGGACTCTTCAATAATGTGGGCTAAAACAATATTGCAAATAATTAACGACTTTTTGCAAAGAAATACAAGTGGTAATAACTGTGCATACTTACGAATATTGGTAACACGCACACAGGAGTTTAGATATGTTTAAGTGCTATACGCAAGCTGGTGTGTGTGTGTGTGTGTGTGTGTGTGTGTGTGTGTGTGTGTGTGTGTGTGTGTGTGTGTGTTTTGGGGCAATAAGAGAGGGATCTTAGTGTAAAGGAGCCCATCTGCTTCTATAGGCAATGTCATTTACAGATGGCATTGCCTTTCAGGTACACTCTCTATTTTAGTATTAATAAATACCGCCCTATGGGCCTCATTAAGATGCGGTCACAATGCTGCTATTGTAAGCAACTCAGCCGATTTTTTTTTACTGCGCATCCCTCTGAGATGCAGTACACACACGCAGCGATTGAATTGCTACAGCGGTCACGCCAAGGTATTAGTCACATAGTAAGTGACAAGAAGACGGCGTTTGGGGGTGGGAATGGGGGCATGTTAGGCCGTTCAGACAGCGTTTTATGGGCATACATAAATTAGCAGTTGCGATCTTACTTGCTACTGGGGAGCAGCTCAACCTGTGCATCTACAGAGGCACTCAGAATCTGTAACGTGACATGATTTGCGACAATGGTACTGATGTATCAGCAATTATACGTTGTTGGATTGAAATGATACAACAGCAGTGGGCGTCCTCATGTTTAGGTTAGCTTCTGCCCATATTAGCATATAATCGCAATTGCATACGGGAAAAGATACAACAGCAGCAGCAAAAACAATCACATCTGAATCAGGCCTTATATGCAGCTATATACTTTGCAATCATCAGTCCGATCAGCAGATTATTGAGCACCAGTCACCACTATGGATATACTAACCATCAGCCAGAGAGACCAATTTTCATATCATTGGTCTGTCTGATGGAGACACAGAGTATGGTCAACACAATATAGCTCTAGGTAGGTGGCGGGGGTTTGGGGAAGTTCACTAATCTTATGAAAACAAAAATGAGAACTCCTGGCACTACCGTAACCAAAAACACATTCAGAGGGGTGGTCAAAGATTTACAAAAGACCAGAATATAATCCACTTACATAGGTGGTACAGGATTCTAGAACAGAGAAACTATGCGAGTGGAACCAATAACAATACCCCTTGGTCATCTATCAGTACATATTACACTATTGTGTTTATTTCTTTTTATTGTTCTAGAATCCTGTACCACCTATGTAAATGGATTATATTCTGGTCTTTTGTAAATCTTTGACCACCCCTCTGAATGTGTTTTTGGTTACGGTAGCGCCAGGAGTTCTCATTTTTGTTTTCATATGGTGTATTGTTAAAGTCTTGGTGAAGGCTTTTTTGTGGGAACACAGGCTGTCATCATAACCTGTAAGCGCGGTTCTGGGATACAATTTATATTCTCCGAAGTTCACTAATCTGTCATTACTTGACAATTCTATGCAAAACTGGTTGCATTTCAAAGTAAATTCAATCCTTTCACCTTGGTAGTGAAAATAGGCAAACATGCCCCACTTCCACTAATGGACCCACAGAAATATGCCCTAGATATATATTTATATCGGCCAGTATTAACAGCTTCTTTTATCTTTAGAATATGTTGATGGCAATGCTTTGCATTACATCTAAAAATACAATATACAACATAAAAATACAGTATAAAATAACCCATTACTATGAATGTAATATATATTTTTTATAAAGAACTGGCAAAACTTAGGATGCATGTCTGGAGTGTCACAGGAAAGGTATAATACCCAGAGGTCTATGTTACTAATCAGAAACGCAAACAAATTGCAATTATGATTAAACAAGGCAATGAGATCATCAGCCAGCTCACTGAATGAGTCAACCTAGTTTGATCTGAATAGAATCACACATCCCGATGTACAGCACAAAAGACTAGTCCGGGATGGGCTCAGAAACCAGCTGAACAGCATTATCTATTTAGATTCATTTATTAAGAGTTTCTTATATAGCACAACATATTCCGTTGTGCTTTACAATTGGAAAGATCAATGATAAAACAAAACTGGGTAAAAACAAACACACTTGTTCCCTTCAAAACACATGGCGGATAGTAAGTAAAATAAAGCCAAATAAATATCTTATTTAACACAGCATGATGCCTGTGAGCTCTTGGTTCAGAAGGTTCAGCTATGCCTGCCGCCTTTTGTGGAGTAATATCATAATTCCCATCATTTTACCAATGTTATTTCATTATATAAACGCAAAAAGAGGCATGTGGTCAACCTTATGTTGGGGAAGCGCCTAAGCTGTGCAATACATCTTCTGTTACCATGGGTACTAGAGACACCAGCCTCCGGTATACGTGACATGCACGCACCATGGTGTTCAAAGACTACCCGTCAGTCTAGACCTGTCTATATCTGAACAATTGGAAGGAATGGAATATTGTTTAGCTTGGTCAGTTAGTAGGCTGACCATACTATCCCTTTAAACTGGGACACTAATGAAAGACACAGTTTCTGTGGCTGGCTGTCTTCAAGTCTGTATGTCACCTGGTTTTAATCAGCCCCAGAACCTGTGTAATTTATGAGTGTCCCAGTTTAAAGGGATAGTATGGTCAGCCTAAATTAGGCCAACAGACAGAGCGACAGTTAAAGTGATGAACCTCCCAACATGTCAGGACAAACTCCTGGTTTATGTGATGATGGGACAATCTACCATAATCAGTATTGATGCCAGGGTTGTTGAAAGCTGCTATATGTGTATTCCCAGTATAACAAACAGATTTTTGGATTATTTCCATTTAAATGAAACCCAAAATAGCACTTTCATATATAAACATGTTAAAAATGCATGAACACAGTTATCAGGGGCATTTTATTTAAGAAGGATGAGAAACTCAGACCTATGACTTATATTCTTCCTTTGCGTATGCGGTTACTGATCTCAGGGGGTTGTGCCACCACTGTACCTCTGTCTGGTCATATATCTGGTCCTTCCCTTATTTGGCCACTCCCAGTGGTATCAACCCTCTTCACAATGGGGTTACACATATTACTAGTCATTAGGTCATGCGCTAATCTATTATACTGTGAGAGGATTATCACGATGCAATACAAATGACAGGATATATCTGATAGATAAAAGGATTATGAGGAAAAAATTCAATAATAACTGCTCTGCAAGCGGAATTACTAGTACTACTACAAATACTAGAACCAGAAAACTTCCACTAAAATTTACATTAAACAAATACAAAGGCAGTCTAAAAAGTAGGGTTAGAGAACCTTTAATATTTACTAAACAGCATTCATTTAATGTTTCATGCTACGCCCAATATCCCAAAATGTCCTGGAGACTCCCGAATGATGCCGAGATCAAACAGGACTTGGGTGGGTGCCAGGTGAGGCAGTGCCTCCCCTGTCATACTACTCCAGAGAGTTTTGACTATACAAATGAGTGGAATAAAACAAAGATGTTACTTATAACTTATACATATCTGCTTTGTATCATTCTACTAATTTCCATAGTCATACATCACCAAATATGCTGTGCAGGGAAAGAATCCAGGGAGAGGCAGTGAGCAGCTCTGCCTCCTCTCCGTATGTCAGGAAGTGCTTGGAGCTGGAGGCGGGGCCGAGCTGCAGCCAATAATGCTGCATAGAAAATGGACACATTGAGGGTCTATCAGATCTGTCTCGGGGGGGGGGGGGGGGGGTGTCCTGTGCTCACACATCCCTGCCTGGCTGCAGCACAATCTCGGCAGCCTCTCTTCCCGTGCTGCCCGCCCCCTTCTGATGCTGCCGTTGAAAGAGATGAACTGAGGTCATTGTCGGGAGCCTGTGACAGGAGGTAGCAGTATGTGCTACCACCAGGTCCTTCACCTCCTCTACTTTCCACAAAGTCCCCTGGCAGTGCTTCCGTGTGCCATGTGTTATCCTATGGCCACCTGTGCCATGTATTACCCTGTGCCCCCATGTGCTATGCAATTCCCTGTGCCCATTACTGTACTGCTTACAAAGGGGATGGGCTATATAGAGGTTGTTGTGCAGCACTGGCCATATCCAGAACTACTATCCTCTGTCCTAGTTAAATTGGACTTTTTTCAACTACTAGCACTGTTGTCGCCTCACTTCCCTTTGTGAATTGTGCATTTGCAGAAATGAATTGTTTATACAACACTGTGGCCTGTGTGACTCCTGTAAGTGGTGGGATGGTTGGGGACAGCAGCAGTAACTTGGGCTGTGCAAGGCAGACAACAGCTCACGGAGCACAGGTAGAGGGAAGTGCATGAAAAATAATTAAGTACACTTCAAGGAAGTTTTACAGCCAAGGAACCTGATATCACAGTTGGGCTGCAACGTGAGAATAGTTATTTTGATGGTAAAACTCCGTTTGGTCTATTACTGTACCTTTGTGTACTCTAACCTAGACTAAGACTAGGTACACATCAGAACAATGTGTTTCCCAGCCGATGGCACAGCCATAGTACTGATATATTGTGCAGCTTTACACAATGCACGGTGTACAGCACCGCAATATACCATTAACTATCGCATTCACCTGCATGACATTGTCAGCGGGGTTCGCCCCATCTAACGGGCAGCACATCAGATGAGGCGACCCATCGGAAAACGGACAGATGCTGATCGACATGGACAAAATATTGTTCCGATCTGCGTCAGAATGATTTATTGTTCAATATGTCGCCTGTTGTGTACCCAGCCTAAGATTTTAATTTTGTGTGGGATTTTTTTTTTATTCTATTGCGTAAAATAAGCTGCAAAAAACAGTAGCTTCAAACTATCCACAGTGCAAGGCATATAAAACAATCTGCACTCAACCGTTACTGTGTGATACACTTAATCAAGATCAATCACTACAAACGATGGGCCTGTTCTGAATCGTTCTTATGTAGTAGGGAAATGATCACCTCTCAAATCATTCAAATGAAGGGTTGTTACAGGCAATGGGCAAATTGCTCTAGAAAACAAAACAAATTCTCCAATAATGATGTTGTCTGCTCTTTGGAGCAACCGAGCATGACAATTGTGCATTGACACCATCATAAATACTGTGTGTGCTGAATATTGAGGGAATGGGGATTCCAAACAGAATAAAACCTCTGACCTAGAGGTATGAATACAACAGGAACATAACTAACAATCCATTAGCTTGGCTTGTGATGTAACATAAAATCAGACTGCAGAAAAACAAAAAGAAGGGAGTGCCTATTTCACAAACCTCACCTGTTTATTATTAGATTTTAATTACCAAATTTACAACTCCTAGTTGATAGCTCAGGATCCTTTTTTGGCTCATGTCAGAGCTGATAATCACAGAGCTTAAGCCACACCACCTCTGATAAGCTTGCTGCAGCCTTGAGTTACTAAACAGGAAAATGCACAACTACACAAACAAGGTGCACATTTTTCCAGATATTGATGGAGGATTACTGACCAATACTATAGTGTACAACTGGCACACCTAAGGGAATGATGTTCTTGCCTTCAACATCCCTGCAAGGGGTGAGAAGGTGCAACCATTCACTTTGGTGGACAGATACAAATGTTTGACTAGTACGTATGAACAAATATTGATAGTCAACCGTATCCCAGAACCACTTTATTTTATACGGTTTTGGTATGAAAGATAGATAGTGTCTAGTTAGACAGTCAATAGATAGACACCATATGTTAGACAGACATTAGGTTGACAGGGTCAAAAGTTGACAGGTCAAAGGTCGACATGAAAAAGGTAGACACCATGTTTTTTGCATTTTTGTGGATAGTTTTGTGATCTGGGACCCCCAATTGTAGAAAGGGCTTCGCTCGCCAAGCTTCGGGCACAGTGGCTCGCTGCGCTCGCCACAAGGTTTATAACCAGCTCTATGCCGACATGGATAGAGAAAGTATGAAATAGTCCAAAAACATGTAACATTAAAAAAAACATTTGTCTATCTTTATGTCGACCATTTTCATGTCGTCCTTTTGACCTGTCGACCTAATGTCTGTCTAACATATGGTGTCTATCTATTGACTGTCTAACTAGACACTGTCTATCTATCAAACGGATACCATTTTATACATCAATCACAATTCAGTGACCAGAATGTGGAACTTCTGCAAGACAGCTTGTTTAGAATAAAATAAATCTCTTATCAAGCTGGGGGCATTCCCATGTGACCATACTGTCTGATCCACTATGATGGGAATCAGTAGTTGGAACAAAGTATAACTTGGTTATATTATAAGTGCAGCCTTTATTAGATCTTTTTTTTTTTTTCTTCTTTCTTCATTAGCTGAATAGGAGTTCTGGAAAAAAATGTATACTGAACATTCCCTTCCCCCAATAGTAAAAACACCTATCTCAAATCACACCATACCTTCATACAGGATACTGGCATGCGCCCAAAGTTACAAGAGATTACACATACAGTAGCTATTCCTCAGATCCCAAGGTAACTGACATCTTTTTATTTACCATGGCACTTTTCTCAGAACATTTTATCTATTATTCTATGCCACTAATATAAAAATGAACATCGTAAAATAGTGGTCAGTCTTACCATAATTCTCCTCTCAACTTTGTTCAAACTAAATCTTAATTAAGTACATGAAGTATTTCAGCTATCAGAAATAGCTAGCCACACACTCTGGGAGTAAAATACTGCATAAAGTAGTACTAAAAACAGTATTTCCCAACAGGCTCTGTTTTGCGGATTTGTCAACTCAACCATGTCGTTATATCTATTTGACTGGTTCAGCCATTTTTATCACCTGTTCCCACAAACAGATATACCAAAAACATGATCTGCTGAATATTCCGAAGGACTGGAAACACCGCCCTAAGAATAGGACAGTGATGCTGCATTCAGATCGCAAATGCCGGATCCTACCCGGTAAGAGAAACGTGTACTTACCGGGTGGGATCCGGCATTTGCGCTCCGTTGCTGGCTTTCCGACCCGGCAATATACCGGGTCGGTTGCCATAGCAGCGGAGGGCGCAGCAGCAGGGGCGCGGGTGGAGGCGGCTCCGGGAGATGAGCTCATCTCCTGCGCCGCCTCTGCCTATGCTGTGAATGGGAGCCATGTCGCATCGGAACGGCTCCCATTCACACTGCGCCTGACCCGGTAATCAACCCGGTAATAACCCTTCTTTTTTACCTGGTTGAATTACCGGGTCAGGCGACCCGCTAATTCACCAAAGGACCTTTCACATCGCACACGGACACGTTTCGACACGGCAATATGCCGTGTCGATACCGGGTTTTTAGTGCGATGTGAAAGGGGTATGAGTGTGTTGGACAGATTTGTTTATGCATCAGTTATCTTCAGTGTATAATTTTAATAACAAAATAAATGTTTTTATATATAGGTTATATATAGGTTAAAAGTGACATTACTTGATCCGTGAGTGACTATTCAAGTATGTTACAGTTGTATATCTCTATAGATCACTCTGAGCTGGCACCTTGTATATGGATTAAAGTCATAATTTCAATCTTTTGTTTTTCTTCAGCTGGTGAGTGCAATACTGGGGATTTACCACTTAATTAAGGACTATATGAAACCCAAAGCTATTATAGCACATAAGACTTGTGGTTATGCCCCCACTGAAACTACTATTGAGTCATATTCTAAAAAAAAGATGTTAAAATCTCTACTGTCATTCCTATTTCTCATACGTCCTAGAGGATGCTGGGGACGACATCAAGACCATGGGCTATAGACGGGATCCGCAGGAGACATGGGCACTCTAAAGACTTTTCATTGGGTGTGAACTGGCTCCTCCCTCTATGCCCCTCCACCAGACCTAAGTTTTAAAAATGTGCCCAGGTCGACTGGATGCACTCTGAGGAGCTCTACTGAGTTTCTCTGAAAAGACTTATGTTAGGTTTTTTATTTTCAGGGAGATCTGCTGGCATCAGACTCCCTGCTTCGTGGGACTGAGGGGGCAGAAGCAGAACCAACTTCCTCAGAGTTTCATGGCTCTGCTTCTGGCTGACAGGACACCATTAGCTCCTGAAGGAAACTTAACGCTAGCCGTGTCTAGATGCTCACTCCCACAGCACGCCGTCACCCCCCTCAAAGAGCCAGAAGTCAGAAGACAGGTGAGTATGAGAAGATTGAACTTCAATCAAGTAAGTAACAGCTGAGGTACGACGCGGCTGGCGGGAGCGCAGCGCGCCATTGCTGCCCACACACGCAGGGTGCAGGGCGCGGGGGGGCGCCCTTGGCAGCAAAATACCTCTATAAACTGGCTAATAGGGGGCATACGATGCCCAGGCACAGCCCTACCCCCGCCAGTATAAATATTACAAACAGTCTCTGAGGTAAAAAGGGCGGAGCTTCTACCTCAGGCAGCCAGCACACTGCTCAGCACCATTTTCTCTCTCTCTCTCCTCAGACTGCAGAGATATAGCTGGTCCTCCTCCATTTCTGACTACAAGTATTCAGGGTGTAAATAAGGGGGGCACGAAGCGATTTGGGTGCGTTACAAATGTGTTTTACTGTGTAAAGAGCGCTGCATGTCAGTGGGCATTCTGTGTTCACAGACATTAAATACAGGAGCTGGGGTTGTGAGCTGGCTGCTCCTATCCTGTGTCCCTCTGACAGATTTTACTGTGGGTCTGTCCCCAAAATAAGTCCCAGTGTGTCTGTGAGAATGGTGTACACGTGTGAGGCATGTCTGAGGCAGGAAGTTCCTCCCCAGAGGAAGCCATTTTAGGGACACAGTTGTAATGTGGTGGCACTACCGGCACACCAAGAGCCTGCATGGGTTAAAGAGCTACGTGACAGTATGCATCTGATTAACCATAGATTGGTTAAGTCTGAATCTAAAGGTGGGTACACACTAATAGATATAGCTGCAGATCAATTGATCTGCAGATATATCTATGGACAGATCGGGCAGTGTGTTGAGCATACACACTGCCCGATCCGTCGGGGACTGACGTCATGAACTGGGCGGGCGTGTACACAAGCCCGCCAGTTCAGCTGTCAATCGCCGCCGCAGCATGTGTACGGGCGGTCGGCCGACCGCCCCGTACACACATAGCGACGCGCCAATATATCGGTAGATATATTGGCCGTCGGCTGTACTGCGCGGACGACGTGATACGTCTGTGAACGACGGAGTTCACAGACGTATCGGCCGTACACACTGGCCGACGGTCCCGTGATATATCGACCAGTGTGTACGGGCCTTGAGGCTGCATGCTGGAGAAAATCTGTGGAAGATGTGATTTTTCAGGATGCTGTTATTCCTTATGCAGGCGGCCCCTCTGGGTCACATAAGAGACCATTTGCAAATGTTGTAAACACTGATACCGACACGGATTCTGATTCTGGTGTCGACGATAGTGAATCCAGAGAGATAGATCATAAATTGGCAAAAAGTATACAATATATGATTGTGGCTATAAGGGACATGTTGGAGGTTACAGAAAGCACTCCTGTATCTCAGGAGAAAGCTTATTTATGTAAGGAAAAGAAATCCAAAGTCACGTTCCCTCCTTCACATGAACTAATTGCTCTGTTTGAAGGGATGTGGGTGAATCCTGATAAAAAATTTCGTATTCCCAAAAGGATTCACATAGCTTATCCTTTCCCGGTTGAAGACAGGAAAAATGGGAGTCACCCCCTGTGTTAGACAGTGCACTTTCCAGGTTGTACGTTAGCTGGGAAAGGGATACTACTGCACTAGCATGTTATAGAAAAGTTCCAAATTAGAACAAAGGAAACCCCTAGTTATATTCTATATCAGATATTTGAATTATAATAAGATTTTACTCACCGGTAAATCTATTTCTCGTAGTCCGTAGTGGATGTTGGGAACTCCGTAAGGACCATGGGGAATAGCGGCTCCGCAGGAGACTGGGCACAACTAAAGAAAGCTTTAGGACTACCTGGTGTGCACTGGCTCCTCCCACTATGACCCTCCTCCAGACCTCATTTAGGATACTGTGCCCGGAAGAGCTGACACAATAAGGAAGGATTTTGAATCCCGGGTAAGACTCATACCAGCCACACCAATCACACCGTATAACTCGTGATATTATACCCAGTTAACAGTATGAAATATAACTGAGCCTCACTAACAGATGGCTCATAACAATAACCCTTTAGTTAGGCAATAACTATATACAAGTATTGCAGACAATCCGCACTTGGGATGGGCGCCCAGCATCCACTACGGACTACGAGAAATAGATGTACTGGTGAGTAAAATTTTATTTTCTCTGACGTCCTAGTGGATGCTGGGAACTCCGTAAGGACCATGGGGATTATACCAAAGCTCCCAAACGGGCGGGAGAGTGCGGATGACTCTGCAGCACCGAATGAGCAAACTCAAGGTCCTCCTCAGCCAGGGTATCAAACTTGTAGATTTTTGCAAAAATGTTTGAACCCGACCAAGTAACAGCTCGGCAAAGTTGTAAAGCCGAGACCCCTGGGGCAGCCGCCCAAGAAGAGCCCACTTTCCTCGTGGAATGGGCTTTTACAGATTTAGGGTGCGGCAGTCCAGCCGCAGAATGTGCAAGTTGAATCGTGCTACAGATCCAGCGAGCAATAGTCTGCTTAGAAGCAGGAGCACCCAGCTTGTTGGGTGCATACAGGATAAATAGCGAGTCAGTTTTCCTGACTCCAGCCGTCCGGGAAACATATATTTTCAGGGCCCTGACTACGTCCAGTAACTTGGAGTCCTCCAAGTCCCACGTAGCCGCAGGCACCACAATAGGTTGGTTCACATGAAAAGCTGATACCACCTTAGGAAGGAATTGGGAACGAGTCCTCAATTTCGCCCTATCCATATGAAAATCAGATAAGGGCTTTTGCATGACAAAACCGCCAATTCTGATACACGCCTGGCCGACGCCAAGGCCAACCGCATGACCACTTTCCACGTGAGGTATTTTAGCTCTACGGATTTAAGTGGCTCAACCCAATGCGACTTCAGGAAATCCAACACCACGTTGAGATCCCACGGTGCCACTAGAGGCACAAACGGTGGTTGAATATGCAGCACTCCCTTAATAAAAGTCTGAACTTCAGGCAGTGAAGCCAGTTCTTTTTGGAGTAAAATGTACAGAGCCGAAATCTGGACCTTAACGTAACCCAATTTTAGGCCCGTAGTCACTCCTGACTGTAGGAAGTGCAGAAATCGACCCAGTTGAAATTCCTCCGTTGGGGCCTTCCTGGCCTCACACCAAGCAACATATTTTTGCCATATGCGGTGACAATATTTTGCGATCACATCTTTCCTAGCCTTAATCAGCGTAGGAATTACTTCCTCCGAAATGCCTTTTTCCTTTAGGATCCGGTGTTCAACCGCCATGCCGTCAAACACAGCCGTGGTAAGTCTTGGAACAGGCAGCGCCCCTGCTGCAGCAGGTCCTGTCTGAGCGGCAGAGGCCATGGGTCCTCTGAGATCATTTCTTGAAGTTCTGGGTACCAAGCTCTTCTTGGCCAATCCGGAACCACGAGTATAGTTCTTACTCCTCTCCTTCTTAGTATTCTCCATACCTTGGGTATGAGAGGCAAAGGAAGGAACACATACACCGACTGGTACACCCACGGTGTTACCAGAGCGTCCACAGCTATCGCCTGAGGGTCCCTTGACCTGGCACAATATCTTTTTAGCTTTATGTTGAGGCGGGACGCCATCATGTCCACCTCTGGCCTTTCCCAATGGTGTACAATCATTTTGAAGGCTTCTGGATGAAGTCCCCACTCTCCCGGGTGGAAGTCGTGCCTGCTGAGAAAATCTGCTTCCCAGTTGTCCACTCCGGCGATGAACACTGCTGACAGTGCTAACACATGATTTTCCGCCCATCGGAAAATCCTTGTGGCTTCTGCCATCACCATCCTGCTTCTTGTGCCGCCCTGCTGGTTTACATGGGCGACCGCCGTGATGTTGTCTGACTGGATCAGCACCGGCTGGTGTTGAAGCAGGGGTCTAGCCTGACTTAGGGCATTGTGAATGGCCCTTAGTCCCAGAATATTTATGTGTAGGGAAGTCTCCTGACTTGACCATAGTCCTTGGAAGTTTCTTCCCTGTGTGACTGCCCCCCAGCCTCGAAGGCTGGCATCTGTGGTCACCAGGACCCAGGCCCTCTAGAAGATGAGCACTCTGCAGCCACAACAACAGCGACACCCTGGCCCTTGGAGACAGGGTTATCAGCCGATGCATCTGAAGATGCGACCCGGACCTCTTGTCCAACAGATCCCACTGGAAGATCCTTGCATGGAACCTACCGAATGGAATTTCTTCGTAAGAAGCTACCATCTTTCCCAGGACTCGCGTGCATTGATGCACCGACCCTGTATTTGTATTAGGAGGTCTCTGACTAGAGATGACAACTCCTTGGCCTTCTCCTCCGGGAGAAACCCTTTTTCCTGTTCTGTGTCCAGAACCATACCCAGGAACAGTAGACGCGTCGTAG
Source organism: Pseudophryne corroboree (assembly GCF_028390025.1). NCBI lineage: Eukaryota > Metazoa > Chordata > Amphibia > Anura > Myobatrachidae > Pseudophryne > Pseudophryne corroboree. Next base: position 295,646,808 of record NC_086447.1, on the reverse strand, counting down.
GAACCAGCTGCGACTTTGGACTATTCAGAATCCAGCCGTGCTGTTGTAGCACTTCCCGAGACCGTGCTACTCCGACGAACAACTGCTCCCTGGACCTCGCCTTTATAAGGAGATCGTCCAAGTACGGGATAATTATAACTCCCTTTTTTCGAAGGAGTATCATCATTTCGGCCATTACCTTGGTAAATACCCTCGGTGCCGGGGACAGACCAACGGCAACGTCTGGAATTGGTAATGGACAGTCCTATACCACAATTTTGAGGTACTCCTGGTGAGGAGGGTAAATGGGGACATGCAGGTAAGCATCCTTGATGTCCAGTGATACCATGTAATCCCCTTCGTCCAGGCTTGCAATAACCGCCCTGAGCGATTCCATTTTGAACTTGAACCTTCGTATATAAGTGTTCAAGGATTTCAATTTTAGAATGAGTCTCACCGAACCGTCTGGTTTCGGTACCACAAACATTGTGGAATAGTAACCCCGGCCTTGTTGAAGGAGGGGTACTGTGATTATCACCTGCTGGAAGTACAGCTTGTGAATTGCCGCCAGTACTACCTCTCCTCGAGGGCAGTAGGTAAGACTGATTTGAGGTAACGGCGAAGGGGAGTCGCCCCAAAACTCCAGCTTGTATCCCTGTGATACTACTTGCAGAACCCAGGGAACCACCTGTGAGCGAGCCCACTGGTCGCTGAGGTTCTCGAGACGCGCCCCCACCGCACCTGGCTCCACCTGTGGAACCCCAGCGTCCTGCGGTGGAATCAGAGGAAGCGGGGGAAGATTTTTGATCCTGGGAACTGGCTGTCTGGTGCAGCTTTTTCCCTCTTCCCTTGTCTCTGTGCAGAAAGGAAGCGCCTTTAACCCGCTTGCTTTTCTGAAGCCGAAAGGACTGTATCTTATAATACGGTGCTTTCTTAGGCTTTGAGGAAACTTGAGGTAAATTTTTTCCTTCCCAGCTGTTGCTGTGGATACGAGGTCCCAGAGACCATTCCCAAACAATTCCTCACCCTTATCAGGCAGAATCTCATGTGCCTTCTAAAGTCAGCATCGCCTGTCCACTGCCGGGTCCCTAATACCCTCCTGGCAGAATGGACATTGCATTAATTCTGGATGCCAGCCGGCAAATATCCCTCTGTGCATCCCTCATATATAAGACAACATCTTTAATATGCTCTATGGTTAGCAATAGTATCCCTGTCCTGACAGGGTAATAGACCACGCTGCAGCAGCACTATCCATGCTGAGGCAATTGCAGGTCTCAGTATAGTACCTGAGTGTGTATATACAGACTTCAGGATAGCCTCCTGCTTTTTATCAGCAGGCTCCTTCAAAGTGGCCGTATCCTAAGACGGCAGTGCCACCTTTTTTGACAAACATGTGAGCGCCTTATCCCCCCTAGGGGATATCTCCCAACGTGACCTATCCTCTGGCGGGAAAGGGTACGCCATCAGTAACTTTATAGAAATTACCAGTTTCTTATCGGGGGAACCCACGCTTCTTCACACACTTCATTCACTCATCTGATGGGGGAACAAAACACTGTCTGCTTTTTCTCCCCAAACATAAAACCCCTTTTTTTGTGGTACCTGGCTTAATGTCAGAAATGTGTAACACATTTTTCATTGCCGAGATCATGCAACGGATGTTCCTAGTGGATTGTGTATATGTCTCAACCTCGTCGACACTGGAGTCAGACTCAGTGTCGACATCTGTGTCTGCCATCTGAGGTAGCGGGCGTTTTTGAGCCCCTGATGGCCTTTGAGACGCCTGGACAGGCTCGGGCTGAGAAGCCGGCTGTCCCACAGCTGTTACGTCATCCAGCCTTGTATGTAAGGAGTTGACCCTGTCGGTTAATACCTTCCACCTATCCATCCACTATGGTGTCGACATCACATTTATCGGCATCTGCTCCGCCTCCACATAAGCTTCCTCATCAACGAAGTCGACACAGCCGTACCGACACACCGCACACACATAGGGAATGCTCTGACTGAGGACAGGACCACACAAAGTCCTTTGGGGAGACAGAGAGAGAGTATGCCAGCACACACCAGAGCGCTATATAATGCAGGGATTCACACTACCCACAGTGATTTTTCCCTTATAGCTGCTATAATACACAGATTTGCGCCTAAATTTAGTGCCCCCCCCCCCTCTCTTTTTAACCCTTTGAGCCTGAAAACTACAGGGGAGAGCCTGGGGAGCTGTCTTCCAGCTGCACTGTGGAGAGAAAATGGCGCCAGTGTGCTGAGGGAGATAGCCCCGCCCCTTTTTCGGCTGACTTTCTCCCGCTTTTTTATGGATCCTGGCAGGGGTATTTTACACATATATAGCCTCTAGGACTATATATTGTGTTATTTTGCCAGACAAGGTGTTAATATTGCTGCTCAGGGCGCCCGCCCCCAGCGCCCTGCACCCATCAGTGACCGGAGTGTGAGGTGTGCATGAGGAGCAATGGCGCACAGCTGCAGTGCTGTGCGCTACCTTGTTGAAGACCGAAGTCTTCTGCCGCCGATTTTCCGGACCATCTTCTTGCTTCTGGCTCTGTAAGGGGGACGGCGGCGCGGCTCCGGGACCGGACGATCGAGGTCGGGCCCTGTGTTCGATCCCTCTGGAGCTAATGGTGTCCAGTAGCCTAAGAAGCCCAAGCTAGCTGCAAGCAGGTAGGTTCGCTTCTTCTCCCCTTAGTCCCTCGTAGCAGTGAGTCTGTTGCCAGCAGATCTCACTGAAAATAAAAAACCTAAAATAAACTTTCTTTTTCTAGGAGCTCAGGAGAGCCCCTAGTGTGCATCCAGCTCAGCCGGGCACAAGATTCTAACTGAGGTCTGGAGGAGGGTCATAGTGGGAGGAGCCAGTGCACACCAGGTAGTCCTAAAGCTTTCTTTAGTTGTGCCCAGTCTTCTGCGGAGCCGCTATTCCCCATGGTCCTTACGGAGTTCCCAGCATCCACTAGGACGTCAGAGAAATAGGGGGTGCTGCCACTGAATATATTGTTGCCAATATATAGTTATGCACAAAAAGAAACAGAGAAGGATTGGACTTGAAGTGGCGCACTTAAACATTAAATTGATACATAAATTATAACTTTTATTAGAGTATATTTATTAAAAAGACCTGTAGCTGTGAAATATTAAAACCAAAAACATATACATTGACAAAACAAAGTGTGATATGTGTGAATAAAAACACACACTGTGCTAACTGTGTAGTGCTACACATATATAATATATTATAGGTACTATGACCCTTGAATCAAATTATATGTGTTGTTAGGCTGAGTGCCCAATGGCGCTTTGAAGTCACTGATCAGTTGTACTAGATAGGCTTACTGAGGGTACTGTAAAGTGCAATATTCCAATAGAAAGCTCCCCCTCAGTTTAGGCGCTGTGACTTGTAAAGTAACAAGCAGTGCTGTAGAGATGTCTCAGCCCTGAAAAAACTTAACTGTGAAACACGTGTCGGCGAGTCACACTGTGCTGCTGTGTATAATAACAATGTGCTAAATGTATTGTGTTGTTAGGAATAGAGCGAGATCTATACTAAAGCTGAGCTGGCTATTGTGAAGCCTCATGACACTGATGGAGCTCACAAACTTTCCTGCATTGAGAGGATTATTTAACCATATATGACTCAGCAAGCTGCATGTATTAGCAACATTGTAGCAAGACTAAGATACACTGCTTAATGTAGCAGCTGAGACATCTCTACAGCACTGCTTGTTACTTTACAAGTATAGAACAATTATCTAGCAATGTTTATGTGCTACTCAGGTTAAATGCTGTTTATTTGATATATAGGTTTCCATCACACAGCTGATAATTACAAAACAGCTAGTTAGGATATACTGCTATTAACAGCTGATGGAGTGTTCCAGTGTACGGCATTAGTGCAATACTCAAACAGCTCACTAAACCCTGTGCCTCACAGCTATGATCTATATTCCACTATAATAGTAGTGAATATTGTGGAAAACGGTCAGTTTATATGCATTCTTGGACATTACAGTGTCTCTCATTAACAATATCACTAATGAACATTGTGATTACTCACTTAAAGTGATATTGACTTTATTAATTACCTGCTGTAAATCGACTGAGAACAGCTAATTATATTGAGATCACTAGTGGGGAGAAGCACTGATCTATAGCTGTATAAGCATATAAGTGAACATCAATTATCATTCACTTAAAGTGACACTGACTTCAGGTATTACCTGCTGTAAATTGATTAATGAACAGCCAATTACATTGAGATCACTAGTGAGGAGAAACACGGATTCATAGCTATATAAGCATATGAATGCATATAAGTGAGGGGTCATAGCGCCCAAACAGATTATTCACTTAAAGTGATACTGACTTCAGATATTACCTGCTGTAAATTGATTGCGAACAGCTAATTACATTGAGATCACTAGTGAGGATAAACACTGACTCATAGCTGTACAAGCATATGATTGCACATAAGTGAGGGGTCACAGCGCCTAAACTGAGGGGGAGCTTTCTATTGGAATATTGCACTTTACAGTACCCTCAGTAAGCCTATCTAGTACAACTGATCAGTGACTTCAAAGCGCCATTGGGCACTCAGCCTAACAACACATATAATTTGATTCAAGGGTCATAGTACCTATAATATATTATATATGTGTAGCACTACACAGTTAGCACAGTGTGTGTTTTTATTCACACATATCACACTTTGTTTTGTCAATGTATATGTTTTTGGTTTTAATATTTCACAGCTACAGGTCTTTTTAATAAATATACTCTAATAAAAGTTATAATTTATGTATCAATTTAATGTTTAAGTGCGCCACTTCAAGTCCAATCCTTCTCTGTTTCTTTTTGTGCACTTTCCAGGTTGACAAAGAAGGTAATTCTCCCTGCTCCTGGCACGGCTTCTCTTAAAGAGCCGGCAGACCGCAAAATGGAAACTACATTGAAATCCATTTATGTTACCAGTGGTACACTGCTCAAGCCCACTGTTGCCTGCGCATGGGTGAGTCGCGCTATTGAAAAATGGTCAGAAAGCGTGTCATCAGAAATTGACACGATTGATAAAGATGAAATACTCCTTAAGTTAGGGAATATCAAGGACGCTGCCGCCTACATGCTGGAAGCAATGAAGGATATTGGACTTTTGAGTTCACAAGCCGCTACCATGGCAGTATCGGCTAGCCGGGCCTTATGGATTCGCCAGTGGAACGCAGATGCAGATTCCAAAAGAAACATGGAGGCTCTCCCATATAAAGGTGAGGCCTTATTTGGCAATGGCCTGGATGCGTTAGTCTCGGCGGCTACCGCAGGTAAGTCAACATTTTTGCCCTCTGCGCCTGCACCGTCCTTTCGGCCCAATAAATACAAAAGGACGAGAGGTTCCCCCTTCTTGGCAGGTAGGGGAAGGGGAAGGGGAAAGAAGCCCACACCGGCTCCAGGTTCCCAAGAGCAAAAGTTTACCCCTAATTCTGCCAAATCCCCAGCATGACGCTGGAACTCCCTTGCGGGAGGCCGCTCGGGTTAGGGCACGTCTCAAACTCTTCAGCCAGGATTGAATTCTATCTGGCCTGGACCCCTGGGTGTTGCAAATAGTATCCCAGGGATACAAACTAGAGTTTCAAGACGTTCTCCCATGCTGATTTTTCAAATTCGACCTTGCCAGCTTCTCCACCAGAGAGAGAAGCAGTAACAGCGGCAATCCAAAAATTATGTCAAGACCAGGTCATAGTCCTGGTACTGTTGTCACAACAAGGGCAGGGTTTTTATTCAAGCCGCTTTGTTGTTCCGAAGCCGGACGGCTCGGTCAGACCGAGCTTAAATCTAAAAGATCTGAATTTCTTCCTGAAAAGGTTCAAGTTCAAGATGGAATCACTTCGGGCGGTGATTGCCAGTCTGGAGGAGGGGGACTACTTGGTGTCGGTGGACATAAAGGATGCTTACCTGCATGTTCCCATTTATCCTCCTCACCAGGCTTATCTGAGATTCGCGATTCAGGATTGTCATTACCAATTCCAGACGTTACCTTTCGGTCTCTCCACGGCGCCGAGGGTATTCGCCAAGGTGATGGCGGAGATGATGGTCCTCCTTCGTCAGAAAGGAGTCCATATAATCCCTTATCTGGACGACCTCCTGATAAAGGCGAGATCCAGGGAGCAGTTATTACAAAACATATCCCTCTCCCTGTCAATACTCCAACAACACGGGTGGATCATAAATTACCCAAAGTCACAGTTGGAACAGACGACAAGGTTGTCTTTCCTCGGGATGATTCTGGACACAGAAGTTCAGAGAGTATTTCTTCCGCTGGACAAGGCTCTGGAAATCCACAAAATGGTAAAACAGATATTGAAACCATCAAGTGTGTCGATCCATCAGTGCATTCGGTTGTTGGGTAAGATGGTGGCGACCTACGAGGCCATACAGTTTGGCAGGTTCCATGCCAGAGTATTCCAGTGGGACCTGTTGGACAAATGGTCGGGGGTCACACCTACACATGCACAGAAAGATAATCCTGTCGTCAAACACCAGTATTTCGCTCCTGTGGTGGTTGCACAGCTCTCTTCTGCTAGAGGGATGCAAGTTCTGGATTCAGGACTAGGTCTTAGTAACCCCGGATGCAAGTCTCCGAGGCTGGGGAGCAGTCTCTCCAGGAGAAAACTTCCAGGGACGTTGGTCACAACAGGAAGTGTGCCTTCACATAAACAATCTGGAGCTAAGAGCCATTTACAACGGCCTTCAACAAGTGGTACATCTTCTTCAAGACCGTCCCGTGCAGATCCAGGTGGACAATGTAACAGCAGTCGCATACATAAACAGGCAGGGCGGAACGAAAAGCAGAGCGGCAATGGCAGAGGCGACAAAAATCCTCTGCTGGGCAGAAAAACCCTCTACAAGCTCTGTCGACAATATTCATTTTGGGAGTAGACAACTGGGAAGCAGACTTCCTCAGCAGACACGATCTCCATCCAGGAGAGTGGGGCCTCCACCAAGAAGTCTTTGCAGAGGTGACAAGTCTTTGGGGATTTCCTCAAATATACATGATGGCGTCTCGTCTCAACAAGAAGCTTCAGTGATACTGTTCCAGGTCGAGAGACCCTCAAGCAGTAGCAGTGGATGCACTGGTGACCCAGTGGGTGTTTCAGACAGTGTATGTTTTCCCTCCACTTCCACTGATCCTAAAAGTACTCAGGATCATAAGAAAGACAAGGGTTCAAGCAATCTTCATTGCCCCAGACTGGCCAAGAAGGGCTTGGTACCCAGATCTTCAGCAGTTACTCATAGGAGATCCTCGGCCTCTTCCTCCTCGGGAGGACCTGCTGCAGCAGGGGCCGTGTGTGTACCAAGACTTACCGCGCTACATTTGAGTGCCGTATCCTAGCCAGGAAGGGTATTCCTAAGGAGGTCATCCCCACCCTTATTCAGGCCAGAAAGGGAGTAACGTCAAAACATTACCACTCTATTTGAAGAAAATGTGTGTCTTGGTGTGAATACAAGAAGGCTCCTTCGGAAGAGTTTCACTTAGGAAGTTTTCTCCATTTTTTGCAGGATGGTGTGGAGGCGGGCCTACGATTGGGATCAATCTAGGTCCAGATTTCGGCCTTGTCAGTGTTCTTCCAAAAACAATTGGCCTCTCTTCCAGAGGTTCAGACCTTCGTGAAAGGGGTTCTGCACATCCAGTCTCCATTCGTGCCTCCAGTGGCACCATGGGACCTTAACGTGGTATTGCAGTTCCTTCAATCGGATTGGTTTGAGCCTCTACAAAAGATAGAGTTGAAGTTTCTCACTTGGAAAGTGGTGATGCTTTTGGCATTGGCATCCGCAAGGCGGGTGTCTGAATTGGGGGCCTTGTCTCACAAGAGCCCTTACCTGATTTTCCATGAAGATAGGGCAGAGTTGCGAACTCGACAACATTTTCTTCCTAAGGTGGTTTCTGCTTTTCACATAAACCAACCTATTGTGGTGCCAGTAGTTACTGACACATTCACTGATTCAAAGTCTCTAGATGTGGTTAGAGCGTTGAAAATCTACGTTGCTAGAACAGCTCATATACGGAAAACAGAGGCTCTGTTTGTCCTGTATGATCACAACAAGACTGGCTGTCCTGCTTCCAAGCAGACTATTGCACGTTGGATTAGAAATACGATTCAGCAAGCTCATACTATGGCTGGATTGCCGTTACCGACGTCAGTAAAGGCCCACTCCACTAGGAAGGTGGGCTCATCCTGGGCGGCTTCCCGGGGGGTCTCGGCATTACAACTTTGCCGAGCAGCTACTTGGTCAGGGTCAAACACATTTGCTAAGTTCTACAAGTTTGACACCTTGGCCGATGAGGACCTAAGTTTGGTCAATCGGTGCTGCAGGGTCATCCGCACTCTCCCGCCCGTACTGGAGCTTTGGTATAGACCCCATGGTCTTGATATCGTCCCCAGCATCCTCTAGGACGTATGAGAAAATAGGATTTTGATATCCTACCGGTAAATCCTTTTCTCCTAGTCCGTAGAGGATGCTGGGCGCCCGTCCCAGTGCGTACTTTACCTGCAGTTTAGTTATTACAGTTACCCAAGTTGTCTTATCTTGGTTTCAGCATGTTGCTGCAATTAGTTCATGCCTGTTGGCGTGTGTTATGTTGAATGCCATGTGTGCGGCATGGTTGAGGGTGTGAGTTGGTAGATATCTCACCACTAGTTAAGTAATTCCTTTCCTCGAAATGTCAGTCTCCCTGGGCACAGTTCCTACAACTGAGGTCTGGAGGAGGGGCATAGAGGGAGGAGCCAGTTCACACCCAATGAAAAGTCTTTAGAGTGCCCATGTCTCCTGCGGATCCGGTCTATACCCCATTGTCTTGATGTCGTCCCCAGCATCCTCTACGGACTAGGAGAAAAGGATTTACCGGTAGGTTATCAAAATCCTATTTTTGTTCTGCCCATTTTTTTATTGTTCTTGTTAGATTTATTTTTTATTGATTTTATTTCCCCGATATGGTCATTCAGAAATATATCAGGTCAGCCTTGTGATTGATACTTACAAATGGTTGATCCTCTAATTACTAAAAGTACCATATCTCTTCCTACATTACTGATCTATTAAAATACTCTGCTGAAGAATAGATGAATACATTCCAGGGCCTAATTAAACATTCATTTACCCCTGTCAAACATAAGTGTCTATTACATTCATTATTTGATTTATTTATTTTTTTGTTTAGTTATGGAGCTTATGGAAATTAGTCCCTTATCTCTAATATGTTATTTATTTATTTTTTCATTTTTAGAAAGTTAAGGCCCATCTCCAATAGCACTTTTTCTTCTGGCACTATTAGATATATCTGCAGATCAATTGATCTGCAGATATATCTATGTACGGATCGGGCAGTGTGCTGTGCATACACACTGCCCGATCCGTCGGGGGACTGACGTCATGAACTGGGCGGGCGGGCGCTCGCACCCGCCCAGTTCACCTGTCAATCACCGCCGGCCGCCGCAGCATGTGCACGGGCGGTCGGACGACCGCCCCGTACACACACAGCAACGCGCCAATATATCGTTAGATATATTGGCTGTCGGCTGTGCTGCGCGGCCGACGCGATACGTCTGTGAACGACGGAGTTCACAGACGTATCGCCCGTACACACTGGCCGACGGTCCCGCAATGTATCGGCCGTTCAAGAGAACGGCCGATACATCGACCAGAGTGTACGGGCCTTTACACACACATTGAAAGCTTAAATGAAAATTTGCCACGTCAACTGACTATACAATAAGCAATCTCTATGGGCTCGATTCAATTCTGCATGGATTGAATAGCGCCGGGAATTAGCTGCCGGTAATATTCTATTCCGCATGTTGTCAAGTCAGGGAAGGCCGGTTCTCATGGACCAAACAGGGTATTTTGACGCGAGAACCAGCATTCTCCGTCTAAAGTTCCCGGTGAGATGCTGTTTCCGCCGTGCTAAGGGCAAAAATCAGCATGACGCCAGCACTTTTGTTGGATTTCTGCTCGCACCAGGAGGGGTGCGAGAAGAAATCCTTTCATCAGGGGTCACAGTGCGCTGAATTGAAAAGCATAGGGAGCCAATTCCCGGTGCTATTCAATCCGTACTGAATTGAATAGAGCCCTACGAGACAGACGGGAGTGGTCCATGGGTCGACCACACTTAGTTACTGTTGCCCTAAGTCGACACCCCAAATAGGTTGACACAAGCATTAGGTTGACATGAGCAAGGTCGACATGACAAAAAGGTCAACATAAGTTTTTTTTATTTTTAAATTGTGTCGTTTTCTTCATAGAGTGACCGGGAACCCCAATTAGTGCACTGTCCCCCTTTGCATGGCTAGCTTCGCTCGCCATGCTTTGGGCAAGGTTACCGTTCAAAAATTGTAAGCCACGTGGATTGCAAAGTCTGAAAAAATTCAAAAAACTAAAAATAATTGTGTAAAAATCATGTCGACCTTTTGTCATGTCAACCTAGAACATGTCGACCTAGTGACCATGTCAATCTAGAAACCATGTCGACCAGATGCATGTCGACCAACAGTGGGCGACCTAATGACTGTCGACCTAAGTGTTGTCGACTTAGAGACCGGATACCGAGACAGACTACAGCTAAACTCTTAGCTGCAGTTGGCTTTTGGTGCGGTATACAAGTTCTACAGTGATTAGGTCGACATACAAAAGCTCGAAATATGAAAGGTCGCCACTTGAAAAGGTTGACACAAAAAAGGTTGTCTTTTATTCTTTTTTGCATTTTTGGGGTTAGTGTTGATAGTTTTCTCATCTGTATCCACCATTTGTAGAAACGCGTTGCTTCACTCTCCATGATTCAGGTGTGGTGTCTACCTTCGCTTGGCACAAAGTTACTAAAGTTTATGATTTGCGACATGGATAGTCAAACGAGTAAAAAAAAACATGACAAAACCCCAAAACACTTATGTCGACCAAACGTGTGTCGACTACTGCCATGTCGACCTAGACATTGTAGATCTATAGTCTGGATACCGTTAGCTTTAGCTCATTATACTGGAGTCCAGCACTATACACCACTAAATATACCATATTTTAATGAAGCAGCTATTTGCAGAGATCATCCTGAAAGAATCATCGGTACTGCTGTAACAAGTACAAATATTAACTGGGTAATTTTAACAAAATTTGCCCCATAATTTCCTCCTAACTATCTGCAATACCAAAATTAATGAAGTATGGCATTTCCACTAAGAACTAGAATGTGCTCTGAAGACAGAAAAGTCAGGAGAACACGGTTTTCATTTAAAGCAAACTGACATAGGGGAGATGGACTAAGCCTTGGAGAGTGATAAAGTGAAGAGAGATAAAGGCCTAAATGTATTAAGCCTTAATAAGAGATAACGTGGAGACTGATAAAGAGTGATAAATGACCAGCCAATCAGCTCCTAATTGTCAATTTTCAAACACCGCCTGTGAGATGGCAGTTAGGTAGCTGGTTGGCTGGTCATTTATCTCTCTTTGGGGGAGATGTACTAAGCCTTGAAAAGTGATAAAGTGGTATATTCATGAAGCAGTGAAAAGAGTGGAGAAGTTGCCCATAGCAACCAATCAGCTGCTCCATACAATTGTATAGTATGCAAGGCTGTGTTTGAAAAATGGCAGGAGCTGAGTGGCTGGTACTTTATCACTCAACACTTTATCACTTTTCAAGGCTTTGTACATCTGGCCCTCAATCCGTCTCCACTTTATCTCTTGTTAAAGCTTATTCATTTGGGCTAAAGTACCCGCCAATCAGCTCCTAACTGTCATGTTACAGGATGTGTTTGAAAACATGGTATTTGGGAGCTAAATGGTAGATACTTTGGGGAAGAATTATCAAAACTTGGAGAGAGATAAAGTACCATCCAAACAGCTTCTAAGGGGGGGAGTTCAACTGTTTCTCCCAGCGGCCACCACTAGATGGTGCTCAATAGAGCAATTAAATTGCTAAACCAGACCAGGGCGTGATCAGCGCGATAAGCAGCATCAACTGAATATTGCCCCTGCGATCTCCAGCCACTTTATACGGGAGATCGGGCGGCGATATCAATTGAACTGCCCCCTAAAGCCCCATACACACTAGACGAGAAAGTAAAAGATATCGCTCAGAAGGGCCAATCTGAGCGAGATTTTTTACACTCTCGTCTAGTATGTACACTATCGTTAACGCCCCTCTCCCACTTCTGAACATGTACAGACGAGGGAGGGCCTCGATAACGACAGTCATGCTACAGATGCAGCATGAGCGTCGTTCACCCCTGCCGTCGCTCCCTTCCCCACTGGCATCGTCAAGTGTGTATGCACTTGCCAGTGCCGGCACCCCGCCACTGCCAATATCGGCATCGGCTGGGACTCGTTTAGTGTGTATGGACCTTAACTGTCACGCTTTGTTTGAAAAATGACAGGATCGGATTGGCTGGTACTTTATTTCTCTCCAAGCTTTGATAAATCTACCCATTTATCACTCTCCATGGCTTAGTACATCTACCCACCAGTCTGTTGTAAGTGGTCCCTATCAAAACTATCTGATTCTAATTTCCAACCACAGTAACATTTTCAGTGGTATGGCACAGACAGCTCCCATAGTAACAAACCGATGCTACAAGTAAGCCAGATACAGGTGCTGGGACCACACATTAGTTGTTGTTTGTTTGTTTTTTTATCATAGACTAGTTCCCTGTATATCAGAATGTGCCGTACTTGGGGCACTACCATAGAGTTCCAGAATCTTATTATACCACTCGTGAGAAAAAACAGCTACTGGGACAGGGTTACGGTCGTTAGGTCGACACAACTTAGGTCAACATTCATTAGGTCGACCACTGAAGGTCGACATGCATTAGGTTGACATGTACTAGGTCGACAGGTCAAACGGTTGACATCAGTTTTTCTAATTTTTCATACTTAACGATCCACGTGTACTACGACTGAAACAGTAATCGAGCGAAGCGAGCCATGCGAGGGGACACGGTGCACTAATTTGGGTTCCCCGTCACTTTACGGAGAAAACAACGACAAAAACAGTCAAACGTCGACCTTTTGACCTTTCGACCTAGTACATGTCGACCTAACGCCCATGTCGACCTAATGAGTGTCAACCTAAGTTGGGTCGACCCAACAACCCATACCCCCGGGATATTTACAGTAACTTTATGGCACAATACTACGGCTCAATCAGGCACTGACTGAGAAATCAATTCCACACACCCTGCTGAACCAGGCCTGTCTGAACCTGAAGCAGGCACCAGCTCTGTCTCAGTCCTGCATTCTGTTGTTACCAAGTACTGTAAATAATCTGGATAGCAGCAATAAATTCTGGCATGTTAGATTCCTCTGCTACCAGTCCCAGTGAAGCTGCCAGATGTCTGCGTTGAAAACATTAAGAGAACTTTGTGTTATGTATACCAGGCATAAGAGCTGTAATGGAAAATGCACCAGAAAGAGGGGGAAGCCATGTTGTTTGCATGCCCCCTCCCTGCCATTTAATGATGGTTACCGATTATGTAATGCATGAATAAGCCACACGAGGCTCCAGATAGGGGAGGGTCCTTCATGGTAAAGCATTATAGATGGTAATGCAGCAACAACATGAACTTCTTGATTTGGGATACATACTGCAAATATAAAACATTTTCTTACTCTAAAAGTTAGTTTTAAAGTTAAAAATTACCTTTCTCTTCCAAATCTGAAAGTTCAATTGGGCCGATTCAATTGTTAATGCACGCAGCTAACACTACGGGGTGCAAAATGGGGCAATTCAATTGTTGCTCTGTTTAGACACCCGGGAGCCGAGGTAGGGACCTTTCGTCTGGCAGCCTCCTGAGGTGAGAGAAGAAATGTGCGCTAAGGGGCTCATTTATCAACAGGTGATAAAACTCGCAGTGAATGATAAAATAGGATTTCAATGACCTATCAGTAAATCGTTTTCTCGTAGTCCGTAGAGGATACTGGGGTTCCATTTAGTACCATGGGGTATAGACAGGTCCACTAGGAGCCATGAGCACTTTAAGAATTTGATGGCGTGGGCTGGCTCCTCCCTCTATACCCCTCCTACCAGACTCAGTCTAGGAAACTGTGCCCGAGGAGACGGACATACTTTGAGAGAAGGATAGATAAAGATATAGTGGTAACCAAGTAACAGTGCAGGAAGAATGAAGAACCGGGCGGGCACCCAGTATCCTCTACGGACTACGAAAAAAGGATTTACCGGTAGGTAATTAAAATCCTATTTTCTCTTACGTCCTAGAAGATACTAGGGTTCCATTTAGTACCATGGGTATGTACCAAAGCTCCCAAACCGGGTGGGAGAGTGCTGAGGGTCCTGCAGGACTGATTGACCAAACTGAAGGTTCTCAGAGGCCAAAGTATCGAACTTGTAGAACTTATCAAACGTGTTCGAACCAGACCAAGTAGCTGCTCGGCAGAGCTGTAAAGCCGAGACACCCCGGGCAGCCGCCCAGGAAGAACCCACCGACCTAGGAAAGTGGGCCTGTACAGATCTTGGAACCGGCAAGCCTGCCGTGGAATAAGCATGCTGGGTAGTGACCCTGATCCAGCGTGCAATGGACTGCTTGGAAGCATGACACCCAATCTTATTGGGATCATAAAGAACAAACAGCGAGTCCGATTTTCTGTGACGAGCTGTTCGTTTTACATACACCTTCAAAGCCCTCAAAACATCCAAAGACTTTGAAGTAGCAGAGGTGTTGGTGACAACCGGAACCACAATAGGTTGGTTGATGTGAAATGCCGACACCAGTTTAGGAAGAAATTGCTGCTGAGTTCTGAGTTCAGCTCTGTCCTCATGGGAAAATTAAATAGGGGCTCTTGTGAAACAAAGCCCCCAGCTCTGACACCAGTCTTGCTGAAGCCAAGGCCAACAGTGTGACGACCTTCCACGTAACATATTTTATGTCCACCACCTGTAAAGGTTTAAACCAGACCGATGGAAGGAAATGCAGCACCAAATTGAGATGCCAAGGTGCCGTGGGAGGCACAAAGGGAGGTTGGATTCGCAGAACACCTTTCAAAAATGTCTGGACCTCAGGGAGAGAAGCCAATTGTTTTTGAAAGAAAATGGACAAGGCCGAAATCTGGATTTTTATGGAGGCCCACATCCACACCTGCTTGCAGAAAAAAGCAGGAAACGTACCAGGTGAAATTCCACCGCAGAATAAGTTCTGCTCTCACAACAAGAGACGTATTTCTTCCAAATATGGTGGTAATGTTTAGACGTTACCCCCTTCCTGGCTTGGATCATAGTCGGGATAACTTTGTTAGGGATCCCTCTTCTGGCTAGAATCAACCGTACAACTTCCATGCCGTCAAACATAGCCGCGGTAAGACCTGATAGACGAACAGGCCCTGTTGCAGAAGATCCTCACAAAGAGGTAGAGGCCACGGATCTTCAAAGAGCATCTCCAAAAGGTCCATGTACCAGGTCCTTCTTGGCCAGTCCGGAGCATTGAGGATTGCTTGAACCTTTTGCCTTTTTATTCTTTTGAGAATTCTTGTGATCAGAGGAAGTGGAGGAAAAAACGTACACCATCTGATAGACCCATGGAGTTGTCAGTGTGTCTACCGCCACTGCGTGTGGGTCTCTCGACCTGGAACAATACCGCTTGAGCTTCTTGTTGAGACGAGACGCCATCATGTCGATTTGTGGATATCCCCACCGAAGTGTCAAGCACCTGAACACTTCCAGGTGAAGGCCCCACTCCCCCCGGGTGCAGGTCGTGTCTGCTGAGGAAGTCTGCTTCCCAGTTGTCTACGCCCGGAATGAAGACCGCTGACAACGCCACAGCATTTTTTTCTGCCCAGAGGAGAATTCTTGACACCTCTGACATTGCTGTTCTGCTTTTCGTTCCGCCCTGACGGTTTATGTACGTCACTGCCGTTACATTGTCCGACTGGACTTGACTGGCCTGATCCTGAAGAAGATAAGAGAACTGCAGAAGGCGTTGTATATGGCCCTTAGTTCCAGAATGTTGATTGGAAGGACAACTTCCTGACTTCACCATCTTCCTTGAAACTGCACCCCCTGGGTGACTGCTCCCAAACCGCTGAGGAATGCGTCCGTGGTTAACAGGATCCAGTCCTGAATTCTGAACATCCAACACTCGACGAGGTGAGGGGTCTGTAGCCACCACAGAAGGGAGATCCTAGCTTTTGGTGACAGATGAACCCTCTGGTGCATGTGAAGATGCAATCCGGACTATTTGTCCAACAGATCGAGCTGGAAGGGTCTTGCGTGAAACCTTCCGTATTGAAGCGCCTCACAAGTGGCCACCATTTTCCCCGGAAGGCAAATACATAGATGCACCGATATCCAGGTTGGCTTCAGGACATACCAAACCATCGACTGGATTACCAATGCCTTTTCCAATGGAAGGTACACTTTCTGCGACTCCGTTTCCAGTACCATTCCCAGGAATGGGAGCCTCTGTGTTGGCTCTAGGTGAGATTTCGGAAGGTTCAGAATCCACACGTGATCCTGGAGAAGTTTGGTTGAGAGGACAATGCTGTCCAGCAACCTCTCCCTGGACGGCGCCTTTATCAGAAGATCATCCAGGTACAGAATTTTGTTCACTCCCTGCTTGCGGAGTATAAACATCATCTCTGCCATCACTTTGGTGAACACCTTCGGTGCCGTGGAGAGACCAAATGGCAGGGCCTGGAACTGGTAGTGACAGTCCTATAGTGCAAACCGTAGATAAGCCTGGTGAGGCGGTCAGATCGGAATGTGAAGGTACGCATCCTTATCCGATATCCAGAGACACAAGGAATTCCCCTTCCTCCAAACCTGAGATAACCGCTCTCAGAAACTCCATCTTGAACTCTCTTAAGAACGGGTTCAAAGACTTGAGGTTCTGTACTACAAACAAGTTGGAATAGTACCCCTTGTTGTGTATATGTGGTGGCACTGGAACAATGACTTGAGTCTGTACTAGTTTTTGGATGGCCTGCTGTAAAGTTATACTTGCCTCTTGTGAAGCTGTAAGCCTGATTTGAAGAATCTGTGAGGTGGGAGCTCTTGGCACTCCAGTATGTAGCCCTGGTAAAATAAGATCTATTACCCAGGGATCCCGGCACGAACTTGACCAGATGTGACTGAAGAATTGTAGTCGTGCTCCCACCTGACAGACCTCCAGCCCTCGTGGTCCACCGTCATGCTGAAGTCTTTGAGGAAGCAGAGCCTGAGCTCTGTTCCTGAGCACCTGCAGTTACTGGTTTGCGTGGTTTACCTCTTGCGCCTATGGAGGCCATAGAAGCACCTCTGGATTTTCCCTTAAACTTGGCTGTCCGAAAGGACTGTAAATTTGAAGCTGAATAAGTCTTCTTGGTTGGGGGGGCTGCGGAAGGAAGATACGTAGACTTACCCACAGTAGCTGTGGAGATCCATTTGTCTAATTAATCTCCGAACAAGGCCTCTCCTGTGAATGGTAGGCCTTCCACGCCTTTCCTGGAATCCGCGTCAGCAGTCCACTGGCGTAGCCACAAGCCTCTGCTTGCCGACACTGCCATAGCAGTGGTGTGTGCGTTAAGCACGCCTATTTCCTTTATGGCTTCCACCATAAAAATCGCAGAGTTCTGTATATGCTGCAGGAGTAAGACAACATCCCCCCTAGATAAGGAATCTAACCCCTCAATTAGGTTACCTGACCATTCTGCAATGGCTTTAGTGATCCACGCACATGCAATAGTGGGTCTTTGGGCCACCCCAGCAGCTGTGTACAATGATTGGAGTGTAGTCTCAATTTTACGATCAGCCATGTCTTTCAGTGGGGCTGCACCAGGAACAGGCAATACAATTTTACGTGACAGCCTAGAGACTGATGCGTCCACTATCGGTGGATTTTCCCATTTTTTCCTATCCTCCAGAGGAAAAGGAAAAGAGGAGCACAACCTTTTAGGGATCTGAAACTTCTTATCAGGATTAACCCATGGTTCTTCAAACAGGGTATTGAATTCCTTTGACGCAGGAAAAGTGACTGAGGACTTCTTTTTTACATTAAAAAAAAAAAAGGATTCCTCGTACTCCTCTGCCACTTTATCAGGAATTTGCAGAACATCTCTGATATCCTCTATAACAGCTTCTATTCCCTGTGACAGAGTAGCATCCCCCCTCCCAATCCACCTCACCCTCCTCCATGTCTGACCCGTCAGAGTTAGACTGCAGAATATGGGCCAGAGATCGTTTTTGTGGACAAATGGGTGGGGATTATGACGCTGGGTTGGGGACTGAGTCTCTATTCATAAACTTATCCATAGTCTGTCTTAAGTATTGCGTCTCTTTCTCATTGCAGGATAGCTTTGTAGAAATATTTGAGATCAGTCCCTTAATGGAATTAACCAATTCCGGTTCAGCCCCGCTATTCTGGGAAGCTGCACTGCCCTGAGTACCCAGTAGTGAGCCCCCTGGTGAAGAGGAACACTCCGCTGTACAAGAAACACACTCTTTGCTTGACCATGTAAATGTGACAGCACACACACACACACACACACACACACACACACACACACACACACACACACACACACGATAAAGGTTAAGCACAATTAACCCACAAAGAGCCCTTCAGGGAGACACAGAGTAATTTGGAGCCAGCCCCCACCGCGCCTTTATCGCTAATGCCAAACTTAGCCGGGTCGCAGACTAAGTTCCCTGATAGGGGACTTAGTACACTAATAATCGCTCACCCCCTTCACCGCAGAGGGAAAACTGCGCTGGTGAGCTGCTGGATCCTCTCAGTGAAGCCCCGCCCCTTCAATGGCACACGGTCCTCCCGCTTTTTTTTATACTGGCTGAGGTAATCTGTTGCTTATAATGGAGAGAAAACCGTTTTAAGGCTGTTTTTGCCAGTGTGGGTACTGTGTACAGTGTACTGAGACGCAGCTGTGTACGGTGTCTGGACGGTAAGAAGCCGTGCGTCTCCCTACCCTCATGCCGCCATAATGGCCGACGACCCACTAGTCGGGATGCCGGCTTAGTACTCACCACTCTTCTTTCTTCTGGCTCTGTTAGGGGTGGCGGTATGCTGCGGGAATGTACGTTCGCGGTGGTGGGGCTTGCGAATAGTTACCTCAGGAGCTCATTGTCCTGTCAACGGGACCATTAACCCTTTGGGAGATTGGACTGTTCCCCCCCTAAAGGTGTGTACAAACGGTGAGATCCCTGCTATGTTCGATTTTGACTATAAGATTTCCCTTGAACTCCCCCAGAGCACAGATAGCACAGATTTTGACTGTGATTGAGATTTTGTCTATGTACGATTTTGACTAAGTGCCAATTTTGACTATACTTTGTACTAGATAGTACACTAGATAGTCAAGATTGACTTGCCTGCACAGTCTATCTAGCCTTACGATACCAACCCCACGGGAGTGCGCATCAGGATCGAATCTGTTTCGCAAGCTAACACCTTGAGATATGCACTAACTTTTCATAAGATTTTGAGTATATAGTCAAAATCTTACAGATTTATCTCACCGTGTGTACACACCTTAAGTCCCTCGAAGCAGGCAGGCTGGTGCCAACCAGCCCTGCCTGAAAATAACAAACATAAAATAAATGCAGAAAACTCTTCAGGAGGTTCCATAAGCGTGACCGGCTCCTCCGGGCACATTTTCTAAACTGAGTCTGGTAGGAGGGGCATAGAGGGAGGAGCCAGCCCACACTATCAAATTCTTAAAGTGCCCATGGCTCCTAGTGGACCCGTCTATACCCCATGGTACTAAATGGAACCCCAGTATCCTCTAGGACGTAAGAGAAAACTTGTTGCGTATGGTATATGATGCTACAGCCAATCACTGATAAATGGGCCCCTAAGTCTGCACTTTGGGCGCCTAAACAGGAGTTTGGACGCCCAAAGCAGGACTTTAGACGGGTTTGGCCATTTTATGCGGCTAAACCCTGACTGTTTGGGTGCCCAAACACAATTGTTACAATTCAAATGGGCATCTAAACAGTCCTTTTTAGATGGATAAAATAGACGCCCAAAACATTTGAATCAGCCCCAATTTGTCAGACATAAGTGTGGGAATTGAATTGTTTTGTGGGTTCCCAAATGTAATGTGCATCAATCGGAGCAATTGAATTGTCCCCCCATAGGTTGTGTGTGCTCACCCAGAAGTATTGGTTTTAGTTGTGCAAAGCGTTTAAACCAGTCTAAAATACTGCTTTGGTGCAGAGTTATCGCACGTTTATGCTTGCCACCTCAAGAGGCTGCAAACTGAAATTGAAAACTGAATTGCTCCGTTGGGCGCCATATAGTAGTAGCCACAGGGAAAAAACAAACAAACATTGAATTACCCGCAAGCAGTTCATTAGACATTTCCCTGTCTTTACACCAATGTTGCCTAATCCTATGAAATAAAATGTCAAATTTAGACTATTAGGGGCAGATTCAATTAGATGCTGGGCCTACCGTCTGGCTAAAGCTCCAGGTTTAACCCAGGGAGCTATTCAATCATTAGCCAATTTCCCCATGCATTAACCCATAAATTCTGGGTTAAGTGCCCCAAAGCTATGGGTTACCTATGTGCTATGTTGCAGAGGATGAACTTATAGCAAATTTTCCTTGCAGCTCTGGGGTTTACCGCACAGGATAGCGGCATTATTTGAATAGCTCCATGCAGAGCTTTAGCAGCGCAGTAAGCTCAGTTGCTAATTGAATCTACCCCTATTGTTTCACACAATATATTATTAAACATCAGTGGGGTGTCTGTTCAAAGTGTTGTCAACAGTATCTGGTAATGGACTGGACAGCAACTGTATAACTAGACATGAAGTCTGGATAGTGCTTTCACCTTATGTAGACCTCATACAATAGTTTTAACTGCCATTTTAGCCTATAAAACGTAGATACTAAATTCCCTTCGGTGCCTCAGGTCTGCGATTATACAGTATATACAATAGTTCATGGCAGATCAAATTTCAAGCTTGTTGACATATTTGAACTATGCAAATATATATACTATTTGCGTTGTTTCACATTTTTCACATTTAGAAGCAACATTTTTCAGATGGAATTTGACTTTAAAATTTCCACCAGGAAGTCCTCTTACTATTTTAGCTGTGTGAATTCTTCCTTTCTATACCCCAATCCTACAGGTTGTAAGCTCCTATGAGCAAGGCCCTCTTCCCTTTCATGGTCTCTGCAGAACCACAGTATGCATCTGTGCGAACGTACAGTTTGTATTAGTCTGTACTAACATATCTTCTTGCCTATTTTCCTCCTGACACTAATATTATACAATATGTCAGAATTTACAGATAAAATACGGAATTCCTTTTCATGGGATGGCCAAAAAAAATGAGAAGAATGGAATCATGGACTTGTCTGCAATTCTGCAGAAGCATCCGGGAACATCAAAAACGTTTCAAGCTGTGGTGATACCCATCTCAGACTCTTTCACACAGGTGCAAGAACCCGGTATTTAGGTTTGTTTTTCCAGGCCAACCCGGGTTCATATTACACAGGCATTAAGGAAACCAGGGAAAGTAAACCAGGTCCCCCTTTCACATTACAGCCTCCCTGGATCGGTCCCAGGATTAACCCTGGTCTCAACTAGTGTCAAGATCCCAGGACACACAACTCGGGTGGATCCAGTTACACCAACATACAACTCGGGTAGCCTTGGCTATATATTGAGTCAGAGCTGCGGTTTGAAGAGAGTATTTGTCATAACTTAACTTTGCTCTGCTCTTCTCTAGTTGAGACTGTGACATAGGAGCAGGATGACTGAGCCTTCTGTACAGTATGTACTAGACACAAAACCAAAAGGTAACAGCAAATACAGCGTGTAAATAGAATCATGAATTAAAAATAAACAGAATCTAAAACAAATGTTTTTCTACCAGCTCCCCTGTTATAATTGCATTTTATGTACTTTAAGATCACAGTATTTCACCTTGTACAGCACTGTGTATGGAATGTGATTACAGACCACAAAAGCAATCAAACTCCTCTAGTTTCAGGGAAGAACACACTCCCACTGCATGCTGAGGCTTTGGACTCCAGTAATGTCATAAAGACATGAACTCTACAGGGTGGATCTCAAAATGTTAGCAATGCAGACTCACGTTAGTAACACACAAAGAAACAGTACCAGAAATCCAGCATGCACTTCTCTACACTGTATATCCTGACTTTCATTGCTTGCTTGAGTAACCTCTATTAAAACAAGATATTTTCTCTAAACTTGGAAAAAGTACAGAAGCTTTACAGATACAAGTGCTAATGTTTCAAGGGTTCAATACCAAGATAACATTGATTCAGTGACAAAATTTTTGATAATTAAACCATATACAAGTCAGATATTTCTTTCATGAATTATTATTACATTTACAAAAATACTACAAAATAAAAGGGACCGTAAAATATGACCCGGCACATGAAAGTGTGAAAGTAGTCCCTTCCTCCGACAGGAACAACTGTCTTGAAACCCATATATGGGGAAATTATAAACATATGAAACTGGTGTGAGATCCCTAAAGGTGGGTACACACTAGGCGACGTGCTCTATGAGCGACGTCACCTAGTGTTTCCCCTCCTGGGCTGGGGTGGTCGGGCACACACACTGAGCGATATGACGTTCATATCGCTCAGTGGCGTCACACAGCGGGCGAGCAGGCAGCTCTTGGACGACAGTCCAAATTGAACTGCCTGCACGGCCGACAGCGAGGGTCGTTAATGACCCGCAGGGCCGAGCATCGCTGGTCGGCGGTGGCATACACACTTGCAGAGAAAGTGAGCGATGTCACTCAGGAAGGATGAAAATGAGCGACGTTGCTCATTTTCTTGCCAAGAGTGTAGTCACGGGGCTGAGAAAACGGGATCCGGTCTGAAGATCGACAGTGTCTAGGTAGACAATGTTTAGGTCGACAGGGTTTCTAGGTCGACAGGAGGTTTTCAAAAAAATGTTTCTTTTCTTTTTTAACTTTTTCATACTTAATGATCCACGTGGACTACGATTGGAACAGTAACCTTGCCAGAAGCATGGCGAGCGAAGTGAGTCATGCGAGGGGACACGGTGCACTAATTGGGCTTCCCGGTCACTGTACGGAGAAAACGACACAAAAAAAACAAAAACCCATGAAAAACTCACGTCGACCTTTTGACCTGTCGACCTAGAAACCCTGTCGGCCTTCAAACCCTGTCGACCTAGTGACTGTCAACCTATAGTGGTTAACCTAAACATCATTTCATTTCCAGCCTTACTCTTTCTGTAATTGACTATATGGAGCAGTTAAATGTCCGATTTGTCCCAATGGCGACAGATATATAATTGTGGGGGGCAAAATTTAGAAGTTACCACTACTGTATATTTCTTTAGCTGCAAAACAAGGTTGTTTCATAGCTCTGTGCAAAATCAACCACAGTATGATGAAACCTAAGTCATTTGCATCTATGTATGATCAATGACAGAAAAATTCAGAGCGAGACAAAATAAAAGTATCCTCATTAATGGCTGTACGAAAACACAGAGCCCATTAATAGTCTCCGAGACACTCAGTATGGGAAGGATTTGTACCTTTGTATAAGGAAAAAAAGGCTTTATCTATAGCAGAGGTTCTCAAACTCGGTCCTCGGGGGCCCACACAGTGCATGTTTTGCAGGTCTCCTCACAGAATCACAAGTGAAATAATTAGCTCCACCTGTGGACCTTTTAAAATGTGTCAGTGAGTAATTAATACACCTGTGCACCTGCTGGGTTACCTGCAAAACATGCACTGTGTGGGCTCCCGAGGACCGAGTTTGAGAACCTCTGATCTATAGGATCACATCACATATGGACTCAATGCCCATTTCAGTTAACCAAAAGGAAAGTTTGGCAGAGTGAACGGGAGACAGGTCCACACGTGATAGGATCTCTTAAAAACTAGTAGTTTTATTTCTTCTGCTGTACATTCAAGAACAGGTATTGCAGTGCTGAATAGCCTTTGGAAATACCCCATATCTGGGGGCAGTACGGATGGTGTAATGGTTAGCATTACTGCCTCACAGCACTGAGGTCATGGGTTCGATTCCCACCATGGCCCTAACTGTACGGAGTTTGTATATTCTCCCTGTACTTGCTTGGGTTTTCTCCGGGTACTCCGGTTTCCTCCCACAATCCAGAAATATACTGGAATGTTAATTGGATCCCAACAAAATTAACCCTAGCGTGAATGTGTCTGTGTGTACATGTGGTAGGGAATATAGATTGTAAGCTCCACTGGGGCAGGGACTGATGTGAATGGCCAAATATTCTCTGTAAAGCGCTGCAGAATATGTGTGCGCTATATAAATAACTGGTAAAAAATTAAATGTCTCCCTGAAGAGGGCAAGTTAATTAGCCAAAAGCTCCTGCTGGAGCCTCGTGCAGGACTGCACACATCCGGATAGTGCAGTAAGAAAACACGTGCTTATTTTTCTTCGCAAAGAAATTAATAAACTACCATGGTGTAGATTTACGAATGCTTCTAAAAATGACAAGTGGTGGTGTTGCCAGCAGCAGCCAAACAGAGTCTATCATTTCCTAAAAAGTAATAGAGAAATGATAGAATGTGAATGGTGGCTATGGGCAACTTCACCACTTTTCATTTTTAGAAACTTTAGTCAATTTTCCCTCATAGGTTTCTTACCTGTAACATCGCATGTTCAACGCATCGCAAGTCTTCTACGTGCCCCTAAACATGCTCAATTACAAGTCTTAATTCTGATAGAGCTAATATGTATCCTGAATACTCAGTCTATTAGCAATATCATTGAACACTTGAGTCTGTGTCGGAAACAATGGCTGGCTTCACTGCGTGTAGGCTATGACAGATATACACGCACAGGAATAGAACAGTAACATTCTTCTATATTAGTATTCAATGCAAGATTAACGTTTTTGCAATGGTAAACAAAACGTTTTAAGTTAACTGTACAATTATTGCACAAATGTATCGTAACAATTAGTTGGAAGGTAGCAAGTATGAGAAACATGCAACTGTAACAGATAATGCTTTATTTGGGATAGAATTCCTGTATAGGAAAGATAGGCTAAAGCTACAGTATCAACCAAGAGCAATACCGAGAAGAACGGAATCCTCAAGTTACCATTTCTCAAACAAATTTGCCATCTGTAGGCTGGGTAATGAACATCTTGATGGGACAAAAGCAGTGAAGACTGCAGTCTTCCCAATTCATTCCTGTCCCCTCTACTCCCTTCACCGACACCAGCCAATCAGAGGTGGGTGGTGTACTCAGTTGAGTGCGGAGAGAAGCAGTGATGTATCCTATCTACCTGCTTCAGTAACACATTCTCTGCTATACAAATATCAGATGCTTCTAAATATATTTTCATATACAAATGTACAACGTACATGTACAATGTGACCTTAACATCTGGCTGTGGTAACTCATGGCAAGTTGGATTTTGTAGAAACACAGGTGCCAGCCTGCCCTGACATCCTCTGGGACTTGTACCCCACAGCAGCTGCTGAGACACCAAATTCTTTTGCCTGTTCTGTGAATTACGCCAGATGAATGCAGCAGTGTGAGTCAGCAGCATCCGCCTGAATCGATGCACATATATATATATCTAGCATACTGCACCAGCTCTATTGTATATCACACACTGATTCTACCAGGAAATTCCAAGCTTGGATGGCAGAATTATATATTACTAGCTGAATACCCGTGCTTCGCTACGGAACTTCAAGTATTTCCGTGCGTATAACTTTCATTTTGAAGGACTTTCTGGTAAAGTAATTAGACTTACATCGGGACATGCTCTGCCCGCCGCTGCCAATCTTTGTCAGGCCGCACCTCCAGGCGGGCCTTCCCCGGATTGATGCTGTCCAAAGGCTGGCACTGAGGAGCATAATCTACCTCCTCCTCTACCCCGTCCCGCCTCTGATGTTGCCCTGCTCAGTGCTGCAACTGCTGGGACGATAGGCCAAACTTCGCCCGCTGTATGTTAAATATGTAAGGTTTGCAGGGATAGGCTGAATCTATTACAAAGGGCCCTAAGTCTCCTTGCTTAGCTTCTCGCTCTCTTCAGGGCTCCTCCTTTGAGGTAAAAAGGTAAAGATTTTCGCACAACACTTAAGGTTACTGGGAGAGCTGTTGGTACCCTTTATACAGTAGATAAGAAATTGCTGACTACCAAGCTTTTCTTTAATGCATTTAAGAGTCAAAATAGGTTTTGCCAATGTTTCATTCAAAATACGATCAGCTTAGCGACCCCGAAAACAATGGATTTGACACCGTCGGTCATTTTGGACACTTTATTTTTCACTCCAATTCAACCCCATGCTGATGGGGGCTGAACTTGGACCTAAACGGCATCGGGAGTGTCACTATTCATCTCCGTGACCCAGAAAACGATGGATTTATACATGTCACCCCCTTCCCACCCACACCTCTAGGGGTTCTCGTCATATGTGTACCAAGTTTGGTGTAAATTGCTCCAGGCATTCCAGAGTTATGCTGGAACATACAGATTATATATCTTGATAAAGGGGTCTCCCCCGAAACGTTGAAGCCTAGCTACTTGTCTCAGTCTGCCGGACACCTGTTGTGGAGAGATAATTTTAGTACTCACTCTGCCTTCTACCCCTTTTCTGACATGTCCGTCTGTAATGGATTGACCACTGCTCTGCCCACTGCACTAACAGCACATGTGCAGTCGGGATCCGGTCATGTGACTGGCGCCTGGGATCCCTGCGGTCACCAGGCCGACCCTGGGATCCCGAGCCATCACAAGCCCTACAGTGGGCATGCCAACTAACAGGGACTATTCCAACTCGTGGGTGTCCACGACACCCATAGAGTGGGAACAGAACCTGTGGCGAGCGCAGCGAGCCCGCAAGATGCTTTGTTGCGCTCGCCCCCCCCTTCCCCATTCCATTCTTCGGCCAGGATCCCGTGGTCAGTATGCTGACCACCGGGATCCTCACTGCCGGTCACCCAGCCCCAACCCGTGCAGTCATCACATACTTGTGATGACTGCAAATGTGGTACTTGATATGATACCTGTGTACCACACTTAAGTCCAGGTCTGTGGAGGGGCCTGCTTTTCAGACTGCTTCATTGGACAGGTAAGTATGTGTGAATTACTACCATATATTGCATCATTATGATGCAATATATAGTGCTAATGAATATTTGCAACACTGCATACTCAATGAATAGACACCTTAATATAATACAGGTTGAGTATCCCATATCCAAATATTCTGAAATACGGAATATTCCGAAATACAGAATTTTTTTAGTGAGACTGAAATAGTTAAACTTTTGTTTTCTGATGGCTCAATGTACACAAACTTTGTTTAATACACAAAGTTATTAAAAATAATAAGATTTTAAACCTACCGGTAAATCTTTTTCTCGTAGTCCGTAGAGGATGCTGGGACTCCGTAAGGACCATGGGGATAGACGGGCTCCGCAGGAGAGATGGGCACCTTAAGAAAGACTTTGACTCTGGGTGTGCACTGGCTCCTCCCTCTATGCCCCTCCTCCAGACCTCAGTTAGAGAAACTGTGCCCAGAGGAGACGGACAGTACAAGGAAAGGATTTTTGTAATCCAAGGGCAAGATTCATACCAGCCACACCAATCACACCGTATAACTTGTGATATACTATCTAGTTAACAGTATGAAGAACAACATATCATCGGCCCAAAATCGATGAAACTATAACATAACCCTTATGTAAGCAATAACTATATACAAGTCTTGCAGAAGTAGTCCGCACTTGGGACGGGCGCCCAGCATCCTCTACGGACTACGAGAAAAAGATTTACCGGTAGGTTTAAAATCTTATTTTCTGTAACGTCCTAGAGGATGCTGGGACTCCGTAAGGACCATGGGGATTATACCAAAGCTCCCAAACGGGCGGGAGAGTGCGGATGACTCTGCAGCACCGATTGAGCAAACAGGAGGTCCTCCTCAGCCAGGGTATCAAACTTATAGAACTTTGCAAAGGTGTTTGACCCCGACCAAGTAGCAGCTCGGCACAGCTGTAGTGCCGAGACCCCTCGGGCAGCCACCCAAGACGAGCCCACCTTCCTAGTGGAATGGGCCTTAACCGATTTCGGTAACGGCAAACCTGCCGTAGAATGTGCCTGCTGAATCGTGTTAAAGATCCAGCGAGCAATAGCCTGCTTTGAAGCAGGGCCGCCAATCTTGTTGGCTGCATACAGGACAAACAGTGCTTCTGTTTTTCTGATCCTAGCCATTCTGGCCACGTAAAGTTTCAAAGCCCTGACCACATCAAGGGACTCGGAATCCTCCAAGTCACGTGTAGCCACAGGCACGACAATAGGTTGGTTCATATGAAAGGATGAGACCACCTTAGGTAGGAATTGAGGACGGGTCCGCAACTCCGCTCTATCCATATGGAAAACCAGATAGGGGCTTTTATGTGATAAAGCCGGCAATTCCGAAACTCGCCTAGCCGAAGCCAAGGCTAACAACATGACCACCTTCCAAGTGAGATATTTCAACTCCACTGTTTTAAGTGGTTCAAACCAATGTGACTTAAGGAAACTTAACACCAGGTTAAGGTCCCAAGGCGTCACCGGAGGTACAAAAGGAGGCTGAATATGCAGTACTCCCTTCACAAAAGTCTGTACTTTAGGTAAAGAGGCCAATTCCTTTTGAAAGAAAATGGATAAGGCCGAAATCTAAACTTTAATGGAGCCTAATTTTAGGCCCAAATTCACTCCAGTTTGTAGGAAGTGAAGAAAACGGCCTAGATGGAATTCTTCCGTAGGAGCATTCCTGGCCTCACACCAAGAAACATATTTTCGCCATATTCGGTGATAATGTTTAGACGTCACGTCCTTCCTAGCCTTTATTAGCGTAGGAATGACCTCATCCAGAATACCTTTTTCCACTAGGATCCGGCGTTCAACCGCCATGCCGTCAAACGCAGCCGCGGTAAGTCTTGGAACAGACAGGGACCTTGTTGTAACAGGTCCTGCCTTAGAGGAAGAGGCCACGGATCTTCTGTGAGCATTTCGTGCAGATCCGGATACCAGGTCCTTCGTGGCCAATCTGGAACAATGAGAATTGTTCGCACTCCTCTTTTTCTTATTATCCTCAACACCTTGGGTATGAGAGGAAGAGGAGGAAGCACATATACCGACCGGAACACCCACGACGGTGTCACTAGGGTGTCCACAGCTACCGCCTGAGGGTCTCTTGACCTGGCGCAATACCTTTGTAGCTTTTTGTTGAGACGGGATGCCATCATGTCTATTTGGGGTAGTCCCCACCGACTTGCAATCTGCGCGAAGACTTCCTGATGAAGTCCCCACTCTCCCGGATGCAGATCGTGTCTGCTGAGGAAGTCTGCTTCCCAGTTGTCCACTCCCAGAATGAACACTGCTGACAGAGCGCTTACATGATTCTCCGCCCAGCGAAGAATTCTGGTGGCCTCCGCCATTGCCACTCTGCTCCTTGTGCCGCCTTGGTGGTTTACATGAGCTACTGCGGTGATGTTGTCTGACTGGATCAGAACTGGTCGATTGCGAAGTAAGATCTCCGCATGACGTAGGGCGTTGTATATGGCCCTTAGTTCCAGGATGTTGATGTGAAGACAAGTCTCTTGACTTGACCAAAGTCCTTGGAAATTTCTTCCCTGTGTGACTGCTCCCCAACCTCGGAGGCTCGCGTCCGTGGTCACCAGGATCCAATCCTGAATGCCGAACCTGCGGCCCTCTAGAAGGTGAGCACTGTTTTGCCACCACAGGAGAGATACTCTGGCCCTGGGGGACAGGGTGATCCGCTGATGCAATTGCAGATGCGACCCGGACCATTTGTCCACTAGGTCCCATTGGAAAGTCCTTGCATGGAATCTGCCGTATGGAATGGCTTCGTATGATGCCACCATCTTTTCCAGAACTTGAATGCAATGATGTACTGACATTTGTTTTGGTTTCAACAGGTTCATGACTAGAGTCATGAGTTCCTGCGCTTTTTCCGTCGGAAGAAAAACCCTTTTCTGGTCTGTGTCCAGAATCATGCCCAAGAAGGGCAGACGAGTTGTAGGATTCAGCTGCAACTTTGGAATATTGAGAATCCAGCCGTGTCGCTGTAACACATTCAGTGAAAGTGATACGCTGTTCAGCAACTTCTCCCGTGATCTCGCTTTTATGAGATCGTCCAAGTACGGGATAATTGTGACACCCTGCTTGCGCAGGAGCGCCATCATTTCCGCCATTACCTTGGTGAAAATTCTCGGGCCGTGGACAGCCCACACGGCAACGTCTGAAATTGGTAATGACAATCCTGTACCGCAAATCTCAGGTACGCCTGATGAGGAGGATATATGGGGAACTGCAGGTATGCATCCTTTATGTCCAGAGATACCAAAAAATCTCCCCCTTCTAGGCTGGCTATGATCGCCCTGAGCGATTCCATTTTGAACTTGAACCGTTTTAAGTAAAGGTTCAGGGATTTTAAATATAAAATGTGTCTGACCGAACCGTCCGGTTTCGGAACCACAAACAGAGTTGAGTAGTATCCCTGCCCTTTTTGAAGCAGGGGAACCTCTACCACCACTTGTTGAAGACACAATTTGTGAATCGCATGTAACACTATCTCCCTTTCCAGGGGTTGTTTCGGTAGGGCCGGTTTCAAAAACCGGCGAGGAGGCACTTCTTCGAATTCCAGCTTGTAACCCTGGGAAACTATTTCTATTGCCCATGGATCCACCTGTGAGTGGACCCAGACGTGGCTGAACAGTCGAAGACGTGCCCCCACAGGCGCCGACTCCCTCAGGGGATTCCCAGCGTCATGCGGTGGATTTTGCAGAGGCCGGGGAGGACTTCTGTTCCTGGGAACTAGCTGTGTTATGCAGCTTTTTCCCTCTGCCCTTACCTCTGGCAAGAAAGGACGATCCACGTGCTCTCTTGCTTTTATTGGAACGAAAGGACTGCATTTGATAATGAGGCGCTTTCTTAGATTGTGAGGGAATATAAGGCAAAAAATTTGATTTACCTGCCGTAGCCGTGGAGACGAGGTCCGAGAGTCCCTCTCCAAACAATTCCTCACCCTTGTAAGGCAACAACTCCATATGTCTCTTGGAGTCGGCATCACCAGTCCACTTTCAGGTCCATAAGACACGCCTAGCAGAAATAGACATAGCATTTATCCTGGAACCCAGTAAACTAATGTCTCTTTGAGCATCCCTCATATACAAGACCGCATCTTTTATTATATGCCCTAGGGTCAATAAAATAGTATCCTTATCAAGAGTCTCAATATCCGTTGATAAGGAATCTGTCCATGCTGCTACAGCACTATAAACCCAGGCCGACGCAATAGCCGGTCTGAGTAACGTACCAGAATGTGTGTAAATGGACTTCAGGGTAACCTCCAGCTTGCGGTCAGCAGGATCCTTGAGTGTAGCCGTATCTTGGGATGGAAGCGCTATCTTTTTTTGATAAGCGCGTCAAGGCCTTGTCCACCCTAGGGGAGGATTCCCCCCGTATCCTGTCCTGCAACGGGAAAGGATACGCTGTTAGGATCCTTTTGGGAATCTGCAGTTTTTTGTCTGGAGATTCCCACGCTTTTTCACATACTTCGATCAGCTCATGTGAGGAGGGAAAGGAGACCTCAGGTTTCTTTCCTTTATACATGTGTACCCTCGTGTCAGGGACAGGGGGTTCCTCAGTGATATGCAACATATCTTTTATTGCGATAATCATATATCGAATACCTTTAGCCACCTTTGGCTGTAATTTTGTATCATCGTAATCGACACTGGAGTCTGAATCCGTGTCGGTATATGTGTCAACTATTTGGGATAGTGGGCGCTTCTGAGACCCCGAAGTCCCGGCGACATAGGGACAGGCATGGGTTGACTCCCTGACTGTGCCCCAGCTTCGGCTTTGTCTAGCCTTTTGTGCAATAAAATAAGAATTTACTTACCGATAATTCTATTTCTCATAGTCCGTAGTGGATGCTGGGGACTCCGTAAGGACCATGGGGATAGCGGCTCCGCAGGAGACTGGGCACATCTAAAGAAAGCTTTAGGACTATCTGGTGTGCACTGGCTCCTCCCCCCATGACCCTCCTCCAAGCCTCAGTTAGGATACTGTGCCCGGACGAGCGTACACAATAAGGAAGGATTTTGAATCCCGGGTAAGACTCATACCAGCCATACCAATCACACCGTATAACCTGTGATCTGAACCCAGTTAACAGCATGATAACAGAGGAGCCTCTGAAAGATGGCTCACAACAATAATAACCCGATTTTTGTAACAATAACTATGTACAAGTATTGCAGACAATCCGCACTTGGGATGGGCGCCCAGCATCCACTACGGACTATGAGAAATAGAATTATCGGTAAGTAAATTCTTATTTTCTTATTTTCTCTAACGTCCTAAGTGGATGCTGGGGACTCCGTAAGGACCATGGGGATTATACCAAAGCTCCCAAACGGGCGGGAGAGTGCGGATGACTCTGCAGCACCAAATGAGAGAACTCCAGGTCCTCCTCAGCCAGGATATCAATTTTGTATAATTTTACAAACGTATTTGCTCCTGACCAAGTAGCTGCTCGGCAAACTTGTAAAGCCGAGACCCCTCGGGCAGCCGCCCAAGATGAGCCCACCTTCCTTGTGGAATGGGCATTTACAGATTTTGTCTGTGGCAGGCCTGCCACAGAATGTGCAAGCTGAATTGTACTACAAATCCAACGAGCAATAGTCTGCTTAGAAGCAGGAGCACCCAGCTTGTTGGGTGCATACAGGATAAACAGCGAGTCAGATTTCCTGACTCCAGCCCTCCTGGAAACATATATTTTCAGGGCCCTGACAACGTCTAGCAACTTGGAGTCCTCCAAGTCCCTAGTAGCCGCAGGCACCACAAATAGGTTGGTTCAGGTGAAACGCTGAAACCACCTTAGGGAGAAACTGAGGACGAGTCCTCAATTCCGCCCTGTCCGAATGGAACATCAGATAAGGGCTTTTACAGGATAAAGCCGCCAATTCTGACACGCGCCTGGCCCAGGCCAGGGCCAACAGCATGACCACTTTCCATGTGAGATATTTTAACTCCACAGATTTAAGTGGTTCAAACCAATGTGACTTTTGGAACCCAAAACTACATTGAGATCCCAAAGTGCCACTGGAGGCACAAAAGGAGGCTGTATATGCAGTACCCCTTTTACAAACGTCTGAACTTCAGGGACTGAAGCTAGATCTTTTTTGGAAGAAAATTGACAGGGCGGAAATTTGAACCTTAATGGACCCCAATTTCAGGCCCATAGACACTCCTGTTTGCAGGAAATGTAGGAATCGACCCAGTTGAATTTCCACCGTCGGGCCTTACTGGCCTCGCACCACGCAACATATTTTCGCCAATTGCGGTGATAATGTTTTTGCGGTTACATCCTTCCTGGCTTTGATCAGGATAGGGATGACTTCATCCGGAATGCCTTTTTTCCTTCAGGATCCGGCGTTCAACCGCCATGCCGTCAAACGCAGCCGCGGTAAGTCTTGGAACAGACAGGGTCCTTGCTGGAGCAGGTCCCTTCTTAGAGGTAGAGGCCACGGATCCTCCGTGAGCATCTCTTGAAGTTCCGGTTACCAAATCCTTCTTGGCCAATCCGGAGCCACGAATATAGTGCTTACTCCTCTCCATCTTATCAATCTCAGTACCTTGGGTATGAGAGGCAGAGGAGGGAACACATACCCTGACTGGTACACCCACGGTGTTACCAGAGCGTCTACAGCTATTGCCTGAGGGTCCCTGGACCTGGCGCAATACTTGTCGAGTTTTTCCCAACGGTTTATAATCATGTGGAAGACTTCTGGATGTCCCCACTCTCCCGGGTGGAGGTCGTGCTGAGGAAGTCTGCTTCCCAGTTGTCCACTCCCGGAATGAATACTGCTGACAGTGCTATCACATGATTTTCCGCCCAGCGAAGAATCCTTGCAGCTTCTGCCATTGCCCTCCTGCTTCTTGTGCCACCCTGTCTGTTTACGTGGGTGACTGCCGTGATGTTGTCCGACTGGATCAACACCGGCTGACCTTGAAGCAGAGGTCTTGCTAAGCTTAGAGCATTGTAAATTAGTGATGAGCGAGGTTCGGTTTTACTCGGTTTTACTCGGTTCTCAAAACGGCATCTTATTGGCTATCCAAAACACGTGACATCCGTGAGCCAATAAGATGCCGTTTTGAGAACCGAGTAAAACCGAGTAAAACCGAGTAAAACCGAATCCGCTCATCACTATTGTAAATGTCCCTTAGCTTCAGGATATTTATGTGAAGTGATGTCTCCAGGCTTGACCATAAGTCCTGGATATTCCTTCCCTGTGTGACTGCTCCCCAGCCTCGCAGGCTGGCATCCGTGGTTACCAGGACCCAGTCCTGAATGCCGAATCTGCGGCCCTCTAGAAGATGAGCACTCTGCAACCACCACAGGAGGGACACCCTTGTCCTTGGTGACAGGGTTATCCGCTGATGCATCTGAAGATGCGACCCGGACCATTTGTCCAGCAGGTCCCACTGGAAAGTTCTTGCGTGGAATCTGCCGAATGGGATTGCTTCGTAGGAAGCCACCATTTTTTCCAGAACCCTTGTGCATTGATGCACTGAGACTTGGCTCGGTTTTAGGAGGTTCCTGACTAGCTCGGATAACTCCCTGGCTTTCTCCTCCGGGAGAAACACCTTTTTCTGGACTGTGTCCAGGATCATCCCTAGGAACAGAAGACAAGTCGTCGGAACCAGCTGCGATTTTGGAATATTGAGAATCCAACCGTGCTGCAGCAACACTACCTGAGATAGTGCTACACCGACCTTCAACTGTTCCCTGGATCTTACCCTTATCAGGGAATCGTCCAAGTAAGGGATAACTAAAATTCCCTTCCTTTGAAGGAATATCATCATTTCGGCCATTACCTTGGTAAAGACCCGGGGTGCCGTGGACCATCCATACGGCAGCGTCTGAACTGATAGTGACAGTTCTGTACCATAAACCTGAGGTACCCTTGGTGAGAAGGGTAAATTTTGACATGAAGGTAAGCATCCTTGATGTCCCGAGACATCATGTAGTCCCCTTCTTCCAGGTTCGCAATCACTGCTCTGAGTGACTCAATCTTGAATTTGAACCTCTGTATGTAAGTGTTCAAAGATTTTAGATTTAGAATCGGTCTCACCGAGCCGTCCGGCTTCGGTACCACAACAGTGTGGAATAATACCCCGTTCCCTGTTGCAGGAGGGGTATCTTGATTATCACCTGCTGGGAATACAGCTTGTGAATGGCTTCCAAAACTGTCTCCCTGTCAGAAGGAGACATCGGTAAAGCCGACTTTAGGAAACGGCGAGGGGGAGACGTCTCGAATTCTAATTTGTACCCCTGAGATATCACCTGAAGGATCCAGGGGTCTACTTGCGAGTGAGCCCACTGCGCGCTGAAATTCATTGAGACGGGCCCCCCACCGTGCCTGATTCTGCTTGTAAAGCCCCAGCGTATACTGAGGGCTTGGCAGAGGCGGGAGAGGGTTTCTGTTCCTGGGAACTGGCTGATTTCTGCAGCCTTTTTCCTCTCCCTCTGTCACGGGGCAGAAATGAGGAACATTTTGCCCGCTTATCCACGAAAAGACTGCGCCTGATAATACGGCGTCTTCTCATGTTGAGAGGCGACCTGGGGTACAAACGTGGATTTCCCAGCTGTTGCCGTGGCCACCAGGTCTGAAAGACCGACCCCAAATAACTCCTCCCTTAATAAGGCAATACTTCCAAATGTCGTTTGGAATACGCATCACCTGACCACTGACGTGTCCATAACCCTCTACTGGTAGAAATGGACAACGCACTTAGACTTGATGCCAGTCGGCAAATATTCCGCTGTGCATCACTCATATATAGAAATGCATCTTTCAAATGCTCTATAGGCAAAAATATACTGTCCCTATCTCGGGTATCAATATTTTCAGTCAGGGAATCCGACCACGCCAACCCAGCACTGCACATCCAGGCTGAGGCGATTGCTGGTCGCAGTATAACACCAGTATGTGTGTAAATACATTTTAGGATACCCTCCTGCTTTCTATCAGCAGGATCCTTAAGGGCGGCCATCTCAGGAGAGGATAGAGCCCTTACAAGCGTGTGAGCGCTTTATCCACCCTAGGGGGTGTTTCCCAACGCACCCTAACCTCTGGCGGGAAAGGATATAATGCCAATAACATTTTAGAAATTATCAGTTGTTATCGGGGGAAACCCACGCATCATCACACACCTCATTTAATTTCTCAGATTCAGGAAAACTACAGGTAGTTTTTCCTCACCGAACATAATACCCCTTTTTGGTGGTACTCGTATTATCAGAAATGTGTAAAACATTTTTCATTGCCTCAATCATGTAACGTGTGGCCCTATTTGAAGTCACATTTGTCTCTTCACCGTCGACACTGGAGTCAGTATCCGTGTCGGCGTCTATATCTGCCATCTGAGGTAACGGGCGCTTTAGAGCCCCTGACGGCCTATGAGACGTCTGGACAGGCACAAGCTGAGTAGCCGGCTGTCTCATGTCAACCACTGTCTTTTATACAGAGCTGACACGGTCACGTAATTCCTTCCAACAGTTCATCCACTCAGGTGTCGACCCCCTAGGGGGTGACATCACTATTACAGGCAATCTGCTCCGTCTCCACATCATTTTTCTCCTCATACATGTCGACACAAAAGTACCGACATACAGCACACGCACAGGGAATGCTCTGATAGAGGACAGGACCCCACTAGCCCTTTGGGGAGACAGAGGGAGAGTTTGCCAGCACACACCAGAGCGCTATATATATACAGGGATAACCTTATATAAGTGTTTTTCCCCTTATAGCTGCTGTATAGTTAATACTGCGCCTAATTTGTGCCCCCCTCTCTTTTTTAACCCTTTCTGTAGTGTAGTGACTGCAGGGGAGAGCCAGGGAGCTTCCCTCCAACGGAGCTGTGAGGGAAAATGGCGCCAGTGTGCTGAGGAGATAGGCTCCGCCCCCTTATCGGCGGCCTTATCTCCCGTTTTTTTATGTATTTTGGCAGGGGTTAAATGCATCCATATAGCCCAGGAGCTATATGTGTTGCATTTTTTGCCATCCAAGGTGTTTATTATTGCGTCTCAGGGCGCCCCCCCAGCGCCCTGCACCCTCAGTGACCGGAGTGTGAAGTGTGCTGAGAGCAATGGCGCACAGCTGCAGTGCTGTGCGCTACCTTGTTGAAGACAGGACGTCTTCTGCCGCCGATTTTCCGGACCTCTTCTGCCTTCTGGCTCTGTAAGGGGGCCGGCGGCGCGGCTCTGGGACCCATCCAAGCTGGGCCTGTGATCGTCCCTCTGGAGCTAATGTCCAGTAGCCTAAGAAGCCCAATCCACTCTGCACGCAGGTGAGTTCGCTTCTTCTCCCCTTAGTCCCTCGATGCAGTGAGCCTGTTGCCAGCAGGTCTCACTGAAAATAAAAAACCTAAACTAAAACTTTCACTAAGAAGCTCAGGAGAGCCCCTAGTGTGCACCCTTCTCGTTCGGGCACAGAGATCTAACTGAGGCTTGGAGGAGGGTCATGGGGGGAGGAGCCAGTGCACACCAGATAGTCCTAAAGCTTTCTTTAGATGTGCCCAGTCTCCTGCGGAGCCGCTATCCCCATGGTCCTTACGGAGTCCCCAGCATCCACTTAGGACGTTAGAGAAATTAACATTTGCACTTAAAACATTCCACATATCGATCCAGTCCGGCGTCGGCACCGCCGGAGACCTAACATTCATAAACTCCCCCTCCTCCTTAGGTGAGCCCTCAGCCATGTCGACACACACGTACCGACACACCACACATACACAGTGAAGCTCTTTTCTGAAGACAGGTTCCCCACCAGGTCCTTTGGAGAGACAGAGAGAGAGTATGCCAGCACACACCCCAGCGCTATATGACCCAGGAATAACACAGTAAATTAATGTTTACCCAGCAACGCTGTTTTATGTATCTGCGCCAATTATGTGCCCCCCCTCTACTTTAAAACCCTCTGTCACCGTGTGTCAAGCAGGGGAGAGTCCGGGGAGCTTCCTCTCAGCGGTGCTGTGGAGAAAAAATGGCGCTGGTGAGTGCTGAGGGAGCAGCCCCGCCCCCTCGGCGGCGGGCATCTGTCCCGCTCAATTTTTTCAATACATGGCGGGGGCTCTTTTTATACATGTACAGTGCCCAGCTGTACATGTATATATACATCTGTGCCATAAGAGAGGTTTATATTGCTGTCCAGGGCGCCCCCCCCCCCCTGCACCCTTACAGTGACGAGAGTGTGTGAGGTGAAGGGGAGCAATGGCGCACAGCTGCAGTGCTGTGCGTTACCTCAGTGAAGATCCAAGTGTCTTCTGCCGCCTCAGATGGGTCTTTTCCTCACATACTCACCCGGCTTCTTTCTTCCGGCTCTGCGAGGAGGACGGCGGTGCGGCTCTGGGACGGACGGCGAGGGTGAGACCTGCGTACCGATCCCTCTGGAGCTAATGGTGTCTAGTAGCCTAAGAAACAGAGCCCTGAACTCAGAGAAGTGGGTCTGTTTCTCTCTCCTCAGTCCCTCGATGCAGGGAGTCTGTTGCTAGCAGGCTCCCTGAAAATAAAAAACCTAACAAAAATGCTTTCTTACAGGAAACTCAGGAGAGCTCCTGAAATGCACCCAGTCTCCACTGGGCACAGTATCAAACTGAGGTCTGGAGGAGGGGCATAGAGGGAGGAGCCAGTGCACACCCAGAGTCAAAGTCTTTCTTAAGGTGCCCATGTCTCCTGCGGAGCCCGTCTATCTCCATGGTCCTTACGGAGTCCCAGCATCCACTAGGACGTTACAGAAATTGTATTAAATGACCTTCAGGCTGTGTATAAGGTGTATATGAAACATAAATGTATTCTGTGCTTAGACTTGGGTCCCATCGCCATGATATCTCATTATGGTATGCAATTATTCCAAAATATGGAAAAATCCGATATCCAAAATACTTCTGGTCCAAAGCATTTTGGATAAGGGATACTCAACCTGTACTTTAAGTTATACTTTAAGTTCAGTAGCCCTTTAACTAAAATTGTACAGAGATCATAAAAGCTGCTGGAACAGCCAATGTATTATGTGGTTCACTGCTGATCAGGCAGTCATGCAAAACAGTCCAGGCAGCTCTTATTTACCTAGGTTCTTTCTTTCTGTTTGTCTTCTGTAAAGGTACTGGAATGCAGAGATCATAAAAACTATGCAGCTCGCAAAGCACTAGCAATAGCGAGTAATAGGTATAAGCAAGTCAACATGATAATCACCTTTTAAAGGGAACAATATAGTTGAGCAGAGGTTCTCAAATCCAGTCCTCAAGGACCACCAACAGGTCATGTTTTGTGGATTTCTTTAAACATGAACATGTGGAAAACTTAATTGTGAGGTTGTGAACCACTGGTATAGAGCTTATCCAAGTATGATTTAGACAGAGCCTATGCAAGAGTAATCAAAAATACCAAGGTTCATGACATTTTCATGTAATCTTAATCATTCCAAATTCCTGCTACAAGATATCAGTATTATGCATATTTAATATAAGACGTAAAACAGTTTGCAGGAACTTGGGTACATAAACCATAACGCTTATAACAAAAACAATCAAAAAAGTCATAGAGGGCATTAAATTCAGAGCGACATGCTGACGGGTATCGCTGCAATATCCAGCCGCATGTTACCATTTATTACGGTAGGCAATCTTTACTCAGCAACCAATATCTTCACTCAGAATTTAATTCATCCACATTTAAAAAGAAATAACTGCTGTGTGTAGCTTGAATGTCTCAAGCTTATATTAAAAACTTTCAGGAATTAGTTACATAAGACTTGTACATGTGTGCTGTGTTCATCAAAATCACACTGGCTCACCAGTGTTTGGTGGGATCCACTGCCATGCTTGGTATATCTGGACAATGTTTAGAGGCACATACAGTTGGCACTGGCTGATGTTGCAATCAGTTGGCGTTGCCAATTATAGATGCGGGTGCCTCAAAGCGGGATGTAGTTACTATCCCGGCGGTCAGAATACAAACGGCGGGATCCCGACCGCCAAGAATGCTGACAGCTGCACCAGGGCTATTCCCACTCGTGGGTGTCCATGACACCCATAGACTGGGAATACAACCTGTAGTGAGCTCTCGCCCCGCTGCCGGCATTCTAGCTGCCAAGATCCCGGTGACGGTATTCTGACCACCGGAATTCCATACACAACCGCTCTAAACATTGTCCTGGAATACATAGTCTGACAGCAGATTCCACCAATACCCCAGTGCGAATGTCCAATTCTGCTGGCAATTGGCCCTCATTTTCAGGGACTGCCCACTGAATAAAAGCAACTGCCTTAGGAAGTGGTCTTTCTCAAAACTGGTCAACTGACCAGTTCATACCCCTTTCACACCGCAGCTTCGACTTGGGTTATTGCCTGGTTAACCCGGGTAACGGCTCAGAGTCAAAGGTTCACCAACAAAAATCCCGCGGCTAGAGTATCACGGAAATCCAGCCTGGGTAGCAACTTGGTTTTGACACCGGATGACCCAGGTTACGTGACAGCATGAACGGGTAACCTGGGTATGGAGAGCTTGAAATCTGGACCTGTGGTTTTGGTATAAAAGTAGTATTATTCATTATTATCAGGAAACATGTCTTGATGAGGCTCATAAAGTGTAATAGACAAAACACTTAGATGTATCTGTTCAGCAGCAAAGGCTGGGCATACACGGGTAGACCAATAGACTTTTAACTGACAGTCTGACACCCAGCTCAAACAGTGGCCATACACCATGAGATCTGTCATGGGCGAGATTCAATTATATTTCTTGACATCAACCACTAGATGGCGCCCAACGGAGCAATTTAATTGTTGCTCCCTTCGGGGGACGGACTGCTGCTGGCGCTGGCATTTCAGCTTGCACCCACCCGGGGTGGTGAGCGGAAATGCACATTTAAATTAGACTTTTTCGCTTTGCGCCCAGAAGTTTGGTTGGGACCTCTATCGGTAGGATCAGCACAATAAAAAAAGATCAGTTGAATATCACCCTGCAATCTCCTGTCATTTTAGATGGGAGATAGGGCGGTATTCAATTGTTACATCTCGCCCTGTATAAAAAAAAAAAAAAGGAAAGACTACAATATCTGTGTTTCTCACCTGGGGAAAAGACATTTCCTCGTTCCTCCACCGTGAAAGAACAGGGGAGATATTGCTAATCACATCATGTATGCCCTGCTAAAGTCTCCATGGAAGTTATGTTTCAAATATCGGAAACTACATTGGCCTATTCATACCAATTAAAGAGAACAGGAGATATCCCAACAACTTATTGTCAAAGTGAGAAATCTAAAACATACTTTATTTCCAGAGCATCTCCTTTTACCCAACACTTCAGTATTAAGCCTCATAACCAGTTTCCAGCACTGTAATAGAATTAAAGACCCTAGTACATAAGGTATATATACAGGCCTAAATATGTGATTTATTATGCCAAATGAGTACACACTCCACGAAGTAACAAAGCAACCTCCAGTGAACCTCTAAATCAGTATTTATTAACAGTTTAGTATGGGTCATTAGGTCGACAAGATTTAGTCATTAGGTCGACATGAACAAGGTCGATATGGAAAAAGGTCGACATGAGTTTCTTGACTTATTTTGGTGTCGTTTTCTTCGTAAAGTGACGGGGAACCCGAATTAGTGCACAGTGTCCCCTCGCGTGCTTCGGGCAAGGTGCCTTGCTGCGCTCTGCACAGGTTACCGTTCCCAATTGTAGTCCACGTGGATCGTAAAGTATGAAAAAGGTAAAAAAAAAAAAAAAAAAAGGAAAAAAATTGTGAAAAACTCCCGTCAACCTTGTTCACGTCGACCTAATAAGCATGTCGACCTAATGACAAATATATAAGGGGACATTATACAGTTCTTGTGCAGGACCTGTTTTTGGTTAGATCAACACAGAGAACTCGTGGACACTCGCTCAGGTTAGAGGAGAGGAGATTCCGCACAATACGGCGTAAAGGCTTTTTTACGGTAAGGACGATATGTGTTTGGAATTCTGTGCCTGAGGGAGTTTTAATGGCGAACTCAGTCAACAGCTTTAAGAATGGGTTAGATAAATTCCTAATGGATAAGGATATCCAGGGTTACGGGGCATAGTCACGCACTATGGTTATTATAAAAAAATAAGATTTTACTTACCGATAAATCTATT
This sequence comes from Pseudophryne corroboree, assembly GCF_028390025.1. NCBI lineage: Eukaryota > Metazoa > Chordata > Amphibia > Anura > Myobatrachidae > Pseudophryne > Pseudophryne corroboree. The sequence continues at coordinate 295,604,600 of NC_086447.1, read as the reverse complement.
TCTCGTAGTCCGTAGTGGATGCTGGGGACTCCGTCAGGACCATGGGGATTAGCGGCTCCGCAGGAGACAGGGCACAAAAATAAAGCTTTAGGATCAGGTGGTGTGCACTGGCTCCTCCCCCTATGACCCTCCTCCAAGCCTCAGTTAGGATACTGTGCCCGGACGAGCGTACACAATAAGGAAGGATTTTGAATCCCGGGTAAGACTCATACCAGCCACACCAATCACACCGTACAACTTGTGATCTGAACCAAGTTAACAGTATGACAACGTAGGAGCCTCTGAACAGACGGCTCACAACAATAACAACCCGATTTCTTTGTAACAATAACTATGTACAAGTATTGCAGACAATCCGCACTTGGGATGGGCGCCCAGCATCCACTACGGACTACGAGAAATAGATTTATCGGTAAGTAAAATCTTATTTTCTCTAACGTCCTAGTGGATGCTGGGGACTCCGTCAGGACCATGGGGATTATACCAAAGCTCCCAAACGGGCGGGAGAGTGCGGATGACTCTGCAGCACCGAATGAGAGAACTCCAGGTCCTCTTTAGCCAGGGTATCAAATTTGTAGAATTTTACAAACGTGTTCTCCCCCGACCACGTAGCTGCTCGGCAGAGTTGTAATGCCGAGACCCCTCGGGCAGCCGCCCAGGATGAGCCCACCTTCCTTGTGGAATGGGCCTTGACAGATTTAGGCTGTGGCAGGCCTGCCACAGAATGTGCAAGTTGAATTGTGCTACAAATCCAACGAGCAATCGTCTGCTTAGAAGCAGGAGCACCCAGCTTGTTGGGTGCATACAGTATAAACAGCGAGTCAGATTTTCTGACTCCAGCCGTGCTTGAAATATATATTTTCAATGCCCTGACAACGTCCAGCAACTTGGAATCCTCCAAATCGCTAGTAGCCGCAGGCACCACAATAGGCTGGTTCAGGTGAAACGCTGACACCACCTTAGGCAGAAAATGAGGACGCGTCCGCAGTTCTGCCCTGTCCGAATGGAAAATCAGATATGGGCTTTTATACGATAAAGCCGCCAATTCTGACACTCTCCTGGCTGAAGCCAGGGCCAGTAGCATGGTTACTTTCCATGTAAGATATTTCAAATCCGCCGATTTGAGTGGCTCAAACCAATGGGATTTGAGAAAATCCAAAACTACATTAAGGTCCCACGGAGCCACTGGGGGCACAACCGGGGCTGTATATGTAGTACTCCTTTTACAAAAGTCTGGACTTCAGGAACTGAAGCCAATTCTTTCTGGAAGAAAATCGACAGGGCCGAAATTTGAACCTTAATGGACCCCAACTTGAGGCCCATAGACAATCCTGTTTGCAGGAAATGTAGGAATCGACCCAATTGAAATTCCTCCGTGGGGGCCTTCCTGGCCTCACACCACGCAACATATTTTCTCCAAATGCGGTGATAATGTTGTGCAGTCACCTCCTTCCTGGCTTTTACCAGTGTAGGAATGACCTCTTCCGGAATGCCTTTTTCCCTTAGAATTCGGCGTTCAACCGCCATGCCGTCAAACGCAGCCGCGGTAAGTCTTGGAATAGACACGGTCCCTGCTGAAGCAGGTCCCGTCTTAGAGGTAGAGGCCACGGATCTTCTGTGAGCATCTCCTGAAGTTCCGGGTACCAAGTTCTTCTTGGCCAATCCGGAGCCACGAGTATCGTTCTTACTCCCCTTTGCCGTATAATTCTCAGTACTTTTGGTATGAGAGGCAGAGGAGGAAACACATACACTGACTGGAACACCCACGGCGTTACCAGAGCGTCCACAGCTATTGCCTGAGGGTCTCTTGACCTGGCGCAATACCTGTCCAGTTTTTTGTTGAGGCGAGACGCCATCATGTCCACCTTTGGTTTTTCCCAACGGTTCACAATCATGTGGAAGACTTCTGGATGAAGTCCCCACTCTCCCGGGTGTAGATCGTGTCTGCTGAGGAAGTCTGCTTCCCAGTTGTCCACTCCCGGAATGAACACTGCTGACAGTGCTATCACATGATCTTCCGCCCAGCGAAGAATCCTTACAGCTTCTGCCATTGCTCTCCTGCTTCTTGTGCCGCCCTGTCTGTTTACGTTGGCGACTGCCGTGATGTTGTCCGACAGGATCAACACCGGCTGACCCTGAAGCAGGGGTTTTGCCAGGCTTAGAGCATTGTAAATCGCTCTTAGCTCCAGTATATTTATGTGAAGAGACATCTCCAGGTTTGACCATACTCCCTGGAAGTTTCTTCCCTGTGTGACCGCTCCCCAGCCTCTTAGACTGGCATCCGTGGTCACCAGGACCCAGTCCTGTATGCCGAATCTGCGGCCCTCTAACAGATGAGCACTCTGCAACCACCACAGAAGAGACACCCTTGTCCGTGGCGACAAGGTTATCCGCTGATGCATCTGCAGATGCGATCCGGACCATTTGTCCAGCAGATCCCACTGAAAAGTTCGTGCGTGGAATCTGCCGAATGGAATCGCTTCGTAAGAAGCCACCATCTTTCCCAGGACTCTTGTGCATTGATGCACAGACACTTTCCCTGCTTTTAGGAGGTTCCTGACAAGTTCGGATAACTCCTTGGCTTTCTCCTCCGGAAGAAACACCTTTTTCTGAACCGTGTCCAGAATCATTCCCAGGAACAGCAGACGTGTCGTCGGGGTCAATTGAGATTTTGGAAAATTCAGAATCCACCCGTGCTGTTGCAGCACTATTTGGGTTAGTGCTACTACGTCCCCCAGCTGTTCCCTGGACCTTGCCCTTATCAGGAGATCGTCCAAGTAATTAATACGCCTTTTCTTCGTAGAAGAAACATCATTTCGGCCATTACCTTGGTAAAGACCCGAGGTGCCGTGGACAATCCAAACGGCAGCGTCTGAAACTGATAATGACAGTTTTGCACCACGAACCTGAGGTACCCTTGATGTGAAGGGCAAATTGGGACATGCAGGTAAGCATCCTTGATGTCCAGGGACACCATAAAGTCCCCTTCTTCCAGATTCGCTATCACTGCTCTGAGTGACTCCATCTTGAACTTGAATTTTTGTATGTACAGGTTCAAAGATTTCAGATTTAGAATAGGTCTTACCGAGCCGTCCGGCTTCGGTACCACAAATAGTGTGGAATAATACCCCTTTCCCTGTTGTAGGAGGGGTACCTTGACTATCACCTGCTGAGAATACAGCTTGTGAATGGCTTCCAATACCGTCGCCCTGTCTGAGGGAGACGTTGGCAGAGCAGACTTTAGGAACCGGCGAGGGGGAGACTTCTCGAATTCCAACCTGTAACCCTGAGATATTATCTGCAGGATCCAGGGGTCCACCTGTGAGTGAGCCCACTGTGCGCTGAAATTCTTGAGTCGACCCCCCACCGCCCCTGAGTCCGCTTGTAAAGCCCCAACGTCATGCTGAGGGCTTTGCAGAAGCCGGGGGGGGCTTCTGCTCCTGGGAAGAAGCTGCTTGGTGCACTCTCTTACCCTTTCCTTTGCCTCGGGGCAAATATGACTGTCCTTTCGCCCGCTTGTTCCTATAGGAACGAAAGGACTGCGGCTGAAAAGACGGTGTCTTTTTCTGTTGGGAGGGGACCTGAGGTAAAAAGGTGGATTTCCCGGCTGTTGCCGTGGCCACCAAATCCGATAGACCGACCCCAAATAATTCCTCCCCCTTATACGGCAATACTTCCATATGCCGTTTGGAATCCGCATCACCTGACCATTGTCGCGTCCATAAACTTCTTCTGGCAGATATGGACATCGCACTTACTCTCGATGCCAGAGTGCAAATATCCCTCTGTGCATCTCGCATATATAGAAATGCATCCTTTAAATGCTCTATAGTCAGTAAAATACTGTCCCTATCCAGGGTATCAATATTTTCAGTCAGGGAATCCGACCAAACCACCCCAGCACTGCACATCCATGCAGAGGCGATGGCTGGTCGCAGTATAACACCAGTATGAGTGTATATACTTTTCAGGGTAGTTTCCAGCCTCCTATCTGCTGGATCCTTGAGGGCGGCCGTTTCAGGAGACGGTAACGCCACTTGTTTTGATAAGCGTGTGAGCGCCTTATCCACCCTAGGGGGTGTTTCCCAGCGCGCCCTAACCTCTGGCGGGAAAGGATATAATGCCAATAACTTCTTTGAAATTAGCAGTTTTCTATCGGGGTTAACCCACGCTTCATCACACACTTCATTCAATTCGTCTGATTCAGGAAAAACTACAGGTAGTTTTTTCAGACCCCACATAATACCCCTTTTTGTGGTACATGCAGTATCAGAGATATGTAAAGCCTCCTTCATTGCCGTGATCATATAACGTGTGGCCCTACTGGAAAATACGTTTGTTTCTTCACCGTCGACACTAGATTCGGTGTCCGTGTCTGGGTCTGTGTCGACCGACTGAGGTAAAGGGCGTTTTACAGCCCCTGACGGTGTCTGAGACGCCTGTACAGGTACTAACTGGTTTTCCGGCCGTCTCATGTCGTCAACTGATTTTTGTAATGTGCCGACATTATCACGTAATTCCATAAATAAAGCCATCCATTCCGGTGTCGACTCCCTAGGGGGTGACATCACCATTACCGGCAATTGCTCCGCCTCCACACCAACATCGTCCTCATACATGTCGACACACACGTACCGACACACAGCAGACACACAGGGAATGCTCTTATCGAAGACAGGACCCCACTAGCCCTTTGGGGAGACAGAGGGAGAGTTTGCCAGCACACACCCAAGCGCTATAAATATATAGGAACAACCCTATAGTAGTGTTGTCTCCCTTATAGCAGCTTAATATATATCAAAAACGCCAAAAAAAGTGCCCCCCCTCTCTTTTTTACCCCGTTTCTGTAGTGCAGTGCAGGGGAGAGTCCTGGGAGCCTTCCTCGGAGCGGAGCTGAGCAGGAAAATGGCGCTGTGTGCTGAGGAGATAGGCCCCGCCCCCTATTTCGGCGGGCTCTTCTCCGGAGTTTGTGAGACCTGGCAGGGGTTAAATACATCCATATAGCCCCAAGGGCTATATGTGATGTATTTTTTAGCCAGAACAAGGTATTCTCATTGCTGCCCAGGGCGCCCCCTGCACCCTCCGTGACCGCTGGTGTGAAGTGTGTGACAACAATGGCGCACAGCTGCAGTGCTGTGCGCTACCTCATGAAGACTGAAAAGTCTTCTGCCGCCGGTTTCTGGACCTCTTCGCTTTTCGGCATCTGTAAGGGGGTCGGCGGCGCGGCTCCGGGACCGGACTCCATGGCTGGGCCTGTGTTCGATCCCTCTGGAGCTAATGGTGTCCAGTAGCCTAAGAAGCCAATCCATCCTGCACGCAGGTGAGTTCACTTCTTCTCCCCTAAGTCCCTCGTTGCAGTGAGCCTGTTGCCAGCAGGACTCACTGAAAATAAAAAACCTAAAAACTTTTTCTAAGCAGCTCTTTAGGAGAGCCACCTAGATTGCACCCTGCTCGGACGGGCACAAAAACCTAACTGAGGCTTGGAGGAGGGTCATAGGGGGAGGAGCCAGTGCACACCACCTGATCCTAAAGCTTTATTTTTGTGCCCTGTCTCCTGCGGAGCCGCTAATCCCCATGGTCCTGACGGAGTCCCCAGCATCCACTAGGACGTTAGAGAAAGAGGGGTAAAACGTAACGGCAGTCATCAACTTCAGTCAAAATTTTCTACAAAATAATCGTGCATATGAGACCACAAATAGGTTGAACTCGGAAAATTGTCTTTTTTCAACCTTAGATACTATGTTACTATGTTACCATGTGGACCAATAGTGGTCGACCTAATGACCGTAAGCCCTCTAAATACTAGTAAAAATGTATTAATGAACTGCATGTGAAACGCATTTGACCGGCACTTGCAATTTGTAATGCAAAATGCCAATGGGTATAAGGCCTTTGGCAATTTGGGACTTTACAGCTGATGCTGAGAACAAGGGTCCTCTGCCAATCATGTACTTAAGGTTATAATACACCCGTTACCTCACTTCAGTTATGTTGTACTCTTCAGACAAAAAAACAAAATCACTCATTTCATGTTAATTAATGATGGAATCACATTTTGTCCCAATACCCAGAGACAAAGTTTTTATGGACTGATATTTCAAAAGTGATATATACCCCTATCTGAGATGGCCTATACAAATAATTGAGGAATTAATTTTAACTATGCCCCCCATGTTCAGCCAGATTTTCTAAATATATCTCCTTGCACAGACTATATGCAGGCTCAACAATACAAACAACTTCTGACCTTTCCCGTTTAACCATCCATCGGTAGGTTTTCATTTACTGAGCTTTCCACCTCTAGCAATAAATCATAAAGCCAACACAAGAGAAATATTTCTGTCTTGGGTTTTAAAATATAGTTATTTAACATAAAATGTTTAGCTCAAAGTGGACCAAGAAGCAGCTTAAGATGTGGGAGGCCCTTCCTGCGGTAACAATTTCTCAAGTGGAAACTTTATTGTCACACTCTCCATACTGTACAAGAACTCACATGTAGCAAATGCACAAAACCTGTATACATTCTTTTTGGGGCGATGGGGGAGAGCTCTAGTAGCCCATTACCATACTCATTTACATCCTATTAGGATTACAGATTAATGTCAGTGGGTACAAGTCCTTGATTTGCTGACTAACATATCTAAGAGGTCGATGTAATATAGACAAATAAACAGTCCTGCCATTTGCAGCAGTGAGCTGGAATAGTGAATGCAGCACTATGTGTCACCAAATAACCATGCCTTTTACTAGACTGTCACAGCCTAATACAGCTTACTACATGACTGTCAAATGGATCTTTCTTTAGATTTATAGACTGCAATTAGTTACTGTAAATCTATCGCAATGACCACTTTCTAAAACACCTGGCCAACTCCATTACAATTACAGGAGTTGGGAGGAATTTAAAGTGATGTCTCAACTACAGCTCAGTATCATAAATGTGCATTGCATGGTCAGTAAGTGGAAGAAGACACTGTGGTCGATTTAATTCAGCAACAGTTGAATGGCGCCGGGAATTAGCTCCCAACGCTATTCAATTCAGCTAAAGTTAAGTTGGAGAATGCCCGTTCTCGCAGACTTAACAGGTAGTTTTGTCGGGAGAATGAGCATTCTCCGACTTAACTACCCGCGGCGATGCTGATTCCCGACAGAATCAGCCTCGTGGCAGCTCTTTTGTCGGTTTTCTTCTCTCACCCCCTGGGACTGAGAGAAGAATTCCTGACAATTGAGGGTACCTAGTCGCTGTATTGAATAGCGCCAGGAGCTAATTCCCGGCGCTATTCAACTGTTGCTGAATTGAATCGACCCCATTGGGGTAAATTTACTACAGTTGGAGGTTTGTTTTTTTTAGAACTGGTGATGTTGCTCATAGCAACCAATTAGATTATACTTAACATGTATCTAGCTGCTTCTAGAATAGGGGTGGCCAAAAAGTCAGAGGCAAAGAGCCAGAAAAGATCTGTGGTCAAGAGCAAGAGGCACTACCATGCACGCGCCAAAAGCACGCGCGCAAAAAATGGGGGCGTGGCCTAGTTGTCATAAATGCCACACCCCATTTTTGTGCGCCCACCTTTCGGTATGACCTCATAGCATAACCCTGTTTTTCCTCATGTTGTACAGTGCCACATACATATAATGCCCCAGTGCAGTGCAACGTACCTATAAAAAACGAAAAAATGGGTGCCTCCACAGTGCCAGGTGCACGTATGCCCCCACAGTGCCAGGTGCACGTATGCCCCCACAGTGCCAGGTGCACGTATGCCCCCACAGTGCCAGGTGCACGTATGCCCCCACAGTGCCAGGTGCACGTATGCCCCACAGTGCCAGATACATACATGCCCACAGTGCCAGATACATACATGCCCACAGTGCCAGATACACACATGCCCACAGTGCCAGATACACATATGCCCATAGTGCCAGATACACATGTCCCCACAGTGCCAGCTATGCTCCCAGTGCTAGATACACATATCCCAGTGCCAGCTATGCCCCCACAGTTCCAGGTACACATGTCCCCACAGTGCCAGTTATGCCCCCAGTGCTAGATACACATGTCCCCACAGTGCCAGCTATGCCCCCAGTGCCAGATACACATGTCCCCACAGTGCAAGCTATGCCCCCAGTGCTAGATACACGTCCCCACAGTGCCAGCTATGTCCCCAGTGCAGATACACGTCCCCACAGTGCCAGCTATGTCCCCAGTGCAGATACACATGTCCCCACAGTGCCTGCTATGCCCCCAGTGCCAGATATGCCCCCAGTGCCAGATACACATGTCCCCACAGTACCAGCTATGGCCCCAGTGCCAGATATGCCCCCAGTGCCAGATACACATGTCCCCACAGTGCCTGCTATGCCCCAGTGCCAGATACACATGTCCCCACAGTGCCAGCTATGCCCCCAGTGCCAGATACACATGTCCCCACAGTGCCAGCTATGCCCCCAGTGCCAGATATGCCCCCAGTGCAGATACATATGTCCCCACAGTGCCTGCTATGCCCCCAGTGCCAGATACACGTCCCCACAGTGCCTGCTATGCCCCCAGTGCCAGATATGCCCCCAGTGCCAGATACACATGTCCCCACAGTGCCAGCTATGCCCCCAGTGCCAGCTATGCCCCCAGTGCCGATACATATGTCCCCACAGTGCTAGCTATGCCCCCAGTGCCAGATACACATGTCCCCACAGTGCCAGGTATGCCCCCAGTGCCAGATACATATGTCCCCACAGTGCCAGCTATGCCCCCAGTGCCAGATACACGTCCCCACAGTGCCTGCTATGCCCCCAGTGCCAGATATGCCCCCAGTGCAGATACATATGTCCCCACATTGCCAGCTATGCCCCCAGTGCAGATACACATCCCCACAGTGCCTGCTTTGCCCCCAGTGCCAGATATGCCCCCAGTGCTAGATACACATGTCCCCACAGTACCTGCTATGCCCCCAGTGCAAGATATGCCCCCAGTGCAGATATGCATGTCCCACAGTGCCAGCTATGCCCCCAGTGCCGGATATACGTGTCCCCACAGTGCCAGCTATTCCCCCAGTGCAGATACATATGTCCCCACAGTGCCAGCTATGCCCCAGTGCCAGATACATATGTCCCCACAGTGCCAGCTATGCCCCCAGTGCCAGATACACATGTCCCCACAGTGCCAGCTTTGCCCCCACTGCAGATACATATGTCCCCACAGTGCCAGATACACGTCCCCAAACAGCGGCAGCTATTGCCCCAGTGCCAGATACACATGTCCCCACTGTGCCAGCTATGCCCCCAGTGCAGATACATATTATTACTAAAATGTATTATTCTACCCTTATATATAAGGTTTATTTTCAATTCATACTTACACATGGATTCAATCTACCAAACACATTTGCAGAACTAGTAACTAGAGGCCAGATGCATGTGGTTTAAGACCTTCTCCACCTACGGGGTAGATTCAATCAGCCTTGGGACTTAATGCGGGGTTTTACTTCCCAGGTTAATTGGCCAGAGATATTCAATTATTTTGCCTACAGCTAATATGCGGTAAACCTTAGCTGCCGGGTTGTGTCCAGAGCTATGCAATTACCACCCATGGTAAGCCCACGACAAGCTCCAGAAGCAGTAGTTATTGCGGATTTCTGCTTACACCTCACGGGGTGCCACCATAAATCTGCCTTAAGCCCACCTCTGGAGTGAGTCGCAGACTTACCGCAGTCAGTTACTGAATATTACTTGGCACTTAACCCAGGAGCTAAAACCCTGTTGTAAGTCCACCGGCTAATTGAAGCTGCCCCTGTAACTGCATTATTAATAGGGTTATGGATCAATGGGTCGACAACGTCTAGGGTCAGACACCAAATGGTCTACATGCACAAGGTTGACACGGGCAAAAGGTCAACTTGGAAATCGACCTCTTCACTATCATCCAGATACCAATTATGTGGGCTAAAATATAGGTCTGATGAAGAAACAACATCACATAACACTGCTTATTTTGAAAGCTCTTTCACAGACATATAGACATGCTCTATATATCCCAATGTTGCTATAAGGAAAGAAATTGAAAAAAGCTTTAATACTACTACGCATGGCATCCCTTTTCTTTTTGGTGTTTTTTTGTCTGCCATTTATTCTTCTTCTTAGTACCTTTCCTTTCGCTGTAGTCATGCTGCTCCTGTATCCCTTATTCCTTCCCCCATCACATTTACCGGATACATACGATATCCCGGCAGACGGCATGCAGGTGGTCACTATAAAGACAGTGGTATCCCATCTGCCGGAATCCCGGCAGCGAGTCCGCTCGCCACGCATCAGGCACGGTGGCTCGCTTCGCTCACCACAGGTTCTATTCCTATGACCCACCAACCAAGTGGGAATACCCAGCTTGTGTTGGGATTCCGGGCATCGGTATTTCACCGTCGGTCTCCTGAACGCCAGGATACAGAGAGCCGGTATATTGACTGCATCCCTCTTTACCTATGCGCTCTCCCTTTTGTGATTTCTATACAGTGTTTCTAATCGTATTAATTGTACCTATGAAAAATAGCTCCCCTTTGTTGCTCAATGCATTTTGTTTTCTTTTTGTTATTTTCTGTTTCCGTGAGCTCCTTAAATAAAAATAAAAAAATGCTTTAATACATACAGTAACAGAAATAATGCCCTGGAATAACTATAACTAAATTCCAGGTCAGTGATTAGGCATGCTGTTTGGGGGCAATTTAACAACGTACAGTAGTCATGACAGGTCCGTTGTTGCAATAAGCAAAAAATGGCAAGTACTGCCAGGGTTGGACTGGCCCACCGGGGTACAGGGGAAACCCCCCGGTGGCCCCACTGCCTAGGCCCCCCCCCCCCACATCTAGGGATCAGGTTCCAGACTATGTTCTTGAATTTTACATTATACATGTTACCTAAAACTGCACAGGACTATGGTTTATTGTTTATAGTGCATTGCTATTATTAATTTGCTACATTACCATGTATTCACTAACAGTATTTACTAAATATAGGGGTCTATTTACTAAGCCTTGGATGGAGATAAAGTGACTGGAGATAAAGTAGCAGCCAATCTGCTACTAACTGCCATTTTTTCAAACACAGTTAGGGGCTGATTGGCTGGGACTTTGGGGGTCATTCCGAGATGATCGTAGCTGTGCTAAATTTAGCACAGCTACGTTCATTCACACTGACATGCGGGGGGGTGCCCAGCACAGGGCTGTCCCGCCCCGCATGTCAGTGCCGCCGCCCCCCCCCCCCCCCCCGCAGAAGTGCAAAGGCATCACACTGACCAGCGCAGCTTTAGCGTGCTGGCCGGGAGCTACTCACCGTTCCCCGGCCTGCAGCGGCTGCGTGTGATGTCACGCAGCCGCTGCGGCCCGCCCCCCGTTCGGGCCTGCGTTGGTCGGACCGCGCCCACGTAACGCCGGTCAAACGCCGCCGTTCCACCCAGCGACCGCCTCTGCCTGTCAATTCTGACCCGATCGCACCGTTCTGACCCGATCGCACCGCTGCGATAAACTGCAGCATGCGATCGGGTCAGAATGACCCCCTTTATCTCCATCCAAGGCTTAGTAAATAGACCCCTTATTTATCAAAGGGCCCAGCCCATGCATTCTCTAAATGGGGGTACACACGGAGAGATCAGCGCTTAAATTCGGGGGGAGAGGTGTGCTGAGCGGTCTGTGTTAAGATCGCTCAGTACACTTCTCTCCCGTCAGTACTGGCCTTAACTGTTAGGAAAACCAATGTGGCGGCTGGTCACACCCCTAAATATGAGACCCTACCACTGTGTCCCCCCCAGTGGGCCCTTCATGCACCAGCCAGACACCGAGTTCTGCTTTTCTTGACATTCCACACTGTCAGAGGAGCCACCGAATCTTAAGACAGGGTTAGCTATTGGAAACATGCTTCAAAAACCTTGGGTTTTCAGATAACTAGTTCAATCAATACTTTCCCATATGGAGATGATGGCGTGCCATTCAGCCATTAACGTCGTAAACAACATAAATAGGAAAGATTCTTCAAGTTTGAAAAAATTATTAATTGAGCTGAAAAGCATGACAAATGGGCCTCTGAAACATTACAGATGCTTTTTTTTTAAATATAATTACTTTTTCATTAATTGTATCTGTTCTTGCCATCCAGAAATGATGAAAAGGCATTTGGAAGCAGCTGGCAGGGGTTATAGCCAGTGGCAACTCTTAGGGACATATGTATCAAAGCTTGGAGAGAGATAAAAGTACCAAACAATCAGAACATGTCATTTTTCAAACACAGCGTGTACAGTGACAGTAAGGAGCCGATTGGCTGGTACTTGATACAACCAACTGATACATATATGCACTTAATGTGTAGGCCAGGGCAAAATATAGATATATGCACCATTACAAGAGAAAACTGTTTTTCATAGAGTACTTTAATACGCTGAAACAACTCGGTAAACCTGCCATCTACAGTATATGCATGCCTCCTACTACAACATGCCGCACTGAGATACAGGAAATATTTTTATTTTCAGTCACAGAGAACTTCCTCATGCCCAGCCCCTCACACACCTGTGTACCACACAACGAGTCTGGGACCCACAAGTGCCAGCATGCCCTGAATGTGGGATAGAAGCAGAAGTGGCAGTCACGGTGGCTCGGAATAGGAAGCGAGGCGGCGATTGGATGTCCAAGTGCAGCAACTCACCCTTTGAAGTACGCCTTGACTCGGACCTGGTGGGAGTGATCTACCAGCTGGGACATGGTGCTGTCCCTCTGTGTCGGCATGTCCTACCGGGGAGACGCTTGCGGTGCCCGGAGCAGCAGATCGCAGTGCCCGCACTCCTCCCAGTCCCACCTTCCTCCTCCTGATCGCGAATCCCTTCAGCAGCCCGCACACACACATCCGGGGAGGGCACTTCCCTGGCCACACTCCGCCTCACTGCCGCGGCCGCTAGGTATGGTGTAGCATAGCAGTGACTCAGGCAGCAGCGGAGGTGCAGTCTGTGCTATGGTGCTACTAATGTATCTTGTATCATGTGTGGAATTGCTCCATCATCCACTGACTTACTATACATTAGTAGGGTCCATCATGGTGTGCCTATAATCCGGCGTATGCCTGCTCTGCCACCGAAAGGGTTCTCCTATATATACTGAGCAATGCACAAGAGCAAAAGTTAACACTGCCAGGCACAATCTGCAGGATGTATTACAGCAAACCCAAATGTTGCGCTTATTCTCAAGTTTAGGGTACACACAGAACCGCCAGCCCTTGGAATCAGAACCAACTTCAATGCAGTAACTCATTATCCGTACTGACTAATCATAAAGACTATTAAGGTTTTTTATTAGCGGTGTTGTGAATATCAGCAGCATTAAGGAATGCAATGGGAAACAGTAATGACAACAGTACAATGAATGAAGCCGCCTCAACAGCGGCAGTAGAGACGGACGTGGAGTTAAATGCCCCCAGCAGCAGCAGCAGCTGATACAGTCACACGGCAATGCGACGCATGCGCAGCGACACCTAGTGACGGAGCCAGAAAATGGCGGAAGCGCAGTGAGTGAGTGAGTGACTAAGTAAGTGAGTGAGCGACTCAGGTGGGCGGGGGTAGCAGGCAGTAGCATAGGGAGAGCCGCCTGGGACTGTGAGGTTGCAAGCGGGTGATGGAGGAAGGATGGGGAGGGTGTGCAGAGTGCAGGCATGCAGAGTGGGGTGAAGGGCTGCAGTGAGGACAGGTGACACATTACTGCTGGGTGACATCACATGTATGGCAAGAAGAGAGTATTATAGCATTGTGTCATTATTATGCTGGATATACATTGCTGTTTATGGCTAGGACTGCAACCTGCTATACATACTGTAGGTCACATCTACACTGCCTTCCAAAATTCCATTACTTTGTCTTGTCCGCAGACAATCAGGGAATAATAAAAGATGTGTCCTTAGCATTACACTTCCTTTCCACACTCCAAAGTAAAGTTCTCATTCAAATGATTATCTTTTAATAGATAGCTATTGTGGTAGCACCAGGTTGTAGCTGTCTATATATTGGACAGGACTCTAGGTAAGGCTTAAGAAGCTGGTGGCTCATAAGCTGTTGTATAATTAATTGAAAGTCCTAGAAATGTCCTGCTGCAGTTTTACAGCAGTTGAGGGACACTGGTCACCTGCGTCAGGTGTGGATAGATTGGAGTGATCTTGAGTGGATAATTACTGTTTGTCCAAATTGTGCCTCAAATGACAGATTGGATTTAGTTCTGCTGGATATTTTGTTTGTGATGTAGATGATATGAAGTTTTCATGCATGAATCTTCCTTGGCTTAAAACGTGCAAATTGTCACATCCATTGTGTTTAGAATACATACTGTACAGGTCGCACAGTGCTGGAGAGATACCACTTTTAAATATAAAATATACAAACAAAGCTACAAGTAAATTATGTTTGCCAGCATAACGAGCACAATTTCTGAAACATTTATTACCAGTTGAAGTAAACGCTTTTTTTTAACACAGAAAGGAAATTATCTATCTATCTATCTATCTATCTATCTATCTATCTATCTATCTATCTATCTATCTATCTATAATTTTGTTGCTGAGGAAATGTTGAAATGGAATTGAGTTTCCAAAGTAGATGGAACCATAGAATGCCTTCTAGAATTACAGCTCTACTAGAAAATGTGGGTCCATTTAGAGACCCTACAGATAGATGGATGGTACTTTATAAACTTTATATTTCTTCAGGAACCACATCAGATATGGCCATTCCTATCCTAGTTATAAGAGAGTTGGAACAAGCTGCAAATGCAAAACAAATAATCCTATTGCAGATACATGGCTCAATTGTGAACAGGATCAGGAGTCTAAAACCTATAGAGAATGAAGTAACTGTTGGAGGAAAGGTGTTTCATTACAGTATTTGGCACATGAAGTACAGAACAGTAAGGAAAAGTGCTTCAGCTGTTTTCATACACTATAGATGGTATACTGTATGTGTCGTCTTTGGGTAGAAGGGTTATCTATGTATGATCACAAACAGGCTTCCAATGATTATAACATTGGCATGGCAAGGACCACCAAGGATTTTATCCTCTGGTGGCAAAATCCAAGGTTAAGGACACACAGAATTTCACTCTCTGCTCCAGAATGGGTAATACTGTTGATAGACTCCAGTGCTGCAGGCTGGAGAACTCCTTACAGAGATTGTACAAAGATGTTTACACACATCTCCTGTATTTGCACTGCGCACGTCCAGATCTGGGGCTGTCATCCCGCTAGCAGTGCCCAAAACGCTGCAGCATGATTGACATGCTGCTGGCATTTGGAGTAGCAACAGAAAGCCTTCCAGAAAACATGGGGTGTTGGCCCCGTTTCTGAGTCTGTAGATGCAGCTTCACAGGCCAAGGCTGCGTGATTTACCCAGATGTTCTGAGTAACCTGAGTGTTACTCAGACGTCTGATGGTCATGCTGTTAATTCTAATGCTTCGTCCTTGGACGCAGCATCGGATCATATAATCCTGCAGTGGGCATCCTGCGGCTTTTGCATATTTTTGCACCATTGCTGCGTACATAGATGCGGCAGCAGTGCTAACTGGTTGGGATTAATATACCAGCGTTCGGGATGCCGGCGGTCAAAATACTGACCGCTGCATCCTGATGTTGAGAATCCAGACAGGGGAAAGTAAGTATACTTACCTTCCCCCAATGGCAGCCTAACCCTAGACCCCTCCCCGCAGCCTAAACCTAACCTCCCCCCTCCCCCCCCCGCAGCCTCACCCTCCCCAGGGGGTGCCTAAATGTAACCCCCCTCCCCACAACCTAAACAACCCCCCATCCCTCCCACCGTCGTTGCGGCTTACCTCTCAGCTGGTCCAGCACACGATCTTTCGGGATCCTGGTGGTTCAGGATTCCGGCACCAGGCTTGTGACCCTATTCAGGATGCCGATGTGGACATTTCGAGTAGTGTTGGGATTGCGGCGTGGGTATTTAGATTGCTGGGATCCCGACCGCCATGCTAACTGCTTTCATCTCTAAATCAGGCCCTTGATCACAAAGAGAAAATAATCTTCACTTAAATGTACTGGAAATGACAGCTGTATAAAAACAGTTCAACAATTTCACCAACAGTTGCTGTGTCTTGCATCTCAGGGTAATCTCCAACAGCAGAGAACAGTGCTGGCCTTAAAATACCAGGGAGGCAGCAGAAGCAGAGCTGTTATGTTGGAAGTAGCAAAACTAATACCTTGGCTTGGGATGAAAGAAACCTTTAAGCATTCCATGTCCTAAGTAAAGAGAATGCAGCAGCAGATTACCTAAACCACAGGCAAGTTATTCCAATAGAATGGTTACTACATCAGGAAGTCTTCAAACTGCTCATAGAAAAACGTTGTCTTTCTCAAATGCTCATTATAGCAATACACCAGAATGCCAAGGTACCAAGCTTCATTACTTGACACAAAGTTCCAGGGACAGAAAGGGAAGATGCACTGACAAGGTAATAGAGGTTTCAGCTATAGTGGTGTGAACAAGGTTTTGCCCCCTTCCTGATTTCTTCCATTTTTACATATTTATCACATATATTTGTATCAGATCTTCAAACAAAACTGATAATTGAGTTTTCCACAGATTAGCAAAAATAAAAAAACTAAGGAAGGGGCAAAACCTTTTTAATGTCACCGTAGGTTATGTTTCCCCTTTGTGTCCTTTCACCTCTTGTCTGCTAAGAAAGATCAAAATCAGCGTAAATAAAAGTAATCATAATTCTTCGTCCACGACACCCGTGGTTCCCAATGGCTTGTATGATGCTTCAGAGAGACCCTTGCACCCTCATCCATGCTTGTTGCTTGAAGTTACAGACTTGCAACCAAATTCCGAAACTCCTATTAGAATGGAGATTGAGTGGGAACTGTGCAGCAAGGAGTCTGCAATCAATATATTCTTGCAAGGAATGAAAGCTCTTCTATAGTATATTACAGCGTTTGGAAGCTATTTATTGCTTGGTGTCAAGTTAAAATGAATCCAAGTAAAGCTACTGTACCATTAAAAGTGTGCTCGTTTTTCTACAGGATGGACTTGGTTAAGGACTTGCCTTATTCAAACTCAAGATACCGGTATCAACATTTATTGTTTACTTACATTCTAAATTGTCTTCAGAAGAACTTTTTCTTCCAGGAGGTATAGAGAATTTGCCCCTCCATCAGAGAGTGTTTCTAGTGGCAGTTACTTCTGCCAGAAGGGTTGGAGCATTGTAGGCACTTTGGTGCAAGAAAACCTTTTAAAATATCTACAAGGATAATGTGAATCTAAGATCCAATCCAGCCTCTTTCCAAAGATAGTATCTATATTTCTCTTAAGTCCTAGTAGATACTGGGGTCTAGTACTTTAGTACCATGGGGGTATAGATCGGGCCCCCTGGAGCCTGGCACTTTAAAACTTTTAGTGTGTGTATATGTGTGTGCTATGCCCCTCCTACCAGACTGAGTTTAGAAAAATGTGCCCAAGGAGCCTGGTGCACTTCTCTGGAGCTCCAGAGATTTTTCTTTTAAATTTAATTTAGTTTATTATTTTCAGGTAGCTTTGCTTAGCAGACAGACTACCTGTGGGACTTAGAGGGGGGGACCGAACCAACCTCCTGAGGTTTAATGGTTTGTAATCCCAGCATATAGGACACTGAGCTCCTGAGGTGCTGATCACTCATCGTCAGTATGTGTGCCCACACCAGCAGCTAGCCTCCACTCTCTAACAGATGCCGAAGACCAGGTGCGGTGAGTGTTACATCGAGGTCCCGGTTAGCGGGTCCCCGGTGCATTTTGGAGGCATGTCACACGACGGTTACGGGCCCGGAGCTGCGGTGGCAGCCGCGGACGAAACAGGCTCAGGGCTATTGCCCAGCAGTGCTCACTGTTATTTAAGGCTTTGTGTGGACTGTAAATGACATTTCCGAGGTGTTTTACACTTGTGGCCAGTATAATCTTGTCAGGGGTCGCGCGCCATTGCAAGGGGCGGGGCTTCCCGAAGCGGGACCAGCGTTGAGAAGGCGCCATTTTCCTGCTGCTGCAGATCACCAAGGCTGCATGCATGCTGCTCCTCCAGGACCCACGCTGTTACAGACTGTCTGAACTGGTACCAGGGTGTCGTAGACAGGGGGGAGCACGATTTTACATACACTTATTTTCACACATTGGGGGTCATTCTGACCTGTTCGCACGCTGCAGTTTATCGCAGCGGTGCAATCGGGTCAGTACTGCGCATGCGGCACCGGCGCATGCATGAAGGCCGTTGGGCCACTACGATCGCCTCTGTCTGATTGACAGGCAGAGGTGGTCGCTGGGCGGGGGCAAAACGGCGGCATTTGGTCGCCGTTTCGTGGGCGTGGTCCGGCCAACGCAGGCATGGCCGGACCGAACGGGGGGCGGGCCGCAGCAGCTGCGTGACGTCACATGCAGCCGCTGCGGGCCGGGGAGCGTTGAGTAGCTCCCGGCCAGCACGCTAAAGCTGTACTGGTCGGGAGCTACTCTTGAAGTGCAAAGGCATCGCCGCTGTGCGATGCCTTTGCACTTCTGCTGCGGGGGCCGGCACTGGCATGCGGGGCAGGATAGCCCTGTGCTGGGCGTCCCGCCGCATGTCAATGTGAATGATCGTAGCTGTGCTAAATTTAGCACAGCTACGATCATCTCGGAATGACCCCCATTGTGCTGCTGTGTTCTGTGTGCTGGGTCCGCTCCTCAGAGTCACTCCAAAGGGCTCTCTAGGTTCTGTGTAGGGTATTGGGCTACAGGCTGCGCTGTTGTTTCCTGTATTATGTCTGAAGACTTGGTTATGTGTTATGTGTGCTGCTTGTAATTCTACCTCGTCTTCAGCGGGGTCTCTCATGTGCAATGTTCCTTGTCTCCTCAAGGGCCCATCTCACATGCACCTGACTGGTTGGACTGCCTTAAGAGCATGATTCACAATGTCAATTCTGCACTAGCTGTAGCTAAAAGGGAGAGACGGGTTAAAACACTCAATTGATTGTGTAACTAAGGCAGCAGATTCCAGGAAGACTTCGCAGCCCCCTCTAGTTGCTTCACACAAACTCTCGCTGCCACAGGGTTTACAGTCCGATTCTGATTCTGATAAGCCAGATGTGGATGATGATGACATGGCCGAGGACAGCTCTCTGTCCCCTGGAGTGGAGGCTCTCATTTTTGCCATAAGAGAGGTCCTTCACATACCGGACCAGGAGGCGGAACCAGATGAGGAGTTATACTTTAATGTAAGACCCAAGAGTTCAGCTACCTTTCTGGTGTCTAAAGAGTTAAACTCCCTGGCCAAGGAGGCTTGGTTAAACCCTGATACAAAATGTAATTTCTCTATCGTCCTAGTGGATGCTGGGGTTCCTGAAAGGACCATGGGGAATAGCGGCTCCGCAGGAGACAGGGCACAAAAAGTAAAGCTTTAGGATCAGGTGGTGTGCACTGGCTCCTCCCCCTATGACCCTCCTCCAAGCCTCAGTTAGATTTTTGTGCCCGGCCGAGAAGGGTGCAATCTAGGTGGCTCTCCTAAAGAGCTGCTTAGAAAAGTTTAGCTTAGGTTTTTTATTTTACAGTGAGTCCTGCTGGCAACAGGATCACTGCAACGAGGGACTTAGGGGAGAAGAAGTGAACTCACCTGCGTGCAGGATGGATTGGCTTCTTGGCTACTGGACATTAGCTCCAGAGGGACGATCACAGGTACAGCCTGGATGGTCACCGGAGCCTCGCCGCCGGCCCCCTTGCAGATGCTGAAACGAGAAGAGGTCCAGAATCGGCGGCAGAAGACTCCTCAGTCTTCTTAAGGTAGCGCACAGCACTGCAGCTGTGCGCCATTTTCCTCTCAGCACACTTCACACGGCAGTCACTGAGGGTGCAGGGCGCTGGGAGGGGGGCGCCCTGGGAGGCAAATGAAAACCTTTTTTGGCTAAAAATATCTCACATATAGCCTCCGGGGGCTATATGGAGATATTTAACCCCTGCCAGAATCCGTTAAGAGCGGGAGACGAGGCCGCCGAAAAAGGGGCGGGGCCTATCTCCTCAGCACACAGCGCCATTTTCCCTCACAGAAAGGCTGGAGGGAAGGCTCCCAGGCTCTCCCCTGCACTGCACTACAGAAACAGGGTTAAAACAGAGAGGGGGGGCACTAATTTGGCGTTAGAAATATATAAAAAAGATGCTATAAGGGAAAACACTTATATAAGGTTGTCCCTATATAATTATAGCGTTTTTGGTGTGTGCTGGCAAACTCTCCCTCTGTCTCTCCAAAGGGCTAGTAGGTCCTGTCCTCTATCAGAGCATTCCCTGTGTGTGTGCTGTGTGTGTCGACATGTATGAGGACGATGTTGGTGAGGAGGCGGAGCAATTGCCTGTAATGGTGATGTCACTCTCTAGGGAGTCGACACCTGAATGGATGGCTTATTTAGGGAATTACGTGATAATGTCAACACGCGCCAAGGTCGGTTGACGACATGAGACGGCCGACAAACAATTAGTACCGGTCCAGACGTCTCAAAAACACCGTCAGGGGTTTTAAAACGCCCGTTTACTTTAGTCGGTCGACACAGACACAGACAGGGACACTGAATCCAGTGTCGACGGTGAATAAACAAACGTATTCCTTATTAGGGCCACACGTTAAGGGCAATGAAGGAGGTGTTACATATTTCTGATACTACAAGTACCACAAAAGAGGGTATTATGTGGGATGTGAAAAAACTACCGTAGTTTTTCCTGAATCAGATAAATTAAATGAAGTGTGTGATGATGCGTGGGTTCCCCCCGATAGAAAATATGGGCGGTATACCCTTTCCCGCTAGAAGTTAGGGCGCGTTGGGAAACACCCCTTAGGGTGGATAAGGCGCTCACACGCTTATCAGAACAAGTGGCGGTACCGTCTATAGATAGGGCCGTCCTCAAGGAGCCAGCTGACAGGAGGCTGGAAAAATATCATAAAAAGTATATACACACATACTGGTGTTATACTGCGACCAGCGATCGCCTCAGCCTGGATGTGCAGAGCTGGGGTGGCTTGGTCGGATTCCCTGACTAAAAATATTGATACCCTTGACAGGGACAGTATTTTATTGACTATAGAGCATTTAAAGGATGTATTTCTATATATGCGAGATGCACAGAGGGATATTTGCACTCTGGCATCAAGAGTAAGTGCGATGTCCATATCTGCCAGAAGATGTTTATGGACACGACAGTGGTCAGGTGATGCAGATTCCAAACGGCACAAAGGTGTATTGCCGTATAAAGGAAGAGGAGTTATTTGGGGGTCGGTCCATCGGACCTGGTGGCCACGGCAACTGCTGGAAAATCCACCGTTTTTACCCTAAGTCACATCTCTGCAGAAAAAGACACCGTCTTTTCAGCTTCAGTCCTTTCGTCCCTATAAGAGTCATATCTGCCCAGGGATAGAGGAAAGGGAAGAAGACTGCAGCAGGCAGCCCATTCCCAGGAACAGAAGCGTTCCACCGCTTCTGACAAGCTCTCAGCATGACGCTGAGACCGTACAGGACCCCTGGATCCTACAAGTAGTATCCCAGGGGTACAGTTTGGAATGTCGAGACGTTTCCCCTGCGCAGGCTCCTGAAGTCTGCTTTACCAAGGTCTCCCTCCGACAAGGAGGCAGTATGGGAAAAAAATTCACGAGCTGTATTCCCAGCAGGTGATAATTAAATTACCCCTCCTACAACAAGAAAAGGGGTATTATTCCACACTATATTGTGGTACTGAAGCCAGAAGGCTAGGTGAGACCTATTCTAAATCTAAAAAAATTTGAACACTTACAAAGGTTCAAATCAAGATGGAGTCACTCAGAGCAGTGATAACGAACCGGGAAGAAGGGGACTATCTGGTGTCCCGAGACATCAGGGATGCTTACCTCCATGTCCGAAATTTGCCCTTATCACTAAGGGTACCTCAGGTTCGTGGTACAGAACTGTCACTATCAGTTTCAGACGCTGCCGTTTGGATTGTCTACGGCACCCCGGGTCTTTACCAAGGTAATGGCCGAAATGATGGTTCTTCTTCGAAGAAAAGGCGTCTTAATTATCCCTTACTTGGACGATCTCCTGATAAGGGCAAAGTCCAGGGAACAGTTGGAGGTCGGAGTAGCACTATCTCGGATACTGTTACAACAGCAGGGGTGGATTCTAAATATTCCAAAATCGCAGCTGATCCCGACAACAAGTCTCCTGTGCTTAGGGATGATTCTGGACACAGTCCAGAAAAAGGTGTTTCTCCCGGAAGAGAAAGCCAGGGAGTTATCCGAGCTAGTCAGGAACCTCCTAAAATCAGTGCATCATTGCACAAGGGCCATGGTAAAAAAATGGTGACTTCCTTCGAAGCAATTCCAGTCGGCAGATTTCATGCAAGAACTTTTCAGTGGGATCTGCTGGACAAATGGTCCGGATCGCATCTTCAGATGCATCAGCGGATAACCCTATATCCAAGGACAAGGGTGTCTCTCCTGTGGTGGTTACAGAGTGCTCATCTTCTAGAGGGCCGCAGATTCGGCATTCAGTTTTGGATGTTGGTGACCACGGAGGCCAGCCCGAGAGGCTGGGGAGCAGTCACACAAGAAAAAAATTTCCAGGGAGTGTGATCAAGTCTGGAGATTTTTCTCCACATAAATATAGCTAAGGGTAAATTTATAATGCTCTAAGCTTAGCAAGACCTCTGCTTCAAGGTCAGCCGGTATTGATCCAGTGGGATAAAACATCACGGCAGTCGCCCACGTAAATAGACAGGGCGGCACAAGAAGCAGGAGGGCAGTGGCAAAAACTGCAAGGACTTTTCGCTGGGCGGAAAATCATGTGATAGCACTGTCAGCAGTGTTTCATTCCGGGAATGGAAACTGGGAAGCAGACTTCCTCAGTAGGCACGACCTCCACCCGGCAGAGTGGGAACTTCATGGGGAAGTTTTCCACATAATTGTAAACCGTTGGGAATTACCAAAGGTGGACATGATGGCGTCCCGTCTGAACAAAAAACGGGACAGGTATTGCGCCAGGTTAAGAGACCCTCAGGCAATAGCTGTGGACGTTCTGGTAACACCGTGGGTGTACCAGTCGGTGTATGTGTTCCATCCTCTGCTTTTCATACCTAAGGTACTGAGAATTATAAGACGTAGAGGAGTAAGAACTATACTCATGGCTCCGGATTGGCCAAGAAGGACTTGGTACCCGGAACTTCAAGAGATGCTCACAGAGGACTTATGGCCTCTGCCGCTAAGAAGGGACTTGTTTCAGCAAGTACCATGTCTGTTCCAAGACTTACCGCAGCTGCGTTTGACGGCATGGCGGTGGAACGCCGGATCCTAAGGGAAAAGGCATTCAGGAAGAGGTCATTCCTACCCTGGTCAAAGCCAGAAAGGAGGTGACCGCACAACATTATCACCACATGTGGCGAAAATATGTTGCGTGGTGTGAGGCCAGGAAGGCCCCACGAAGAAATTTCAACTCGGTCGATTCCTGCATTTCTTGCAAACAGGAGTGTCTATGGGCCTCAAATTGGGGTCCATTAAGGTTCAAATTTCGGCCCTGTCGATTTTTCTTCCAGAAAGAATTGGCTTCAGTTCCTGAAGTCCAGAAGTTTGTCAAGGGAGTATTGCATATACAACCCCCTTTTGTGCCTCCAGTGGCACTGTGGGATCTCAACGTAGTTCTGGGATCCCTCAAAACACATTGGTTTAAAACCAGTCAAATCTGTGGATTTGAAGCATCTCACATGAAAAGTGAACATGCTCTTGGACCTGGCCTGGACCAGGCGAGTGTCAAATTGGTGGTTTTTTTCTCAAAAAAGCCCATATCTGTTTGTCCATTCGGACAGGGCAGAGCTGCGGACTCGTCCCCAGTTCTCTCCCTAAGGTGGTGTCAGTGTTTCACCTGAACCAGCTTATTGTGGTGTCTTGCGCCTACTAGGGACTTGGAGGACTCCAAGTTGCTAGATGTGGTCAGGGCCCTGAAAATATAGGTTCCAGGACGGCTGGAGTCAGGAAAACTGACTTGCTGTTATCCTGTATGCACCCAACAAACTGGGTGCTCTTGCTTTTAAGCAGACTTTTGCTAGTTGGATGTGTAATACAATTCAGCTTGCACATTCTGTGGCAGGCCTGCCACAGCCAAAATATGTAAATGCCCATTCCACAAGGAAGGTGGGCTCATCTTGGGCGGCTGCCCGAGGGGTCTCGGCTTTACAACTTTGCCGAGCGGCTATTTAGTCAGGGGCAAACACGTTTGTAAAATCCTACAAATTTGATACCCTGGCTAAGGAGGACCTGGAGTTCTCTCATTCGGTGCTGCAGAGTCATCCGCACTCTCCCGCCCGTTTGGGAGCTTTGGTATAATCCCCATGGTCCTTTCAGGAACCCCAGCATCCACTAGGACGATAGAGAAAATAAGAATTTACTTACCGATAATTCTATTTCTCGGAGTCCGTAGTGGATGCTGGGCGCCCATCCCAAGTGCGGATTATCTGCATTACTTGTACATAGTTACAAAAATCGGGTTATTATTGTTGTGAGCCATCTTTTCAGAGGCTCCGCTGTTATCATACTGTTAACTGGGTTCAGATCACAGGTTGTACAGTGTGATTGGTGTGGCTGGTATGAGTCTTACCCGGGATTCATAAATCCTTCCTTATTGTGTACGCTCGTCCGGGCACAGTACCTAACTGAGGCTTGGAGGAGGGTCATAGGGGGAGGAGCCAGTGCACACCACCTGATCCTAAAGCTTTACTTTTTGTGCCCTGTCTCCTGCGGAGCCGCTATTCCCCATGGTCCTTTCAGGAACCCCAGCATCCACTACGGACTCCGAGAAATAGAATTATCGGTAAGTAAATTCTTATTATTCCCCAGAGGTTTTTATCTACCTTTCCCCTTCCAGCTGAGGGTAGGAAGGTCTGGGAAAAAACCCCACTGGTCAATACATCTGTATCCAGACTGTAAAAAAAAAATGGTACTGCCTGTCCCTGGGGCTGTATCCCTGAAGGAGCCTGCTGGCCATAAAATTGAGACAACGCTCCAGGCCATTTATACGGCAGCAGGCGCAGCACAGCGCCCCACAATAGTTTGTGGGTGGATCTCCAGGGCTGTGGTAAAGTGGTCTGATAATGTTATTGATGGTTTAGACGCTCTGCAACGGGATGAGGTTGTTACCCTGCTGCATATACAGGATGCTGCAAATTTTCTGAGTGAGGCTATAAAGGAGTTGTTGAAGAATAATGGCCGCACTACTGCTATGGCGGTCTCACGTGCAGAGCTCTGTGGTTACGTCAATTGGCGGTGGACGGCGATTCCAAAAAGGGTGTAGAAAATCTTCCCTTTACAGGTGATGCCTTGTTTGGAGATGAATTGAATAAGTGGATCTCCCTAGCAACGGCGGGTAAGTCTATCTATCTGCCCTCAGCTGCGCCACCTGCTAGACGTTCTTACACCGGACCCTCCTTGCAGTCCTTTCATGTGGCAAGGTTCAGAGGCAGGGGCCGAGGGGTCTCCACTATTTCCAGAGGATCTCGTGGTAAGTCCTGTAAACCTGCACCTGCTGTCTCCTGGATCAGACCACCGGATCCCCTGCCGCTAAATCTTCCGCGTGACAGTTGACCCCAGCGACAAGGTGACTTTCAGGTAGGTGCTCGCCTTCAACACTTCGCCCACATGTGGGCGGAGTCCTGCCGGGATTCTTGGGTGAGGGACCTCGTTTCCCACGGATACCAGCTGGAATTCCATACACCACATCCTCACAGGTTTTTCAAGTCGGGCTTACCAGCTTTACCCACAGAAAAAGTTACCTTCCAAGAGGCTATTCAAATGCTTTTGCAGACAGGGCTGGTAGGTCCTCTACCTCCTCCGTTACGCAACAGGGGTTTTTACGTCCATCTTTTTGTCGTTCCCAAACCAGACGGTTCGGTGAACCTGATGTCTCAACCCGTATCTGCAGGTGTTCAAATTCAAGATGGAGTCCCTGAGGGCGGTGGTGTCTGCTCTGGAGGAGGGGGAGTTCCTGGTGTCTCTGGATGTCAAGGATGCTTACCTTCACATTCACATATGGCCCCCTCATCAGGCTTACCTCAGGTTCACCATATTGGACGACCATTTCCAGTGTCAGCATTACCCTTCTGATTAACCACAGCTCCGAGGGTCTTCACCAAGGTCATGGCGGAGATGATGCTGCAACTGCACATGATGGGAGTAAATATAGTTCCCTACTTGGACGATCTCCTAATAAAGACTGTGTCCAGGGAACGTCTGCTGCACAGCATCGATCTGACTACTCGCATACTCATGGATCATGGGTGGATCATAAATTTCCAGAAATCTCACCTTGAACCGACCCAGCGTCTTCAGTTCCTGGGAATGATACTGGATACAGTGTCTCAAAAGGTGTTTCTTCCAATGGACAAGGCCATGGCTATCCAGGCTATGGTCTGCTCGGTCCTCAGTCCTTGCAAGGTGTCCATACATCTTTGCATCCGCTTACTGGGCAAGATGATGGCTGCTTACAAGGCAATCCAATACGGCAGATTCTATGCCCGGGCATTTCAACTGGATTTACTGGACAAATGGTCGGGTTCTCACCTTCACATGCCTCGGGAAGTGACCTTGTCTTCGAAAGATTTCTCTATTATGGTCACAAAAAGTGCCTCACCTGGTAGAGGGCAGGAGTTTCAATATCCACTAGTGGATTCTACTGACAATGGATGCCAGCCTCCAGGGTTGGGGGGCTGTGACTCAAGGCAATTTACAATGTCATTCTGCAGGCTTCTCATCTCCTGACTGATCGGGCGATCCAGGTTCAGTCGGACAACGCCATGGCAGTTGCGTACATAAACAGACAAGGGGGAACAAGAAGCAGAGCGGCGATGCAAGAGTTGTCAAGAATCTTCCTCTGGGTGGAGGCCAACGCAATGGCCATTTCCGCCATATTCATTCCAGGCGTGGACAACTGGGAAGCAGACTTTCTTAGCAGACACAACCTCCATCCCGGGGAATGGAGCTTACATCCCCAGGTGTTTCAACAGATAAATCACCGGTGGGGCTGTCCACAGATAGATCTGATGGCTTCTCATCTCAACAAGAAGCTATTCCTTTACTGTTCCAGAACGAGGGATCCGCCGGCTGTAGCAGTGGACGCGCTGATGACACAGTGGATGTACCAGTTTGTGTACCTGTTCCCTCCTCTACCGCTAATCCCAAGGGTTCTAAAAAGACTAAGAAGAGAAAGCGTTCAAGTAATTCTAATTGCCCCGGATTGGTCTCAACGGGCGTAGTACTCGGATCTCCTGACCATGTCTCTGGAGGATCCCTGGCCTCTGCTGCTCCAGGAGGATCTTTTTCAGCAAGGCCCGCTCGTCTGTCCAGACTTACAGCGGCTACGTTTGATGGCTTGGAAGTTGAGAGGGTGATTCTAGCAAGAAAGGGTCTTCCCTCCAGGGTTATTTCCACCATGGTCCAGGCCAGGAAGATGGTGACGTCAAAGCATTATCATTGTATCTGGAAAAAGTATGTTTCCTGCTGTGAAAGTAGAAAGGTTTCTCCCGTGGAATTTAGAGTTGGTCGTTTTCTACTTTTCCTGCAAGTGGGGGTGGATATGGGCCTACGTTTAGGCTCCATCAAAGTCCCGAGTTTCGTCGCTCTCCATTTTCTTCCAAAACCAACTTGCCCTGTTGCCAGAAGTACAGACTTTCCTAAAAGGAGTTCTTCATATACAACCGCCCTTTGTACCTCCCATGGCTCCGTGGGACTTCAATGTGGTTCTGTCCTTTCTCCAAGGATACCCTTTCTCCAAGAACCCTTACATAGGGTGGAGTTGAAATTTCTCACCTGGAAGACTGTGATGTTATTGGCTTTAGCGTCTGCCAGGCGGGACTCGGAATTAGGGGCCTTATCCTACAAGAGCCCTTATTTGATTTTTTTATGAAGACAGGGCGGAACTGAGGACCCGTCCTCAATTTTTGCCTAAGATGGTGTCGCTTTTCATGTGAATCAGCCTATTGTGGTTCCGGTGTTGTCTGACGCTTCCGTTGGCCCTGAGACCTTGGATGTGGTCAGGGCTTTGAAGATTTATGTCAAAAGGATGGCCCATCATCGGAAATCTGACTCGCTGTTTGTCCTTTATGATGCCTCCAAGATTGGTTGGCCTGCTTCTAAGCAATCTATTGCTTGTTGGCTCAGGTTGACCATTCAACAGGCCTGGACGTCGGCGGCTCTGCCCTTGCCGACATCTATTCAGGCCCACTTCTCAAGGTTGGTGGGGTCCTCCTGGGCGGCTGCCTGGGGTGTGTCGGCCCTACAGTTGTGCCAAGCTGCTACTTGGTCTGGTTCGAACACTTTTGTGAAATTCTATAAGTTCGATACCTTGGCCAAGGATGACCTTCAGTTTGGTCAGGCGGTTTTACAGGGGTCTCGGCACTCTCCCACCCATTTGGGAGCTTTGGGACCTCCCCATGGTACTAAAGTACAAGACCCCAGTATCTACTCGGACATAAGAGAAAATAGGAATTTAATACCTACCAGTAATTCCTTTTCTCCTAGTCTGTAGTGGATACTGGGCGCCCGCCTCTGCTTCGTTCCCGTTTACCTGTGTAAGTATTTGGTTGGACTGACGTTGTGGTCCCATTATGTGGTTGGGATAGCCGTGCTATCCAGGTTAGGTTGGGTTGCTATCCTCTGTTCTGGTTAGTGCCCTCCTTTCGTTTATGGTTGTGTGTTGGCTTATTGCCTCACCACTGTTGTATTGTTCTTCTCTCATATTATGTCCGTCTCCTCGGGCACAGTTTTCCTAGACTGGGTCTGGTAGGAGGGGCATAGAGGGGAGGAGCCAACACACACACACACACACACACACACACACACACACACACACACACATATATACACACACACTAAAAGTTTTAAAGTGCCAGGCTTCAGTGGACCCGATCTATACAACAATGATGCTAAAGTTCAAGACCCCAGTATCCAAAGGAATTACCGGTAGGTATTAATTCCTATTTTCATATCAACCAGGACTTTATTTTTACTGCAGTTGGTGGGAAATTTGCAAGGCAAAACGATCTGTCCATAACTTCTGTAGTAAATATCACATCCTCTGCTGACTCTCAGTATTGTAGACATGTTTCCCACATGGGATCTACTGTAGTTGGTATTCCGATGTTTGGAATACCGGTGTTCAGAAGACCGGCGCCGGAATCACAACACCCATCAGAATCCCGTCGCCAGAATCCCAACAGCCGGCATCCCAAATGTAACTATGCTTCAGAGGGATACGGTTAGGCTGCGGGCTATGGAGGGTATAGGGTTAGGCTGTGGGAAAGAAGGATTAGGGGTAGCATTGAGAGAGGGTTAGCATACTTGCCTACCAAGAGTCGGCATTCTAGGCATCGGCGTACCGCTGTTGGTCATGTGACGGCCGGCATTCTAAGCGCTGGTCTCCTGTACCCAACTCCTCCACTCAACTATTTTAATAATTGTGTGATTATGCAGCTTATGTGGTTCAATGTTTTCTACTGTATGTGACCATTCCTGTTGTATTGCTTGGTACTACATTCCATTGTAAGGGCTACCATGGTGTACTGAAGGAGAAAATGGACAATTAGGGTTACATGAGAACTCCTCTACTACAAAGTATTTCATGGCAGATCAGGTTTCCTATCCATTTTGCTTCACAGTGATTTTGGGAATTTACAAAAGACACATACTGTAGGTGCATATCTAGTTGAACACAGTATTATTATTATTATTATTATTATTCTTTTATTTTATTTTTTTATTTTTTTTGCTGCGCTCAAATTTTGGGTAGCAGCAGGGTTTTTGGTATTCAGTAATACCACTTTTCCACAAAAACCCAGGTCCGATGCAGGTTTCAGGACATGGTTCCAACCTGGGTTAGACCCTGATCTTTCCAGATCCTTCCCTGCTGTCAGAGACAGACAGAGGAAAGAGGCAGACAGACAGAGGATGTGAGGTGATGGTGGAAAGAGACAGACAGGCAGACAGAGGATGTGAGAGGATGGTGGAAAAAGACACATAGAGGAAAGAGACAGGCAGACAGGGGATGTGAGATGATGGTGGAAAGAGACACACAGAGGAGAGAGACCGGCATAATGAAGAGGCAGATGGCGAGAGTAACAGATAGAAGGAAGGGACAGTCAGAGAGAAGAACGATACAGAGGGAGGAAATCACATATCAGCCCCTCTACCCTGAAGCCATTACCTATGCCCATACATGAAACACCAGCCTGCTCCTATTGCACACTCTTGACTACACTTGATCTCTTAACCAAAAAGCCTAAAATCTAGCCATTGGCCAAAATGGGGTGGAGGAAAGCGTAGTGCACCAAAACATAAGCTGACACAATCATAGAGAATGCACCACCATATATGCTCTTCTATCTAGATTTTACAAACATACTCTTGTCCCCTCCAGCTACTCCATGTAGATTTGACTTCTGGCAAGGTGCATAACCCACTGACAAGCAGGCACACTCCTGCGTAAGTTTTCTCTCTCGCTGGCTGGATGATACACAGTCATTTACATGTGCTCCACCTCCAACACACTGCCCACCCAACCACCCAGTCACCAGAGCCACCCACAAACCAACTGGCTACATGATTTAATTTGCACAGTGCAGTCATCCAGGCAGCATGTCCCTCTCAATGGAAGGATCTCTGGTTCCAAGGAATCTTCTGCATCAGAATGCTGCAGAAAAAA
Organism: Pseudophryne corroboree; assembly: GCF_028390025.1. Lineage (NCBI taxonomy): Eukaryota > Metazoa > Chordata > Amphibia > Anura > Myobatrachidae > Pseudophryne > Pseudophryne corroboree. The sequence goes on along the minus strand of NC_086447.1, from coordinate 295,573,889 downwards.
AAGGATTTAAACATTCAGTTAGCTAGCATTCGATGTACCTGTGGCTTGGCTCTAGCACATGGGTCTTCATCCTGTGGCCCTCCAGCTGCTGTGAAACTACACATCCCAGCATGCCCGCCACAGTTTTGCTATTAAGGTATGCTAAAACTGAGGCATGGCATGCTGGGATGTGTAGTTCCATAGCAGCTGGAGGGCCGCAGGTTGAAGACCCATGCTCTAGCATGCCTGTTCTATGATGTGTGTTCCGTGATGTCACAATCAGCTTGGAATGGGGTGTCTAGCATGCATTTGCTGATAGCGACTTGAGGGAGACACACATCAGGATTTGCATCGTATCGGAGGACTTCGATGCCTTTCCAACAAATGCACACCACCTGCCGCCTGTCTGGACACAAAACAATGCCCACAATCGAAGGCCTAAAATGCCCAACAACAGGATTAAAGTAAGTAGTGAATTTAGGAATGAATGTAGAAGTAGCAAATTAGTTCGCAAGTACATTCGAATTCAGACCTAAAGTCTAGGTAGGCCTCACGTCCTGGCAGCCTCCAGCATTTAAAATTGCAGAGGAAAGGGGGAGGTGCTGTGTAACACTGCTGCACAGTGGAATGGGAGGAGCCCTGGAGACAGAGTACAGACCAGAAACACAGTGTGTCACGGCATAGGGGAGGGGAGGGACTGCACGGACGGTGTCATTTTTAGCATTACTGCCTCACAGCACTGAGGTCATGGGTTCGATTCCTACCATGGCCCTAACTGTATTTGCGTTGGTTTCCTCCCACAATCTAAAAATATACTGGTAGGTTAATTGGCTCCCAACAAAAAGTGAACCCTAGTGAATGTGTCTGTGTGTACATGTGATAGGGAATCTAGATTGTAAGCTCCACCGGGGCAGGAACTGATGTAAATGGGCAAATATTCTCTGTAAAGCGCTGCGGAATATGTGTGCGATATATAAATAACTGGTAATAAATAATAAATAAATAAACTGAGCCCACAACTCCTCTAGTTAAAATATAAATTAACATTGAGGAGAGACTTATGGGCATTGTGTAGCCTTCCCCTGTATGGGAGTCCCCTACCCAGCTTCCCGTTATTGGCCGCTGCTGCTGGAGTTCCATGGGGGAGCTGCTGCATGGCATGCACAGCAGCCCTCCCGCAGCCATTTTACTGTAGCCTGTGACTAAAAAGGACCAGTGACTACTACCTGATCAGAGCACTGATCGCGGTAGCGGCCATCTGGCCCTGCGCACAGTGCGAACCGGCAGGGCCGTAACTAGGTATGTGCGCTGTGTACCTTGCACACAGCGCAGGATGAACTGGGGCGCAACCAGCCGCCACCACAATCCCATATTTTACATGTGCTTGTATCTCAGTTCCGCCATCCCCCTCCTCTCACCCCTGGCGTCACCCCGGAGCTTACAGTGCAGCTGCGGGCAGTGCTGCCCGACCCCCACCCCTGTGGTTGCACTTTGCCATGGCGCGTGAGCAGGACTGCCCGACCCCCAACCCGCAGGAGCATACAGCAGCCCAGCGCCTGGCTCCTCTCTGTGTGCACTGAAGATTGATCCGTGGATGTGCTGTGCTTGTGTAAGCTGAGCTCTCTGCCTCCTCCCCGCCTCCTGATGTCTGAAGGGAGTGACTGCCATCGGATATACCTGGGGAGCCGCCAGTGGTTCAGCACATCAGGTAAAGTAAGCAAAGCGAGCAGCATGTCATGGGAGAGGAATGAATGGGGGAAGTTGGGCGGGCACAGGGGCAAAGTCAGGATTTTTAGGGTGGGTTTCCATAGAAAATATATAAACAAAAAAGCCAGTGATGACCGGCACTCTTAGCAGCATTAAACATCATAACGTAAATAAAGATCATTGTACCGACCACATGTACAGTACTGTACATGTAGTCGGTACAGTGATCTTTATTTACGTTATGAAGTCCACCGAGTGCTGCCTCTAATATGTCTGCTATAATAAAATAAATAAAAATAATATAATACATTTTCTATTTATATATATATATATATATATATATATATATATATATATATATACAATTCCAGTATGACCGGCACTCCATGTAAGTTGCTTTAAATACCTGGGTGCCTTCCCATGATCCAGACGGAACAAGTACAGAGAGAGCGAAACGGGCGGCACTCCACGGATTCAAACACATGAGACAGCTACACAGGCTTGATTTCAACGTTTCAGGTGCTAATTTAATGGCACCTTTCGTCAGGATACAAACATAACAAACAAAACATACCTTATATAGATCACAGTGCCCAGAACCGAATCACATTCCCCGCCCACTTCCGGTCGCGGGCACAACCGCATCACACGCCGGCCCGCAGCAGGAGGAGGAATCTGTTCCCCTAGCAACCACCAACGCTGCTAGACACCCTCGTGCGCCGGGCTTCCTATCAACAGCCCGCCTCCGGAGGCGCGTCAAATTGCGTCCTCCAATCGGCGGACGGGAGGGGGAGCCCGTAACCAAGACAACAACAGAAACAATAACAATGACAGTACACGGACTTCAATGCTGCACGGCTTATAAATCTATCAGCACAACAGATCTAGATCTATGCAAGGCAGAACGTTATTGCAAATTGAGCTAATTCATAAGCAGCAAAATAATGTGATAAACATACTGTACATAAACATGAGCCAACAGTCATGCATATCGTATATACCAATAACGTAATGCACAAAAGATCTTTATATTGAACCAATCCACAATAATTAAGTCTAGCAGACGAACCCTGTATTGCAGCATATTGCAGTGTCAGAAAGAAGACTTTTACTAAATTACTAGCAAAGATGAAACAAATTTAGCATAAGCAATTAAAGTTAATCGTAAAAAGTTACCGTAATCATAAAAAGCACAGGAAAGATAAGTTCTCATTCAGGCCTGCAGGTGAGACGGTGTTAAAGTCAAATATCCACCGTGCCTCCAGTTGCAATAATTTCTTGTCCCGATCACCTCCTCTCATCATTGGGGGGACATGATCAACCAGCTTATAGCGCAGAGTTGCCATGCTATGGCCTGCTTGCTTGAAGTGACGCGCCACTGGCTGTTCAGTGGGTTTTCCTTCCAGGGCCATTCTAATAGCAGATCTGTGCTGCGCAGCTCGTTCCCGAAATGTACACACAGTCTTGCCTATATATGCTAGCCCGCAAGGGCATTTAATAATCTAAATTACAAATCTTGAAGTGCATGTCAATACATGCTTGATCGCAGTTTTTTTTCCGGAGTGGGGATGAAGCACTGACGGTCCTGTTTCTAAATATCTACACGTCGTGCACCCTGTGCACTTATAAGAACCCGGAGGTTTACTTAAAAAAATGTTTTGTTTGTTATGTTGGTATCCTGACGAAAGGTGCCATTAAAGTAGCACCTGAAACGTTGAAATCAAGCCTGTGTAGCTGTCTCATGTGTTTGAATCCGTGGAGTGCCGCCCGTTTCGCGCTCTCTCTCTCTCTCTCTCTCTCTCTCTCTCTCTCTCTCTATATATATATATATATATATATATATATATATATATATATTATACATAGTGTGCCGTCACTCAATCCCTCTCAGTCGGTAGCATGCCTTGGTGCCCTCTTAAAATCACATGTGGCAGTGATCTACGTAGCTGGATTAGAGGTAAGCGGCAGTTATAAGGTGTACAGCACCTGATTTATTTTGTCAGTGGAAGTCCTGTGAGTGCCTCTAACCCAGATAGATAGATATATATATATATATATATATATATAGTTACACAAACAGCCCTATATATATATATATATATATATATATAGTTACACAAACAGCCCGGCACTCGCTAGAGCAGGGGTGTCAAACTCAAATTCATCGGGGGCTGCATCAGCAGTTTGGTCCCCATCAAAGGGCCGGTTGTATCTGTAGGTCTATCCAAAATTTACCGCTCCACCTGCCTTATATGTGCCCAGCCATCTGCCCCCTTTTAAAGTGCCCAGCCATGTGCCCCCTTTTATAGTGCCCAGCCATGTGCCCCCTTTTATAGTGCACAGGTCCCCATTTTACACATTGTGGCAGGCACAGGTCCCCATTTTACACATTGTGGCAGGCACAGGTCCCCATTTTACACATTGTGGCAGGCACAGGTCCCCATTTTACACATTGTGGCAGGCACAGGTCCCCATTTTACACATAGCGGCAGGTACAGGTCCCCATTTTACACATTGTGGCAGGCACAGGTAACCATTTTACACATTGTGGCAGGCACAGGTCCCCATTTTACACATAGCGGCAGGTACAGGTCCCCATTTTACACATTGTGGCAGGCACAGGTCCCCATTTTACACATTGTGGCAGGCACAGGTCCCCATTTTACACATAGCGGCAGGTACAGGTCCCCATTTTACACATTGTGGCAGGCACAGGTCCCCATTTTACACATTGTGGCAGGCACAGGTCCCCATTTTACACATAGCGGCAGGTACAGGTCCCCATTTTACACATTGCGGCAGGTGGTGGAAGGAGGGAGAGAGAGAGAAAGAGAGGAAGGGAGAGGGGCTGACTTACATTTGAAGCGGTTCTCGCCGCTCTTCAGCCGCCTCTCCCTCCTCGTCTGCGCGGCTCCCTTCTCCCTCCTCCGACGGGGTTTCGTTGAATGACGCGTTTGCGCCGTGACGTCACGACGCAATCGCGTCATTCCGCGAAACCCCGCCCCCCCCCGAGCTGGGCACTCGGGAGAAGGGGGTTTCATGGCGGCGGCACCGCGGGCCATCAGACGAGGTCTGGCGGGCCGGATTTGGCCCGCGGGCCTTGTCTTTGACACCCCTGCGCTAGAGTGATGAAATGCCCCGGTGTCCTCAGAAAAAATTGGACATGTAGCGAAAGAAACTGCGGCACTCGTGGGCTGCTGAAAAGTCACTGTATTAAATACAATAAACCATCTGTCGACGTTTCGGGGAATTCAACCCCTTTCTCAACACGTCTTGAGAAAGGGGTTGAATTCCCCGAAACGTCGACAGATGGTTTATTGTATTTAATACAGTGACTTTTCAGCAGCCCCCGAGTGCCGCAGTTTCTTTCGCTACATAAATATATATATATATAGCTATATATATATATAGATAGATATATAGATCGATAGAAATCAGGGCCATAACTAGTAGTGTGCTAGTGGTGCCTTGCCCACCTGGTGCAGTAAGTAAAAGAGGGCTCTACCTGGTGTAGTATGTAAAAGGGGTAGGGCCGGTGCTAGGGTGTTCGGCGCCCCCCTGCAAACTATAAATTTGCGCCCTCCCATACTTTACAAAGGGACAGCGCACATAATGCCCCCTGTAGTACTGACGCTTACACACATAACGCTCCCTGTACCAGTGCCGCTTTACACACGTAACGCCCCCTGCACCAGTGACGCTTACACACGTAACACCCCCTGTACCAGAGACGCTTACACACGTAATGCCCCCTGTACCAGTGATGCTTACACACGTAGCACAACCTGTAGTAGTGACGCTTACACACAACGCCCCCTGTACAAGTGCCGCTTACACACATAACGCCCCCTGTACCAGTGACGCTTACACACGTAACACCCCCTGCACCAGTGGCGATTACACACGTAACACCCCCTGTACCAGTGACGCTTACACGCGTAATACCCCCTGTACCAGTGATGCTTACACACGTAACACCCCCTGTACCAGTGACGCTTACACACGTAACACCCCCTGTACCAGTGACGCTTACACACGGAACACCCCCTGTACCAGTGACGCTTACACACGGAACACCCACTGTACCAGATACGCTTACACACGTAACACCCCCTGTACCAGATACGCTTACACACGTAACACCCCCTGTACCAGTGACGCTTACACACGTAACACCCCCTGTACCAGAGACGCTTACACACGTAATGCCCCCTGTACCAGTGATACTTACACACGTAGCACAACCTGTAGTAGTGCCGCTTACACACATAACGCCCCCTGTACCAGTGACGCTTACACACGTAACACCCCCTGCACCAGTAACGCTTACACACGTAACACCCCCTGTACCAGTGACGCTTACACACGTAATGCCCCCTGTAGCAATGACTCTTACACACGTAGTACCAATGACGCTTGCACACGTAACGCCCCCTGTACCAGTGCTGCTTACACACATAACGCCCCCTGTACCAGTGACACTGGCACACGTAACACCCCCTGTACCAGTGACACTGGCACACGTAACACCCCCTGTACCAGTGACACTGGCACACGTAACGCCCCCTGTACCAGTGACACTGGCACACGTAACGCCCCCTGTACCAGTGACACTGGCACACGTAACGCCCCCTGTACCAGTGACACTGGCACACGTAACGCCACCTGTACCAGTGACGCTTACACACGTAACGTCCCCTGCACCAGTGATACTAACACACGTAACGCCACCTGTACCAGTGACACTAACTCACGTAATGCCCCCTGTACCAGTGACGCACACGTAACGCCCCCTGTACCAGTGACGCTTGCATGCGTAACGCCCCCTGTACCAGTGACACTAACACACGTAACGCCCCCTGTACCAGTGACGCTTGCACACGTAACACTCCCTGTACCAGTGACGCACGCGTAACGCCCCCTGTACCAGTGACGCTTGCATACGTAAAGCCCCCTGTACCAGTGAAGCTAACACACGTAACAACCCCTGTACCAATGACACTTGCAAACGTAATGCCCCCTGTACCAGTGCCGCTTACACAAATGATGCCGCAGTCATACTTACACAGATACACACACCACATACACATATACACATACACACACGCACACATAGATACTGTACATACATTACACACATATATAGAGTATACACAGACTCTGTATACACACACATACACTTTCATTCACTCACTGTCTTTCCAGACACTTACCTAAGGAAGTCTGGCTGGCCGAAGCTGTTTCACCTCATCCTCCTGCTGCAGCCTGGACCTGTGTAGCCCCGCCCCTTGTTACAGTGTAGCCCCGCCCCTTTTAGGTCCATGCACTGCCACAAGGGAGGGGAGGGGGAGAGGAGGCTTCGAGCTGCCGGCGCCGCTGTCTGTCATAGAGTGTGACAGGCACAGCAGGGGGGACAGGACGGCGCAGTATAGTAATGCAGAGCGACACTCCTTCCTGTGGCATCCCTACACTGCATCCCTTTGCTGAGCGGCTAGCGCCGGGCCTGAAAAGGGGGCTCTACCTGGTGCAGGATGTAAAAATAAGAATTTACTTACCGATAATTCTATTTCTCATAGTCCGTAGTGGATGCTGGGGACTCCGTCAGGACCATGGGGAATAGCGGCTCCGCAGGAGACAGGGCACATCTAAAGAAAGCTTTTAGGATCACATGGTGTGTACTGGCTCCTCCCCCCATGACCCTCCTCCAAGCCTCAGTTAGGTACTGTGCCCGGACGAGCGTACACAATAAGGAAGGATCTTGAATCCCGGGTAAGACTCATACCAGCCACACCAATCACACTGTACAACTTGTGATCTGAACCCAGTTAACAGTATGATAACAAACGAAGTAGCCTCTGAAAAGATGGCTCACAACAATAATAATAACCCGATTTTTGTAACAATAACTATGTACAAGTATTGCAGACAATCCGCACTTGGGATGGGCGCCCAGCATCCACTACGGACTATGAGAAATAGAATTATCGGTAAGTAAATTCTTATTTTCTCTAACGTCCTAGTGGATGCTGGGGACTCCGTCAGGACCATGGGGATTATACCAAAGCTCCCAAACGGGCGGGAGAGTGCGGATGACTCTGCAGCACCGAATGAGAGAACTCCAGGTCCTCCTTAGCCAGAGTATCAAATTTGTAAAATTTTACAAACGTGTTCTCCCCTGACCACGTAGCTGCTAGGCAAAGTTGTAATGCCGAGACCCCTCGGGCAGCCGCCCAAGATGAGCCCACCTTCCTTGTGGAGTGGGCCTTTACAGATTTAGGCTGTGGCAGGCCTGCCACAGAATGTGCAAGTTGGATTGTGCTACAGATCCAACGCGCAATCGTCTGCTTAGACGCAGGAGCACCCATCTTGTTGGGTGCATACAATATAAACAACGAGTCAGATTTTCTGACTCCAGCTGTCCTTGAAATATATATTTTTAATGCTCTGACAACGTCCAGTAACTTGGAGTCCTCCAAGTCGCTAGTAGCCGCAGGCACCACAATAGGCTGGTTCAAGTGAAAAGCCGAAACCACCTTAGGGAGAAAATGAGGACGTGTCCGCAGTTCTGCCCTGTCCGAATGGAAAATCAGATATGGGCTTTTGTACGATAAAGCCGCCAACTCTGAAACTCTCCTGGCTGAAGCCAGGGCCAGTAGCATGGTTACTTTCCATGTAAGATACTTCAAATCTACAGATTTGAGAGGCTCAAACCAATGAGATTTGAGAAAATCCAAAACTACGTTTAGATCCCACGGTGCCACTGGGGGCACAATCGGGGGCTGTATATGTAGTACACCCTTGACAAAAGTTTGTACTTCAGGCACTGAAGCCAATTCCTTCTGGAAGAAGATTGATAAGGCCGAAATTTGAACTTTAATAGACCCCAATTTGAGGCCCATAGACAATCCTGCCTGCAGGAAATGTAAGAATCGACCCAATTGAAATTCTTCCGTTGGGGCCTTCTTGGCTTCACACCACGCAACATATTTTCTCCAAATGCGGTGATAATGTTGTGCGGTCACTTCCTTCCTAGCCTTAATCAAGGTAGGAATAACTTCCTCTGGAATGCCCTTTTCTTTTAGAATCCGGCGTTCAACCGCCATGCCGTCAAACGCAGTCGCGGTAAGTCTTGGAACATACAAGGTCCCTGCTGAAGCAGATCCCTTCTTAGAGGTAGAGGCCACGGATCCTCCGTGAGCATCTCTTGAAGTTCCGGATACCAAGTTCTTCTTGGCCAATCCGGAGCCACTAGTATTGTTCTTACTCCCCTTTTCCGAATAATTCTCAGTACCTTTGGTATGAGAGGCAGAGGAGGAAACACATACACTGACTGGTACACCCATGGTGTTACCAGAGCGTCCACAGCTATTGCCTGAGGGTCTCTTGACCTGGCGCAATATCTGTCCAGTTTTTTGTTGAGGCGAGACGCCATCATATCCACCTTTGGTTTTTCCCAACGGTTCACAATCATGTGGAAAACTTCCGGATGAAGTCCCCACTCTCCCGGGTGAAGGTCGTGTCTGCTGAGGAAGTCTGCTTCCCAGTTGTCCACTCCCGGGATGAACACTGCTGACAGTGCTATGACATGATTTTCCGCCCAGCGAAGAATCCTTGCAGCTTCTGTCATTGCTCTTCTGCTTCTCGTGCCGCCTTGTCTGTTTACGTGGGCGACTGCCGTGATGTTGTCCGACTGGATCAACACCGGCTGACCCTGAAGCAGCGGTTTTGCCAAGCTTAGAGCATTGTATATCGCTCTTAGCTCCAGTATATTTATGTGAAGAGACGTCTCCAGGTCTGACCATACACCCTGGAAGTTTCTTCCCTGTGTGACTGCTCCCCAGCCCCGTAGGCTGGCATCCGTAGTCACCAGGACCCAGTCCTGTATGCCGAACCTGCGGCCCTCTAACAGATGGGCACTCTGCAACCACCACAGGAGAGACAACCTTGTTCTTGGTGACAGTGTTATCCGCTGATGCATGTGCAGATGCGATCCGGACCATTTGTCCAGCAGATCCCACTGAAATGTTCGTGCATGGAATCTGCCGAATGGAATTGCTTCGTAAGAAGCCACCATCTTTCCCAGGACTCTTGTGCATTGATGTACTGACACAGTTCCTGGTTTTAGGAGGTTCCTGACCAGTTCGGATAACTCCCTTGCTTTCTCCTCCGGGAGAAACACCTTTTTCTGAACCGTGTCCAGAATCATTCCCAGGAACAGCAGACGTGTTGTCGGGGTCAATTGAGATTTTGGAAGATTCAGAATCCACCCGTGTTGCTGAAGCACTACTTGGGTTAGTGCTACACCGACTTCCAGCTGTTCTCTGGACTTTGCCCTTATCAGGAGATCGTCCAAGTAAGGGATAATTAATACGCCTTTTCTTCGTAGAAGAACCATCATTTCGGTCATTACCTTGGTAAAGACCCGAGGGGCCGTGGACAAACCAAACGGCAGCGTTTGAAACTGATAATGACAGTCTTGTATCACGAACCTGAGATACCCTTGGTGTGAGGGGTAAATTGGGACATGCAGATAAGCATCTTTTATGTCCAGGGACACCATGAAGTCCCCTTCTTCCAGATTCGCTATCACTGCTCTGAGTGACTCCATCTTGAACTTGAATTTCTGTATGTACAGGTTCAAGGATTTCAGATTTAGAATAGGTCTTACCGAACCGTCCGGCTTCGGTACCACAAATAGTGTGGAATAATACCCCTTTCCCTGTTGTAGGAGGGGTACCTTGACTATCACCTGCTGAGAATACAGCTTGTGAATGGCTTCCAATACCGTCGTCCTTTCTGAGGGAGACGTTGGTAAAGCAGACTTTAGGAACCGGCGAGGGGGAGACCTTTCGAACTCCAACATGTAACCCTGAGATACTATCTGCAGGATCCACGGGTCCACCTGTGAGCGAGCCCACTGATTGCTGAAAATCTTTAGTCGACCCCCCACCGCTCCTGAGTCCGCTTGTAAAGCCCCAGCGTCATGCTGATGGCTTTGTAGAACCCGGGGCGGGCTTCTGGTCCTGGGCAGGGGCTGCTTGCTGCCCTCTCTTACCCTTTCCTCTGCCTCGCGGCAGATAAGACTGTCCTTTTGCTCGCTTGTTTTTATAGGAGCGAAAGGACTGCGGCTGAAAAGACGGTGTCTTTTTCTGTTGGGAGGGGGTCTGAGGTAAAAAAGTGGATTTGCCGGCAGTTGCCGTGGCCACCAGATCCGATAGACCGACCCCAAATAATTCCTCTCCTTTATATGGCAACACTTCCATATGCCTTTTGGAATCCGCATCACCTGACCACTGTCGCGTCCATAAACTTCTTCTGGCAGATATGGACATCGCACTTACTCTTGATGCTAGAGTACAAATATCCCTCTGAGCATCTCGCATATAAAGAAACGCATCCTTTAATTGCTCTAGAGTCAATAAAATACTGTCCCTATCCAGGGTATCAATATTTTCAGTCAGGGAATCCAACCACACTACCCCAGCACTGCACATCCAGGCTGAGGCTATTGCCGGTCGCAGTATAACACCAGTATGAGTGTATATACTTTTCAGGTTAGTTTCCAGCCTCCTATCCGCTGGATCCTTGAGGGCGGCCGTATCAGGAGACGGCAACGCCACTTGCTTTGATAAACGTGTGAGCGCCTTATCCACCCTAGGGGGTGTTTCCCAGCGCGTCCTAACCTCTGGTGGGAAAGGGTATAATGCCAATAACTTCTTAGAAATTAGCAGTTTTCTATCTGGGTTAACCCACGCTTCATCACACACGTCATTCAATTCCTCTGATTCTGGAAAAGCTACAGGTAGTTTTTTCACCCCCCACATAATACCCCTTTTTGAGGTACCAGCAGTATCAGAGATCTGCAAAGCCTCCTTCATTGCCGTGATCATATAACGTGTGGCCCTGTTGGAAAATACGTTTGTTTCTTCACCGTCGACACTAGATTCATCTGTGTCGGTACCCGTGTCGACTGACTGAGGTAAGGGACGTTTTACAGCCCCTGACGGTGTCTGAGACGCCTGAGCCGGTACTGACTGGTTTTCCGGCCGTCTCATTTCGTCTACTGACTTTTGTAATGTACTAACATTATCACGTAATTCCATAACTAAAGCCATCCATTCCGGTGTCGACTCCCTAGGGGGTGACATCACCATTACCGGCAATTGCTCTGCCTCCACACCAACATCGTCCTCATACATGTCGACACACACGTACCGACACACAGCAACCACACAGGGAATGCTCTAATCGAAGACAGGACCCCCTTAGCCCTTTGGGGAGACAGAGGGAGAGTTTGCCAGCACACACCAAAAGCGCTATAAATGTATATAAACAACCCTAAAAGGTGTTGTTTTTGTTATAAGCGCTTTTAATATATAAATATCGCCAATTTATGCCCCCCTTCTCTTTGTTACCCTGTTTCTGTAGTGCAGTGCAGGGGAGAGTCCTGGGAGCCTTCCTCACAGCGGAGCTGAGCAGGAAAATTGCGCTGAGTGCTGAGGAGAATAAGCTCCGCCCCTTTTCCGGCGGGCTTTTCTCCCGGGTTTTGAGAAATCTGGCCTGGGTTAAATACATACATATAGCCTTAATGGCTATATGTGATGTATTCTTTGCCACTAAAGGTATTTAATATTGCTGCCCAGGGCGCCCCCAGCAGCGCCCTGCACCCTCCGTGACTGGTCAGTGAGAAGTGTGTAGCAACAATGGCGCACAGCTGCCGTGCTGTGCGCTACCTTCATGAAGACTGAAGAGTCTTCTGCCGCCTGTTTCCGGACCTCCGATCTTCAGCATCTGTAAGGGGGGTCGGCGGCGCGGCTCCGGGACGAACCCCAGGATGACCTGTGTTCCGACTCCCTCTGAAGCTATGTCCAGTAGCCTAAGACTCCAATCCATCCTGCACGCAGGTGAGTTGAAAATCTCTCCCCTAAGTCCCTCGATGCAGTGAGCCTGTTGCCAGCAGGACTCACTGAGATTTAAAACCTAAAAAAACTTTTTCTAAGCAGCTCTTTAGGAGAGCCACCTAGATTGCACCCTGCTCGGACGGGCACAAAAACCTAACTGAGGCTTGGAGGAGGGTCATGGGGGGAGGAGCCAGTACACACCATGTGATCCTAAAAGCTTTCTTTAGATGTGCCCTGTCTCCTGCGGAGCCGCTATTCCCCATGGTCCTGACGGAGTCCCCAGCATCCACTAGGACGTTAGAGAAAGGGTCTCTACCTGGTGCAGGATGTAAAAGGGGGCTCTACATGGTGCAGTATGTAAAAGGGGGCTCTACCTGACGCAGTGTGCAAAAGGAGACTTTACCTGCCATAATGGGTAAAAGGGGACTCTACCTGCCATAATGTGTAAAATGAGGCTCTACCTGGCATAATGTGTAAAAGGGACACTACCTGGTGTAATGTGTTTAAGTGGCACTACTGTGCGGCATAATTTGAATAATGGAGACTATTGTACAGCGTAATATGAATTGGTATTATTTTGTGGCCACACCCCTTCTCCATGAAGTCATGTCCCTATATTTTTGGTGCGCACTGGCCCTGTTTTAAATATGGGGGGGGGGGGGCCTCTGATGCTGTTTTTGCACACAGCACTAAAATGTCTAGTTACGGTACTGCGAACCGGCCCAGCAGACATGCCCCCTTCCTCACAGGGAACCTTTCTCCTGCTGCCAGGCAGACTCAGCAGCGGTCACTCGTTGCAAGAGAGCCCTCTCACCCAGCGGGGCACACAGCACCTGAAGAGATCCCCCCCTGTCACAGAGTCCAACCGGTGGTGCAGATTACGGAGAGGCTCTAGGTAGGGTGCAAACAACTAATCGAGCACCCTCCTAGTTGTGGTGCCTGTGGAACACACAGCCTTGCACCAGGTCCAAAAGTAATGACAGGGCCGGCCCTGCCCACTGCCCTATCACAGTTTCCTCAGTGACAGGGGCATGCTTTCATATGAGCTGAAAGCACGCCTCTGTCAAAGCGGCACTTCTGTTAGGTGCCGCTTCAGCCACTTTTTTTAATGGGCTTTCACTGCCCAACGTTTGGCCCAGCCCCATGCTTCTGGCTCTTTACACTGACAGCGGGAGGCACCGAGAGCGGCAGTGACGTGCGGTGGGGTGAGGCAGAGCCTTTCCTGTCATACTTACGTTTGCACCAGAGTTTTGACTGTATAAAGTACATGAAAAATACAAAGAATATGTTTGAAATATCTTTTTTGCATTATTCTAATAATTTTTATAGCCAAAACTCTGGAGTAAAAAGTCTATGGCAGGTGAGGCAGTGCCTCACCTGGCTAACTTTTCCGCACATCTCTGATCAAAACTCAACAAATTTCCATAAGTTTACACTGCTGTACCGGTGTATAATGCCCCCATGTACGCTTTGGCTCATATATTGCATGTAAACCTGGCTCTGGTGCTAGCCAGTGCCTCCTGAGCTATTTAGCTCACCGCACGTCTCTGGAGAGCGGTGCCTCCAAAACACATTTAAAGCAGTTATTTACCAGGTAAAGATGATTAAAATAATATGAAGGCTAAAGTAGATACTTATGGCACAGAATATGTGTCATAAGTATCTTCTTTGTATTATTTTAATCATTAATGACAGGGGAGGCACTGCCTCCCCTGACTGCATGTCCCTGGTTTACACTGCACCTTGGACCTAAGTTATGGCAGCAGTAAGGGGTATTAGACGCAAGAATTCTAGCTGTGGTAATTTCTATACAAACTTACGCTACTCTTCTCTTGCAGCTTTACAACAGGTGCAAAGTTAGGGGGAAAAAATATTTCAAGGTAAAAATGTTGCTACTTGGTTCAGAATCCCTGGGATCTCCCAATTATGCAATTGGAATATTTTGATTAGCTTACTTGAGCATTATTTTATATATATATATATATATATATATATTTCTCTGACATCCTAGTGGATGCTGGGCACTCCGTAAGGAACATGGGGAATAGACGGGCTCCGCAGGAGACTGGGCACTCTAAAATAAAGATTAGGTCCTATCTGGTGTGCACTGGCTCCTCCCTCTATGCCCCTCCTCCAGACCTCAGTTAGAATCTGTGCTTGGCCAGAGCTTGGTGCTCCTAGTGGGCTCTCCTGAGCTTGCTAGAAAGAAAGTATTTGTTAGTTTTTTTATTTTCAGTGAGATCTGCTGGCAACAGACTCACTGCTACGTGGGACTGAGGGGAGAGAAGCAAACCTACCTGCTTGCAGCTAGCTTGTGCTTCTTAGGCTACTGGACACCGTTAGCTCCAGAGGGTTCGAACACAGGGCCTGACCTTGATCGTCCGTTCCCGGAGCCGCGCCGCCGCCCCCTTGCAGAGCCAGAAGACAGAAGAAGGAGATGAAATCGGCGGCTGAAGACTCCGGTCTTCATTAAGGTAGCGCACAGCACTGCAGCTGTGCGCCATTGCTCCCACTGCACACCACACACTCCGGTCACTGTCGGGTGCAGGGCGCTGGGGAAGGGGGGGGGGGGCGCCCTGGGCAGCAATAAGATTACCTTTTGGCACAAAATACACATAATACAGTCTGGGAAACTGTATATGTGTAAAACCCCCCGCCATTAAGCTATACAAAATGCGGGAGAAGCCCGCCGCTGAGGGGGCGGGTCCTTCTTCCTCAGCACACCAGCGCCATTTTCTCTTCACAGCTCCGCTGGAAGGACGCTCCCCAGGCTCTCCCCTGCAGTATCCTGTACGAGAAGGGTAAAAAAGAGAGGGGGGGCACATAAATTTAGGCGCAAATAGGATAATAAGCTATTGGGAAAAATCACTCATTATAGTGTAAATCCCTGTGTTATATAGCGCTGTGGTGTGTGCTGGCATACTCTCTCTCTGTCTCCCCAAAGGACTTTGTGGGGTCCTGTCCTCAGTCTGAGCATTCCCTGTGTGTGTGCGGTGTGTCGGTACGGCTGTGTCGACATGTTTGATGAGGAGGGTTACGTGGAGGTGGAGCAGGGGCAGATAAGTGTGGTGTCGCCCCCGACGGGGCCGACACCGGATTGGATGGATATGTGGAAGGTCTTAACAGACAGTGTCAACTCCTTACATAAAAGGTTCGATGACGCAGCAGCCTTGGGACAGCCGGGATCTCAGCCCGCGCCTGCCCAAGCGTCTCAGAGGCCATCAGGGGCTCAAAAACGCCCGCTAGCTCAGATAGTAGACACAGATGTCGACACGGAGTCTGACTCCAGTGTGGATGAGGATGAGACAAATGTACAGTCTACAAAGGCCATCCGATGCATGATTACTGCAATGAAAAATGTATTGCACATTTCTGATGTTAACCCGGTTACTACCAAGAAGGGTATTATGTTTGGGGAGAAAAAGCACCCAGTGACTTTTCCCCCATCTGATGAATTCAATGAATTGTGTGAAGAAGCGTGGAGTTCCCCCGATAAGAAACTAGTGATTTCTAAGAGGTTACTGATGGCGTACCCTTTCCCGCCAACGGACAGGTTACGTTGGGAAACATCCCATAGGATGGACAAAGCGCTCACACGCTTATCAAAAAAGGTGGCACTGCCGTCTCAGGATACGGCCGCCCTAAAGGAGCCTACGGGTAGAAAGCAGGAAGCTATCCTGAAGTTTGTGTATACACACTCGGGTACTATACTGAGACCTGCTATTGCTTCAGCATGGATGTGTAGTGCTGCAGCAGCATGGTCTGATACCCTGTCAGACAACATTGATTCCCTCGACAGGGATACTATTTTGCTAACCATCGAACATATAAAAGACGTCGTCTTATATATGCGGGATGCACAGAGGGACATTTGCCTGCTGGCATCTAGAATTAATGCACGTCCATTTCTGCCAGGAGAGTATTATGGACTCGGCAGTGGACAGGTGATGCTGATTCTAAAAGACATGTCACAACTGAGGGCCTGAGCTGACGGGAGGCAGCCTCAGTTGTAGGGGCTGAGATGTAACGGAACCTGGGAGGTTGTATCAGACCCCTAGACATGTAAGTAACATGTAGAATAACTGCCCGAAGGCGTGACCACGACAACCAGGATAAAAGTCAATGATGTTTATTATGACAAACTCCGTAACACAGCAGCAGTAAAGGAAACATAAAAGTCAACAGAGGATAAATACAATTCCTGGGTACTACAGGGTGGCAAGGGCCACAGGCACTGGTAGTGTGAGACAGTTCTTATAATCTTCTAGTTGGAAAGTCCTTACCAGGCCTGACTGTAGCAATGGAGAGAACCCAGGATCGTACCAGCTGGTGTTCCAGGAAAGGCTGGGCTGCTGAAGATAAAACGGCTGCTGTGGATACTGGCTGGAACCAGACTGTTGTTGGTATGGAGTGGATACTGGCTGGAACCAGTTAAATAATAAACGAACTTGAGAGCGATGAAATAATAATGAAGTTTGGAGTTTGAGAGCGGTGAAATAATAATACCGGTGGAGAGTGGTAAACTGCAGAAAGGACACCGGCCCTTTAAGAGAAGCTGTACACTGCTGGAAGCTGGGCTGGAAGCAGGTGATTGATAATGAAGTTTGGAGTTTGAGAGCGGTGAAATAATAATACCGGTGGAGAGTGGTAAACTGCAGAAAGGACACCGGCCCTTTAAGAGAAGCTGTACACTGCTGGAAGCTGGGCTGGAAGCAGGTGATTGATAACTGGAAACAGGTGAGTCCAGAATGGATCGGAGAGTCAGGCTACACCGCAGATGGAATGCTGGTGCGGGTCTCTATAGCAGAAGTCTGGAGACAGGAGCTGGAACCTGGAAGACAACCACAGGAGAGAGACAAACTGGAACTAGGTTAGACAACCAAAGCACTGACGCCTTCCTTGCTCAGGCACAGCTTACTTATACCTGCAGCAATGAAGGGGTTGGCTAGGCAATTATGCAAATCAACAATACAGACAGCAGATTGGTGGAAATGATCAGATGACAAAATCCAAGATGGCTGCGCCCATGCAGACACTTGGAGGGAAGTTTGGTTTGTAATCCATGTGAGAATTGAAACAGTAATGGCGACGCCGGCCACAGGAGACAGGAGACGCCAGACTGACAAGCGCACATTTAACCACGCGGGCACAGCGGAGGCCGCGGCTGATGAAATCACCACTCTGACATTCTGCATGTGGAAACTCAGGAACAGCGGGATCCGGTCCTGGAACGCTGAGCCAGCCTTAGGAGGCATCTGAAGGGTAAGTAATGGCGTCCAGATACCCGGATCGTGACAAGACACATGGAGGTTTTGCCTTATAAGGGTGAGGAATTGTTTGGGGACGGTCTCTCGGACCTCGTATCCACAGCAACAGCTGGGAAGTCAACTTTTTTACCCCAGGTTCCCTCACAGCCTAAGAAAGCACCGTATTATCATGTACAGTGCTTTCGGCCTCAGAAAGGCAAGCGGGTCAGAGGCGCATCCTTTATACCCAGAGGCAGGGGTAGAGGAAAGAAGCTGCACCAGGCAGCCAATTCCCAGGAACAAAAATCCTCCCCCCGCTTCCTCTAAGTCCACCGCATGACGCTGGGGCTCCACAGGCGGAGCCAGGTGCGGTGGGGGCGCGTCTCCGAAACTTCAGCAACCAGTGGGTTCGCTCACAGGTGGATCTCTGGGCTGTACAAATTGTATCTCAGGGATACAAGCTGGAGTTAGAGGCGACTCCCCCTCGCCGTTACCTCAAATCAGCCTTGCCAGCTGCTCCAAGGGAAAGGGAGGTAGTACTGGCGGCAAGTAACAAGCTGTACCTCCAGCAGGTGATAATCAAGGTTCCCCTCCTTCAACAGGGACGGGATTACTATTCCACAATGTTTGTGGTACCGAAACCAGACGGTTCGGTGAGACCCATTCTGAATTTAAAATCCTTGAACACTTATAAGTCAGACCAGACGAAACGCGTTGGGTGAATCCTGATACCACTGAATCCTCAGTTAAGCTACTTTTATCCATCTCCATTATTATAATTGCATTTCAAATCGTTTTTATCCCTTATCAATTCCGTGTTTTTTAAACCTTTATTTTTAACATTTGAATTGTATTTTTTTAGTAACCCCATGCTTTTTAATTTAATTTTTTTTTCAAACTTTTTATGTGCTCCATGCAAATTTTAAACTGTTCTCTTGCCAGTTTTATTCTGACGCTTTTTCATTGTTTTGTGCCTAGGGTCCCATCGTGCTAGTGTTTAGCACCTTGGATGTTGCAACCCCATTTCGGCCAGTTATGTGTTTTTATGTCTTTTTATATATAAAACATCTTTCTGTTCATAAATAAACCCCCTTTTTTTAATTAATAATAGCAGTCCTTTTTTTATTCCTCTGCCACCATTGGTCGCTTAGATCTTATCCATCACTTCCAAACTTATATAAGGAAGTTCAAGTTCAAAATGGAATCGCTCAGGGCGGTTATTGCAAGCCTGGAAGAGGGGGATTTTATGGTGTCGCTGGACATCAAGGATGCTTACTTGCACGTCCCCATTTACCCACCTCACCAGGAGTACCTCAGGTTTGTGGTACAGGATTGTCATTACCAATTCCAGACGTTGCCGTTTGGTCTGTCCACGGCACCGAGAGTATTTACCAAGGTAATGCCCGAAATGAGTGATACTCCTTCGGAAGAAGGGAGTTATAATTATCCCGTACTTGGACGATCTCCTTATAAAGGCGAGGTCCAGAGAGCAGTTGTTAGTCAGCGTAGCACTCTCTCGGGAGGTGTTGCAACAGCACGGCTGGATTCTGAATATCCCAAAGTCGCAGCTGATTCCTGCGACACGTCTGCTTTTCCTGGGCATGATTCTGGACACAGAACAGAAGAAGGTGTTTCTCCCGGTGGAGAAGGCCCAGGAATTGTCATCTCTGGTCAGGGACCTCCTGAAACCAAAACATGTGTCGGTGCATCACTGCACGCGAGTCCTGGGAAAGATGGTGGCTTCTTACGAAGCTATTCCCTTCGGCAGGTTCCATGCAAGGATCTTTCAGTGGGATCTGTCGGACAAATGGTCCGGATCGCATCTTCAGATGCATCGGTTGATCACCCTGTCCCCAAGGGCCAGGGTGTCTCTGCTGTGGTGGCTGCAGAGTGCTCATCTTCTCGAGGGCCGCAGATTCGGCATACAGGACTGGGTCCTGGTGACCACGGATGCAAGCCTCCGAGGATGGGGGGCAGTCACTCAGGGAAGGAACTTCCAAGGACAGTGGTCAAGTCAGGAGACTTCACTACACATAAATATACTGGAACTAAGGGCCATTTACAACGCCCTGAGTCAAGCAGAGCCCCTGCTTCAAAACCAACCAGTGCTGATTCAATCAGACAACATCACAGCGGTCGCCCATGTAAACCGCCAGGGCGGCACAAGAAGCAGGATGGCAATGGCAGAAGCCACAAGGATTCTTCGATGGGCGGAGAATCACGTGCTAGCACTGTCAGCAGTGTTCATTCCGGGTGTGGACAACTGGGAAGCAGATTTCCTCAGCAGGCACGACCTCCACCCGGGAGAGTGGGGACTTCATCCAGAAGTCTTCACGCAGATTGTAAACCGTTGGGAACGGCCACAGGTGGACATGATGGCATCCCGCCTCAACAAAAAGCTAAAAAAATATTGCGCCAGGTCAAGGGACCCTCAGGCGATAGCTGTGGACGCACTAGTGACACCGTGGGTGTACCAGTCGGTTTATGTGTTCCCTCCTCTTCCTCTCATACCCAAGGTACTGAGGATAGTAAGAAAGAGAGGAGTAAGAACTATACTCATCGTTCCGGATTGGCCAAGAAGAACTTGGTACCCAGAACTACAAGAAATGATCTCAGAGGACCCATGGCCTCTGCCTCTCAGACAGGACCTGTTACAGCAGGGGCCCTGTCTGTTCCAAGACTTACCGCGGCTGCGTTTGACGGCATGGCGGTTGAACGCCGGATCCTAACGGAAAAGGGCATTCCGGATGAAGTGATTCCTACGCTGATAAAAGCTAGGAAGGATGTGACAGCAAATCATTATCACCGCATATGGCGGAAATATGTTGCTTGGTGTGAGGCCAGGAAGGCCCCAACAGAGGAATTCCAGCTGGGACGATTTCTGCACTTCCTACAGTCAGGAGTGACTATGGGCCTAAAATTGGGGTCCATAAAGGTCCAGATTTCGGCCCTATCTATTTTCTTTCAAAAAGAACTGGCTTCACTGCCTGAAGTTCAGACGTTTGTTAAGGGAGTGCTGCATATTCAGCCCCCTTTTGTGCCTCCAGTGGCACCTTGGGATCTCAACGTTGTGTTGGATTCCTGAAATCCCACTGGTTTGAGCCACTTAAGACCGTGGAGCTGAAATATCTCACGTAGAAAGTGGTCATGCTATTGGCCTTAGCTTCGGCTAGGCGTGTGTCAGAATTGGCGGCTTTGTCATGTAAAAGCCCTTATCTGATCTTCCATATGGACAGGGCAGAATTGAGGACTCGTCCCCAATTTCTCCCTAAGGTGGTATCAGCGTTTCATTTGAACCAACCTATTGTGGTGCCTGCGGCTACTCGGGACTTGGAGGACTCCAAGTTACTGGATGTAGTCAGGGCTTTGAAAATCTATGTAGCCAGGACGGCTGGAGTCAGGAAAACTGACTCGCTGTTTATCCTGCATGCACCCAACAAGCTGGGTGCTCCTGCTTCAAAGCAAACTATTGCGCGCTGGATCTGTAACACGATTCAGCAAGCTCATTCTGCGGCAGGGTTACCGCATCCTAAATCGATAAAAGCCCATTCCACAAGGAAGGTGGGCTCTTCTTGGGCGGCTGCCCGAGGGGTCTCGGCTTTACAGCTTTGCCGAGCTGCTACTTGGTCGGGTTCAAACACATTTGCTAAGTTCTACAAGTTTGATACCCTGGCTGAGGAGGACCTTGCCTTTGCTCATTCGGTGCTGCAGAGTCATCCGCACTCTCCCGCCCGTTTGGGAGCTTTGGTATAATCCCCATGGTCCTTACGGAGTTCCCAGCATCCACTAGGACGTCAGAGATAATAAGAATTTACTCACCGGTAATTCTATTTCTCGTAGTCCGTAGTGGATGCTGGGCGCCCGTCCCAAGTGCGGACTCTCTGCAATACATGTATATAGTTATTGTTTAACTAAAGGGTTATTGTTAAGAGCCATCTGTTACTGAGGCTCAGTTGTTGTTCATACTGTTAACTGGGTATGGTTATCACAAGTTGTACAGTGTGATTGGTGTGGCTGGTATGAGTCTTACCCTGGATTCCAAATCCTTTCCTTGTTGTGTTAGCTCTTCCGGGCACAGTTTCCCTAACTGAGGTCTGGAGGAGGGGCATAGAGGGAGGAGCCAGTGCACACCAGATAGGACCTAATCTTTCTTTTAGAGTGCCCAGTCTCCTGCGGAGCCCGTCTATTCCCCATGGTCCTTACGGAGTGCCCAGCATCCACTACGGACTACGAGAAATAGAATTACAGGTGAGTAAATTCTTATTATACATATATATATATATATATATATATATATATATATATATATATATAAGTTGTTTGGGTCCGGCACTCAATAAAGGATCCAATTACCCCGGTGTCCTGATCCAAAAGCAGTGTGCACTGCTGGTATACGATTCTAGATGGAACGGCACTCAGAGGCTTTTTTTATGCAAAAACGTGTATTAAAAGTTCAATAATACATCAATGCAGATTATCAACGTTTCGGTGCCGACACGCACCGTCGTCAGGATATGATGTATGGTATAAGCATAGAAAGACAAACACATACAACATGTACAGCTTAACTCACCCTCCTAAATACCTGTGTGATCACCATTCACCTGAGCTCCAAGCGGGTGTCCGGCGTCCTGGCGTGCGGGGGCGCTTGGCGATGACGTCATCCCGTTGTCCAGACCTTGCTGAAATCAGCGGGGCGCCTGTGCGCTGCGTCCACCCGTTGTCGGGACAACAGCCTGCAGACGTGTTAGGTAACCAAGGACGCCCTCGCGTCTCCTGGCTCTTACTGTCCTGCTGGCTGTATTTGCCGAATGCCGCTCCTTCACAGCTCTGAAAAATAAAAACGTTAAAAAGAAAAACTGGAACACCCAGTAGGCGTTATGTATGCTCATAATATTAATACCCACGCACAGTAGTAATGGGGTATGTGTATTATAATATAACATCCTCAATCACAATATAACATCCTCAATTTTTAAAAAATTTTTTGGTTATAGAAATACTTTCCCTAGCAATATATAGGTAAATAAATAATGCTAGATACCCAACATGCCCCATTTGTAATCATAAAACAATTTATATAAGGCTGTTCCAACATATCTTCTCGTTTAGGCCCCTGGGGGCCACAGTGTCCAATCTCATGATCCATCTGGCTTCCAAAATCAGTAATTATTTGTTTCTATCGCCTCCCCGTCTGCTCATTGGTAGATGATCGATGATCATGTACCTAACACTTGTCAAAGTGTGACCATATTCCGCAAAGTGCTTGGCTACTGGTTGATCGCTGTTGCCGCTTTGAATCGCCGCTCGTATGGCTGATCTGTGCTGAGTGGCTCTCTCCTTAAAGGGACGTATAGTTTTGCCCACGTAGTATGAGCCACATGGGCATCGTATGATATATACAATGTAGGCCGTGGTGCATGTTACCGCATGCTTGATGGGGATATACTTCCCACTATGTGGGTGTCGGAAGGCCTTCCCAGTATCCATATGACTGCATGTGGTGCAATGGATACACTTGTAGCACCCCTTACGATGTTGTGTGCTCCCTGTGGTAGGAAAATTGCTGAATCCGGTTATATCAGTGCGTACCACCCAGTTCTTGATGTTTCTTCCTCGTCGGAAGCTCGTCATGGGTTTTTTCGTTTTAAAACCCTTTAAGTCAGTATCAGTGCTGACTATTGGCCATAGGGCCTTAGTTGCCTGTTGGATAACACTGCTACTAGTTGTATAGTTCGTTGGCCAAATTATGCGATCATCATTCTTATTTGTCTTTTTATGGGTATGTAGCAGCTGTTCCCTAGGGATTTGTAAAACTTTTCTTTTATGCTGTAGAAGCAAATCTTCTGGGTATCCTCGTTTCAGGAACTTGATCATCATCTCATCCAGTTGTTTATGCAATAATTCCTGATCGCTATTAATGCGGGCAACCCTCAGCATTTGAGAATACGGGAGTCCAGACTTTAGGGCTGTAGGATGATGGCTCTTGTACCCTAATAGTGTGTTACGGTCAGTGCTCTTGCTGTAAACAGACGTAACCAGTCTTCCCTCTCTGTTTACCAGGAGAACGTCTAAGTAACTTATTTCTTTAAAGCTGTATTTGTAAGTAAATTGTATCGGACCCTTAAGGGCATTAATGGACTCCACCAAGGTCACAAGTGTATCTGCTGTTCCGGACCAAAATATGATGAGGTCATCTATGTATCGCAAAAATAATTTTGATTGTTCCATAAAAAGTGGATTACTGTAAAATAGATGTCGTTCCTCTGCGTACATATAGATGTTTGCGTATGTTGGTGACACATTGGATCCCATGGAACAACCGGATACCTGTAAATAAAATCGTCCATCAAACAGAAAATAATTTCTGTGTAGTACCAGGCTGAGAAGTTGTATAACAAAAGCCACATTGGGTCCTATGTACTGGTTACTATTCCTGATAAATTCCTCTACTGCCCTGAGTCCGGCCTCATGCGGGATGACCGTGTACAGGCTATGTACATCCATTGTGCACATCAGTAAGTCAAATGGTACTGTCATATAGTCGTTAATGCGTAACAGGAAATTCGTGGTGTCTTTTACATAAGAATCTTCTTGAGTGATACACGGCTGTAATATCGCATCCAAGTACTGTGAGACTGGTTGATATAATGATCCCATGGCTGATACTATGGGGCGTCCCGGAGGGTTTTCTGCGTCCTTGTGGACTTTAGGGACTGTATATAGTATCGGGGTCACCGGGTGTGATTGTGTTAAAGCTTTTAACACTCTTTCTGAGATGATACCCTCTTGTTGTGCCTGTTTGAGTATGTTATCCAGCTCACTTTTGTATTTATTCACAGGATCCCTTGGTAGCTGGATATACACCGAGGTATCACTGAGTTGCCTCTGAATCTCTTTGCGGTAATCGGCGGTGTCCTGGACCACAATGGCCCCGCCCTTATCCGCTGGGCGGATGATGATGTCGGTATACTCGCTCAGTTTTTTAAGTGCCTCCCGCTCTCCTTTAGGGAGATTGTATCTTGTAAATTTATTCTCATTGTTGTATTTATGTACAGAGTCATCTAATAGCCTTGTGAAGCATTTTAAAGATGGATTTAGGACCGGTGGGTCAAATGAAGATTTGATGTTTTTCCTGCAGAATTTTTCTATGGAATCTGGCCCATTAGTGCTCACAGGCACGTTTCCTGTTTTGTCTGCGAAGAATTCTTGTAACCTGAGTTTTCTGCTAAATTGATGCAGATCCTTGCCCCAGTCGTATTCAGCATGATGGTTGGTGGGGACGAAGGCAAGTCCCCTACTTAACACTGAAATTTCATCCGCTGTGAGGATCCGCTGGGACAGGTTAAAGACTGGTTCTATGTCTTTTTCCACGGTGGGCGTCTTACCCCTCTTCGTTTGACCGCCCCTTCTTGTATAGAGCCTCCTGTGTTTGGGCCCCCAGTGCGGGTGCGTGCTCCTAAAGGGACGGCAGGTGGATTACTGTTGTCTTCACTTTCAGATATTACAAATTACATCATATCCTGACGACGGTGCGTGTCGGCACCGAAACGTTGATAATCTGCATTGATGTATTATTGAACTTTTAATACACGTTTTTTGCATAAAAAAAGCCTCTGAGTGCCGTTCCATCTAGAATTATATATATATATATATATATATATATATATATATACTGCTCAAAAAAATAAAGGGAACACTTAAACAACACAATGTAACTCCAAGTCAATCACACTTCTGTGAAATTAAACTGTCCACTTAGGAAGCAACACTGATTGACAATCAATTTCACATGCTGTTGTGCAAATGGAATAGACAACAGGTAGAAATTATAGGCAATTAGCAAGACACCCCCAATAAAGGAGTTGTTCTGCAGGTGGTGACGACAGACCACTTCTCAACTCCTATGCTTTCTGGCTGATGTTTTGGTCACTTTTGAAAGCTGGCGGTGCTTTCACTCTAGTGGTAGCATGAGACGGAGTCTACAACCCACACTAGTGGCTCAGGTAGTGCAGCTCATCCAGGACGGCACATCAATGCGAGCTGTGGCAAGAAGGTTTGTTGTGTCTTTCAGCATAGTGTCCAGAGCATGGAGGCGCTATCAGGAGACAGGCCAGTACATCAGGAGACGTGGAGGAGGCCGTAGGAGGGCAGGACCGCTACCTCCGCCTTTGTGCAAGGAGGAACAGGAGGAGCACTGCCAGAGCTCTGCAAAATGACCTCCAGCAAGCCACAAATGTGCATGTGTCTACTCAAACGATCAGAAACAGACTCCATGAGGGTGGTATGAGGGCCCGACGTCCACAGGTGGGGGTTGTGCTTACAGCCCAACACCGTGCAGGACGTTTGGCATTTGCCAGAGAACACCAAGATTGCCAAATTCGCCACTGGCGCCCTGTGCTCTTCACAGATGAAAGCAGGTTCTCACTGAGCACATGTGACAGAGTCTGGAGAGCGTTCTGCTGCCTGCAACATCCTCCAGCATGACCGGTTTGGCAGTGGGTCAGTAATGGTGTGGGGTGGTATTTCTTTGGGGGGCCGCACAGCCCTCCATGTGCTCGCCAGAGGTAGCCTGACTGCCATTAGGTACCGAGATGAGATCCTCAGACCCCTTGTGAGACCATATGCTGGTGCGGTTGGCCCTGGGTTCCTCCTAATGCAAGACAATGCTAGACCTCATGTGGCTGGAGTGTGTCAGCAGTTCCTGCAAGACGAAGGCATTGATGCTATGGACTGGCCCGCCCGTTCCCCAGACCTGAATCTAATTGAGCACATCTGGGACATCATGTCTCGCTCCATCCACCAACGCCACGTTGCACCACAGACTGTCCAGGAGTTGGCGGATGCTTTAGTCCAGGTCTGGGAAGAGATTCCTCAGGAGACCATCCGCCACCTCATCAGGAGCATGCCCAGGCATTGTAGGGAGGTCATACAGGCACATGGAGGCCACACACACAACTGAGCCTCATTTTGATTTGTTTTAAGGACATTACATTAAAGTTGGATCAGCCTGTAGTGTGTTTTTCCACTTTAATCTTGAGTGTGACTCCAAATCCAGACCTCCATGGGTTAATAAATTTGATTTCCATTGATAATTTTTGTGTGATTTTGTTGTCAGCACATTCAACTATGTAAAGAACAAAGTATTTAATAAGAATATTTCATTCATTCAGATTTAGGATGTGTTGTTTAAGTGTTCCCTTTATTTTTTTGAGCAGTGTATATATATATACACTGCTGGCTTTCCCTGACGAAGGTGCTGCTGCACCGAAACAGCTGTTGGAGTTGCCAATATGCGGGGTTACCATTGTGAATTGAACTGCTAAGTATACGATTTGCACTATCTTATGCACGGTGCACTTTAAAATGAGGATTCAGTAAATTGTTTATTGCTACACAAGGTGTGCTGGTTTTTGTGGATCTTTGTCACAACGTTTGGATATATATATATATATATGTATATGTATGTATATATATATTTATTATTATTATTATTATTATTATTATTATTATTATTATAATAATACATGTCATTATTGCATTATTGGGATGAAATCCTGTAAAGTGCAGATTAATAGGTTAAACGATGGGACAGGTATATGGGGGGGGGGGTGTATGGATGTGTTAAGTGTTTTTAACATTGCAGGTAAGAGTTAACAGGTTGTTTGTTTTTTTAAGTGGCCCCAAATTACCCTAAAATCAGCAGTTTCACATTTTTATGAACCCCAAATTTAACTGAAGAATTTATTTAAATGAAAAAATAAAATAAAAATGCTTTTAGCATTGATAATCACTAATGGGCCAATTCAGGCAGTACAGATGGTGTTCAATTCCCACCATGGCCCTAACTGTGTGTAGTTTGTATATTCTCCCTTTACTTGTGTGGGTTTCCTCCAGGTCCTGCTGTTTCCTCCCACAATCCAAAAATATACTGGTAGGTTAAATGGGTCCCAACAAAATTAAGCCTAGCGTGTGCATGTGATAGGGACTATAGACTGTAAGCTCCACTGGGGCAGGGACTGATGTGAATGGACAAAATATTCTCTGTAAAGTGCTGCGGAATATGTGTGCACTTTATAAATAACTGGTAATAATAAAAATGTAAACATTTTAAGAGCTCAAAATATTGTTCTTTGAGACAGTAAGAGACATCTATACTTACTAGTTATTTATCTGTAGGTTTTTTTTTTGGCGTACAAGCTGATTTTCCTTTTAAAAAAAAAAGGAAAAACAATTCCTTGCGGCTTTTTGATAAAAAATTATCAAGCCCAATTTTTTTCAATTAGTACAAGAATCGGGAGCACACATATCCGCACTAATTATATGGTCACTACAGCCGTGTTAATTTTTACTGTAAAAACCTTGCGATCAATTTGCTATATCCCATAAAGTAGCAACACATAAGGGGGTCATTCCGAGTTGATCACACGTAGCAACTTTTTGCTGCCCGTGCAATCAATTAGATTGTATTTCTGCATAGCAGGGCTGCGAACGCTTGTGCAGCCCTGCTATGCAAAAAAAGTTTCCTGTTAAAGAAGACCAGGGTAAGAGTTACTTACCCTGTGCGATCGATCCAGCGATGCAAGTCCCGGAATTGATGTCAGACATCCGCCCTCCAAACGCCTGGACACGCCTGCGTTGGACTCACCACTTCCCGAAAACGGTGAGTTGCCACCCGGTTCCACCTTCCTGCTGTCAGTCTTCTTGCGGTCGCCGCTGCGACTGCTTTCCTCGCTAGCGGCGTCGCTGCCTGGCGAAGGCCGTTGCCGGGCAACGATGCACCTGCGCAGTGTGGCCGCCGCATATGCGCAGTTCCGACCCGATCGCACGGCTGCGAGGAAGCGCAGCGTGCGATCGGGTCGGAATGACCCCCAATATACTGTCCAGCGGTGTGTTTTTCATTTATACCTGTTTTTACCTAATTTTAAAGTGACTTAACCTATTGCAAGGACTGCCATGGAGTGCTTTAAAGTTAGGGAATTATCAGGTAACCATAATTTGCTGTGTCCCTTATTTACTGATCCTATTTTTAATCCTGTTGCTAATTTTCCTGCCAACATACCTTCCTGTTGTTACTACCTTGCGCTGTAACTTTTTCCAAATGGTAGGGAAGGTAAATGCAAACTCTGCTTGTCAACAGAAGTGCGTAGACAATCTAGACGGTCTTTGTGTCTGCTGCCCCTTTTCTGGTCTCGTATGGTGGCCATCTCTCACCTTTCATTGAGTTCAGAATATGCACTCATCATAGTGTTAAAAAGATCACTATCATTATTTTCTTATATTTATATGGCGCCACCAAATATCCATAGCACTGTACATTAGAAAAATGACAGTGAAACACAAACAATTCAATGAAGAAAGGGACAAACAGACAGTACAAAGGAAAAATCTAAATTTCGTGTTAAAAACATTAACATTCAATGGTCGAGTGCACAGTAATCAGCAATTAGATAGGATTATAGACATTTACTGTAAGCGTGGGGCATGACACTGGAGATGGGGATAGCGGAGGTAGAGTATGATACCCCTTTACCACCAAAACCTATGGTTAAACCTGGGTAATTGAATACTGATTCAAGCCGTATCACAGTGGCTTCAAACCCCGTTCACCCCGCAGGCTGGACCCGGGTTAGTGGCGGGTCTTTCCTCTGCCGACACTTGGAGATGATGATCTCCAAGCGCCAGTGAGCTGAATCTCCATAGGGTTTTAACTTTTGTACTGCACTCATTCACGCAGGATGTTGTTCTCTTTGGAATGTGGTGCAAGGCTACAGCATCATAGCCTGCCACTGTACTGTCAATACATTAAACAGGTGATGAGAGGGTGGCACTGTTATAAGAAAAACATAGATTCCATGACATTCTAACACTCAGTAATTCAGGCTCCATTAAATGCTGACCCCCAGGTGGCCGCCTATGTTTACTTAGTGGCAGCACTGGTCCAGGACACCCTTAGAAAATTCTGAAGCAGGAATAGTATTTGACTTTGTATTAATTACAATGTTGTCAAGAAAAGCATATCGCTTTAAAAGATTGAATTATTTTATTGGTAAACCTGTGTTTCTGCTTTTGCTTCTTTCCAACGCAGTTTAAAACATCACAGTGGAGACATGGAGAATGAACATAATGTAACAGCGTCCTCAACATCTCCTTCCACCAGCACTCCGGTGTCCCACCCTCCACCTATCTCTGTCTACAGCCCAGACCGCCATGCTGTGCAGGTATGTCAGTACCCATCAATCAACATGATTTCTCTAACGTCCTAGTGGATGCTGGGGACTCCGTCAGGACCATGGGGAATAGCGGCTCCGCAGGAGACAGGGCACAAAAAGTAAGCTTTTAGGATCACATGGTGTGTACTGGCTCCTCCCCCCATGACCCTCCTCCAAGCCTCAGTTAGGTTTTTGTGCCCGTCCGAGCAGGGTGCAATCTAGGTGGCTCTCTTAAAGAGTTGCTTAGAAAAAGTTTTTAGGTTCTTTATTTTCAGTGAGTCCTGCTGGCAACAGGCTCACTGCATCGAGGGACTTAGGGGAGAGAAGTGAACTCACCTGCGTGCAGGATGGATTGGCTTCTTAGGCTACTGGACACCATTAGCTCCAGAGGGAGTCGGAACACAGGTCTCGCCCTGGGGTTCGTCCCGGAGCCGCGCCGCCGACATCCCTTGCAGATGCTGAAGATTGAAGAGGTCCGGAACCAGGCGGCAGAAGATTTTCAGTCTTCATCAGGTAGCGCACAGCACTGCAGCTGTGCGCCATTGTTGTCAGCACACTTCACACAGCGGTCACGGAGGGTGCAGGGCGCGGGGGGGGGCGCCCTGGGCAGCAATGTATAATACCTGTATGGCGAAAAATACATCACATATAGCCCTTGAGGCTATATGGATGTATTTAACCCCTGCCAGATATCACAAACTCCGGAGAAGAAGCCCGCCGAAAAGGGGGCGGGGCCTATTCTCCTCAGCACACAGTGCCATTTTCCCTCACAGAAATGCTGGTGGGAAGGCTCCCATGCTCTCCCCTGCACTGCACTACAGAAACAGGGTTAAAACAGAGAGGGGGGGCACTGATTTGGCGATATGAATATATATTAAATGCTATAAGGGAAGAACACTTATATAAAGGTTGTCCCTATATAATTATAGCGTTTTGGTGTGTGCTGGCAAACTCTCCCTCTGTCTCCCCAAAGGGCTAGTGGGTCCTGTCCTCTATCAGAGCATTCCCTATGTGTGTGCTGTATGTCGGTACGTGTGTGTCGACATGTATGAGGAAAATGTTGGTGAGGAGGCGGAGCAAATTGCCTGTAATGGTGATGTCACTCTCTAGGGAGTCGACACCGGAATGGATGGCTTATTTATGGAATTACGTGATAATGTCAACACGCTGCAAGCCGGTTGACGACATGAGACGGCCGGCGAACAAATTAGTACCTGTCCAGGCGTCTCAAACACCGTCAGGGGCTGTAAAACGCCCATTTACCTCAGTCGGTCGACACAGACCCAGACACGGACACTGATTTCAGTGTCGACGGTGAAAAAAACAAACGTATTTTCCTTTAGGGCCACACGTTAAGGGCAATGAAGGAGGTGTTACATATTTCTGATACTACAAGTACCACAAAAAAGGGTATTATGTGGGATGTGAAAAAACTACCTGTAGTTTTTCCTGAATCAGATAAATTAAATGAAGTGTGTGATGATGCGTGGGTTTCCCCCGATAGAAAATTATTGGCGGTATACCCTTTCCCGCCAGAAGTTAGGGCGCGTTGGGAAACACCCCTTAGGGTGGATAAGGCGCTCACATGCTTATCAGAACA
The DNA here is from genome assembly GCF_028390025.1 of Pseudophryne corroboree. Lineage (NCBI taxonomy): Eukaryota > Metazoa > Chordata > Amphibia > Anura > Myobatrachidae > Pseudophryne > Pseudophryne corroboree. Next base: position 295,542,244 of record NC_086447.1, on the reverse strand, counting down.
AGTGGCGGTACCATCTACAGATAGGGCCGTACTTAAGGAGCCAGCTGATAGGAGGCTGGAAAATATCCTAAAAAGTATACACACACATGCTGGTGTTATACTGCGACCAGCGATCGCCTCAGCCTGGATGTGCAGAGCTGAGGTGGCTTGGTCGGATTCCCTGACTAAAAATATTGATACCCTTGACAGGGACAGTATTTTATTGACTATAGAGCATTTAAAGGATGCATTTCTATATATGCGAGATGCGCAGAGGGATATTTGCACTCTGGCATCAAGAGTAAATGCGATGTCCATATCTGCAAGAAGATGTTTATGGACACGACAGTGGTCAGGTGATGCAGATTCCAAACGGCACAAAGATGTATTGCCGTATAAAGGGGAGGAGTTATTTGGGGTCGGTCCATGGGACCTGGTGGTCACGGCAACTGCTGGAAAATCCACCGGTTTTTACCCTAAGTCACATCTCTGCAGAAAAAGACACCGTCTTTTCAGCCTCAGTCCTTTCGTCCCTATAAGAGTCATATCTGCCCAGGGATAGAGGAAAGGGAAGAAGACTGCAGCAGGCAGCCCATTCCCAGGAACAGAAGCCCTCCAACGCTTCTACCAAGTTCTCAGCATGACGCTGGGACCGTACAGGACCCCTGGATCCTACAAGTAGTATCCAAGGGGTACAGATTGGAATGTCGAGACGTTTCCCCCTCGCAGGTTCCTGTAGTCTGCTGTACCAATGTCTCCCTCCGACAGGGAGGCAGTATTGAAAACAATTCACAAGCTGTATTCCCAGCAGGTGATAATCAAAGTACCCCTCCTACAACAAGGAAAGGGGTATTATTCCACACTATATGGTGGTACTGAAGCCAGAAGGCTAGGTGAGACCTATTCTAAATCTGAAATATTTGAACACTTACAAAAGTTCAAATCCAGATGGAGTCACTCAGAGCAGTGATAGCGAACCGGGAAGAAGGGGACTATATGGTGTCCCGGGACATCAGGGATGCTTACCTCCATGTCCCAAAAAATTTGCCTTTCTCACCGAGGGTACCTCAGGTTCGTGGTACAGAACTGTCACTATCAGTTTCAGACGATGCCGTTGGATTGTCCAAGGCACCCCGGGTCCTTACCAAGGTAATGACCGAAATGAGGATTCGTCTTCAAAGAAAATGGACGACTTCCTGATAAGAACAAGGTCCAGAGAACAGTTGGAGGTCGGAGTAGCACTATCTCAAGTAGTTCTACGACAACACGGGTGGATTCTAAATATTCCAAAACCGCAGTTGTTCCGACGACACGTCTGCTGGTCCTAGGGATGATTCTGGACACAGTCCAGAAAAAGGTGTTTCTCCCAGAGGAGAAAGCCAGGGAGTTATCCGAGCTAATCGGGATCCTCCTAAAACCAGGAAAAGTGTCAGTGCATCATTGCACAAGAGTCCTGGTAAAAATGGTGGCTTATTACGAAGCGATTCCATTCGGCAGATTTCACGCAAGAACTCTTCAGTGGGATCTGCTGGACAAATGGTCCGGATCGCATCTTCAGATGCATCAGCGGATAACCCTATATCCAAGGACAAGGGTGTCTCTCCTGTGGTGATTATAGAGTGCTCATCTTCTAGAGGGCCGCAGATTCGGCATTCAGGATTGGGTGCTGGTGACCACGGAGGCCAGCCTGAGAGGCTGGAGAGCAGTCACACAGGGAAAAAATTTCCAGGGAGTGTGATCAAGTCTGGAGAATTCTCTCCACATAAATATACTGGAGCTAAGAGCAAATTTATAATGCTCTAAACTTAGCAAGACCTCTGCTTCAAGGTCAGCCGGTATTGATCCAGTGGGATAACATCACGGCAGTCGCCCACGTAAACAGAAAGGGCGGCACAAGAAGCAGGAGGGCAGTGGCAAAACTGCAAGGATTTTTCGCTAGGCGGAAAATCATGTGATAGCACTGTCAGCAGTGTTCATTCCGGGAGTGGACGACTGGGAAGCAGACTTCCTCAGCAGGCACGACCTCCACCCGGGAGAGTGGGAACTTCATCGGGAAGTTTTCCGCATGATTGTGAACCGTTGGGAAAGACCAAAGGTGGACATGATGGCATCCCGCCCGAACAAAAAACGGGACAGGTATTGCGCCAGGTCACGAGACCTTCAGGCGATAGCTGTGGATGTCCTGGTAACACCGTGGGTGTAACAGTCGGTGTATGTGTTCCCTCCTCTGCTTCTCATAACCAAGGTATTGAGAATTATAAGACGTAGAGGAGTAAGAACTATACTCGTGGCTCCGGATTGGCCAAGAGGGACTTGGTACCCGGAATTTCAAGAGATGCTCACAGAGGACTAATGGCCTCGGGAGCTAAGAAGGGACTTGCTTCAGCAAGTACCATGTCTGTTCCAAGACTTACCGCGGCTGCGTTTGACGGCATGGCGGTTGAACGCCGGATCCTAAGGGAAAAGGCATTCCGGAAGAGGTCATACCTACCCTGGTCAAAGCCAGGAAGGAGGTGACCGCACAACGTTATCACCACATGTGGTGAAAATATGTTGCGTGGGTGAGGCCAGGAAGGCCCCACGAAGAAATTTCAACTAGGTCGATTTCTGCACTTCCTGCAAACAGGAGTGTCTATGAGCCTCAAATTGGGGTCCATTAAGGTTCAAGTTTCGGCCCTGTAGATTTTCTTCCAGAAAGAATTGGCTTCAGTTCCTGAAGTCCAGACATTTGTCAAGGGAGTATTGCATATACAGCCCCTTTTGTGCCTCCAGTGGCACCGTGGGATCTCAACGTAGGGTTGGGATTCCTCAAATCATATTGGTTTGAACCGCTCAAATCTGTGGATTTGAAATATCTCACATGGAAAGTGACCATGCTGTTGGCCCTGGCCTCGGCCAGGCGAGTGTTAGAATTGGCGGCTTTGTCTTACAAAAGCCCATATTTGATTTTCCATTCGGACAGGGCAGAACTGCGGACTCGTCCCCAGTTTCTTCCTAAGGTGGTGTCAGCGTTTCACCTGAAACAACCTATTGTGGTGCCTGCGGCTACTAGGGACTTGGAGGACTCCAGGTTGCTAGACGTTGTCAGGGCCCTGAAAATATATATATATATATATATAATTCCAGGACGGCTGGAGTCAGAAAGTCTGACTTGCTGTTTATATTGTATGCACCCAAAAAGCTGGGTGCTCCTGCTTCTAAGCAGACTATTGCTCGTTGGATTTGTAGTACAATTCAGCTTGCACTTTCTGTGGCAGGCCTGCCACAGCCAAAATCTGTAAATGCCCATTCCACAAGGAAGGTGGGCTCATCTTGGGCGGCTGCCCGAGGGGTCTCGGCTTTACAACTTTGCCGAGCAGCTACGTGGTCAGGGGGGAACACGTTTGTAAAATTCTACAAATTTGATACCCTGGCTGAGGAGGACCTGGAGTTCTCTCATTCGGTGCTGCAGAGTCATCCGCACTCTCCCGCCCGTTTGGGAGCTTTGGTATAATCCCCATGGTCCTGACGGAGTCCCCAGCATCCACTAGGACGTTAGAGAAAATAAGATTTTACTTACCGATAAATCTATTTCTCATAGTCCGTAGTGGATGCTGGGCGCCCATCCCAAGTGCGGATTGTCTGCATTACTTGTACATAATTATTGTTACAAAAATCGGGTTATTATTGTTGTGGGCCATCTTTTCAGAGGCTCCTTCGTTGTTATCATACTGTTAACTGGGTTCAAATCACAAGTTGTACGGTGTGATTGGTGTGGCTGGTATGAGTCTTACCCGGGATTCAAGATCCTTCCTTATTGTGTACGCTCGTCCGGGCACAGTACCTAACTGAGGCTTGGAGGAGGGTCATGGGGGGAGGAGCCAGTACACACCATGTGATCCTAAAAGCTTACTTTTTGTGCCCTGTCTCCTGCGGAGCCGCTATTCCCCATGGTCCTGACGGAGTCCCCAGCATCCACTACGGACTATGAGAAATAGATTTATCGGTAAGTAAAATCTTATTATTGAAACATTACTTAGGTTTTTTAAGTTTTATTTTATTTGTGGAACACACAAACCTAAAATAACTGTAACAAAATCAGGCATGGTAAAGAAAACACATGATAATCATTACTATAGAGACCCATGAATGTACACAAAAAAAAACAAATTGGAGGGTAAACAAGACAAATCAAATGAAATTAAATCAATACAACTCAAATCAGGCATGGTCGACTATTAAATCAAACACTAGGGTGACACGAGGTAAAAGTAACTGGAACATCACCCAGCAATTGCCTAGTCTCATATCATTGGGTGGAATGAGAGCAGAAATGCAGTTGCTGCTTGATATAAGCATCTAGCAAATCAATATACCCTTTCTAGATAGCAAATAACCTTTCTGTTCTGACTTCCTTATGCAAGGTGGCTTCCAGTCAGTCCATTCGAAATACATATGGCCATAGTAGGATGCTCTGCCTGAATCCACATATGTAGAATACATTTTCTTGCAACTGCAGACACCATAAGTAACTGCCATGTAACAGTCTAGTGGATGAGGAAATGATACCCAAAATTGCCCAATGCGCTGATAATGGGAGATATTTAAGTAAATAATGTAGGAATGTGGCCTCAGGCCTGTTGCATTTGGGGCAAGCCCCACTATCAGAAACACCCATAGCAAATCTACAATGCAGAGAAAAATAACCATTATGGAAAATGTTATAAATCATTTACCTGTACACACTGGATGAAAGGGTACGTAGTGAGTATGAAAAAGTTTCAGGAGCTGCTCCAAGGTAATATGTGGAAATATCTGTAACCACGAGGATAGGTTTGTAGTGGATCGTGAGTGATCCCACAGGGTATGTAACAGGTAATGGTGGGAGATGGCTTTAGTACCAGCTAGTGGATGGGACAACATAGAGTCCAGGTTATTGGACCAATCTAAAGAAGAAAATTGTTTAATCACAGCACTCACGTAATGCTGAGCTTGGTATAAAAGCTCCAGAGCATGTGTCTGCGGGATATAGTATGTTTCAGCAAGGGGTATATACAATTGCGGTCGAATTCCGGCTGGAATTCGACTGTTTTTAAATTCAACACAATTCGACAGTCACATACCCTCCCGCCGGGACCCGAATTCGACATATTCAATAAAAAACGGATTCGACAGTCCCCCTGTCGAAAAACGGACCAATTGACGGATGGTGTGCGTCCTGGATTCGACTTTTTGGACGGCACAAAAGTGTTTAAAAAACCCAGAAAAAAATTGCGTGGGGTCCCCCCTCCTAAGCATAACCAGCCTCGGGCTCTTTGAGCCGGTCCTGGTTGTAAAAATACGGGGGGGAAATTGACAGGGGATCCCCCGTATTTTTACAACCAGCACCGGGCTCTGCGTCCGGTCCTTGTGCAAAAAATACGGGGGACAAAAAGCGTAGGGGTCCCCCGTATTTTTAACACCAGCACCGGGCTCCACTAGTCAGAGAGATAATGCCACAGCTGGGGGACACTTTTTTATATCGGTCCCTGCAGCCGTGGCATTAAATCACTAACTAGTCACCCCTGGCCGGGGTACCCTGGAGGAGTGGGGACCCCTTAAATCAAGGGGTTCCCCCCCTCCAGCCACCCAAGGGCCAGGGGTGAAGCCCGAGGCTGTCCCCCCCCCATCCAAGGGCTGCGGATGGGGGGCTGATAGCCTTGTGTCAAATAAAAGAATATTGTTTTTTGTAGCAGAACTACAAGTCCCAGCAAGCCTCCCCCGCAAGCTGGTACTTGGAGAACCACAAATACCAGCATGCACGGGGGAAACGGGCCCACTGGTACCTGTAGTTCTACTGCAAAAAAAACAAACAAATAAAAACAGTACATGCACACCGTGAAAGTAAAACTTTATTACATACATGCACACTTACATACACACATACTTACCTATGTTCACACGAGGCTCGGTCCACTTCTCCAAGTAGAATCCACGGGGTACCTGTGAATAAAATTATACTCACCATAATCCAGTGTAGATCTGTCCTCTTCTGTTTTGTAATCCACGTACTTGGCAAAAAAATAAAACGCATTTACCCGGACCACGCACTGAAAGGGGTCCCATGTTTACACATGGGACCACTTTCTCCGAATGCCAGGACCCCACGTGACCTCTGTCACAGAGGGGTCCCTTCAGCTGTGCGCGTCTGAGCTGTCAGACGCGCATAGCACATAGCCGCTTCTTTATCTTCAATGATGGGAACTTTGCGGTCAGCGGTGAGGTTACTCGCGGTCAGCGACTGACCGCGAGTAACCTCACCGCTGACCGCAAAGTTCCCATCATTGAAGATAATGGAGCGGCTATGCGCGTCTGACAGCTCAGACGCGCACAGCCAATCAGGAGAGTGCCACGACGTGGCGGTCCCTGATTGGCTGAAGGGACCCTCTGTGACAGGAGTCATGGGGGGTCCAGGCATTCGGGGGAAAAGGGTCCCATGTGTAAACATGGGACCCCTTTCAGTGCGTGGTCCGGGTAAATGCGTTTTATTTTTTTGCCAAGTACGTGGATTACAAAACAGAAGAGGACAGATTTACACCGGATTTTGGTGAGTATAATTTTATTTTCAGGTATCCCGTGGATTCTACTTGGAGAAGTGGACCGAGCCTCGTGTGAACATAGGTAAGTATGTGTGTATGTAAGTGTGCATGTATGTAATAAAGTTTTACTTTCACTGTGTGCGTGTACTGTTTTTATTTGGGTATTTTCTCTAACATCCTAGAGGATGCTGGGACTCCGTAAGGACCATGGTGATAGACGGGCTCCGCAGGAGACATGGGCACTTTAAGAAAGACTTTGACTCTGGGTGTGCACTGGCTCCTCCCTCTATGCCCCTCCTCCAGACCTCAGTTTGATACTGTGCCCAGAGGAGCTGGGTGCATTTCAGGAGCTCTCCTGAGTTTCCTGTAAGAAAGCATTTTTGTTAGGTTTTTTATTTTCAGGGAGCCTGCTGGCAACAGACTCCCTGCATCGAGGGACTGAGGAGAGAGAAACAGACCCACTTCTCTGAGTTTCAGGGCTCTGTTTCTTAGGCTACTGGACACCATTAGCTCCAGAGGGAGTCAGAACACAGGTCTCACCCTGGAGTTCGTCCCGGAGCCGCGCCGCCGTCCTCCTCACAGAGCCGGAAGATAGAAGCCGGGTGAGTATGAGAGGAAAAGATCTTCAGAGGCGGCAGAAGACTTCATTGATCTTCACTGAGGTAACGCCCAGCACTGCAGCTGTGCGCCATTGCTCCCATACACCTCACAAACGGCAGTCACTGTAAGGGTGCAGGGCGCAGGGGGGGCGCCCTGGGCAGCAATATAAACCTCTTATTTGGCAAAAGAGAGCATATATACAGCTGGACACTGTATATATGCATGAGCCCCCGCCAATTTTACACTTTTAGCGGACTGAAGCCCGCCGCCGAGGGGGCGGGTCTTCTCCCTCAGCACTCACCAGCGCCATGTTTTTCTCCACAGCACTGCTAAGAGGAAGCTCGCCGGACTCTCCCCTGCTTATACAACGGTAGAAGAGAGGGTTTTAAAGAAGAGGGGGGGCACATAATTCGGCGCAGATAATAATAACAGCGCTATGGGGTAAACATTAAATTGCTGTGTTTTTCCTGGGTCATATTGCGCTGGGGTGTGTGCTGGCATACTCTCTCTCTCTATCTCTCCAAAGGGCCTTGTGGGGGAACTGTCTTCAGAAGAGCATTCCCTGAGTGTGGTGTGTCGGTACGTGTGTGTCGACATGTCTGAGGTAAAAGGCCCTCCTAAGGAGGACATGGAGCAAATGTGTGTGTGTGTGGTGTCTCCGTCGACAACGCCGACGCCTGATTGGATATGTGAAATTAAGTGCTAAGATGAATTTATTACACAAAAGATTAGAGAACAGACAGGGAATCTACCCATGTCTGTCCCTATGTCACAGAGACCTTCAGAGTCTCACAACGCTCACTATCCAAAATAATAGACACAGATATCGACATGGAGTCTGACTCCAGTGTCAACTACGATAATGCAAAGTACAGCCAAAACTGGCAGAAAAGTATTCGATATATGATTGTTGTAATAAAAGATATTTTGCATATCACTGATGACTCATCTGTCCCTGACACGAGGGTACACATGTTTAAGGGGAAGAAAGCTGAGGTCAATTTCTCTCCTCTCATGAAGAAATAGAGCGGGAATCTCCAGACAAGAAGCTGCAGCTTCCCAAAAAGAATTCTCAGGGAGTTTCCTTTCCCTAATGGGGCCAGGATACGATGGGAATCTTCCCCTAGGGTGTACAAGGCATTGACACGTTTACCCAAAAAGGTAGCGCTGACTTTACAGCTATCCTCAGGGATCCTGCAAATAGCATGCAGTAAAAGTACTTTGAAGTCCATTTACACACATTCTGGTACACTACTCAGACCGGCGATTGTGTCGGCATGGGTTTATAGCGCTGTAGCAGCGTAGACAGATACCTTATCAGCGGAGATTGAAACCCTAGATAAGGATACCATGTTATTGTCCCTAGTATATATATATATATATATATATATATATATAGTTCCAAAGAAGTGTCCGCACTCACGTCCCATAAGCCATCAGCGTGGGGTGCTCCTCATGATAACTCCAAAGGTTTCACATATACCAGGTGTGTTGGAAGATCAACCGACCCCAACAGAGGACACTCACCAATCCATAAAGATTTAAAAGCTTTATTGATACATTACAGTCACCAGTAGTGTGTCGACGTTTCGACCCATAGGGCCTTTCTCAAGACAGTCAGAGAGGACATCAAAACAGCACGGGTCCCCTTATATAGCACATCATATACCAATCAATAATGTAATCAACCCAAATAGGTCACATGCAGTGTGATTCAAACCCATACTCTGCATATAGTATAACATCAAAACTCACAAAACACCGTGGAAACAATAATCCATGTTGCCGGGGTAGACATGGTCAGCACAGTTTAGCAATTCAGAACAGCTGAGGACGCTAAGCTGCGCGCCCGGAAATACCGGAAGCGCGTCATACGCGTTACTCGTAGTCATAGCTACAATGATCGAGTCATCCGCGACATCAGTAACCAAGGCAACACAACGCACATCTATCTAAACTATGGATACTGATCATGCGCTTACCGCTCACAAGAGCACGTCATATGTGTCAACCGTTACCAAGAAGATATATGAACAGAATTGGCCATTACTAACCACCGATTTGAGTTTGAAATTACGCGGTGTCAAACCCCCGATGTGCTCTTATAAACGAGGTCCTAATCTGCTACAACTCTTGATGCGCCCCACTTTGCAACCCAATGTTGGGCCCTCATGTTGGTTACGCTCTGGGAGGACTGGATGCTTTAAATGCAAGGGGTGCACCACTTGTAATTCTATGATCAGTGGTAAGGATTTTCGCCATCCGCATAATGGCACTAGAATATCCATCAAGTATAACCTTACCTGCACCAGTGCCTTTGTGGTTTATATAGTTCTCTTCCCCTGTGGTCTCTACTATACGGGGATGACCAAGAGATCTTTCAGGGACAGGATGGCAAACCATAGATATGGCAACATGGATTATTGTTTCCACTGTGTTTTGTGAGTTTTGATGTTATACTATATGCAGAGTATGGGTTTGAATCACACTGCATGTGACCTATTTGGGTTGATTACATTATTGATTGGTATATGATGTGCTATATAAGGGGACCCGGTAGGCAGTGTCAGTATGTGTGTAACTGGCATGCTGTTTTGATGTCCTCTCTGACTGTCTTGAGAAAGGCCCTATGGGTCGAAACGTCGACACACTACTGGTGACTGTAATGTATCAATAAAGCTTTTAAATCTTTATGGATTGGTGAGTGCCCTCTGTTGGGGTCGGTTGATCTTCCAACACACCTGGTATATATATATATATATATATATATATATATATATACACACAGCAGACGCGGCACTCCAAGTGGCTTTCAGGAATAAAAACTCTTAAAACAGGCAGATGTATAAAATACGACGTTTCAATGCCGCTTTATTAGGGCATTTTCCTCAGGTATATATATATTTATATGTAAAAAATGTTGTATATATATATATATATATATATATAAGACATGCCCAAAGGGACGTTAGTCTACTGGGTTCTAGAGTCAACGCTATGTCGATTTCTGCTAGACGTGTCCTGTGGAACATGCAATGGACAGGTGATGCCGACTAAAAGAGGCATATGGAGTTGTTGCTTTACAAGGGTGAGGAATTGTTCGGAGAGGGCCTCTCGGATCTCGTCTCCACGGCTACGGCAGGTAAATCAAATTTTTTGCCATATATTCCCTCACAATCTAAGAAAGCGCCTCATTATCAAATGCAGTCCTTTCGTTCCAATAAAAACAAGAGAGCACGTGGATCGTCCTTTCTTGCCAGAGGTAAGGGCAGAGGGAAAAACCTGCACAACACAACTAGTTCCCAGGAACAGAAGTCCTCCCCGGCCTCGGCTAAATCCACCGCATGACGCTGGGGCTCCCCTGAGGGAGTCAGCTCCTGTGGGGGCACGTCTTCGACTGTTCAGCCACATCTGGGTCCACTCACAGGTGGATCCATGGGCAATAGAAATTGTTTCCCAGGGTTACAAGCTGGAATTCGAAGAGTGCCTCCTTGCCGGTTTTTCAAATCGGCCCTACCGAAACAACCCCTGGAAAGGGAGATAGTGTTACATGCGATTCACAAATTGTGTCTGCAACAAGTGGTGATATAGGTTCCCCTGCTTCAAAGAGGGCAGGGGTACTACTCAACTCTGTTTGTGGTTCCGAAACCGGACGGTTCGGTCAGACCCATTTTAAATTTAAAATCCCTGAACCTTTACTTAAAACGGTTCAAGATGGAATCACTCAGGGTGGTCATCGCCAGCCTAGAAAGGGGAGATTTTTTGGTATCTCTGGACATAAAGGATGCATACCTGCAGTTCCCCATATATCCTCCTCATCAGGCGTACCTGAGATTTGCGGTACAGGATTGTCATTACCAATTTCAGACGTTGCCGTTTGGGCTTTCCACGGCCCCGAGTATTTTCACCAAGGTAATGGCGGAAATGATGGTGCTCCTGCGCAAGCAGGGTGTCACAATTATCCCGTACTTGGACGATCTCCTCATAAAAGCGAGATCACGGGAGAAGTTGCTGAGCAGCGTATCACTTTCACTGAATGTGTTACAGCGACACGGCTGGATTCTCAATATTCCAAAGTTGCAGCTGAATCCTACAACTCGTCTGCCCTTCTTGGGCATGATTCTGGACACAGACCAGAAAAGGGTTTTTCTTCTGAAGGGAAAAGCGCAGGAACTCATGACTCTAGTCATGAACTTGTTGAAACCAAAACAAGTGTCAGTACATCAGTGCACTCAAGTTCTGGGAAAGATGGTGGCAACGTACGAAGCCATTCCATACGGCAGATTCCATGCAAGGGCCTTCCAATGGGACCTATTGGACAAATGGTCCGGGTCGTATCTGCAATTGCATCAGCGGATCATCCTGTCCCCCAGGACCAGAGTATTTCTCCTGTGGTGGCTAAACAGTGCTCACCTTCTAGAGGGCCGCAGGTTCGGCATTCAGGACCGGATCCTGGTGACCACGGACGAGAGCCTCCGAGGTTGGGGAGCGGTCGCACAGGGAAGAAATTTCCAAGGACTTTGGTCAAGTCAAGAGACTTGTCTTCACATCAACATCCTGGAACTAAGGGCCATATACAACGCCCTACGTCAAGCGGAGATCTTACTTCGCAATCGACCAGTTCTGATCCAATCAGACAACATCACCGCAGTAGCTCATGTAAACCGCCAAGGTGGCACAAGGAGCAGAGTGGCAATGGCAGAAGCCACCAGAGTTCTTCGCTGGGCGGAGAATCATGTAAGCGCTCTGTCAGCAGTGTTCATTCTGGGAATGGACAACTGGGAAGCAGACTTTCTCAGCAGACACGCTCTGCATCCGGGGAGAGTGGGGACTTTATCAGGAAGTCTTCGCGCAGATTGCAAGTCGGTGGGGACTACCCCAAATAGACATGATGACATCCCGTCTCAACAAAAAGCTACAAAGGTATTGCGTCAGGTCAAGAGACCCTCAGGCGGTAGCTGTGGACGCCCTAGTGACACCGTGGGTGTTCCAGTCGGTATATGTGTTTCCTCCTCTTTCTCTCATACCCAAGGTGTTGAGGATAATAAGAAAAAGAGGAGTGAGAACAATTCTCATTGTTCCAGATTGGCCACGAAGGACCTGGTATCCGGATCTGCAAGAAATGCTCACAGAAGATCTGTGGCCTCTTCCTCTAAAGCAGGACTTGTTACAACAAGGTCCCTGTCTGTTCCAAGACTTACCGCGGCTGCGTTTGACGGCATGGCGGTTGAACGCCGGATCCTAGCGGAAAAGGTATTCCGGATGAGGTAATTCCTACGCTAATAAAGGCTAGGAAGGACGTGACATCTAAACATTATCACCGAATATGGAGAAAATATGTTTCTTGGTGTGAGGCCAGTAAATGCTCCTATGGAAGAATTCCACCTGGGCCGTTTTCTTCACTTCCTACAAACTGGAGTGAATTTGGGCCTAAAATTAGGCTCCATTAAAAGTTCAGATTTCGGCCTTATCCATTTTCTTTCAAAAGGAATTGGCCTCATTACCTGAAGTACAGACTTTTGTGAAGGGAGTACTGCATATTCAGCCTCCTTTTGTACCTCCGGTGGCGCCTTGGGACCTTAACGTGGTGTTAAGTTTCCTTAAGTCACATTGGTTTGAACCACTTAAGACAGTGGAGTTGAAATATCTCACCTGGAAGGTGGTCATGTTGTTAGCATTGGCTTCGGCTAGGCGAGTTTCGGAATTGGCGGCTTTATCACATAAAAGCCCCTATCTGGTTTTCCATATGGATAGAGCGGAATTGCGGACCCGTCCTCAATTCCTGCCTAAGGTGGTCTCATCCTTTCATATGAACCAACCTATTGTCGTGCCTGTGGCTACGCATGACTTGGAGGATTCCGAGTCCCTTGATGTGGTCAGGGCTTTGAAAATTTACGTGGCCAGAACGGCTAGGATCAGAAGTACAGAAGCACTGTTTGTCCTGTATGCAGCCAACAAGGTTGGCGGCCCTGCTTCAAAGCAGATTATTGCTCGCTGGATCTGGAACACGATTCAGCAGGCGCATTCTACTGCAGTATTGCCGTTACCAAAATCGGTTAAGGCCCATTCCACTAGGAAGGTGGGCTCTTCTTGGGCGGCTGCCCGAGGGGTCTCGGCACTACAGCTGTGCCAAGCTGCTACTTGGTCGGGGTCAAACACCTTTGCAAAGTTCTATAAGTTTGTTACCCTGGCTGAGGAGGACCACCTGTTTGCTCAATCGGTGCTGCAGAGTCATCCGCACTCTCCCGCCCGTTTAGAAGCTTTGGTATAATCCCCATGGTCCTTACGGAGTCCCAGCATCCTCTAGGACGTTAGAGAAAATAAGATTTTAAACCTACCGGTAAATCTTTTTCTCGTAGTCCGTAGAGGATACTGGGCGCCCGTCCCAAGTGTGGACTACTTCTGCAAGACTTGTATATAGTTATTGCTTACATAAGGGTTATGTTATAGTTTTGGACTGATGCTATGTTGTTTTTCATACTGTTAACTGGGTAGTATATCACAAGTTATACGGTGTGAATGGTGTGGCTGGTATAAATCTTGCCCTTGGATTACAAAAATCCTTTCCTTGTACTGTCCGTCTCCTCTGGGCACAGTTTCTCTAACTGAGGTCTGGAGGAGGGGCATAGAGGGAGGATCCAGTGCACACCCAGAGTCAAAGTCTTTCTTAAAGTGCCCATGTCTCCTGCAGAGCCCGTCTATCCCCATGGTCCTTACGGAGTCCCAGCATCCTCTACGGACTACGAGAAAAAGATTTATCGGTAGGTTTAAAATCTTATTTTTTTTGCAGTAGAACTACAGGTACCAGTGGGCCCGTTTCCCCCCCGCATGCTGGTACTTGTGGTTCTCCAAGTACCAGCTTGCGGGGGAGGCTTGCTGGGACTTGTAGTTCTGCTACAAAAAACAATATTCTTTTATTTGACACAAGGCTATCAGCCCCCCATCCGCTTCACCCCTGGCCCTTGGGGGGCTGGAGGGGAGGGACCCCTTGATTTAAGGGGTCCCCACTCCTCCAGGGAACCCCGGCCAGGGGTGACTAGTTGGGGATTTAATGCCACGGCCGCAGGGACCGGTATAAAAGTGTCCCCCGGCTGTGGCATTATATCTCCAGCTAGTGGAGCCTGGTGCTGGTGTTAAAAATACGGGGGACCCCTACGCTTTTTGTCCCCCGTATTTTTTGCACCAGGACCGGACGCAGAGCCCGGCGCTGGTTGTAAAAATACGGGGGATCCCCTGTCAATTTTTTTCCTGTATTTTTACAACCAGGACTGGCTCAAAGAGCCCGAGGCTGGTTATGCTTAGGAGGGAGGACCCCACGCATTTTTTTTCTTGATTTTTAACCCATTCCCACCGCTTCCCACTGAAAAACATGCTCTGATCTCTTCATATTATTTTAGTCCGTAAAAAAAAAATATATATATTCTTTTAAAAAATATATAAATAATACTTGTGGTTCCTAATAGACAAACCAAGTAGATACTCCCTTCTAATATAAATAGATATGCTTTTGTCGAAAAGCCTCATTTTTACTATTGCAGACATGTCGAATTTGACAACTGTCGAATTTCAAAAAGTCAAATCTCAAACGGCCGTTTTTTTTGTCGAAAAGTACTGTATTGCATTGTCGAATTTTTTTTTTGTGTCGAAAATGCCCCGTTTTTCGACATTTGCGGCAATTCGACCGCAATTGCATATACTTATAGTCTTTACTTAAAGAGGCTGTTTGGTGATGGAATCAACTAGAGCTCGAATGTTATATATACCTTTGGGGACCCATGTATCAAATGGAAATGTTGCCTGGCCTAATTGGAATTCTGGATTCACCAGCAATGGTAAAAAGAGAATGGTGATGATTGAGGCCCCATTATGTCTTGTAAAAGCTCTGCTATGTTGGTGTCACCACCTCGGATGGTGTCAACGAAACAGCACCCACACTGTTTCCTTGTGCCGAAACTCAAGAAAGAGGCTAGGGGCTGCCCATCATGACAAGAGTGCCAGTAGAGAGGCTTGGGGCTGCCCAGAATGGGATTAAATCATAACTCAATTGGGCATGGCTTTGCACAGTGAGGCCACGCCCAGTCTCGTGAGCATGCACGCCTTCACACACATCACACACTCCGACTCCAATACTGCCGCACCAGGTGTCACCAAAGTTAATGACGCCTCTTCGCCCAAGGTCCATTCAGGCTTTGCAGGGGATGCAGCATGCCCTGGCCCTGATATTGGGGGTAATTCAGACCTGATCGTAGCAGCAAATTTATTAGCAGTTGGGCAAAACCATATGCACTGCAGGGGATGGGGGGGGGGGGGGGGGGGGCAGATATAACATGTGCAGAGAACTTAGATTTGTATGGGGTGTGTTCAAACTGAAATCTAAATAGCAGTGTAGAAATAAAGCAGGCAGTATTTACTCTGCACAGAAACAAGTTAACCTACCCAAATCTAACTGTCTCTGCACATGTTATATCAGCCACACCTGCAGTGCACATGGTTTTGCCCAACTTCTGACAGATTTGCTGCTACGATCAGGTCTGAATTACCCCCATTGACTCCAAGAGGCTGATAGTGGGAAAAGACAGCCACAGAGAGAGAAGAAAGACAAAGATCATATAAAGCAGGTAAATCAAAGAAGAGTATTGAAAAACGGGGAAGGAAAAGGGAAAAAGTAAAGGCAAAGGTAAGAACAAACAGAGAAATACAAATAAAGAAATTTAGCAACCTAATATTTCAGTACAATACATGTCTTCTCTTTTAGGGTTTTCTTTTCCAGTCACTGATACTTCAGTTGCTATTAAGGATAAATGAAAAAGAACAACAAAAAAAACATTGAAGAGAATCTTGATTTTGGACAACTGTTTGTGTGTTAGGATGTGGAGTCCAGCCATAAGAAGAGCCTATTAAATTTGTGTCATTGGGCAAGATTAAGGTTTGTGTTGGCCCTAGATCAAATAAATTGTGGGGTCCCAAACCAATAAAATTGTCAATATGATATATGATATGCTGGCGATGTTTTAATGAGTAAATACTCCCAGCACCACAACTGTGTTAAACACATTGTAGTGTCCCCAGAGGTGTAGCGTGGAGCCATGGCTCCCGGAGCAAGCTCACGCCACGGCGCCCCCCTTCCTATATACGGAATGGTACGGATGGTGTAATGGTTAGCATTACTGCCTCACAGCACTGAGGTCATGGGTTTGATTCCCACCATGGCCCTAACTGTGTGGAGTTTGTATATTCTCCCTGTACTTGCGTGGGTTTCCTCCGGGTACTCCGGTTTCCTCCCACAATCCAAAAATATACTGGTAGGTTAATTGGATCCCAACAAAAATTAACCCTAATGTGAATGTGTGTACATGTGAGAGGGAATATTGGGGGTCATTCCGAGTTGTTCGCTCGGTAAAAATCTTCGCATCGCAGCGATTTTCCGCTTAATGCGCATGCGCAATGTCCGCACTGCGACTGCGCCAAGTAAATTTGCTATGCACTTAGGAATTTTACTCACGGCATTTTCATCGTTCTGGCGATCGTAATGTGATTGACAGGAAATGGGTGTTACTGGGCGGAAACAGGCCGTTTTATGGGCGTGTGGGAAAAAACGCTACCGTTTCCGGAAAAAACGCAGGAGTGGCCGGAGAAACGGGGGAGTGTCTGTGCGAACGCTGGGTGTGTTTGTGACGTCAAACCAGGAACGACAAGCAGTGAACTGATCGCAGATGCCGAGTAAGTGTGGAGCTACTCAGAAACTGCTACGAGATGTGTAATCGCAATATTGCGAATACATCGTTCGCAATTTTAAGATGCTAAGATTCACTCCCAGTAGGCGGCGGCTTAGCATGAGCAAATCTGCTAAAATCCGCTTACGAGCGAACAACTCGGAATGACCCCCATAGAGTGTAAGCTCCACTGGGGCAGGGACTGATGTGAATGGCCAATTATTCTCTGTAAAGCGCTGCGGAATATGTGTGCGCTATATAAACAACTGGTAATAATAATAATAATATACACACAAAGTTTTGCTATTCAATTGGGTGCGGGTTTTATTAATTTTTTCCTCCCAGCCCCAGATCACGACCAGATTTTCCTAAAATCCATATCTTTAGGAAGACTGGTCAGAATTGCTGTATACTGCTGTGCCCCCCCCCCTCCCCCCCTCCCCCCTCCCCCTCCCCCCTTCCTAATGACTATTTAAGCTATTGGAATTCGCCAATTAGCTTAATTAGTCTTTAATTACTCACCTTCCACAACTCTGCATCTCCTCCGGTTCTCTTTTTCTCCTCCAGTGTCACAGAGAGATCTTCCAGGGCCGTCCAGACACAGGCATAGGTACCTGACTACCCCTGCCCCTCTTCCACGTATACTACACTGCAGCTTCTACCCTTAACTACACTCCCCACACACTACGTCGCCATTACCCTGCATTCCCCACCTCGCACACATGATACTACCACTGCTACCCTGCACCCCACAAACTAAATCACCGCTACCCTGCATCCCCCACCCACGATACTACCACTGCTACCATGCACCCCACACACTACATTACCGCTACCCTGCATCCCCCACACACGACACTACCACTCCTACCCTACACCCCACACACTACATCACCGCTACCCTGCATTCCCCACCCCTCACACACGATACTACCACTGCTACCCTACACCCCACACACATCGCCACTACCCTGCATCCCCCACCCCGCACACACGATACTACCACTGCTACCCTACACCCCACACACTACATCGCAGCTACCCTGCATCCCCCACCCCGCACACACGACACTACCACTGCTACCCTGCACCCCACCCACTACATCGCTGCTACCCTGCATCCCCCACCCCTCGCACACAACACTACCACTGCTACCCTGCACCCCACACACTACATCGCCGCTACCCTGCATCCCCCACCCCGCACACACGATACTACCACTGCTACCCTACACCCCACACACTACATCGCAGCTACCCTGCATCCCCCACCCCGCACACACGACACTACCACTGCTACCCTGCACCCCACCCACTACATCGCTGCTACCCTGCATCCCCCACCCCTCGCACACAACACTACCACTGCTACCCTGCACCCCACACACTACATCGCCGCTACCCTGCATCCCCCACCCCGCACACACGACACTACCACTGCTACCCTACACCCCACACACTACATCGCTGCTACCCTGCATCCCCCACCCCGCACACACAACACTACCACTGCTACCCTGCACCCCACACACTACATCGCCGCTACCCTGCATCCCCCACCCCGCACACACGACACTACCACTGCTACCCTACACCCCACACACTACATCGCTGCTACCCTGCATCCCCCACCCCGCACACACGACACTACCACTGCTACCCTGCATCCCACACACTACATCACCGCTACCCGGCATCCTCCTCCCCTCTCACAAAAATTTGAACCCCCTCCCCATAACACACTAATAGCACATTCCTCCCCCAGCACACATTAATAGAAACCCCCCCCCTCCTCCCCCCAGCACATATTAATAGGTACCCCCTCCCCCCAGCACACACTAATAGGACACCCTTCCCCCCAGCACACACTAATAGGACACCCCTCCCCCCAGCACACATTAATAAGACCCCCTCCCCCCAGCACACACTAATAGGTCCCCCCTCCCCCCAGCACACACTAATAGGTCCCTCCTCCCCCCAGCACACACTAATACCCCTTTTCCACGAGCACGGGTCGCAGCCGGAAGCCTGACACGGGAGCTGCCCCCTGCTGCGACCCGTGCTTGGTCCCTTTCCCATTAGCAGTCACAACCCGGCAAATGCCGGGTTGGTGACGCTTCTAGTGACACGGCAGGGGCGGCGCAGGGAGATCACATGATCTCCCAGCGCCGCCTTCCCTATGCACTGTGAACGGGAGCCGTGTCACCTCGACACGGCTCCCGTTCACACTAGACAGCTAGCCGGGTTGAACACGTGTTCAACCCGGCTAGCTACCAGGGTAGGATTCCCGGATCACTTGATCCGGGTTTACCCTTTTCCACTTGCAAAAAACACGGGTAAATGCGCGCCCCCGTGCATTTACCCGTGTTTTTTGAGCTAGTGGAAAAGGGGTATTATTGGATAGTTTCTCCCCCCAGCACACATTAATAGGACCCCCTCCCCCCCAGCACACACTAATAGGACCCCCCTCCCCCCAGCACACATTAATAGGACCCCCTCCCCCCAGCACACATTAATAGGACCCCCTTCCCCCCAGCACACACTAATAGGACCCCCCAGCACACATTAAAAGGACCCCCCTCCTCCCAGCACACACTAATAGGTCCCCCCTCCCCCCAGCACACACTAATAGGTCCCCCCTCACCCCAGCACACACTAATAGGTCCCCCCTCACCCCAGCACACACTAATTTGAGAGTTTCTCCCCCCACCGCCTTTTGTTTATCTGCAGCACAGCACTGACTAACCTGATCCTCGTGTGGCTGGCTGCCAGTGCTGCTCCTCGTCTCAGGGCTGCTCTGACGGACAGGGAGTGGAGAGAGGAGGGCGGTGCTGCTGCTGCCTGTCTTCTTACATGACTAGGGCAGCGGGAGGAGTAAGTAGGATGGGGGAGGGGCCCTGGCACAGGGAGGAGATCAAGAGCCGCCTCTGTTGTTCGTGCTGCAACCCGGCGCCGCAGCCCTTTACAGTGTCACACGCACGCTGAGCATCAGCAGTTTGCAGAGCAAGGAGGGAGAGCGGCGCCCCTCTCAAGCCCAGCACCTCCCTGCTTTTGCAGACCTTGCCGAGCGGAGCGGGTAGTGCCTGGCCTGCTTGTGCTGGCGGCGCCCTCTGAAGTTTCCGGCGCCTGGAGCGTGTACTCCACCGGAGCCGCCCTCCCTACGCCCCTGAGTGTCCCCAGTTCACATTATGCACACACAACCCTCAGTCCACATATACCATAGTGCTCACCATATTGGTGATGCAGTTTTATCTAGGGGACACCTATGTATGGGGACCCCTGGGTGACTGTCCTGGGTGCCCTGTTGTTAATCTGATACAGTGGTTGAGCCCATGTTTTTTTTTTAATAAAGTCAGTTATGCAATATTTGTTGCCATACTTGTGAACCTAATAACTAAAAACAAAGACATACTGTATTAGAGCTAGGAATGCCATTAATTCCCTATGAAGCTTCACAAGATGAGTTTGTGGCTGAGTGTTTTAGTACTCCGATCATATACTGTATAAGTGAAGTGTAGAAATACAGTATATGCCAGCCTTCTAATAACAATGCAAGCTTCTTTGCAGTTATATACAGCCAGAGTCTGGTTTATAATATTACTAGCTGAGTACCTGGCGTTGCCTGGCTTTACATTTTCAAGTACTTAAGTTATCAATGAGTTGAATGTAACTGTCAACATTTGAAAAAGTAATTAGCAGCCTAGCAGCTCTTCCAACACACCCACGAGGTTGCTCCCTAATGTAATTTTTTATGGGGTGTCACCAGTAGCCCTAATCCCCAGCTTTCCTTTCTGTTTAGTTATATTGGATTATACAGTATTTTTCTGTGCAGGGTAAATACTAGCTGCTTTTTCTGTAACCCACAAATGTTAGCTTTATTTTTACACTGCAATTTAGATTTCAGTGTGAACACACCCTACCCAAATCTGACTCTGTCTCAACATGTTACATCTGCCCCACCTGCAATGCAACATGGTTTAGCCCAGTTGTTTGCTTTTTTGCTTTACTTACAAACATGAATCAGGCCCTTTGTGTAGTCCCATAAAGGGCCTGCACAAAAAGTGTCGGCTGTAATCTTGCCAGTTCTGATGCGTCACCTCAGAGAAGGGAGAAAGCAGTGACAGTAATATTGTACTGTATGTCCTGTAAGTGTAAATTTACAGATTTAGTTAAAGAAAAATATATCAAATATGTTCTTATTTATTGTTCAGAAAACAAACTATGTTTGAAACTGGATCTTATATAAATATATATATATATATATTGATCTTACAGCAAAGAAGAAAAAAAGGAACAAGCTCACCGCTATATGCTTTTGATGTTTAGATTGGGTCCTATGCTTCTGATAAGATGGGAAAAAATGTCCAGGTCATAGCACCTTGTGCTGCGCACAGGACAAGCACTGTTTATCTGTAGCCATTGTGTCAGGCAAGGGACATGGAAGGTATGGTTGCAGGATGATACAGCCATTTCCATTCCAGCTTCAGTGTCAGACATGCAGATGGTACAGTACTCTACGTCCTCCTCCTTCTGTTGTAGGTGGGAATACTGGACAGAATGGGCCTCATGGTAATTCTTCAGCCTCAGGAGTGCTGCCTGATTTTTACTGGCACCGGGCTCATTTTTTCCTCTTTCTAATGATGGTCCAGCTCTTTCTCTTCCCGATGATGGTCCAGCACTTTCCCTTTACAATGATGGTGCCGTTCTTCCAGATGATTGTACAGCTGTTCCTCCTCCTGATGATGGTCCACCATTGGATGGTCTGCGGCGTCCTGACTTCAGCCACGTCTGACTGATGTTATAGTTTGTTCCTCCGGATCATTGTAGATGGTGACAGTAGCTGGAGAAATGTGTAAAAAAAAAAAACAGAAAAAAAACCAAAGTATAAGAAAAAACACAGATGTGATTGATGCTCTGAGATCCAGTCACTGGTCAATCGCTGGCAGCAAATACTAGTGAGCAAACGTGATCTCTCTTGGGAGACTCTCATGCGTCAGCAACAGCTTCAACTCAAGAAATGCCAGTGATATTGCTGTGCGCTGGGGTTTTATGCCATGGAGCATTCAAATGTAGCATGCGGGCGGCAGTTGGTGATGGCCGTGTTTCACGTCAGCAGCATCTTCCCACTGATATTACACAGTGATAGACGTGGGGAATCAGTGGGAAATGACATGTTTAGTGCTGAGGAGTCATTACACCAAGAACGGGGTGGTTTGGGGCATCTACTGCAACTATCTTGGTTCTGCTGCTGGACCCTGTGAGTTCATCTGCCATAGCTGCTGCCATCCCTACTGTTGACAGCATATGCCGTGATTGCTGTCAACATTGTAATATATGGGATATTTCTGCATCGGGGTACACTGTACTCCACAGGAAAACAATGGGGTGTAAAGTGGATCTTGAGCCAAAGGCACCAACAGGATAAAGCTTTAGGCTGTCCCAGGGTGCATTGGGGCCTCCTCTGTAACCCCGCCTCCAGGCACTGTGAGCTCGCTTTCGAGTTGGTGCCTTTAGCAGCAGGTAACCTAACGGGGGCTGCACTGGGCAGCCCTCAAAAAGCTTACTAAGAAGACTTCAGGGCCGCAGCGCTGTTACATGTCATGGTGACATTCAGCGCTGCGTCTCCATCACCTATTCAAGAGGTGTCCTCTGAGGTGGGTGTGCTGGCGGCCAAGACGTCGATTATGTCTGTCCTGGCTCCCCGTATTCTGTGGTTGAGGTCATGGAAGGTGGACCTGGACTCAAAAAACCTTGGTGGTACTCCCTTTTAAGGGAGACATATTGTTTGGGGAAGACCTAAATAAAATTGTGTCTGTATAGCGGCTGCCAAGACTGCCTTTCTCCCAAATACTAATCCTTCTGCACAGAAGGCAAAAGGTACCCCTTTTCATTCCTTTCGACCTCAAGGGAAAGCAAAAGTTCAGGCATCCCCGAGACAATCTCGTGCTTCCAAAACCACTAAACCCAAGATGAAGCAGTCTTGGGCGGCTTGTCAGCCTGCTTATAAGCAAGACAAGCCTGCCGCATGACGAGGCGGTCCTCCCCCTGGGGGACCCAAGGGTAGGAGGCCGACTTCTGCAGTTCACCCAGGTCTGGTTGAAGACCACGTCAGATGCATGGGTGCGAGAAGTTGTCTCTCACGGGTACGCCAGTTTTGCACTACGGTCACTACGGTCATCCCTTCGGATTCATTAAAGGTGCGAGCTCTGCAGCAAGTTGTGAGTTCTCTCCTGGATACAGGAGTGGTAGTGCCGGTTCCTTTGTTCCAAAGGGGCAGTGGTTACTACTCGACCCTGTTTCTAGTCCCGAAACCCAATGGGTCTTTCTGGCCTATACTCAACCTCAAATCTCTTAACAAGTTTGTGAGAGTGTCCAAGTTCCGTATGGAGACGCTGCGCACAATTGTACTGGCGATGGAACCCGGAGACTATATGGTATCCCTGGATATTCAGGATGCTTACCTGCATATACCTATTGCCAAGTCACATCTGCAGTATCTGTGGTTTGTTATTGGCAACCTATACTGTCAGTTCCAGGCTCTGCCATTTGGACTGACTACGGCTCCTTGGATCTTCACCAAGGTCGTGGCCGTAATAACGGCACATCTCCGTCGCCAGGGAGTCAGGATCATGCCATATCTGGATGACTTACTGATCCTGGCAAACTCCCACTATGTCCTCCTCAGTCATCTACAACTGACGGTAAGCTTCCTACAAGCCCACGGGTGGCTCATCAATTGGAAGAAATCCTCACTGGTCCCAGTTCAGAGCATGGTGCACCTGGGGGCACTCCTGGACACACACAGTCAATGTCTGTTCCTGTCTCCGAAGAAAGTCCTGAAGCTTCAGGACAGGATAAGATGCTTCCTTTGTCGCCCCAGAGTGTCGATACACTCGGCGATGCAAGTACTTGGCCTGGTGGTGGCGGCATGTTAGAGTAGGCTCAATTTCATTCCTGCCCTCTGTAGAGGTTAATTCTTTCCAAATGGAACGGCCTACCTCATCGGATCAAATCTCACATGATTACTTTGACTACGGAGGTTCGTCAATCGCTGGTGGCTACTGGATACCCGACTGGGTCCTCCAACGATGGATGCCAGTCTGCGGGGATGGGGTGCGGTGTTGGAGTAACACTCTTTCCAGGGTCGTTGGACCAAGGAGGAGTCTCTTCTCCCGATAAACATTCTGGAGCTGCGGGCGGTGTTCAATGCGTTAACTCTCGCCCCTGCCTCTGGTACAGAACAGGCCTGTTCAAGTACGGTCAGACAATGCCACCACAGTGGCATACATCAATCATCAGGGCGGGGCTCGAAGCCGCATGGCAATGTTGGAAGCATCAAAAATACTTCGATGGGCGGAACGCCATCTGCCAGCAATATCGGCAGTGTTCATTCCGGGTGTCCTAAACCGGGGAGCAGACTTCCTCAGTCGTCAGGACATACACACCGGAGAGTGGAGTCTTCATCCGGAAGTCTTTCAACTCCTAGTGGATGCGTGGGGCCTACCAGATGAAGACCTGATGGTGTCTCAACACAATCACAAAGTTCCGGTCTTCCGATCAAGGACCAGGGATCCTCAAGCAGCATTCATGGACACACTAGCCATTCCATGGAACTTTCGGCTGCCCTTCATGTTCCCTCCAGTGTCACTCTTGCCCAGGGTGTTGCGGAAGTTCAAACAAGAAGGAGGAATACTACTTCTAGTTGCTCCGGCGTGGCCCCAGACGGCATTGGTTCTCAGACCGGCAGGGTCTATAGACGGGGCGTCCTCTTCTACTTCCTCAATGTACAGACCTCCTCGTACAGGGCCCTTGTCTCTATCCAGACCTGGCCAGACTGGCTTTAATGGCGTGGCTCTTGAAGCATCACTCCTGAGGGACAAAGGATTCTCTGAGGTGGTCATCCAAACTCTGTTGAAAGCCTGCAAACCGGCATCTGTCCAGATCTATTACAGGGACTGGAATTCTGGCTTCACCTGGTGTGCTGATAAGAACTATGGGGGTAATTCAGAGTTGATCGCAGCACCAAATTTGTTAGCAGTTGTGCAAAACCATGTGCACTGCAGGTGTGGCAGATATAACATTTGAAGAGAGAGTTAGATTTGGGTGGGTAATTTTGTTTCTGTGCAGGGTGAATACTGGCTGCTTTATTTTTACACTGCAATTTAGATTTCAGTTTGAACACACCCCACCCAAATCGAACTCTCTCTGCACATGTTATAACTGCCCCGCCCCTGCAGTGCACATGGTTTTGCCCAACTGCTAACAAATTTGCTGCTGCGATCAACTCTGAATTAGGCCCTATGATGTGTACAGATTCAAAACATCCAGAATCCTGGCTTTCCTGCAACAAGGCCTAGATTTAGGCCTTCGTCTGGCTTTCCTCAAGGTTCACATATCTGCCTTGTCAGTGTGGTTTAAAGAAAAATTGTGTCTATACCTGAAGTTCATACATTCACTCAGGGTGTATTAAGGATTCAGACTCCCTATGTCCCTCCGGTGGCTCCATGGGATCTGTCATGACCGGGCAGTTCTTAGAACTTGCCCAGGTTATATACCTAAGGTGGTGTCATCTTTTCACCTTAACCAAGCTTGTGGTTCCCGGCCTTTTTCTCTTCGGATTTGTCCCCCAAACAGCGGTCTTTGGATATTGTAAGGGCTTTCTGTATATGTGTGGAGAGGACTGCCTCTATCAGTAGGTCAGATACTCTTTTTGTACTGTTTGGTTTCCACAAACGTGGTTGGCCTGCGAATAAGCAAACCTTGGCCAGATGGATTAGAATGGTGATCGAACAAGCTTATGCGCATGCTCGACTCCCAGCTCCTGCTGCTATTAAAACCCATTCTGCTCGGTCTGTTGGAACTTCTTGGGCAGCCCGTTGAACACGTTCATTAGGTTCTATGCCTTAGATATTTCCGCCTCGCAGGATGCTTCCTTTAGACACCGGGTTCTCATACCGGCTAAGGCGCGTCCCCTCACTTGAGGAACTGCTTTATGACATCCCTAATGTTTTCCTGTAGAACACAGTGTACCCCGCTGCAGAAAAGGAGAGTTATGGTAGGTTTACCATTGTTAACTCTCTTTCTGTGAGGTACACTGGGTTCCACAGGGCGCCCACCTTGATGCACCTAGCTTCTATGGGTTTGTATGGCATTAGCTGCTGGTCCCTTCTCCTGTCGTGAGAATGTGGTTCTGCGTGACTAACATCTGCCTTCTCTCTTACCTGCTCCTACATTGGACTGGTTAACGAAACTGAGCTCACAGTGCCTGGAGGCGGGGTTATGTAGGAGGCCCCAATGCATCCTGGGACAGCCTAAAGCTTTAGCCTGTACCTCGCAGAAAGTTGACAAAGTCTACCACATATATAATGTGTGAAAGTGTGTGTGTTCCCCATATTATATATTAGCACATAAAAGTTATATTACCATGTGCAGAGGTAATCCAGTATGCATGTTAGTGGAGTAATGTTTCACGCAGCACCCCTCCATTCTCCATCTCGCAATTTAACCACAGTCTCTGCATAAGAATATTAAAAACTGGGACACACCGGTAGTGAAGTGCAATTACATTAAATTTCATGAACAACAGAAATGAACATACTTTGAATTAACAACATCAGATTGCCTGGCTGGAATCCTCTGCATTTTGAATACCCCGCTCACTGCTTATAACCTGTATTCACCTGGTCATCTGTCTGATAACTGCACCACTCACGGCAGTTAGTGCCATGCCTGCAGACCTTGTAACATCAGACCTAATGCCGTCATTAAATGCCCTTTCCTCAGGACCACATATTACAGGTAAACATGGTTATTTGTAATATATGGTCCTGGGTATAGAACAAGTACCCCTTCTGTACATTGACCTTTATCTTGCATCAGGATTGTATCCAGAGATATGTCCCATTAATAATGTGCTGAATTTGACCCTAATAATACATTTATATAAACAATAAGTCTCTATTTAAACAAGTTGCTGTTCCTAGGTCTGGAGGTCCCTGCCACTCCAGACCTAGGACATATAACAAGCAATACAAACACTAAGGTTATATATACTATACTATACACTATAGTGTTATAAATCTTGAACTCCTTCATTTGGCAAAATTGGCATATAATGGGGGTCATTCAGCTGGAGTTGCTGTTGCTTGCATAGAAGAAGCAGCTATAGCACTAATATGGTAATGAAGCAGGAGGCGTCACTACTCCTGCCTGCATTACTGATCTGAGCTGCATCCTAGGACGCAGTATCGGGTCATCTCCAACAGTATCAGCTGGCTGCTGGACCCGTGGGATCATACAAGCCGGCCACCACAGCTGCAACCTAGAAGCCGGGAAATCTCTATCCTCTGACGGAGATCCTGGCCTCTTGCCTTCCTTGCAACAGCGGCGACATGTCTGAGTATGGCGAAAAGGGGCCGCGCATCGCTATCGCTGTGGGGCATACACACGGAGAAATCCGTGCTTAATTTATAAGCAATCTAGTCAGTTTGCTTAGAATTTAAGCAGTGTGTACCCCCTTAGTGATGCCTAGATTCTGATAACCAGCAAAATGCCTATCAGTGTGTTGTAGCTGGTGGAATAGTGAGTCCTTCCAGACTGTCAGCAGTACGGTTTATCCAGACGATAATCCAAACAATGCATGATTTGAAAAAGAAGCACCTCAAAAAAAAGTTTACCTATTGGAGGCTGATTTTGAGTTGAATGTAAATGGGATATAATTACTTCCGCAGTGTGTAAATGGGATATAATTACTTCCGCAGTGTGTAAATGGGATATAATTACTTCCGCAGTGTGTAAATGGGATATAATTACTTACGCAGTGTGTAAATGGGATCTAATTACTTACGCAGTGTGTAAATGGGATCTAATTACTTCCGCAATGTGTAAATGGGATATAATTACTTCCGCAGTGTGTAAATGGGATATAATTACTTCCGCAATGTGTAAATGGGATATAATTACTTCCGCAATGTGTAAATGGGATATAATTACTTCCGCAGTGTGTAAATGGGATATAATTACTTCCGCAGTGTGTAAATGGGATATAATTACTTACGCAGTGTGTAAATGGGATCTAATTACTTACGCAGTGTGTAAATGGGATCTAATTACTTCCGCAATGTGTAAATGGGATATAATTACTTCCGCAGTGTGTAAATGGGATATAATTACTTCCGCAGTGTGTAAATGGGATATAATTACTTCCGCAATGTGTAAATGGGATATAATTACTTCCGCAGTGTGTAAATGGGATATAATTGCTTCCGCAATGTGTAAATGGGATATAATTACTTCCGCAATGTGTAAATGGGATATAATTACTTCCGCAATGCATGCATGTAAATAAATGCATATATATGTGCGTGTGAAGTGTTGTATACATCATTGCAGTGCACCCACCCCTTATCCATATGATTATTTTGCTACTCGTTACCAACATTGTGGCGCACTTGAACCAGCCTATACTTGGAGCAAATAATACACCAGAAAATAGATGTATCTTCACTTCTATCAAACTTTGCATTTCCCACAGTTCTGTAAACACTCCCTTACAAAGATACGTGAGATCACAAAATAAGTAACTCCACTTGTAAAAAATTATTATATATAAAATTTTTTTTAATAATGCCCATAGCTACTTACAGAGGTTTATAGTGGAGTGTGGGTATGCTTTGCGGTTGAAATAAAATGTTACACTCTATTATCTGCCTCTACCTTGTAGTCCCAGATGGCAATTCTTTTTCCAGTATAGGTATCCTGAATTTGGACCAAGCAAGGTCCAGTTCAGTGTCCTTGGAGGGGCTAATGTAATGAGCGCCCGTTTGCAGCTCCCTCTGCTGATGGTCCCGGTGCGTCTGGCCACGTCTGTGGAGAGATGGTTATCAAACTCCTGCTTAATTTAATAATTTATACTCTAAATTTCTCAGTGAGTAATGTTTGACTTAGGGGTGCCATGGAGAAAATCCTGATACTCTAAGGCGCCATGTTATAAACTTTTGGGATTTTTTTTTTTTTTAAATCTTGTATACAGCATCCTATATAATAATTGGCTAACTGCTCCTCACCTTCTGTTATGTGCATCGGTGGCCACTAGAGGCCGCCACACAGATTAAATGAAAATGAAAGTCATCATGCAGTGAGATGTTACCGCCTGCTGCTAATTATGTAAAACACTGATCTGACCGTTTCACACTTGCTGAATATTAAGAGAGGGTGCTGGAGAGAGAGTGGTGGTAGGGTTAGGTTTTTGGTGTGGCCATAACCTTTCATATTCAAAATTGACTGGATTTTCTATACTTTTGTTTGATTTCCACTTACGTTACATTCATGTAACGCTGCTCCTCACCTTTGCGGTGCCGCCAGAAGCCACTGCAGTGACAAGGACACACACACACCCTATGTACACTGCACCTCCCACCATATACTGCCCCTATATACACACTGCACCCTCATACCCCTCCATATAGCATACCTCACAACAGTTCGGAATGCTGAAGCGGGACCGAAAATGGGTGTGTGGCCTAAATGAAAGGGCCCGGCCTCACTAGTCACGCCCCGTTTAACGTCACTAAACGGGGCATGACTAGCACTCTGTGAGCCGCTGGCATGCCCCCAGTCCCTCTGTCTTCACTCAATAGATGCTGTGCACTATGCAGAGCAGCAGTGACAGGAGCCTCCCAACTACACCCCCCTTCCCCCACACACACCACCACCACCACCACAGGACACTGCGGCCCGTTGGTGGGACAGTTCCAAAAAAACGTGACTGTCCTGCGAAAATAGGACTGTTGGGACGTTTGATATAGTGCCCCCTATATCATACCCACCAACAGGACCCCCTTCAGGGGAGAAAGAATACTCTGCTCCTGGACTTTACTCTTAATTTATGATTGCCGGCACCTGTTTTGAACAGGTTAATGGAGAAGAGAGGTGATTAATCACAGGTGATGGAAGAGGGAAGTCCAGGAGAAGAGCATTCTGTCCCTCCTGGAGAGGGTCACGTTGGGAGGTATGCTATATACAGGGCACCTCTCTCCTCCATATACTGCTCCTGCCATATACCACATACTCTGCACCCCATCCTCCATATATTATGCTGCAACCCCAGGTTACTTGCCATCCCAGGACTCGGCAACCAGTAGCATCAGTAACCAGGAAACGGATGTAGGACTCACCACACGGTCCCGCAGCACTCAGAGTGGAGGCACCAGGGACACGTGTGGCCACTTACCGGTGGGGGGAGAAGGTGAATCGGTCCAGCAGGAAGGGGTGAGACCCTCTGTGGGGTGAGCAGTATGGTGACCGGGAGTAGGAGGGTCGGCGCTGGGGTGGCTGCTGATGCAGGTGAGGAGGCAGATAATTGGCACAACTGCCTTATATATATATACTGCGCGCTAGTGGAGGTGGTGGGGTCCTGTGCTTGCCCCTCCCACACCCCGCACAGGCCATGCCCAGACCCCACCGTGCAGCTGCTAATGGCTACTGGTGTCCTCTACCCCCAGACAGGGCAAGAGCTGTGCGGGGACTGGTGAGCTTACACGTGCCAGTACTGGCGTATATAGGCCAACATCATTATAGACTGCCCATTACAGATATAGAGCATCTATATTTATAAAAAGCTAATGCTACACATTCAGAATGTCAGAGCCCCAGCTCCCAGCAGCAGGACTTCCAGAAACCCGGAAGTTCCTGTGTGAGTAGTGACCTTCCCACCCTATAAAAGGCCCTTGTGTCCGTCATTTTGACGGGCTTTTAACTAGTCTGAAAATAAATCTTAGCAACACGAGTTGATGGAACATTTCCTGTATGTGCAACTCTGTGTGTAATTTAGGGATGTTCATGAGCTTGTCCACTAGGTGGTGCTGTTGAACAATCTAACAAAAAACGCAATACATCCCTCAGTTTAATTTACAGTGTTTATCAAGTAATATACTGTATTCACTGTTGTTGGGGGGTTATCATGCCTAATAAATGTGGGCAAGTTATTACATGAAAGGCATACTAAACAGAATTTCTCTTACGTCCTAGAGGATGCTGGGGTCCATATTAGTACCATGGGGTATAGACGGGTCCACCAGGAGCCATTGGCACTTTAAGAGTTTAATAGTGTGGGCTGGGTCCTCCCTCTGTGCCCCTCCTACCAGACTCAGTTTAGAAAATGTGTCCGGAGGAGCCGGTCACAGCTAGGGGAGCTGTACAGAGCTTCTTTAGAAAAGTTTATTTTAGAGTTTGTTTTTTTTACAGTCCTGCATCGAGGGACTGAGGGGGGGAGCAGTGTCTGCCCTGCGGGGTCTTGAGCCACTGCCTCCGCTGACTGGACGTTGAGCTCCAGAGGGGACAGATCGCGCCCCGCCACAGGGGTACGCTCACCCCCGGCAGCCAGCCTCCACCCCCTCACAGAGCTGAAGTGTGGCGAGTTAGTTGCTGTCCCACCTTACAAGCGGGGGGTCAGTGTGAAGAGGACGGCTTAAGGGTGGGAGCGTGGTATTAACCGCGCTCCTGGATTGCTCAGCGGTACTGCGGTGCGGCGCTGTGAGGAGCGCCCTGAGCCAGCAAGGTACCCTACACTGACCATTTCCAGCCTGTCGGGGTCCGCGGGTCTCAGCCAACACGAATTTCCTCAGGCCAGTATAATCTTCAAGAGTGGAAAAACAGCGCCATTGAAGGGGCGGAGCTTCTCAAGGCGGACCCAGCAGCATTCAGCGCCATTTTTCCTGCCTGCAATCACTAGTGGATGTCCAGGTCCCTCCAGTGCAACTCCAGCTATCTGTACGGTACCAGGGGGTCGTAGAAGGGGGGGGGGGGGGGGGGAGGCTGTATTATAGGTTGTGTCACCTATTAAGAGACACAGTCAGCGCGGGTTGGGGTCTCCCTATACCTCTAATAGCGCTGTATGTGGGTTGGCTCCAATCTCTGTGTCTCTCTGCCATTCTTGGGGGGGAAACTCTGTCTTGTGAATACCCTGTGTGTTTGTGGGGTGTTTGGTGTGTGTGACAACATGTCTAGGGACATTGTTTCATATGCTGCAGAGGATTTGTCTTCCCAGGAAGACTCCATACCATGTAATCAGGATTGCACTGTTGTAGCGCAGATCCCAGCTAGAGAGCCAGAATGGTTAGTCTCTCTGAGGGGGACTATTTCTCAGATTTCTGACAGGGTTGCTTGGACATTCTCAAAAACGTGCACTTGCAATGTTTACGCAGGATGACACGGACACCGATTCTGACACTGCAGACGGTGATGTGCAGTTGATGGTTGAAGCTGTGAGGGATATTTCTTTTTCATCCACTAGGTGTCACTGGAGTACTCTTGGGATATGGACGGTTTCCGTAGGAACAGGGCACTGAATATTTAAATTTAGAACACTCCACCCCTCCATATCCCCGAGTACCTCAGTGTTATTTCTGTGCTCGAAGTAGCAACAGGTCGTTTGTGGCTGGGTCCACAATTCTTTTGAATTTTTCTTTTAAGATTTTTTTTTTTTTTTTTTTTCACATCCCTTTCCCCCTTCCAAAAGGCAGGGTCAGGGATAGTGCAAGCTGCTGATAGCAGTAGTGGCGTGTCGGTCCTCACTGATTGAGCTCCCTCACAGCCACACACAGATCCTCCTGCACAGGCTGGCCGGCGCTTGTACAGAAGCCCCGTCGGAGCCTCATCACACACTGCAGGAGCGAAGGTATGTGAACGGGGCGGTCAGCTCCCGCTGCCGCCCCGAGGTGTGGGGACATTGTTATGCACCGGGATCCCTCTGCAGACGCCCGCCGCCGGCTCCGGCCGCCGCCGCTGCTCTGCCCTCTCACGCTGCTCCGGCCCCCACCGCTGTACTCCCGCTGCTCACAGCGCTCGATACCCGGCTCCCGCTGCTCACAGCACTTCACGATCCCCGCTCTCTGTCTTTCTGTCATTGCGCCCGATACCTGGCTCCCGCTGGCGGCCCCACACGCTGCGCTGCCCGCCGCTCTGCATCTGAAAGAGCATGCAGGGGGAAGAGGGGGCATTACCTCACGGAGGGGGGCAATAAACGGAGATAGATAACAGAGGGGCAATAAGAAGGGGGCAATACAGCGGCATAAGATAAACCTGCAGCAACAGCAGATGCTAGGCTGCAGGGGTATTTACACAGGCTTTCATAGTAACTGCACTGTGATTCTATGTGAGAGCATGGCAGCCATTTTTAACCATGCTTCCTGTGTCTTCCTCTGTGATTCCAGAACGTTCCAGTACTACATCTCTACTCCACCGGAGGCGCAGGGGTGTTAGAGGGAATTTGGGATCACATTACATAGTACTGGCCACGTGTACTGCACTTGCCCAGATATATATATATATATATAGAGACACCTT
Organism: Pseudophryne corroboree; assembly: GCF_028390025.1. Classification (NCBI taxonomy): domain Eukaryota; kingdom Metazoa; phylum Chordata; class Amphibia; order Anura; family Myobatrachidae; genus Pseudophryne; species Pseudophryne corroboree. The sequence continues at coordinate 295,509,051 of NC_086447.1, read as the reverse complement.
AGTACTATTTTACTGAGTCGTGCAAGTGTCTGTTTTTTGTGTATTGTATTGTCTGTCGCCATAATGAGTAAGGCACCAGCAAAAACTAAAAAGCATAATTGCAAAGTCTGTAGCAGTGTGTTACCGGATGGATCTACCACATGTTCAGTATGTTTTGTGGATTCGGTTCAGAATACAATTTCTGCTCCGGTTTTAAAGCCAATTTCCTCCCCGAACCCTCCTTGGGAAATGCTAGCCAATGTACTGGCTGGGTTGCAATCAGAATTGACCGCCGCTCGACAGGAGCGGGAAACGGCAAGATCTGAGTCTAGGGTGAGACCGCCAGAACTACCGGAGGCCTCTCAGCCTTGCGAAAGGTCCAAATCCATTTTGGGTAGAGGGGATAAATTTCATATGTCTTATGATTTACCAGTTTCTGCTATGTTGCATTCTGACGATTCCATGCCAGAGCTCACGGCACAAGAGGGTGAGGAGGGCGAAGTGGAGTCAGATGGTGAGGATTTTAACAGCTCCGGCATTGATAATCTCATCAGAGCGGTGCGTCAGTCTCTGAAGTTTACAGAAACTGAGGAGCCTCTCACACATGATCAGGTTGTCTTTACTAAACGACAAAGAACTCCAATAAGTTTTCCTGTGTCGGAGTCTCTTAATAAGATGTTAGTGGAAACACGACAGGCTCCAGATAAACGGTTTTCTATACCTCGCAGATTTAAGTCTAGTTACCCATTTCCAGATTCTGTGACATGTACATGGGAGAATCCACCAATAGTGGATTCGTCAGTGTCGAAGCTTACAAAGAAATTAACCATACCAGTGCCAGCGGCTACTACGCTTAAAGACCCTTCAGATCGCAAAATAGAAACTATGCTAAAGTCCATGTATGTAGCAGCAGGAGTGCTGCTGAGACCTGGCTTGGTTGGTATCTGGGTCACTAAGGCGCTCATAGTATGGATAACAGAACTTAAGTCTACCTTACATGACGAACACCTTATACTTCTTGCTGATCAAATGTGTGAGGCTGCAGAGTATCTCTGTACAGCTTCTACTGACGTCTGTCAGCTCACTTCTCGTATTTCATTGTCGCTAGTTACGGCACGACGAGCACTCTGGCTGCGTGCTTGGCAAGCGGAGGCAGAGGTCAAATGAGGTATAGAGGCGTTACCTTACGATGGCAAGAAGTTGTTTGGTCCTGAATTGGACACATGGATTGCTGAGGCTACGGGAGGAAAGTCGGTTTTCTTACCATTGCCTCCACCGGTACCAAGAAGGAGGTACTCTGGACCTTCGTTCAAATCCTTTAGACCTCTGTCCTTTCGAGGACGTGGCAGAGGAACAGCCACGCCTGGTAGATGTGGTCGTGGACATGGTTTCCAACAAACCAACACAAGTCGTCAGGACGCTAAGGTTACCGACAAGCCAGTGGCATGACGGGCTCCCAGCCCATCTCGGTTCTCCGATTGTGGGAGCACGCCTTCAGACGTTCCAATTGGCGTGGTTCCAGACATCCGCGGATGGGTGGATACGCAATTTAGTGTTAAAAGGTTACAAAATAGAGTTCGACTGTCTTCCGCCACTGCGGTTTTTCAAGACAGGATTGCCTCTGTCGGACGACAAGAGGGCAGTTCTGCAAATTGCCATTCAGTCCCTACTGGATTCAGCAGTTTTGATTCTGGTCCCTGTACACCAACAGGGTCAGGGTTATTATTCCAGTCTGTTTGTGGTACCGAAGCCGGATGGCTCAGTCAGGCCAATTTTGAACTTAAAGGGTCTCAATCGGTACGTAACTTACTACAGATTCAAGATGGAATCTCTGCGCTCAGTGATTGCAGGTTTAGAGCCAAAGGAATTCATGATTGCGCTAGATCTCAAAGATGCGTACTTACACATTCCGATTTGGCAGCCTCATCAGAGGTTCTTGCGGTCTGCGATACGCCAGAATCATTACCAGTTTCAGGCTCTACCGTTTGGCCTATCGTCAGCTCCCCGGGTATTCACCAAAGTGATGTCTGTGATGATAGCTCATCTCAGATCCCTGGGAGTGACGATAGTTCCGTATTTGGACGATCTGCTCATCAAAGCCCCGTCTCAACAGATACTTCTCCAACATGCGCTGCTAACGTACAATGTACTGGTTCACCACGGTTGGATTGTCAACTTCAAGAAATCACATCTAATTCCATCTCAACGCCTTCAATTCCTAGGTATGATTTTCGATACGGTCAATCAAAGAATTTACCTACCACAACAGAAAGTACAGATTATTCGTCATCTGGTACAATTAGTGCTCAAGCCACACACAGTCTCGGTACATTTGTGCATTCGCCTCTTAGGCACAATCGTGGCGGCTTTCGAAGCGCTTCAGTTCGGAAGATTTCACTCGCGTCCATTTCAACTGGATGTGCTCGCACAGTGGTCAGGCTCGCATCTGCAGATTCACCACAGGGTGAGGTTGTCGCCAAGGGCAAGGGTGTCTCTGCTCTGGTGGCTCAAGGAACACAATTTAACCGCAGGGAAACTGTTCGGCGGCGGGAATTGGATAATTCTAACGACGGACGCCAGTCTCAGAGGTTGGAGAGCTGTAGTGCAAAATTGTCAGCTCCAGGGTCTCTGGGCGGATCACGAAAGATTGCTGTCTCTAAATGTCCTGGAACTCCGCGCAATTTACAATGCCCTACGACAAGCAGTGCACATGCTTCGGGCTCACACTGTCCAGGTGCAGTCAGACAATGCGACGGCAGTCGCATACATCAACAAACAAGGAGGAACGAGAAGCCGCATGGCAATGCGGGAAGTAGCTCGAATCCTAAATTGGGCCGAATACCACCAGGTGATATTGTCGGCAGTGTTCATTCCGGGAGTGGAAAACTGGGAGGCGGATTATCTCAGCCGTCGGGATTTTCATCCAGGAGAATGGGCATTAAATCCAGAAGTGTTTCACATGTTGGTTCAGCGGTGGGGTTATCCTCAGGTGGACCTGATGGCGTCTCGACACAATCACCAAACGCTCCAGTATGTGTCCAGAACGAGAGATCCAAAGGCAGTGGCGGTGGATGCTCTCACCGTCGCGTGGCCGTAAAGCCTCGTGTATCTCTTTCCACCGTTTCCGCTGCTCCCTCTGGTGCTAAAACGGATCAAAAGAGAGTCTGTCACAGTCATACTAGTGGCGCCTCATTGGCCTCGGAGAGCTTGGTTCTCGGATCTCCGCGGACTACTCGCAGACGATCCTTGGCCGCTCCCACTACGTCCAGACCTGTTACAACAGGGTCCGTTCCTTTACCCCGATTTAGCGCGGCTGCGTTTGACGGGGTGGCTGTTGAGACCGCCCTCTTGAGAAGAGAGTGCATTCCAGAATCGGTTATACCAACCATGTTACGAGCTAGAAAGCCGGTTACGGCAGCTCATTATTACAGAATTTGGCGTGCCTATATAGGTTGGTGTGAAGCTCGGAAGTTTCCGACATCAGCTTTCAAGTTATCCCGTCTTTTGTTATTTTTACAGACGGGGTTAGATGGAGGACTGCGTTTATCTACACTAAAGGTGCAGGTATCTGCGTTGTCAATTTATTTTCAAAGACGATTGGCTCTATTGCCGTCGGTACACACTTTTCTGCAAGGTGTCCTCAGAGTACAGCCTCCATTCATTCCACCTACAGCGCCATGGGACTTGAATCTGGTTTTGGATTTCTTACAGTCTTCATATTTTGAACCCTTACAACAAGTGGATATAAAGTTTCTCACTTGGAAAACAATTTTTCTTCTAGCCTTAGCTTCGGCAAGGCGTGTTTCAGATTTGGGTGCCTTGTCATGCAAGCCACCGTATTTGGTGTTTCATGATGACAGAGCGGAACTTCGGACGAATCCCGCTTTCTTACCAAAGGTAGTGTCATCTTTTCACATCAATCAACCAATAGTAGTTCCTGTGTTGACAGCACATTCTGGAACTCTAGATGTGGTATGCGCTTTACGCGTTTGTATCCCGAACGTCTACAGTTCGTAAGACGGATACGTTGTTTGTTCTCTATGATGCTGCCAAGCTGGGTTGGCCAGCGTCTAAGCAGACTTTATCCAGATGGATAAAACTGACCATACGTCAGGCTTACCTTCATGCTAGGTTACAGCCGCCTACATTGGTAACAGCTCATTCCACACGTTCTGTGGGAACTTCATGGGCAGCTGGTTGTGGAGCTTCTACGACGCAGCTTTGCCGTGCGGCTACATGGTCTTCAGTGCACACGTTTGTGCGCTTTTACAAGTTTGATACGTTTGCGGCATCAGCATCTAGCTTTGGCCGCCTAGTGTTACAGGTGCCAAACAGCTCTCCCGCCCACGGGGGAAGCTTTGGTACGTCCAAAGAGTACTCCAGTGACCCCTAGTGGATGAAAAAGAAAATAGGATTTTGGTACTTACCAGGTAAATCCTTTTCTTTGAATCCATAGGGGGCACTGGACACCCACCCAGAGCAGTTTTACCTGGTTTGTGGTAAGTTCAGAGGATCTTATGGTAACACACTCTCACCGACTGGTTTAAATTATCAAGTGCTGGTTATGGTGTCAACTGTTTAGTTGTCAGTAACGTTATGTGTCAACTTTGTTGTTGTCCGTTATGTTATATGTAATACTCCATTGTCAACCTCTCTATAGTTCCTGTTCGGCTCAGTAAAAAACACTGAGGTACTCGGGGATATGGAGGGGTGGAGTGTTCTAAATTTAAATATTCAGTGCCCTGTTCCTACGGAAACCGTCCATATCCCAAGAGTACTCCAGTGCCCCCTATGGATTCAAAGAAAAGGATTTACCTGGTAAGTACCAAAATCCTATTTTTACATATTTCTGACACAGCTCCTGACCAGTTGGAGGAGGCCTTTTTTACAGATAATAAGAAGCCCCCCCCCCCCCCCCCCCCCTCACCTTCTCGGCATCCAAAGAATTAAGCGCTATCTTTGAAAAAGCCTGGAGGGTCTTGGTTGCTTTTCCCTTCCCAGAGGAAGATAGAAAGAAGTGGGAGTCTCCGCCGATAGTTGACGCCTCTGTCTCCAGGCTGTCAAAACAGGTGGTTTTACCAATCCTGGGATCTACCACGTTGAAGGACCCGGCAGATCGCAAGGTGGATGCTACGCTAAAATCCATTTACGCGGCTTCCGGGGCTATATTACGGCCTACTATAACCTGTGCTTGGATTGCAAAAGCTATTGTCAGGTGGTCGATCGCTCTGCAGTAGGAGTCTACTTCGCTGGATAAAGGTGACGTTGATGTATTTTTACGCCATATTCAGGATTCTGCAGGGTTCCTGGTGGATTCCATGAAGGACCTGGGTTCCATGGCTACTCCATGTCTGTCTTGGCTCGCAGGGGTCTTTGGCTGCACCAATGGTCTGCGGACGCGGAATCCAGGAAGAGCGTGGAGGGCCTACCCTATACTGGTCAGGCTCTCTTTGGGGCGGCGCTGGATGTGTGGATTGCCACGGCTACCGCGGGTAAGTCTCCTTTTCTCCCCTCAGCTGCTCCTGCTATGATGAAGTCTTTTACACCAGCCACGTCACAGTCCTTTCGGCCCGCGAGGCCTAGAAAGAACAAGCCTTCGAACACCTTCAGAGGTGGTCGTGCCAAAGGAAAGAAACCTGCTCCCGCAGGTTCCCAAACCCAGAGGCCCGCTTCTGATACCCCTAAGTCCTCCGCATGACGGTGGACAGCTAGACCTGGAGGAGGGTCAGGTGGGGGCAAGACTCCGGCAGTTCAGCCACGTCTGGGTGTCGTCTGGCCTGGACCCCTGGGTACTGGATATAGTGTCCAGGGTGTACAGACTGGAGTTTCAAAATCCCCCACCTCACCGTTTCTTCAAGTCAGGGTTGCCAGCTCAGCTGGCAGACAGAACAGTTCTTCTGGAGGCCATCAGAAAACTGGTGGTGTCATAGGTCATTGTTCCAGTTCCACCTCAGCAGTGGAACAAGGGTTATTACTCGAACCTTTTTGTGGTACCAAAACTGGATGGTTCGGTACGGCTTATTCTAAACTTAAAGTCTTTGAACCCTTATCTCAGGGAGTTCAAATTCAAGATGGAATCTCTGAGAGCTGTCATCACAGGACTGACGGAGGGGGAGTTCCTGGTGTCTCTAGACATCAAGGATGCTTACCTCCACATTCCCATTTGGTCGCAGCATCAGGCATATCTCAGGTTTGCACTGTTGGATGATCACTGTCAGTTTCAGGCGCTGCCGTTTGGCCTCTCCACAGCACCAAGGATCTTCACCAAGGTGATGGCGGAGATAATGGCTCTCCTCCGCAGACAGGGGGTGAACATAATTCCATATCTGGACGATCTCCTGATCAAGGCGTCGTCCAGGGAGAGGTTGTTGCGATCCATCGCGCTCACGACACAGCTGCTCAGGAAGCACGGCTGGATCCTGAACCTTCCGAAGTCTCATCTGGAGCCGACAAGGAGGCTGTCTTTCCTGGGAATAATCCTCGACACGGAAGTGCAGAGGGTATTTCTCCTGGTGGAGAAAGCGTTGGTGATTCAAACAATGGTCTGGGATGTCTTAAAGCCTACCCAGGTATCGGTTCATCAATGCATACGCCTTCTGGGGAAGATGGTTGCCGCGTACGAGGTTCTGCATTACGGCAGGTTTCATGCTCGACCTTTTCAGCTGGACCTCTTGGATCAGTGGTCGGGCTCTCACCTACACATGCACAAGAGGATACGCCTGTCTCCAAAAGCCAGGATTTCACTCCTCTGATGGTTACAACTTCTGCACCTTCTGGAAGGCCGAAGGTTTGGTATTCAAGACTGGATCCTTTTAACCACAGATGCAAGTCTAAGCGGTTGGGGAGCAGTCGCTCTGGGGGAAACCTTTCAGGGAATATGGTCGGATCAAGAATCCCTTCTCCCAATTAGCATCTTGGAACTCAGGACTGTGTACAATGCCCTTCTGCAAGCAGCACACCTTCTACAGGATCGGGCTGTTCAGGTGCAGTCGGACAACGTGACCACAGTGGCCTACATAAATTGACAAGGCGAAACGAAGAGCAGGGCTGCCATGTCAGAGGTGTCAAAATCCTCCTCTGGGCAGAAAGGCACGCGGTGGCGATGTCGGCAATCTTCATTGCGGGTGTAGACAACTGGGAAGCAGACTTCCTCAGCAGACACGATCTCCATCCAGGAGAGTGGGGCCTCCATCCGGAGGTGTTCGAGGAGGTAGCCGGTTGGTGGGGGGTTCCTCACATAGACATGATGGCCTCCCGCCTCATCAAGAAGCTACGGAGGTACTGTTCCAGGTCGAGAGACCCACAGGCAGTGGCGGTGGACGCTCTGGTAGCACCGTGGGTGTTCCCGTCGGTGTATGTGTTCCCTCCACTTACTCTGATACCAAAGGTTCTTCAACTAGTAAGAAGAACAAAGGTTCTGGTAATCCTCATTGCTCTGGACTGGCCATTGAGGGCTTGGTACGCAGATCTACTGGATCTTCTGCTGGAAGATCCAAGGCCGTTGCCTCTTCGGGAGGATCTGCTACTGCAGGGGCCGTTCGCTTATCAAGACTTACCACGGCTACGTTTGACGGTATGGCAGTTGAACGCCAGATCTTAGCTCGGAAGGGTATCCCGAGTGAGGTCATTCCTACCCTGATACAGGCCAGGAAGGGGGTAACGTCTAAACATTACCATCACATTTGGAAAAAATATGTTTCTTGGTGTGAGTCCAAGAAATTTCCTGCAGTGGAGTTTCAACTTGGACGTTTTCTCCTTTTCCGGCAAGCAGGGGTGGATATGGGACTGAGATTGAGCTCCATCAAGGTCCAGATCTCTGTTTTGTCCATCTTCTTCCAAAAACAGTTTGCTGTCCTCCCTGAGGTTCAGACCTTTTTGAAGGGGGTTCTGCACATCCAGCCTCCCTTTGTGGCGCCAACGGCACCCTGGGATCTTGATGTGGTGTTGCAGTTCATGCAATCTGCTTGGTTTGAACCTCTACAGGAGGCCGATCTCAAGTTTCTTACGTGGAAGGCGGTCACTTTGTTGGCCTTGGCTTCTGCACGAAGCGTGTCGGAATTGGGGGCTTTATCTTGTAAAAGCCCCTATCTGATTTTCTATGAAGACAGGGCGGAACTTAGGACTCGTCCACAGTTCCTGCCTAAGGTTATGTCGGCTTTCCATATCAACCAACCTATTGTGGTGCCAGTGGCTACTGACTCCTCAATTATTTCAAAGACCTTGGATGTGGTGAGGACCTTGAAGATTTATGTGAAGAGGACAGCTCGTCATAGGAAAAGTGACTCTCTGTTTGTCCTCTATGATCCCAAGAAAATTGGGTGTCCTGCTTCTAAGCAGTCGATTTCACGCTGGATCAGATTCACTATCCAACATGCTTATTCCACGGCAGGATTGCCGTGTCCTAAATCTGTAAGGCCCACTCTACTCATAAAGTGGGCTCTTCCTGGGCGGCTGCCCGGGGTGTCTCGGCTGTACAACTCTGCCGAGCAGCTACTTGGTCTGGGTCGAACACGTTTGCCAAATTTTACAAGTTCGATACTTTGGCCTCTGATGACCTCAAGTTTGGTCAAGCAGTGTTGCAGGAGCCTCCACGCTCTCCCTCCCGTACTGGGAGCTTTGGTACATCCCCATGGTACTAATATGGACCCCAGCATCCTCTGGGACGTAAGAGAAAATAGGATTTTGGTTACCTACCGGTAAATCCTTTTCTCGTAGTCCGTAGAGGATGCTGGGCGCCCGCCCAGCGCTGCGTTTTCCTGCTTTGGTTTTATAGTTCAGTACTGCCTGGTTCCTAGGTAAGTTCTACGTTATTATCTTTTTCAGCTGTTGCTGAATTGTTCCGGCATGTTGGCCGGATTTGTCTGCTGTGTGAGCTGGTATGAATCTCGCCACTATCTGTGTAATTCCTTCTCTCGAAGTATGTCGTCTCCTCGGGCACAGTTTCTAGACTGAGTCTGGTAGGAGGGGCATAGAGGGAGGAGCCAGCCCACACTATTAAACTCTTAAAGTACCAATGGCTCCTGGTGGACCCGTCTATACCCCATGGTACTAGTATGGACCCCAGCATCCTCTATGGACTACGAGAAAAGGATTTACCGGTAAGTAACCAAAATCCTATTTATTATACAGGAAATGGAGCCTAGTTTACTAAATTATTAACATAGTTCACCTTTCTAAATCCAGGAAAAATATTTTTGGGAATGTATTCATATTGTTGAAAGTACAGTTTATCTGTTCAGCCTTCTTCCCTCCTTCCTTCCTCTTCCCTCATCCATAGTTTACTGCTGAGATTGCACCAGCCAGCAATATAGCTGCAAGACAAGTCCTAACATTATGCTGAAGATAATAGCAGTGGTTGACCGCCTTTCCATGCATTCTTATTTCCGAATATACTGTACCATAAAGATAAATAATTTGTTCATTTTGAGATGCTAGCAGCTTTCTCTTTTATTTTGTGTCCATAGATAAATGCTTGGAATTACTAATACTAGTAAAAATTATAAATTAAAAGATTTACACATCAAGCCAACTTATCATGTCATCACTTTGTTAAATGACAAAATAGAATTTGATTCACTATTAGGAGGTTTTTTGGGAGAGCTCAAACTGAACCCTAAAACTTTGCTTGCTACTAAAGTCTTTAAAATCCAACTGTAATTATCCAATTTAGCCTCTTCTATTAGAATTAGTTTAATAACGATGAAATTATCCACATGTTGGACTCTTTCATTGGCAGATATATTTAACATTTCTCAATATGATCATGTGTTTAGTTTCTTATATTATTTTTGTCATACACTCGTAGGTTATCCAACAAGCACTGAATCGTCCTCCAAGTTCAGCAGCCCAGTATCTTCAGCAGATGTATGCAGCCCAACAGCAACACCTAATGCTACAGACCGCAGCTCTGCAGCAGCAGCACCTCAGCAGCGCTCAGCTCCAGAGTCTGGCCTCCGTCCAGCAGGTACTTTCTCTTACTAATGTCCCAGCATGTGTAGAGAAGATGTAGGCAACTGGAAAGGCAAATATGTGATAACCAGATGGGCTAATCGTCCTGCTTTTAGTGCTGGCGCAAGCGTTTCTGCTACTAACCAGAGAGCAAATATTCAAAAATTGTGTCCGGCCCACATAGCTTACAGGTTCATCTGTCACCCATACGGCAGGAAAACAAATCGCAGAAACCTTCTCGCCTGCCACTCACATTTAGCAGTGACAAGTCTTCACGTTTCATGCTGTACTTTGTAGTTACTATTTCTCCATTTTGATCTGCGATCTCATGTGCCTTATAACGCAAAGAACATAATGGCACATAAGCTCTTCACTGATGGTGGTAACAGCCAGCAAACATAATCAGTAGTACATACTCTGGGCAGATCCTATGTAATAATAATAATAATAATAATAATGATTTTATTTATATAGCGCTCTTTCTCCAATAGGACTCAAGGCGCTTAACAGATACATAGCATAATATAGTACAGAAAATAATGAAGTACATTTTCATAAAATACAGAAGCATGAAGATACTAAAAGGGACACTATGGAAATGCTTGAGTAAACAGGAAAGTCTTGAGGCTACTTTTGAAGGATTGTATAGTTGGGGCCTCTCGCACTGTGCGGGGAAGTGAATTCCATAGAGTCGGAGCCGCATGACTAAAAGCTCGACCCCCAGATGAATTACGGTAGATTCTAGGTACTGCTAAAAGTCCTTCATCTACAGATCGCAGTAATCGAGTGGGACAGTATGGGGTCAGAAGCTGTTTCAGGTACCTTGGGCCCTGGTCATGTAATGCTTTGAAACTCAGTAAGCCAATCTTGAAGATGATTCGCCATCTTAAAGGCAGCCAGTGAAGGGAGTAGAGGATGGGTGTTATGTGGCTAGAACGGGGCTGGTTGGTTAACAGCCTGGCAGCTATGTTTTGCACCAGCTGTAAGCGTTGCAATTCTTTTGCTGGGAGACCAAGGTAGAGGGCATTACAGTAGTCTAATCGAGATGATACAAATGCATGTATGACTTTTGGCATATCATCTGAGGGAATTAAGTGCTTGATTCTGGCTATGTTCCTCAGGTAAAAGAATGAGGATTTGATTGTGGCTGATATCTGATGTTTAAGTGTCAAGCCACCATCCAGGACAATGCCAAGATTCCGCACACGATCACTGGTCTGTAATTCTGAATCCCCGAGTGTAAGTCCAGTTGGTTGGCTATGCTGCAGTCTTGTCCTTTGATGTTGCGGTCGTATCATAAGGACCTCTGTTTTATCCGAGTTCAGTCGCAACCAACTGGCGCTCATCCACTCTCGTAGCTCAGCTAGACAGCCATTTAGGGTTGCTATTGGGTTATCAGTGCCCGGAGCAAAGGACAAGTACAGTTGTGTATCATCTGCATAGCAGTGGTAGACCAGGCCATGGCGCCTGATTATTTCGCCCAATGGGAGCTTGTAAACCCAGCACATAAGCCGGGTACACACTGGAGTGATAGCGGGATGATTTGCCATTTCGTAACGACAAATCATCTACAGCACCTATTGTGTACTGGTGATTCGCGCGCTCCCTCTGTCTCACACGGCGATGTCAGATCTGCTATGCTGCACAGCCAAACGGACAATTTGGCATGTATCCTGGTGTTATAAAGGACGGAACGATGTATCATTCCAGTGTTCATTAAATCGTGTAGTGTTTACCGGCAATCAGGCTCAAGGGAAATCATCCCTTAAATCGTCCCGATTGCCAGTTGCTCCAGTGTGTGCTGGCTTTGCTCATCAGTATGGTACTGCGAGTTGGTGTCTGCTTTAGATGTCCACCAAAAAACAGAAGCTTTGGATCAATATACTGTACAGATACATCCATTACATTTGCATTTGTCACATACTTGTTGCTTTGCGCGACATACATGGTAAACAGTTGTGGTTACTTGTTCATACATGGTATAAATATCAGTTTCCTTACATTTCTGTTCTACACTACTGATGCTCCTGCTGCAAGATATTTTAGCGAAAATAAAAAAAATACCCCAGTATAGGCTTCATTCATCTTTTTTTACTAAGCCTTCAAAATTTGACATATTACTTGAATTTGCATCCAGGACAGCTAGTGGAAGACCATTTTTCTGTACTATCGTTCAGCATAATATGTATCAAACATTAAAAATAAATCCTACATATCTGACCTTAATCTCTACATGCTTCTCCCTACACACAAACTCCAATCCTCAGGAACCCCAGTGCATGTTAGGGCAGTACGGATGGTGTAATGGTTAGCATTACAGCCTCACAGCACTGAGGTCATGGGTCCGATTCCCACCATGGCCCTAACTGTGTGGAGTTTGTATATTCTCCCCGCACTTGCGTGGGTTTCCTCCGGGTACTCCGGTTTCCTCCCACAATCCAGAAATATACTGGTAGGTTAATTGGCTCTCTACAAATTAACCTTAGCGTGAATGTGTGTGCGTGTACATGTGATAGGGAATATAGATTGTAAGGGGCAGGGACTGATGTGAATGGCCAAATATTCTCTGAACAGCGCTGCGGAATATGTGTCTGCTATATAAATAACTGGTAATAATAATAATGTTTTACAGATCTCCTAGCAGGTGCACAGGTGCATTCATTACTGGCTCACACATTTTAAAAGATGGAGCTAATTATTTCAATTACTGTAGATACTGAGGAGATCTGTAAAACATGCACTGTTAGGTGTCCATGAGGACTGGAGTTGGGAAACGCTGCTCTGAACAATATAGTATTTGTGTAACTGGTATAGAAATCAGATATGTGTTCAACTGATAGTAATAAAGAGCTAAGTATTAGCTGAGTGTTCTTATCTACTGGAAATATGTACACCTACATCTGGGGTTTTACATTAAATGAACAGGGCTCACCACCTGAGGAGAAACACTGTACAATATACAGATGTGTCCTCATATATCTTACCTTAATATACCGGGTAGCGGGAGATGCCTGGTGTGAGCTGACAGGTCCCGTGCAACTCCGTTAGTGTCGGTGGGTCTTTTTATTTATCTTTTGCCGAAAATGCATCTTATTTGCATTGCTATTCAAATAGTGGTTGGGTACGGGATCCCGGCGGTCAGAATCCAGGTGGTCAAAATACCGACACCGGGATTGCAACCGTCAGAATGCCGGCAGGGGGGTGAGTGGATGAAGCCCCTTATGCGCTCGCTACGTTCGCAACGATGCGGGCTCAGTGGCTTGCTTCGCTCGCCACACCCAGGAGTGGGAATAGCTGTGGCGGTGCTGCCGGCATTCTGGTGTTCGGGATTCCAGCGTCGGTATTTTGACAGTCTGGATTCCTACCGCCGAGATCCCGACCACATCCCGCAAATACCACGCACAAGCATACTCTGCTCATTAAATGATATGCAGCATGCCTATATTCTGTGTGCGACTATGGGGGTAATTCCAAGTTGATCGCAGCAGGAATTTTGTTAGCAGTTGGGCAAAACCATGTGCACTGCAGGGGAGGCAGATTTAACATGTGCAGAGAGAGTTAGATTTGGCTGTGGTGTGTTCAATCTGCAATCTAATTTGCAGTGTAAAAATAAAGCAGCCAGTATTTACCCTGCACAGAAATAAAATAACCCACCCAAATCTAACTCTTTCTGCACGTTATATCTGCCTCCCCTGCAGTGCACATGGTTTTGCCCAACTGCTAACAAAATTCCTGCTGCGATCAACTTGGAATTACCCCCCATGGCTGTATCTGCTACATAATGGTACTGTGCGTTACAGTTTTTTTCTAGGAAAACATTGTAGCGTAGCATTTCATACACAGAAAGCATGCTGTATATAATTTTAATCAGCATAAGCTGCCTGTGCATCCTACTTACATCATTTGGTGAATGAGACACATTTTCATGGAAAAAGTCGCACAAAAAGACGCTCGCGCTACAGAGTTACACCACAGCATGGCGTGACTAGAAGGGCTGTTTAACGTGCCAGTAGGCTAGATGTAAGTGGACACATCTGTACACATTGTTTATTTTTCAGTGCACACACTAGCTGCTCCTCAAAGGGGAAAGACCAGCTTTCCCTGCTCCTTCTACACACAAGGGTGACAAGGCCTAATTCAGACCTGATCGTAGCAGCAAATTTGTTATCATGTGCACTGAAGGTGTAGCAGATATAACATGTGCAGAGAGAGATAGATTTGGGTGGGTTATTTTGTTTCTGTGCAGGGTAAATACTGGCTGCTTTATTTGTACACTGCCATTTAGATTTCAATTTTAACACAACCCACCCAACTCTAACTCTCTCTGCACATGTTCTGTCTGCCCCCCCTGCAGTGCACATGGTTTTGCCCATCAGCTAACAAATTAGCTGCTACGTTCAGGTCTGAATTACCCTCAGATCCACACTGTAATTGTGTGTGTCTTGGGGTTTGGTGCCATAGTTACTGCAATCTACTCTGTCAGTCCTCTGTGTGCTCCTAGTGTTTACATCAAAATATTATTGTCAGATCTATATCATAAAGCTTTCAGCCAGTATTTGAAGTTTTTCCACTTCTGCGGTCCCCATGACACATATGCTCTCATACAGCTATAGAGTCCCGTCCCTGTGTCTTTTTAACTTCTCTGATTGATTGCCACAGTATATGGTAACCGTATTGTCCCTACAGTACAGGCAAATCCTCATGTGAGTTGAAATGGGAAAATTGAAAGGGGGGAGGGGTCTGGATACTGAATCTTTAGCATTAATTACACAGAACGAAATGAATTCCCAATATCTCAGGATAAAAAAAACTGCTTTCATGATCATTGGTATGTGGTCCTTTGCAGGATCATACCATCTCTACTACCTATTCTAATCTGTGCTAGAGGGACCTGTGCGCAGGTGGGATCTGTAAACCATGCATGGTGGAGCTCCTGAAAATTACTACTCCCTGCTCTAGTTTCAAGGACATAATTCAGCCACTAATTGGTATTTCATTCACAAAATCCTCAGTACCTCCAGACATCTAAACGAACATGTCTATCATATGCTCAGGGCCCTCTCATTATGGAATTGTAATATATTCCTGTATAGATAAATAGATAGATCAGTGCCGTGCGGTGAGGGCAGTGATTTGGGAGGCACTGGTTGATTGCTGTGGCAACCCCCCCCATTAAAAAAACCCAACATAGGGTTCCCCCTATTTAAGCAAAACCAACACTTGGCTGAGCCAGCCAGGGGGGGGGGGGGGGAGATAATGCCATAGCAGGGGAGACAGTATGGGGTCCCCCTGCTATAGCATTAACCCCCCCCCCCCCAAAAAAAAAAAAAAAAAAACAGTCAGCCCAGGGTTGGTACTCCTCAGATAGTGGGGACCCCAAAAATTTTAATGGGGTCCCCCCTCCTGAGCAACAACCAGAGTGCTATGCCCCGCACCCATGGTGGCGGTGGGTGCAGGGTTCATGATATGCTAATATTGTTCTTTACAGTCAGCCTACAGATCCCAGCAAGCCTGCCCCAGCATGCCGGCACTTGGTGAACCACAAGTGCCAGCATGCCCAGACATTAAGGGCCCGCTGGCGCCCGTAGTCCGCCTGTAAAGAAAATATTAAAATAAAAACAGAACACCTAATGTTTAAATAGTTTATTAAGCAGCACCTTCACCTGGGGGCGGCGGCATTTCAGCTCTTTTTTATGGCCGCTGCCTCCCCAGGGCTTCCGGCGTCTTCTGTCTTCGGGAGCTCTTGCCTGCTCCCTCACCGCTGCCGGACTGACTGCCGCTACCTCGCCGCTGGCTTATATAAGCCAGTTGAGGGGGCGGGGTGATGATGCGGCGAGCTGTGATTGGCTCGCAGCTGCCATCTTGAATTAAAAAAATTACGCTGAGGCGCCATTTTTGAAATGGGAAGCCGCCTCTTCGCTGCCAAACTCTGCAGAATGGCTGGCAGGGACTGGATCCTCTCGGATCCAGGTCTGCCACCAGCCACCCTTTCTCCGCTGTGTCCCGCCGCCATGTCGTGCCGCATATGTGCTTGCTGGCCAGCGGAATCGTATCTGCGGGACTGACAGGTGTGTGCAGCGTGCATTCATGTGGGCTGTATGCACGCCCCTGTCATTGAGGCACCTGTACTGGTGCCGCTTCCCTATGTTTTTTTCAATGAGATTTTACAGCCCATGGCTTGGCCCCGCCCCATGTCTGCCCCCCACTTCCCGAATTTCAGTG
Source organism: Pseudophryne corroboree (assembly GCF_028390025.1). Lineage (NCBI taxonomy): Eukaryota > Metazoa > Chordata > Amphibia > Anura > Myobatrachidae > Pseudophryne > Pseudophryne corroboree. The sequence goes on along the minus strand of NC_086447.1, from coordinate 295,492,902 downwards.
TTAGCAGCGGGAGGCACCTCTCCCGCTGCCTCCCACCGCAATATGCAATCATATTCACAGGGGAAATGATTAGAATGATAGAAGAAGATACTTATCACAGAATCTGTATTATAAATATATTTTTTTTATTATTTAAATTATTATGAGTGCCCGTCCCTGAGGGTGTGCTCCCTGGCTTTACCCTAGCCTCTCCTGAAATTCTCTTTCTTTCTCTAACGTCCTAGTGGATGCTGGGGACTCCGTAAGGACCATGGGGAATAGACGGGCTCCGCAGGAGACAGGGCACTTTAAGAAAGAATTAGGATACTGGTGTGCACTGGCTCCTCCCTCTATGTCCCTCCTCCAGACCTCAGTTAGAATCTGTGCCCGGACGAGCTGGGTGCACCTTAGTGAGCTCTCCTGAGCTTGCTAAAAAGAAAGTATTTTGTTAGGATTTTTTATTTTCAGAGAGATCTGCTGGCAACAGACTCTCTGCTACGTGGGACTGAGGGGAGAGAAGCAGCCCTACTCACTAGAAGATAGGTCCTGCTTCTTAGGCTACTGGACACCATTAGCTCCAGAGGGATCGTACACAGGAACGCACCCTTGGTCGTCCGATCCCGGAGCCGCGCCGCCGTCCCCCTCGCAGAGCCAGAAGACAGAAGCCGGCGTGAGAAGCAAGAAGACTTCGAAATCGGGGGCAGAAGACTCCAGTCTTCATCTGAGGTAGCGCACAGCACTGCAGCTGTGCGCTATTGCTCCCACACTAAACCCACACACTCCGGTCACTGTAGGGTGCAGGGCGCAGGGGGGGGCGCCCTGGGCAGCAATTGGGAACCTCTTGGCAAAAAGCAGCATATATACAGTTGGGCACTGTATATATGCATGAGCCCCCGCCATTATTTTACACACACAACGCGGGACAGAAGCCCGCCGCTGAGGGGGCGGGGCTTCTTCCTCAGCACTCACCAGCGCCATTTTCTCTCCACAGCTCCGCTGAGAGGAAGCTCCCCAGGCTCTCCCCTGCAGAATCACGGTAGAAAGAGGGTGAAAAGAGAGGGGGGGCACATAAATTTGGTGCAAAAACAGATATACAGCAGCTACTGGGTTAACACTAAGTTACTGTGTGATTCCTGGGTCATAATGTGCTGGGGTGTGTGCTGGCATACTCTCTCTCTGTCTCTCCAAAAGGCCTTGTGGGGGAACTGTCTTCAAATAGAGCATCCCCTGTGTGTGTGGTGTGTCGGTACGCTTGTGTCGGCATGTTTGACGAGGAAGGCTATGTGGAAACAGAGTGGGTACAAATGAATGTGGGGTCGCCGCCAACGGCGCCGACACCCGATTGGATGGATATGTGGAAGTTTTAAATGATAATGTTAATTCCTTGCATAAAAGGTTGGATAAAGCTGAAGCCTTGGGACAGTCAGGGTCTCAACCCATGCCTGATCCTACAGCGCAGATGCCGTCAGGGTCTCAGAAGCGCCCACTATCCCAAATTGTTGACACAGATATCGACACGGATTCTGACTCCAGTGTCGATGGCGATGATGCAAAGTTGCAGCCTAAACTGGCTAAAGCCATCCGCTACATGATTATAGCAATGAAAGATGTGTTACACATCACAGAGGAAACCCCAGTCCCTGACAAGAGGGTTTATATGTATGGGGAAAAAAGGCAAGAGGTGACCTTTCCCCTTTCACATGAGTTAAATGAGTTATGTGAAAAGGCTTGGGAATCTCCAGATAGGAAACTGCAGATTTCCAAACGGATGCTTATGGCGTATCCTTTCCCGCCAACGGACAGGTTACGCTGGGAATCCTCCCCTAGGGTAGACAAAGCTTTAACACGCTTATCCAAGAGGGTAGCCCTGCCGTCACAGGATACGGCCACCCTAAAAGATGCTGCGGATAGAAAGCAGGAGGGTATCCTGAAATCCATTTATACACATTCAGGTACCCTGCTAAGGCCGGCAATTGCGTCGGCCTGGATGTGTAGTGCTGTAGCAGCATGGACAGATACCTTATCTGAGGAACTTGATACCTTGGACAAGGATACTATAATACTGACCCTGGGGCATACAAAAGACGCTGTCCTATATATGAGAGATGCCCAAAGAGACATTAGCCTACTGGGCTCTAGAATAAATGCTATGTCGATTTCTGCCAGAAGGGTCCTGTGGACTCGGCAATGGACAGGCGATGCCGACTCGAAAAAGGCACATGGAGGTTTTACCTTATAAGGGTGAGGAATTGTTTGGGGACGGTCTCTCGGACCTGGTCTCCACAGCTACGGCTGGAAAGTCAAATTTTTTGCCATATATTCCCTCCCAACCTAAGAAAGCACCGTATTACCAGATGCAGTCCTTTCGATCACAAAAAGGCAAGAAAGTCCGAGGTGCGTCCTTTCTTGCCAGAGGCAGGGGTAGAGGAAAGAAGCTGCACAATACAGCTAGTTCCCAGGAACAGAAGTCCTCCCCGGCTTCCACTAAATCCACCGCATGACGCTGGGGCTCCACAGGCGGAGCCAGGCCCGGTGGGGGCGCGTCTCTGAAATTTCAGCCACAAGTGGGTTCACTCACAGGTGGATCCCTGGGCTATAGAGATTGTGTCTCAGGGATACAAGCTGGAATTCGAAGTGATGCCCCCTCACCGTTACCTCAAATCGGCCCTGCCAGCTTCCCCCATAGAGAGGGAAATAGTGGTAGCAGCAATTCACAAATTGTATCTCCAGCAGGTGGTGGTAAAGGTTCCCCTCCTTCAACAGGGAAGGGGTTACTATTCGACAATGTTTGTGGTACCGAAACCGGACGGTTCGGTCAGACCCATATTGAATTTGAAATCCCTGAACATATACCTGAAAAGGTTCAAGTTCAAGATGGAATCGCTCAGAGCGGTCATCGCAAGCCTGGAGGAGGGGGATTTTATGGTGTCTCTGGACATAAAGGATGCTTACCTTCATGTCCCCGTTTATCCACCTCATCAGGAGTACCTCAGATTTGTGGTACAGGTGTCACGATCCGGGTATCTGGACGCCATTACTTACCCTTCAGATGCCTCCTAAGGCTGGCTCAGCGTTCCAGGACCGGATCCCGCTGTTCCTGAGTTTCCACATGCAGAATGTCAGAGTGGTGATTTCATCAGCCGCGGCCTCCGCTGTGCCCGCGTGGTTAAATGTGCGCTTGTCAGTCTGGCGTCTCCTGTCTCCTGTGGCCGGCGTCGCCATTACTGTTTCAATTCTCACATGGATTACAAACCAAACTTCCCTCCAAGTGTCTGCATGGGCGCAGCCATCTTGGATTTTGTCATCTGATTATTTCCACCAATCTGCTGTCTGTATTGTTGATTTGCATAATTGCCTAGCCAACCCCTTCCTTGCTGCAGGTATAAGTATGCTGTGCCTGAGCAAGGAAGGCGTCAGTGCTTTGGTTGTCTAACCTAGTTCCAGTTTGTCTCTCTCCTGTGGTTGTCTTCCAGGTTCCAGCTCCTGTCTCCAGACTTCTGCTATAGAGACCCGCACCAGCATTCCATCTGCGGTTTAGCCTGACTCTCCGATCCATTCTGGACTCACCTGTTTCCAGCTACAACAATCACCTGCTTCCAGCCCAGCTTCCAGCAGTGTACAGCTTCTCTTAAAGGGCCGGTGTCCTTTCTGCAGTTTACCACTCTCCACCGGTATTATTATTTCACCGCTCTCAAACAATCACCTGCTTCCAGCCCAGCTTCCAGCAGTGTATAGCTTCTCTTAAAGGGCCGGTGTCCTTTTCTGCAGTTTACCACTCTCCACCGGTATTATTATTTCACCGCTCTCAAACTCCAAACTTCATTATTATTTCATCGCTCTCAAGTTCGTTTATTATTTAACTGGTTCCAGCCAGTATCCACTCCGTACCAACATCAGTCTGGTTCCAGCCAGTATCCACAGCAGCCGTTTTACCTTCAGCAGCCCAGCCTTTCCTGGAACATCAGCTGGTACGATCCTGGGTTCTCTCCATTGCTACAGTCAGGCCTGGTAAGGACTTTCCAACTAGAAGATTATAAGAACTGTCTCACACTACCAGTGCCTGTGGCCCTTGCCACCCTGTAGTACCCAGGAATTGTATTTATCCTCTGTTGACTTTTATGTTTCCTTTCTCTATCGTCCTAGTGGATGCTGGGGTTCCTGAAAGGACCATGGGGAATAGCGGCTCCGCAGGAGACAGGGCACAAAAAGTAAAGCTTTTCCAGATCAGGTGGTGTGCACTGGCTCCTCCCCCTATGACCCTCCTCCAGACTCCAGTTAGATTTTTGTGCCCGGCCGAGAAGGGTGCAATTCTAGGTGGCTCTCATAAAGAGCTGCTTAGAGAAAGTTTAGCTTAGGTTTTTTATTTTACAGTGATTCCTGCTGGCAACAGGATCACTGCAACGAGGGACAGAGGGGAGAAGAAGTGAACTCACCTGCGTGCAGGATGGATTGGCTTCTTGGCTACTGGACATCAGCTCCAGAGGGACGATCACAGGTACAGCCTGGATGGTCACCGGAGCCGCGCCGCCGGCCCCCTTGCAGATGCTGAAGTAAGAAGAGGTCCAGAATCGGCGGCTGAAGACTCCTGCAGTCTTCTAAAGGTAGCGCACAGCACTGCAGCTGTGCGCCATTTTCCTCTCAGCACACTTCACACGCAGTCACTGAGGGTGCAGGGCGCTGGGGGGGGGGCGCCCTGGGAGGCAAATGTAAACCTATATAAAGGCTAAAAATACCTCACATATAGCCCCCAGAGGCTATATGGAGATATTTAACCCCTGCCTGTATTCACAAAATAGCGGGAGACGAGCCCGCCGAAAAAGGGGCGGGGCCTATCTCCTCAGCACACGGCGCCATTTCCTCTCACAGCTCCGCTGGTCAGGACGGCTCCCAGGTCTCTCCCCTGCACTGCACTACAGAAACAGGGTAAAACAGAGAGGGGGGGCAAATTTAATGGCAATATCTTGATATATATAAAGCAGCTATAAGGGAGCACTTATTATAAGGCTATCCCTGTCATATATAGCGTTTTTTGGTGTGTGCTGGCAGACTCTCCCTCTGTCTCCCCAAAGGGCTAGTGGGTCCTGTCTTCGTTTAGAGCATTCCCTGTGTGTCTGCTGTGTGTCGGTACGTGTGTGTCGACATGTATGAGGACGATATTGGTGTGGAGGCGGAGCAATTGCCAAATATGGGGATGTCACCTCCTAGGGGGTCGACACCAGAATGGATGCCTTTATTTATGGAATTACGGGATAGTGTCAACACGCTAAAGCAGTCGTTTGACGACATGAGGCGGCCGGACAATCAATTAGTGCCTGTCCAGGCGCCTCAAACACCGTCAGGGGCTGTAAAACGCCCTTTGCCTCAGTCGGTCGACACAGACCCAGACACAGGCACTGATTCCAGTGGTGACGGTGACGAATCAACCGTATTTTCCAGTAGGGCCACACGTTATATGATTTTGGCAATGAAGGAGGCGTTACATTTAGCTGATACTACAGGTACCACTAAACAGGGTATTATGTGGGGTGTGAAAAAACTACCTATAGTTTTTCCTGAATCAGAAGAATTAAATGACGTGTGTGATGAAGCGTGGGTTGCCCCTGATAAAAAGCTGATAATTTCAAAGAAATTATTGGCATTATACCCTTTCCCGCCAGAGGTTAGGGAGCGCTGGGAAACACCTCCTAGGGTGGACAAGGCGCTAACACGCTTATCAAAACAAGTGGCGTTACCTTCTCCTGAGACGGCCGCACTTAAAGATCCATCAGATAGGAGGATGGAAAATATCCAAAAAAGTATATACACACATGCAGGTGTTATACTACGACCAGCTATAGCGACTGCCTGGATGTGCAGTGCTGGGGTAGTTTGGTCAGAGTCCCTGATTGAAAATATTGATACCCTGGACAGGGACAATATTTTACTGTCGTTAGAACAAATAAAGGATGCATTTCTTTATATGCGTGATGCACAGAGGGATATCTGCACACTGGCATCACGGGTAAGTGCTATGTCCATTTCGGCCAGAAGAGCTTTATGGACGCGACAGTGGACAGGCGATGCGGATTCAAAACGGCATATGGAAGTTTTGCCGTATAAAGGGGAGGAGTTATTTGGAGTCGGTCTATCAGATTTGGTGGCCACGGCTACAGCCGGGAAATCCACCTTTCTACCTCAAGTCACTCCCCAACAGAAAAAGGCACCGACTTTTCAACCGCAGCCCTTTCGTTCCTTTAAAAATAAGAGAGCAAAGGGCTATTCATATCTGCCACGAGGCAGAGGTCGAGGGAAGAAACAGCAACAGGCAGCTCCTTCCCAGGAACAGAAGCCCTCCCCGGCTTCTACAAAAGCCTCAGCATGACGCTGGGGCTTCTCAAGCGGACTCGGGGACGGTGGGAGGTCGTCTCAAAAATTACAGCGCGCAGTGGGCTCACTCGCAGGTAGATCCCTGGATCCTGCAGATAATATCTCAGGGGTACAGGTTGGAATTAGAGACAGATCCACCTCGCCGTTTCCTGAAGTCTGCTTTACCAACGTCCCCTTCCGAAAGGGAGACGGTTTTGGAAGCCGTTCACAAGCTGTACTCTCAGCAGGTGATAGTCAAGGTACCTCTTCTACAACAAGGGAAGGGGTATTATTCCACTCTATTTGTGGTACCGAAGCCGGATGGCTCGGTAAGGCCTATTCTAAATCTGAAGTCCTTGAACCTGTACATAAAGAAGTTCAAGTTCAAGATGGAGTCACTCAGAGCAGTGATAGCGAACCTGGAAGAAGGGGACTTTATGGTATCCTTGGACATCAAGGATGCGTATCTCCACGTTCCAATTTACCCCTCACACCAGGGGTACCTCAGGTTCGTTGTACAAAACTGTCACTATCAGTTTCAGACGCTGCCGTTTGGTTTGTCCACGGCACCTCGGGTCTTTACAAAGGTAATGGCCGAGATGATGATTCTTCTTCGAAGAAAAGGCGTATTAATTATCCCATACTTGGACGATCTCCTAATAAGGGCAAGGTCCAGAGAACAGCTAGAGATGGGATTAGCAATATCTCAAGAGGTGCTAAAGCAGCACGGATGGATTCTGAATATTCCAAAATCCCAATTAATGCCGACAACTCGTCTGCTGTTCCTAGGGATGATTCTGGACACGGTTCAGAAAAAGGTTTTTCTTCCCGAGGAAAAAGCCAAGGAGTTATCCGACCTGGTCAGGAATCTCCTAAAACCAGGAAAGGTGTCTGTACATCAATGCACGCATCTTCAGATGCACCTGCGGATAACCCTGTCTCCAAGGACAAGGGTATCTCTTCTGTGGTGGTTGCAGAGGGCTCATCTATTGGAGGGCCGCAGATTCGGCATACAGGATTGGATCCTGGTGACCACGGACGCCAGCCTGAGAGGCTGGGGAGCAGTCACACAAGGAAGAAACTTCCAGGGAGTGTGGTCGAGCCTGGAAAAGTCTCTTCACATAAACATTCTGGAACTAAGAGCAATCTACAATGCTCTAAGCCAGGCGGAACCTCTGCTTCAAGGAAGACCGGTGTTGATCCAGTCGGACAACATCACGGCAGTCGCCCATGTAAACAGACAGGGCGGCACAAGAAGCAGGAGTGCAATGGCAGAAGCTGCCAGGATCCTTCGCTGGGCGGAGAATCACGTGATAGCACTGTCAGCAGTGTTCATCCCGGGAGTGGACAACTGGGAAGCAGACTTCCTCAGCAGACACGATCTTCACCCGGGAGAGTGGGGACTTCATCCAGAAGTTTTCCACATGCTAATAAACCGTTGGGAAAGACCAATGGTGGACATGATGGCGTCTCGCCTCAACAAAAAACTGGACAGGTATTGCGCCAGGTCAAGAGATCCGCAGGCAATAGCTGTGGACGCGCTGGTAACACCTTGGGTGTACCAGTCGGTGTATGTGTTTCCTCCTCTGCCTCTCATACCAAAGGTATTGAGAATCATACGGCAAAGCGGAGTAAGAACGATACTAGTGGCTCCGGATTGGCCAAGAAGGTCTTGGTACCCGGAACTTCAAGAGATGGTCACGGACGATCCGTGGCCTCTACCTCTAAGACAGGACCTGCTTCAGCAGGGACCGTGTCTATTCCAAGACTTACCGCGGCTGCGTTTGACGGCATGGCGGTTGAACGCCAGATCCTAAAAGGAAAAGGCATTCCAGAAGAAGTCATTCCTACCTTGATTAAGGCAAGAAAGGAAGTCACCGCGAAGCATTATCACCGCATTTGGCGGAAATATGTTGCGTGGTGCGAGGATCGGAGTGCTCCGACGGAGGAATTTCAACTGGGTCGTTTCCTACATTTCCTGCAATCAGGATTGTCTATGGGTCTCAAATTGGGATCTATTAAGGTTCAAATTTCGGCCCTGTCAATATTCTTCCAAAAAGAATTGGCCTCAGTTCCTGAGGTCCAGACTTTTGTCAAAGGAGTACTGCATATACAGCCTCCTGTGGTGCCTCCGGTGGCACCGTGGGATCTAAATGTAGTTTTAGATTTCCTAAAATCCCATTGGTTTGAACCACTAAAAAATGTGGATTTGAAATATCTCACATGGAAAGTGACTATGTTACTGGCCCTGGCGTCCGCCAGGAGAGTATCTGAACTGGCGGCTTTATCTTATAAAAGCCCTTATTTAATTTTCCATTCGGATAGGGCAGAGCTGCGGACGCGTCCGCATTTTCTCCCTAAGGTGGTATCAGCGTTTCACCTGAACCAGCCTATTGTAGTGCCTGCGGCTACAAGCGACTTGGAGGACTCCAAGTTGTTGGACGTTGTCAGAGCTTTAAAAATATACATTTCAAGGACGGCTGGAGTCAGAAAATCTGACTCGCTGTTTATACTGTATGCACCCAACAAGTTGGGTGCGCCTGCTTCTAAGCAGTCGATTGCTCGTTGGATTTGTAACACAATTCAACTTGCACATTCTGTGGCAGGCCTGCCACAGCCTAAATCTGTTAAGGCCCATTCCACAAGGAAGGTGGGCTCATCTTGGGCGGCTGCCCGAGGGGTCTCGGCATTACAACTCTGCCGAGCAGCTACGTGGTCAGGGGAGAACACGTTTGTAAAATTCTACAAATTTGATACCCTGGCAAAGGAGGACCTGGAGTTCTCTCATTCGGTGCTGCAGAGTCATCCGCACTCTCCCGCCCGTTTGGGAGCTTTGGTATAATCCCCATGGTCCTTTCAGGAACCCCAGCATCCACTAGGACGATAGAGAAAATAAGAATTTACTTACCGATAATTCTATTTCTCGGAGTCCGTAGTGGATGCTGGGCGCCCATCCCAAGTGCGGATTATCTGCAATACTTGTACATAGTTATTGTTAACTAATTCGGGTTATTGTTTAGGGAGCCATCTTTCAGAGGCTCCTCTGTTATCATACTGTTAACTGGGTTTAGATCACAAGTTGTACGGTGTGATTGGTGTGGCTGGTATGAGTCTTACCCGGGATTCAAAATCCTCCCTTATTGTGTACGCTCGTCCGGGCACAGTACCTAACTGGAGTCTGGAGGAGGGTCATAGGAGGAGGAGCCAGTGCACACCACCTGATCTGGAAAAGCTTTACTTTTTGTGCCCTGTCTCCTGCGGAGCCGCTATTCCCCATGGTCCTTTCAGGAACCCCAGCATCCACTACGGACTCCGAGAAATAGAATTATCGGTAAGTAAATTCTTATTTTTACTGCTGCTGTGTTACGGAGTTTGTCATAATAAACATCATTGACTTTTATCCTGGTTGTCGTGGTCACGCCTTCTGGCAGTTATTCTACATGTTACTTACATGTCTAGGGGTCTGATACAACCTCCCAGGTTCCGTTACATCTCAGCCCCTACAACTGAGGCTGCCTCCCGTCAGCTCAGGCCCTCAGTTGTGACAGTAAGCACTGACCAAATGAATCCAGCCGGAGACCAGGATCAAGCGGCCAGGCCGATGCAAGAACTGGCAGCCCGACTTGAACATCAGGAGGCTGCACAGGGCCACATCATCCGCTGTCTCCAGGATCTCTCTACACGGCTGGATGGGATTCAAACGACCCTCCGTGGACCTGGCACGTCCGGTGCGTCCACTACAGTAACACCAGCTGTAACCCCACCCACCTTACCCATTTCCAGTCCACATCTTCATCTTCCAACGCCAGCAAAATTTGATGGATCTCCAAGGTTCTGCAGGGGATTTCTCAATCAATGTGAAATCCACTTTGAGCTTCTACCTGGCAATTTCTTCAGTGACCGTACCAAAATTGCCTATATCATCTCCCTTCTCAGTGGCTCAGCCCTTGACTGGGCATCACCTTTATGGGAGAAGTCTGATCCCCTGCTATCCTCCTATACTGACTTTGTAGCTACATTCAGGCGCATCTTCGACGAGCCAGGCCGGATAACATCTGCTTCATCTGAGATTCTCCGTTTACGCCAGGGAACACGTACTGTGGGACAGTATCTTATACAGTTTAAAATCCTGGCATCCGAACTGGCATGGAACGACGAGGCCCTGTATGCTGCATTCTGGCATGGCTTATCAGAACGCATCAAGGATGAGTTAGCTACCAGAGACTTGCCCTCTAAGTTGGATGAGCTAATTTCTCTTTGCACGAAGGTTGATCTACGTTTCAGAGAGAGAGCAACCGAGCGAGGAAGATAATCTACTCCTAAATCTTCTGCTCCTCCTCCTCGTCAACCATCTCCATCCAAGGATGAGCCTATGCAAATTAGTCGTTCCCGTCTATCTCCCGCTGAGCGCCGAAGACGTCTCTCTGAGTCTCTCTGTCTCTACTGTGCAGCTCCGTCGCACACTATCAATGCCTGTCCCAAACGTCCGGGAAACTCCAGATCCTAGCTCGCCAAGGAGAGGGCCGGCTAGGAGTAATGATCTCCTCTCCATCTCCTCATGACTGTAACCTCCCAGTGTCGCTCCAAATTGCTCAACGTTACAGGAATGTCAATGCCCTCCTTGATTCCGGAGCAGCTGGGAATTTTATAACCGAAGCTTATGTTAAACGGTGGTCCCTACCCACCGAGAGACTGTCCTCGTCCATCTCTTTGACTGCCGTGGATGGCAGCAAGATTTTTGACGCAGTCATTTCCTTAAGGACTCTTCCAGTTCGTCTGAGAGTGGGAGTTCTTCATTCTGAGTATATTTCTTTTTTAGTGATTCCAAGAGCCACACATCCAGTGGTTTTAGGCCTTCCATGGCTCCGTCTCCACAACCCATCAATTGACTGGACGACTACGCAAATACTGGCATGGGGTCCCTCCTGTGCTGAGACTTGTTTAGCCAAAGTTCTTCCTGTTTGTTCTTCCTTCCCCAGGTCATCTGATGTTCCGCCTCCTCCATATCAAGACTTCACGGACGTGTTCAGTAAAGCCTCTGCTGATATCCTTCCTCCTCATAGAGAATGGGACTGCCCAATCGACCTCATTCCAGGGAAGGTTCCACCGCGAGGCCGAACTTATCCGTTGTCTCTGCCTGAGACACACTCCATGGAAGAGTACATCAAAGAGAACCTGGCGAAGGGTTTCATCCGACCATCTTCTTCTCCAGCCGGCGCAGGCTTCTTCTTCGTTAAGAAGAAAGACGGTGGTCTGCGTCCGTGCATCGACTACAGAGGTCTGAACGACATTACCGTCAAGAACCGATACCCTTTACCCCTGATTACCGAGCTCTTTGATAGAGTTAGTGGTGCAACTATTTTCACAAAGCTGGACTTGAGGGGTGCCTACAATCTCATCCGAATCCGTGAGGGTTGATAAAGCTAAATATTTATCGTATATAATACCCTTTATGAGGTCTAAGAACACTGTACGCTATCTACGTATGAAGTACCGTAAGGGTACGCTAGTTGCGTAACAATCGCTTTGCCGTGATCGAGACGCTCAAGCGTCACGTTCACTCACGGCCAAGAGATCACAGGCAGGCACGTTATTGGCTGTTGACTAACGTAATGATTCGCTATAGCGTAGCGGACGATCGGGACCACGAGGAGATCACCAGCAGCGCTGACGCTCACTAAATTAAACCTTTGTATCTAAACCATAAACAGTGTATTGTGCAGTAAAACCTTAGTGTAATGTTAGAGTGTAAATGCAACACAGTATAACCTTATTACCTTTAAAGCTGTTCGAGCGTCACCGACGCTCTGAGAATACTTAATACTATAAGAAACACACAGATACCGTGCTCAGGGTCCAACGCCTAATATATATATTATGAATGCTATACTTGCAAAAGAGTTAAACATAATACAAGTCATACACTACAATATAACATAGACTACCTAACCAGATAACTACACAGGAAATACAATACAATACAATTTAAGGGAAAATGAGAGAGAAAGAGAAGGAGAGAGAGAGAGAGAGAGATTGAGAGAGATTGGCTCGGAATAACAAGAAGATCAATATGATTGCGGAGAAACACTTACGCACAAGGGGAAACGATCGCATGCGCCTCGATATCCAGCTCCCGATTATCAGCAATGAGAACCGTTGAAGAGAGTGAACTGGATATGGTCGGCCTGCCTATTTATGCCCCACACACAATACAATTCAATGGTCCCTACAATCTCATTGTTCATTGGACACAGGAATTCGGCTTCGCATTATAACAAAAGGTCATAGGTTGATTCATACAGGTGGGCTGTGACTGCTTCCAACTGTTCAGGTGGGTGGGATACTGAGTTTCCCGCCGCATGACTAAATAAGAACAAATAATAGTAAATGGACATAAACTTCTTATGTCCATAACTATTCGCACGAGCGATTAATCCGCTCCAAACCAACACCGGAATATTGCTATTTAAATACTCTTCCGATGGGTACCAAACACCACTGTATGACCCCTGTTAGACCCTTCATACAATACAAAGAGGGATCTCTCTGTTCAGGAACATGCTATGTTAACTAAACTTTCAGAATCTATCAAAGGGACCATGATCTACAAAATACATTATTACTGAAAATATGTAACGATTGAGTCGCACGCTACGATCACATAAACTCTACCGTAAATACGCATACCGTGCGCCTGCGGGTGCCCGCGACTGTGAGTATGCGCACGCACGGGAGAGCGCACGCATGCGCAGCGCGGACCAGAATGAGGTGCAAATATGGCAGTGTGTATAGAGATATTTTTCTGACTTTGACAGTCCACCCTTTGGCAGTCAATAATAACTGCCACCTTTTAAAACATTTCAAAAGAGAAAAATATATGTCAGGGGTTAATACATTTACATGGTTGGGTAGGGGAGGAGAGGAGAAGGTAGGAAAAGGGTATGACCTAGTGAGATAGCAGAAGCATGTGTGTATGAATCCGTGCTTGGGGGTCATGTATCATCGTGCCGTACGTGTTTTAAATCAAGCTTCGAGGTATTGCGAAGTATACATTTGAATTCCTTCTTATCCCGTGGTACGGGTCTGTGGATGGGCTGTCAAACTTTACCGAGCTCTTTTCGGCTTTGGTTGTAACAAAATGGGGGAGCACATTTTAGTTGATGATACATGAATGGGGGAGATATGTGATTGCTGATATCTGTGCCTGTATTCCCTATCGACTATGTGTGTCATTACCTGAGGGTTGTAGAAATGAAGAAAAGACATAATTACGGTAAATGCGGTGGTATTCTATGTCAGGTAAATGTACATTCGTCGATTGAGGTCTTGTTTGGTGTCTGTTGAATGCAGTCTTCTTTGTGCTTTTGCCCATAAGGTGCGAGCAAAAGCTGTCAATGTCCATAGATTTACAAAAGTGTTGGGCTAGCGTAATTTTAAAATTTCTAGGGAAACTGGGGATCCATGGCATAGTTCATCAAGAATCTGTGTATCAGGTTGTCAAAACTTCTTCTTTAATCCCTCTGTTGTCTGTATATCGGCTCATCAAATTCCTCGTCCAAGTGGGTCTTTTTACCTTGGAGAAAACGGAAAAACAGGTGAAAGAAACGGACCGTATAATCGCATTTTCATTACATCATTGTTTCTACCGTTGGGTCGTAAATCAAGTCCATTGGAATTACAGTTTCCTCACTCCTCAAACTCATTACCCTTGTACGATGTTTGCACTTCATTAAAGCCTGACCGCATCTAAATATCAATCCAATCGATATGACAACACCTAAGATACATAGGAGAAACTTCCCAACATCCATTATGACTCCTTGAGCCCATTCTCCTAAACCAGAAAACCAATTTCGCGGGTTCAACCATGACACCCAACCAGTCAGCTCATTACCTACAGCAGCAAGAGTGAGATTGTGTCTCCTGCGAAATTCCCACTTCAATTGGAGAATATCGTCCATCTTTTGGTCTATGACCTCGACCGGATCCTCGGTGCTATTCGTAATATATGTGCAACATTTCACGCCGTATTGTGTTGCCAGTGTGACACAATATCCGCCTGTCACTGCTGTGAGGTAATTGAGAACCATTCTATGCTGTACCAGTTCTGTTTTGTAAGCTTGAAGTTCCCTTCCAGTATACCTAAATGTGTCATCATACATTTCAGTGATATTATCTAACAAATTTGCGAGCGCCGATATGTATTTATAATTCAGCACTCCTCTAGCGGTGCGGGTGAAATCTAACGCGATTAAGAATTGAATCCCGGTGGATTCACTTATCAGATCAGAGGCCGGATGCTCTGTCTTCTCTATCAGGTGCCTTTTAACAACGTGCTCGTAATGGGTGTGAGTATAAGGAGCTTGGGCACCACGGTGTATGTCTTTCATTTTGTCATGTGATACAGTCATTACTTCAGGCAGTACTTTTCCAATATAACACAATCCTTCAGAGTTTGGGGCAAGCCACTTGTACGCCTTTCTCCCGTGTCACAACTGAGGGCCTGAGCTGACGGGAGGCAGCCTCAGTTGTAGGGGCTGAGATGTACCGGAACCTGGGAGGTTGTATCAGACCCCTGGACATGTAAGTAACATGAATAATAACTGCCCGAAGGCGTGACCACGACAACTTGGATAAAAGTCAATGATGTTTATTATGACAACTCCGCAACACAGCAGCAGTAAAAGAAAACGTAAAAGTCAGCAAAGAATAAATACAGTTCCTGGGTACTACAGGATGGCAGGAGCCACAGGGCACTGGTAGTGTGAGATAGTTCTTATGATCTTCTAGATGGAAAGTCCTTACCAGGCCCGACTGTAGCAATGGAGATAACCCAGGATTGTGCCAGCTGGTGTTCCAGGAAAAGCTGGGTTGCTGAAGATAAAACAGCTGCTGTGGATACTGGCTGGAACCAGACTGTTGTTAGCACGGAGTGGATACTGGCTGGAACCAGTTAAATAATAAATGAACTTGGGAGCGATGAAATATGAACTGAAATGTAGAACTTGAGAGCGGAGAAATAATAATACCGGTGGAGAGTGGTAAAGTGTAGAAAGGACACCGGCCCTTTAAGGGAAGCTGTACTCTGCTGGAAGCAGGTAATGTTGTAGCTGGAAACAGATGAATCCACAATGGATTGGAGAGTCAGGCTACACCGCAGGTGGAATGCTGGTGCGGGTCTCTATGGTGGAAGTCTTGAGACAGGAGCTGGAACCTGGAAGACAATCACAGGAGAGAGACAAACAGGAACTAGGTTTGACAACCAAAGCACTGACGCCTTCCTTGCTCAGGCACAGTGTATTTATACCTGCAGCAAGGAAGGGATTGGCTAGGCAATTATGCAGATTATCAATACTGAGAACAGATTGGTGGAAATGATCAGCTGACAGAATCCAAGATGGCTGCGCCCATGCAGACACTTGGAGGGAAGTTTGGTTTGTAATCCATGTGGTAATGAAAACAGTAATGGCGGCGCCGGCCACCGGAGACAGGAGGCGCCAGGCTGACAGATGCACATCCAACCACGCGGACACAGCGGAGGCCGCGGCTGACGTAATCGCCACTCAGACACTCTGCATGCAGAAGTTCAGGGACGGCGGCGGAGGCCGCGGGAGACGCCATGCCAGGTGTAATATGGCGTTTACTGTGACCGCGTCCCAGAGTGACAGGAGAGGATACAGGAATGTACACATCAGGATAACAGATGGGATCCGGTCCTGGAGCGCTGAGCCAGCCTTAGGAGGCATCTGATGGGTAAGAAATGGCGTCCAGATACCCGGATCGTGACAGCACCCCCCCCTTTAGGAGTGGCCCCAGGACACTTCTTTGGCTTTTGAGGAAACTTGGAATGGAATCTCCGGACCAAGGCAGGAGCATGGACATCAGAAGCATTGGTCCATGAACGTTCCTCAGGACCATAACCCTTCCAGTCAATAAGATATTGTAGTTGACCGTAACGGTGACGTGAGTCCAGGATCTTGGCCACTTCATACTCAACGCCTCGTTGAGTTTGGACTTTCGGAGTTGGAGGAAGTGAGGAATGAAACCGATTCAAGATCAGCGGTTTCAACAGGGAAACATGGAATGTCCTGGGTATTTTTAAGAAGGGAGGCAACTGGAGTCTGTAAGCAACAGGATTGATGACTTGTTCAATCTTGAAAGGACCGATATAGCGAGGTGCAAACTTCATACTGGGAACTCTTAACCTCAAATTCTTCGTGGATAACCATACCCGATCACCCACCTTGAGAGCAGGAACTGCTCGACGCTTCTTATCCGCAAACTTCTTGTACCTGAACGATGCCTTGAGCAGAGCTGATCGTACGCTCTTCCAGATATTGGCAAACTGATGCAAGGTGATATCCACTGCGGGAACAGAAGTTGCTGGAAGCGGTTGGAACTCAGGGACTTTAGGGTGGAATCCAAAGTTAGTGAAGAATGGTGTTGAAGCAGATGAAGAATGATACTGGTTGTTATGACAGAACTCGGCCCAGGGAAGTAATTGAACCCAGTCATCTTGAGAGGAGGACACATAGATGCGGAGGAAGGCCTCCAAGTCCTGATTCACCCTCTCGGTTTGACCATTGGTCTGAGGATGGTAAGCCGTGGAAAACTTTAGCTTGACTTGGAGGACTTGACATAAACTTGGCCAGAATTTGGCTGTGAATTGAACTCCTCGATCTGAGATAATTTCTTCAGGAAGACCGTGGAGTCGGAAGATCTCTTGTATGAATACTTGAGCCAACTTGGAAGCTGACGGAAGACCGGTGAGAGGAATGAAGTGTGCCATCTTGGTGAACCGGTCAACTACCACCCAGATGGTATTGAACTTGTTGCACATGGGTAAGTCTGTAATGAAATCCATCGACAAGTGGGTCCATGGTCGACGGGGAACGGATAGTGGAACCAGTTGCCCCGCAGGCGACTGGCGGGATACTTTATGTTGGGCACACTTTGGGCAAGATGCAATAAACTCCAAGACGTCCTTTTTCAGAGTTGACCACCAATAGGACCTAGAGATAAACTCCAGGGTTTTTTGGATACCTGTATGTCCGGCAAAACGGGAAGCATGGGCCCAATGCATGAGCTTCTTCCTTAGCATCGGCTTCACAAAACTTTTCCCTGATGGGGGCGTAGAGTCCATCCCTACCGTGGAGAATGCCAACGGATTTATAATAGGATGCTTGTCTGAAGACTCTGACTCATTTTCTTGCTCCCATGAGCGGGAAAGGGCATCGGCCTTGCGATTCTGAGAGCCCGGACAGAACTGGAGTTTAAAGTCGAACCTGGAAAAGAAAAGTGCCCATCTGGCCTGACGAGGGTTGAGACATTGTGCGCCCTTCAGGTATAAAAGGTTCTTGTGGTCTGTAAGTATGGTGATTGAATGAGAAGCTCCCTCCAACAGATACCTCCACTCTTCTAGAGCGAGCTTGATGGCTAGCAACTCCTGGTCGCCAATGGCATAGTTGCGCTCAGCTGGGGAGAACTTCCGGGAGAAGAAACTGCAAGGGTGTAAATGGCCATCTTTAGCCCTCTGAGATAACACCGCTCCTACTCCAACGGAGGAGGCATCCACCTCTAAGATGAAAGGAGAGTCGATGTCAGGCTGTTTCAGAACAGGCGCAGAGATGAACCTTTGTTTTAAAAGATGAAATGCTTGCATGGCTTCTTCAGACCACTTGGACGGGTTAGCACCCTTCTTAGTGAAAGCAGTAATAGGCGCCACAATGGTGGAAAAGTCTCGTATAAACTTTCGGTAATAGTTGGCGAACCCTAAGAACCTCTGGACCCCTTTGAGGGTTAAGGGTACCGGCCAATTTTGGATTGCTTGTAGTTTCCATCTCTAGTCCGGAACCGGACACAATGTACCCTAGAAACGGAATGGACTTGACTTCAAAGACGCATTTTTCTAATTTGCAATAGAGATGATTGACACGGAGACGGGACAGAACCTCTTTAACCCAAAAACGATGTTCCTCTAAATCGTTGGCAAAAATGAGGATATCGTCTAGATAGACCACGACATGACGGTATAGAATGTCTCTGAAGATCTCATTGACAAAATGCTGGAAGACAGCTGGAGCATTGCTCAATCCGAAGGGCATGACGAGGTACTCATAATGTCCGTCACGGGTGTTAAAGGCGGTCTTCCACTCGTCACCCTCACGGATCCGGATGAGATTGTATGCACCTCGCAAGTCCAGCTTTGTAAAGATGGTAGCTCCGCTAACTCTGTCAAAGAGCTCAGTAATCAGGGGTAAAGGATAACGGTTCTTGATGGTAATGTCGTTCAAACCTCTGTAGTCGATGCACGGCCGCAGACCACCATCTTTCTTTTTTACAAAAAAGAAGCCTGCGCCGGCTGGAGAAGAAGAAGGTCGAATGAACCCCTTTGCTAGGTTCTCTTTAATATATTCCTCCATAGAATGCGTCTCAGGCAGAGACAACGGATAAGTTCGGCCTCGAGGTGGAACCTTCCCTGGAACGAGATCAATCGGACAGTCCCATTCTCTATGAGGAGGAAGGATATCAGCAGAAGCTTTACTGAACACATCCGTGAAATCTTGATATGGAGGAGGTGGAACATCAGACGACCTGGGGGAGGAAGAACAGACAGGCAATACTTTAAACAAACATGTCTCAGCACAGGAGGAACCCCATGCCAGGATTTGCGTAGTCGTCCAATCAATTGTAGGATTGTGAAGACGGAGCCATGGAAGGCCCAGGACCACAGGATGTGTGGCTCTTGGAATCACTAAAAAAGAAATAAGTTCGGAATGAAGAACTCCCACTCTCAGACGAACTGGTAGAGTCCTTAAAGAAATAACTGCATCAAAAATTTTGCTGCCATCCACGGCAGTTAAAGAAATGGACGAAGGAAGTCTCTCGGTGGGTAGGGACCACCGTTTAACATAGGCTTCGGTAATAAAGTTCCCAGCTGCTCCGGAATCAAGGAGGGCAATGACGTTCCGATAACGTTGAGCAACTTGAAGCGAGACTGGGAGATTACAATCTTGAGGAGATGGAGAGGAGATCATTACTCCTAGCCGGCCCTCTCCTTGGCGAGCTAGGATTTGGAGTTTCCCGGACGTTTGGGACAGGCATTAATGGTGTGAGACGGAGCTGCACAATAGAGACAGAGAGACTCGGAGAGACGTCTTCGGCGCTCAGCAGGAGTTAAGCGGGAACGGCCAAGTTGCATGGGCTCATCTTTAGATGGTGACAGTTGACGAGGAGGAGGAGCAGAAGATTTTGGAGCAGATGATCTTCCACGCTCAGTTGCTCTCTCTCTGAAACGTAAATCAACTTTCGTGCAGAGTGAGATTAGCTCATCTAACTTAGAAGGTAAGTCTCTGGTAGCTAACTCATCTTTAATACGCTCAGATAAGCCATGCCAGAATGCAGCATACAGGGCCTCGTCGTTCCATGCCAGTTCGGATGCCAGGATCTGGAACTGTATCAGATATTGTCCTACAGTACGTGACCCCTGGCGTAAACGGAGAATCTCGGATGAAGCTGAGGTTACCCGGCCTGGCTCGTCGAAGATGCGCCTGAATGTTGACACGAAGGCAGTGTAGGAAGATAGCAGGGTGTCGGACCTCTCCCATAACGGTGATGCCCAATCAAGGGCTGAGCCACTGAGAAGAGAAATAATGTAGGCAATTTTTGTACGGTCACTGGGAAAATTGCCAGGTTGTAGCTCAAACTGAATCTCACACTGGTTGAGAAATCCCCTGCAGAATCTTGGAGATCCGTCAAATTTTGCTGGCGTTGGAAGATGAAGACGTGGAGCAGAAATGGGTAAGGTGGGTGGGGTTATAGCTGGAGTCACTGTGGTTGACGCACCAGACGCGCCTGATCCATGGAGAGTTGTCTGAATCCCATCCAGCCGAGTAGAGAGATCCTGGAGACAGCGGCTGATGTGGCCCTGTGCAGCCTCCTGATGTTCTAGTCGGGCTGCCAGTTCTTGCATCGGCCTGGCCGCTTGATCCTGGTCTCCGGCTGGATTCATTAGGTCAGTGCTTACTGTCACAACTGAGGGCCTGAGCTGACGGGAGGCAGCCTCAGTTGTAGGGGCTGAGATGTACCGGAACCTGGGAGGTTGTATCAGACCCCTGGACATGTAAGTAACATGAATAATAACTGCCCGAAGGCGTGACCACGACAACTTGGATAAAAGTCAATGATGTTTATTATGACAACTCCGCAACACAGCAGCAGTAAAAGAAAACGTAAAAGTCAGCAAAGAATAAATACAGTTCCTGGGTACTACAGGATGGCAGGAGCCACAGGGCACTGGTAGTGTGAGATAGTTCTTATGATCTTCTAGATGGAAAGTCCTTACCAGGCCCGACTGTAGCAATGGAGATAACCCAGGATTGTGCCAGCTGGTGTTCCAGGAAAAGCTGGGTTGCTGAAGATAAAACAGCTGCTGTGGATACTGGCTGGAACCAGACTGTTGTTAGCACGGAGTGGATACTGGCTGGAACCAGTTAAATAATAAATGAACTTGGGAGCGATGAAATATGAACTGAAATGTAGAACTTGAGAGCGGAGAAATAATAATACCGGTGGAGAGTGGTAAAGTGTAGAAAGGACACCGGCCCTTTAAGGGAAGCTGTACTCTGCTGGAAGCAGGTAATGTTGTAGCTGGAAACAGATGAATCCACAATGGATTGGAGAGTCAGGCTACACCGCAGGTGGAATGCTGGTGCGGGTCTCTATGGTGGAAGTCTTGAGACAGGAGCTGGAACCTGGAAGACAATCACAGGAGAGAGACAAACAGGAACTAGGTTTGACAACCAAAGCACTGACGCCTTCCTTGCTCAGGCACAGTGTATTTATACCTGCAGCAAGGAAGGGATTGGCTAGGCAATTATGCAGATTATCAATACTGAGAACAGATTGGTGGAAATGATCAGCTGACAGAATCCAAGATGGCTGCGCCCATGCAGACACTTGGAGGGAAGTTTGGTTTGTAATCCATGTGGTAATGAAAACAGTAATGGCGGCGCCGGCCACCGGAGACAGGAGGCGCCAGGCTGACAGATGCACATCCAACCACGCGGACACAGCGGAGGCCGCGGCTGACGTAATCGCCACTCAGACACTCTGCATGCAGAAGTTCAGGGACGGCGGCGGAGGCCGCGGGAGACGCCATGCCAGGTGTAATATGGCGTTTACTGTGACCGCGTCCCAGAGTGACAGGAGAGGATACAGGAATGTACACATCAGGATAACAGATGGGATCCGGTCCTGGAGCGCTGAGCCAGCCTTAGGAGGCATCTGATGGGTAAGAAATGGCGTCCAGATACCCGGATCGTGACATCCCGCATATGAAATATGCATCATCGGGGAGAACATATGGGACGGAGTAGGACATAACCATATTACACACCTTCCATGTGAAATCTCCTAACCCTAATTCTTCCATCTGCTTAGTACACGTATCAGGTTGTACGATATGTGCACAGTATCCTGGTGATACTTCTCCAACTCTAGTAATCCTATTTCCTAAGGTATACCTATACCGGAAAGATTTTCCTCTACTGGCTATGTGGCGTACAAGCTCTGTATCTGTAGGCATTCTATCTGCTCTATGCGAAAAGGTCATGGTTTGGTTACTCCATGACACTTCCCAATTTCCCGACTTTCGGGGATTGGAGATGTTGAAACATAATAGGGACCTATCCACATGGTATTGGTGGAGCTTCAAACTAGGAGGACTGGAGATATTAAACCTTCTGTCCACCGGTCTCCCACCACTTAACTCAAGTACCTCCCCTATCGTTAAAGGAAATGGTACTAGTCCTGATTTGCTATGACCTTGAGGTACTTGAGAGCATACCCAACAATCTGTTTTATTTAACACACTACCCACTAAGGAGTGATAGTCACTCAATGGATGCCGGTCCATATGGATATTAAAACTGGATTGGCATTTCTTAATGCACCCATCCTCAATGACATTGTTACAGAGCCGACAGATACAGTTTTCTTCAGCTAACAATCCTTCACAATTCCTTCTATGGTCAATGCTATCGGATCGTTTTCTGATACTCGCCTTTACTTGTTGGTTAAGTTGTTCTTGGAAAACTACGCCTCCATCTTTATCATCAGAACCCATTCCAGAACCTCTCTCGACCTCCATGGTACTCTCGCCGGAACAGACTGCTCTGGTCAACATCATGGTCAACAGGAAAATCCGGATCACAGTCTCTTGGGGCAAGTCCATCTTGTAGGAGGAAACGGAGAAGAATGAGAAGGGGGGGAAAAAAATAATTTGGGGGAGAGGGGATGGGAAGTTGGAGAAAAACAATAAAAGGGAACAGGGGATCGACAACTGCTTTTGGTCTTGTGATTTTCAATGCTCAGGTGCCGCCTCAATCTTCCTGGAACAGACACTCCAGTGATACAACCTCTACCGTCTGTTCCTTATCACGGGACCTCTCTGGATCAGCAACCTTCTTACAGTGGGACGAATGAACCCAAGTCTCTCTCTCAGCAACCTTCAATGCTGTAGTGCTAGTCAATAAGACCTGGTATGGTCCTTCCCATCTGTCAATAAGGCAACCTGAGCGTAGAAAATTCCGTATCATTACATAATCCCCAGGTTCAATGTCATGACAATTACTATCTGGTAAATCAGGAATCACTAACTTCAGATTATCATTTTGATTCCTTAACTGTTTACTCATGTTAATCAAGTATTTTACAGTCACTTCATTGTTACATTTCAAATCATCCTGAGGGTTAATCATGACATGCGGTTGTCGACCAAACAAGATTTCAAAGGGAGTCAGATTAAGAGGGGACCTGGGAGTGGTTCTGATGCTGTACAGTACAATGGGTAAAGCTTCTGGCCATGTCAATCCTGTCTCTGCCATCACTTTACTCAGTTTATTTTTAATAGTGCTGTTCACTCTTTCCACTTTCGCACTCGCCTGTGGACGGTATGGAGTGTGCAGCTTGCTATCAATTCCCATCAATTTACACATTCCTTGAAAGACATCACCTGTAAAATGGGTACCCCTATCACTTTCGATAATTCTAGGGATACCATATCTACATACAAATTCCTGCACAATTTTCTTAGCAGTAAACATAGCGGTATTTGTGGCCGCCGGAAATGCTTCGACCCAATTTGAAAAAACATCTATACAAACAAGTACATATTTCAAATTTCGACAAGGGGGTAATTGAATGAAGTCAATCTGTATTACCTGGAAAGGGCCGCCGGCAGGTGGGATATGGGATGGTTCTGTAGGTATTGCCTTTCCAATATTCTTTCTCAAACAGGTAAGGCATGACATGGCTCTTTTACTCGCATGAGAGGAGAATCCTGGGGCGCACCAATATGCTCTTACCAACTTGCACATCCCTTCCTTGCCTAGATGAGTCAGCCCGTGAGCTGCTTCAGCCAAACATGGAAGATATGCTCTGGGGGCCACTGGTTTACCATGTCCATCCGTCCAGAGTCCTGAGGACTCCTGGCCATATCCCTTTGCCTTCCAGACTGCCTTTTCCTGTGTGGAACACAAATTTTGCATTTCACACAACTTCTGTGTGTTGATGGTATTAAATACCATCAATTGTGTGGTGTCTGTCTGTCTGGGGGTAGCAGCTGCTAATTTAGCAGCTTCGTCTGCTCGGCTGTTACCAAGCGATACTGGGTCTTGGCTATATGTATGTGCTTTACATTTGATAACAGCCACTCTGTCGGGTTCCTGTATCGCTGTTAGAAGCCTTTTTATGTGAGCTGCATGCGCTACCGGTGTACCAGCTGCCGTCATGAAATTTCTGAGGCGCCATAGGGCTCCGAAATCATGGACTACCCCGAATGCGTATCTAGAATCGGTGTAGATATTGGCTGATTTTCCCTTAGCCAATTCACATGCTCTGGTTAGGGCAACCAGTTCAGCAACCTGGGCTGAGTGAGGTGGGCCTAGCGGTTCCGCTTCTATGGTGCCTTGGTCATCTACGACTGCGTATCCAGTACACAAGTCTCCCGAGTCTGACTGTCTATGACAACTACCGTCCGTGTAGAACGTAAGTTCTACGTCTTCCAGTGGGTTGTCACTGATGTCAGGCCTTGCGGTAAAATTTTGGGTCAAATATTCCATACAATCATGAGTGTCTTCCTTTGTATTAAATCCTCCTTCCCCACCACTCTCATCCTCCACCCTTTGTGCCTGTCCAGGCACACCTGGGAGATATGTTGCAGGATTTAATGCACTGCATCTCCTTATGGTGATGTTTACGGGGGCCATTAGTGCCAATTCCCATCTTGTAAACCGCGCTGATGAGACGTGCCTGGTTTGGGCAGAATTTAACAAGGCTGACACTGCATGTGGTGTATGAATTGTGAGGTTGTGACCTAGCACGACGTCTTCGCTTTTCGTTACTAGCAATGCTATCGCAGCAACGCTTCGCAAGCATGTGGGGAGGGATCGCGCTACCGTGTCTAGCTGAGCGCTGTAATATGCTACTGGCCTGCTGGCATCACCGTGCTTTTGGGTTAGTACGCCTGCCGCGCAACCAGCACTTTCTGTTCCGCATAGTTCAAAGGGTTTCCCATAGTCCGGCATACCTAATGCTGGTGCCTGCGTTAGGCACTGTTTAAGTCTCTCAAATGCTGCCTCAGACTCGTCTGTATGCGAAAACCGATCAGGTTTGTTTGAGGAGACCATCTCCTGCAAAGGTAACGCTAAAATGGAAAACCCTGGGATCCAATTACGGCAATACCCACACATTCCTAAAAATGTTCTGATCTGTTGCTGGGTTTGTGGCAGAGTCATGTCTCTAATTGCTTGAATTCTATCAGCGGTCAGGTGTCTCAGTCCTTGTGTTAAACAGTGTCCCAAATATTTTACCTTAGTTTGGCATAATTGCAACTTGTCTTTGGAAACCTTGTGTCCTGTGTCTGAAAGATGAAACAGGAGCTGTTTCGTATCCTTCAGGGATGCCTCCAATGAATCAGAACACAGTAGTAGATCATCCAATACAGTATTAATACTGATCCACTCACTAGTTGGAAAGACTGTAAACAATCATGCAAAGCCTGAGAAAATATACTTGGGCTATCTATGAATCCTTGTGGTAATCGAGTCCATGTGTATTGGACTCCTCTGTATGTAAATGCAAACAAATATTGACTGTCAGGGTGCAGAGGTACCGAAAAGAAAGCGGAGCAGAGGTCAATAACAGTGAAAAATTTCGCAGTGGGAGGGATTTGCATTAGGATGACAGCTGGATTTGGCACTACGGGGAACTGACTCTCAACTATTTTGTTAATCCCCCTTAGATCCTGCACTAGCCTGTAACCCCTCCCCCCACTCTTTTTCACAGGGAAGATGGGACTATTAGCAGTGCTGGACGTTCTTACCAGAATGCCCTGTTGTAGCAAGCGCTCTATTACTGGGTAAACTCCTAACTCCACCTCTGGCTTCAGAGGGTACTGTGGGATTTTTGGAGCTATCCTACCATCTTTTACTTGTACAACTACCGGAGCTACGTTTGCCATTAATCCAGTGTCCTGTCCATCTTTAGTCCAAAGTGACTCTGGTATCTGAGATGTCATTTCTTCTACTTGGGAGGGAGTCCTATTTGTCATAATGGTATGTGACATTAATTTTGACGGGGAGTCCAACATGTCTCGCACTTCCTGAGCGTGATTCTCAGGTATGTCCAAGAATACACCTTCAGGAGTACAATAAATGACGCACCCCATTTTACATAGTAAGTCTCTACCCAGGAGATTGGTCGGTGCCGATGCAGCCAGCAAAAAGGAATGCTTGGTATGTAAAGGCCCTATTGTAATCTCTGCTGGTTTGCTAACAGGGTAATGCTGGACTACTCCTGTTACTCCCACGGCTGGAATTGTCCTACCAGTGGTCCTCATGCCCACTGTCGAATTGATCACTGATTTGGCCGCCCCCGTATCTACAAGAAAGTTTAATGATTTACCAGCTACATTGATTGCAATTTCTGGTTCACTTCCAAGACTTGCAATCAATTTTACTGGCTGCAGATTACAGGTATGGCCACACCCCTATTGGGTATGGTGACCTCCCTGAATCCCGCTGGCAGCAACTACTTGTGACGGAGTTAATTGGGAACTACCAGAGGCGTGCCAGTCTCTGTTCGGGGGGTATCTTTTTGTTTCCCCTGTATGTGGCTCATAACTCCGTTTCTGCGGACCTTGTTCCCAATGTCGTGTGTCGTGTCGTTGTCTAGGGGGTTGGTATGAATTTCGTGAATTCTTCATTCTACAATCTCGTGCCATGTGTCCCTGTTTATGACAAGAATAACAAGTAACCACATTTGACTTACCCACAGGGTTTGGTGGTATAAACAAAGGCTGCCTTGTGGTCAGGGCCTGTATACTTACGGCCATTAATTTATCACCTTGTTGTTCCCTGTGTCTGGTGATGTTCCTATCGTGATCAATAGCAGCCTCTCTCAAAGTAGCCACAGACAGACCTCGCCAACATGGTTGTGTGGTCTGTACCCTAGTCTTCAATGACTCTTTTAAACCATCCATCAGTACCGATACTGCTACTTCTCGATGGTTTGTGTTTGTTTTAATGTCCTCTATGCCTGTGTATTTTGCCATTTCTGATAATGCTCTGTGAAAATACTCTGCAGCTGTCTCTGACTCCTTCTGTTTAATGGAGAATATCTTGTTCCATCTGACTACCGCTGGGAAATACTCTTTTAACTGTAAGCTTATTCTTTTTACATTATCTTTGTTGTACACATCTGTAAGAGGTACATCCTGATCTAATCCGCAATCAGCTAAAAATTGAGTTGCGTCAACATTGGAGGGTAAACATGCTCTCAGCAATATCTGCCAGTCTTTATTGTTGGGCTCTACAGTGTTACCTAAGTCTCTGATGTATTTTTGACTGGCAACTAAGTCTTTTCTAGGGTCAGGGAATTCAGACACTATGGTCCTGTTATGCACACCAGTGCCTGCAGGAAAGTACTGGTGTCAGAACTGTTATGCACTCCAGTGTCTGCAGGAATGTACTGGTGTTTGAACTGTTATGCAAAACAAATGGACTCACAGACAAACTGGGGAATATGACATAACGTACACAGAAGGTAATAGGGTAACAAAATACACACAAAGTGAACAGAGAAGCCCAGAGGCTAAGGAACTGGGTATCTCCCTTGTATTAGAACTGCACAGATGGAAAAAGCAAGATGTTGTGTTTTAATACGTAGAGAACCTGAAATGCTGTTGCTAAGGGCAACAGCAAAACCCTAAAGGGTTACCAACGGGTGTGGCAGTAAACTCCTTGGTCAGAGATGGAATGATAGACACAAGGAGAGTCTCCACAATCCTATTTCTCACTTGCAGTGCACAGGTTTTAGCTTACTGCCACTAAACTGACCCCTGACACCTAGCACAGTGAGACAGGATTAGACAGGCAAGTCTTAGAATACAGCCGCAAACTTGCTAAGTTCACAGAGTAGTAACAGAACCCCAGCAAGCTAAACGACTGACTCCAGTCTTACTGCTAGGTCTGGATTGGCAGAGTGTAATACCAAATCCCCAGGCCTATTTGCAGTAAGCAACAAACAAATACAAAGCTACACAGTACTGGCTAACTTTCATGAACTGACTAACCAACAAAGATTCAGCAGCATCTGCTTACCCTGAAAAGAGGCCTTATAAAGCAGGTGCTGTCCACGCCCCACTCAGACCTCACAGACTGTGAGCACAAAAACCAGCACCGGATCCCCTGCCGTGCACAGAGCCTATAACCACTGCACAGCAAAAGACCCGAACCGGAGTATCAGCTGCGCTCAGGTTACTCCACTAGCACTTGTCTCCCGGTTGCCATGACGACGTGGCAGCACAGGGCAGGAGACCCTAACAGTACCCCCCCTCTGACGAGGGGTCAAAGAACCCCTACCACCGGGTTTATCGGGGAACTGCGAGAAGAAAGAGCGTATCAGTCTGGGGGCATGAAGATCACAACTGCGCACCCACGACCGCTCCTCCGGGCCATACCCCTTCCAGTGCACCAAAAATGACAGCCGACCCCGAACCACCTTGGAGTCAAGAATCCTTTCAACAACAAACTCCCTCTGGCCACGTATCAGAAGAGGGGAAGGTCTTCCACTGGAAGAAGGATTACTAATCGCCCGTTTTAAAAGGGAACAATGAAATGTTTTATTGATACCCAAAGAACGGGGCAGATCTAACTGAAATGCCACCGGATTGATAACCCTGGTGATCTTATAAGGGCCGATGAACCGGGGCCCTAACTTATGAGATGGCTGTCTCAACTTCAAATTCTTGGTAGACAACCAGACGAAGTCTCCTAATTTGAAGCTGCAGGGTCTTTTCCGCTTATCAAAAACCCTTTTGGTCACTAATGACACAGACACAAGGGCTTTCTTCACTTTCCGCCAAATACCTCTAAGGACCGAAACCACAGAGGAACCACCAGGCGTGGAGTCCAGGGGGTCAAAAGAATTGGCCTTAGGATGATGCCCATACACACAAAGGAAGGGAGAGATCCCTGTAGCAGAGTGAGCCGCGTTGTTATAGGCAAACTCCGCCATGGACAGATGAGCAACCCAGTCAGTCTGACACTTGGAGACATAACACCTGAGGAACTGCTCCAAGGACTGGTTCACCCTTTCAGTCTGCCCATTAGACTGCGGATGGTAGCCTGACGACAAGCTGACAGAAATCTGGAGATCGGAACAAAATGCCCTCCAGAATTTGGCCACAAACTGGGATCCGCGGTCAGAGACCACATCAAGTGGCAACCCGTGGAGACGCACAACATGCAGCATAAATAATTCAGACAGGCGTCTGGCTGATGGCAGCCCAACCAGTGGAACGAAGTGCGCCATCTTCGAAAACCTGTCAACGACAACCCAGATGGCTGTCATCCCCGAGGATTTGGGCAAGTCCACCACAAAATCCATTGAAATGTGGGTCCATGGCTTAGATGGGATAGAGAGTGGATGTAATGGGCCAACAGGAACCCCTCTAGGAGTCTTATTTCGGGCACAGATGTCACATGCCCGAACCCACTGATCCACATCCTTAGCCACCGAGGGCCACCACACCGCCCTAGATAGCAACTACCGAGTTCTGGCAATACCCGGGTGACCTGCCGACTTCTTGGCATGGAATTCCAGGAACACTCGCTGTCTTAACCTAGGAGGCACAAACAAAAGACCTACCGGAAGGTCTGGAGGAGCCTGCTCCTGTGCTCTAAGGACTAATGATAAGAGGTCCTGGGTAATGCCCACTTTAATACATGATGGGGAAACAATGGGCAACGGCTCCTCGGTGGTCTCCTGGATTGGAGCAAAACTCCGCGAGAGCGCATCAGCCTTGATGTTTTTTGACCCAGGGCGATATGTTATCAAAAAATTAAAGCGAGCAAAAAACAAAGCCCATCGTGCCTGCCTGGCATTGAGACGCTTCGCTGACTCTAAATATGCCAGATTCTTATGGTCAGTGAGAATTGAGACCACAAACTTAGCCCCCTCAAGCCAGTGTCTCCACTCCTCGAGTGCATCCTTAATAGCCAACAATTCCCGGTTACCCACGTCATAATTCATCTCGGCAGGCGAAAATTTACGGGAAAAGTAAGCACAGGGATGAAGGCGATTATCAGACACTCCCATCTGAGAAAGCACTGCCCCAATACCCATCTCAGAGGCATCCACCTCCACCACAAAAGGACGCTCTGGATCTGGGTGTCGCAGCACCTTGGCCGAAACAAATGCCCTTTTGAGACGGCAAAAGCCGCTTTAGCCTCACAAGACCAGTGAGCAACATCCGCCCCTTTCTTAGTGAGTGCCACCAAGGGCGCCACTATAGACGAAAATCCAGCGATAAATCGTCTATAAAAATTCGCAAAGCCCAGGAAACGCTGAAGCGCCTTCAAACTAGTGGGCTGCACCCAATCCAGGACTGCCTGTACCTTGGAACCCTCCATTTGGAAACCTTCTGGGGAGATAATATATCCTAGAAATGCGATTTGCTGAACTTCAAATTCGCACTTCTCCAGCTTTGCCCCAAGCCGGTGGTCTCTGAGTTTCTGGAGGACTAAGCGTACATGCTTCCGATGTTCCTCCAGGGAATGGGAGAAGATTAGGATGTCATCTAAGTATACAACTAAGAATCTATCCAAATATTCCCTGAGCACATCATTCATGAAATCCTGGAAGACTGCCGGGGCATTACAGAGCCCAAAAGGCATCACCAAATATTCATAATGCCCTGAGTGGGTATTAAAGGCAGTCTTCCATTCATCCCCCTCTCTTATTCGGATTAGATTGTACGCACCGCGTAGGTCAATCTTAGAAAAAATGGTGGCAGTACGAAGCTGGTCAAACAAGACCGAAATGAGAGGCAGTGGGTATGAGTTTTTAATCGTGATACGGTTCAATTCCCTGAAGTCGATGCAGGGTCGCAACGAACCGTCCTTTTTACCCACGAAGAAGAACCCCGACCCAACTGGAGACTGTGAAGGTCTGATAAATCCCTTAGCCAAGTTCTCCTGAATGTACTCTGCCATAGCCTGAGTCTCAGGACGTGACAGGGAGTACAACCTACTCTTGGGAAGCTTAGCATTTGGCAACAAATCAATGGCACAGTCATAGGGGCGATGGGGAGGTAGTACCTCTGCAACTTTTTTGGAGAACACGTCCGCAAAATCTGCATAACACCCTGGCAATCCTGGCAAACTTAGCTGCGAGAGCCTGACTGGAAGGCTCAAGCAACTCCTGAAACAATCAGTACCCCAACTAAGAATCTCCCCAGAGACCCAGTCAAATTGAGGATTGTGGGCCCTTAACCAGGGTAACCCCAACACCAATGGGGCAAAAGTACAGACAGTCACATAAAAGGACAATTTTTCAGAGTGTGTGGCTCCAATAAACAAAGAAATCTGGCTAGTGCAAGAGGTAATTTTACCTTGGGATAATGGTTCCCCGTTTAACCCACAAATCTCAATTTCCGATGCCAAGGGTACTAAGGGAACAGAGTGTTTCAGGGCGAATTGGCGGTCCATAAAAACCCCGTCGGCCCCACTGTCCACAAAGGCCTCAGTCTTGACAGTTTGACCGAGGATCTTCAAGGTCACCGGAATGATAAAAGTCTTCTTGGGAAATTCTGACTTCTGGCCTGACAGGATATTTCCCATCACCCTCAGGCCCTGAAGTTTTCCGGCTTTTCTGGGCATGATACTACCACATGACCTTTATTCCCACAGTACAAACACAACCCCTGCTGTCTCCTCCGCGTCTTCTCACGCGAGGAGAGGCGGGTAGCCCCAATCTGCATAGGCTCCTCAGAAAATTCCTCAGAGTCTGAGGTTCCCTTGGGAAGGAAGGAAATCTCAGTCTCCCTTTCAAGCCTACGCTCTCTCAGCCGTCTATCCACCCGGATGGATAACTGCATGAGCTGATCCAAGCTATCAGGCAAGGGATATTGTACCAGTTGGTCCTTTATCTGGTTAGAAAGACCTCTTCGGTACTGGTGTCTCAGGGCTGGGTCATTCCACTGGGTATCATGGGCCAACCTCCGAAACTCCGTACAGTAAACCTCAACTGGCCTTCGCCCTTGCTTAAGGATCGAAATCTGAGCCTCGGCTGAGGCCGTCTTGTCAGGGTCATCATACAACATGCCCAGTGCCGTAAAAAAAGCATCAACACTTTTAAGCGACGGACAGTCAGGCTGCAACCCATATGCCCAGACCTGTGGGTCTCCTTGTAGCAAGGAAATCACTATGCCCACCCGCTGAATCTCCGACCCAGAAGACTGAGGCCTAAGCCGGAAGTATAGCTTGCAGCTCTCCTTGAAACAAAAGAACTGCGAGCGATCTCCAGAAAAACGATCCGGGAGATTTACTTTCGGCTCCTTAACCCCTGCAGGTGCTGCTGCTGCGGGAGCTCCGCCAGCAGCCTGGGAGGTGTGCATTTTAATGGACAAATCATTAAATTGTCGAGTCAGGACCTGCACCTGATCGACCACCTGTTGCAACGTATTTTGAGGGGTATGCTCCATATTCCCACAAAATTTCAACAGGAGTATTAGGCTGCTGAATATGTTATGCACACCAGTGCCTGCAGGAAAGTACTGGTGTCAGAACTGTTATGCACTCCAGTGTCTGCAGGAATGTACTGGTGTTTGAACTGTTATGCAAAACAAATGGACTCACAGACAAACTGGGGAATATGACATAACGTACACAGAAGGTAATAGGGTAACAAAATACACACAAAGTGAACAGAGAAGCCCAGAGGCTAAGGAACTGGGTATCTCCCTTGTATTAGAACTGCACAGATGGAAAAAGCAAGATGTTGTGTTTTAATACGTAGAGAACCTGAAATGCTGTTGCTAAGGGCAACAGCAAAACCCTAAAGGGTTACCAACGGGTGTGGCAGTAAACTCCTTGGTCAGAGATGGAATGATAGACACAAGGAGAGTCTCCACAATCCTATTTCTCACTTGCAGTGCACAGGTTTTAGCTTACTGCCACTAAACTGACCCCTGACACCTAGCACAGTGAGACAGGATTAGACAGGCAAGTCTTAGAATACAGCCGCAAACTTGCTAAGTTCACAGAGTAGTAACAGAACCCCAGCAAGCTAAACGACTGACTCCAGTCTTACTGCTAGGTCTGGATTGGCAGAGTGTAATACCAAATCCCCAGGCCTATTTGCAGTAAGCAACAAACAAATACAAAGCTACACAGTACTGGCTAACTTTCATGAACTGACTAACCAACAAAGATTCAGCAGCATCTGCTTACCCTGAAAAGAGGCCTTATAAAGCAGGTGCTGTCCACGCCCCACTCAGACCTCACAGGCTGTGAGCACAAAAACCAGCACCGGATCCCCTGCCGTGCACAGAGCCTATAACCACTGCACAGCAAAAGACCCGAACCGGAGTATCAGCTGCGCTCAGGTTACTCCACTAGCACTTGTCTCCCGGTTGCCATGACGACGTGGCAGCACAGGGCAGGAGACCCTAACAGGTCCTTAATTCCATTCGGGAAAATGGGGTGTACATGGCAATGTTTCTAATGGGAGTGGCTCCTGATGTGTCTGTTTTCCCATTTGGCACTGCTATTACTCTAACGGGATTAACTCTAACAACCTCATTCTGTGTAGATTCTACAGGCTGTGGTGAAATAGTTTCAGCATAGTGTATGGTGCCGTACTTACCTGTTGATACGACCTCACCTATCCCTCCGCTAGGGGTTTTCGTTACTAATCTCTGGGGTGGAGCTGTGCCTACTGTGGTCTCTGCTATGGTGGCTGCTAGAGAGAGCGCTGAAATTGTTGCCGATTCGTCCTCTTGATCACATTCCTGAGGGAAGTTCAAAACAGGGTGCAACTTGCACGGGTTAATACTTGCATTGGTTAATTGGTTAACATTATCTTTAACATTTACACAGTTGCTAAGAGTTTGTTGTTTGTTACACCTTAATGCGTCATTCTCCGCAACCAATTTTTCTCCTGATATATATGGTGGCGGTGGGGCCGTGGCGATCAGTTTCCTGGTAGGGCCAGATCCCGCCGCTTGAGCCAATCCTCTCTGTATGTCACCTTCCTGTTGCCACAACTGCAAATAATCGTAATGTTTGATTCGTCTCTTTGTTGATTTAATGAGACATATCCTCCTCCTTAAATTTTGTAACACTTCTGAGCTGAAGCTACCTACTCTTGGGAATTTCTCCCCGTCATGTACTGTCATTCTCTCCCATTCATCACATAAAGCTTCTGTGTGACTTCCGTATTTCTCACACATTACATACCTTGCCGACCCAATTGGTCGGTTCACTGAATCAACCCGAACTGAGGTTGATCGCCCCCTACCTGAACAAGTGGCCCCCATAGTTCGAAAGTGTTGCTTTATCCAGCCAACCCTTACGCAAACCAAATGTCCAAAATAGGCTGACGGTGGCGGTTTACCGAGTACCCCACTCACTCGCCCACGCCGACCAATGCGACCTGATCACACCGATATGGTGCTGGCGTACTCGACCTAGGGCCCCTGCGACCTGAACCTCTATTTACTGGAACCTGTGAGGGTGATCCGAAGAACACTTACTCTTTCCAGTAACTATTGGTTGCTGGATAGTTCCTGAGTGAGCAGCGAACTTCCCTTAAAATAAAAAAAATTACACAAATCACGTTAGAATGTACAAATAGCGTTTATGACCTTCGTACACAAATAGTACCGGTCAGGTTTACTAATGCACACAATTACGTGTGGTACAATCGTTTAGTACACAAGCAACTAATCTTATGTACTGAGCGACCAACGGAATCGAAAATTTCGGCTGCGAATTCCTTCAGCCAGAGCTTATATGGCCTATATGGGTGTTGCACCAACCCTTTCTTGGTGTTGTGCCTGTGGACTGTATAGCGGACTTCCTTGTCTGCTGTACCTGAACCTGCTGGTCTGTTATGACCTCCTGGTCTGTTACAGTATGACCTCCTGGTCTGCTACACTCTAATGCTCAAATAGTATATTTAACCAGGGATGCCTCCCTAGCCACCGTGTACGTCACTTACACGCATGTACCTCACGAGTACTCGACTTTTCTTGTGGTTCAACCTTTAAAATTGTAAAAACAAACACTCATTCACCGCATATACACTTTTGTTTCTATTTCTATTTCTGCGCAGAAATTTTTCTTTAGACCAGATGTGTTACCAATTAGGAGAAGGATCTGTTAATTTAAATTTGGAATGTAAAAAAAAATAGATTTGCGCGATTTATCGCCTGGCGTTATTTACCGCGTGGCGCTACTTATCGCGTTGAGAGGAGAGGAAAAAAACTTGTGATTTGAGTTACGTGGGCGTACCCGTACGCTCCGTTGCGTAATATACGCTGCGTGCGTCGGCCCTTGGATTGCGTACGCAAGTCTCAGTCTTTTGTTAGAGACACGTGTACGCAAAGCAAAGATCCACCGTAACACAATTTATACGTTTATCAATGTAGATGATCCTTTATCATCTACCGCGCACCACACTGACTTCGCCTTGTCTCTCAGGCACAGCTGTGTGTTTGTCTATACTTTAACTATATTACCTTTACTCTTAAACTATGAAATAGTGACAAATCTCTCTAAGCACGTTTATCAACTATAGAACTGGCAAACAGGAGAGTGACATACGAAAATACACCAATGAAAAGGAAATGCAGATATATATGTGTGCGTGCGTGTGTACGCAAGACAGAAAAATAAACAGTTTTCAAAAGACACTATTGTTTTGTTCTTACCTCCGGTTCCCGGATTCCTTCAGCACCCTTTACTAAGAGAAGCAGACGCTTATCCAAACAGCACTACGAGGAATATGATCTCCCGCCCTTTGCTGCTGGATAATGTCTGCTGAAATTACCTAGTGTAGATATGTGAAGGACAGGACGAGCCCGCAATTGATAAAGCTAAATATTTATCGTATATAATACCCTTTATGAGGTCTAAGAACACTGTACGCTATCTACGTATGAAGTACCGTAAGGGTACGCTAGTTGCGTAACAATCGCTTTGCCGTGATCGAGACGCTCAAGCGTCACGTTCACTCACGGCCAAGAGATCACAGGCAGGCACGTTATTGGCTGTTGACTAACGTAATGATTCGCTATAGCGTAGCGGACGCTCGGGACCACGAGGAGATCACCAGCGGCGCTGACGCTCACTAAATTAAACCTTTGTATCTAAACCATAAACAGTGTATTGTGCAGTAAAACCTTAGTGTAATGTTAGAGTGTAAATGCAACACAGTATAACCTTATTACCTTTAAAGCTGTTCGAGCGTCACCGACGCTCTGAGAATACTTAATACTATAAGAAACACACAGATACCGTGCTCAGGGTCCAACGCCTAATATATATATTATGAATGCTATACTTGCAAAAGAGTTAAACATAATACAAGTCATACACTACAATATAACATAGACTACCTAACCAGATAACTACACAGGAAATACAATACAATACAATTTAAGGGAAAATGAGAGAGAAAGAGAAGGAGAGAGAGATTGAGAGAGATTGGCTCGGAATAACAAGAAGATCAATATGATTGCGGAGAAACACTTACGCACAAGGGGAAACGATCGCATGCGCCTCGATATCCAGCTCCCGATTATCAGCAATGAGAACCGTTGAAGAGAGTGAACTGGATATGGTCGGCCTGCCTATTTATGCCCCACACACAATACAATTCAATGGTCCCTACAATCTCATTGTTCATTGGACACAGGAATTCGGCTTCGCATTATAACAAAAGGTCATAGGTTGATTCATACAGGTGGGCTGTGACTGCTTCCAACTGTTCAGGTGGGTGGGATACTGAGTTTCCCGCCGCATGACTAAATAAGAACAAATAATAGTAAATGGACATAAACTTCTTATGTCCATAACTATTCGCACGAGCGATTAATCCGCTCCAAACCAACACCGGAATATTGCTATTTAAATACTCTTCCGATGGGTACCAAACACCACTGTATGACCCCTGTTAGACCCTTCGTACAATACAAAGAGGGATCTCTCTGTTCAGGAACATGCTATGTTAACTAAACTTTCAGAATCTATCAAAGGGACCATGATCTACAAAATACATTATTACTGAAAATATGTAACGATTGAGTCGCACGCTACGATCACATAAACTCTACCGTAAATACGCATACCGTGCGCCTGCGGGTGCCCGCGACTGTGAGTATGCGCACGCACGGGAGAGCGCACGCATGCGCAGCGCGGACCAGAATGAGGTGCAAATATGGCAGTGTGTATAGAGATATTTTTCTGACTTTGACAGGGTGACGAGTGGAAGACCGCCTTTAACACCCGTGACGGACATTATGAGTACCTCGTCATGCCCTTCGGATTGAGCAACGCTCCAGCAGTCTTCCAGCACTTCGTGAATGAGATTTTCAGGGACATCTTGTACCGCCATGTCGTGGTTTATCTAGACGACATCCTCATCTTTGCTAATAATCTCGAAGATCATCGTTTCTGGGTAAAAGAGGTTCTTTCCCGTCTCCGTGTCAATCACCTCTATTGTAAATTGGAGAAGTGTGTGTTTGAAGTTAAAACCATTCCGTTTCTAGGTTACATTGTGTCCGGTTCCGGACTAGAGATGGATCCTGAGAAACTCCAAGCAATCCAGAATTGGCCTATACCCTTAAGCCTCAAAGGGGTCCAGAGGTTCTTAGGGTTCGCCAATTATTATAGAAAATTTATACGAGACTTTTCCACCATTGTGGCGCCTATCACTGCATTAACCAAGAAAGGTGCTAATCCGTCCAAGTGGTCCGAGGAAGCTACACAGGCCTTTCACCTTCTGAAGCAACGGTTCATCTCTGCACCAGTTCTGAAACAGCCCGACACCGACTCTCCTTTTATCTTAGAGGTAGATGCCTCCTCCGTTGGAGTAGGAGCAGTGTTATCCCAGAGGGCCAAAGATGGACATCTACATCCTTGCAGTTTCTTCTCCCGGAAGTTCTCCCCAGCTGAGCGCAACTATGCCATTGGCGATCAGGAATTGCTAGCCATCAAGCTCGCTCTGGAGGAGTGGAGATACCTGTTGGAGGGAGCTTCCCACTCAATCACCATACTTACCGACCACAAAAATCTTTTATATCTCAAAGGCGCACAATGTCTGAATCCTCGTCAGGCCAGATGGGCACTTTTCTTCTCTAGGTTTGACTTTAAACTCCAGTTCTGTCCGGGTTCTCAGAATCGTAAGGCCGATGCCCTTTCCCGCTCATGGGAGCAAGAAAATGAGTCCGAGTCTGCAGACAAGCATCCTATTATTAATCCGTTGGCATTCTCCACGGTAGGAATGGACTCTACGCCTCCACCAGGGAAAAGTTTTGTTAAGCCCGTTTTGCTGGACATACAGGCATTCAGAAAACCCTTGAATTTATTTCTAGGTCCTACTGGTGGCCAACTCTGAAGAAGGACGTTATGGAATTTATTGCCTCCTGCCCAAAGTGTGCCCAACACAAAGTCTCCCGCCAGTCGCCTGCGGGGCAACTGGTTCCATTATCTGTTCCCCGTCGACCTTGGACCCATTTGTCGATGGACTTTGTTTCCGATCTACCTATCTGCAACAAGTTTAATACCATCTGGGTGGTAGTTGACCGGTTCACCAAGATGGCACATTTCATCCCTCTCACCGGTCTTCCGTCAGCTTCCAAGTTGGCTCAAGTGTTTATACAAGAGATCTTCCGACTTCACGGTCTTCCTGAAGAGATCATCTCGGATCGTGGAGTACAATTTGTAGCCAAATTTTGGCGAAGTTTGTGTCAAGCCCTCCAAGTCAAGTTAAAGTTTTCCACGGCTTACCATCCTCAGACCAATGGTCAAACCGAGAGGGTGAATCAGGACTTGGAGGCCTTCCTCCGTATATATGTGTCTTCCTCTCAAGATGACTGGGTTCAACTCCTTCCTTGGGCCGAGTTCAGCCACAACAATCAATACCATTCCTCATCTTCTTCTACACCATTCTTCATTAATTATGGATTCCACCCTAAAGTCCCAGAATTCCAACCGCTTCCCGCAACTTCTGTTCCAGCAGTGGATGTCACCTTGCGTCAGTTTTCAAATAACTGGAGGAACGTCCGCGCAGCCCTGCTTAAAGCCTCATTCAGGTATAAGAAGTTTGCCGATAGGAAGCGTAGAGCGGTTCCTGCTCTCAAGGTGGGTGATCGTGTGTGGCTGTCCACGAAGAATTTGAGGTTGAGAGTTCCCAGCATGAAATTTGCACCTCGCTACATCGGACCCTTCAAGATTGAACAAGTCATCAATCCTGTTGCCTACAGGTTACAGTTACCATCCTTCTTGAAAATACCCAGGACATTTCATGTTTCTTTGTTGAAACCGCTGATCCTGAATCGGTTTCATTCCGCACTTCCTCCAGCTCCCAAAGTTCAGACTCAACGGGGAGTCGAGTACGAGGTGGCCAAGATTTTGGACTCACGTTTCCGTTACGGTCAGTTACAATACCTCATTGACTGGAAGGGCTATGGTCCTGAAGAACGCTCTTGGACCAATGCCTCAGACGTCCATGCTCCTGCCTTGGTCCGAAATTTCCACGCAAAGTTTCCTTTAAAGCCTAAGAAGTGTCCTGGGGCCACTCCTAAAGGGGGGGGTGCTGTCACGATCCGGGTATCTGGACGCCATTACTTACCCTTCAGATGCCTCCTAAGGCTGGCTCAGCGTTCCAGGACCGGATCCCGCTGTTCCTGAGTTTCCACATGCAGAATGTCAGAGTGGTGATTTCATCAGCCGCGGCCTCCGCTGTGCCCGCGTGGTTAAATGTGCGCTTGTCAGTCTGGCGTCTCCTGTCTCCTGTGGCCGGCGTCGCCATTACTGTTTCAATTCTCACATGGATTACAAACCAAACTTCCCTCCAAGTGTCTGCATGGGCGCAGCCATCTTGGATTTTGTCATCTGATTATTTCCACCAATCTGCTGTCTGTATTGTTGATTTGCATAATTGCCTAGCCAACCCCTTCCTTGCTGCAGGTGTAAGTATGCTGTGCCTGAGCAAGGAAGGCGTCAGTGCTTTGGTTGTCTAACCTAGTTCCAGTTTGTCTCTCTCCTGTGGTTGTCTTCCAGGTTCCAGCTCCTGTCTCCAGACTTCTGCTATAGAGACCCGCACCAGCATTCCATCTGCGGTGTAGCCTGACTCTCCGATCCATTCTGGACTCACCTGTTTCCAGCTACAACAATCACCTGCTTCCAGCCCAGCTTCCAGCAGTGTACAGCTTCTCTTAAAGGGCCGGTGTCCTTTCTGCAGTTTACCACTCTCCACCGGTATTATTATTTCACCGCTCTCAAACAATCACCTGCTTCCAGCCCAGCTTCCAGCAGTGTATAGCTTCTCTTAAAGGGCCGGTGTCCTTTTCTGCAGTTTACCACTCTCCACCGGTATTATTATTTCACCGCTCTCAAACAATCACCTGCTTCCAGCCCAGCTTCCAGCAGTGTATAGCTTCTCTTAAAGGGCCGGTGTCCTTTTCTGCAGTTTACCACTCTCCACCGGTATTATTATTTCACCGCTCTCAAACTCCAAACTTCATTATTATTTCATCGCTCTCAAGTTCGTTTATTATTTAACTGGTTCCAGCCAGTATTCACTCCGTACCAACATCAGTCTGGTTCCAGCCAGTATCCACAGCAGCCGTTTTACCTTCAGCAGCCCAGCCTTTCCTGGAACATCAGCTGGTACGATCCTGGGTTCTCTCCATTGCTACAGTCAGGCCTGGTAAGGACTTTCCAACTAGAAGATTATAAGAACTGTCTCACACTACCAGTGCCTGTGGCCCTTGCCACCCTGTAGTACCCAGGAATTGTATTTATCCTCTGTTGACTTTTATGTTTCCTTTTACTGCTGCTGTGTTACGGAGTTTGTCATAATAAACATCATTGACTTTTATCCTGGTTGTCGTGGTCACGCCTTCGGACAGTTATTCTACATGTTACTTACATGTCTAGGGGTCTGATACAACCTCCCAGGTTCCGTTACATCTCAGCCCCTACAACTGAGGCTGCCTCCCGTCAGCTCAGGCCCTCAGTTGTGACAACAGGATTGTCATTACCAATTCCAGACGTTGCCGTTTGGTCTGTCCACGGCACCTAGAATATTTACCAAGGTAATGGCGGAAATGATGGTGCTCCTGCGAAAGCAAGGAGTCACAATTATCCCATACTTGGACGATCTCCTCATAAAGGCGAGGTCCAGAGAGCAGTTGCTGATCAGTGTAGCATGCTCTCGGGAAGTGTTACAACAGCACGGCTGGATTCTGAATATTCCAAAGTCGCAGCTGATTCCTACGACGCGTCTGCCCTTCCTGGGCATGATTCTGGACACAGACCAGAAGAAGGTTTTTCTCCCGACGGAGAAGGCACAGGAACTCATGACACTGGTCAGAGACCTCTTAATACCAAAACAGGTGTCGGTGCATCACTGCACGAGAGTCCTGGGAAAGATGGTGGCGTCATACGAGGCCATTCTCTTCGGCAGGTTCCATGTG
The DNA here is from genome assembly GCF_028390025.1 of Pseudophryne corroboree. Classification (NCBI taxonomy): domain Eukaryota; kingdom Metazoa; phylum Chordata; class Amphibia; order Anura; family Myobatrachidae; genus Pseudophryne; species Pseudophryne corroboree. The sequence goes on along the minus strand of NC_086447.1, from coordinate 295,451,528 downwards.
AGGACCTTTCAATGGGATCTGTTGGACAAGTGGTCCGGATTGCATCTACAGATGCATCGGCTGATCACCCTATCCCCTAGGGCCAGGGTGTCTCTTCTGTGGTGGCTGCAGAGTGCTCATCTTCTCGAGGGCCACAGGTTCGGCATTCAGGACTGGGTCCTGGTGACCACGGATGCAAGCCTCCGAGGGTGGGGGGCAGTCACTCAGGGAAGAAATTTCCAAGGGCTGTGGTCAAGTCAGGAGACTTGCCTTCACATCAATATCCTGGAACTAAGGGCCATATACAACGCCCTAAGTCAAGCGGAGACCCTGCTTCGCAACCAAACGGTGCTGATTCAATCAGACAACATCACCGCAGTGGCTCATGTAAACCGCCAAGGCGGCACAAGGAGCAGGGTGGCGATGGCGGAAGCCACCAGAATTCTTCGATGGGCGGAGAATCACGTACGAGCACTGTCAGCAGTGTTCATTCCGGGAGTGGACAACTGGGAAGCAGACTTCCTCAGCAGGCACGACCTCCACCCGGGAGAGTGGGGACTTCATCAAGAAGTCTTCGTGCAGATTGCAGGTCGGTGGGAACTGCCACAGGTGGACATGATGGCATCCCGCCTCAACAAAAAGCTACAGAGGTATTGCGCCAGGTCAAGAGACCCTCAGGCGATAGCTGTAGACGCACTGGTGACACCGTGGGTGTTCCAGTCGGTTTATGTGTTTCCTCCTCTTCCTCTCATACCCAAGGTGCTGAGAATCATAAGCAAAGAGGAGTGAGAACAATACTCATTGTTCCGGATTGGCCAAGAAGGACTTGGTATCCAGAGCTGCAAGAAATGCTCACAGAGGACCCATGGCCTCTGCCTCTAAGGCAGGATCTGTTGCAGCAGGGACCCTGTCTGTTCCAAGACTTACCGCGGCTGCGTTTGATGGCATGGCGGTTGAACGCCGGATCCTAGCAGAAAAGGGGATTCCGGATGAGGTTATTCCTACGCTAATAAAGGCTAGGAAGGACGTGACGGCTAAACATTATCACCATACATGGCGAAAATATGTTGCTTGGTGTGAGGCCAGGAATGCCCCTACAGAGGAATTCCAGCTGGGCCGTTTCCTTCACTTCCTACAGTCGGGAGTGACTTTGGGCCTAAAATTGGGGTCCATTAAGGTCCAGATTTCGGCCCTATCCATTTTCTTTCAAAAAGAACTGGCTTCTCTTCCTGAAGTTCAGACGTTTGTTAAGGGAGTGCTGCATATTCAGCCCCCGTTTGTGCCTCCAGTGGCACCTTGGGATCTTAACGTGGTGTTGAGTTTCCTGAAATCACACTGGTTTGAGCCACTTAAAACCGTGGAGTTAAAATATCTCACGTGGAAGGTGGTCATGCTTATAGCCTTGGCTTCAGCTAGGCATGTGTCAGAATTGGCGGCTTTGTCACATAAAAGCCCCTATCTGGTTTTCCATATGGACAGGGCAGAATTGCGGACTCGTCCGCAATTTCTGCCAAAAGTGGTGTCATCTTTTCATATGAACCAACCTATTGTGGTGCCTGTGGCTACTCGTGACTTGGAGGATTTTGAGTTACTGGATGTAGTCAGGGCTTTGAAGGTATATGTAGCCAGAACGGCTAGAGTCAGGAAAACTGAGTCGCTGTTTATCCTGCATGCATCCAACAAGCTGGGTGCTCCTGCTTCAAAGCAAACTATTGCTCGCTGGATCTGTAACACGATTCAGCAGGCTCATTCTGCGGCTGGATTGGCGCTTCCAAAATCAGTAAAAGCCCACTCCACAAGGAAGGTGGGCTCTTCTTGGGCGGCTGCCCGAGGGGTCTCGGCATTACAGCTTTGCCGAGAGGCTACTTGGTCAGGTTCAAACACCTTTGCAAGGTTCTACAAGTTTGATACCCTGGCTGAGGAGGTCCTTGTGTTTGCTGATTCGGTGCTGCAGAGTCATCCGCACTCTCCCGCCCGTTTGGGAGCTTTGGTATAATCCCCATGGTCCTTACGGAGTCCCCAGCATCCACTAGGACGTCAGAGAAAATAAGATTTTACTTACCGGTAAATCTATTTCTCGTAGTCCGTAGTGGATGCTGGGCGCCCGTCCCAAGTGCGGACTTCTTCTGCAATACTTGTATATAGTTATTGCTTAAATAAGGGTTATGTTATGGTTGCATCAGGGTTATCTGATGCTCTGTTGTTGTTCATGCTGTTAACTGGGTAAGTTTATCACGAGTTATACGGTGTGATTGGTGTGGCTGGTATGAGTCTTACCCTGGATTCCAAAATCCTTTCCTTGTACTGTCAGCTCTTCCGGGCACAGTTTCCTTAACTGAGGTCTGGAGGAGGGACATAGAGGGAGGAGCCAGTGCACACCAGTATACTAATTCTTTCTTAAAGTGCCCTGTCTCCTGCGGAGCCTGTCTATTCCCCATGGTCCTTACGGAGTCCCCAGCATCCACTACGGACTACGAGAAATAGATTTACCGGTAAGTAAAATCTTATTTTTTTTTGCCTCTGCACTCCAGAACCTCTTTTTATCACCTTATACATTAACAACATTATATAGAAACCTATGTGATCTTGTAGTTCCTGGCTTCTTGTATGTGACAGTTTGTACCAAATCTCTAATGCAGTGTATCCTGTGGTTAGGCAACAGAACATTTACTTCAACTTCTTCCTGCCATGGGCAACTTCTCCACTGGTTCACTTTTCCACACTTTTCACTGCTTCATGAATAGACCCCTAAGCCATTTATGTAGCGATTAAAAAAATGACACATATAACATTAGTAAATACAAATATTTTAGAACACTAAGGGGTCTATTTACTAAGCCTTGGATGGAGATAAAATACCAGCCAATCGGCTCCTAACTGACATGCCACATTGTGTTTGAAAAATGACAGTTAGGAGCTGGTTGACTGGTACTTTATCTCCAGCTACTTTATCTCCATTCAAAGCTTAGTAAATAGACCCCTAAGCCAGAGCTGGATTAATACATTGGGGGGCCCGGGGTACTTGAGACGGGGGGCCCTGAGGTCTAAAACTAAATATACAAACAATCACACCATACCTCACAATTTTGCTGGCATCTAAGGAGGGACATCAGTGCGCACCGTAATTAGGGGGCGTGGCCTCACGGCAAGTGTGGCAATCGCAAGCCACGCCCCCATTTTCGTCATTATGAGGGCATGGACAGCGCTGTGAGAGCTGCTGGCCATGCCCCCTGTCCCTCTCTGCCAGGAATAGACGCTGTGCGCATGCGCACAGCGTCTATTCACCGCTGCTCTCCTCAGAGCAGCTAGTGACAGGGAGGGATCACCCAACTGCCTCCCCACTCGTGGGACACTGCGACCCGTGGGTGGGACAGTGGAACAGACCGTGAATAACGGGACTGTCTTGCCAAAATCGGGACAGTTGGGAGGTATGCACACACACACACACACACATACACACACACACACACACACACACACACACACACATACATACATACATACATACATACATACATATATACATATGGATTGGGTCTTATATGCCGGCGGTCAAAATACCGACCACGGCATCCCGATGGTGAGAATCCCAACAGGAGCAAGGTAAGTATACTTTCCTTTACCTAAATTCCCCCTAATCCTCACTTTCCACAGCCTAAACCTAACCCTCCCACACCCCCGCAGCCTAACCCTCCCGGGAGGTGCCTAACCCTAATCCCCTTTCCCGCAGCCTAAACCTAACACCCCCCCCCCCCCTTCCCCACCGCAGCCTAACCATAACCATCCCCAGGGGTGCCTAAACCTAACCCCCCTCCCCACAGTCTAACCCTAACCCTCCCCCTGCAGCTTAAACCTAAGCTCCACCCTTGTGGCTTACCTCTCCGATGGGCCTGCAGTCATTCGGGATTCCGGTGGTCGGGATTCTGAGAAGTGTCGGGATTCCGGTGTCGGTATTTTGACTGCCAGGATCCCGACCTGGTCCCATAAAAAAAAAAAAATGTATATACATACATATACAGTGTGTATGTGTATATATATATATATATATATGTGTATTTATATATATATATATATATGTGTGTGTGTGTGTGTGTGTGTATATATATATGTACACATATAAACATACATACACAAATTGAATGCATACCTAAATAAAAAAATAATAATAAATCCTTACTAATAGGGCAGTGAGTGCCTGAAGATTCCGCTCTGTCTCTCCAGTCTCCACCCGACCAGCACACACCCACAGTCCACTGCACACTTCCAGGGAGCTTCCTTCTTCTCTGCAGCCTGCGTGCTCAGCCAGTCACTGAGCCGCAGGCTGCAGCTTACCATCCTATTGGGCGGCTGAGCCGTCACTCAGCAAGAAGCCCAGCCAGCTCTGCAGCGTCAGCGGCTCTGGGCTGTCATTGGGGAGGGGGAGCGCAGCGCCGCGGATCGGATTAGAGATCCGATCTGGCGGGTGGCAGGGGCCCCTTTCAGACAGGGGGGCCCGGGGTACTTACCCCCGGAGCCCCACCCTTAATCCGGCTCTGCCCTAAGCCACTAGTATAAAGAATAAAAATGTTCAGTATTTATAAAGTACAATTGATATTTAATTGTGTCTGATGTGTGACTTATTTTTTCAGCAGTGCTACATGTTGTATAAAATATTGCTATAATGAACCCTGAACAACCCTATCCATAGCACACAGACACATTGGGCCTGTTCTGAGTCGGACGCAATGCTGATATTCGTGCAAAGTTTCGATGTTTTTCAACTACACAAGTCACTAAAAAGTCGCACAGCGCATGAGATGCAGTTGCAGTTGACACACACGGCCTCAGAAATACACTGGAAATGTTAAATTGAGAGTGTTGTTAGTTATTATAACTCTATTATAACTCTATGCTAGAGCTTCAGAGGATTTAAAGTATGTGGAGTACCTTGTGCAACCAGCAGTAGCTAGGAAATTGCTGCCCCCTCCCCCCTTAAGCCTAAAGGTAGGAGCAGCCACTGGTCAGGTCCATAATGCTTTGAATGTAGACACAGAAGTTGTACTATGGTCTGGTTGCACACCACTTTGCAACTACGTCACTCTTATGCTTTTACATGGATTCTGTAGCTCCTTCAATGGGATTGTTGTCTTTCTTGTATGTTTGACAGTTTTAAGGAACAATCTTTTCTAGACAGTCTGCTTGGTTTAATGTAAAACCCAAATCCTGATAATTGAGCTAACAGTGCCTACGAGGTATACTTGCCCTCTCTCCCAGAACTTCCAGTTTCCTGACAGCTGCCACCACTTCTAAGGTGAAATGGGCAGGGCAAGGGGCATGATGAGATTCGCTAAGAATTGCAGACTTTAGCGTTCGCACAGCGCATGCGCGACTAGCAAAGTGCAATTACATCCCGGGAGTAACAGCGGTGCGGTGGGGGGGGGGGGGGGATGTACCAATGCGGGAGAGTGGTCCGGCCAACGCAGGCATGGTTGGACCGTTTTCGGGGCGACTGTGTGGTGTCACGCGCAGCCACTTCAAAGAAGAAAATAGCGGCAGACTATGCGTACACCAGGGATCATCCTTAATTCTGGCCCCAAGCATGCTATGGAAACTGTTACAGATTCTGCTTTTTAGCAGAATCTGCAACTGAACCTGAACAGAGGCCATAGCCTGCCATGTGGCTTCTCTCTTATTGAACACCGTAGGGTCCCTACCCCACCTTACCAGACTGTCTTCCTGCTGTCAGTCTTTCATGTAGTTTCTCAAAAGCCACTTTATTATAGCCTATGCTACCCCCACATGATTGTGCTCCTTTGAGTACTACAGACTACCATCCCATTCCTCCTATCAGCATTACCCTCTCATAGCACAGGTTTTGAGTCTTCTTTTATCAGGATTGGTTTACTAATTGTTGTTTCTAGGCAGGTTTGTCTGGTGAAAGGCGTTCTGCTTCCCCTAGTGCCACTATCCAACAGCCAAGTGTTCCACAACCCTCTGTAAGTACCAAAATAAGTCGTTTTCCCAACCATGGGATCATCTAATTGCCCTTTTTTGCATTTTTTATTTCCCAACATGTGTAATTGAAGTATAATAATCTGAAAATATTGTGTCTTCTATAATTATAATATTGAACCTTGTTAGCAAGATTGTCAGTCTGTTTATAATGAAAATGTTGGTTTGCAAATTGAATTAATTACAAAGCAATGTAATTAGGCACCTATTTAATTGTCCACAGAAATGGATTTGCAGTAATTTTACTGCAAATTTCAATTCACCACCTCTGAGCAGGTGATAAACTGGAGGAAAATCCCTATTTCTCTGACGTCCTAGTGGATGCTGGGTACTCCGTAAGGACCATGGGGAATAGACTGGCTCCGCAGGAGACTGGGCTCTCTTAAAAGAAAGATTAGGTACTATATCTGGTGTGCACTGGCTCCTCCCTCTATGCCCCTCCTCCAGACCTCAGTTAGAATCTGTGCCCGGCCAGAGCTGGATGCACCTAGTGGGCTCTCCTGAGCTTACTAGAAAAGAAAGTATTTGTTAGGTTTTTTATTTTCAGTGAGATCTGCTGGCAACAGACTCACTGCTACGAGGGACTGAGGGGAGAGAAGCAAACCTACCTGCTTGCAGCTAGCTTGTGCTTCTAAGGCTACTGGACACCATTAGCTCCAGAGGGATCGAACACAGGGCCCGACCTCGATCGTCCGTTCCCGGAGCCGCGCCGCCGTCCCCCTTGCAGAGCCAGAAGACGGAGAACCAGGAGAAAATCGGCAGCTGAAGACTCCGGCCATTGCTCCCACAGCACACCACACGCTCCGGTCACTGGTGGGTGCAGGGCGCTGGGGGGGGGCGCCCTGGGCTGCAATATGTATACCTTTTTGGCAAATGTGCACATAATACAGTTATAAACTGTATATGTGCCTAATCCCCCGCCATTAATATTATTAAAAAAGCGGGAGAAGCCCGCCGCGGAGGGGGCGGGGCTATCTCCCTCAGCACACCGGCGCCATTTTCTCTTCACAGCTCCGCTGGAAGGACGCTCCCCAGGCTCTCCCCTGCAGTATACACTACGAGAAGGGTAAAAAAGAGAGGGGGGGCACATAAATTTAGGAGCAAAAAAGGTGATATAAGCAGCTATTGGGGGAAAATTCACTTTGTGTTAGTGTAAATCCCTCTGTTATATAGCGCTCTGGTGTGTGCTGGCATACTCTCTCTCTGTCTCCCCAAAGGACTTTGTGGGGTCCTGTCCTCAGTCAGAGCATTCCCTGTGTGTGTGTGCGGTGTGTCGGTACTGCTGTGTCGACATGTTTGATGAGGACGCTTACGTGGAGGTGGAGCAGGAGCCGATAAGTGTGATGTCGCCCCCTGCGGGGCCGACACCAGAGTGGATGGATATGTGGAAGGTATTAACCGACAGTGTCAATTCCTTGCATAAAAGGTTCAATGACGTAACAGCTTTGGGACAGCCGGCATCTCAGCCCGCGCCTGCCCAGGCGTCTCAGAGGCCATCAGGGGCTCAAAAACGCCCGCTTCCTCAGATGGCAGACACAGATGTCGACACGGAGTCTGACTCCAGTGTTGACGAGGATGAGACAAATGTACAGTCCACAAGGGCCATCCGATGCATGATTACGGCAATGAAAAATGTGTTGCACATTTCTGACATTAACCCGGTTACCACTAAAAAGGGTATTATGTTTGGGGAGAAAAAGCAACCAGTGACTTTTCCCCCATCTGATGAGTTAAATGACTTGTGTGAAGAAGCGTGGTGTTCCCCAGATAAGAAATTAGTGATTTCTTAGAGGTTACTAATGGCGTACCCTTTCCCGCCAACGGACAGGTTGCATTGGGAAACATCCCCTAGGGTGGACAAGGCGCTCACACGCTTATCAAAAAAGGTGGCACTGCCGTCTCAGGATACGGCCGCCTTAAAGGAGCCTGCAGATAGAAATCAGGAGGCTATCCTGAAGTCTGTGTATACACACTCAGGTACTATACTGAGACCTGCAATTGCTTCAGCATGGATGTGTAGTGCTGCAGCTGCTTGGTCTGATACCCTGTCAGATAACATTGATTCCCTTGACAGGGATACTATTTTGCTAACCATAGAGCATATTAAAGACGTAGTCTTATATATGAGGGATGCACAGAGGGACATTTGCCGGCTGGCATCTAGAATTAATGCAATGTCCATTTCTGCCAGGAGAGTATTATGGACTCGGCAGTGGACAGGTGATGCTGATTCTAAAAGGCACATGGAGGTTTTGCCTTATAAAGGTGAGGAATTGTTTGGGGACGGTCTCTCGGACCTCGTATACACAGCAACAGCTGGGAAGTCGACTTTTTTACCTCAGGTTCCCTCACAGCCTAAGAAAGCACCGTATTATCAAGTACAGTCCTTTCGGCCTCAGAAAGGCAAGCGGGTCAGAGGCGCGTCCTTTCTGCCCAGAGGCAGGGGTAGAGGGAAAAAGCTGCACCAGACAGCCAGTTCCCAGGAACAAAAATCCTCCCCTGCTTCCACTAAGTCCACCGCATGACACTGGGGCTCCACAGGTGGAGCCAGGTGCAGTGGGGGCGCGTCTCCGGAACTTCAGCGACCAGTGGGTTCGCTCACAGGTGGATCTCTGGGTTCTACAAGTGGTATCTCAGGGATACAAGCTGGAGTTCGAGGCGTCTCCTCCTCGCCGTTACCTCAAATCAGCCTTGCCAGCTGCTCCCAAGGAAAGGGAGGTAGTACTGGCGGCAATTCACAAGCTGTACCTTCAGCAGGTGATAATCAAAGTTCCCCTCCTTCAACAGGGACGGGGTTACTATTCCACAATGTTTGTGGTACCGAAACCAGACGGTTCGGTGAGACCCATTCTAAATTTGAAATCCTTGAACACTTATATAAGGAAGTTCAAGTTCAAAATGGAATCGCTCAGGGCGGTTATTGCAAGCCTGGAAGTGGGGGATTTTATGGTGTCACTGGACATCAAGGATGCTTACCTACATGTCCCCATTTACCCACCTCACCAGGAGTACCTCAGGTTTGTGGTACAGGACTGTCATTACCAATTCCAGACGTTGCCGTTTGGTCTGTCCACGGCACCAAGGGTATTTACCAAGGTAATGGCCGAAATGATGATACTCCTTCGAAAGAAGGGAGTTATAATTATCCCGTACTTGGACAATCTCCTTATAAAGGCAAGGTCCAAGGAGCAGTTGTTAGTCGGAGTAGCACTATCTCGGGAAGTGCTACAACAGCACGGCTGGATTCTGAATATCCCAAAGTCGCAGCTGATTCCTACGACGCGTCTGCTGTTCTTGGGCATGATTCTGGACACAGAACAGAAGAAGGTGTTTCTCCCGGAGGAGAAGGCCCAGGAATTGTCATCTCTGGTCAGAGACCTCCTGAAACCAAAACAGGTGTCGGTGCATCACTGCACGCGAGTCCTGGGAAAGATGGTAGCTTCTTACGAAGCAATTCCCTTCGGCAGGTTCCATGCAAGGATCTTTCAGTGGGATCTGTTAGACAAGTGGTCCGGATCGCATCTTCAGATGCATCGGTTGATCACCCTGTCCCCGAGGGCCAGGGTGTCTCTGCTGTGGTGGCTGCAGAGTGCTCATCTTCTCGAGGGCCGCAGATTCGGCATTCAGGACTGGGTCCTGGTGACCACGGATGCAAGCCTCCGAGGTTGGGGGGCAGTCACTCAGGGAAGAAACTTCCAAGGACAGTGGTCGAGTCAGGAGACTTCCCTACACATAAATATTCTGGAACTAAGGGCCATTTACAATGCCCTAAGTCAAGCAGAACCCCTGCTTCAAAACCAACCGGTGCTGATTCAGTCAGACAACATCACGGCGGTCGCCCATGTAAACCGACAGGGCGGCACAAGAAGCAGGATGGTGATGGCAGAAGCCACAAAGATTCTCCGATGGGCGGAAAATCACGTGCTAGCACTGTCAGTGGTGTTCATTCCGGGAGTGGACAACTGGGAAGCAGACTTCCTCAGCAGGCACGACCTCCACCCGGGAGAGTGGGGACTTCATCCAGAAGTCTTCCAGCTGATTGTAAATCGTTGGGAAAGGCCACAGGTGGACATGATGGCGTCCCGCCTCAACAAAAAGCTAAAAAGATATTGCGCCAGGTCAAGGGACCCTCAGGCGATAGCTGTGGACGCTCTAGTGACACCGTGGGTGTACCAGTCGGTTTATGTGTTCCCTCCTCTTCCTCTCATACCAAAGGTACTGAGGATAATAAGAAAGAGAGGAGTAAGAACTATACTCATCGTTCCGGATTGGCCAAGAAGAACTTGGTACCCGGAACTACAAGAAATGATCTCAGAGGACCCTTGGCCTCTGCCGCTCCGACAGGACCTGCTACAGCAGGGGCCCTGTCTGTTCCAAGACTTACCGCGGCTGCGTTTGACGGCATGGCGGTTGAACGCCGGATCCTAATGGAAAAGGGCATTCCAGTTGAAGTCATTCCTACGCTGATAAAAGCTAGGAAGGATGTGACAGCAAAACATTATCACCGCATATGGCGAAAATATGTTGCTTGGTGTGAGGCCAGGAAGGCCCCAACAGAGGAATTTCAGGTGGGTCGATTTCTGCACTTCCTACAATCAGGAGTGACTATGGGCCTAAAATTGGGATCCATTAAAGTCCAGATTTCGGCCCTATCTATTTTCTTTCAAAAAGACCTGACTTCACTGCCTGAACTTCAGATGTTTGTTAAGGGAGTGCTGCATATTCAGCCCCCTTTTGTGCCTCCAGTGGCACCTTGGGATCTCAACGTAGTGTTGGATTTCCTAAAATCACATTGGTTTGAGCCACTTCAGACCGTGGAGTTGAAGTATCTCACGTGGAATGTAGTCATGCTGTTGGCCTTGGCCTCAGCTAGGCGTGTGTCAGTATTGTCCTGTAAAAGCCCATATCTGATTTTCCATATGGACAGGGCAGAATTGAGGACTCGTCCCCAATTTCTCCCAAAGGTGGTATCAGCGTTTCATTTGAACCAACCTATTGTGGTGCCTGCGGCTACTCGGGACTTGGAGGATTCCAAGTTGCTGGACGTAGTCCGGGCCCTGAAAATCTATGTTTCCATGACGGCTAGAGTCAGAAAAACTGACTCGCTGTTTATCCTGCATGCACCCAACAAGCTGGGTGCTCCTGCTTCAAAGCAGACTATTGCTCGCTGGATCTGTAGCACGATTCAACTTGCACATTCTGCTGCTGGACTGCCGCATCCTAAATCAGTAAAAGCCCATTCCACGAGGAAGGTGGGCTCTTCTTGGGCGGCTGCCCGAGGGGTCTCAGCTTTACAACTTTGCCGTGCTGCTACTTGGTCGGGATCAAACACTTTTGCGAAATTCTACAAGTTTGATACCCTGGCTGAGGAGGACCTTGAGTTTGCTCATTCGGTGCTGCAGAGTCATCCGCACTCTCCCGCCCGTTTGGGAGCTTTGGTATAATCCCCATGGTCCTTACGGAGTACCCAGCATCCACTAGGACGTCAGAGAAAATAAGAATTTACTCACCGGTAATTCTATTTCTCGTAGTCCGTAGTGGATGCTGGGAGCCCGTCCCAAGTGCGGACTTTCTGCAATACATGTATATAGTTATTGCTTAACTATAGGGTTATTGTTATGAGCCATCTGTTGAATGAGGCTCAGTTGTAGTTCATACTGTTAACTGGGTATAGTTATCACAAGTTGTACGGTGTGATTGGTGTGGCTGGTATGAGTCTTACCCTGGATTCCAAATCCTTTCCTAGTAATGTCAGCTCTTCCGGGCACAGTTTCCCTAACTGAGGTCTGGAGGAGGGGCATAGAGGGAGGAGCCAGTGCACACCAGATATAGTACCTAATCTTTCTTTTAAGAGTGCTCAGTCTCCTGCGGAGCCCGTCTATTCCCCATGGTCCTTACGGAGTACCCAGCATCCACTACGGACTACGAGAAATAGAATTACCGGTGAGTAAATTCTTATTTTTAAGTAAAAAAAAATGTTGTGATTTGGTTCAGAACCCCCGGGACACCCTCCTGAATGACTAATTAGGCAAGTTTTTAATTATTTTTAATTGGCCAATAATGACATGTCATTTTTGGAGTGAAAAAGTGTAAAATGATCTCGATATTGGGGCACAAGTTAAGGGGCAGGTTTATTGGGGTGCTTTATGAGTGGGACAAGTGTTTTTAAACTTGCACATCTGAGTAATCGGTTTTTATTTACACTTAAAGTTCCCTAAAATTTTTATGCCCCCGAATTTAATTGTAGCACATATTTTGCGGGGGGAAGGGGGGAAATAGCCCTCTAATTTTTTTTAATTTTTTTTTTATGCATATAACAGCCATTTGACCCAATTTAAGTACTAGAAATACTTCTATAATAAGTTTATAACCAATAATAAACTTCTATTGGGTGTATTCAATTAGTGTTGGATCCTCTCCGATGGACAGGATCCGACACTTCACTATTCAATGTGCAGGCTTTTCCGACAGGTTTCTGCCCGTTTCCGACAATGCCGGTCTGACTTTTTTTTAAGTCGAATCTTCATTGTCGAACACAGGCTAAAAACCTGTCGGAAACGCCCGCAAATCCGACAACATACGTGGATCCGCGGCTAATCCGCCGATCCACGTGGTTTCCGACAAACCGGAATTATTTGAATACACCCCTATACTGTTATCCAATGTTAGTTTAGTTTTTTTGGGGTGTACTGGCAAATTGACCCATTTTTATGCTTTTCACTGCCAGCAACAAGTTTCATAAATTTGTAATTGAATAGGTGAATTGCGGGAGCCCCCGCAAAAAGCCCATTTTTGCGGCGAAAACAGCAAGCGAGATTTTGCGTCTAATTGAATTTGGCTCTTGGTGTTCAATGACCCATATTAGACTGTCATTTATTACATTACATGCTGTATTCTTTTAATTTTAGATATATTTGGAGACATATACATGGGAAAATTTAAAGAACAATATATTTAACATACTGTATAGAAAAGGCTCCATATAACACAGAAAATGAATCATCTAAATCAGTCTTTTTTTCAACTCCAATCCTCCTGTAACCCCAACAGGTCATGTTTCCAAGATTTATTTACTCATGCCACGAGTGAGTCAGTCTATTTTGCTTGGTCCATAATTATCCCACCTGTTTCCACAGATAGATATCCTGAAAGCATGACATGTTGGAGGTACATAAGGATTGGTTACCCCTGAGATAAATTAATATTATTGTTTGTAAGTTTCACATACAGTACCCTCTTGTTGCAGGTTGTCCAGGTTGCCGTGGTAGGAAGTAGTAGTTTTCTAGCGAAACTGGCAGGCACTGATTCACCACTTTACAGATATGGGGCAGCTTTATCAAATATTGGAGAGAGGTAAAGTACCAACCAATAAACATCTAATTGCAATTTCTCTATCGTCCTAGTGGATGCTGGGGTTCCTGAAAGGACCATGGGGAATAGCGGCTCCGCAGGAGACAGGGCACAAAAAGTAAAGCTTTTCCAGATCAGGTGGTGTGCACTGGCTCCTCCCCCTATGACCCTCCTCCAGACTCCAGTTAGATTTTTGTGCCCGGCCGAGAAGGGTGCAATTCTAGGTGGCTCTCATAAAGAGCTGCTTAGAGAAAGTTTAGCTTAGGTTTTTTATTTTACAGTGATTCCTGCTGGCAACAGGATCACTGCAACGAGGGACAGAGGGGAGAAGAAGTGAACTCACCTGCGTGCAGGATGGATTGGCTTCTTGGCTACTGGACATCAGCTCCAGAGGGACGATCACAGGTACAGCCTGGATGGTCACCGGAGCCGCGCCGCCGGCCCCCTTGCAGATGCTGAAGTAAGAAGAGGTCCAGAATCGGCGGCTGAAGACTCCTGCAGTCTTCTAAAGGTAGCGCACAGCACTGCAGCTGTGCGCCATTTTCCTCTCAGCACACTTCACACGCAGTCACTGAGGGTGCAGGGCGCTGGGGGGGGGCGCCCTGGGAGGCAAATGTAAACCTATATAAAGGCTAAAAATACCTCACATATAGCCCCCAGAGGCTATATGGAGATATTTAACCCCTGCCTGTATTCACAAAATAGCGGGAGACGAGCCCGCCGAAAAAGGGGCGGTGCCTATCTCCTCAGCACACGGCGCCATTTCCTCTCACAGCTCCGCTGGTCAGGACGGCTCCCAGGTCTCTCCCCTGCACTGCACTACAGAAACAGGGTAAAACAGAGAGGGGGGGCAAATTTAATGGCAATATCTTGATATATATAAAGCAGCTATAAGGGAGCACTTATTATAAGGCTATCCCTGTCATATATAGCGCTTTTTTGGTGTGTGCTGGCAGACTCTCCCTCTGTCTCCCCAAAGGGCTAGTGGGTCCTGTCTTCGTTTAGAGCATTCCCTGTGTGTCTGCTGTGTGTCGGTACGTGTGTGTCGACATGTATGAGGACGATATTGGTGTGGAGGCGGAGCAATTGCCAAATATGGGGATGTCACCTCCTAGGGGGTCGACACCAGAATGGATGCCTTTATTTATGGAATTACGGGATAGTGTCAACACGCTAAAGCAGTCGTTTGACGACATGAGGCGGCCGGACAATCAATTAGTGCCTGTCCAGGCACCTCAAACACCGTCAGGGGCTGTAAAACGCCCTTTGCCTCAGTCGGTCGACACAGACCCAGACACAGGCACTGATTCCAGTGGTGACGGTGACGAATCAACCGTATTTTCCAGTAGGGCCACACGTTATATGATTTTGGCAATGAAGGAGGCGTTAAATTTAGCTGATACTACAGGTACCACTAAACAGGGTATTATGTGGGGTGTGAAAAAACTACCTATAGTTTTTCCTGAATCAGAAGAATTAAATGACGTGTGTGATGAAGCGTGGGTTGCCCCTGATAAAAAGCTGATAATTTCAAAGAAATTATTGGCATTATACCCTTTCCCGCCAGAGGTTAGGGAGCGCTGGGAAACACCTCCTAGGGTGGACAAGGCGCTAACACGCTTATCAAAACAAGTGGCGTTACCTTCTCCTGAGACGGCCGCACTTAAAGATCCATCAGATAGGAGGATGGAAAATATCCAAAAAAGTATATACACACATGCAGGTGTTATACTACGACCAGCTATAGCGACTGCCTGGATGTGCAGTGCTGGGGTAGTTTGGTCAGAGTCCCTGATTGAAAATATTGATACCCTGGACAGGGACAATATTTTGCTGTCGTTAGAACAAATAAAGGATGCATTTCTTTATATGCGTGATGCACAGAGGGATATCTGCACACTGGCATCACGGGTAAGTGCTATGTCCATTTCGGCCAGAAGAGCTTTATGGACGCGACAGTGGACAGGCGATGCGGATTCAAAACGGCATATGGAAGTTTTGCCGTATAAAGGGGAGGAGTTATTTGGAGTCGGTCTATCAGATTTGGTGGCCACGGCTACAGCCGGGAAATCCACCTTTCTACCTCAAGTCACTCCCCAACAGAAAAAGGCACCGACTTTTCAACCGCAGCCCTTTCGTTCCTTTAAAAATAAGAGAGCAAAGGGCTATTCATATCTGCCACGAGGCAGAGGTCGAGGGAAGAAACAGCAACAGGCAGCTCCTTCCCAGGAACAGAAGCCCTCCCCGGCTTCTACAAAAGCCTCAGCATGACGCTGGGGCTTCTCAAGCGGACTCGGGGACGGTGGGAGGTCGTCTCAAAAATTACAGCGCGCAGTGGGCTCACTCGCAGGTAGATCCCTGGATCCTGCAGATAATATCTCAGGGGTACAGGTTGGAATTAGAGACAGATCCACCTCGCCGTTTCCTGAAGTCTGCTTTACCAACGTCCCCTTCCGAAAGGGAGACGGTTTTGGAAGCCGTTCACAAGCTGTACTCTCAGCAGGTGATAGTCAAGGTACCTCTTCTACAACAAGGGAAGGGGTATTATTCCACTCTATTTGTGGTACCGAAGCCGGATGGCTCGGTAAGGCCTATTCTAAATCTGAAGTCCTTGAACCTGTACATAAAGAAGTTCAAGTTCAAGATGGAGTCACTCAGAGCAGTGATAGCGAACCTGGAAGAAGGGGACTTTATGGTATCCTTGGACATCAAGGATGCGTATCTCCACGTTCCAATTTACCCCTCACACCAGGGGTACCTCAGGTTCGTTGTACAAAACTGTCACTATCAGTTTCAGACGCTGCCGTTTGGTTTGTCCACGGCACCTCGGGTCTTTACAAAGGTAATGGCCGAGATGATGATTCTTCTTCGAAGAAAAGGCGTATTAATTATCCCATACTTGGACGATCTCCTAATAAGGGCAAGGTCCAGAGAACAGCTAGAGATGGGATTAGCAATATCTCAAGAGGTGCTAAAGCAGCACGGATGGATTCTGAATATTCCAAAATCCCAATTAATGCCGACAACTCGTCTGCTGTTCCTAGGGATGATTCTGGACACGGTTCAGAAAAAGGTTTTTCTTCCTGAGGAAAAAGCCAAGGAGTTATCCGACCTGGTCAGGAATCTCCTAAAACCAGGAAAGGTGTCTGTACATCAATGCACGCATCTTCAGATGCACCTGCGGATAACCCTGTCTCCAAGGACAAGGGTATCTCTTCTGTGGTGGTTGCAGAGGGCTCATCTATTGGAGGGCCGCAGATTCGGCATACAGGATTGGATCCTGGTGACCACGGACGCCAGCCTGAGAGGCTGGGGAGCAGTCACACAAGGAAGAAACTTCCAGGGAGTGTGGTCGAGCCTGGAAAAGTCTCTTCACATAAACATTCTGGAACTAAGAGCAATCTACAATGCTCTAAGCCAGGCGGAACCTCTGCTTCAAGGAAGACCGGTGTTGATCCAGTCGGACAACATCACGGCAGTCGCCCATGTAAACAGACAGGGCGGCACAAGAAACAGGAGTGCAATGGCAGAAGCTGCCAGGATCCTTCGCTGGGCGGAGAATCACGTGATAGCACTGTCAGCAGTGTTCATCCCGGGAGTGGACAACTGGGAAGCAGACTTCCTCAGCAGACACGATCTTCACCCGGGAGAGTGGGGACTTCATCCAGAAGTTTTCCACATGCTAATAAACCGTTGGGAAAGACCAATGGTGGACATGATGGCGTCTCGCCTCAACAAAAAACTGGACAGGTATTGCGCCAGGTCAAGAGATCCGCAGGCAATAGCTGTGGACGCGCTGGTAACACCTTGGGTGTACCAGTCGGTGTATGTGTTTCCTCCTCTGCCTCTCATACCAAAGGTATTGAGAATCATACGGCAAAGCGGAGTAAGAACGATACTAGTGGCTCCGGATTGGCCAAGAAGGTCTTGGTACCCGGAACTTCAAGAGATGGTCACGGACGATCCGTGGCCTCTACCTCTAAGACAGGACCTGCTTCAGCAGGGACCGTGTCTATTCCAAGACTTACCGCGGCTGCGTTTGACGGCATGGCGGTTGAACGCCAGATCCTAAAAGGAAAAGGCATTCCAGAAGAAGTCATTCCTACCTTGATTAAGGCAAGAAAGGAAGTCACCGCGAAGCATTATCACCGCATTTGGCGGAAATATGTTGCGTGGTGCGAGGATCGGAGTGCTCCGACGGAGGAATTTCAACTGGGTCGTTTCCTACATTTCCTGCAATCAGGATTGTCTATGGGTCTCAAATTAGGATCTATTAAGGTTCAAATTTCGGCCCTGTCAATATTCTTCTAAAAAGAATTGGCCTCAGTTCCTGAGGTCCAGACTTTTGTCAAAGGAGTACTGCATATACAGCCTCCTGTGGTGCCTCCGGTGGCACCGTGGGATCTAAATGTAGTTTTAGATTTCCTCAAATCCCATTGGTTTGAACCACTAAAAAATGTGGATTTGAAATATCTCACATGGAAAGTGACTATGTTACTGGCCCTGGCGTCCGCCAGGAGAGTATCTGAACTGGCGGCTTTATCTTATAAAAGCCCTTATTTAATTTTCCATTCGGATAGGGCAGAGCTGCGGACGCGTCCGCATTTTCTCCCTAAGGTGGTATCAGCGTTTCACCTGAACCAGCCTATTGTAGTGCCTGCGGCTACAAGCGACTTGGAGGACTCCAAGTTGTTGGACGTTGTCAGAGCTTTAAAAATATACATTTCAAGGACGGCTGGAGTCAGAAAATCTGACTCGCTGTTTATACTGTATGCACCCAACAAGTTGGGTGCGCCTGCTTCTAAGCAGTCGATTGCTCGTTGGATTTGTAACACAATTCAACTTGCACATTCTGTGGCAGGCCTGCCACAGCCTAAATCTGTTAAGGCCCATTCCACAAGGAAGGTGGGCTCATCTTGGGCGGCTGCCCGAGGGGTCTCGGCATTACAACTCTGCCGAGCAGCTACGTGGTCAGGGGAGAACACGTTTGTAAAATTCTACAAATTTGATACCCTGGCAAAGGAGGACCTGGAGTTCTCTCATTCGGTGCTGCAGAGTCATCCGCACTCTCCCGCCCGTTTGGGAGCTTTGGTATAATCCCCATGGTCCTTTCAGGAACCCCAGCATCCACTAGGACGATAGAGAAAATAAGAATTTACTTACCGATAATTCTATTTCTCGGAGTCCGTAGTGGATGCTGGGCGCCCATCCCAAGTGCGGATTATCTGCAATACTTGTACATAGTTATTGTTAACTAATTCGGGTTATTGTTTAGGGAGCCATCTTTCAGAGGCTCCTCTGTTATCATACTGTTAACTGGGTTTAGATCACAAGTTGTACGGTGTGATTGGTGTGGCTGGTATGAGTCTTACCCGGGATTCAAAATCCTCCCTTATTGTGTACGCTCGTCCGGGCACAGTACCTAACTGGAGTCTGGAGGAGGGTCATAGGGGGAGGAGCCAGTGCACACCACCTGATCTGGAAAAGCTTTACTTTTTGTGCCCTGTCTCCTGCGGAGCCGCTATTCCCCATGGTCCTTTCAGGAACCCCAGCATCCACTACGGACTCCGAGAAATAGAATTATCGGTAAGTAAATTCTTATTTTCTCCAGCACAGACTATAAAATGGCAGTTAGGAGCTGATAGGTTGGTACTTTATCTTTCTCCACTTTTTCTCTTTCTAAACTTTACTAAGTCTCCCCCATGGTCCTTTAACCCCTTCAGCGCCATTTTTTTTTAATACACACCTCCCATGGTGTGTTTTGAAATTCATGTAGTGCAGGGGTTAGAGTGCAGGAGGGCGATCGCCCGCGGGGGAACACCTGCGGGCATCGCCAGCATCATAAACAATTAATTTATACACCTAAAAAAACTATACTATATTTATAAAATACACACCTCCTAAGGAGTGTTTTTAAATACGTGGCGGTGCAGGGGTTAAAAGTACAAGGGGGGGTGGGGGTGAGCGTGAGGGGTGAGAACCAGGGGCAGCGGCGGCAGTGCTTCACGGTTGCCAGGATGGCCCTGTCATACCGGGACCCCTGATAGCGGCGGAGGTCAGCAGGAGCAGGGAGGAAGATAACTAAATCCTCCACCCGTGATCACCCAGCACAATAGCGCTGGCTAACCCGGAGGATTTCCGGGCATACCACTGAAGGGGTTAATGTAGAGTTAAAGATTGCTCCTTATATTGCCAATTTGTAAACAAAAAATATTCGGTATTATCTATATCAATTTATATATGTAGGAGGACACATCTGTATGTCTGTAAATACATTAGGCAGTAATATAGTATACAGGCGTATCACCTGTTTAAATGTAATTCCCTGTTATTAATTTAATGTTTCAGTGAGAGTTGAGAGTGGCAGAAGCTAGCTTTTCCTGCAGTAAATTATGTAAACTAGGTAAAACTCATATATGAAACCTAATCTTTGTAAATAGAAGGCTTGTCCCTTTAACATTTCAGTTTAATTAGCGGCAAGTCATCTCACCTAGCGGGTATATGTGCACATATGTGGCAATTATGGTAGCCCCGTGTTCACTGATTTCTATCTGCAGCTTCACAGGGCTATGTGCAAAAATCAGCGAGTCCTGCGTCAGATGGGGCGAGAAGTAGACGGGATGAGGTGTCATTGCTGGCAACGGCACTCCACTCTGCTCACCCTTAATTGAATTGGCTCACCCTTAATTGAATTGGCAGTGTTTGATAACTGAAAATGTAAGCAAAAATTTATACATTTCCGCAATGAGATCTCAAAATATGGGCATAACCCTGTTTAAACCGAGTCATATATAAATACAAGCAAACCAGCATAGCAAAATTGCTGTTTCTGTAGAGACTTTGGGCTTTCTGGTAGATATAGACTACATTGACACTTTTTTTTTTTCAGCTGACTCTCTCTACTTCTACTTCGCCTCCTACTACCCAAATCATTAATCGATCTCAGACCTCCAGCACTACAAGCAGCAGTATCACCCAGAAAACCATGTTACTGAGAAGTACTTCCCCAACTCTGAGTGCAAGCCAGGCTCAGATGTATCTGCGAGCTCAAATGGTGAGTGTCTTCTCCGGTCCACTGTGTCAGTTTAGTGTCAGCTGACTCCCTAAGATGCTATCTCGCAAACATTAAATACCCCCATCAATGATCATAGCATTATAGAGTAACATTTGTTACTCAACACAACCGAATGCCATATGAGAAAAATATGGCTCCAGTTTGGGTTGCATATACTGGTTGGGTTTGGGTGTCCGGCGGTCGGGATCCAGCCGGTCACCATACCGATGCCGGGTTCCTGATCTTTAGATTGCCTGTGGGATGGGGGGAAGGCGAGCGCATCTAAGCCCCTTGTGGGCTTGATGCGCTTGCCACAGGTTCTATTCCCACTCTATGGGTGTCGTGGACACCCACAAGTGGGAATAGTCCCTATTAGTCGGCATGCCGACTATCGGGCTCTGAATCGGTCAGGATCCGACTACATCCAGCATATACAAATACATATTAATTTGTTTTATCATTTTGGATTAAGGTATCAGTGGTCCACCAAGGATTTGTGTAGGGCAGGGCGCCGAAGGCACTCACGCGCTCTTGAAAAGTGGGGTGCCGCCAGCCGGGCAGGGGTTGCAGCCCTGTCGGCATCACTGTTAGGGGTGGGGTGGACCACTCAATGCCACTAATGGGGTGTGCCCCAGCCATGGCGTTACTGATGGGACGGGTTTCCCCCAAGTTCTCCTTTTAATGTGAATCTATTGACACAGCGGCGGTGGAAGCAGTCTGTTTTAAAAACAGCCTAGCATGAATACTATGTGTAATGAGGGGGTAAAAAAAATATGGAACCCATCCTTTGTTCACTCGCTTACTATTCATTTTTCTCTAACGTCCTAGTGGATGCTGGGGACTCCGTCAGGACCATGGGGAATAGCGGCTCCACAGGAGACAGGGCACGAAAAGTAAGCTTTTAGGATCACATGGTGTGTACTGGCTCCTCCCCCTATGACCCTCCTCCAAGCCTCAGTTAGGTTTTTGTGCCCGTCCGAGCAGGGTGCAATCTAGGTGGCTCTCATAAAGAGCTGCTTAGAAAAAGTTTTTTAGGTTTCTTATTTTCAGTGAGTCCTGTTGGCAACAGGCTCACTGCTACGAGGGACTTAGGGGAGAGAAGTGAACTCACCTGCGTGCAGGATGGATTTGCTTCTTAGGCTACTGGACACCATTAGCTCCAGAGGGATCGAACACAGGCCCAGCCATGGAGTCCGGTCCCGGAGCCGTGCCGCCGACCCCCCTTGCAGATGCCGAAGTTGAAGAGGTCCAGAGGTCCGGAAACAGGCGGCAGAAGACTTTCAGTCTTCATAAGGTAGCGCACAGCACTGCAGCTGTGCGCCATTGTTGTCGGCACACTTCACACCAGCGGTCACTGAGGGTGCAGGGCGCTGGGGGGGGCGCCCTGGGCAGCAATGTATAATACCTTTTTCTATGGCTAAAATACATCACATATAGCCCTTGAGGCTATATGGATGTATTTAACCCCTGCCATATATCGCAAACTCCGGGAGAAGAGCCCGCCGTTTTAGGGGGCGGGGCCTATTCTCCTCAGCACACAGCGCCATTTTCCTGCTCAGCTCCGCTGTGAGGAAGGCTCCCAGGACTCTCCCCTGCACTGCACTACAGAAACAGGGTAAAACAGAGAAGGGGGGCATATTTTGGCGATATTTTTATATATTAAGCGCATATAACAGAAACAACACCTTTTAGGGTTGTTTATATACATTTTTATAGCGCTTTGGTGTGTGCTGGCAAACTCTCCCTCTGTCTCCCCAAAGGGCTAGTGGGGTCCTGTCTTCGATAAGAGCATTCCCTGTGTGTCTGCTGTGTGTCGGTACGTGTGTGTCGACATCTATGAGGACGATGTTGGTGTGGAGGCGGAGCAATTGCCGGTAATGGTGATGTCACCCCCTAGGGAGTCGACACCGGAATGGATGGCTTTAATTATGGAATTACGTGATAATGTTAGCACGCTGCAAAAGTCAGTTGACGACATGAGACGGCCGGAAAACCAGTTAGTACCTGTCCAGGCGTCTCAGGCACCGTCAGGGGCTGTAAAACGTCCCTTACCTCAGTCAGTCGACACAGGTACCGACACAGATGAATCTAGTGTCGACGGTGAAGAAAGAAACGTATTTTCCAATAGGGCCACACGTTATATGATCACGGCAATGAAGGAGGCTTTGCATATCTCTGATACTGCAGGTACCTCAAAGGGGGGTATTATGTGGGGTGTGAAAAAACTACCTGTAGCTTTTCCAGAATCAGAGGAATTGAATGACGTGTGTGATGAAGCGTGGGTTAACCCCGATAGAAAACTGCTAATTTCAAAGAAGTTATTGGCATTATACCCTTTCCCACCAGAGGTTAGGGCGCGCTGGGAAACACCCCCTAGGGTGGATAAGGCGCTCACACGCTTATCAAAACAAGTGGCGTTACCGTCTCCTGATACGGCCGCCCTCAAGGATCCAGCTGATAGGAGGCTGGAAACTACCCTGAAGAGTATATACACACATACTGGTGTTATACTGCGACCAGCAATAGCCTCAGCCTGGATGTGCAGTGCTGGGGTGGTGTGGTCGGATTCCCTGACTGAAAATATTGATACCCTGGATAGGGACAGTATTTTATTGACTATAGAGCAATTAAAGGATGCTTTTCTTTATATGCGAGATGCTCAGAGGGATATTTGCACTCTGGCATCGAGAGTAAGTGCGATGTCCATATCTGCCAGAAGAAGTTTATGGACGCGACAGTGGTCAGGTGATGCGGATTCCAAACGGCATATGGAAGTATTGCCGTATAAAGGAGAGGAATTATTTGGGGTCGGTCTATCGGATCTGGTGGCCACGGCAACAGCCGGAAAATCCACTTTTTTACCTCAGGTCACCTCCCAACAGAAAAAGACACCGTCTTTTCAGCCGCAGTCCTTTCGTTCCTATAAGAACAAGCGGGCAAAAGGACAGTCATATTTGCCCAGAGGCAAAGGAAGGGGTAAGAGGGTGCAGCAAGCAACTACTTCCCACGAACAGAAGCCCTCCCCGGCTTCTACAAAGCCCTCAGCATGACGCTGGGGCTGTGCAAGCGGACTCAGGGGCGGTGGGGGGTCGACTAAAGATTTTCAGCACACAGTGGGCGCGCTCACAGGTGGACCCTTGGATCCTGCAGGTAGTATCTCAGGGTTACAAGTTGGAATTCGAAAAGTCTCCCCCTCGCCGGTTCCTAAAGTCTGCTTTACCAACGTCTCCCTCAGAAAGGGCGACGGTATTGGAAGCCATTCACAAGCTGTATTCTCAGCAGGTGATAGTCAAGGTACCCCTCCTACAACAGGGAAAGGGGTATTATTCCACACTATTTGTGGTACCGAAGCCGGACGGTTCGGTAAGACCTATTCTAAATCTGAAATCCTTGAACCTGTACATACAGAAATTCAAATTCAAGATGGAGTCACTCAGAGCAGTGATAGCGAATCTGGAAGAAGGGGACTTCATGGTGTCCCTGGACATAAAAGATGCTTATCTGCATGTCCCAATTTACCCTTCACACCAAGGGTATCTCAGGTTCGTGATACAAAACTGTCATTATCAGTTTCAAACGCTGCCGTTTGGTTTGTCCACGGCACCTCGGGTCTTTACCAAGGTAATGGCCGAAATGATGGTTCTTCTACGAAGAAAAGGCGTATTAATTATCCCTTACTTGGACGATCTCCTGATAAGGGCAAGGTCCAGAGAACAGCTGGAAGTCGGAGTAGCACTAACCCAAGTAGTGCTTCAACAACACGGGTGGATTCTGAATCTTCCAAAATCTCAATTGACCCCGACGACACGTCTGCTGTTCCTGGGAATGATTCTGGACACTGTTCAGAAAAAGGTGTTTCTCCCGGAGGAGAAAGCAAGGGAGTTATCCGAACTTGTCAGGAACCTCCTAAAACCAGGAAATGTGTCAGTACATCAATGCACAAGAGTCCTGGGAAAGATGGTGGCTTCTTACGAAGCAATTCCATTCGGCAGATTCCACGCACGAATATTTCAGTGGGATCTGCTGGACAAATGGTCCGGATCGCATCTGCACATGCATCAGCGGATAACACTGTCACCAAGAACAAGGGTGTCTCTTCTGTGGTGGTTGCAGAGTGCCCATCTGTTAGAGGGCCGCAGATTCGGCATACAGGACTGGGTCCTGGTGACTACGGATGCCAGCCTACGAGGCTGGGGAGCAGTCACACAGGGAAGAAACTTCCAGGGCGTGTGGTCGAACCTGGAGACGTCTCTTCACATAAATATACTGGAGCTAAGAGCGATTTACAATGCTCTAAGCCTGGCAAATCCGCTGCTTCAGGGTCAGCCGGTGTTGATCCAGTCGGACAACATCACGGCAGTCGCCCACGTAAACAGACAGGGCGGCACGAGAAGCAGAAGAGCAATGACAGAAGCTGCAAGGATTCTTCGCTGGGCGGAAAATCATGTCATAGCACTGTCAGCAGTGTTCATTCCGGGAGTGGACAACTGGGAAGCAGACTTCCTCAGCAGACACGACCTCCACCCGGGAGAGTGGGGACTTCATCCAGAAGTCTTCCACATGATTGTGAACCGTTGGGAAAAACCAAAGGTGGACATGATGGCGTCCTGCCTCAACAAGAAACTGGACAGATATTGCGCCAGGTCGAGAGACCCTCAGGCGATAGCTGTGGACGCTCTGGTAACACCGTGGGTGTACCAGTCCGTGTATGTGTTTCCTCCTCTGCCTCTCATACCAAAGGTACTGAGAATTATACGGCTACGGGGAGTAAGAACAATACTCGTGGCTCCGGATTGGCCGAGAAGGACTTGGTACCCGGAACTTCAAGAGATGCTCACGGAAGAGCCGTGGCCTCTACCGTTAAGAAGGGATCTGCTTCAGCAGGGACCTTGTATGTTCCAAGACTTACCGCGGCTGCGTTTGACGGCATGGCGGTTGAACGCCGGATTCTAAAAGAAAAGGGCATTCCAGAGGAAGTTATTCCTACCTTGATTAAAGCCAGGAAGGAAGTGACCGCACAACATTATCACCGCATTTGGAGAAAATATGTTGCGTGGTGTGAGGCCAAGAAGGCCCCAACGGAGGAATTTCAATTGGGTCGATTCCTACATTTCCTGCAGGCAGGATTGTCTATGGGCCTCAAATTGGGGTCTATTAAGGTTCAAATTTCGGCCTTATCGATTTTCTTCCAGAAAGAATTGGCTTCAGTGCCTGAAGTACAAACCTTTGTCAAAGGTGTACTACATATACAGCCCCCGATTGTGCCTCCAGTAGCACCGTGGGATCTCAACGTAGTTTTGGATTTTCTCAAATCCCATTGGTTTGAGCCGCTCAAATCGGTAGATTTGAAGTATCTTACATGGAAAGTAACCATGCTACTGGCCCTGGCTTCAGCCAGGAGAGTATCAGAGTTGGCGGCTTTATCGTACAAAAGCCCATATCTGATTTTCCATTCGGACAGGGCAGAACTGCGGACGCGTCCTCAGTTTCTGCCTAAGGTGGTTTCGGCTTTTCACTTGAACCAGCCTATTGTGGTGCCTGCGGCTACTAGCGACTTGGAGGACTCCAAGTTGCTGGACGTTGTCAGAGCATTGAAAATATATATTTCAAGGACGGCTGGAGTCAGAAAATCTGACTCGCTGTTTATCCTGTATGCACCCAACAAGATGGGTGCTCCTGCGTCTAAGCAGACGATTGCTCGTTGGATCTGTAGCACAATCCAACTTGCACATTCTGTGGCAGGCCTGCCACAGCCTAAATCTGTAAATGCCCACTCCACAAGGAAGGTGGGCTCATCTTGGGCGGCTGCCCGAGGGGTCTCGGCATTACAACTTTGCCGAGCAGCTACGTGGTCAGGGGAGAACACGTTTGTAAAATTTTACAAATTTGATACTCTGGCTAAGGAGGACCTGGAGTTCTCTCATTCGGTGCTGCAGAGTCATCCGCACTCTCCCGCCCGTTTGGGAGCTTTGGTATAATCCCCATGGTCCTGACGGAGTCCCCAGCATCCACTAGGACGTTAGAGAAAATAAGAATTTACTTACCGATAATTCTATTTCTCATAGTCCGTAGTGGATGCTGGGCGCCCATCCCAAGTGCGGATTGTCTGCAATACTTGTACATAGTTATTGTTACAAAAATCTGGTTATTATTGTTGCGAGCCATCTTTTCAGAGGCTTCTTCGTTGTTATCATACTGTTAACTGGGTTCAAATCACAAGTTGTACGGTGTGATTGGTGTGGCTGGTATGAGTCTTACCCGGGATTCAAGATCCTTCCTTATTGTGTACGCTCGTCCGGGCACAGTACCTAACTGAGGCTTGGAGGAGGGTCATAGGGGGAGGAGCCAGTACACACCATGTGATCCTAAAAGCTTACTTTTTGTGCCCTGTCTCCTGCGGAGCCGCTATTCCCCATGGTCCTGACGGAGTCCCCAGCATCCACTACGGACTATGAGAAATAGAATTATCGGTAAGTAAATTCTTATTATTTTCTATAAATATATATACTAGCTGTGCTACCCGTTCTTCGCACACACAGGAGTTTTTGATTTTCACTGTTATAAATGAGTGTTTAAAACTTGGTAAATCTATAGAGCTGCATTTCTGAGACGTCTTAATGTAAGTAAATATTAATCCATGGTTCTTGATGTTACTCGAGGAGCACCCGTAGCAGATTTGGTAAAAAAGTGACAGGACCACTTTTGTAGCTTATTAAATTCTACACACTGGAGGTGCAATTAAAATTTTGATCCGATTGTCCGTTTGGGTGTTTTTATTCACACAACGCAAGCCACGCAGCAGTAATGATGTATACCTATGTTAAATTTCAGCTTCCTAACATGTCGGCAAGTAAGAGAATTAGTGATGAGTCAGAGAGTGAGTGAGTGAGTGAGGGCTTTTGCACACACAAATATAAATAAATAAATATATATATATATATATATATATATATATATATATATACAGGTTGAGTATCCCATATCTAAATATTCCGAAATACGCAATATTCCGAAATACGCAATTTTTTGAGCGAGATAGTGAAACCTTTGTTTTCTGATGGCTCAGTGTACACAAACTTTGTTTAATACACAAACTTATTAAAAATATTGTATTAAATGACCTTCAGGCTGTGTGTATAAGGTGTATATGAAACATAAATGAATTGTGTCTATGTACACACACTTTGTTTAATGCACAAAGTTATAAAAAATGTTAGCTAAAATTACCTTCAGGCTGTGTGTATAAGGTGTATATGAAACATAAATGCATTCTGTGGTCAGACTTAGGTCCCATCGCCATGATATCTCATTATGCTATGCAATTATTCTGATAACCAAAATGTTTCTGGTCTCAAGCATTTTGGATAAGGGATACTCAACGTGTGTGTGTGTGTGTGTGTGTGTGTGTGTATATATATATATATATATATATAGAGAGAGAGAGAGAGAGAGAGAGAGAGAGAGAGAGAGAGAGTCAGTCCATCAAAAGTTCCCAAAGGTTCTCATGGTGGGAAGACCAGCACAACCAGCGATAGATTCATGAGAGATGTATCTTCAATTAGAATAACAACACCATCTCATGAAGCAGTAATAAAGGTATACTTAGCATATGAAGACAGGCATAAGCAGCTTGGGGCATGGCAACCCCCACCCTGACAGCAGCTGTTTTGGTGCTGGCGCACCTTTCTCAAAGGGTGATGACCCTGTATATAATATCGTATTCTGAAAAATCTCTCTCAATCCAGTTACCATCCCATCTCTCATCTCCCATGCCCCTCCAAGCTACTTAAGAGACTTGCCTCACATGCTTTCACACACACAATTTATTGGATCCACTTCAGTCAGGCTTTCATTCCCAACCCTATACAGAGGCAGCACCTACTACGTTAGTGAATGATCTGTTTACTAGTGATGTGCACCGGAAATTTTTCGGGTTTTGTGTTTTGGTTTTGGATTCGGTTCCGCGGCCGTGTTTTGGATTCGGACGCGTTTTGCCAAAACCTCCCTGAAAATTTTTTGTCGGATTCGGGTGTGTTTTGGACTCTGGTGATTTTTACAAAAAACCCTCAAAAACAGATTAAATCATAGAATTTGGGGGTCATTTTGATCCCATAGTATTATTAACCTCAATAACCATAATTTACACTAATTTTCAGTCTATTCTGAGCACCTCACAATATTATTTTTAGTCCTAAAATTTGCACCGAGGTCGCTGGATGGCTAAGCTAAGCGACACAAGTGGCCGACACAAACACCTGGCCCATCTAGGAATGGCACTGCAGTGTCAGGCAGGATGGCACTTCAAAAAAATTGTCCCCAAACAGCACATGATGCAAAGAAAAAAAGAGACGCACCAAGGTCGCTGTGTGACTAAGCTAAGCGACACAAGTGGCCGACACAAACACCTGGCCCATCTAGGAGTGGCACTGCAGTGTCAGACAGGATGGTACTTCAAAAAAATAGTCCCCAAACAGCACATGATGCAAAGAAAAAAAGAGACGCACCAAGGTCGCTGTGTGACTAAGCTAAGCGACACAAGTGGCCGACACAAACACCTGGCCCATCTAGGAGTGGCACTGCAGTGTCAGGCAGGATGGCACTTCAAAAAAATAGTCCCCAAACAGCACATGATGCAAAGAAAAAAAGAGACGCACCAAGGTCGCTGTGTGACTAAGCTAAGCGACACAAGTGGCCGACACAAACACCTGGCCCATCTAGGAGTGGCACTGCAGTTTTCTAGCGAGAGGATGAGTGCTTCCATCCTCATGTGAATCTGAACCACTAGCCATAAACATAGGCCAAGGCCTCAGCCGTTCCTTGCCACTCCGTGTCGTAAATGGCATATTGGCAAGTTTACGCTTCTCATCAGACGCTTTTAATTTTGATTTTTGGGTCATTTAACTGAACTTTTGTTTTTTGGATTTTACATGCTCTCTACTATGACATTGGGCATCGGCCTTGGCAGACGACGTTGATGGCATTTCATCGTCTCGGCCATGACTAGTGGCAGCAGCTTCAGCACGAGGTGGAAGTGGATCTTGATCTTTCCCTATTTTAACCTCCACATTTTTGTTCTCCATTTTTTAATGTGTGGAATTATATGCCAGTATCAATAGCAATGGCCTACTACTATATATACTGCGCACAACTGAAATGCACCACAGGTATGGATGGATAGTATACTTGACGACACAGAGGTAGGTAGAGCAGTGGCCTTCCGTACCGTACTGCTATATATACTGGTGGTCACTGTCAGCAACTGCAAAACTAAAATGCACCACAGGTATAGAATCTAGATGGATAGTATACTTGACGACACAGAGGTAGGTAGAGCAGTGGCCTTCCGTACCGTACTGCTATATATACTAGTGGTCACTGTCAGCAAAACTCTGCACTGTACTCCTCCTATATAATACTGCTGGTCCCCAGTCCCCACAATAAAGCAGTGTGAGCACAGATATATGCAGCACACTGAGCACAGATATGGAGTGTTTTTCAGGCAGACAACGTATACTGGTGGTCACTGTCAGCAAAACTCTGCACTGTACTCCTCCTATATAATACTGCTGGTACCCAGTCCCCACAATAAAGCAGTGTGAGCACAGATATATGCAGCACACTGAGCACAGATATGGAGTATTTTTCAGGCAGACAACGTATATTGGTGGTCACTGTCAGCAAAACTCTGCACTGTACTCCTCCTATATAATACAGCTGCTCCCCAGTCCCCACAATTAAGCAGGGGTGGTATTCATGTGACCGCCGGTCAGCTGACCGACAGTCACATGACCTCCTCCACCAGCCCGACGGGTCACTGTCCCGATGGTCGGCATGCCGACCAACAGGGACTATTTCCACTCGTGGGTTTCCACGACACCCATAGAGTGGGAATAGAACCCGTGCGCCACCGAGCCCGCAGCGTGGCGAGCACAGCGAGCCCGCAAGGGGCTTGCTGCACTCGCGCCTCACCGCCGGGATCCCGGCGTCGGTATGCTGCCGGGATCCCGGCACCGGTCAGCCGTACTACACCCCTAAGCAGTGTGAGCACAGATATATGCAGCACACTGAGCGCAGATATGGAGTGTTTTTCAGGCAGACAACGTATACAGGTGGTCACTGTCAGCAAAACTCTGCACTGTACTCCTCCTATATAATATAGCTGCTCCCCAGTCCCCACAATTAAGCAGTGTGAGCACAGATATATGCAGCACACTGAGCACAGATATGGAGTGTTTTTCAGGCAGACAACGTATACTGGTGGTCACTGGTCAGCAAAACTCTGCACTGTACTCCTCCTATATAATACTGCTGGTCCCCAGTCCCCACAATAAAGCAGTGTGAGCACAGATATATGCAGCACACTGAGCACAGATATGGAGTGTTTTTCAGGCAGACAACGTATACAGGTGGTCACTGTCAGCAAAACTCTGCACTGTACTCCTCCTATATAATATAGCTGCTCCCCAGTCCCCACAATTAAGCAGTGTGAGCACAGATATATGCAGCACACTGAGCACAGATATGGAGTGTTTTTCAGGCAGACAACGTATACTGGTGGTCACTGGTCAGCAAAACTCTGCACTGTACTCCTCCTATATAATACTGCTGGTCCCCAGTCCCCACAATAAAGCAGTGTGAGCACAGATATATGCAGCACACTGAGCACAGATATGGAGTGTTTTTCAGGCAGACAACGTATACTGGTGGTCACTGTCAGCAAAACTCTGCACTGTACTCCTCCTATATAATACAGCTGCTCCCCAGTCCCCACAATTAAGCAATAAGCACAAATATTTTCATCAACATTAATAAACGGAGAGGACGCCAGCCACGTCCTCTCCTTAACATTTCCTATGCACGAGTGAAAATGGCGGCGACGCGCGGCTGCTTATATAGAATCCGAATCTCGCGAGAATTCGACAGCGGGATGATGACGTTCGGGCGCGCTCGGATTAACCGAGCCATACGGGAGAATCCGAGTATGCCTTGGACCCGTGTAAAATGGGTGAAGTTCGGGGGGGTTCGGTTTCCGAGGAACCGAACCCGCTCATCACTACTGTTTACTGCTAAGTCTAAAGGCCATTACTTACTTCTTATTTTTCTCCACGATCTCCCTGCTGCGTTTGACACTATTGACCAGTCTCTTCTCATCCAAATACTACAATCCCAGGACATAGCCCTATCCTGGTTTTCATCCTACTTATCAAATCAATCTTTTTGAGTTTGTTTCTCTAAATCCAGCTCCTCTTAGCTACCGTTATCAGTTGGAGTACGCACGGCTCAGTCTTGCGTCCTTTGCTTTTCTCAATCTGCATTATGTCACATTGCTCATCTTTCGGATTTTGGTATCATCTGTGTGCGGATGAATCTCAAACCTACCCATCTTCCCCAGACAGTGGCGGAACTACCTTCCCTGGGGATTAAGGGGTCCACGGCTATGG
Organism: Pseudophryne corroboree; assembly: GCF_028390025.1. NCBI lineage: Eukaryota > Metazoa > Chordata > Amphibia > Anura > Myobatrachidae > Pseudophryne > Pseudophryne corroboree. The sequence continues at coordinate 295,419,713 of NC_086447.1, read as the reverse complement.
CATGACCGTAGTCTGCCTCCTAGCCAGTAATATAACTGTAAGCCTCAGCCTGCATCCATGTAGTGCATCTGTCATAATATATAGTGTGTCCCCAGCTCACCTACTCCCATGTACATTACTCACTGTACAATTTTCTAGTAGAAACACTATGATAGTATCAGATGCATCTGGATGGGTACATGAGTGAGGTCTCTTCCTCATGCATCTGGCACGCATGGTAACTATGAGAGTCATACAATGAGTAGCTGCAGTGCAAGGAGAAGTGCCGCAAGCCAGAGCCCAGAAACCAGCCTCACACAAGGGCCAAAGAAGAAATTCAACAGAAGAAGTAGAAAAGAGGAAGATAGGGAAAAGCAAAGGGACAGTAATAAAAAAAGACAAAGGAGGGGGAGGTGTAGAAAAGCACAAAATCATTTAAAAAGAAAAAAATTCTATACTATGCATGTGTGTGTGTGTGTGTGTGTGTGTGTGTGTGTGTGTGTGTGTGTGTGTGTGTGTATGTGTGTGTGTGTGTGTATATATATATATATATATATACTGTATATGCATATATATATATATTTATATATTTATATACACTGCTCAAAAAAATAAAGGGAACACTAAAATAACACATCCTAGATCTGAATGAATGAAATATTCTTATTAAATACTTTGTTCTTGACATAGTTGAATGTGGTGACAACAAAATCACACAAAAATTATCAATGGAAATCAAATTTATTAACCCATGGAGGTCTGGATTTGGAGTCACACTCAAAATTAAAGTGGAAAAACACACTACAGGCTGATCCAGCTTTGATGTAATATCCTTAAAACAAGTCAAAATGAGGCTCAGTAGAGTGTGTGGCCTCCACGTGCCTGTATGACCTCCCTACAATGCCTGGGCATGCTCCTGATGAGGTGGCGGATGGTCTCCTGAGGAATCTCCTCCCAGACCTGGACTAAAGCATCCGCCAACTCCTGGACAGTCTGTGGTGCAACGTGGCGTTGGTGGATGGAGCGAGACATGATGTTCCAGATGTGCTCAATTGGATTCAGGTCTGGGGAACGGGCGGGCCAGTCCATAGCATCAATGCCTTCGTCTAGCAGGAACTGCTGACACACTCCAGCCACATGAGGTCTAGCATTGTCTTGCATTTGGAGGAACCCAGGGCCAACCGCACCAGCATATGGTCTCACAAGGGGTCTGAGGATCTCATCTCGGTACCTAATGGCAGTCAGGCTACCTCTGGCGAGCACATGGAGGGCTGTGGGGCTCCCCAAAGAAATGCCACCCCACACCATTACTGATCCACTGCCAAACCGGTCATGCTGGAGTATGTTGCAGGCAGCAGAACGTTCTTCTTGGCGTCCCCAGACTCTGTCATGTCTGTCACATGTGCTCAGTGAGAACCTGCATTCATCTGTGAAGAGCACAGGGCGCCAGTGGCGAATTTGCCAATCTTGGTGTTCTCTGGCAAATGCCAAACGTCCTGCACGGTGTTGGGCTGTAAGCACAACCCCCATCTGTGGACGTCGGGCCCTCATACCACCCTCATGGAGTCTGTTTCTGATCGTTTGAGTAGACACATGCACATTTGTGGCTTTCTGGAGGTCATTTTGCAGGGCTCTGGCAGTGCTCCTCCTGTTCTTACTTGCACAAAGGCGGAGGTAGCGGTCCTGCTGCTGGGTTGTTGCCCTCCTACGGCCTCCTCCACGTCTCCTGATGTACTGGCCTGTCTCCTGGTAGCGCCTCCATGCTCTGGGCACTACGCTGACAGACACCGCAAACCTTCTTGCCACAGCTCGCATTGATGTGCTATCCTGGATGAGCTGCACTACCTGAGACACTTGTGTGGGTTGTAGACTCCGTCTCATGCTACCACTAGAGTGAAAGCACCGCCAGCTTTCAAAAGTGACCAAAACATCAGCCAGAAAGCATAGGAGCTGAGAAGTGGTCTGTGGTCACCACCTGCAGAACAACTCCTTTATTGGGGGTGTCTTGCTGATTGCCTATAATTTCTACCTGTTGTCTATTCCATTTGCACAACAGCATGTGAAATTGATTGTCAATCAGTGTTGCTTCCTAAGTGGACAGGTTGATTTCACAGAAGTGTGATTGACTTGGAGTTACATTGTGTTGTTTAAGTGTTCCCTTTATTTTTTTGAGCAGTGTGTGTATGTATATATATATATATATATATATATATATATAATGACTCCCCCTGTCACCATCTGCCTCTCCCACTCACCATCTGCCTCCCTCTGCTACCTACTTCCTCTGCAGTTACCGACTGCCTCTCTCTGTCTCTCCCTGTCACCCACTGCCTCTTGTTGTCACCCACTGCATCACTCATTGCCCCACTGCATCACCAATTGCCTCTCCATCACATCTACCTCTCCCTGTCATCCAATGCCTCTCTGTCACCTACTGCGTATTCCATCACTCTCTGTCTCTCCCTGTCCCTCCTTGTCACCCACTGCCTCTCCATCTCCATGTCATTTAATAAACTTATATAGACTGCAACCATATTACAGTATACTGAAGACACCGCAAAAACTCGTATTAATTATCTCCTGCATTGATTATTGCAATAGGACCTAATTCAGATCTGATTGCAGCAGCAAATATGTTAGCTAATGGGCAAAACCATGTGCACTGCAGGTGGGCAGATATAACATGTGCAGAGAGAGTTAGATTTGGGTGGGTTATATTGTTTCTGTGCAGGGTAAATACCGGCTGCCTTATTTTTACACTGCAATTTAGATTTCAGTTTGAACACACCCCACCCAAATCTATCTATCTCTGCACGCTATATCTGCCCCCCCTGCAGTGCACATGGTTTTGCCCATTAGCTAACAAATTTGCTGCTGCGATCAGATCTGAATTAGGTCCTGTCTCCTTACTGTACTTTACCAATACAGACTCTCACCACTACAATCCATTCTGAGTGCAGCGAAGAGGCTGATCTATCTTGCTAAACGTTTATCATCTGCTGATCCCTATGTCAGTCCCTCCACTAGTTACCTATTTTCTGCCAAATTCAATATAAAGTACTTTTACTGAAACATAAAGCTATTAACCAAACTACAGCGATAAACAGCTCGTCGCTTATCTCAAAATATCTTCCAACCCAACTTTTCAGCTTTGCACAAGATCAGCATCTCTCATACACATGCATTACCTGTTCCCATTCATGGTTGCAGGACTTTTTTGGAGATGCACCCACTCTGTGGAATGCCCTCTCACGCACAATAAGACTCTCCTCTAGTCTCCAAATCTTCAAGTGTTCTCTGAAAATATACCTCTTCAGACAAGCTTATCAAATTCCAGGACAGCCCACATAAGTTCATTAGCTTTATATATTTTCTCTTCCTTCGCTTCACATCCTCCATGTGTCACTAGATATATACCTACACATGCATATACACACATACTGTACACTACACACCAAATAGAAGTACTTCAGCCATGGCTTGGTTAAGATGCATGGTCAAGTAACCTGTTTCCCCTATTTATTGATTCATCTCGTTTAATGGAGCAAAACTCAAATCAGCTATAGCTTAATAAAATAATCATGATATCTAGGTGTCATCAAAGGCTACTGCGATGGACTGAAGGCAATGTGCAGAGGAAGCAGAGACAGAAAGTTTAGCCCAAATGTCACCCTCTATCATTCAGCTTTACCATGCATGTCCATGTGAATGTTGTACATGGTATTTTAATTGTATTTTATTTATTATTTAAACTTTATATGTTTAATTGTACCTGCACGCTCTCCAATTTTACTTTGATTATGGTGAAGTGAGGTAGTAGCCCAGACTACCTTCTGGGAGCTGTATATACAGTTACTTGTTACTATGTATTATACAGTCTAAGGGTGTACAGGTTTTGTATATAATTACATATATGTGTGCACTCATTTAAGTCTATACATATATACAGTGCATCCGGAAAGTATTCACAGCGCTTCACATTTTGTGATGTTATAGCCTTATTCCAAAATGGAATAAATTATTTTTTTCCCTCAAAATTCTACACACAATACCCCATAATAACAACATGAAAAAAGTTTGTTTGAGATTTTTGCAAATTTATTAAAAATAAAAAACTAAGAAATCACATGTACATAAGTATTCACAACCTTTGCTCGATACTTTGTTGATGCAGAAATTACAGCCTCAAGTCTTTTTGAATATGATGCCACAAGCTTGGCACACCTATCTTTGGCCAGTTTCGCCCATTCCTCTTTGCAGCACCTCTCAAGCTCCATCAGGTTGCACAGCCATTTTTAGATCTCTCCACAGATGTTCAATCGGACTCAAGTCTGGGCTCTGGCTGGGGCACTCAAGGATATTCACAGAGTTGTCCTGAAGCCACTCCTTTGATATCTTGGCTGTGTGCTTAGGGTCGTTGTCCTGCTGAAAGATGAACCGTCGCCACAGTCTGAGGTCAAGAGCACTCTGGAGCAGATTTTCATCCAGGATGTTTCTGTACATTACTGCATTCATCTTTCGCTCTATCCTGACTAGTCTCCCAGTTCCTGCCGCTGAAAAACATCCCCACAGCATGATGCTGCCATCACCATGCTGGGATGGTATTGGCCTGGTGATGAGCGGTGCCTGGTTTCTTCCAAACATGACACCTGGCATTCACGCCAAAGAGTGCAAGCTTTGTCTCATCAGACCAGAGAATTTTGTTTCTCATGGTCTGAGAGTCCTTCAGGTGCATTTTGGTGGATTGCTGCAGAGATGGTTGCCTTCTGGAAGGTTCTCCTCTCTCCACAGAGGAGTGCTGTAGTTCTGACACAGTGACCATTGGGTTCTTGGTCACCTCCCTGACTAGGGCACCTCCCCTACCTATCACTATGCTTAGACAGCCGCCCAGCTCAAGGAAGAGTCCTGCTTGTTCCAAACTGCTTCCATTTACGGATGATGGAGGCCACTGTGCTCATTGGGACCTTCAAAGCAGCAGATATTTTTCTGTACCCTTCCCCAGATTTGTGCCTCGAGACAATCCTGTCTCGGAGTTCTACAGACAATTCCTTTGACTGTATGCTTGGTTTGTGCTCAGACATGTACTGTCAAGTGTGGAACCTTATATAGATAGGTGTGTGCCTTTCCAAATCATGACCAATCAACTTAATTTACCACAGGTGGACTCCAATTAAGCTGTAGGAACATCTCAGGGATGATCAGTGGAAACAGGATGTACCTGAGCTCAATTTTGAGCTTCATGGCAAAGGCTGTGAATACTTAGGGAAAATGTGATTTCTTAGTTTATTATTTTTAATAAATTTGCAAAAATCTTTAGAAAAACTTTTTTCACGTTGTCATTATGGGGTATTGTGTGTAGAATTTTAAGGGAAAAAATTACTTTATTCCATTTTGGAGTAAGGCTGTAACATAACAAAATGTGGAAAAAGTGAAGCGCTGTGAATACTTTCAGGATGCACCGTATTATTCTTATTGGTTTGCGCCCAATAATTTAAACTTTACGTAATATGTCCATGTAAATGTCCCACTGCTCTTAAACGGAGATGAATGATTCCTGTTTCACGTCTTTTCTGAATTTATTCCTGGCAGGGTTTCTACTCAGTTGCTTTGAATCATTAGCGTAAATGTATCCGTGTTTTACAGCTCATATTTACACCAGCTGCAACTGTTGCAGCCGTGCAATCTGACATTCCAGTGATCTCGTCAGCTACATCTTCAACTCCCTGTCGGTCATCAGCTCCTCAGGTGAGCAAATTTCAATTAAGTAGGTCATGAAAGCATTGAGTACTTCAGATCTGTGCTACCTCAGTACCTCAACCAGATTGTGCTTCCCATTGATGCTAATAAAGCCTTCCCTGTGCGTAAGGCACCTGGGGTTGATGAGCTCCCAATAGAGTTGTATAAATGGCCCTACAGACACGGCGATCCGCCGCCCAGCTGCCCGACCGCCGATACAGCAGACGGGCGGCGGGGGGGCAGTGACGGGGGGAGTGAAGTTTCTTCACTCCCCCCCATCACACGGCTCCATACAAGTGCAGGCAAATATGGACGAGATCGTCCATATTGGCCTGCATGCACAGCCGACGGGGCACCAGCAATGAACGAGCACAGGGCCGCGCATCGTTCATCGCTGGTGCCTCCACACTGCACGATATGAACGTTATCTCGTTCATTAATGAACAAGATCGTTCATATCTTGCAGTCAAATCGCCCAGTGTGTAGGGCCTATAAGGCCTCTGTACGGCTCAGTAGGATTGGAACAGTTGTCCACTGACACCTGTTCTAAGTGTGGAGCCTCTGGTGCTGACTTCTGGTACCTGATATGGTCCTGACCCCAGTTTTCTTTATTTTTCTCCCACGTTGTGGAATATATCTGAAGAACAGGGATTGGGATGCCTTTGTGTACCCCCTGTATTTGTATTTTTGGATTGAGCCTGGCTGATTTGCAAAATTCTTATTTATAGCTTATGTTAATAATCTTTTATTATTAGCTAGGGTGTGCCTTTCTCTGACCTGGATGGCGCCTCATGCTGCATGTAGGCAATTTTACTATTTAACATGGAAGGTGTTAGGAACCAAGTCAAACCCAAATCGCAGTATACATGAAACCAAATACCAGAGTTGTCATAAACATAACTACAATAATGTTGAAAAGGTTCTAGTTTTATTTTACGGACTGGACACAACCAGCATTAAACAATGTAAGGAAACAGTAAAATGGGTGTGCAGTAAGTTTCTAGATGTACAAAAAGTATTATTTCTCCAGCAGGGTCCAGAGGTTATCCACAGGATAACAATGGGATATGATGGAGCGACAGCGGATTGGCACCAAACAATCACAAGCTTTCAGGCCTCCCAGGATGCAACGGGCCCGTCCATATATCCCCGCCCACTGGCTCAGGCAAATCGGTTTTTTGTTTGGTGCAGCAGGAGCCGGACCATTGTCAGAGGGCTGCTGTTCTAGGGCAGCCCTAAGCTTTCTTATTTTATTTTTATAGTCTTACTATGTTTTTCAGTGATCTTTCTTAACAGCGTCTTATACGCATATTGGAAAGAGTCGCTCCAACAACTCTCCGCCGGGTCGCAACAACGCTTACCCATGTGTACAGTGCTGTCTCGGCGGAGGTCTGTGTCGGATATACTAGCAGGTTCAGCAGACGTGACCAGGCTGTGGCCGGAGCACGGGGAGAAGGTAAGGCATCAGTTCCCCGTAGTCGGGGTACAGCCGCACTGTATTGGAAGGAGACTACCAAACAGTAGCTGACGTGCCGCCACCACGGGTGCTCCAGTGCTAGGCCTTAGGGATCATAAGGCACCAGGAATAGTATGAGGCTGCGATCCCTAGAGTTGATGTCAGCGGTGGGGAGTTAGACGCTCTCCTGGTCGCCCCTCCCCCCAGTTCATGACCAGTTTCCGCGAGTCTCCCGCCATGAACTGTTGCCTCACTTCCGTCTCAGACGCTACCACGAGGGGTCTCGGTCGCAGCATAGGCCGCTGCATCTGTGTTCACTAAGCGCTACCGCGAGTAGACCCGGTCGCAATACAGGCGTCTGTATGGCCGGTGTGTCTATGTGCACAGTGCGTCTGTGTTCACTTAAAGTTCCCGGAGCGGTGGTGTACACTAGTAGCTCCTGGATCCATTTAGCGTTCGCTAACATATTGATCGATCTTGGAAGTGAGGTGAGTCTCCCTGTATCCCACTCTACCGAGTACGGGTTATACAGCACTAAATTTCTATCTACTTTTGTAAGTATGAATAGTTAAGTTTAAGTGCCTATTGCATATGAGTCTGTGTACATTACTGTGGTTTTCTTCGCAATGCGTCTGAATATATTAAGATCTGTATAAAACAGAATTCAGTAATATGTACTCCTACATACTTTAAAATGTGTTTGTAGTTGATTATGTGCTCATATGACTAATATATAACATGTGACTGACTGCTAGTGTGATTGCTGTCTTTAATATATGTTTGTCAGTTGGTCTTCTGATCCTCAGTGCTGGTGAATGGGTAGGGGTCAGATTGATATCACTTTCGAACAATAAAGTGGTTACAGTCACAAATTGTGTAGTACACTGTGAAAGTGCTGATTATTTATCATGTCTAAGAGCGGCAAAGGTGACGAGAGTACACTTAAATAACACCAACACTCATATCATGTTGTCTTGCAATAACTGTATTATCCTCTATGATCTGGTACAGGATGGTTCATGTGTTTGTCAGCATAATAGATAAATTCCCTTTGGGCGATGTTTGCACAGACCTTGTCCAGTATAGCTGAAAGGTTAATTCCTACAACTTCGATACCAGGAATAGGGTTCATTATTAACTCATACAGGCAGCTCTCTATCTACGGTATCCCCAACAGCTTCTCTAATAAAACAAGCTGAGAAACTGAGTGTAAATAAATCATCTACTGCACAGGCTACACAGGATGATTCATCAGACGATAAAACCTCTATATACTCTTCTTCAGCATACAAAGAACAGGTAAATTTAGCTGAGTTAATGAGAGCAGTAAAGGCTTTCCTGTCCTTAGAGGATTCATCAAAGCCTGTGTTAAAAACAAGGTACCTATGTTTAAACGTCCCAAAAAAATAGGGCCTCCTCATGGGGGACCCCAGCAGCTGATGAAAAACAGGGAAAAGGTTTGGGCTATACCCAATAAAGAATATAGATTCCCAGTAAATGGGATTCAAAATATCCTTTTCCAGCTGAGGACTGTTTAAAAATTGGAATTGCCTCTTATAGATATATATGGCCTTTGCCGTCAAAGTCAAAAGAGGGATGGTTTTCTGAAAACCATATTGTCTCTGTCTGGGGCAGTTATAAGGCCAGCCATGACTTCACCTTGCAATCTACAGCACACCACACCGGATGAGCTCAATCTCACTAGATCTTGGAAGCTAAGCAGTGTTGGGCCGGGTTAGTTCTTGGATGGGAGACCATCTTGGAATACCAGGTGGTGTAGGAACACGGGGCTGAGGTACTGGAAGACAGGTTTTTCAGCGCCTGCAAGGGAGCAAGAATCCCATATAGCTCATATGGACACTAATGTTCTAGGGCATCAGCATTAACAATAGTTGCTCGCAGAGCAGTGCTTACATACATGAAAAGCTGATTCACAATCAAAGAAGGTTCTGGAAAATTTGCCTTTGGCTGGAAGTTTCTGTTTGGTAAGGAGTTAACAGATATTCTGGAGTCAAAATCAGACTCCCAAGAAGGTCACGTTTCCTTCCACATATAACCCCAAACATAGGGGTCCAGTTTTTGGCCTTGTCGATCATAAAGGAACATAACAGGCCCAATACATTAACTTTGGTAAGGCAAAGAAGCAAAGGCAACAAGAGGGGCAGCTTCCAAACCAGAGGATAAGCCATCAGCATGATAGTGCTGGCCTCCTTCTGGGGGACCCCAGTATAGGGGGCGAACTTCTTCAGTTTGCACAGATCTGGTAACAGTTTACAAACAGATGCCTGAGTGCAAGAAGTGGTATCTCTAGGTTATGTTTCTCTTCAAGAAGCATCCTCCTTGAAGTTTTCTGTTCCAGTCCTTCTCGGGTAGAGGCGAAGGACAGGGGATGCAAGAAGCAGTTGAGAAATTGCTTTGGTCAGGAATAGGCATTCCAGTAACCCCTGCACAATAGGGACGGGGTTTTACTCCAACCGGGTTTGGGTTCAGAAGGATCCTTTCACCCCAATCTCAAATTCCTAAACAAATAAGTTTGGGTACCACGGTTCACAGGGAGACGTTGCTCTCCATAGTTTTGGCATGAAGCCAGGGAATTACAGGATATCCCTGGATAGTCAGGATGTTAACCTACAGGTTCCTATAGCACTGTTCCATCAGTGTTATCTCAAGGTTCACCATCCTCCAGCAACATTTTCAGTTCCAGACCTTACCCTTGGGGTTAGCCACAGCCTCCAGAGTATTTTCCAAAATTATGATGATTATGGCAGCTGATCTCCACAAGAAGGGGATAAGAAAATTGTCATACTTCGACCACCTTTTTTTATACTGGCACAGGAAAGGTTTCTGTGCCATCTCCAACATACAATGTTTTGTCTGCAGAGTCACTGGTGGTTCATAAATTGGGCAAAGCCATCTCGGGTTCCGTCACAATGGATGACTCACTGTGGGGCTTTACTGAATTCCAGTCTGCAGAAAATGGATTACCTCGGAACAAGATATCCAAGATACAGTCAAGTACTCAGGTGTTGTTACACAGTCAAACGATATCAATCCACGCAGCTATGCGACTGATGGGTTTGATGGTGTCAACATTCGACATGGTGGCGTATGCACAATTCCACTCAAGACCTCGGCAGCGTCTGATTCTAGCCAGATGGAATGGGATACATCAGACAATAAAGAAACAGACTCTGGTACTTTCACACAAGGTAAGAAAGTCATCAGCCTGATGGCTATAGACATCTCATCTAGACAAAGGGAGAATCTTTTGGATATCAGATGGGAGATCCTGACAACAGATGCCAGTCTCCAGGGCTGGGGAGCAGTGTCCAGAAGATTATGGTTCCAGGGACAATGGACCATAGAAGAAAGTTGCCTGCCAATAAATCTTTTAGAACTTCGGGCCTTATACATGGCACTGATTCAGGCAAAAGACACTCTTCAAGGAAGACCAGTCCAGATCCGCTCGGACTATTTAACGGCGTGGGCGTACCTCAACCATCAGGGAGGAATGCGCAGCCAAATAGCAACGAAGGAGGTAAGTCACATACTAAAGTGGGCAGAACTCCATCTTCCAGCATTGTCCGCAGTATTCGTTCCGGGACTCCTAAACTGGGAAGCGGATTTTCTCAGTCGACACGCCATTCAAGCAAGTGAATGGGCTCTACACCCGGTAGTCTTTCAGACTCGGGTAGACAAGTGGGGTTTGCCAGAGATAGATCTCATGGCGTCCCGTCTGAACAACTAAGTGCCCGCATACGGGGCAAGAACAAAGGATCCCGGAGCGATTTTTGTGGACGCCTTGTCGGTGAAATGGGAGTTTCATCTGGCATATCTATTTCTTCCGATCATCCTGCTACCAGGGTTGTGAGGAAGATAAAAGAAGCAAAGGGTGCCGTGATTCTAATAGCTCCGTCTTGGCCCAGAAGGCAATGGTACATAGATCTACAGAGAATGGCAATGGATGCTCCACGTCTGCTCCCTCAACGTCCAGATCTACTAATGCAGGGTCCTTGTTATCACAGGCATCTGGATCGACTTTCGTTGACGGCGTGGCTCTTGAAACCTCTATCCTGAAGTCAAGAGGATTCTCGCTACAGGTAAATTCAAACATTGCACAGAGCAAGGAAACCCTCCTCAGCTCGCATTTATCACCGAATATGGCAGGCCTATATTCATGGTGCAGTGAAAGAAATATGGACCCGAAATCTTCCCAAGTTTCCTGGGTCTTAGATTTCCTTCAGGCAGGAATGGATAAGGGTTTGAAGGTGGCTTCCTTGAGAGTACAAGTATCAGCATTGACTGTAGGGTTCCAAAAGAAAAATTGCCAATTTACAGGATGTGCGTACTTTTTCCAGGGAATGCTGTGCATTCAACCTCCTTTTGTTCCTCCTACAGTGCCTTGAGACTTAGGTCTAGTCCTTAAAGCCCTTCAAGTTGCTCCGTTTGAACCACTTGATAAAGTGGATCTTAAATGGTTGACAGCTAAAGTTCTCTTTCTACTGGTTGTGGCATCAGCAAGAAGAATGTCAGATTTAGGAGCGCTGTAATATTGTTCTCCTTGTCTGTTTTTTTTTATCCAGATAAAGCAGTTCTCAGAACTAGGTCTGGGTATCTTCCTAAGGTGGTAAATAGAAAAAAAGGATTACTCTGCGCTATGAAACACTCTGTATTGTATATATGTGTGGTCTGTCATGGAGAGTAATTGACTCAGTGGGACTCAATATAGATAAAATAAATAGTTTTATCCAAAATATTTATAAACAACACATATAACATGTAACAAAACACACAGGTAGTAGCAGTTTAGTAACTTTTGTACAAGAGACATTAATTTAGCAAGTTAATAGTAAATATGCAATAAAAACTGATTGATTTGCAATTAAAGCTGTTTGATTTCTCTTCAACAAGAGATATTCATGTGCAAATAATTGTAAAGCATGCAATAAAATTAAGTTAAAATGAAGCTCTCTCAGATGGTACAAAAGGTCTTTACACTGGCGTCCCAGTGTGTTATAGAATGAATCTCCCGCAAAGGAATTCACAGTATCATTAGTGCAGTGAGAACAGCATATAGTCAAATAATATTTACCCAAGTGCTGGTTCTCAGGGACTATTCTTTCATCTGGAACTGCCTCATCTGTCTTTGATGGTGTGGCTCTTGAGACATCCCTCCTAAAGACTTCTCCAGTGCAGTGGTTTATATCGCCGGATAAGACACTCCTACTTTCAGTGGTGTGCTCATCATCACTACAACCCTAAAGGTCTCAGGATCCCTAGACTGTTATCCTTTTTACAGATGGGCCTATCCATGGGTCTTCTCCTGGCTTCTCTGAAGGTCCAGGTCTCGGCTTTGTCCGTCTGGTTCCAGAAGAGACTGGCGCCCTTGCCAGATGTGCATACCTTCCTCCAGAGGGTACTCCGGATATAGTCCCCATTCATCCCTACATTTGCCCATGGGATCTGTCTTTGGTTCTTCGGGCCTTAAAAATGGACTTCTTTAGAACCATTGGAGACTGTGAACCTCAAGTGGCTCACCACTAAGACTCTATTTTTTCTGGCTATAGCTTCAGCCTGGAGAGTCTCTAACTTGGGAGCTCTCTTCTGTTGCTTCCCCTTTTTGATATTCCACCAGGACTGGGCGGTTTTACGGACTAAACATGGATACCTAGTTAAGGTAGTGTCTAAACTCCATATCAATGACCCAGTTGTGGTACCAGCCTTCCAGGTACCTGGTATTTCACAAGAGGAAGTCTTGTTAGATGTAGTGCATGCTCTCCGGATTTACGTGGACCGTACTAGTTCCGTTAGGAAAAGGTATTCCTTATTCATCCACTATGGATTCCACAAGCGGGGCTGTCCTGTCAATAAGCAAACATTGGAACGTTGGCTCCGCATGACCATCTCACAGGCTTACATGGAGGCTGATCTTCATTTTCCAAATACAGTCTCTGCTCAATCTGCTTGTTTTGGGGTTCCTTCGTGGGCAACATGCCGTGGAGCGTCTGCTGAACAATTATGCAAGGCTGCTATGTGGTCTTCTGCCTACGTGTTTCTTAGGTTCTATGCCTTTGAATTGTTTGCCTCTCAGGATGCAACCTTTGGCCGCAATGTCCTCCTTTCAGCTTAGGAATGTTCCCTTCCTATTACAACTGCTTTGGAACATCCCAAGGTTAACCCTGTGGAGACCATGGACCATAAAGAAGAAAAGAAAGTTACCTTTGTTAACTCTTTTCCTTCAAGGTTCATGGGATCCACAGGGCGCTCACACTGATGCACCTAGCTTCAATGGGTTGCCTTTATGGTCACCCGTTCCCTTCTCATCTCCATGAGGGTGTGATTTCTAGTGCGTACCATTCTTCCTTCTCTCCTCTCTCCAGCTCCTCCTTTGGGATTGTTGACTAAAAATAAAGTGCCTGAGCATGGGGGGCAGGGTATGAGGGGAGAGGAGCCCAGTGCATCCTGGGAGGCTCATAAGCTTTGCTGTTCTGTGCCAGTCTTGGTCTCCACCAGCATTACCCAAGGTTAACCTTGTGGATCCCATGGACAACGAAGAAAAAGAGTTAACAAAGGTAAGTTTTACAATAACGCTTTATTTTCTTGCGCATCTTATCCATTCTCTAATCGTTCTAAATTTCCTCTCTTTGGGCCTCTCTTCTTAGTGCTACATTTTATAATTAATTATGCCTCATACTTTCTGCTCATTTCTTACTTCTGCTCCCCATACTCTCATCTCCTGGGATACAGATGATATCCCGGCAGACGGGATGCCAGTTACCATTATATCGACAGCGGCATCCCATTGCTGTCTCCTCACGGGCTCGCTGCACTCGCCACAGGTTCTGTTCCCATTCGGTTGGTGGTGTGGACCCACCAACCAAGGGCCTAATTCAGACCTGATTGCTGCTGTGCGTTTTCGCACACCGGTCGGTCAGGTCTGAACTGCGCATGCGCCGCAGTGCGCATGTGCATGCCAGAGAGCCGATGGCCATCTCATCCCTGCGATAGCCTCTGCCTGATTGACAGGCAGAAGCGGTCGCTGGGCGGGCCGGCGGCGATTGGCCGTCGTTTTGGGGGCACGGTCCGGGCAACGCAGTCGTGCCCGGACTGTGCGGGAGATGGGCTGTGTGACGTCACAGGCAGCCGCTGCGACCCAGGAAGTGATGAGTATCTCCCTGCCAGCGCGCTGGAGCTGCGCTGGTAGGGAGCTACTCCTCAGGTACAAAAGCATCGCCTGCATGCAATGCTTTTGCACCTGTGCGGGAAAGGGGCGGTGCAGAGCCAGACATGGGGGGCAGACTAGCCCTGTGCTGGGCGTCCCCCCACATCTCTGTGAAACTGATCGTAGATGTGCTGAATTTAGTACATCTGCGATCAGGTATTAATTAGGTCCCAAGTGGGAATACCCAGAGTTTGTCGGGATTCTGGGTGTTGGTATTTCGCCGGCTGTCTGGATTCTGGCGCTAGTCTCCTGAACGCCCGGATCTTGACAGCCTGTATATAGACAGCACACTATGGGCCAAATTCAGACCTGATCTCTGCTGAGCCTTTTTGCACAGCGGTTGATTATTGACTGTGCATGCATATAAACCGCAATGCGCATGCGTGTTGCCAAACAGCGACACGCTGGTGCAAAAATTTATACCGCATAGCCATTCTCAAGCTGATTGACAGCAAGAGGCCGTTTGTGGGTGGTAACTGGCCCTTTTCTGGGAGTGTCAGGGAAAACGCAGGTGTTCCCAAGCGTTTTCTGGGAGGGTGTGTGACATCAGCTCTGGACCCGATCAGCCTGTTCTTTTCGCACTGTAGGAGTAAGCGCACACACTGGAAAAACCATTCAATGGTGAGTAAGTTGCGAACGGATTTGCAGCTGTCCACTGACTGAGAGACATTTTCGCACGGTATACACATGCGATTGCACACTTGCATGGGGTGACTCTACACTCCCCCTTGGGTGGCGACTATCTGATCGCAGAACAACAAAATTAGCAGCACGCGATCAGGTCTGAATTAGGCCCTATGCCTGTTGCCCATTTCAGTCTGCCCCTGTCCTGTCATCAGCTGTCCCTCACTCTCTTAGATTCTATGCTCCAGCTGTGTGTGGCTCAATCTTCTTATTTACCATTGACTGATTCGGCGATGTAGCTTTTGGCTCATTTCGGTCGAATGGTGGGGTAACCATTGTGGTGCGTGAAAGCAGTCCACTTATTACCTACTTCCTCTATGGCCACACTTCTCTCTTCTCCTTGCCAGCAAGTGCTCCATGTTTGGACGGCTCTGGCATCAGTTCCTCTTTCCTACCACCATGGGTATACTGGAAGAGCAGCACTGGACTCCTGGAGCCCAGTCCCCAAGACTGGGAAATACTGGGTCCTGGGGTTACATTAGGTTTAGTGGTCCTTTACTGCTTATGTAGTGTGCTTACTTCAACTTCAAACACATAAGTGACTAAAAAAGTAGAAACGAAAAATACCATAAAGTTGTTTCTCTGCACTTCCTGGATCCTAAATTATAGGCTTGAGCTTTTAAAATCTCTACCAAACTGCAGAGTTCTTACAGTTTATTCATAGTTCTGCAGATCTTTCACATTGTAATTGTTAACATGTCAGTAAGGGAATGCAGATTTCAGAATATCTTTTGTTGTACCTTGATAAATCAAAGTATCATTCAAGACAACGACCAAGTCTTATGGCATGAATAGGACGTAGTGGTTCTCCAACTCACTTCTCAGAATAGTTTTTTGTCCTGCATTTGTTGGTAGCAGAGCAATGAATGTAATCGCATGTGTTCTAAGACCGGTATGCTTTTCGTGTTAAGGTAATCTATTTCCTTTTCAAATCAAGCACTCTGTGTTTGTTTTATACGCCTTTCCTAAACCCATCATTAGAGATTAGTTTTTTAATTGTGTTTTCTAAATATTAACAGAATTCACATAATACCATACAGTCCACCCTGAAGTCATTTTCTTTGCATTCATAATCTGAGACTGACAGTTTATCAATAGGTGCAAATCCTTACAACATGGCTTTTGTGTGTTAAATAAAGACTAGGAACATGTGGTTTAATTTACAATATCGCATTGTAAACTTCAGTTGAGTTTCTCTGGTTACATGCTTTAAACCCTGCTATGACTGTTGAATGTTATGAAAATAAATATGCCCATAAGCAATACACGGGTCTCTTTTGTGATCTTAAATACAAAAGGGATAAAGAGTTGGTCTAATTGGAGCTCCTCTTTTCAGTTACTTGTTGTCTGTTGCAGTGTTTACCAAACTTGGTGTTTCGAAGTACTGCTGGAACATGTAGTTCCACTAAGTACTTAATATTAGAAGCAAACAATGCAGACACTGAAGGTATTTCTTTATTATTTAAAATAAATACCCCACACAGGTCTTCAGTCACCTGAACGTTCTTAAAATTAAAAATAAATTCAATTTTACCTCCCTCTTATTTCACCACATTACATGAGACACCGTGGGCCTGAATCAGATGTGGTTGGAGGTGCTATAGCTGCTTACATAGAAGCAGCAGTGATAGCAATAATATGGTAATGCAGCAGGAGGCGTCACACCACCTGCATGCATTCATGATCCGATCTGCGTCCAAGCACACAGTTTTGGATCATCTGCGACACCATTGGTCAGCTGTGTGACCTATGGGGTCACGCAAGCCAGCCAACACAGGAGCTTCCAAGAGGCCAAGAAAACTCCTTCCTCGGATGGAGATCCTGGCCTCGTCCTTCCACCCGTAACGGCGGTGACACACAAATGGAGTCTGTCGCCACCCCTGAAATGTCATCAGACTGTCAATAAAGTTGCTTGCGATGTTGCAGTACCTGTTCGCACAAGTCCTGTGCATGCTCAAAATACCGAACATCTGTACTTTGCGCAAGATAGCGCTGCAACAATCATATCTCAATGACCCCTCCTATCTGTGTGGCAGCCGATCACCAAAGACCATAGTAAAACAATAAAGGGTTAAACCTCTTATTGTAATGTTGTCTTCTAAACCGTGTCCTTACTCTTTCACATTAGAAACAGTGGGGAGAATTCAAATGTTTGAAAAGTCAGTTGGGTGTCTGGTTTTTCCTGTCTATTAGATAGGAACAAACAGACACCCAACTGACTTTTCTAACAACTGAATATCTTCGAGTGTCTGTTTCTTTCTGACTAGTCCTTAATATAGAATCCTTGAATCAGTATTTATAATAAAAATGTTCTGAATGGAGAGTCCAACAGATGTCAAAATGTTTCCTATTCTTTTGAAATTCATTGAAAACATAGACATCTCCCAATGGTTTCTGGGAAAATTGCTTCTTAGAATGCACAGCAAGGGTCTACGCTAGAAGAGTATTAACACAACATTAATCTAGCTGGTTTTATGTTATTGCACTCAGAACATACAGTGCCTTGCTAAAGTATTCACAACCCATTGGCTTTTTACCTATTTTGTTACATTACAACCTGTCATTTATTTTTATTTTTAATCTGAATTTTGTGATGTATCTGCACAAAATAGTTTAAGTTGGTGAAGTGAAATGAGAAAAAATTATATAATAAATAATTTTTAGAAATAGAAATTTGAAAATTGGCATGTGCATATTTATTCACCCCCTTGGCTATAAAGCCCCTCAAAAGTTCTGGTGCAACCAATTACCTTCAGAAGTCACATAATTAGTGAAATGAAGTCCACTTGTGTGCAGTCTAATGTGCCCTACACACTGGGCGATTACACTGCAAGATATTAATTAATGAACGAGATAACGTTCATATCTGTCAGTGTGGAGGCACCAGCGATGAACGATGCGCGGCCCCGCGCTCGTCCATATTTGCCTGCACGTCTACGGAGCCTGGTGACGGGGGGAGTGAAGAAACTTCACTCCCCCCGTCACTGCCCCCACCGCCGCCGGGTCGCCCGTCTGCCGTATCGGCGGTCGGGCAGCTTGGCGGCACATCGCCGAGTCTGTAGGGCCCATAAGTGTCACATAATCTCTCAGTATAAACACACCTTTTCTGAAAGGCCCCAGAGGCTGCAACACCACTAAGCAAGAGGCATCACACCATGAAGACCAAGGAG
This sequence comes from Pseudophryne corroboree, assembly GCF_028390025.1. Lineage (NCBI taxonomy): Eukaryota > Metazoa > Chordata > Amphibia > Anura > Myobatrachidae > Pseudophryne > Pseudophryne corroboree. The sequence continues at coordinate 295,401,466 of NC_086447.1, read as the reverse complement.
CTCTCCAAACAAGTCAGGGATAAAGTTGTTGTGAAGTACAAGTCAGGGTTGGGTTATAATAAAATATCCAAATCTTTAATGATCCCCCGGAGCACCATCAAATCCATCATCTTCAAAGGGAAAGAACATGGTACCACAACAAACCTGCCAAGAGAGGGCCGGCCACCAAAACTCACAGACCGGGCAAGGAGGACATTAATCAGAGAGGCAGCACAGAGACCAAAGGTAACACTGAAGGAGCTGCAGAGTTCCACAACAGAGACTGGTGTATCTGCGCATGTGACCACAATAAGCCGTACACTCCATAGAGCTGGGCTTTATGGAAGAGTGGCCAGAAAAAAGCCAGTACTTAGTGTTAAAAATAAGAAGGCACGTTTTGAGTTTGCCAAAAGGCATGTGGACGACTCCCCAAATGTAGGCGCTCTGGTCAGATGAGACTAAAATTTAACTTTTCGGACACCAAGGAAAACGCTATGTCAGGCGCAAACCCAACACATCCCATCACCCTCAGAACACCATCCCTCAGTGAAACATGGTGGTGGCAGCATCATGCTGTGTAGATGTTTTTCAGCAGCAGGGACTGGGAAACTGTTTCAAGTCGAGGGAAAGATGGATGGTGCTAAATACAGGGATATTCTTGAGCAAAACCTGTTTCAGTCTGCCTGTGATTTGAGACTGGGACGGAGGTTCACCTTCCAGCAGGACAATGACCCGAGGCATACTGCTAAAGCAACACTCGAGTGGTTTAAGGGGATTTATCAGAAAAACAGTATAGAAAATGGGCGCTAGAAAAGATGATGAAACAGCCCCGAGTTTGAGGCTGAGAAACGCGTTAAGTACTGAGGACGTCCATCCTGCTGACCGATCCACGCTGGGAGCTGTATCCTGCTCTGTAATACCACACTGGTCCACTTCTGTAAGCCGCAGACGGAGGCTGATAGCCAAGCTCCGGTTAGATCAACGCTGGAAGCCTCCCCTGCCTTGCTGGCCGATCCACACTGGGAGCAGCAGCCGGAGACAGACCGCTATAGTCCCGGTTAGATCTTATTCATCATAACACAATTCACAGGTAGCCGGCACCCGAATTCATCGTTACAAGTTCCGCTGGTCCGTACAACAATAGAGACGGGGAAAGCACTGTGTTGTCACTGACTGCCTCTTTGAGAGCGTAAGTGCTCTAATTTTAACAAACAACATAAAAGAACTGTGCTAAATAACTTATGTTTAAACCCCAGCTTCGTCTCTTAAATTCCGGACCACATAATTAATTATGTTCTAACTGATAAGTTGGCTACAAATCAGTATAAAACTGAATAGAACATTTTGAAAGTTATAATTTGAAACCTCTTTAATTGTGGATCCTGCATTTGCTATAACAAACCAAAGTTACCAATGAGCTCATTCAAGTGATCAGTCCAGGTGTGGTGTCTGCACACTTTGGGAGTTCCTCTAATTACGAAAGAACTGTTGAGGATTCCACTGGAAAATAAATTCAACATTGCTACAGTGTGTTTAATAGAGTTTCCTAGTGTGGTATTAAATGATTACTGCATAAAAACTAATACAATATTGTATCTTTAATATAGAGTCAGCAGAATGGTGTAAAGCTCTAGGAGAGTTGATTTTATATTTGTAAGTGTATGTGTTAGTGTGAATACTATATAAATGGAATTTTAATAAATTTGATATTTCCTTTGGTGATAGCTTCCATTTGTTTTTTTTTGGTTTATGGGGAAACATTTAAATGTGTTGAATGGCCTAGTCAAAGCCCAGATCTCAATCCAATTGAGAATCTGTGGTCAGACTTGAAGATTGCTGTCCACAAGCGGAAACCATCCAACATGAAGCAGCTGGAGCAGTTTTGCCTTGAGGAATGGGCAAAATCCCAGTGGCAAGATGTGGCAAGCTCGTAGAGACTTATCCAAAGCAACTTGCAGCTGTAATTGCAGCAAAAGGTGGCTCTACACAGTACTGACTTTAGGGGGGTGAATAGTTATGCACGCTGAAGTTTTCTGTTATTTTGTCCTATTTGTTGTTTGCTTCACAATAAAAAAAAAAAATCTTCAAAGTTGTAGGCATGTTCTATGAATGAAATGATGCAAACCTTCAAACAATCCAACTTAATTCCAGGTTGTGAGGCGACAAAACATGAAAAATACAAAGAGGGGTGAATACTTTAGCAAAGCACTCTAGAACAAAGTGCTCAAGAAAACCACCAAGATTTACATTTTTTAATTCTATTGAGTCTGGGGTTCACAGTAACAAATCAAGCTTAGGGCATGATTCAGGTTCAGACGCAAAAGTGCTGAAATCGTTATTTAGCATTTTCAGCACTTCAGCGCATGCGCGCACACCGGTGCATGCATGTGAAAGGTCCTAAACTGCTGTTGCCTATGATCGCAGTCTAAGACCTGGAGGGAGGCGGGAATGGACACCGCGTTTCGTGGGCGTTGATGCTCCATTTAAGGGGTGCAGTCCGGACCGTTGCTGGGGTAGGTCGTGGCGACTGCGTGACATCACACGCAGCCGCTGCAACCCAAAATATGGCGGTGCTCTGACTGCTTACACAGCTAGGCTGCGTAGGTGGGGGCTACCTTAATCATGCAAGCGCATCACTGTATAGCGATGAGCTCGCATGTTAACGGGGGGTGGAGGCAGGACCCGGCATGCAGGGCGGCCTTGCCCTGCACATGTTAAAGAATAGAGTTGTAGTTTTGCAATTTTTTTTAAAAACTACAACTAAAACTGAATTAAGCCCTTAGTTTGAACCCATTTCACATAATTCACTTTTCTACGGTGCAAATTAGATATCCATCCCTTTCTTTGGCTGACATTTATGCTCATAGCCGTTCAAAAGCACCAAAGTCATTTGCACAGACTGGTAAAATCATAGGAGAAATGATTGTCCACAGCGTTTCTTCGTGTGCCCCTCTGATGCAGAGAAAAGTCTCCTAAGGGTATGTAGTCATTATGTCAACTGTCAACATTCTGAATGTTGACATGGTCAAAATTATGACAGTGAACATGTCAACATTACAGGGTTAGGGTTTGTCTGCCATTAGGGTTAGGTAGGGTCAGACTACTCCACAGGTGTATAGGATAAATCCCTTGTTATTCCCACAACTTGAGGGCCCCACCCCCTCCTCTAACGTCAGGATTCTCACTGTGCACTCAAATGATACAGTGTTAGTTTGAACAGGACAGTCACCTGGTAGAGCATGAGCATGGATGAACATGAGTGCTTGGTTTCTATACAGACTGGCCCTCATTCCGAGTTGGTCGGTCGCAAGGCGAATTTAGCAGAGTTGCTCACGCTAAGCCGCCGCCTACTGGGAGTGAATCTTAGCTTCTTAAAATTGCGACCGATGTATTCGCAATATTGCTATTACAAACTACTTCGCAGTTTCAGAGTAGCTCCAGACTTACTCTGCCTGTGCGATCAGTTCAGTGCTTGTCGTTCCTGGTTGACGTCACAAACACACCCAGCGTTCGCCCAGGCACTCCCACCGTTTCTCCAGCCACTCCTGCGTTTTTTCCGGAAACGGTAGCGTTTTCAGCCACACGCCCCTAAAACGCCGTGTTTCCGCCCAGTAACACCCATTTCCTGTCAATCACATTACGTTCGCCGGAGCGAAGAAAAAGCCGTGAGTAAAAATACTTTCTTCATAGTAAAGTTACTTGGCGCAGTCGCAGTGCGAACTTTGCGCATACGTACTAAGCGGATTTTCACTGCGATGCGATGAAAAAGAACGAGCGAACAACTCGGAATGAGGGCCACTACACTAAGATTTGCCCTCCTGCATTATCAAAATTAGTGGTTCTGTTAATATATCTTTGTCTTGTGTGAAAATAACATTTAAAATATAGCATATTGCAGACTAAGGGGGTTATTCAGTTTGCACGTTCATGCGGGTGCACTAGCAGCCAATGCAATCTGATTGCATTGCTTGCGAACGCCTCTGCCTGATGGACAGAATCTGCAATCCGTGCTGAATAACCACCACATAGGTGGTCATTCCGAGTTGTTCGCTCGCAAGCTGCTTTTAGCAGCTTTGCACACGCTAAGCCGCCGCCTACTGGGAGTGAATCTTAGCTTATCAAAATTGCGAACGAAAGATTCTCAAAATTGCGAATAGAAATTTCTTTGCAGTTTCTGAGCAGCTCGAGACTTACTCTGCCAATGCGATCAGTTCAGTCAGTTTCGTTCCTGGTTTGACGTCACAAACACACCCAGCGTTCGCCCAGACACTCCTCCGTTTCTCCAGCCACTCCCGCGTTTTTCCCAGAAACGGTAGCGTTTTTTCACACACTCCCAGAAAACGGCCAGTTTCCGCCCAGAAACACCCACTTCCTGTCAATCACATTACGATCACCAGAACGAAGAAAAAGCCTCGTAATGCCGTGAGTAAAATACCAAACTTCATAGCAAATTTACTTGGCGCAGTCGCAGTGCGAACATTGCGCATGCGCAATTAGCGAAAAATCGCTGCGATGCGAAGAAAATTACCGAGCGAACAACTCGGAATGACCACCATAGTACATTACAGTAGGCCTAATGAAGTTCTCATTGAGAGTTAGACACTGACTGGTATGTACAGGAATCCCCTATCATATGAACTGTATCTTAACCACTTGCCTGTCACAATCGCATTACACCAGCAAGTGCTGTATCTGATCTGGTCGCACAGGATGCGACCAGTCAGGCAGACGGTATGTGCAGCTGCAGGAAAGAAAAACTTCCCACAGCTGCAGCTCTCTGAAGGACTGGAAAGGTCGCTCTGCCTCCCTGCACCCTACCCCAGTGTTTGCCATGCTGCTGATCACTGCTCATCGGGGAAGTGTAAATAACCCCCCCCCCCCACCCCCCCCAGTGTGTACCTGCTGGCTGAGCATCTGTTAAAATGAAAGTCGCGATGGTCGCAATGTTTCCGATGTTTGAAAGCATCCGTATTTGTTCTGGTATGTTCTATTTATTTATTTTTACATAAAATAATTTTGGCTGAGTTTAAATACAGTACATATACGGAAATGGGTTCTCTGCGCACTGAGGTGTTAGTCTGAGGCGGGGTGTGCTGCTGGTAATGAGGGGTGTCCCGCCCCCCCTTAAATGGTAAGTATACAGATGTGGATAAATCCACAGGGAACCAGCGCTCAAACCCTATTTGTAGTGGTGAATGATACGGTTATAAAGTGAAGCTAAAATCAATAATGAAAAAGCAGGTAATATACTTAGGGTTGTTTATTCTAAGATGCTGAGATACTTTCTTTCCCAACAGGTATAAATTCGGTTTAAAAGTCAATCGGTGATTGGGGCACGCTCCTGGTTTGAGCTTAAATTCTGAAGTGCAAGGTTCAATTGAAAGAACAAATGCTGTAATCTTTGTAAAGTCGAAAAAAAGAAAAAGAAAAAAAGAAAAAGAAAAATGCCACAAAAAAATAATAATGATAATATGTACTAAAGTCCAAACGGTTTACAAGTCTATACAGACTGCGGCGTCCCGCTAATCTGTGCTCTGAAGTGAAGGATTCTCTTGTGAAGTGATGAACAGTTGACAGCGGTAGTGTATGCTGTCTCGAGCTTCTTCCGTCGCCTGGCAACCGGTTGCTTCCGGAACTCCGGATCACGTGACCGGATGGTTTGCGGAAAGGATTAGCAGTACTGTCCTTCTTTGTAGTGAATATTCGTCCTCAGTCCAATGTAGTATAGATGGGTAGCTCCAACGCGTTTCGACCTGTTAGGGAAGCCCGAGACAGCGGAGAGTGGAAGGCGGAGGGGAAGGGAGAAGGTAAGTCCCTGTAGGAGGAGGAGAGGCGCGGCCAGCCGCTCGGAGAGCTCCGGCCGTGTCCACTTCGCCTCTGTGACAGGCGCACACCCCAGGTCAGCGGCCCCACAGAGCGGGCCTGATTCGGGCGCTCTACTGTGGGACGTGCTGCAGGAGGAATAGCGCCAGTCCAGGGTCCTTATTCTCTACTCTAACCAAAGCATACACTACCGCTGTCAACTGTTCATCACTTCACAAGAGAATCCTTCACTTCAGAGCACAGATTAGCGGGACGCCGCAGTCTGTATAGACTTGTAAACCGTTTGGACTTTAGTACATATTATCATTATTATTTTTTTGTGGCATTTTTCTTTTTCTTTTTTTCTTTTTCTTTTTTTCGACTTTACAAAGATTACAGCATTTGTTCTTTCAATTGAACCTTGCACTTCAGAATTTAAGATCAAACCAGGAGCGTGCCCCAATCACTGATTGACTTTTAAAGCGAATTTATACCTGTTGGGAAAGAAAGTATCTCAGCATCTTAGAATAAACAACCCTAAGTATATTACCTGCTTTTTCATTATTGATTTTAGCTTCACTTTATAACCGTATCATTCACCACTACAAATAGGGTTTGAGCGCTGGTTCCCTGTGGATTTATCCACATCTGTATAAATACAGTACATGTTCTTGTTATGCACACCAGTGCCTGCAGGAATGTACTGGTGTCTGAACTGTTATGCACACCAGTGCCTGCAGGAATGTACTGGTGTCTGAACGGATAGGGATGCAAAACAAATGAACACACAGACAGACTGGGGAATATGACATTACATACACAGAAGGTGATAGGGTAACAAAATAAACACAAAGTGAACAGAGAAGTACAGAGGCTAAGAAACTGGGTGTCTCCCCAGTATCAGGAATGCTCAGATGGAAAAAGCAAGATGTTGTGTTTTAATACGTAGAGAACCCGAAATGCTGTTGCCAAGGGCAACAGCAAAACCCTAAAGGGTTACCAACGGGTGTGGCAGTAAACTCCTTGGTCAGAGATGGATGATAGACACAAGGAGAGTCTCCACAATCCTAATCCTCACTTGCAGTGCACAGGTTCAGCTTACTGCCACTAAACTGACACCTGAACACCCTGCACAGTGAGAAGGGATTTAGGCAGGCAAGTCTGAGAATACAGCCGCAAACTTGCTAAGCTCACAGAGTAGCAAAAGAACCCCAGCAAGTTAAACGACTGACTCCAGTTTTACTGCTAGGTCTGGATTGGCAGAGTGTAGTACCAAACCCCAAGGCCTATTTGCAGTAAGCAACAAACAAATACAAAGCTACACAGTACTGGCTAACTTTCAGGAACTGACTAACCAACAAAGATTCAGCAGCATCTGCTTAACCTGAGAAGAGGCCTTATATAGCAGGTGCTGTCCACGCCCCACTCAGACCTCACAGACTGTGAGCACAAAAACCAGCACCGGATCCCCTGCCGTGCACAAAGCCTGTAACCACTGCACAGCAAAAGACCCGAACCGGAGTATCAGCTGCGCTCAGGCCACTTCGCTAGCACTTGTCTCCCGGTTGCCATGACGACGTGGCAGCACAGGGCAGGAGACCCTAACAGTTCTTCACCTAATTCACACATTAAAAATCACGATTTCCGTGCATTTTTAGGGCTCTTACCGTACAAAAATGTTATGATGAATTGCTGTTGTCATACACAATATCAGTATTATGACCATGGCAGCACTGTACAGGTTGACATGCCATATGTCAACATAACGTCCATCTTGACATTCCGGTATCCACACCATTCCTAAGATCTCTGATTCAAGCAAATATACCGTATATACTCGAGTATAAGCTGACTTTTTCAGCTCTTTTCTCTAACGTCCTAGAGGATGCTGGGGACTCCGTAAGGACCATGGGGATAGACGGGCTCCGCAGGAGACATGGGCACTTTAAGAAAGAATTTAGTTCCTGGTGTGCACTGGCTCCTCCCTCTATGCCCCTCCTCCAGACCTCAGTTTGATACTGTGCCCAGACGAGCTGGGTGCTTTTCAGTGAGCTCTCCTGAGTTTATGATAGAAAGTATTTTGTTAGGTTTTTTATTTTCAGGGAGCTCTGCTGGCAACAGACTCCCTGCATCGTGGGACTGAGGGGAGAGAAGCAGCCCTACTCTCTGAAGCTAGGTCCTGCTTCTTAGGCTACTGGACACCATTAGCTGCAGAGGGATTAGTACTCAGGATCTCACCTTCGCCGTCCGTCCCGGAGCCGCGCCGCCGTCCCCCTCGCAGAGTCGGAAGATAGAAGCCGGGTGAGTATGAGAAGAAAAGAAGACTTCAGAGGCGGCAGAAGACTTCATGATCTTTACTGAGGTAACGCACAGCACTGCAGCTGTGCGCCATTGCTCCCACACACCTCACATACTCCGGTCACTGTAAGGGTGCAGGGCGCAGGGGGGGGCGCCCTGGGCAGCAACATAAACCTCTTATTTGGCAAAAGGAGCATATATACAGCTGGACACTGTATATATGCATGAGCCCCCGCCAATTTTACACTTTTAGCGGGACAGAAGCCCGCCGTCGAGGGGGTGGGGCTTCTCCCTCAGCACTCACCAGCGCCATGTTTTTCTCCACAGCACCGCTGAGAGGAAGCTCCCCGGACTCTCCCCTGCTAATACCACGGTAGAAGAGAGGGTTTTAAAGAAGAGGGGGGGAAGCACATAATTCGGCGCTACTGGCTTAACATTAAATTGCTGTGTTTTTTCCTGGGTCATATAGCGCTGGGGTGTGTGCTGGCATACTCTCTGTCTGTCTCTCCAAAGGGCCTTGTGGGGGAATTATCTCCAGATGAGCATTCCCGGAGTGTGTGGTGTGTCGGTACGTGTGTGTCTGAGGTAAAAGGCTCTCCTAAGGAGGAGATGGAGCAAATGTGTGTGTGAGTGGTGTCTCCATCGACAACGCCGACACCTGATTGGATATGTGAAATAAAGTGCTGAGGTAAATTTATTGCACAGAAGATTAGAGAACAGACAGTGAATCTACCCATGTCTGTCCCTATGTCGCAGAGACCTTCAGAGTCTCACAATGCTCACTATCTAACATATTAGACACTGATATCGACACGGAGTCTGACTCCAGTGTCGACTACGATAATGCAAAGTTACAGCCAAAACTGGCAGAAAAGTATTCAATATATGATTATTGTAATAAAAGATGTTTTGCATATCACTGATGACTCATCTGTCCCTGACACGAGGGTACACATGTTTAAGGGGAAGAAAGCTGAGGTAAATTTCCCTCCTCTCATGAAGAAAAAGAGCGGGAATCTCCAGACAAGAAGCTGCAGCTTCCCAAAAAGAATTCTCAGGGAGTATCCTTTCCCTACTAGGGCCAGGATACGATGGGAATCTTCCCCTAGGGTGGACAAAGCTTTGTCACGTTTACCCAAAAGGTAGCGCTGACTTAACAGCTATCCTCAGGGATCCTGCAGATAGCTTGCAGTAAAAGTACTTTGAAGTCCATTTACACACATTCTGGTACACTACTCAGACCGGCGATTGTGTCGGCATGGGTTTATAGCGCTGTAGCAGTGTGGACAGATACCTTATCAGCGGAGATTGAAACCCTAGATAAGGACACCATGGTATTGACCCTAGTATATGTGTGTATATATATATATATATATATATATATATATATATATATATAAGATGCTGTCTTATATATATATATATATATAAAACATGCCCAAAGAGACATTAGTCTACTGGGTTCTAGAGTCAACGCTATGTCGATTTCTGCTAGAAGTGTCCTGTGGAACATGCAATGGACAGGTGATGCCGACTAAAAGAGGCATATGGAAGGTTTACCTTACAAGGCTGAGGAATTGTGTGGAGAAGGGCTCTCGGACCTGGTCTCCACAGCTATAGCTGGTAATTCTGATCTTTTGCCTTATATTCCCTCACAGCCTAAGAAAGCACGACATTATCAAATGCAGTCCTTTTGGTCGCAGAATAACAAGAAAGTACGAGGAGCGTCCTTTCTTACCAGAGGTAAGGGTACAGGGCACAGCTAGTTCCCAGGAACAGACGTCCTACCCGGCCTCTACTACATCCAACGCATGACGCTGGAGCTCCGCTAAGGGAGTCCGCCCCAGTGGGAGCACGTCTTCGACTCTTCAGCCACATCTGAGTTCACTCACAGGTGGTTCCCAGGGCAATAAAAAATTGTTTCTCAGGGTTACAAGCTGGAATTCGAAAGGTGCCTCCTCGCCGGTTTTTCCTTATTGGACCTACCGGCTTCTCCCCCAGGAAGGGAGATAATATTAAATACAATTCACACATTGTATCTCCAACAGGTGGTGCTCAAGGTTCCCCTCCTGCAACAAGGAAGGCGATATGAACCTTGGCTGTAGTCCCGAAACCGTACGGTTCGGTCAGACCTATTTTTAAAATTAAAATCTCTGAACCTATACGGGAAAAGGTTCAAATTTAAAGTGGAATCGCCCAGAGCGATCATCGCCAGCCTGGAAGGGGGGGATTTGATGGTGTATCTAAACATAAAGGCTGCATACCTTCATGTTCCCATTTATCCACCCCATCAGGCGTACCTGACAATTGCGGTACAGGATTGTCATGACCAATTTCAGGGTAATTGGCGGAAATAATGGTGCTCCTACGCAAGCAAGGAGTCACAGTTGTACCATACTTGGACGATCTCCTAATAAGGGCGAGATCAAAAGAGCAGTTGTTGAACAGTGTGTCACTTTCGCTGAATGTGTCACAGCAACACGGCTGGATTCTCAATTTCCCGAGGTCACAGTTGGTTCCTATAACTCGTCTGCCCTTCTTGGGTATGATTCTGGATACAGACCAGAAATGGGTTTACCTTCAGATAGAGAAGGCCCCGGAACTCATGACTCTAGTCAGGGACCTATTGAAACCAAGACAGGTGTCAGTGCATCACTGCACTCGAGTCCTGGGAAAAACAATCCCTTCAGCAGGTTCCATGCGAGGACTTTCCAATGGGACCTACTGGACAAGTGGTCCGGGTCACATCTACAGATTCATCAGTTGATCACCTGTTCCCCCAGGGCCAGGGTATCTCTCCTGTGGTGGCTGCAGAGTGCTCACCTTCTAGAGGGCTGCAGATTCGGCATTCAGGACTGGATCCTGGTGACCACGGACGCGAGCCTCCGAGGCTGGGGAGCAGTCACACAGGGAAGAAATTTCCAAGGTCTTTGGTCAAGTCAAGAGACTTGTCTTCACATCAACATATTGGAACTAAGGGCCATATACAACGCCCTACGTCAAGCGGAGACCTTTCTTCGCGACCAACCGGTTCTGATCCAGTCAGACAACGTCACCGCAGTAGCTCATGTAAACCGCCAAGGCGGCACAAGGAGCAGAGTGGCGATGGCGAAAGCCACCAGAATTCTTTGCTGGGCGGAGAATCATGTAAGAGCACTGTAAACAGTGTTCATTCCGGAAGTGAACAACTGGGAAGCAGACTTCCTCACCAGACATACGTCCTGGAGAGTGGAGACTTCATCAGGAAGTCTTCGCACAGATTGCAGTTCGGTGGGGACTGCCACAGTTAGACAGGATGGCATCCCGCCTCAACAAAAAGCTGCAGAGTTACTGCGCCTGGTCAAGAGACCCTCAGGCAGTAGCGGTAGACGCCCTAGTGACACCGTGGGTGTTCCAGTCAGTCTATGTATTTCCTCCTCTTCCTCTCATACCCAAGGGTTGAGAATAATAAGAAAAAGGAGGAGTGAGAACAATCCTCATTGTTCCAGATTGGCCACGAAGGATCTGGTATCCGGATCTGCAGGAAATGCTTACAGAATATCCGTGGCCTCTTCCTCTAAGGCAGGACCTGTTGCAAAAGGGCCCATGTCTGTTCCAAGACTTACCGTGGCTGCGTTTGACGGCATGGCGGTTGAACGCCGGATCCTAGCGGAAAAAGGCATTCCGGATGAGGTCATTCCTACGCTGAAAAAGGCTAGGAAGGACGTGACATCTTAACATTATCACCGTATATGGCGAAAATATGTTTCTTGGTGTGAGGCCAGGAATGCTCCTACGGAAGAATTCCATCTGGGCCGTTTCCTTCACTTCCTACAAACTGGAGTGAATTTGGGCCTAAAACTTAGGCTCCATTAAGGTTCAGATTTCGGCCCTATCCATTTTCTTTCAAAAAGTGTTGGCTTCTCTACCAGAAGTTCAGACGTTTGTAAAAGGAGTGCTGCGTATCCAGCCTCCTTTTGTGCCTCCGGTGGCACCTTGGGATCTTAACGTGGTGTTAAGTTTCCTAAAGTCACACTGGTTTGAACCACTTAAAACGGCGGAGTTAAAATATCTCACGTGGAAGGTGGTCATGTTATTAGCCTTGGCTTCGGCTAGACGTGTGTCAGAATTAGCGGCTTTGTCACATAAAAGCCCCTATCTGGTTTTCCATATGGATAGAGCAGAATTGCGGACCCGTTCACAATTTCTGCCGAAAGTGGTATCATCTTTTCATATGAACCAACCTATTGTGGTGCCTGTGGCTACACGTGACTTGGAGGATTCCGAGTTACTTGATGTGGTCAGGGCTTTGAAAATTTACGTGGCCAGAACGGCTAGAGTCAGGAAAACTGAAGCGCTATTTCTCCTGTATGCATCCAACAAGATTGGTGCCCCTGCTTCAAAGCAAACTATTGCTCGCTGGATTTGTAACACGATTCAGCAAGTGCAGTCTACGACTGGATTGCCGTTACCAAAATCGGTCAAGGCCCATTCCACTAGGAAGGTGGGCTCTACTTGGGCGGCTGCCCGGGGGGTCTCGGCACTACAGCTGTGTCGAGCTGCTACTTGGTCGGGTTCAAACACTTTTGCAAAATTCTATAGGTTTGATACCCTGGCTGAGGAGGAGCTCATGTTTGCTCAATCGGTGCTGCAGAGTCATCCGCACTCTCCCGCCCGTTTGGGAGCTTTGGTATAATCCCCATGGTCCTTACGGAGTCCCCAGCATCCTCTAGGACGTTAGAGAAAATAAGATTTTACTTACCGGTAAATCTATTTCTCGTAGTCCGTAGAGGATGCTGGGCGCCTGTCCCAAGTGCGGACTTCTTCTGCAATACTTGTATATAGTTATTGCTTCAATAAGGGTTACGTTATAGTTGCATCGGTCTTGCACTGATATGTTGCTTTCATACTGTTAACTGGGTTGTTATCACAAGTTATACGGTGTGATTGGTGTGGCTGGTATGAATCTTGCCCTTGGATTAACAAAATCCTTTCCTTGTACTGTCCATCTCCTCTGGGCACAGTTTCTCTAACTGAGGTCTGGAGAAGGGGCATAGAGGGAGGAGCCAGTGCACACCAGGAACTAAATTATTTCTTAAAGTGCCCATGTCTCCTGCGGAGCCCGTCTATCCCCATGGTCCTTACGCAGTCCCCAGCATCCTCTACGGACTACGAGAAATAGATTTACCGGTAAGTAAAATCTTATTTTTTTTGTGCTGAAAAAGCCCCCTCGGCTTATACTCGAGTCAGTGCAGGGAGAGCAGTGTGACAGGGAGAGCAGTGTGAAGGAGGGACACGGAGCGCACAGCGCGCGCCTCCCCTGTGTCCCTGCTGCATCTCCGGCGGCCGCGGCGGGTCTATTAAAGGAAGTACCCGTTCATGAGCTCTGATTGGCTCACGAACCGGCACTTCCTTTAATAGACCTGCCGCGGGCGGCGGAGATGCAGGGGGGACACAGGAGAGGCGCGCGCTGTGCGCTCCTTGTCCCTCCTTCAGAAGACAGCGCGGGAGCGACGGAGGGTAAGTAACAGGCACTGGGGAGCATATTTGGCACTTGGGGGACGACGACATATGTGGCACTGAGGGGACTTATCTGGCACTATGAGGGGGCATATCTGGCACTATGAGGTGGCATATCTGGCAGCATGAGGGCATATCTGGCACATCAGGCACTGTGGGGCATATCTGGCACTGTGGGGCATATCTGGCAGCATGAGGGCATATCTGGCACTGTGGGGCATATCTGGCACATCTGGCACTGTGGGGCATATCTGGCAGTATGGGTGCATATCTGGCACTGTGGGGCATATATGGCAGTATGAGGGCATTTCTGGCACTGTGGGGCATATCTGGCAGTATGAGGGCATATCTGGCACTGTGGGGCATATCTGGCATATCTGGCAGCATGAGGGCATATCTGGCACATCAGGCACTGTGGGGCATATCTGGCAGTATGAGGGCATATCTGGCACTGAGGGCTGTGTACGGCTAGAGCTGCATTTCCCACCCTAGGCTTATACTCAAGTCAATAAGTTTTCCCAGGTTTTTGTGGTAAAATTAGGTGCCTCGGCTTATATTCGGGTCGACTTATACTCGAGTATATACAGTACTTGGCCAAGTATGACACACCATGGGGTATATTTACAAAGATTCGTGTTTTGGCCGTTTTGAAGGGTGTTTGAACTCGAATGGTATCGGGTGCATTTTACTGCAACTTTTTGAATCCTGATACGATCATTCACTAAGCTGCCGAGTTTTGCACAATCGTTTTTTCCGATGTCGATGTGATTCGTAATATCAGGCAGTGTTTTACGGGGGTGATGAGTAAAACACTGCCTGACAAAACACAAGGAATCCCGGCCGGATCTGTGAGATTCGTGCAGGGCTTCATTGTGTACCTTAAAAAGTTGATTAAAGTCTTAAAAAATCTGAAAAAAATTGCGTGAGGTCCCCCCTCCTAAGCACAACCAGCCTCGGGCTCTTTGAGCCGGTCCTGGTTGAAAAAATATGGGTAAAAAAATGACAGGGGTTCCCCCATATTTAATCAACCAGCACCGGGCTCTGCGCCTGGTCCTGGTTCCAAAAAGCGTAGGGGTCCCCCTGGTTCCAAAAAGCGTAGGGGTCCCCCGTATTTTTGAAACCAGCACCGGGCTCCACTAGCCAGGTACATAATGCCACAGCCGGGGGACACTTTTATACTGGTCCCTGCGGCCCTGGCATTACATACCCAACTAGTCACCCCTGGCCGGGGTACCCTGGAGGAGTGGGAACCCCTTAAATCAAGGGGTCCCCCCCCTCCAGCCACCCAAGGGCCAGGGGTGAAGCCCGAGGCTGTCCCCCCCCATCCAAGGGCGGCGGATGGGGGGCTGATAGCTTGTGAAAAAAATGTGAATATTGTTTTTAGTAGCAGTACTACAAGTCCCAGCAAGCCTCCCCCGCAAGCTGGTACTTGGAGAACCACAAGTACCAGCATGCGGTGGAAAACCTGGCCCGCTGGTACCTGTAGTACTACTACTAAAAAAATACCCCCAAAAAAACAGGACACACACACCGTGAAAGTATCCCTTTGAGCCTAAAAACTACAGGGGAGAGCCTGGGGAGCTGTCTTCCAGCTGCACTGTGAAGAAAAAATGGCGCCAGTGTGCTGAGGGAGATAGCCCCGCCCCTTTTTCGGCTGACTTTTCTCCCGCTTTTTTCATGGATTCTGGCAGGGGTAATTTATCACATATATAGCCCTGGGACTATATATTGTGATGATTTGCCAGCCAAGGTGTTTATATTGCCCTCTGGGCGCCCCCCCCCCCCCAGCGCCCTGCACCCATCAGTGACCAGAGTGTGAGGTGTGCATGAGGAGCAATGGCGCACAGCTGCAGTGCTGTGCGCTACCTTGTTGAAGACTGAAGTCTTCTGCCGCCGTTTTTCCGGAACACTTCTTGCTTCTGGCTCTGTAAGGGGGCCGGCGGCGCGGCTCCGGGAACGAACACCAAGGTCGGGTCCTGCGGTCGATCCCTCTGGAGCTAATGGTGTTCAGTAGCCTAAGAAGCCCAAACTACCACCAGTTAGGTAGGTTCGCTTCTTCTCCCCTTAGTCCCTCGCTGCAGTGGGTCTGTTGCCAGCAGATCTCACTGTAAAATAAAAAACCTAAAATATACTTTCTTTCTAGGAGCTCAGGAGAGCCCCTAGTGTGCATCCAGCTCAGCTGGGCACAAGATTCTAACTGAGGTCTGGAGGAGGGTCATAGTGGGAGGAGCCAGTGCACACCAGGTAGTCCTAAAGCTTTCTTTAGTTGTGCCCAGTCTCCTGCGGAGCCGCTATTCCCCATGGTCCTTACGGAGTCCCAGCATCCACTACGGACTACGAGAAATAGATTTTACCGGTGAGTAAAATCTTATTATTACATACATGCACACCTCCATACACACATACTTACCTATGTTCCCACAAGGCTCGGTCCTCTTCTCCATGTAGAATCCTGGGGTACCTGTGAAAAAAATTATACTCACATAATCCAGTGTAGAATCAGACCTTTGAATAATCCACGTACTTGGCAAAATAATAAAACGGAAACCCGACCACGCACTGAAAGGGGTCCCATGTTTACACATGGGACCCCTTTCCCCGACTGCCAGGACCCCCCCCTGACTCCTGTCAAAGAGGGTCCCTTCAGCCAATCAGGGAGCGCCACGTCGTGGCACTCTCCTGATTGGCTGTGTGCTCCTGTAGTGTCTGTCAGGCAGCACACGGCACAGATACAATGTAGCGCCTATGCGCTCCATTGTAGCCAATGGTGGGAACTTTGCGGTCAGCGGTGAGGTAACTTTCGGTCAACCACTCCTCCAGGGTACCCCGGCCAGGGGTGACTAGTTGGGTATGTAATGCCAGGGCCGCAGGGACCAGTATAAAAGTGTCCCCCAGCTGTGGCATTATGTACCTGGCTAGTGGAGCCCGGTGCTGGTTTCAAAAATACGGGGGACCCCTACGCTTTTTGTCCCCCGTATTTTTGGAACCAGGCGCAGAGCCCGGTGCTGGTTGATTAAATATGGGGGAACCCCTGTCGTTTTCCCCCCCTATTTTTTTAACCGGGACCGGCTCAAAGAGCCCGAGGCTGGTTATGCTTAGGAGGGGGGACCCCACGCAATTTTTTTTTTCAGTTTTTACACTAAACAGACCCTTTCCCATAGATAACCATGGACAGTTCTCACTGATCCGTGCATGGTTATCCAAACTCGACTGGAAAAAGCAGGTCTATTTTTTTGCTGCTTTTTTTAACGAATCGAAAAAAAACAGACCCGCACTTGAGCACTCAGAAACTAACACCCAAATACGAATGAATAGTGAATGCCCGTATTGTATGAAATAACAGCCGTGTTTGACCGATGGTCTATTCATTCGTATTTCGGAACTTTGCAAATCAAACCATTACGAATACTCCAAACACTGCCGAGATTGGTGCTTAGTGAATTCCCGGATTGGGACTTAGAAAAAAACACACAAATCGGACAAACTCGAATTCTTAGTAAATATTGGCCCATGTAAGGCAAAGACTGTTCTAGTGGTGCAGTCCTCACCAACCTCCCGCATGTTATATTTTAGATACCCCTCTTCTTCTACCCCGTCATTCATGACACCACAACAAAACAAGTCTCTTTGGTGTTTTAGAGAGATTTATCTCAAGAGGCAGTAAGAGGCATACGTTCAACTCAGAATCAGTTCTGCGTATAAACTTGTTAGAAAGAAGGTCAACATTCAGGTGTCCCCATTCAGCTGTATATGGACAACTAGGGAACCATTTCATACACAAAGAGAATAGAAGAAAGTCACTTGTTCACTACTGTGGGCCAAATGCATCATCGCTTGGAAAGTGCTAAAATGAAGAGTGAAAAAGTACCAGCCAATCAGCTCATACCTGTAATTTTTCTAACACAGCCTGTGACATGGCAGTTAGGAGCTGATTGGCTGGTATTTTTCACTCTCCTTTTTATCACTTTCCAAGCGACGATGCATCTAGCCCAGAATCTCTTCACAGAGAAGAGTTAGATATATGGAGCAGATGTACTAAGCCTTGGAGAGAGATAAAGTACCAGCCAATCAGCTCCTAAATGACATTTTTCAAACACCGGAGGTATTTTATCTCTCTCCACTTTATCATTCTCCAAGGCTTAGTACATCTGCCCCCATAGAATTGGGCTGCGCAAGAAAACAACTTCCCAATCAGAATACATTTACCCGAGGAACTTACAGTACCAGCAGATTACTCTAGACAAGGCACTATTGAAAAGCTATTTCTGTAAATCTGCTTTATTGCACATATATAAAATAGATCACCTACCATCTACAAGACAAAGAAACCACCTCACTCAGGTGTGGGCAACATGACTCTTCGCAAAGTCAATCTTCTTTACCTTATGTACTATAGTTACTCGGGCCACTTTCTACAGACTCATTTTACAACAACACTATGCTACTATACCTCACTCTGGCTTCCTCATTTCCTCATTTCTAGACCCAAATATTTGCCTGTTAAGGTTCTGAACCACCCCCTTTCCATCCCCCCTCCACTCTACTCCCTCTCCCTTTTCCTCCAAGCTCGGGCAGATCTCACAATCTTTAGCAAATTATTCTTGCGTTGCTCCATTTTAAACTCACCTTAGAGCATGCACGTGCAACTCATTTATGTCTCAATAGGTGTTATTGTGTAGTAATGGAGCGGCAACAGGGCGTTTGTACATAAATGAAGCATCTCTTGGGCCTGTTGACAGAGTTGCAGGCTATGCAGAGGTGAGAGTATGCAGAGACCTGTTGGATTTTATTTTAAAATTCTGCACCTAGGATGGGGCTGGTACAAATGCAGATAATAATGGTGATAGGTGTTCTCGCAAGCAGAGGGATTAGATCAGTGCAGTCACAAAAATGTGGCCAACGGTTAGCAATCCAGACACCCCTGGCTTATTAATTGACAGCAGTTGGTTGTGCAGTACGTAATTATGACTGGTCATCTTGCTGTCTGCTCCAAACTGTACCTTGAAATCATACTCGCAGTGCTGCAGATGCAATGTTGTGCTGAAGCCCCGCTAACTGGCTCACATTTTGACATCAACTCCGTACAGCCACTTTGTCCCCATTCAGGCAGTCAATCATGCCTGTCTGCAGCCAGAAAAAAACATGAGATGGGCTGCAAGGTGTGCTGTAGCAGCAAGGAGAGGCAGCCAGTGATGTAGTGACAGTGTTGTCACCAGTGCCACACCTTGCCTTGACGATATAGGACACCACCCATTTGGGATAAGCAAGCCTCCGAGTCTGGACAGTGATGCTGATTTCCAGAGTGTCTGGAGGAATTCCCGGACAGGTGACAGCCCTAGTCCTTTGCCTCTTGAGAAATTGTGAATAATGATATTTTTTGCCTTCTCCATCATTTCTGCATTGTGGAACGAGTGATGGAATAGGCCTGAGACAGCTGGGCCAATCAAAGTGAACTCACTGAGAGTTTAATTGTTAAACCAGTTTTCACAGTTACACTGGGTACACACACACTGGGCAATATATATCATGAGCCAGGTGGTGGGTGTGTACCCCCGATATGTCTGTGAGCGACATAGTTTACAGACATATTAGATCAGCTGTGCAGCTTAGCCGATGACCGATGTATCTGCACATATATCGGTGCATCTGGCTGTGTGTTGCTGTAGGGCTGACGCCACAGCTCAGTTGGCAAATTCAAAGCCCGCACAACTGGATGACAGGACCGACACACCAAGCGGTCGGTCGGTAAGTGTGTATACTTACCTGAATTAGCCACTTTGTCAGCGTGACGACTGGTCCACTGAATGTCTGTCTGGTGTGTACCCAGTCTTTGAATACAGGTTGAGTCTCCCTTATCCAAAATGCTTGGGACCAGAGGTATTTTGGATATCGGATTTTTCTGTATTTTGGAATAATTGCATACCATAATGAGATATCATGGCGATGGGACCTAAATCTAAGTACAGAATGCATTTATGTTTCATATACACCTTATACACACAGCCTGAAGGTAATTTTAGCCAATATTTTTTATAACTTTGTACATTAAACAAAGTGTGTCTACATTCACACAATTCATTTGTTTCATATACACCTTATATACACAGCCTGAAGGTCATTTAATACAATATTTTTTAAACTTTGTGTATTAAACAAAGTTTGTGTAGATTGAGCCATCAGAAAACAAAGGTTTCACTATCTCACTCAAAAAAGTCCGTATTTCGGAATATTCCGTATTTCGGAATATTTGGATATGGGATACTCAACCTGTAATAGTTTTCTCTTTCAAGAAAGGTTGGGCTATGTCATTTACACCTCTGTCACCGGAATTCTTTAAATACAGTAGCTGCTATTGCTTGTCATTCTTCCCTGATTTAGGGTTTATTATATATATTCTTCCTTGAGATTTAAAATAAATAAAAACATGTTCTGGATATGGTTTGCAATCAGTTGGCTTGTGAAAAATCTGGATTTTCGGAGCATGCATGTGACATTGGCCCTCATTCCGAGTTGATCGCTAGCTGCCGTTCGCTGCGTAGCGATCTGTGAAAAAAAAGGCTAATCTGCGCATGCGTATGCACTGCAATGCGCACACACGTCGTACGGGTACGAAGTCCTTTGTGGTTTTGCACTGGTTCTAGCGACGATTCTAATCCACAGCCGAACGCAAGGAGATTGACAGGAAGTGGGAGTTTCTGGGTGGCAACTGACCGTTTTCTGGGATTGTTTGGAAAAACACAGGCGTGACCGGACGTTTGCTGAGCGGGTATCTGATGTCATTACTGTGTCACTCGCCGCAGCAATCATCGCACAGAATAAGGAACTACAGGGATGGTCTTGTTCTGCACAAAATGTGTTTGCTGTCGCGCGGCTGCACAGGCATTCGCACTTCTGCAAAGCAAAAAAAAAACACTCCCCGTGGGCGGCGACTATGCGTTTGCACGGCTGCTAAAAGTAGCTAGCGAGCGATCAACTCGGAATGAGGGCCATTGTGTACTCCCACAGTGAGTGCAAGCAGGGGAGTGATATGTGTACAGATGTGTCCACTTACATCTAGCCTTCCTACACGTTAAACAGCCCTTCTAGTTTCACCTAGCACCGAGCGCCTTTTCATGCGATTGTGTCCAAAAGCATGCTAAGCTTATGCTGATTAAAATTATATGCAGCATGACTATATTCTGCAGCTGTATCTGCATACAAAATGCTACGTGTTTTCCTAGAAAATGATTGCGTATTGAGGTAAGATGTAGAGGACACACCTGTATCACTTTATTGCTGCCTAACGTAATTGACAAGTTACACAGCAGATAATGAAACCTCTGCTCTACACTGAAGTTTATATTTTAAAATACTGTAATGTTGTGGGATTGTTATGTTGGGATTTTCCTGTGAATCTCTCTGACATGCATGTCATTAAAAAAATAATAATAATAAAATCTAGCTATACCCTGTTAAAAGTATTTTATATTCCTCTTTGCTCAGGTTCAGAATTTAACACTGCGGAGCCAACCAGTCCTGGAGATTTGTCCACAAAGTATTCCACCAAAAATAAATAACCATGACCAGCCCCTAACCATGTGTCACAAGACAACTGTAACCAGTTCTAAAACCATACACACTGACTCCTCTTATGAGACAAGCCGTAGAGGAGAGAGTCCTGGATCTGAATCGCGGTGCACCGCTGTAACACGTACAGCAAGTTTACATCAGCTAATTGCCCCAGGTAAAGTTATTGAGATTTTTTGAGCTATCAGGTAGGATTTTTCTACTAGAACATAGACTAACTGAATTTACAGGGATATAGGGGAAAATGTTGAACGACAACACTGGTGATAGCCAGTTAGAGGCTGAGCAACCTCAATGTGGCTGTGGTACAGACTTAAGAAAAATACTTTAACTTGAGAGCTGAACTAGACAGAATTGTACTATTTGTGGGCCTCACTAGTGACCGTTCCACATTCACTGCTAATTGGTCAGCCCGGCAGCACCCCCAACCCCGCAGCTGCAAAGATCAGCAGCTGCTCGGAATATTTTTAAAAAGTTGCCCCTACCCATCTGTGTGGCCACCTGACGCTACAGAGAGGATCAGTTCCGTGATGACAGTGGTGGTCCAATCATTGATTGTCTAATATATCAGTTATCAATGATTTTTACCGATGCTTATATAAAAAAATAAATAGAAAAACATTTGTAAAACATTATATAATCGCGTTGGACATGTTTTAAGTAAATGTTCTTAACCCAAATGCATCAGAAAAAAACAAACAGAAAAAACCCCATACATTTCGGAGCGGTATTTTAAACAGCCAGTTAAGTGGTTAAAGAGCAAACATTGAAAACTCTCCAGGAACAGCAGGATAATTGTGCATTATTGAGGCGCCTGTGGTATGTGTCTCCTGATCAATCTGTTACTATGGATATATTTCTATGACTGCAATTCTTTCATTGGGCGTTAGTAGGTAAAATATTATAAATGAAGGATACCTTATATTTAAATGGTGATGTTATGCTGTTTCGCCACATTGTATACAAAACAGGATACTGATTGTGTTGTAATTTCTTTATTGCAGTATCCTATTCTTCAGTCCAGCCACATTCTCTAACGAAACACCATACAATACATCTCCATCCAGATCCCCCAAAGCTGCCACATCATCAAATGATATTACAACAGCAGCAGCAGATCCAACATCGACATCGGATTCAAACTATTACCTTACATAATCCAACATTAGAATCTCCTTCTACACATCACTGTCTGCCAATCCAAAGCCCAGCATTCCTGTCCTTCCCAAGCAGTGCTCATTCACACCACAGTACCCCTGTACCAACCCCATCTTCTCCGGCTCTCTCACAATCTGTTCAGCATTCTGTAGTAGTATCTCCTCCACCAGCACAGTCTCCGTGTCAGTCCCCTACTATAATTATCCATCCACAAGCCCTCATTCAACCACCTCTGCTGGTGCAGTCATCGCTTCCATCTTCAGATAATTCAGAGCAACAGCTGCAGAGCACTTTAGAGTCAACACCACATGTGGCTGTCCCAACACATTCTTCATATACAGTGATGGAAGAAAGCCATCCTGGATCATCACTTCAACCAATAGTAGCTTCAGCTGGACAGCAGTTAATGTCTCCCGTAGACCCAGCCCAGTGTTTATTCCAAGGCTTACCCCAGCCTACGGCATCCTCTCCTAATTTGCCTTCAGCCCAAACTTCCCATCTCCAAGCATTACCTGTGCAGTCCATGCAAGCAATTGCAGTACAGCCTGAGATCTTAACACCAGGCCAAGTTCTTGTGCAGAATGCTATACTCACTGAAGAAGAGCTTCCTGCAGCAGAAGCACTTGTTCAGCTGCCATTCCAGACGCTTCCACCACCACAGACTGTTGCTGTAAACCTGCACATACCACCAACACAAGTGGAGTCACCAGTGGTAAGTTCCAATATGACTCATTTATTGCAGAACACAGTAACAGATGCATGAGTCTAGACATGAGGCTAGCACTTTTAAGATTACCAAGCAAACCTCTAACTATGAGACAGAGGTATCAATTGGTCCGGAAAAATGGTTGGCCGTAAAAAACAGGGTTTTCGCAGTTTATTTTTTTGGGGGGGGGGATTTTTGCACCAGTCATTTATTTATTTTTCAGTCTAACCAATGAGCCCCTATTTTTTCCGCCAAAAAAAGTTAAATTTTTGTGCAAAAACATATAGGATCCACGAAAAGTTGGGTACCTATGTGTTTTTGCTGCCTTAATCAGGTAAAAAAAAAATGTAAGCTTAGCGTGGAATTGGCTAAATCTCTGATAAGTGCCGGCATTGGATAGCCCCAGGAGAGGTAATTACCCGCTATAAATTACTGCAGCTAATAGGATACCGCCCATAAAACGTGTACTGTATATTAAGGTTCACATTTGTTCTTCTGCAGAGCATTCCTATACCTAGTTCTGCAGACCGTTCACTAATATCATTATAGCGCATGTCTGCAAAATGTAAATTACAAAGGTTTTTCTATCCTGGTAAGACAGAGCAACCCCTCAAACAACAAATTGCATCAGATAAGTTCTAGTGTATAAGAAGTCTAAGCAACCAATCGTCATGCATTTTCTCCTTATGGGACATCAGGTCCACACCTTCCATCTAGATGTGGATGGATAGGACAGCTTTTATTAAGGAGAAATTATATATATAAGGGTTATGTCTCTACAAAGCAATTTTTTTTTTGAGAATATACTTCTAGGGATTGTTTATAAATGGAGACGAAAAAAGATTTTTGGAATTTTTTGTTTGTCTGGTCGTTCCAGGATCACGCAAAAACTACGTCTGGAATTTTGTTAGTGTTTGCCCTATTGTATAGCTTAGTGGCCTATAAAGAAACTGAAGTATGTATGATCTCAATGTGACATCAGGGAGAGCAGCAATAAAGGAAAAACCAGATGCTTGACACTCGGCACGTGTAGTGTGCAGGCTCAAGTCCAAAATCACTATATGTATATAAATATATTCATATATTGTACACACCCCGAAAAATGCTCAGAGCTGCAGGCATTGATATCAGGACCAGCTGCTTCTCCCATGGGCAGCTTTACTTGGCTTGCTCACAAGATAGTAGCCCCAAACATCGTTTATTGTTAATCCCTGATGGTTAAACTGCAAAATTTTGTTTACAATTTTGTGATCAATGTGCATAATATAAAATATACATCACAATATTAGATGGCACTGCTGTCTTTGTAAAATTAGTTTGTTGACCAATAACAGACATCCATCTCAGCGAAGCCGCGGGCAAATGCTAGTTGGATATAAAAAATGTAAGTCTTTCCAGCCGTTAGGTCTTAACGTACATTTGGATTTAAGTTGCGTTGCAGATGATTGACACAATGCCAGTAATGGCATAACTGTGTCAAACATGGTGTTTATCACTGCCTATAAAGATGTGATATTCTTTATTACCTTTGATATACCTGTTATTTGTTCAGTGGAATTTGTAATACTTAAATTCCAGTAATGGATAGCAAGCCTACATCCAACAGGGTTACTGTTACAACTTATGATACATACTGTATATGTTCAGCAGTGCCTCCTACCTTTGTGGAGGAGAGGGACTGCCGCTGGCCATGCTGCCTCTGTCCGGTGGAGGAGGAGAGAGTCCCTGCCACCAACCGGGTCCTGGCACATGTACAATGGAGCTAACAGGCGCCAGGACCTGTGCATGTGCACAAGTAGTGGCATTACTTTGCATGCGGAAACACCAAGCTTCTATGGACTGCATCGGCTAAAGCCCATAGAAGCTGGCTAGGGCTGACGACCAAGCAGTGAGTGGCTTCCTACAGGAAGCCAGCTCTCTGCTAATCACAGCCCGGTCTGGCAGTCCTAGAGGGAGGAAACACCTTCCAATGGGACTGCCTGATCTGCGTGTGACTGGCAGGTAGGGTTTCCAGTAGGAATTGCAGTCACATACTGCAACTGACTCACTGTAGTGGCAGATTTTACTGGGGCAGCTGCTGTGATGTGATGTTCTTTATTATTTATCACTAGCGACTCAGCACGACTTTGCGCGGGAGCATTTTTTAATTTACTGCTATAGGCTTTTTTAACCGAGGTCTTAAAAGATTTCCTTGTAGACAGCATTAGTAATTTCTGCAGCGGGTACACTGTGTTACACAGGGAATATATTGGGGTGTAGAGTTGGATCTTGATCCGAGGCACCAACAGGCTAAAGCTTTGACTGTTCCCAGGATGCATTGCACCGCCTCCTCTATAACCCCGCCTCCGGACACTGGAGCTCAGTTTGTAAGTTGGTCACCTAACAGGGGGGCTGCGCTAGGCAGCCCTGAAAACTTTTTTAGAAGACTTCAAGGTCCGCAGCACTTTCTATGTCATTCTGACATGCTGTGCTGCGGCTCCATCACCTCCCCTGCAGCGCTGCATACTCCCGCGGCCGGTTCCCGGGTACTTGCAGCAGAGGAGCACCGGTTCATAGGCACACCGCCGCTGATGCTCTCCAGGATCGCATGGCTGCACATCAGGGCTACCGGCGGGTTCCCCAGGCAGTGTTAGTTAAGAACAAGTGTGCTTCTGCCTGAACCTTTAGTGTTCTGAGATATACATCCAGTATCTACTGTGCATTGTTATATCTATTTATAAATATATGATTTCTCATACGTCCTAGAGGATGCTGGGGTCCACTTCAGTACCATGGGGTATAGACGGTTCCACAGGAGCCATGGGCACTTTAAGACTTTTCAAGGGTGTGAACTGGCTCCTCCCTCTATGCCCCTCCTCCAGACCTCAGTTTTAGAAATGTGCCCAGGCAGACTGGATGCACTCCAGAGGAGCTCTACTGAGTTTCTCTGAAAAGACTTATGTTAGGTTTTTTATTTTCAGGTAGAACTGCTGGCAACAGTCTCCCTGCTTCGTGGGACTGAGGGGGCAGAAGCAGAACCAACTTCCTCAGAGTTTCATGGCTCTGCTTCTGGCTGACAGGACACCATTAGCTCCTGAAGGGAACTGAACGCTAGCCGTGCCTAAAAGCTGAGGAGAAACACGCCATTGAAGAGTGGAGCTTCCTCCTCAGTCAGCAAGCACACTGCTCAGCGCCATTTTCTCTCTCTCCTCAGGCTGCAGAGACAACGCTGGTCCTCCTCCACTACTGAACAAGTATCAGGGTGCAAAACAGGGGGGGCTACAGTGAATTTGGTGCTATATAATTGTGTGATTAGCATTATAGAAGCGCTGCATGTCAGTGGGCATTTTGTGTTCCCAGACATTGTGTTACTGGCGCTGGGTTGTGAACTGGCAAATCCTATCTGTGTCCCTCTGACAGATTTTACTGTGGGTCTGTCCCCTATAGGTCCCGGAGTGTCTGTGGTGTGGTTGTGCACGTGTGTGACAGGCAGGGAACTCTTCCTCTGTGGGAGACATGTTAGGGACACAAAGGTGTAATATGACACAAAGAGCCTGACTGGGTGAAAGGTTACATGATAGTGTGAATCACTACTGAATCTCATACAGAAAACTGAATATAATCTGTTGAAGATGTGATTTTTTATAGTTCTGACTTTCATCCACATGGACCCCTCTGGGTCACATACAAATTTGCACAAGTAATACAAACTGATACCGACACGGATTCTGATTCCTGTGTCGACACTAGTGATTCCAGGGGAATAGGTCCTAAGTTAGCAAAAAGCATTCAAAACATGTTTTAGCTATAAAGGAGGTGTTAGAAGTTACGAAGCCCCCTCTTTTACCACAAGGAGAGGGTTTACTTTAGTAAAGAAGTAATATAATTTCTCTAACGTCCTAGTGGATGCTGTGGACTCCGTAAGGACCATGGGGAATAGACGGGCTCCGCAGGAGACTGGGCACTCTAAAGAAAGATTTAGTACTATCTGGTGTGCACTCGCTCCTCCCTCTATGCCCCTCCTCCAGACCTCAGTTAGAATCTGTGCCCTGACAGAGCTGGGTGCTTTTAGTGAGCTCTCCTGAGCTTGCTAATAAGAAAGTATTTTAGTTAGGTTTTTTATTTTCAGAGAGCTTCTGCTGGCAACAGACTCTCTGCTACGTGGGACTGAGGGGAGAGAAGCAAACCTACTAACTGCGGCTAGGTTGCGCTTCTTAGGCTACTGGACACCATTAGCTCCAGAGGGATCGAACACAGGACCTGACCTTGTCGTCCGATCCCGGAGCCGCGCCGCCGTCCCCCATTGCGCCCACACTAACCCACACACTCCGGTCACTGTAGGGCGCAGGGGGGGGGGGGGGGGGCGCCCTGGGCAGCAATTGATACCTCCTGGCGAAAGCTGCATATATACAGTTGGACACTGTTATATGCATGAGTCCCCGCCATTAATTTTACACAAAATCGCGGGACAGAAGCCCGCCGCTGAGGGGGCGGGGCCTTCGTCCTCAGCACTCACCAGCGCCATTTTCCTTCCACAGCTCCGCTGAGAGGAAGCTCCCCAGGCTCTCCCCTGCAGAATAACGGTAGAAGGGTAAAGAAGAGAGGGGGGGGGCACATAAATTTAGGCGCATTATTCATAATACAGCAGCTACTGGGTAAACACTAAGTTACTGTGTGATTCCTGGGTCATATAGCGCTGGGGTGTGTGCTGGCATACTCTCTCTCTGTCTCTCCAAACGGCCTTGTGGGGGTCCTGTCCTCATTTAGAGCTTCCCCTGTGTGTGTGGTGTGTCGGTACGCGTGTGTCGACATGTTTGACGAAGAGGGCTATGTGGAGGCAGAGCAAGTGCAGTTGAATGACGTGTCGCCGCTGACGGTGCCGACACCTGATTGGATGGATATGTGGAAGGTGTTAAATGATAATGTAAACTCCTTACATAAAAGGTTGGATAAAGCTGATACCTTGGACCAGTCAGGGTCTCAACCCATGCCTGATCCTACAGAGCAGAAGCCCTCAGGGTCTCAAAAGTGCCCACTATCCAAAATGGTTGACACAGATGTCGACACGGATTCTGACTCCAGTGTCGACGACGATGATGCAAAATGATTATAGCGATGTAGGATGTTTTACACATATCAGAGGTAAACCCTGTCCCTGACAAGAGGGTTTATATGTATGGGGAGAAAAAGCAAGAGGTGACTTTTCCCCCTTCACATGAGTTAAATGAGTTATGTGAAAGAGCGTGGGATTCCCCTGATAAGAAAGTCCTGATTTCCAAAAGGTTACTTATGGCGTACCCTTTCCCGCCAGAGGACAGGGTGCGCTGGGAATCCTCCCCTAGGGTAGATAAAGCTCTCACACGCTTATCTAAGAAGGTGGCCCTACCGTCACAGGATACGGCCGCCCTAAAGGATCCTGCAGATAGAAAGCAGGAAAGTATCCTGAAATCTGTTTATACACATTCAGGGACTCTACTGAGGCCGGCAATTGCGTCGGCGTGGATGTGTAGTGCTGTAGCAGCGTGGACAGATAATCTGTCTGAGGAAATGGATACCTTGGACAGGGATACCATTATGCTGACCCTGGGGCATATAAAAGACACTGTCCTATATATGAGGGATGCCCAGAGGGACATTTGCCTACTGGGCTCTAGAATTAATGCAATGTCAATTTCTGCCAGGAGGGTCCTGTGGACTCGGCAGTGGACAGGTGATGCCGACTCCAAAAAACACATGGAGGTGTTACCTTACAAGGGTGAGGAATTGTTTGGGGACGGTCTCTCGGACCTGGTTTCCACAGCTACTGCTGGGAAGTCAAACTTTTTGCCATATACTCCCTCACAACTTAAGAAAGCACCGTATTACCAAATGCAGTCCTTTCGCGCACAAAGAAGCAAGAAGGTCAGAGGTGCTTCCTTTCTTGCTAGAGGCAGGGGTAGAGGAAAAAAGCTGCACCTTACAGCTAGTTCCCAGGAACAGAAGTCCTCCCCGGCTTCCACTAAATCCACCGCATGACGCTGGGGCTCCACGGGTGGAGCCAGGAGCGGTGGGGGCGCGTCTCCGACATTTCAGCCACCAGTAGGTTCGCTCACGGGTGGATCCCTGGGCTATACAGATTGTGTCTCAGGGATACAAGCTGGAATTCGAGGTGATGCCCCCTCAACGTTACCTAAAATCGGCCCTGCCAGCTTCCCCCATAGAAAGGGAAGTAATGGTAGCGGCGATTCACAAGCTATTTCTCCAGCAGGTGGTGGTAAAGGTTCCCCTTCTTCAACAGGGAAAGGGATACTATTCCACAATGTTTGTGGTACCGAAACCGGACGGTTCGGTCAGACCTATATTAAATTTAAAGTCCCTGAACATTTATCTGAAAAGATTCAAGTTCAAAATGGAATCGCTCAGAGCGGTCATTGCAAGCCTGGAAGAGGGGGATTTTATGGTGTCTCTGGACATCAAGGATGCTTACTTGCATGTCCCCATTTATCCGCCTCATCAGGAGTACCTCAGATTTGTGGTACAGGACTGTCATTACCAATTCCAGTTGTTGCCGTTTGGGCTCTCCACGGCACCGAGAATATTTACCAAGGTAATGGCAGAAATGATGGTGATCCTGAGAAAGCAAGGAGTCACAGTTATCCCATACTTGGACGATCTCCTCATAAAGGCGAGGTCCAGGGAGCAGTTGCAGATCAGCGTAGCGCACTCTCAGGAAGTGTTGCAACAACATGGCTGGATTCTGAATATCCCAAAGTCGCAGCTGATTCCTACGATGCGTCGGCCCTTTCTGGGCATGATTCTGGACACAGACCAGAAGAAGGTGTTTCTCCCGGAGGAGAAGGCTCAAGAGCTTGTGACTCTAGTCAGAGACCTCTTAAAACCGAAACAGGTGTCGGTGCATCGCTGCACGCGAGTCCTGGGAAAGATGGTGGCATCGTACGAAGCCATTCCCTTCGGCAGGTTCCATGCGAGGATCTTTCAATGGGATCTGTTGGACAAATGGTCCGGATCGTATCTTCAGATGCATCGGCTGATCACCCTGTCCCCAAGGGCCAGGGTGTCTCTTCTGTGGTGGCTACAGAGTGCTCACCTTCTCGAGGGCCGCAGGTTCGGCATACAGGACTGGGTCCTGGTGACCACGGATGCGAGCCTCCGATTGTGGGGGGGGGGAGCAGTCACTCAGGGAAGAAACTTCCAAGGGTTGTGGTCAAGTCAGGAGGCTTGTCTGCACATAAATATCCTGGAACTAAGGGTCATATTCAACGCCCTGAGTCAAGCGGAGCTCCTGCTTCGCAACCAACCGGTGCTGATTCAGTCAGACAACATCACCGCGGTGGCTCATGTAAACCGCCAAGGCGGCACAAGAAGCAGAGTCGCGATGGCGGAAGCCACCAGGATTCTTCGGTGGGTGGAGAATCACGTGCAAGCACTGTCAGCAGTGTTCATTCCGGGGGTGGACAACTGGGAAGCAGACTTCCTCAGCAGGCACGACCTTCACCCGGGAGAGTGGGGACTTCATCACAAAGTCTTCACTCAGATTACAAATCGATGAGAACTGCCACAGGTAGACATGATGGCGTCCCGTCTCAACAAAAAGCTACAAAGGTATTGCGCCAGGTCAAGGGACCCTCAGGCGATAGCTGTGGACGCCCTGGTAACACCGTGGGTGTTCCAGTCGGTCTATGTGTTTCCTCCTCTTCCTCTCATACCCAAGGTGCTGAGAATCGTAAGAAGAAGAGGAGTGAGAACAATACTCATTGTTCCGGATTGGCCAAGAAGGACTTGGTACCCGGAACTGCAAGACATGCTCACAGAAGACCCATGGCCTCTGCCTCTCAGACAGGACCTGTTGCAACAGGGGCCCTGCCTGTTCCAAGACTTACCGCGGCTGCGTTTGACGGCATGGCGGTTGAACGCCGGATCCTAGCGGAAAAAGGCATTCCGGAGGAAGTTATTCCTACGCTGATAAAGGCTAGGAAGGACGTGACAGCAAAACATTATCACCGCATATGACGAAAATATGTTGCTTGGTGTGAGGCCAGGAAGGCCCCTACAGAGGAATTCCAACTGGGCAGATTTCTGCACTTTCTACAGTCTGGAGTGACTATGGGCTTGAAGTTGGGATCCATAAAGGTCCAGATTTCGGCCCTATCCATTTTCTTTCAAAAAGAACTGGCTTCACTGCCTGAGGTTCAGACGTTTGTTAAGGGAGTGCTGCATATTCAGCCTCCTTTTGTGCCACCTTGGGATCTTAACGTGGTCGTGGCTTTCCTGAAATCCCACTGGTTTGAGCCACTTAAGAACGTGGAGCTGAAGTATCTCACGTGGAAAGTGGTCATGCTATTGGCCTTAGCTTCGGCTAGTCGTGTGTCAGAATTGGCGGCTTTGTCGTGTAAAAGCCCCTATCTGGTTTTCCATGTGCACAGGGCAGAATTACGGACTCGTCCCCAATTTCTGCCAAAGGTGGTGTCATCTTTTCATTTGAACCAACCTATTGTAGTGCCTGCGGCTACTCGTGACTTGGAGGATTCCAGGTTACTAGATGTAGTCAGGGCTTTGAAGATTTATGTAGCGAGAACGGCTGGAGTCAGGAAAACTGACTCACTGTTTATCCTGTATGCCCCCAACAAGTTGGGTGCTCCTGCTTCAAAGCAAACCGTTGCCCGCTGGATCTGTAACACGATTCAGCAGGCTCATTCTGCGGCTGGATGGCCGCATCCAAAATCAGTGAAAGCCCAGTCCACAAGGAAGGTGGGCTCTTCTTGGGCGGCTGCCCGAGGGGTCTCGGCATTACAGCTTTGCCGAGCTGCTACTTGGTCGGGTTCAAACACATTTGCAAAATTCTACAAGTTTGATACCCTGTTGTCGTTCATACTGTTGACTGAATAAGTTTATCACAAGTTATACGGTGTGATTGGTGTGGCTGGTATGAGTCTTACCCGGGATTCCAAAATCCTTTCCTTATAATGTCTGCTCTTCCAGGCACAGTTAACTGAGGTCTGGAGGAGGGGCATAGAGGGAGGAGCCAGTGCACACCAGATAGTACTAAATCTTTCTTTAGAGTGCCCAGTCTCCTGCAGAGCCCGTCTATTCCCCATGGTCCTTACGGAGTCCCCAGCATTCACTACGGACTACGAGAAATAGATTTACTGGTGAGTAAAATCTTATTTTTCCCTCCACCTCAGGAGTTGAACAGTCTCTTGGAGGGAGTCTGATTTAACCTGAAAAGAAATTTCAGATTCCCAAAAGGAATGCAGGCAGCTTACCTTTTTCCAAAAGGTAGAAGTCACCCCGCATTTTAGACAGGGCCCAGTCATAAAAGAGAAAAGGTGTTTCTCCCTGCGCCTGAAATGGCTTTACTTAAGGAACCGACAGGCCGCAAGTGAGTGAGGTGATCTATTGATGTGGCCAATGGGACACTACTCAGGCCTACCATTGTCTGTGCGTGGGTGAGTAGTGCTATTGAAAAGTGGTCAGAAAACTTGTCATTAGACATTGACACAATAGATGGAGACGAGATTCTCCTAACGTTAGGTCATATCAAAGACGCTGCTGCGTACGTAGTAGAAACCATGAAATATATTGGTCTCTTGGGATCAAGAACCGCTACCATGGCAGTATCGGCTCGGAGGGCGTTGTGGATTCGCCAGTGGAATGCTGATGCAGCTTCCAAAAGAAATATGGAGGCTCTCCCGTATACAGGTGAGGCCTTGTTTGGTGATGGGCTGGATGCGTTAGTCTCGGCGGCTACCGCAGGTAAGTCGACATTCTTGCCTTGTGCTCCTACACCGGCGAAAAAGACACATCACTCTCACATGCAGTCCTTTCGGCCCAACAAATACAAAAAGGCCAATGGTTCCCCCTTTTTTGCAGGTAGGGGAAGGGGTAAAGGAAAGAAATCTGCAGCGTCTCCCGGATCGCAGGAGCAGAAGTCCACCCCTGCTTCTGCCAAATCTTCAGCATGACGCTGGGGCTCCCTTGCGGAAGTCCACTCGGGTGGGAGCACGTCTGAAACTTTTCAGCCAAATCTGGATTTAATCTGGCCTGGACCCATGGGTCTTACAAATAGTGTCCCATGGGTACAAACTAGAGTTTCAAGATGTCCCCCCATGCCGATTTTTCAAATCGACCTTGCCAGCTTCTCTTCCAGGAAGAGAGGCAGTAACAACGGCAATTCAAAAATTATGTCAGGATCAGGTCATTGTCCTGGTACCCTTGTCACAGCAAGGAGAATATTCAAGCCTCTTCGTAGTTCCAAAGCCGGACGGCTCGGTCAGACCGATTTTAAACCTGAAAAATCTGAATCTCTACCTGAAAAGGTTCAAGTTCAAGATGGAATCCCTGAGGGTAGTGATTTCCATTCTGGAGGAGGGGGATTTCATGGTGTCAGTAGTGTCATGACTAAGGTTTTTTGAACCCGGTGCTAGCGAAGTCTGCGCGGGTGACTGGAGGACTACACGAATACCACCACTGACCTGGTTTGGAAGTGTTGTGGACTCGGGGTCTCTTCCGGTGACTGGGAAGAGGAACCGCGGCAGAGATGGCCGAATCCAGGTTCTCCTCATGCAGGATGAGGTCGGCAGACAGGAAGCACGTGTGGGCGCTGAAGGTCTCCTGAAAGACAGAACTGGAAAGGCGCTGATGAATCAGTGAAGAATAACAGGTACAACTGTGCTAAAGGGCACGGGGTGCTTGGGGACACTGAGATGCTTGGAGACACTGAGGTGCTTGGAGACACTGAGGTGCTTGGAGACACTGAGGTGCTTGGAGACACTGAGGTACTTGGAGACACTGAGGTGCTTGGAGACACTGAGGTACTTGGAGACACTGAGGTACTTGGAGACACTGAGGTGCGTAGAGGCACTGAGGTGCGTAAAGGCACTGAGGTGCATAGAGGCACTGAGGTGCGTAGAGGCACTGAGGTGCGTAGAGACACTGGGGTGCGTAGAGACACTGGGGTGCGTAGAGACACTGGGGTGCGTAGAGGCACTGAGGTGCGTGGAGGCACTGAGGTGATTGGAGGCACTGAGGTGCGTAGAGACACTGAGGTGCGTGGAGACACTGGGGTGCGTAGAGACACTGGGGTGCGTAGAGACACTGGGGTGCTGAGGCACGGAGGTGCTGGAAGCACGGAGATGCTGAGGCACGGAGGTGCTGGAAGCACGGAGATGCTGAGGAACGGAGGTGCTGAGGCACGGAGGTGCTGGAAGCACGGAGGTACTGAGGCACGGAGGTGCTGAAAGCACGGAGGTACCGAGGCACGGAGGTGCTGGAAGCACGGAGGTGCAGAGGCACGGAGGCACGGAGGTGCTGGAAGCACGGAGGTACTGAGGCACGGAGGTGCTGGAAGCACGGAGGTACTGAGGCATGGAGGTGCTGGAAGCACGGAGGTGCTGAGGCACGGAGGTGCTGAAAGCACGGAGGTGCTGAGGCACGGAGGTGCAGAGGCACGGAGGTGCTGGAAGCACGGAGGTACTGAGGCACGGAGGTGCTGGAAGCACGGAGGTACTGAGGCACGGAGGTGCTGGAAGCACGGAGGTGCTGAAAGCACGGAGATGCTGAGGCACGGAGGTACTGAGGCACGGAGGTACTGAGGCACGGAGCTCTGGAGATCACAACCTTAGGGAGCTCAGCTAGAATGCTCACACATAGCTGTGTGTGACACAAGGAACTGGCCCCGTTTCTAAATCAGCCTCCTGATTTATACTTCCTGGTCCTTGGTGATTGGTGAGCAGGATTAGGTGATGCAGAGAGTCTCAGGCTGGCAGAGGATTGAACAACTCTGGGTCAGGTGAACACTGTCATGTGACTACTCTAGCCAAGGCTGTGATGTAGAATGAGGCCTAGCAGGCCGAGAGAACACTAAAGCCTGGACTTCTGCACAACACAGGATGCTGGCTTTTAGACCTAAAGTTCAGATTACTGAATTCAGCCTCACACAGGAGATCACCACAGGTGGAGCTAATTAACTATTACCTCTCAGGCAGAGAACTCAGGAAAACTCAGTGCTGACAAGCTGTTTAACTCCGTGAGTGAAAAGACACAGGATCCAGGACAGATGGCAGGGGTAAGTCACCAAATATAAAACCTACAGTCAGGATTGTGACAGTATCCCCCTCTTCAAGGGTGGACTCCGGACACCCATCTTGAATCTTAGAGGAACTTGAGAAATTCATACAGAAGAATTTAGGACCTTCGTTGATGCAGATTCCAAAGGTTTAGGACTAAATTCTTTAACTACAGCGTTACTAAAAGTCTGTAAGTCATGGAACACAGGATCATTACTCTCAAAGAGCATGTTGGCCCACTCCAAAGCTCTTCCTCTGAATGCCAGGAACAGATATCGAGTAATGTTGGAAGGAGTTACTGCACCTGAAGGATCAGACTCCATCCGAGAGAGAAATTGTTCAACCAGAGCGGCATATTGCAATAAATCTCCATCAAAGTAAATAGGTGGAAAACCATCAGACGAAAGCTTAGAGGATGAAACTGAAGAAAGCTTTGGCTGGACGAGTAGGACTGGATTGGATCCGAGGATACTTGAATTGGCTGGAGCCAAAGGAGACTGACCAGGCTGGTCCTGGAGTATTGCTGGACCGGCTGGAACCGGGACGGACTGACCAGGCGGAGCCTGGAGTATTGCTGGACCGGCTGGAACCGTGACGGACTGACCAGGCAGGGCCTGGAGTATTGCTGGACCGGCTGGAACCGGGACGGACTGACCAGGCAGGGCCTGGAATATTGCTGGACCGGCTGGAACCGGGACGGACTGACCAGGCAGGGCCTGGAGTATTGCTGGACCGGCTGGAACCGGGACGGACTGACCAGGCAGGGCCTGGAGTATTGCTGGACCGGCTGGAACCGGGACGGACTGACCAGGCTGGGCCTGGAGTATTGCTGGACCGGCTGGAACCGGGACGGACTGACCAGGCTGGGCCTGGAGTATGGCTGGACCGGCTGGAACCGGGATGGACTGAGCCCTTTCTTCACGGGGCTGAACTAAGGCAGGAGCCCCCTCTTCACGGGGCTGGGCTGAGGCAAGAGCCCCCACTTCACGGGGCTGGGCTGAGGCAAGAGCCCCCTCTTCACAGGGCTGGGCAGCACTCTGTAGAATCTCTGGCTGGGCAGCACTCTGTAGAATCTCTGGCTGGGCAGCACTCTGTAGAATCTCTGGCTGGGCAGCACTCTGTAGAA
Organism: Pseudophryne corroboree; assembly: GCF_028390025.1. NCBI lineage: Eukaryota > Metazoa > Chordata > Amphibia > Anura > Myobatrachidae > Pseudophryne > Pseudophryne corroboree. The sequence goes on along the minus strand of NC_086447.1, from coordinate 295,365,288 downwards.
TCTCTGGCTGGGCAGCACTCTGTAGACTCTCTGGCTGGGCAGCACTCTGTAGACTCTCTGGCTGGGCAGCACTCTGAAGACTCTCTGGCTGGGCAGCACTCTGAAGACTCTCTGGCTGGGCAGCACTCTGAAGACTCTCTGGCTGGGCAGCACTCTGAAGACTCTCTGGCTGGGCAGCACTCTGAAGACTCTCTGGGGCTGGACGCTCTGAACCCCTCACTGGGGCTGGACGCTCTGAAGACGCCCCTCCTGGGGCTGGACGCTCTGAAGACGCCCCTCCTGGGGCTGTGGACACGGACTCCTCTGTGACTGTAAATGGCTTGAACATTCTTCTCTGGACACCCAACTTGGGATAAGGTCTTTTAACCACCGGACCCCAATCATAAATTTGAGTCTCTCTCAGAAGAGTAGCCTTCTTGATACCCCCGTCAGCAGCAGAAGGATCGGATACTGTGGATGACTTGTAGACATGAGCACTATGATACTGAGATTTGTCACTATTACCTGGCTTGCGAAGAATGCAGTCTTTAACAAAATGACCAGAATTTCCACAGTAAAGACAGAGATGTAGCTCCTTACGCCGCTGACGTTCAGCTTCAGAGAGCTTGGGCCGTGGATAGCTCTGATGAAAAACTTTCCCTTGCGCAGAGGAAGAGACTCTATTAACTGGATGGGCCAAAACAGGATCAACAACGTTGGTAGTATTCCTGAGGAGATCAGGCATCACAGAGAGAATACTAGGCAAAAGTTCTTGGAACTGTAGTAACATCTGGTAGAAAATCTGCAGTTGGTCAGGAGTCTTAGAGCAGAAGGTCAGAGAATCTCTGGAGAAAGAATTCCGCTGCAGACACTGTGCCAATTGATGCTGAGTCGACTCCAGACCTTCCAAGCGTCCTGCAATATTGCTTAGGAGGTCCTGCGTCAGACAAACACTTTTGGCCGGGTCCATGTGGCCAGTTCCTACTGTCATGACTAAGGTTTTGTGAACCCGGTGCTAGCGAAGTCTGCGCGGGTGACTGGAGGACTACACGAATACCACCACTGACCTGGTTTGGAAGTGTTGTGGACTCGGGGTCTCTTCCGGTGACTGGGAAGAGGAACCGCGGCAGAGATGGCCGAATCCAGGTTCTCCTCATGCAGGATGAGGTCGGCAGACAGGAAGCACGTGTGGGCGCTGAAGGTCTCCTGAAAGACAGAACTGGAAAGGCGCTGATGAATCAGTGAAGAATAACAGGTACAACTGTGCTAAAGGGCACGGGGTGCTTGGGGACACTGAGATGCTTGGAGACACTGAGGTGCTTGGAGACACTGAGGTGCTTGGAGACACTGAGGTACTTGGAGACACTGAGGTGCTTGGAGACACTGAGGTGCTTGGAGACACTGAGGTACTTGGAGACACTGAGGTACTTGGAGACACTGAGGTGCGTAGAGGCACTGAGGTGCGTAGAGGCACTGAGGTGCACTGGGGTGCGTAGAGGCACTGAGGTGCGTGGAGGCACTGAGGTGATTGGAGGCACTGAGGTGCGTAGAGACACTGAGGTGCGTGGAGACACTGGGGTGCGTGGAGACACTGGGGTGCGTAGAGACACTGGGGTGCTGAGGCACGGAGGTGCTGGAAGCACGGAGATGCTGAGGCACGGAGGTGCTGGAAGCACGGAGATGCTGAGGCACGGAGGTGCTGAGGCACGGAGGTGCTGGAAGCACGGAGGTACTGAGGCACGGAGGTGCTGAAAGCACGGAGGTACCGAGGCACGGAGGTGCTGAGGCACGGAGGTGCAGAGGCACGGAGGCACGGAGGTGCTGGAAGCACGGAGGTACTGAGGCACGGAGGTGCTGGAAGCACGGAGGTACTGAGGCACGGAGGCACAGAGGTGCTGGAAGCACGGAGGTGCTGAGGCACGGAGGTGCTGAAAGCACGGAGGTGCTGAGGCACGGAGGTGCAGAGGCACGGAGGTGCTGGAAGCACGGAGGTACTGAGGCACGGAGGTGCTGGAAGCACGGAGGTACTGAGGCACGGAGGTGCTGGAAGCACGGAGGTGCTGAAAGCACGGAGATGCTGAGGCACGGAGGTACTGAGGCACGGAGCTCTGGAGATCACAACCTTAGGGAGCTCAGCTAGAATGCTCACACATAGCTGTGTGTGACACAAGGAACTGGCCCCGTTTCTAACTCAGCCTCCTGATTTATACTTCCTGGTCCTTGGTGATTGGTGAGCAGGATTAGGTGATGCAGAGAGTCTCAGGCTGGCAGAGGATTGAACAACTCTGGGTCAGGTGAACAGTCACTGTCATGTGACTACTCTAGCCAAGGCTGTGATGTAGAATGAGGCCTAGCAGGCCGAGAGAACACTGAAGCCTGGACTTCTGCACAACACAGGATGCTGGCTTTTAGATCTAAAGTTCAGATTACTGAATTCAGCCTCACACAGGAGATCACCACAGGTGGAGCTAATTAACTATTACCTCTCAGGCAGAGAACTCAGGAAAACTCAGTGCTGACAAGCTGTTTAACTCCGTGAGTGAAAAGACACAGGATCCAGGACAGATGGCAGGGGTAAGTCACCAAATATAAAACCTACAGTCAGGATTGTGACAAGTAGACATAAAGGATGCTTACTTGCATGTTCCCATTTATCCTCCTCGCCAAGCTTATCTGAGATTCGCAGTACAGGATTGCCATTACCAGTTCCAGACGTTGCCTTCGTACTCTCCACGGCACCGAGGGTATTCACCAAGGTGATGGTGGAGATGATGGTCCTCCTTCGTCAAAAAAAGGAGTCAATATAATTCCTTATCTAGACGATCTCCTGATAAAAGCGAGATCCAGGGAACAGTTGGTGCAGAACATCGCACTCTCCCAGTCAATACTCCAACAACACGGTTGGATCATGAATTTTCCAAAGTCGCAGTTGGAACCGACGACAAGATTGTCCTTTTTAGGGATGATTCTGGACACAGAAGTACGGAGAGTATTTCTTCCAGTGGAAAAGGCTTTGGAAATCCAGAAAATGGTCAAACAAATATTGAAACCAACAAGCATGTCGATTCATCAATGCATTCAGTTGTTGGGGAAAATGGTAGCGGCCTACGAGGCCATACAGTTTGGCCGATTTCATGCCAGAGTATTCCAGTGGGACCTGTTGGACAAGTGGTCCGGATCCCACCTACACATGCACCGGAAAATAATCCTGTCCCCCAAAGCCAGGATTTCGCTCCTGTGGTGGCTACACAGTTCTCACCTACTAGAGGGACGCAGGTTTGGGATTCACGACTGGGTCCTAATAACCACGGATGCAAGTCTCCGAGGCTGGGGAGCTGTCACACAGGGGGAAAGTTTCCAAGGAAAATGGTCAAGTCAGGAAGCCTGCCTTCACATAAACGTTCTGGAATTGAGAGCCATTTACAACGGCCTTCTACAAGCGGTACATCTTCTTCAAGATCATCCCGTGCAGATCCAGTCAATATGTAACAGCAGTCGCGTACATACAGTAAACAGGCAAGGCGGAACGAAAAGCAGAGCGGCAATGGCAGAGGTGATAAGGATTCTCCTCTGGGCAGAAAGACATGTTAGAGCCCTGTCAGCAATTTTCATTCCGGGAGTCAACAACTGGGAAGCAGACTTCCTCAGCAGACACGATCTCCATCCAGGAGAGTGGGGCTTCCACCAAGAAGTCTTCGCAGACGTGACAAGTCTTTGGGGAGTTCCTCAAGTAGACATGATGGCATCTCGTCTAAACAAGAAGCTTCAGAGATATTGTTCCAGGTCGAGAGACCCTCAAGCAATAGCAGTGGATGCACTGGTGACCCAGTGGGTGTTTCGGTCGGTATATGTTTTCCCTCCACTTCCACTGATTCCACAAGTTCTCAAAATAATAAGAACAAGAGTTTGAGCAATCTTCATTGCCCCAGACTGGCCAAGGAGGGCTTGGTATCCAGATCTTCAGGTGTTGCTCATAGAAGATCCTCTGCCTCTTCCTCCTCGAGAGGACCTACTACAGCAGGGGCCATGTGTGTATCAAGACTTACCGCGGCTACGTTTGATGGCATGGCTGTTGAGCGTCGGATCCTAGCCCGAACGGGTATTCCCAAGGAAGTCATCCCCACTCTTATTCAGGCCAGGAAAGGAGTAACGTCTAAACATTACCACCGTATTTGGAGAAAATATGTGTCTTGGTGTGAATCCAAGAAGGCTCCTACGGAAGAGTTTGAGTTGGGACGTTTTCTCCATTTTCTGCAGGCTGGTGTGGATACAGGCCTTAGATTGGGGTCAATCAAGGTCCAGATTTCGGCCTTATCAGTTTTCTTTCAAAAACAATTGGCCTCCTTTCCAGAAGTTCAGACGTTCGTGAAAGGGGTTCTGCACATCCAGCCTCCATTTGTGCCTCCAGTGGCACCATGGGACCTTAACGTGTTGTTGCAGTTCCTTCAATCAGATTGGTTTGAACCTCTGCAGGAAATATATTTGAAGTTTCTCACTTGGAAAGTGGTGATACTTTTGGCCTTGGCATCCGCAAGGCGGGTGTCTGAGTTGGGGGCCTTGTCTCACAAGAGCCCTTACCTGATCTTCCATGAAGATAGGGCAGAGTTAAGAACTCGTCAACAATTTCTTCCAAAGGTGGTTTCGTCCTTACTCATAAACCAACCTATTGTGGTGCCAGTAGCTACTGACACTTTCACTGAGTCACAGTCTCTAGATGTGGTTAGAGCTTTGAAGATTTATGTCGCAAGAACAGCTCGGTTATGAAAAACAGAGGCTCTGTTTGTCCTGTATGCTCCCAGCAAGATTGGGTGTCCTGCTTCTAAGCAGACTATTGCGCGCTAGATCAGAGGGACAATTCAGCACGCTCATACTACGGCAGGCTTGCCGGTACCGAAGTCGGTGAAGGCCCATTCTACTAGGAAAGTGGGCTCATCCTGGGTGGCTGCCCGGGGCGTCTCAGCTGTACAACTTTGCCGAGCAGAGACTAGGTCATGGTCAAACACATTTGCTTAAGTTTATAAGTTTGACACTTTGGCCGATGAGGACATCAAGTTTGGTCATTCGGTGCTGCAGGGTCATCTGCACTCTCCCACCCATACTGGAGCTTTGGTATAACCCCATGGTACTGAAGTGGACCCCAGCATCCTCTAGGACGTATGAGAAAACAGGATTTAATACCTACCAGTAAATCCTTTTCTCCTAGTACGTAGAGTATGCTGGGCACCCGACCCAGTGCGTACTTTACCTGCAGTTTGTTCATTATAGTTACACAAGTTGTGTTACATTTGTTTTCAGCATGTTGCTGTAAATGGTTCATGCCTGTTGGAGTGTGTCATGTTGAATGCCATGTTGTGCGGCATGGTTGTGGTGTGAGCTGGTATGAATCTCACCATTAGAATAAAAGTAAATCCTTTCCTCGAAATGTCCGTCTCCTTGGGCACAGTTCCTATAACTGAGGTCTGGAGGAGGGACATAGAGGGAGGAGCCAGTTCACACCCTTGAAAAGTCTTAAAGTGCCCATGGCTCATGCGGAACCGTCTATACCCCATGGTACTGAAGTGGACCCCAGCATCCTCTACGGACTAGGAGAAAAGGATTTACCGGTAGGTATTAAAATCCTGTTTTTACTAGTCCACTAGTTTACTAGTTACTAGTCCAGTGCAGTTTTAATGTTTGTCTGAATTAATTTCTGCATTGTAACTGTGACTGAGTGTGCCTGTAGCTGCTGTGTGGATTTCATTAGTGTATCCCACCTATTGCTATCACTGTTTTCTGTACCCTGGGGGTTGGGTGCGTCAAGGTCTCATATATAGTGTTACTCAGTATATACTATTTAGTGTGTTTTACTGTGTTTTTCAGTCACATCATACGGCTTTAATCCTCTGTTTGTGTCACATAACATAAGGGGGTTATTTGCAGGTATTGTTTTTGTCTGGCTATGTTGTACTGTTTAACCCTGCGGCTACATCTGCTATCATGTCTGCTACGCAGGGCGGGAAATCCGCTGATGCTTCTGTATCATGCAGGGCATGCACCACGGATTTACCTGAGGGGGAAGTTATAACTGATGGTTTGTGTACTGGGTGCCATACATCTCCCAGTCAGCCCGCAGCTCCCGTAGTCATTCAGGAGCCACCTTGGCAAGCATTCTCCAGTATGTTGCATATGCTGGTGTCACGTCACCCCCTGTGGGACCTCCTGTGCCATTGCAACCACATATTGTCCCTGTAGTTAATCCACCCTGGGCAGACACTCTGTCTACCCAGATACAACAATTAAATCAATCTTTGGTGGTACAAAAGCCTACCTCATGCCCCGCTGGGGTCAAGAGGTCATCGAAGCGGGCCTCCTCACAATCCACTAACATTTCAGATCATTCTTCTAATGAGGATGGGGAATATACTGATCCGTCAGACACTGAATCAGTTGCTTCTGATGAGGAACTTACATCTCAGGTTGATGTCCCTGACCTAGTGGAGGCTATGAAGCTGCTTCTACAAATTGATGATGAGGTAGATCCCACTACTGCGCCTAAGAAACCTGATAAGTTTAAACGTCAGAAGCTTGCTAAAGTAGTCTTACCGAATTCTGACCATTTAATTGACATACTTCAGGAATCCTGGTCTTCTCCGGGAAAGAAATTCTCCCTATCTAAAAAGATGCTAGCTCGTTATCCTATTCCTGCTGAGTTGAGTAACAAATGGGAAAATCAACCGCCGGTAGACTCTCATGTCGCCCGTCTTGTGGTGTCATCTACTCTGCTTGTCACCACTGTCACCTCACTGAAGGATCCGACAGATAAGCCTGTGGAGGGATGCCTGAAGTCTATTTACTACCTTACAGGTGCTGTACATAGACCCTCCATAGCAGCCTCCTGGGCCGCAAAAGGAATTGAAGCATGGGTTCAGGCATTGGAGGAAGAGCTACCTCAGGATATATTTTACACTGCCAGACAATATCTGTCTCATATTACCACTGCCTCCCACTATATTCAGGAGGCGTCCTCTGAGGCAGGTGTTATGGCAGGCAAGGCGTCTACCACGTCTATACTGGCTCGCCGTATTCTGTTGTTGAGATCCTGGAAGGTGGACCTGGACTCCAAAAAGACCCTGGTGGTGCTCCCTTTTAAGGGAGCCATCCTCTTTGGGGAGGATCTAAACAAGATTGTGACTGATTTGGCGCCTGCCAAGACTGCGTTTCTCCCAAGTACTAAAACTTCTGCTCAGATCGCTAAGAGTACTACTTTACGTTGCTTTCGTCCTCCAGGAAAAGCGAAGGGTCAGACGTACCCAAGACAGGCTTGTACTTCCAAAGCCACTTAGCCCAAATCTAAACAATCCTGGGCTGGCCTCCTCCTGGGGGAACCCAGGGTGGGAGGCCGACTTCTACAATTCTGGTTAAAGACCACTTCAGACGCACGAGTTCGAGAAGTTGTCTCTCACGGGTACACAGTCTCTTTGAAGAATTGTCCCCCTCGCCAGTTCTGCACGACGGTTCTTCCTTCAGATACGTTGAAAGCGCAGGATCTACACCTGGTTGTAAGATTCCTCCTGGACACAGGAGTGGTAGTACCAGTACCTCTGTCCCAGAGAGTCGGGGGATACTATTCAGGCGGAGGATACTATTCAACCCTGTTTCTAGTCCCGAAACCCAATGGGTCCATCTGGCCTATACTCAATGTCAAATCTTTGAACACATTTGTGAGAGTGTCCAAATTCCGTATGGAAACCCTGCGCTCTGTTGTGCTGGCCATGGAACCCGAGGACTATATGGTATCCCTGGACATACAGGATGCTTACCTGCATATACCTATTGCCATTTCGCATCAGCAATATCTGCGGTTTGCTATTGGCAACCTACATTATCAATTCCGCCACGGCCCCCTCGGATTTTCACCAAGGTCATGGCCGTGATGACGGGCTTTCTCCGCTGTCAGGGTATCAGGATCCTGCCGTATCTGGACGACTTGCTGATCCTAGTGAACTCCCAAGAGTTTCTCCTCTGTCATCTGGAACTGATGGTCCAATTTCTGCAAGCCCACAGGTGGCTCATCAATTGTAAGAAGTCCTCACGGGTCCCTGCTCGGAGCATGGTGCACCTGGGGGCACTACTGGACACACACAGCCAAAGACTGTTTCTGTCTCCAGAGAAAGTCCTGAAACTTCTGGACAGGATCAGATGCTTCCTTTCTCGCCCACGAGTGTCGATACACTCGGCGATGCAAGTACTAGGCCTCATGGTGTCGGCTTTTGACATGGTGGAGTATGCTCAATTTCATTCCCGCCCTCTGCAGAGGTTAATCCTTTCAAAGTGGGATGGCCTGCCTCATCGGATCAGGTCTCAAATGATCTCCTTGACTCCGGAGGTTCGTCTGTCACTGAGCTGGTGTCTACAGGACCATCAGTTGAGCAGGGGCCATCCCTTCTGGATCCCCAACTGGGTGCTCCTGACTACAGACTCCAGCCTGCGGGGTTGGGGCGTGGTGCTGGAGCAGCACTTTCTTCAGGGTCGGTGGACCAGGGAGGAATCTCTCCTCCCCATAAACATTCTGGAATTGCAGGCAGTGTTCAATACCTTGACTCTTGCCCTGCCTCTTATACAGGACAGGCTTGTTCAAGTACAATCAGATAACGCCACCACGAAGCCGCATGGCAATGATGGAAGTATCAAAAATCCTTTGTTGGGCGCAATGCCATCTGCCAGCAATATCGGCAGTGTTCATTCCCAGAGTCTTTAACTGGGAAGCGGATTTCACGCCGGAGAGAGTGGAGTCTTCATCTGGACGTCTTTCAACTCCTAGTGGACAAGTGGTGCCTACAAGATGTGGACCTGATGGCGTCTCGACACAATCACAAGGTTACGGTCTTCGGATCAAGGACAAGGGATCTTCAAGCAGTGTTCGTGGATGCACTGGCAATTCCATGGAACATTCGACTGCCATACGTGTTTCCTCCGCTGTCACTCTTGCCCAGGGTACTACGGAAGTTCAAGCAAGAAGGAGGAATACTACTTTTAGTCGCTCCAGCATGGCCCAGACGGCATTGGTTTTCAGACCTGCAGGGTCTATCGATAGAGCGTCCTCTTCTACTTCCTCAACGCCCAGATCTCCTCGTTCGATGCCCTTGTGTCTACCCGGACCTGGCCAGGCTGACTTTGACGGCATGGCTCTTGAAGCTTCACTTCTGAGGGCCAAAAGATTCTCAGATGCGTTCATCCAAACTATGCTGAAGGCCCACAAACCGGCTTCGGCACGGATTTATTATAGGGTCTGGAATTTTTACTTCACCTGGTGTGCTGCTAAGAATTACAGTCCATACAAATTCAGAACTGCCAGACTTTTGGCTTTTCTGCAACAAGGCCTAGACTTAGGCCTTCATCTGGCCTCCCTCAAGGTTCATATATCTGCCTTGTCGGTGTGGTTTCAGAGGAAAATTGCGTCTATCCCTGACGTTCATACTTTCACTCAGGGAGTTTTATGGATTCAGCCTCCCTATGTCCCTCCTGTGGCTCCATGGGATCTGTCTGTTGTCTTGCATGCCCTACAAGAGTCTCCATTTGAACCTCTTGAGTCTGTGGACCTTAATTGCCTTTTGCTTAAGGTCGTATTTCTACTGGCTTTTGCCTCTGTTAGGAGTTTGTCAGACTTAGGCACTTTGTCCTGTCGTCCACCCTTTCTGATCTTTCACCGTGACCAGGCAGTTCTTAGAACTCGCCCCTGTTATCTACCTAAGGTGGTGTCATCTTTCCATCTTAACCAAAAGATTTTGGTTCCGGCTGTTATCTCTTCTGGTTTGTCCTCCAAAGAGCGGTCTTTGGATGTGGTATGGGCTCTCCGTATTTACGTGGAGAGGACTGCCTCTATCAGGAGGTCAGATGCCCTTTTTGTACTTTTTGTTTTTCACAAACATGGCTGGCCTGCAAATAAGCAAACCTTGGCCAGATGGATTAGAATGGTGATTGCACAAGCCTATGCGCAGGCTAGACTCCCTGCTGCTATCAAAGCCCATTCTGCTCAGTCCGTTGGACCTTCTTGGGCAGCCCGCTGAACAATTGTGCAAGGCGGCTTTGTGGTCCTCAGTGAACACGTTCATTAGGTTCTATGCCTTTGATACTTCCGCCTCCCAGGATACTTCCTTTTGATGCCGGGTTCTTGTGCCCGGTACGGTGCATCCCCTCCCATGAGGAACTGCTTTAGGACATCCCCAATGTATTTCCTGTGGAACACAGTGTACCCCGCTGCAGAAAAGGAGATTTATGTTAAATCTCTTTCTGCGAGGTACACTGGATTCCATAGGGCGCCCACCCTGACGCACTTAGCTTCTTTGGGTTTGTATGGCATTAGCTGCTGGTCCCTTCTCCTGTCGTGAGAATGTGGTTCTATGTGACTAACTTGTGCCGTCTCTTTTACCTGCTACAGCATTGGACTGGTTAACGAAACTGAGCTCGTGTCCGGAGGAGGGGTTATAGAGGAGGTAGTGCAGTGCATCCTGGGAACAGTCAAAGCTTTAGCCTGTTGGTGGCTCGGATTAAGATCCAACTCTACACCCCGATGTATTCCCTGTGGAACCCAGTGTACCTCGCAGAAAGAGATTTAACTATGGTAAGTCTATCATAAATCTCCTTCTTCTTTCCTCCTGCCGTCAACTGAAAAGATTTCGTTTTGACGTGACATGCAAAATGGTCATGTAGAGTTGTCAATGAGAAAAACATTCTCCAAACAGCAAATTTGATGGAATCATTGGGATTCTTGGTATTAAAACCATTTCTCCAGTGCCATAGCCAGATAAAATAGTATCTTCAGTCAAAAAGTTTTTCAAAGCTTTTTATTTGCAATTCCATCCCATTGCATAACTTCAGCAAGTTTAGATTACATAATAATATAATAGGAGCTGCCCCCACCCTTTATAAATCAGTTTATGCGGTGGTATGATGGCAGGATGTAAAGAATTTACAAATTCTATTGTGTAATGAACGGCTTCTTCACTATCCAACACTTTCTACTGATTAATAAGAACCTATGATCATCCTCTCCCCGTCCTCTGCTGGTTTGGCCTTCACTTTAGACTTCCATTCCTATTGACTTTAACTGAAAAGTATAGAAAAATGTTTAGAAAAACAAACATTCAAAATAAATGTTACTTCGAGGAAAAATAATAGTTTTTTTCACTTAAATGCAATAGAAATGGAAACAAAGCTGAAATGTTGTATCAGTAAACAGGGATTACAGATCAGACCAAAGAGAAAAGGAATCATTTGTCTGGAGGGTGCACTCGGTCACTTTATATAAAAACTTTTATTGGATATGCTTTCAAAAGGTGTCAATACCTTAATTCCACACAATAAATGTTCTGTATTGCTTATATGACAAGGTTTTTGCATCAGCCGTGTATCATATGATAGGACTTTTACATGCAAAATATGAGAAAAATAAACAATAATTATAATGTGATAGAAAGAAGCAATCTGGTGAAGTAAATAGTGATTCAAAATTAAGCTGTGCACTGTCTTCATTCAGATATTTACTCGTTGTAAGTCTTATGTATGTGTGAGCTCATCCACTTTAATATTCTTAATGACTGTAAAATGTAACAATTCTTGTATAATTTTCATAAATAAGCTACTCTAGGGATGGCCATTGGTGGGATATCCATTGATGGTTGCAATCAATGTTACCAATGATGGCTAACATCGATGGTATAAGACCATCCTCTAGAGAACCATCGATGGTTTCACCCACTGATAGTCATCCCTGCTTTACTATGGAGTGTGCTGTGGTCCAATCAATGAGGGGGTGGGACTTTGTGGGTGTCAGGGGCGGAGCTATGCTCTGTGTCCTGACACATTTGTAGAGGAAAAAAACGATCTGGTTGTTCTTTACCATCTGTTTCTACCCCATCGATGGCTAAAGTATTCAACATCAGCCATAGACCATCGATGATTTTGAATCATTAATGATTGATGACCATCCCTAAGCAATGCCACTGTAACAAAGTAACTATATCTAGCCTGATACTTATAGCTCTGAACAATTCAGCTGGTAATGCTCCACAGGTGTGGGCTCTGAGAAACCCTATATCTTATTATTACTGTTCTATAATAATAATAATAATAATAATAATAATGGATCGTTATGATGGAAAGCCATCTCCCTGAAAATGAACATTCCAGTATGTTCAAAATCTCTAATGAAGTCACTAATAAGCTTTATATTGAGTAATTGAAGTTGTCCCACATTTAGTTCTATGGCAAACAATAGAGATTATTTTCTTAATTTGCAGTCTAATTCTGACTATGTACAGTGGTGCTTGAAAGTTTGTGAACCTTTCAGAATTTCTGTATTTCTGCCGAAATTTGTCCTAAAACTGCCTCAGATTTTCACACAAGTCCTAAAAGTAGATAAAGAGAACCAACTCCAACAAATGAGATGTGCTAATTTTTTATTTAGGAAAATTATCAAATATCACATATCTGTGAATGGCAAAAGTATGTGAGCCTTTAGGCTTAGCAGCTATTTTTAAAAGAACAGGGATCTGTCAAAGTCTAATGTTCACAACACATGTTTGTGGAAGTGTATCATGCACGAACAAAGGAGATTTCTGAGGACCACAGAATAAGAGTTGTTGATGGTCACCAGGCTGGAAAAGGTTAAAAAAAACATCTCCAAATAGTTTGGACTCTACAAATCAACAATCAGACTAAATGTGTGCAAAAGGAGGAAATTCCAGATTATTATTACTCGCCCCAGGAGTGGTCGACAAACAAAGTACAAGGTAACCACTAAGCAACTAAAGGGCTTTCTCACATTAGCTAATGTTAATGTTCATGAATCCACCATCAGGAGAACACTGAACAACAATGGTGTGCATGGCAGGATTGCAAGGAGAAAGCCGCTGCTCTCCAAAAAAGAACAAAAAGAAATGGCCATGTGCAGTTTGCTAAAGATCACCTGGTGAAGCCAGAAGGCTTGGAATAATGTTTTGTGGACAGATGAGTCCAAAATAAAGCTTTTTGGATTAAATGAGAAGCGTTCTGTTTGTAGAAAGGAGAACACTACATTCCAGCATAAAAACCTCATACCATCTGTGAAACACGGTGGTGGTAGTATAATCGTTTGGACCTGTTTTGTTGCATCTGGTTCAGGGCGACTTGCCATCATTGATGGGACAATGAATTCTAAATTATTAAAAAATATTCTAGAGAACAAGTCAGAACATCTGTCAATGAGTTGCATCTCAAGAGAATATGGGTCATGCAACAAGACAACAACCCAAGGCACACAAGTCATTCAACCAAAGAATGAAAGAATGGTTAAAGAAAAATAATGTAAAGTTTTGGAATGGCCAAGTCAAAGTCCTGACCTTAATCCAATCAAAATGTTGTGGAAGGACCTTAAGCGAGCAGTTCATGGGAGGAAACCCACCAATATAACAGCTGTTTTGTACTGAGGAGTAGAGTAAAATTACTTCAAACAAATGCTCAAGACTAATCAACAATTACTGGAAACGTTTACATGCAGTTATACCAAATACTAAAAGCAAAGGGTCACTTACTTGGATCATTTTCCACGTCTAATTTTTTTGTCTCATTTGTTTGATTTGGTTCTCCTTATCTACTTTTAGGACTTGTGTGAAAGTCTGAGTTATTTTAGATCAAATTTTAGCAGAAATATACAAAATTCTGAAGGGTTCACAAATGTTCAAGCACCACTGTACATGCAGCAAATCAGTTAATCTGTAGGGAGTTTAATATGACCAGTTAGAATATTTCTGGGCTACAGTATATACATGCAGCAAGTCAGTGTAACTTCAGTTAATCTGCAAGGAGTTTAATATTAACCCTGTTTATTAATTGTATGGTATGTACCAGGCAGGGCTGGTGCTAGGGTGTTCGGCGCCCCCCTGCAAACTATAAATTTGCGCTCTCCCATACTTTACACAGGGACATGTGCGCCTTTGGTGCACAACAAAAAAGGGGTGCGGTCTTACAAGGTAGTGTCATGAATACACAATAGTACCCCCATGTCAAATTACGCCACACAGTAGCAAAATCTTATTCACATAACACCGGACTTAGTAGTGCCGCTTATACTCATAATGCCCCCTGTAGTAGTGCCGCTTACACAAAATGTCCCCTGTGGTAGTGCCGCTTACACAAAATGCCCCCTGTGGTAGTGCTGCTTACACAATGCCCCCTGTGGTAGTGCCGCTTACACAAAATGCCGCCTGTAGTATTGTTGCTTACATGAAATGCCGCCTGTAGTAGTGCTCCTTACACAAAATGCCCCCTGTGGTAGTGCTGCTTACACAGAATTCCAACTTGTGGTAGTGCCGCTTACACAAAAGTCACCTGTGGTAGTGCTGCTAACACAAAATGTCCCCTGTGGTAGTGCCGCTTACACAAAATGCTCCCTGTGGTAGTACACAGATACACACATACACATACTGTATACATAAACACACACATACATATACATACAGATACACACACACACACACACACAAACATACATACATACATACATACATACATACATACATACATACACATACTCTTTTTCAAGCTCACTCACTCTTTCCATCTTCTTACCTAGGAAAGTCTGCCTGGCCGGAGCTTCTCATCCTCCTGTTCCTCCTTATCATGATCACATCAGCCTGGCCCTGGTCCTGTGTAGCTCCACCCCTCCGTTCCGAGTAGCTCTGCCCCCTTTTTGCCGGGTTCTCCTGCACAGTGCACACATTGCAATGTCACAGCCAGGAAGAGGGAGAGAACACTTAAAGCTGCCGGCACCGCTGCCTGTCACAGTGTGACAGGCGTAGCAGCCGGCAGCAGCAGGGAGTGGGACATCAGCTCAGCACAAGGATGCAGAGCAGTGGGAGCGCCTATCCAGCCTGGCGCCTACCTGCACTGCATCTCTTTGCTGAGCGGGTAGCGCCGGGCCTGGTACCAGGTATTGTAGGCGTTTGTGCTGTAAAAGTCCCACAGAAAAAGAGGACCGATCTTCTAAACAAACCCAAACATATTCTTCTATTCCTGCATAGATGCTTGTTATAAAGTAGCATTTTTCTTAAGGCATACCTAATAAAAGTACATTTTTCAGTTATAATTATCTCGCTTAGCTACTACAGCCTATGGGGTATATTCAATTGAAGTCGAAAACTGCCGTCTGTCGAAAAGACTGCAGTTTTCGACTTTTTAAGGTCGAATCCTGATTCGACCTATTCAATACTTCCCTAAATTTTTCGACAAGTCAATGAATTCGACTTGTCGAAAAGCACATGGATCGGCGGAATAGCTGCCGATCCAGGTGTTTATTAGTGTAGCATAAATATATTAAAGGCCTGGATGGATTACAAGTGACTCTCCTCTTTGAACAGCAACATCACTGTATCAGAAACCTGGAGCAATGGAAAAAAGCATGACAATCTGCTGACAAGTGAAACAACCCTGAACTTTACCTGGGCTTGCCGTGGACTCCCTCTGTTTTATTTTGTGCACTCTGTTGACGACTCCTGTCCCACTGGGTTGGATCTGGCCTTCCTCTGCTCTTCTGAGCTGAACATGGACTCTCTTTGTTCCAATGGCCTGTATCTGGACGCCTCTTGTTCCTCTGGGCTTAATATGGACTTTCCATGTTCGTCTCAACTGGACGTGGACTCGCCTTGTTCCCCAGTACAGGATGTGGACTCTCCCTGTTCCTCTGGGCTTGACCTCATCTTCTTCTGTTCCTCTGGGCTGGAACTCTACCTCCATGGTAGCTTAGTTTTTGACAGTGACTCCCCTCTGGGATTGACTTTTTCCTCAGTTATTCTTTCCGCTATCTCTAGTAATATGGCAGTGCTTCCTGGTAGATTGCCAGCTGTTTTGACTAGACAACTAATTTTGTAAAATTGTCATTTCTCTCTCTTCTAAATATTTACTGTAGCTTTCTATGTCTTGCAGTCTCTCTGTGCTGTGGGTCCCATCTGTGTCTCTGAATCTGCATTACTTGTACCACCTATAATCCCTGTCACATTGATCTGCTTCCCCTCTGACAGACTGTGGGCCTGATTCAGAAATGGACTCAAAGCCTGTACTTGCGCAGTTGAGCATATGCATAAGTTGCATTGCACACGCTTGGCGATTGACTAGTGATGGTGGACACCATCAGGATTTATTCACAAAATGTGCGCTTGTGGGAGGGAACAGAGAGAAGTTGCTTCAAAAACGCGGGCGTGTCACAACCATTTTAGAGGCGTCTGAGCCTACAACTGTGAATTTGTATGCAGTTATAAAGGCTCCAGCACCTTACTTGCAACGGACATTCTGAGCAACCAACCATAGGGTTGCTCAGATGATCGATGGTGTAATAGATGGTGCGTTTCTGGATGCAAACGATGGATCAGATATGCCATCGGTGTGCAAATCCCAGTGAAAGCATCATTAGCATATTTTCATAGATCTGCATACGATTTCACAGTCATTATGGGATTTGCGTCCTCCTCTGAAACAGGCTCTTTGTGCTTCTGTGCATTTTGGCTGCTCTAGTTGTCTGTGGTTCTTCAGTGTATGCAAAGTTTCCACCAGTGGCAATACCTACGTTTTCTCTGGCTGCACTCCTCTGGTATTTTTCTTTATTTCTCTTTGGCACCGTACTGTCCTCATGTCATTTTCATCATCTAAAGCTGCCTTATACTAATCACTACTCCTCCTCTGCCACTCATCTCCAGTGCCACCCTTTTTAGGTGAAAACACTGGGTACAGAGGGGTTCCATGTTACTAATGAGCACTATATGAAGCTGCTCTAAGTGATGATATGGCCCCCACTGACCCTGATCTCAACATCATTGAGTCTGTCTAGGATTACATGATGAGACAGTAGTATTTATACAAGCCTAAGTATACTGTAACTTGAAGAAGGGTCATGAGCAGACACAAAATGTTGCTGTTTCTTGAACCAAATAAACTCAAGTACTGTAGTTTAAGCATTCAAACTGTTTGTGGAGTTCTGCATATATATCATCCATTTGTTCTGTTACCTGAAAGATATCTGAACGTCTGGAGGGCCCACCTCTACACACACACAAACACACACGTCACACACACATGTGTAGCTTGAGATTTGTGTATGCAAGAGGCTCTGTATTGGTCGCAAAGATGTGACTGTATTGCAATTACATTTGGCAATCCGGGATGCTACTACGAATGTGTCCCTTAGTGTTAAGGTTATCTGGTAAATACAGAACACCACTGCATCCCCATTTTGTTTACATTGTCTATACAAATCAAGTCAGGGGTACTGCTAAATGACAACTTATATGATAGCAAAGCAAAAAAGTAAAGAAAGATGTCTTTGAATAGCGCTACTTTCTTTCCTCTTTTGTTTTGTTTAGGTTTTCTGCATTGTTCCATAGAAAGAGACACAAGGCAGCTATTAACATTGATTACACTGGTCATGCTAATGGCACAGGATTCTTTATCTAGGTTTATCAAGTTGAAAATATGTGCTCCGAAGAAGTACCAATGGAGCAGCAAGACTGTGTACGTGTCATTACACAGACCCCCACACCCCCAACACACCCTCCCCCGGCGCTCCCTGTAGGGAGTGGAGAGGACCTTTCTGTAGATCATATTATACAAGGTAAAAATGAAAAATGACTGTATTACAATTGTTCAGTCTTTAAAAATGTATTGTAATGGCAGTATGTTCATTTCTGAAGAAAAATAATTTAGTCAGAATAATCATGAGTTAATTTATGGATGATGTCTTAAAAGATTATATTGTAGGATAACTATATCAAGGTTTTTTTTCCCCCTTTTTTGCACGTAAATTCACTACTCTTTAACAGTTTTCTATACATGCATCATGTATTTATATATTATACGCAGTAGTGTGTGCAATGTTCAGTACTTATCTTTGCTGAAGATACTGCCACCTTTGGTGGCAGGCTGGCCATACAGAATCCATTGGCGGGATGTATTGGAGTCCAAAATCATTTACAGACCATGCTTTGTAAGTTATTGCCCCTTGAAAAAAAGGTCAGAGATCGGCTGGCATCCTACACTTCCGGCGATCTCGCACCCCATTACATCCCGCTACTTTTGTCTGTGACTGCCCCCTACAGCAGCTTTACAAACCTGATATTGCCAGAAATGAACAGAGTAGAATAAATAGATTTACATAACACTACTGCCTAAAGAGGCGGACCTTTATATGCAAAACAAGTCTGACTACACAAACTTTGGATGACTGAGAAACACTTTTTCAATTTTATTTTTGAAGCCTTCTTTTACTATTTTTTGTATGTACGGTCTACGATGTTTTATGTGTACTTTTTAGTTTGTTTTGTCAGATACTTATTTTAGTTCATAAACATTTATTGTAACATGCATTATAATATCCGTATGTTGTAACAATGTATTTCTCAAAAAAAAAAATCCATATATATTTTATTTCTTTAACTTTCATTTTTATTCACAGCTTATTATCAGTGTATTTTAGTTTCTTAGGTATGATGAATTAGATCCCAGAATCATATTGGGGTTTGCAAGTTAACCACATACTTTTGTAGTGACTATCCAGCACAGAAGAAATAACAACCGTTTTTCTAAAAACTTTTCTTAGGAACCCATAAGCTTTCACTATTAGATTTCTTTTATACACGTGTTATTTAAAATATACCTTTCAAGCATAGTCGGTATAATGCAGAAATACTCCTGGTTGCTTAATTATGGCTAGCATGGCTGTAAGAGGAGACTTGAGACATTAAAAGAGGGGAAATTGTTGAGAATGACAGATATTATCCATGTCATGACATACTCACTCACGTGATCTGATCCCAATGGAGCATTTATGGAGCAAAGCAAAGAAAAGCAAGTAACTTTGGGCCCGATTTACTAGCGTTTGCAAATGTGAGATTGCATACTGTGAGTGATTATCAGCTGACTGCTCATGGACTGAAAATGCATTGCGTGTGTGCGAAGCGCAAAATATGATAACACTGTGTATGCAGCCTAATTGTAAAAAGAAAGCATTTTGATAGGAAGTGACCATTTGTGGGTGGTAACATGAAGTTTGTGGGGAGTAGTTGGAAAAACTCAGGCGTGTCATGGCCGTTTTCAGGGTGTGTATATGACGTCATCTACAAACGTTGCGTTCAAAAACATGGCGCCCAATGCGACTGCATTCTCATTTATTTGAGTATGCTGGGGTCAGCCGCATTTGTCGATGGTGCTAATTTTTTGCATATGCATTGCATTGCTAGGCGGCTGTTCACATGCGATTTTTAGCAGTAGTAGATTTGTGAAAATCGCTATCTCAGCCTCAATAGCAATCCACAGTGAATTAGGCCCTTTGTGTCTGGACAAACCTCAAATACTGGGCAACTTTATTTATACACTGCAATTTAGATTAGAGTTTGGACTCTACCCTTCCAAATCTACATGCCTCTGCACATTTTAAATATGCCCCACTTGTAGTGCAACCTGGTATTGCCAAGGTGCACAGTAACTTGCTCTTTTTAGCTTTGTTCCCAATTCAGAATCTGCCCCACAGTAGTTATCACAGAATCAATCAGACACTTGTTTAACAATGTTCTTGTGAAAAAATGGTGCTCAAACTCTCCTCAGATTCTGTGCCATGGTGCATAAAAACTGTGTTGTGTTGTGTTGTGTTGTTATCCACTTTTTTTGTTAGAGATCTGTAAGATAGAGGTTATATTTGCAAAAAGACCTTTATGACCCATTACAAAAATAAAAAGTTTAAACTCCACGTACAAAGTAGCCACCACACAGAAGGATCTTAAGGCTACTAAAAAATACACGTATTATTTTTTTTATTTTCCAAATATTAACTTCATAGTACTGCTCTTTTAAAATATACTAACAGAGATGGTAAAGTAATACAATTAGGTATAGAATTGAATATACAGTATATAATATAAAACAGGTGGTTATAGCTCTGCTGAATTATAGTTATCTGGGTTTTGTTACTTTCATAGGTCTCCCGACTGTGGTATCTTCAGTCAGCGCCTCAGTTATTAAATCTCCGTCTGACACTTCATATGCCTCTATACCAGCACCTCCACTACTTCTGCCAGCTGCTGCTACAAGAAGCAATAGTGCACAGAAGCCTAACAGCATTCCCGGTCTGGATAACAAGGTTCCCCAAGCTATAGTGAAACCACATATCCTGACCCATGTCATTGAGGGATTCGTTATTCAGGAAGGTCTAGAACCATTTCCCGTAAGTATAGGCAACAGTTATTCACTATAGTTTTTGCATTATATTTGTTTAAGAGAGTAAACTCTGCATTATATATTATATATACAACTTGTATGGAAAATTAAACAGGAAAATCTATAAAAACACTCAATAAATAAGGATACAAAAAAAAACATCAGTCCTGGTCCTCACTCCTCTAAGAGTATATTTAAACAAGACTCAGAATTTCATAGATATGTAAAGATCTCATACAGTATGTGCTTGCTTCCACTGCTTTTCTTAATGCCTCCATTCCTCCTTGGGTGGTCTTTCTCCCAGCATATACCAACCAAAACCAAAGGAGAGTAACAAATAGTGTGACGTATTTTTTTTAATACACTGAATTCCAAATAACATTAGTTCTCTTTTTTAAGGTGAGGCGGAGTCTGAACCAATCAGAAGTCTCACCGATCAGAAAGGGTTTCTGGAAATGATCCACAAATCTCATAGTAAATACAAATAATTACAATGATTAAACGATTCATAAATACATCAATCACATTATAAACCTTATTAAAAAAAAAAAACATAATTCCCATAATAACAATGATGAACAAGAATAAGCGCTGGGAAACTGGATAAGAAATTTCTGACAATTTTAATAAAGAAATATAAATTGATTACTGTTGCAACAGATAATTAAAGAAAAATTAAGTTCAATTAAAAATTAGGGCATAATATAGCACTGCAAGGGTTTAAAAAGTCTGAGGAATCAGAGTACAGCTGCTCCACCCAGCAGGTGGAGCAGCTGGACTCTGATTCCTCATCCCCATACAAACGCCTAGAAGTCGGATATAGGAACTCTTTACATCAGCGATTTGGACATCTGCACTATTGGACCTGAGCAACCAACTGGACCAAGAGGCGTCTTGAACCTAGCTACGTAAGGTCAATCCAACTGCAGTTTTCATTTTTCCATTCGCTATCATTGTTCCTGGACTGTGGCAAAAAATCTCTGGGGATAAACTGTTTCATTTGAGTACCAGCAAATACTATATATACCATACCAACCATATGGGACTTTTTAAACTCTTGCAGTGCTATATTATGCCCTAATTTTTAATTGAACTTAATTTTTATTTAATTATCTGTTGCAACAGTAATCAATTTATATTTCTTTATTAAAATTGTCAGAAATTTCTTATCCAGTTTCCCAGCGCTTATTCTTGTTCATCATTGTTGTTCTAGTTGGAGGGTCTAACTAACCCCGGTGTATTAGCTGCTCTAAGAAAAGCAACTCACTACGAGCGCCAAAGGATTTACTTGTTAATTCCAATTTTTCACATAATTCCCATAATGACCTAATTGAAAGCATCCCAGTACATTGAGTGGAGCACATCCCTGTCTCACTCACAGCGGCAAACCCCTACCTCCCTGACAGTGGCACACCCCTACCTCCCTGACAGCGGCACATCCCTGCCTCCCTGAGAGCAACACATCACCGCCTAACTCACAGTGGCATATCCCCGCCTCACCGAAAGAAGCGCATCCCTGCCTCACCAACAGACATACACATTTCTTACAGTAAAATAACAGCCTATTTGCAACTTCTTTTTGCTCCTATTCTATATTTGTTTCCCACTATTTCGTCACAACAGGGCCCATTTTATAATATAGATATACCACTGTTGGGTGTGCTATCGTGCTTTGATATACATTTGCCAGGGTGCGCATGTAGCAGAGTGTAACCGCACACCCAAGAGTTGTATATCTATTACATACATAAAAAACATATAGAAAAAAAAGCATCAGAAAAAATAAAACTATATATTTATTAATACGGGATCAGTACGAAATCCCGCTTGACGGGATCCCGGCGGTCGGAATCCCGACACCGGAATCCCGACCGGCACAATCCCGACGGAGGCGAGCGCAACGCAGCCCCTTGCGGGCTCTCTGCGCTCGCCACACTGCAGGCACGGTGCCTCGCTACGCTTGGCACACTAATTTATTCTCCCTCCATGGGTGTCGTGGACACCCACGGAGGGAGAATATGTCGGGATTGTGCCGGTCTGGATTCCGGTGTCTGGATTCCGACCGCCGGGATTCCGTCCGGCGGGATCTTGACCGCATCCCATTAATACACAGTTAGTATTTAATTAAAAAAACTATAGGTAGCAGTATATATATGAAAAAAAATCCTCAAATGGGCAGATTATTGTAAAGCACACTAATGGAGTTTAGCAAACAAAAGAATCCGACTGTGTAGATTGCTTGATATATATTGTATGTGTGTGCATAAAATTCCAGTAAAAAGAATCCAGGAGAAATATATATGTCCCTGGTTAATATACCCAATATATTCCAGTCTGGAGGAATGGAAATTCATTAAGTTTGGGTGATGATATATAGGACCTGTTATTTCCGACCAGGGAATTAGCTGAAGCCCAGCTGCACTTACAAGTCCTAACTTGATATCTGGACAGGCTTAATGTACTAGACTAGTGTCGAAGTCAAAAATATTACATAAAAAGAACATACAAACTACACACATATGAGTCGCTATACTTGCAAATACGCGCAGCGAGCACAGCAAAATATGGTAACACACGCATTTACACGGACATGCCACAGAGATGGATTCGACACTTATTTCATGCAGTACATGATTATAGTGATATCAAGCGCCAGACATCATGATGATTTAAAATTATGTAATGAAGTAATGTCAAGTATGTTTATTATTTGAACGAAACAGATAGACCGGTCATGTTTACTATTGAAGCAACCAGATTGATGTGTAGATTCATTTGGTGCTTGTTGTGAAGTTGTGGGACATTGCAGCGGATAATTATGATTAAATGTATAAAAGCTAAAATCACTTTTATTAGAACAATAGATATTCCAAACAGGAAGCTCAGGCCAGCCCCTTTGGACGTCCCCAAGGCTGAACCTGTTCAGCATATACAAAGAAACTAGTGACTCATCATGAATGAGAGAGAGTCCCCTCCCCCAAAAAACTAGATAACACTTGCTGATCACACAGGAGAGCAGTTCCTGTTTTGGTCTCAGAGTTGCTGATCGGTCCCAGACGATGATGGAGTTCTTGCATGATTTTACAGAGAGAGAGAGAGTCATATGGAGGGACAAATTTATATGAGAAAGATATGGTATTGTATCGCTGGCATGCAACTGTAACTATATGTAACTGTATGTAACTATGTTTTAACTGCTTACTGTGTGAGTGTAACCATGTAACTATAGGTATACTGTACTTTGTAATATATTGAATCCATATCCTTTTAATAACAAATATATACATCAATGAGCTTTGGAACTCAGATAATGTGTGGGTGTATTGTTTTCTCTTATGGGATGAAGTGTTTTGCTATGTATAGTGCACATTCATAGCACATGGTAATAAGAGGTGCAGGCGTTTACAATATATATTAGAGCGGGCATTTTAAATATTTGTGAGAAAACAATTTGGCATTCACAGATGAGGGCTCTTACGGGATATCAGGGTCTTAATGATGCACTGTACATTACAAACGCAGCTGTAATTGACGGGCTCCGATGGACACATCGCGAAGCTGATGAAAATAACATCCACGTTAATGTATTGTTGTGGTATCAGTAAGCCAATGATATGAAATTTCAAGGGACAATGCGTTTCTCATAATATTTAAGATACTAAAATTTATTTTTTTTGTTGCAAAACAAAGTTCAAATAAGTCATATTGTGTTTGATTCAGATTGGATTGTTTATCTGTTCAGTAGGGTTAAAAGTACATTTAAAAGTTGCTGCATAGCCTTGATATAGTTTTTTTTTTAAATCTCAGGCCTAAAATAACTTCTGGTGCTTGTATGGTGTGTGATTTATTTGGGACAAAGGAAGCTGCATGGTCTGTCCTCCATTTTGGACTAGCCACATGGCCTGTCCACCATTTTGTGTAACCCTCATGGATGTGGAAGGGGGAGGAGCAATGCCCATTTTGGGAAGATCATTTTCAAAATAGCTGATTTTCACTGCTCAGAATAATCAGCTTTCCTTGGTCACATCAAACACCATTTATGAGTTACCAATGCATTTATTTAACCCATGCCATAGTCAATTACAAATAGTTTCAATTGGGCCTAGTGAGAGTTAATAGTGAGATGAATACTTGATGTAAGAATTACACACAGATATAAACAAAGTTTTTTTTTTTCTTTTTCCTCCAGGATTTAGTTAAATCTGCTTGCTATAAGATAGCCATTGAAATGCAAATTAACCTGTGTAACTGCTTTTTCTTAGCAGTGAAAAACCACTTTTACAGGCAGGCAAAAGCACATAGCTTTGATATGCAAATTAGAAGCACTCAATTGGTGAATGAGTCTCATAGGAGACCAGTGAATGGTACATATATATAATAATATTATTGTAATTATGTGTATATTTATATCAGTGTATGTTCTGCAAGATAGCTATCCAATCTGAATCATATCATTTAAATTATAGATTATTGCAATCATTATAGATCTGTGTTAAATAGGATACATTTGTTGCTATATAGGTAAATTTATAGGTAAATTTGAAATAACAGTATTTTAAGGAAGTAAGCGTAAAGACACAATGAATATGCTTATGCACAGTACAGGATTATTTATATAGATGTCTAATTTGAGGATATAAGTCATTGTACTACAAGCGATTTCTGCCATATATTTTTATTGCTTCATGTTTTATAATGTTTTTGTTATGCACACCAGTGCCTGCAGGAAAGTACTGGTGTCAGAACTGTTATGCACTCCAGTGTCTGCAGGAATGTACTGGTGTTTGAACTGTTATGCAAAACAAATGGACTCACAGACAAACTGGGGAATATGACATAACGTACACAGAAGGTGATAGGGTAACAAAATACACACAAAGTGAACAGAGAAGCCCAGAGGCTAAGGAACTGGGTATCTCCCTTGTATTAGAACTGCTAAGATGGAAAAAGCAAGATGTTGTGTTTTAATACGTAGAGAACCCGAAATGCTGTTGCTAAGGGCAACAGCAAAACCCTAAAGGGTTACCAACGGGTGTGGCAGTAAACTCCTTGGTCAGAGATGGAATGATAGACACAAGGAGAGTCCCCACAATCCTAATTCTCACTTGCAGTGCACAGGTTTTAGCTTACTGCCACTAAACTGGCCCCTGACACCTAGCACAGTGAGACAGGATTAGACAGGCAAGTCTTAGAATACAGCCGCAAACTTGCTAAGTTCACAGAGTAATAACAGAACCCCAGCAAGCTAAACGACTGACTCCAGTCTTACTGCTAGGTCTGGATTGGCAGAGTGTAATACCAAATCCCCAGGCCTATTTGCAGTAAGCAACAAACAAATACAAAGCTACACAGTACTGGCTAACTTTCATGAACTGACTAACCAACAAAGATTCAGCAGCATCTGCTTACCCTGAAAAGAGGCCTTATAAAGCAGGTGCTGTCCACGCCCCACTCAGACCTCACAGACTGTGAGCACAAAAACCAGCACCGGATCCCCTGCCGTGCACAGAGCCTATAACCACTGCACAGCAAAAGACCCGAACCGGAGTATCAGCTGCGCTCAGGTTACTCCACTAGCACTTGTCTCCCGGTTGCCATGACGACGTGGCAGCACAGGGCAGGAGACCCTAACAGTACCCCCCCTCTGACGAGGGGTCAAAGAACCCCTACCACCGGGTTTATCGGGGAACTGCGAGAAGAAAGAGCGTATCAGTCTGGGGGCATGAAGATCACAACTGCGCACCCACGACCGCTCCTCCGGGCCATACCCCTTCCAGTGCACCAAAAATGACAGCCGACCCCGAACCACCTTGGAGTCAAGAATCCTTTCAACAACAAACTCCCTCTGGCCACGTATCAGAAGAGGGGAAGGTCTTCCACTGGAAGAAGGATTACTAATCGCCCGTTTTAAAAGGGAACAATGAAATGTTTTATTGATACCCAAAGAACGGGGCAGATCTAACTGAAATGCCACCGGATTGATAACCCTGGTGATCTTATAAGGGCCGATGAACCGGGGCCCTAACTTATGAGATGGCTGTCTCAACTTCAAATTCTTGGTAGACAACCAGACGAAGTCTCCTAATTTGAAGCTGCAGGGTCTTTTCCGCTTATCAAAAACCCTTTTGGTCACTAATGACACAGACACAAGGGCTTTCTTCACTTTCCGCCAAATACCTCTAAGGACCGAAACCACAGAGGAACCACCAGGCGTGGAGTCCAGGGGGTCAAAAGAATTGGCCTTAGGATGATGCCCATACACACAAAGGAAGGGAGAGATCCCTGTAGCAGAGTGAGCCGCGTTGTTATAGGCAAACTCCGCCATGGACAGATGAGCAACCCAGTCAGTCTGACACTTGGAGACATAACACCTGAGGAACTGCTCCAAGGACTGGTTCACCCTTTCAGTCTGCCCATTAGACTGCGGATGGTAGCCTGACGACAAGCTGACAGAAATCTGGAGATCGGAACAAAATGCCCTCCAGAATTTGGCCACAAACTGGGATCCGCGGTCAGAGACCACATCAAGTGGCAACCCGTGGAGACGCACAACATGCAGCATAAATAATTCAGACAGGCGTCTGGCTGATGGCAGCCCAACCAGTGGAATGAAGTGCGCCATCTTCGAAAACCTGTCAACGACAACCCAGATGGCTGTCATCCCCGAGGATTTGGGCAAGTCCACCACAAAATCCATTGAAATGTGGGTCCATGGCTTAGATGGGATAGAGAGTGGATGTAATGGGCCAACAGGAACCCCTCTAGGAGTCTTATTTCGGGCACAGATGTCACATGCCCGAACCCACTGATCCACATCCTTAGCCACCGAGGGCCACCACACCGCCCTAGATAGCAACTCCCGAGTTCTGGCAATACCCGGGTGACCTGCCGACTTCTTGGCATGGAATTCCAGGAACACTCGCTGTCTTAACCTAGGAGGCACAAACAAAAGACCTACCGGAAGGTCTGGAGGAGCCTGCTCCTGTGCTCTAAGCACTAATGATAAGAGGTCCTGGGTAATGCCCACTTTAATACATGATGGGGAAACAATGGGCAACGGCTCCTCGGTGGTCTCCTGGATTGGAGCAAAACTCCGCGAGAGCGCATCAGCCTTGATGTTTTTTGACCCAGGGCGATATGTTATCAAAAAATTAAAGCGAGCAAAAAACAAAGCCCATCGTGCCTGCCTGGCATTGAGACGCTTCGCTGACTCTAAATATGCCAGATTCTTATGGTCAGTGAGAATTGAGACCACAAACTTAGCCCCCTCAAGCCAGTGTCTCCACTCCTCGAGTGCATCCTTAATAGCCAACAATTCCCGGTTACCCACGTCATAATTCATCTCGGCAGGCGAAAATTTACGGGAAAAGTAAGCACAGGGATGAAGGCGATTATCAGACACTCCCATCTGAGAAAGCACTGCCCCAATACCCATCTCAGAGGCATCCACCTCCACCACAAAAGGACGCTCTGGATCTGGGTGTCGCAGCACCTTGGCCGAAACAAATGCCCTTTGGAGACGGGCAAAAGCCGCTTTAGCCTCACAAGACCAGTGAGCAACATCCGCCCCTTTCTTAGTGAGTGCCACCAAGGGCGCCACTATAGACGAAAATCCAGCGATAAATCGTCTATAAAAATTCGCAAAGCCCAGGAAACGCTGAAGCGCCTTCAAACTAGTGGGCTGCACCCAATCCAGGACTGCCTGTACCTTGGAACCCTCCATTTGGAAACCTTCTGGGGAGATAATATATCCTAGAAATGCGATTTGCTGAACTTCAAATTCGCACTTCTCCAGCTTCGCCCCAAGCCGGTGGTCTCTGAGTTTCTGGAGGACTAAGCATACATGCTTCCGATGTTCCTCCAGGGAATGGGAGAAGATTAGGATGTCATCTAAGTATACAACTAAGAATCTATCCAAATATTCCCTGAGCACATCATTCATGAAATCCTGGAAGACTGTCGGGGCATTACAGAGCCCAAAAGGCATCACCAAATATTCATAATGCCCTGAGTGGGTATTAAAGGCAGTCTTCCATTCATCCCCCTCTCTTATTCGGATTAGATTGTACGCACCGCGTAGGTCAATCTTAGAAAAAATGGTGGCAGTACGAAGCTGGTCAAACAAGACCGAAATGAGAGGCAGTGGGTATGAGTTTTTAATCGTGATACGGTTCAATTCCCTGAAGTCGATGCAGGGTCGCAACGAACCGTCCTTTTTACCCACGAAGAAGAACCCCGACCCAACTGGAGACTGTGAAGGTCTGATAAATCCCTTAGCCAAGTTCTCCTGAATGTACTCTGCCATAGCCTGAGTCTCAGGACGTGACAGGGAGTACAACCTGCTCTTGGGAAGCTTAGCATTTGGCAACAAATCAATGGCACAGTCATAGGGGCGATGGGGAGGTAGTACCTCTGCAACTTTTTTGGAGAACACGTCCGCAAAATCTGCATAACACCCTGGCAATCCTGGCAAACTTAGCTGCGAGAGCCTGACTGGAAGGCTCAAGCAACTCCTGAAACAATCAGTACCCCAACTAAGAATCTCCCCAGAGACCCAGTCAAATTGAGGATTGTGGGCCCTTAACCAGGGTAACCCCAACACCAATGGGGCAAAAGTACAGACAGTCACATAAAAGGACAATTTTTCAGAGTGTGTGGCTCCAATAAACAAAGAAATCTGGCTAGTGCAAGAGGTAATTTTACCTTGGGATAATGGTTCCCCGTTTAACCCACAAATCTCAATTTCCGTTGCCAAGGGTACTAAGGGAACAGAGTGTTTCAGGGCGAATTGGCGGTCCATAAAAACCCCGTCGGCCCCACTGTCCACAAAGGCCTCAGTCTTGACAGTTTGACCGAGGATCTTCAAGGTCACCGGAATGATAAAAGTCTTCTTGGGAAATTCTGACTTCTGGCCTGACAGGATATTTCCCATCACCCTCAGGCCCTGAAGTTTTCCGGCTTTTCTGGGCATGATACTACCACATGACCTTTATTCCCACAGTACAAACACAACCCCTGCTGTCTCCTCCGCGTCTTCTCACGCGAGGAGAGGCGGGTAGCCCCAATCTGCATAGGCTCCTCAGAAAATTCCTCAGAGTCTGAGGTTCCCTTGGGAAGAAAGGAAATCTCAGTCTCCCTTTCAAGCCTACGCTCTCTCAGCCGTCTATCCACCCGGATGGATAACTGCATGAGCTGATCCAAGCTATCAGGCAAGGGATATTGTACCAGTTGGTCCTTTGTCTGGTTAGAAAGACCTCTTCGGTACTGGTGTCTCAGGGCTGGGTCATTCCACTGGGTATCATGGGCCAACCTCCGAAACTCCGTACAGTAAACCTCAACTGGCCTTCGCCCTTGCTTAAGGATCGAAATCTGAGCCTCGGCTGAGGCCGTCTTGTCAGGGTCATCATACAACATGCCCAGTGCCGTAAAAAAAGCATCAACACTTTTAAGCAACGGACAGTCAGGCTGCAACCCATATGCCCAGACCTGTGGGTCTCCTTGTAGCAAGGAAATCACTATGCCCACCCGCTGAATCTCCGACCCAGAAGACTGAGGCCTAAGCCGGAAGTATAGCTTGCAGCTCTCCTTGAAACAAAAGAACTGCGAGCGATCTCCAGAAAAACGATCCGGGAGATTTACTTTCAACTCCTTAACCCCTGCAGGTGCTGCTGCTGCGGGAGCTCTGCCAGCAGCCTGGGGGGTGTGCATTTTAATGGACAAATCAGTAAATTGTCGAGTCAGGACCTGCACCTGATCGACCACCTGTTGCAACGTATTTTGAGGGGTATGCTCCATATTCCCACAAAATTTCAACAGGAGTATTAGGCTGCTGAATATGTTATGCACACCAGTGCCTGCAGGAAAGTACTGGTGTCAGAACTGTTATGCACTCCAGTGTCTGCAGGAATGTACTGGTGTTTGAACTGTTATGCAAAACAAATGGACTCACAGACAAACTGGGGAATATGACATAACGTACACAGAAGGTGATAGGGTAACAAAATACACACAAAGTGAACAGAGAAGCCCAGAGGCTAAGGAACTGGGTATCTCCCTTGTATTAGAACTGCTAAGATGGAAAAAGCAAGATGTTGTGTTTTAATACGTAGAGAACCCGAAATGCTGTTGCTAAGGGCAACAGCAAAACCCTAAAGGGTTACCAACGGGTGTGGCAGTAAACTCCTTGGTCAGAGATGGAATGATAGACACAAGGAGAGTCCCCACAATCCTAATTCTCACTTGCAGTGCACAGGTTTTAGCTTACTGCCACTAAACTGGCCCCTGACACCTAGCACAGTGAGACAGGATTAGACAGGCAAGTCTTAGAATACAGCCGCAAACTTGCTAAGTTCACAGAGTAGTAACAGAACCCCAGCAAGCTAAACGACTGACTCCAGTCTTACTGCTAGGTCTGGATTGGCAGAGTGTAATACCAAATCCCCAGGCCTATTTGCAGTAAGCAACAAACAAATACAAAGCTACACAGTACTGGCTAACTTTCAGGAACTGACTAACCAACAAAGATTCAGCAGCATCTGCTTACCCTGAAAAGAGGCCTTATAAAGCAGGTGCTGTCCACGCCCCACTCAGACCTCACAGACTGTGAGCACAAAAACCAGCACCGGATCCCCTGCCGTGCACAGAGCCTATAACCACTGCACAGCAAAAGACCCGAACCGGAGTATCAGCTGCGCTCAGGTTACTCCACTAGCACTTGTCTCCCGGTTGCCATGACGACGTGGCAGCACAGGGCAGGAGACCCTAACAGTTTTACTATGAGAGCCAACGTGTATCTAATGCATTGTTTTAATTGTCAATTACTAACATGTGTTTGTTATTAGCCGTTTTGGCTTTAAATACTGATTAGTCTGGAGGTAGGATCACACCTTTGATAAAGTCACGTGATCGTGACGAAACGCGTCAGAACCCCGCCTCTAAGCACACCTGATCCAGGTGATACGCTCTCGTGCAATCCATATCGGTCTCACCATTACCATCACTGACCGGCTCACCGCTACAGCAGGCCACTGCTCACCTCACCGCTGCGACTGGTGACAACCGTCGAACAGCCCTTACCACTACAGGAGGCTGACGTTCACCTCTCCGCTGCAGCAAGTGATAATCATCAGGCAGCATCTATATCTCCCCTCCGCTGTGCAGTACACTGGGCAACGCAGGACTGTTTAGCCGGGGACGCTCGGCTAATCTTTACCAGCCCATTCGGAGAGGTATTATATGCTCACAACCACTTACCTGATGACGTTTATGAGATAACCATTTGGAATTGCACTATATTAAATTTTTATCATTTCCTCTTGAACTGTGGAATATGATCTTCCTTCATCTTTAGCCATCATTTATTATACGGCTAAATTAGCCAGTAATCACCTGAGACAGATATAGGTGTGCTGTAACTGTTTTAATGTCATTTCTCTATCTGTGATTTTTATCATTAAATAACATTATATTTATATACTACACGTTTGCTCTCCCTTTACGTACAACTACTGACACATAGCGCAGCCATTGTTGTTGTTTTTTCAGTTGTCAATCCATTTTTTCACATAGTGGTCACGGCAAGCGCAGTGTCTCAGGAGTTCTCAATTTTCGTTTATTTCATTCAACTTCATTTACATTAGTGAGGCGCTGCATAAGTAGTGTTTTTGTTTTTGGTAAAGACACAAACGCAGGTCTGCATAAAAGTTTATACAGAACAAGTTGTGTCTAGTGGGCAATAGTAATTAGTATTGTTCACATTTATAGAGCTGTGTCATTTGATTTATTGCGGACGCAGGGTTTTGTACACGTGTCTCGGACAAAGTACAGGACTGCGTATGCAGCGTAAGAGACACGCACGGTTGCGTGTGTACGCAAAGTGCGTAAGAGTTGGGCGCTAAGTACAAATTACACAATAGTGTTGTTTAGTTAAAAGGTGGGATAGTAGACATTTAATACAATAGCACATAACTATCAGATTTCAAAAGCAGGTTACTCTAAATTTAGTTTAAAAAAACTGTATTGCCTCTGGGGTAAAGCTGCCTATCTGAATGAATTAAAATTTTCTGTACAGAAAAACCAAAGTGTATTTGAGTGAGCGAACGTAGGAGTGAGTGGATATTCGAACCCAGGGAATTCGGGATCCCGTCGTGTGGTACACCGAGTGAGTGGAGGCTTGTGTCGTGAGGCGGCTGACTCACGTTAGTATAAGGTTTAATACGTAAGTCGTGAGGAGACTTACACAGGAGCATGGTAGGGAATTGTGAATTGTGTTGTGACCCATATAGTTTTTGGCTGAGGTTTCGCAGCTTGTGATTCGATTCCAGTGGTCGTACGGCAGATAAGTAACAAGTACCTATATGCTGTGCGATTGGACCACGCGTTTGTGGGTGCAATATATAGCGCAACATGATATCCTTTTTACGAGCTTTTGCGTAAAATCGCGGTATCATTAGCGCTGTATAGAGCATACGCAAGCGTGATTTGTGTATAATAAAGCGCATAGGGAGTTTTCGCTGGTCTCTCTCAGGATAATCTCCAACGATAGATACTTTACTGGAAAGGGTAAGTTATTCCTAAAAACTTCCAGTAAATATAGGTCAATAGGGGCCCTAAGTTGGGTACATTGCCTTCGCTATCGACAGTGTATGGTAGTACTGGCCAACGTGGCGTGAGCGGGTGAAGAGCGCTCTGAGAACTTTCACCGTCACCTTATATTGAGTATTTTGGTGTTTGTGGGAAAAGGCCCACAATTATGGGAGCCAGTTGCTCAAGTAAGGGATGTTTAACCAGGGTTCAGGTTGAAGAGGTGCGACCAAGAGAGTCAGCAAGGTTTATTAGGTGTGAACAATATGGTTCACACACGGAGGCTTTTTGCAATGAATGGGTACGTATGACTGACAAAGATAGGGTACCATTCCCTAAGGTGAGCAGCTTTGAACCAGAGGTATTGCAGAACTTAAGGATATGTCTGATAAAATAAAAAAAACAAAGGGTCAGACATACAAATTGTTTAAACCTGTGGCAGCAAGAGGGGTTGGTGAGTTTGATCCTAAGGTATTGCAAGTGGTATGTCTAACCAAAGTCATGTAAGACAAAAATGAAAATATAAGAACTGTTTGAATTTGTAGCAACAATAAACAAGTAGGAAGAAAAAAAAAAGAGAATGCAAGTACACCGCCATATGTAGATGTGGAAGCAGTTACGGCCAGCATACAAACTATAGAAAATAATAAAAATATGAAAAATATGACTGTAACCTATATATGTACTAATGAATGTTGAAGTTTTATTTAGGAGGAGAAGGTGACCTGATTGTTTTCAGCCATTTCTCATGTACCCAGAGGAGTATCCAACCGGTAAAAGAAGAGCAGTAGCCTGTGGGGGAAGTGGCTGAGACCAGTGGAACAGGTAAGTATGGTATCATTCGTGTACATTTATAGTAAAATAAAAAAATACAAAAAATAAAAACTAAACAAAAAATCAAGAAAGTAACATCAGAAATGGAGAAAAACCTGTCCGCACATTAGTATTTGCCAGTAGGAAAGCGGATGGAGGCAAGGTAACCCCAGGGTATTTCTTTCAGTTACCATATAAGAAGTATTCATTCCTAGTAATGCCCCTAGTAAATATTAGCTTGGAAATGTTTATTGAACCATGTACAGACCCCTAGTACGGGATGAGAAGGATTGAATGAAATACTTTGCATGACCTAGAAGCTTGTTAAATTTTTTATTTTTTTTTATTTTTGTCTCTTGCAGTAATAGAAAACTCTCCATCTGGATAAGACCACTGGTAAACACTAATTCGGCAAATGGGAGGTGGCTGTCTCTGTGCAAATGGACTGGCTCAATAAGGCATTGAGTGTCAGGGTGCAGACTTCTTTGCAAAATTGGAAAGGGGTCACAGTAGCTAATCTTAGATAGTGTGCTATTGAACATCACCAGAATAGTGCTAGGCGCAGAGAACAACAGGTGGAGAGGTTGAGGACAGTAAGTATACTGGCACATACAGGAAAGACCCATCAGTCCAAACCCCAGATCCCTAATGGTCAATAATATGTTACACTTGTAGGAAGGAAGGGCATTTTGCCAGAGATTGTAGGAGTAGTAGGACACATAGTCAATATAGATCCCCTAGACAGAAAACACAAGCCACATTATTAAACACATAGACGGGACCAAGGGACATATAGTAAGGAATCATAAGCCATATAGAAAACACAGATTCGGCTAATGGGAAGAACAAAATAAATGCAACATTACCCTTTGACAAAACTTGAAGACTAATTTCGCATTCTGCTGTTCTAGATGCATGTCCATCACAGGTAGAGGAAATTATCTCACAGATACCGGGTTCCCTATGAATTTAGGATGGACAGGACACTGGATTGATGGCTGGGATAGTCCCAGTAGAGATAAGACACACAGATTTTTTTTTTAGGCGTATAGACCAAGTAGAGAATCACTTCCCCGTAGTGCCCAATCCAGTTGTCAAATTTTTATAAAATTCTTCTTCACCTCTACAAACTCATCTGTCACCAACCTCTATTCTGTTTCTCTACAGTTTCCTCTTCATCTTTTGCGTTCACACAGGGTGGTACAATACATGGACCCAAGTACAGTTCAAACTCCACATGCCTAGGTCCTTCAGAGTTCTGCCCGAACCCAGTATATCTCAACAGCACGATGACACCAGTATTACTGCAGTGTGCCTTGTCATGCACAAAGGGTGGAGAATGGGAATACTGGTGAAGGGAAATTTTGTATAGACACTGATATGCCTGTTGGTGAATGGCAAACCCAGACATTTTCTTTTTCATTTTCTTCTTCTTTCTCTCCTCTAGAGATGTTTCTTTTTTCTTTTTTTTTTTCTTTTTGAGTTATGCTCATGGTACTCTA
Source organism: Pseudophryne corroboree (assembly GCF_028390025.1). Classification (NCBI taxonomy): domain Eukaryota; kingdom Metazoa; phylum Chordata; class Amphibia; order Anura; family Myobatrachidae; genus Pseudophryne; species Pseudophryne corroboree. Next base: position 295,330,198 of record NC_086447.1, on the reverse strand, counting down.
CATTGCAAACACACGATAGTTAAATTAAGATACAAAAAATGTGTGTTCTTTACAGGAAAAGGCAGTCTGGAGGACAAAGGGGTATGGCCAGGAGTCCTCAGGACTGTGGGCAGGTGGCAGGGCCGGACTGGGACAAAAAATAGGCCCTGGCATTTTTGAAGCACACAGGCCCACCTCTGTGACTCCTCCCCTTACTATTCCTGACTCCTCCCACTTAGTCGTCTATGTTCTTACAAATATAATTAATATTCTAACAACATACAGGCGTACATCATTCTCTATTAAAATATACTCAACCAGTGGTTGAAGTGGAAATTTGTAAGTGGAGGCAAGGAAATGTGAGGTTTGTAATTAAGCGCGCGCCTTCGGCGCGCGCGCTCCGGAAAAGGGGGCGTGGCCACTTAAAGGGGGCGTGGTCACTCAAAAGGGGCGTGGTCTTCAGTGTAGTTTACCACACCATACACCCCTTATACGCATTATGCACCACGATAGTAGGACCCCTTATACTATCTAGTACTGCTGCCCCTTTCACATTATACCACACAGTATGAGCCAAAATTCACATTACAGCACCCGGTATGAGCTGAAATTTACATTATATGCCCCCGATAGTGCAGTGCCAGGTATACAAATGCCCCCACAGTGCCAGGTATACAAATGCCCACACAGTGCCAGGTATACAAATGCCCACACAGTGCCAGGTATACAAATGCCCCCACAGTGCCAGGTATACAAATGCCCCCACAGTGCCAGGTATACAGATTCCCCCACAGTGCCAGGTAAACAAATGCCCCTCACAGTGCCAGGTAAACAAATGCCCCCACAGTGCCAGGTATACAGATGCCCCCACAGTGCCAGATCCACAAATGCCCCCACAGTGCCAGATATACAAATGCCCCCACAGTGCCAGATATACAAATGCCCCCACAGTGCAAGGTATACAAATGCCCCCACAGTGCCAGGTATACAGATGCCCCCACAGTGCCAGGTATACAGATGCCCCCACAGTGCCATGTATACAGATGCCCCCACACTGCCAGGTATACAATTGCCCCCACAGTGCCATGTATACAGATGCCCCCACACTGCCAGGTATACAATTGCCCCCACAGTGCCAGGTATACAAATGCCCCACAGTGCCAGCCAATTGCCCCCACAGTGCCAGGTATACAAATGCCCCACAGTGCCAGCAAATTGCCCCCACAGTGCCAGGTATACAATTGCCCCCACAGTGCCAGGTATACAATTGCCCCCACAGTGCCAGGTATACAATTGCCCCCACAGCAGCCAGTGCTGCAGCTACTTACCGCTGCTGCACTGCTGCTCCTCCTCCTCCTCCGGGCTGTGAGGGACGGGGGTGAGAGCGCCGGGCGCCCGCCAGCGCGGCTGTTTCTGGTGCGGCAGCGTATAGCATTCAAAGCAGCCGCCGGTTCGTGAGCCAATCAGAGCTCGCGGACCGGCGGCTTCTGATTGGCTGCCGGTCCGCGAGCTCTGATTGGCTCACGAACCGGCGGCTGCTTTGAAGTCTGCTATACGCGCCGCGCCAGACACAGCCGTGCTGGCGGGCGCCCGGCGCTCTCACCCCCGTCCCTCACAGCTCTCCTATCCTGTCAGCTGAGACGCGCTGCCGCCGTACTGAGCGGCAGCGCGTCTCAGTGACCGCTGGACCGGCCCACGTGGCCATCGGCCCTTCTGGCATCTGCCAGAAGTGCCAGATGGCCAGTCCGGCCCTGGCAGGTGGACACGGTAAGCCAGTAGCCCCCAGAGCATACCTTCCAAGTCTAGCTGAGGTGGCACACGGTCTGACTCATCTAGGCAAAGAGGGTAGGTGCAGGCTGATGAGAGCCTACTGGTGTGCGCCAGGATTCTATTCTCATGCAGGTAAGAGAGCAATGACCTGTCTTACTTGCTTGAGGAAGAATATTGGTAAAGCAATACCAACAGAGCCATCCCATATCCCTCCTGCAGACGGATCTTTTCAGGAAATACAAATCAACTTCGTACAGTTAACACCCTTTAGGAATTATTCTTATGTATTGGTGTGCACTGATGTTTTCTCAAACTGGGTAGAGGCATTTCCTGCCGCCACGGATGCTTCTGTGTTTACCGCAAAGAAAGATTGCACAGAAATTTGTGTGTAGATAATGGTACCCCTAGAAGTAGGAGCAAAGCTTGAAATTGTACTTTTGTGATCATAGATACTGCCACTAGTATTATGTAGCTTCGGAACCACTCCCAGTTCTTCATTCAACGAATCACCCTCTTCGAAATTTGTTTTTGGTTTGGTTTGGTTTTGGTATTTGTGTCTTTTTGGTTGTTTTTGGAAGGCAACCTCATGTCATGATTGATCCGCACAATGATCAGAGATGCACCAATGAGGTGACAGTACAGTACCTTATTGAGATGAGCCAGCAGTTGAGAACTTGACAAAAGAACTTGAAACTGTTGATTGCTGATATGCCAAATACTAACTGTCTTGATTGTGAACCAAGAAACTGTGTGATTGTTCTTACGCTCAGGTTGCCTAATAGACAGGTGGGAAGAACCATACCAAGTTTTGTTGACAGCACTATCCCAGTGAAAGTAACCGAGAGAGAGACTTGGGTCCACGATTCCCATTGCAGGAAAGTCGGTAGTCCGGAAGGAACTCGTAAATGGAGTGAGATCGCAAAAGTATCACCAGAGACTCTGTTCCGTGAAGACTGAGAGGCGGCACTGTTGAACACTACCTGTGCGTACTAAAGGATTGCAGAAAGACCAGTCATTGTAATTGATTTGTTATGAACAAGAGTTGTTTTGTTCTATTTCTCTTTTCTCTCTTTCCCGCTGACAAACATTTTTTTTCAGGCTATTCTATTTTTGCGAGGTTTTTTTTATAAGGAGTCGAGTGTGGGACTGGAACTGGTTCTGTAGGAAGGAGTGATCTCCTTATAGGATCCCAGGATTAGCCGATCAGTTTGTTAAAATCAGAGAAAAATCAAAGTTCTAGTAGTTATGGAGTTCAGAGGTAATCAGGAACAATCAGACAATGGCTATCCACACATTGCAGATAAAAAGCTCATTAATATATGTGGAAGAAAGGTTTATGAGTGGCTCTCACCGAACTCTGAAGGTTTATGTTATTTAGGAAGGACACTACTTATAACCCTTGTTCAGAAAATGATAGGAATATGTAGATCATGAAAATTTTATATGTCACTTTCACGATTTGTTTGTGTCTTCTTCATCTACCCAGCAGAACCTCAATCGAATCCAAACATCAGTGTACAAAGACGTAGGTACATGTATGTGTGAAATGTTCGTCGCAAATCAGACATTATAGGCCAAAGCACTGTCCCAGCATACTCTATAGGTTGAATGTTGTCCCACACCCAACCAGTGGTCCCGTGACCGCCGAGTGCATATAGAGGATGTCTTGTCCTCCTCCCTGTCTTCCCCAAATATAGTCAAGTGTCTGATTTGCTAAATTAATATATACTTGTGTCTAGGTCACCGATTATGGTATGAAATATTTTTTTTTCTTATGTTAATAATTGATGGCAGTTATTGTTTAGTGCCAAAGGGTGGACTGTCGAAGTCAAAAATATTACATAAAAAGAACATACAAACTACACACATATGAGTCGCTATACTTGCAAATACGCGCAGCGAGCACAGCAAAATATGGTAACACGCATTTACACGGACATGCCACAGAGATGGATTCAACACTTATTTCATGCAGTACATGATTATAGTGATATCAAGCGCCAGACATCATGATGATTTAAAATTATGTAATGAAGTAATGTCATGTATGTGTATTATTTGAACGAAACAAGATAGACCGGTCATGTTTACTATTGTAGCAACCAGATTGATGTGTAGATTCATTTGATGCTTGTTGTGTAGTTGTGGGACATTGTAGCGGATAATTATGATTAAATGTATAAAAGCTAAAATCACTTTTATTAGAACAATAGATATTCCAAACAGGAAGATCAGGCCAGCCCCTTTGGACGACCCCAAGGCTGAACCTGTTCAGCATATACAAAGAAACTAGTGACTCATCATGAATGAGAGAGAGTCCCCTCCCCCAAAAAACTAGATAACACTTGCTGATCACACAGGAGGGCAGTTCATGTTTTGGTCTCAGAGTTGCTGATCGGTCCCAGACGATGATGGAGTTCTTGCATGATTTTACAGAGAGAGAGAGAGAGTCATATGAAGGGACAAATTTATATAAGAAAGCACACAAACTACCCACAAGGGTGTGACCCCCTGTGGAAAATCAGGAGCGCTGACCCTACTAATTATTGGAGACAAATAAATAATGATTACAATAATACTAATTAAAATATACAAATTATAATTTATTAACATATAATGCTGCAGCATAAATGACATACATTAAAACCATAATAGATATGTATATGAGCTTCTAGTGCAAATATATATATATAAATTTCTAGTGCAAATGCTCCACCTATACTAATGAAACAATTAAAAATTATCTAAAAAACCGAGGCTTGGATTTCCACCATGGATTTCATAGAGTCCACTTGATGCATTAATGGACCCGCTGATTCAGCATTTTTGGACACCAATTATATTCACGTGTCAGTAATTCATCAGTGTCCCGGAAAAATGTGTGCACACATATATTGATTCCAAATAGGCAATTACCGTATATAGTTGGATCCTTATATCACCTCAAAGGTCAGCCTGTTAGGATGATTCCAATTAAAAGAGCTCCCTCTGCTGGTGCTTGTCCATTAATTGCAGATTATCTGGAGACTGTATTTCACAGGATTTCATCCACAGCTCTCCGGCTCCCTCTGCTGGCGACTGGCCGAAATTGCAGGTAAAAGGCTGATATCGTAGCCACGAGCCGGTGATCGCTTTGAACAATTAAGTGGTGATTACCACTGATGATGATGGTCCCTTCAAAAACGCGTTTCTCCGCCTTCCACACTCAGCGGCTTCCTCAGTTTGAACTGAGGAAGCCGCTGAGTGTGGAAGGCGGAGAAACGCGTTTTTGAAGGGACCATCATCATCAGTGGTAATCACCACTTAATTGTTCAAAGCGATCACCGGCTCGTGGCTACGATATCAGCCTTTTACCTGCAATTTCGGCCAGTCGCCAGCAGAGGGAGCCGGAGAGCTGTGGATGAAATCCTGTGAAATACAGTCTCCAGATAATCTGCAATTAATGGACAAGCACCAGCAGAGGGAGCTCTTTTAATTGGAATCATCCTAACAGGCTGACCTTTGAGGTGATATAAGGATCCAACTATATACGGTAATTGCCTATTTGGAATCAATATATGTGTGCACACATTTTTCCGGGACACTGATGAATTACTGACACGTGAATATAATTGGTGTCCAAAAATGCTGAATCAGCGGGTCCATTAATGCATCAAGTGGACTCTATGAAATCCATGGTGGAAATCCAAGCCTCGGTTTTTTAGATAATTTTTAATTGTTTCATTAGTATAGGTGGAGCATTTGCACTAGAAATTTATATATATATATTTGCACTAGAAGCTCATATACATATCTATTATGGTTTTAATGTATGTCATTTATGCTGCAGCATTATGTGTTAATAAATTATAATTTGTATATTTTAATTAGTATTATTGTAATCATTATTTATTTGTCTCCAATAATTAGTAGGGTCAGCGCTCCTGATTTTCCACAGGGGGTCACACCCTTGTGGGTAGTTTGTGTGTTTTGTTAAATATAGGGATTGCAATTATCCCTATAATTAGGAGCAGCAGTCCTTGCTATTATTGAAATCTCCTTCAGTCCGGCAGTAACTGGCGCCTGAGAGTATACACACCTGTCCACACAATTCTAGTGTGGGGGCGGTTGTGTATACACCCAGCATTATATAAGAAAGATATGGTATTGTATCGCTGGCATGTAACTGTAACTATATGTAACTGTATGTAACTATGTTTTAACTGCTTACTGTGTGAGTATAACCATGTAACGATAGGTATACTGTACTTTGTAATATATTGAATCCATATCCTTTTAATAACAAATATATACATCAATGAGCTTTGGAACTCAGATAATGTGTGGGTGTATTGTTTTCTCTTATGGGATGCAGTGTTTTGCTATGTATAGTGCACATTCATAGCACATGGTAATAAGAGGTGCAGGCATTTACAATATATATTAGAGCGGGCATTTTAAATATTTGTGAGAAAACAATTTGGCATTCACACTAGTATCCAACACGGACTCTGTCCTGCAATTAGGGAGAGCTGGTAATCACATCTTCGGTCTCCTGATAGTGGCTACCTGACAGTAACAGTTGTATGTTCCTTTGCCTCACCAATGTTATTGTATTATAGATGGAATAATACCTCCCATTATGCTCAGCCTCTGGTAGCAGCTGAACAACAGCAGTGGATATATGTTCCATCACCCCTCCAGTATTATAGAGGTTGCGTGGGCAGTCTTTCCTGCTTTGCTTAGCCACTGACGCGTTTCGAGTCCACAGACACCACCACAAATGCGTGTGTTTGTTAATGCCCCTCACTGTTACATTTTTATCTCCATTTCTGGAGCACAAATATGTGTTCTACACAAAGAAAGCACAATATTATGATGATGATTAGTGCCGGTATATTACAGCATTCTTAACAAATTTATCAAGTGACTAAAGTTTGCAATATTTCATTATTTAACAAGAAATTGCAAAGAAAATAAATATTTCTAAAAATGTAATTGTTTTAAAGGTAAATCGGTCTTCCTTGCTGGTTGAGGAGCCGTCCAAAGAGCAATCACCTGTGGATGAACAGGTTATGAACCTTACTGACATAGAGTCTGACGTTCAGAGCACAGCCAAGCTTCCTGACAACTCTACAGACACAGATGTGGAGGAACTAACAGGCGAGGGTCAGTTACCGGAATTTTGTAACATTGTATTATTCGTTATTGTCATACAGGTTTTTACCTGCTAATGATGTAACCAATTATATGCTTATTTCTTCCTTTAATCCTTGTTCTCTGCTGAAAATATGCAGATTAAGCAAAGCTTGTTACTAAGTAATACAAAACACTTGTGTAAGCGGGATACGTTCAATTTTAGGATTAGGCTGCGGGACGGACTTTACCGGAGTAGACAAATAGGGGGGTTAGGATTAGGCTGCGGGGGTAGGGAGGTTAGGGTAAGGCTGCGGGTGGGAGTGTGTAGGTGTGTGGGGAGGGGGGGGGATGGGGAGGGTTAGGCACCAACGGGGGAGGGTTAGGTTTAGTTAGTGGGGTGTGGAGGGTAAGGTTTAGGCACTTACCGGGGAGGTTAGGGTAAGGCACTCATATGTGTGGTTAGATTTAGGCAGCAGTCAAGAATGGTTAGGGTTAAGGGAGTGAGTTAGAATACATAACTCGCCTCTGTCATGATCTTCATCATCGGGATGCCTGCGTGTGCATTCTGAGCCCCGGCATCCTGTGCACCGGGATATTCTCCACCCAACCCGTATAAACAGTACTGTAACTTTCTGTTTGCAGTTATAAACAATCCCATCACTGTGGTCACAGTGTGGCTCATGTTATATAAAAGCAACACATTTTGTGATTTTCCATATCTACAACAACATAAGAGCAAAAGATTTTAGAATACTTTGTTTTATTACATATGTATCCTATTATCTGTCCCTCAAAAATAATGTGAACCTGATGTACTACAAGTCTTCGTCATCAGCATGCACATGCCCCTGCCCGATAGAAAGTGCAAAAGATGCTCCTCCTAAAAGGCGTATTTACAGTTACATGCTGGCCTGCACGGGTTGCATTTTGTGAACATGCCCTTAGTGAACTTTGCTTATGTTAGAACGCCCCTTACCACCTCCTTTCCGCCTCCCCTGTCATAAGGTTTGATGTGTGTATTGTGTGGGTTTCGTTCTTATGATCAAAGAGAAATAGTATTACAGGGGGACCAATTGAGTGAGTACAAATCAACAAACACTTTATTAAATAAAGGTTAATATTATTATAAGCTTATTATTTTACTATCTATGTAACACCTATTAACATTACTTTTAAAACATGGCTTATGCTTCTTATTAACATTTAACCTCTCACTAGTGTGGTGCCTTGGGGCATTTGGCCAGTGCAGAGTTGGGGGGTTCTGTGCCTTGGACTTGTATCTTAATGTTAGGGACCCATCTATAATACTAAATACTAAAAGCAACACACCTTTGTATCAAAAGGGTTAGTAACAGCACCGGAAATGGAAGCCGGTGTGTTTACAAAAGAGGTATCTGCTAGTGTGAAAGCAAAAAAAATGGATGTTAAAGAAATATAACCAGACACAAAATAACGACAAAGAGGTGTACCTTGCCAGACGGAAGGAGACTAAGAAGGTGATCAGGAGTGCAAAGGCCGAAGCTGAGGAAAAAATGGCCCATACAGTTGTCCAAAAGTTTTTTTGAGTATATAAGTGAAAGGAGGAAATCAAATGGAGGAATAATAAGACTTTATAGTAAAGCTGAGTACACACTACACGATATAGTGGATGATGTGCCCGATTCCATTTAGTGTGCATGCACTGTGTCGCTGACGTTGCACGCTCCTGCACGTCTTAGCGACATTGACTGTCAACCGTGCCTGGCGACATCATCAGTGAGGGCAGCAGCATGGATCCTGCTCCCCGCCGTCACTCGTCGGTGGCAGTATCGGCAAGTGTGTATGCACATGCATACGGCATTCGGGGAAAGGGGTCCCGGCATTCGGGGAAAGGGGTCTCGTGTAAACATGGGACCCCTTTCAGTCCGCTGGTTCGGCTGTTCGTTTTCTTTTTTTGCCAAGTACGAGGATTTATATCTGGACACTGGATTGAGGTGAATATAATTTGATTCACAGGTACCCCGGTTCGTCGGATCAGGAGACGTGGCAGTCGGCGGGTCAACATAGGTAAGTATGTGTGTGTCGGCAGGTGTGCAATAAAGTTTCTCTGACGTCCTAAGTGGATGCTGGGGACTCCGTAAGGACCATGGGGAATAGCGGCTCCGCAGGAGACAGGGCACAAAAGTAAAAGCTTTAGGATCAGGTGGTGTGCACTGGCTCCTCCCCCCATGACCCTCCTCCAAGCCTCAGTTAGGTTTTTGTGCCCGGCCGAGAAGGGTGCAATCTAGGTGGCTCTCCTAAAGAGCTGCTTAGAGTAAAAGTTTTGTTAGGTTTTTTATTTTCAGTGAGTCCTGCTGGCAACAGGCTCACTGCAACGAGGGACTTAGGGGAGAAGAAGTGAACTCACCTGCGTGCAGGATGGATTGGCTTCTTAGGCTACTGGACACTAGCTCCAGAGGGACGATCACAGGTACAGCCTGGATGGGTCACCGGAGCCGCGCCGCCGACCCCCTTGCAGATGCTGAAGAGAGAAGAGGTCCAGAAATCGGCGGCTGAAGACTTCCCAGTCTTCTTAAGGTAGCGCACAGCACGGCAGCTGTGCGCCATTGCTCTCAGCACACTTCACACCAACGGTCACTGAGGGTGCAGGGCGCTGGGGGGGGCGCCCTGGGCAGCAATGAAAGTACCTATGCTGGCTAAAAATACATCACATATAGCCTCTGGGGCTATATGGATGTATTTAACCCCTGCCAGGTTGTCAGAAAAACGGGAGAAGAAGCCAGCCGAAAAGGGGGCGGGGCCTATTCTCCTCAGCACACAGCGCCATTTTCCTACACAGCTCCGGTGCTAGGAAGGCTCCCAGGCTCTCCCCTGCACTGCACTACAGAAACAGGGTTAAAACAGAGAGGGGGGGCACTTATTTGGCGATATTATTATATATTAAGATGCTATAAGGGAAAACACTTATATAAGGTTGTCACTGTATAATTATAGCGTTTTGGTGTGTGCTGGCAAACTCTCCCTCTGTCTCCCCAAAGGGCTAGTGGGGTCCTGTCCTCTATCAGAGCATTCCCTGTGTGTGTGCTGTGTGTCGGTACGTGTGTGTCGACATGTATGAGGACGATGTTGGTGAGGAGGCGGAGAAATTGCCTGTAATGGTGATGTCACTCTCTAGGGAGTCGACACCGGAATGGATGGCTTATTTAGGGAATTACGTGATAATGTCAACACGCTGCAAGGTCGGTTGACGACATGAGACGGCCGGCAAACCAATTAGTACCTGTCCAGGCGTCTCAAACACCGTCAGGGGCTTTAAAACGCCCATTTACCTCAGTCGGTCGACACAGACACGGACACTGACTCCAGTGTCGACGGTGAAGAAACAAACGTATTTTCCATTAGGGCCACACGTTACATGTTAAGGGCAATAAAGGAGGTGTTACATATGTCTGATACTACAAGTACCACAAAAAAGGGTATTATGTGGGGTGTGAAAAAACTACCTGTAGTTTTTCCTGAATCAGATAAATTAAATAAAGTGTGTGATGATGCGTGGGTTTCCCCCGATAGAAAATTATTGGCGTTATACCCTTTCCCGCCAGAAGTTAGGGCGCGTTGGGAAACACCCCTTAGGGTGGATAAGGCGCTCACACGCTTATCAAAACAAGTGGCGTTACCGTCTCCAGATACGGCCGCCCTCAAGGAGCCAGCTGATAGGAGGCTGGAAAATATCCTAAAAAGTATATACACACATACTGGTGTTATACTGCGACCAGCGATCGCCTCAGCCTGGATGTGCAGCGCTGGGGTGGCTTGGTCGGATTCCCTGACTGAAAATATTGATACCCTTGACAGGGACAGTATTTTATTGACTATAGAGCATTTAAAGGATGCATTTCTATATATGCGAGATGCACAGAGGGATATTTGCACTCTGGCATCAAGAGTAAGTGCGATGTCCATATCTGCCAGAAGATGTTTATGGACACGACAGTGGTCAGGTGATGCAGATTCCAAACGGCACATGGAAGTATTGCCGTATAAAGGGGAGGAGTTATTTGGGGTCGGTCCATCGGACCTGGTGGCCACGGCAACAGCTGGAAAATCCACCTTTTTTACCCCAAGTCACATCTCAGCAGAAAAAGACACCGTCTTTTCAGCCTCAGTCCTTTCGTCCCCATAAGGGCAAGCGGGCAAAAGGCCAGTCATATCTGCCCAGGGGTAGAGGAAAGGGAAGAAGACTGCAGCAGGCAGCCCCTTCCTAGGAACAGAAGCCCTCCACCGCTTCTGCCAAGTCCTCAGCATGACGCTGGGGCCGTACAAGCGGACTCAGGTGCGGTGGGGGGTCGTCTCAAGAGTTTCAGCGCGCAGTGGGCTCACTCGCAAGTGGACCCCTGGATCCTACAAGTAGTATCCCAGGGGTACAGATTGGAAATTCGAGACGTCTCCCCTTTGCAGGTTCCTGAAGTCTGCTTTACCAACGTCTCCCTCCGACAGGGAGGCAGTATTGGAAACAATTCACAAGCTGTATTCCCAGCAGGTGATAATCAAAGTACCCCTCCTACAACAAGGAAAGGGGTATTATTCCACACTATTTGTGGTACTGAATCCAGACGGCTCGGTGAGACCTATTCTAAATCTGAAATCTTTGAACACTTACATACAAAGGTTCAAATCAAGATGGAGTCACTCAGAGCAGTGATAGCGAACCAGGAAGAAGGGGACTATATGGTGTCCCTGGACATCAAGGATGCTTACCTCCATGTCCCAATTTGCCCTTCTCACCAAGGGTACCTCAGGTTCGTGGTACAGAACTGTCACTATCAGTTTCAGACGCTGCCGTTTGGATTGTCCACGGCACCCCGGGTCTTTACCAAGGTAATGGCCGAAATGATGATTCTTCTTCAAAGAAAAGGCGTCTTAATAATCCCTTACTTGGACGATCTCCTGATAAGGGCAAGGTCCAGAGAACAGTTGGAGGTCGGAGTAGCACTATCTCAAGTAGTTCTACGACAGCACGGGTGGATTCTAAATATTCCAAAATCGCAGCTGATTCCGACGACACGTCTGCTGTTCCTAGGGATGATTCTGGACACAGTCCAGAAAAAGGTGTTTCTCCCGGAGGAGAAAGCCAGGGAGTTATCCGAGCTAGTCAGAAACCTCCTAAAACCAGGCCAAGTGTCAGTGCATCAATGCACAATAGTCCTGGGAAAAATGGTGGCTTCTTACGAAGCGATTCCATTCGGCAGATTTCACGCAAGAATTTTTCAGTGGGATCTGCTGGACGAATGGTCCGGATCGCATCTTCAGATGCATCAGCGGATAATCCTGTCTCCAAGGACAAGGGTGTCTCTTCTGTGGTGGCTGCAGAGTGCTCATCTACTAGAGGGCAGCACATTCGGCATTCAGGACTGGGTTCTGGTGACCACGGATGCCAGCCTGAGAGGCTGGGGAGCAGTCACACAGGGAAGAAATTTCCAAGGAGTGTGGTCAAGTCTGGAGACTTCTCTCCACATAAATATACTGGAGCTAAGGGCAATTTACAATGCTCTGAGCCTAGGAAGACCTCTGCTTCAAAGTCAACCGGTGCTGATCCAGTCGGACAACATCACGGCAGTCGCCCACGTAAACAGACAGGGCGGCACAAGAAGCAGGAGGGCAATGGCAGCAAGGATTCTTCGCTGGGCGAAAAATCATGTGATAACACTGTCAGCGGTGTTCATTCCGGGAGTGGACAACTGGGAAGCAGACTTCCTCAGCAGGAACGACCTCCACCCGGGAGAGTGGGGACTTCATCTGGAAGTCTTCCACATGATTGTGAACCGTTGGGAAAGACCAAAGGTGGACATGATGGCGTCCCGTATGAACAAAAAACTGGACAGGTATTGCGCCAGGTCAAGAGACCCTCAGGCAATAGCTGGGACGCTCTGGTAACACCGTGGGTGTACCAGTCGGTGTATGTGTTCCCTCCTCTGCCTCTCATACCCAAGGTACTGAGAATTATAAGACGGAGAGGAGTAAGAACTATACTCGTGGCTCCGGATTGGCCAAGAAGGACTTGGTACCCGGAACTTCAAGAGATACTAAGAAGGGACTTGCTTCAGCAAGGATCATGTCTGTTCCAAGACTTACCGCGGCTGCGTTTGACGGCATGGCGGTTGAACGCCGGATCCTAAGGGAAAAAGGCATTCCGGAAGAGGTCATCCCTATCCTGGTCAGAGCCAGGAAGTAGGTGACCGCACAACATTATCACCGCATTTGGCGAAAATATGTTGCATGGTGTGAGGCCAGGAAGGCCCCCACGGAGGAATTTCAACTCGGTCGATTCCTGCATTTCCTACAAACAGGAGTGTCTATGGGCCTCAAATTGGGGTCCATTAAGGTTCAAATTTCGGCCCTGTTGATTTTCTTCCAGAAAGAATTGGCTTCAGTTCCTGAAGTCCAGAAGTTTGTCAAGGGAGTACTGCATATACAACCCCCTTTTGTGCCTCCAGTGGCACTGTGGGATCTCAACGTAGTTCTGGGATTCCTCAAATCACATTGGTTTAAACCGCTCAAATCTGTGGATTTGAAATATCTCACATGGAAAGTGACCATGCTGTTGGCCCTGGCCTCGGCCAGGCGAGTGTCAGAATTGGCGGCTTTGTCTCACAAAAGCCCATATCTGATTGTCCATTCGGACAGGGCAGAGCTGCGGACTCGTCCCCAGTTTCTCCCTAAGGTGGTGTCAGCGTTTCACCTGAACCAGCTTATTGTGGTACCTGCGGCTACTAGGGACTTGGAGGACTCCAAGTTGCTAGATGTTGTCAGGGCCCAGAAAATATAGATTTCCAGGACGGCTGGAGTCAGGAAAACTGACTTGCTGTTATCCTGTATGCACCCAACAAACTGGGTGCTCTTGCTTCTAAGCAGACGATTGCTAGTTGGATGTGTAGTACAATTCAGCTTGCACATTCTGTGGCAGGCCTGCCACAGCCAAAATATGTAAATGCCCATTCCACAAGGAAAGTGGGCTCATCTTGGGCGGCTGCCCGAGGGGTCTCGGCTTTACAACTTTGCCGAGCTGCTACTTGGTCAGGGGCAAAAACGTTTGAAAAATTCTACAAATTTGATACCCTGGCTGAGGAGGACCTGGAGTTCTCTCATTCGGTGCTGCAGAGTCATCCGCACTCTCCCGCCCGTTTGGGAGCTTTGGTATAATCCCCATGGTCCTTACGGAGTCCCCAGCATCCACTTAGGACGTCAGAGAAAATAAGAATTTACTTACCGATAATTCTATTTCTCGTAGTCCGTAGTGGATGCTGGGCGCCCATCCCAAGTGCGGATTGTCTGCAATACTTGTACATAGTTATTGTTACAAAAATCGGGTTATTATTGTTGTGAGCCATCTTTTCAGAGGCTCCGCTGTTATCATGCTGTTAACTGGGTTCAGATCACAGGTTGTACAGTGTGATTGGTGTGGCTGGTATGAGTCTTACCCGGGATTCAAAATCCTTCCTTATTGTGTACGCTCGTCCGGGCACAGTATCCTAACTGAGGCTTGGAGGAGGGTCATGGGGGGAGGAGCCAGTGCACACCACCTGATCCTAAAGCTTTTACTTTTGTGCCCTGTCTCCTGCGGAGCCGCTATTCCCCATGGTCCTTACGGAGTCCCTAGCATCCACTACGGACTACGAGAAATAGAATTATCGGTAAGTAAATTCTTATTTTTACTCTCAAGGTGTGTGTCTCCTGTTTTTATTTGGGTATTTTTTTTCCAGTAGTACTACAGGTACCAGCGGGCCCGTTTTTCTCCCGCATGCTGGTACTTGTGGTTCTCCAATTACCAGCTTGCGGGGGAGGCTTGCTGGGACTTGTAGTACTACAGGAAAAAACAATATTCTTTACATTTTCTCAAGGCTATCAGCCTCCCATCCGCAGCCCTTGGATGGGGGGGACAGCCTCGGGCTTCACCCCTGGCCCTTGGGTGGCTGAGGGGGGGAACCCCTTGATTGAAGGGGTCCCCACTCCCCCAGGGTACCCCGGCCAGGGGTGACTAGTTGGATATTTAATGCCACGGCCGCAGGGCACTGTATAAAAGTGACCCCCGGCTGTGGCATTATCTGTCCAGCTAGTGGAGCCCGATGCTGGTGTAAAAAATACGGGGGACCCCTACTCTTTTTGTCCCCCGTATTTTTTGCACCAGCACCAGGCGCAGAGCCCGGTGCTGGTTTTAAAAATACGGGGGATCCCCTGTCCATTTTTCCCCCGGATCTTTAGAACCAGGACCGGCTCGAAGAGCCCGAGGCTGGTTATGCTTTGGAGGGGGGACCCCACGCCATTTTTTTCCGTGATTTTACCATTCCATCTAAAAATATATATATATATATATATATATATATATATATTTATTTTTTTTAAATATATAAATAATACTTGTGCCTCCCAAAAACACAAAGCAAGTACCTAATCCCTTCTAATATAAATAGATATGCTATTACCAATAAAAAAAACACCCAAAAAAACATGTTTACATTTTTTTTTATTAGATTCACCCACCAAAGTGTGGCGGATTGAAAATGACGAATTTACTGTCTAAAAGCACTGTTGTCGAATTTCCAAACTTCAATTGAATATACTTTTGTCGAATTGCCGCATTTGCACCATTGCAGAAAAGTCGAATTTGACAAATGACGAATTTCAAAAAGTCGAATTTTTAAATTCCGTTTTTTTGACGGAAAGTACTGAATTGCATTGTCGATTTTTTTTTTTTTGGGCGAAAAAGTCCCATTTTTCGACAATTTCTGGAATTCGACCGCAATTGCATATACCCCTATGTGTACATTGTGCACTATTTGGATTAAATATGTAATGTGTTCTGATGGCTCTCCATGCGTACACAAACACCGCCGTAAATACCCATACCACGCGCCGATGCGCAGGTCACGCGGGAGCGACCATACGCAAATTGCGGATATGTGCACTCACGGCAGAACAAGTGCACGCGCAGTGGCCATGTGTGTGCAGTTTATATGTGCTGTGTGTTCTTCAATATTTTTCGACTTTGACAAATATTAAAGCTGAGCTCCAGTCTATATATTTACTATAATGAGTCTCTTCGATGTAAATAATAGAAGAGTCATACAACTCCAGTGTGAAATATGAGGCCTCCTTTTTGCATCCTTTCCATCCAGGTAATTTACTAGAGTCTGCTGAATGGCTAAGGGTGTGTGCTAGTTGGAGTTCATACTCTTTCCCTGTATGCCCGGCCATTTGTCTATAAATGTCTCTCTGCTCTGTTCTAGTTTAACACCATGAAGGAGAAAACCATGCACATGGTTTATAACGGCTATACAGTATGTTTGGAATCACTATGTGACTTCTATAAACAGTCTTTGCTTGTCCTAGGCACAGTAATAATTCATTAAGACCACCCAATTACAGATCCATCTACACTCCACTACTTGGCTAAAACTGTCGACTACCTTTGGCAGGTATAAGCAGACTCCTTGGCCAGTTGCAGCCCTTGTGCAGCATTCCCAGCTTATACCAAATAGTGCATATTAGTTATACTGTCTGTAAAGTCACATACCCGTTCTGTGTATAAGTGGTGTATGTATGAGCTCTTGTTCTCATATAATGTTCCTGCTGCGCTAATCAAGGCTGTAAAATGTAGTTCTAGTACACAGGGGTGGTGCAGGGATGGTAGGCAAAAAGGATAAACAATACTGACAGCTACAGTAGCTCCAGCATTCTTACTAGCTGTACTGGGTGCAGTGTATTTAGTACTAGTCTCACCAGCCCAGCCTTGCTTCCTGGCTCTCATGCTGCAGCTGTGGTCTATATGAATTGCATTGCTCTGTACACCCCTCTCAGATGGCTTCCACCAGTTAGTGAGCTTAATAGCCTTTAGCCATTCCCGCAACCCCTCCCCCTAGCTGTGGTGTATGTGTGTGTAGGGAAAACTTTCTCACCACAGCCAGGTCTCCAACTCTCCGGGCTGCCCTATGCCTCCTTCCAGCTGTCAGTCTCAGTTGATGCCCCGGCCCATTTGGAAGTTGACCACGCCCCATCTGCTTACTCTGCAACTGTTGGTGACCAGTGTATTCTGGCTAGACGAACAGAGCAGTGCTTTTCTTTCCTTTCAGCAGCCGGAGTGTGCTGTCAGGTAGCGCCGCCCACCGATGGCTTTGCCTCCTGCTGCCAGCTTGACTTGTCACACTGCCAAGTTCCACTGCCGGGGCTCACTCTGCTTACCGCCGCCCGGGGTAAGAGCTGCCAGCTTCACAGCTCCGGCCAGCCAGGTACGGGGGGTGAGAACTGAAGAGAGATCTCCAGACTGTCTGTCAGCAGCAGGTGACATTGCAGTCAGACAATCTATTCATTGAGCTATATGCCCTTGCATAGAAAGGTAGATAATTCTGAGCTAGAGAATTCTAACTATTTGACGCTTACCTTGTACTTTGTGAAAAAAAAAAAGATCAGCATTGCGGCTGAGCAGATCTATGTAGTGTGTGGCTGCAAGGGATTGGATGTGTGGCTGCACACTACATAGATCTATTCAATTGCATTGCTGATTTTATTTTTTACAAAGTACCAGTAGCTTCATATAGTAATCATAATTTTCTCTATCGTCCTAGTGGATGCTGGGGTTCCTGAAAGGACCATGGGGAATAGCGGCTCCGCAGGAGACAGGGCACAAAAAGTAAAGCTTTAGGATCAGGTGGTGTGCACTGGCTCCTCCCCCTATGACCCTCCTCCAAGCCTCAGTTAGATTTTTGTGCCCGGCCGAGAAGGGTGCAATCTAGGTGGCTCTCCTAAAGAGCTGCTTAGAAAAGTTTAGCTTAGGTTTTTTATTTTACAGTGAGTCCTGCTGGCAACAGGATCACTGCAACGAGGGACTTAGGGGAGAAGAAGTGAACTCACCTGCGTGCAGGATGGATTGGCTTCTTTGGCTACTGGACATTAGCTCCAGAGGGACGATCACAGGTACAGCCTGGATGGTCACCGGAGCCTCGCCGCCGGCCCCCTTGCAGATGCTGAAACGAGAAGAGGTCCAGAATCGGCGGCAGAAGACTCCTCAGTCTTCTTAAGGTAGCGCACAGCACTGCAGCTGTGCGCCATTTCCTCTCAGCACACTTCACACGGCAGTCACTGAGGGTGCAGGGCGCTGGGAGGGGGGCGCCCTGGGAGGCAAATGAAAACCTTTTTTGGCTAAAAATACCTCACATATAGCCTCCGGGGGCTATATGGAGATATTTAACCCCTGCCAGAATCCATTAAAGAGCGGGAGACGAGCCCGCCGAAAAAGGGGCGGGGCCTATCTCCTCAGCACACAGCGCCATTTTCCCTCACAGAAAGGCTGGAGGGAAGGCTCCCAGGCTCTCCCCTGCACTGCACTACAGAAACAGGGTTACAACAGAGAGGGGGGGCACTAATTTGGCGTTAGAAATATATAAAAGATGCTATAAGGGAAAACACTTATATAAGGTTGTCCCTATATAATTATAGCGTTTTTGGTGTGTGCTGGCAAACTCTCCCTCTGTCTCCCCAAAGGGCTAGTGGGGTCCTGTCCTCTATCAGAGCATTCCCTGTGTGTGTGCTGTGTGTCGGTACGTGTGTGTCGACATGTATGAGGACGATGTTGGTGAGGAGGCGGAGCAATTGCCTGTAATGGTGATGTCACTCTCTAGGGAGTCGACACCGGAATGGATGGCTTATTTAGGGAATTACGTGATAATGTCAACACGCTGCAAGGTCGGTTGACGACATGAGACGGCCGACAAACAATTAGTACCGGTCCAGACGTCTCAGAAACACCGTCAGGGGTTTTAAAACGCCCGTTTACTTTAGTCGGTCGACACAGACACGGACACTGAATCCAGTGTCGACGGTGAATAAACAAACGTATTTCTTATTAGGGCCACACGTTAAGGGCAATGAAGGAGGTGTTACATATTTCTGATACTACAAGTACCACAAAAGAGGGTATTATGTGGGATGTGAAAACACTACCGTAGTTTTTCCTGAATCAGATAAATTAAATGAAGTGTGTGATGATGCGTGGGTTCCCCCCGATAGAAAATTATGGGCGGTATACCCTTTCCCGCCAGAAGTTAGGGCGCGTTGGGAAACACCCCTTAGGGTGGATAAGGCGCTCACACGCTTATCAAAACAAGTGGCGGTACCGTCTATAGATAGGGCCGTCCTCAAGGAGCCAGCTGACAGGAGGCTGGAAAATATCATAAAAAGTATATACACACATACTGGTGTTATACTGCGATCAGCGATCGCCTCAGCCTGGATGTGCAGAGCTGGGGTGGCTTGGTCGGATTCCCTGACTAAAAATATTGATACCCTTGACAGGGACAGTATTTTATTGACTATAGAGCATTTAAAGGATGCATTTTCTATATATGCGAGATGCACAGAGGGATATTTGCACTCTGGCATCAAGAGTAAGTGCGATGTCCATATCTGCCAGAAGATGTTTATGGACACGACAGTGGTCAGGTGATGCAGATTCCAAACGGCACAAAGGTGTATTGCCGTATAAAGGAAGAGGAGTTATTTGGGGTCGGTCCATCGGACCTGGTGGCCACGGCAACTGCTGGAAAATCCACCGTTTTTACCCTAAGTCACATCTCTGCAGAAAAAGACACCGTCTTTTCAGCCTCAGTCCTTTCGTCCCTATAAGAGTCATATCTGCCAAGGGATAGAGGAAAGGGAAGAAGACTGCAGCAGGCAGCCCATGTCCAGGAACAGAAGCGTTCCACTGCTTCTGCCAAGCTCTCAGCATGACGCTGGGACCGTACAGGACCCCTGGATCCTACATGTAGTATCCCAGGGGTACAGATTGGAATGTCGAGACGTTTCCCCTTCGCAGGCTCCTGAAGTCTGGTTTACCAAGGTCTCCCACCGACAAGGAGGCAGTATGGGAAACAATTCACAAGCTGTATTCCCAGCAGGTGATAATCAAATTACCCCTCCTACAACAAGAAAAGGGGTATTATTCCACATTATATTGTGGTACTGAAGCCAGAAGGCTAGGTGAGACCTATTCTAAATCTAAAAAAATTTGAACACTTACAAAGGTTCAAATCAAGATGGAGTCACTCAGAGCAGTGATAACGAACCAGGAAGAAGGGGACTATATAGTGTCCCGAGACATCAGGGATGCTTACCTCCATGTCCAAAATTTGCCCTTCCCACTAAGGGTACCTCAGGTTCGTGGTACAGAACTGTCACTATCAGTTTCAGACGCTGCCGTTTGGATTGTCCACGGCACCCCGGGTCTTTACCAAGGTAATGGCCGAAATGATGATTCTTCTTCGAAGAAAAGGCGTCTTAATTATCCCTTACTTGGACGATCTCCTGATAAGGGCAAAGGCCCTCATTCCGAGTTGTTCGCTCGCAAGGCGAATGTAGCAGAGTTACACACGCTAAGCCGCCGCCTACTGGGAGTGAATCTTAGCTTCTTAAAATTGCGACCGACGTACGCGCAATATTGCGATTACAAACGAGTTAGCAGTTTCAGAGTAGCTCCAGACTTACTCTGCCTGTGCGATCATTTCAGTGCTTGTCGTTCCTGGTTGACGTCACAAACACACCCAGCGTTCGCCCAGGCACTCCCACCGTTTCTCCGGCCACTCCTGCGTTTTTTCCGGAAACGGTAGCGTTTTCAGCCACACGCCCCTGAAACGCCGTGTTTCCGCCCAGTAACACCCATTTCCTGTCAATCACATTACGATCGCCGGAGCGAAGAAAAAGCCGTGAGTAAAAATACTTTCTTCATAGTAAAGTTACTTGGCGCAGTCGCAGTGCGAACATTGCGCATGCGTACTAAGCGGATTTTCACTGCGATGCGATGAAAAATACCGAGCGAACAACTCGGAATGAGGGCCAAAGTCCAGGGAACAGTTGGAGGTCGGAGTAGCACTATCTCGGATACTGCTACAACAGCACGGGTGGATTCTAAATATCCCAAAATCGCAGCTGATCCCGACGACAAGTCTGCTGTGCCTAGGGATGATTCTGGACACAGTCCAGAAAAAGGTGTTTCTCCCGGAAGAGAAAGCCAGGGAGTTATCCGAGCTAGTCAGGAACCTCCTAAAATCAGTGCATCATTGCACAAGGGTCCTGGTAAAGATGGTGACTTCCTACGAAGCAATTCCATTCGGCAGATTTCACGCAAGAATTTTTCAGTGGGATCTGCTGGACAAATGGTCCGGATCGCATCTTCAGATGCATCAGCGGATAACCCTATATCCAAGGACAAGGGTGTCTCTCCTGTGGTGGTTACAGAGTGCTCATCTTCTAGAGGGCCGCAGATTCGGCATTCAGGATTGGATGCTGGTGACCACGGAGGCCAGCCCGAGAGGCTGGGGAGCAGTCACACAAGGAAAAAATTTCCAGGGAGTGTGATCAAGTCTGGAGACTTTTCTCCACATAAATATACTGGAGCTAAGGGTAAATTTATAATACTCTAAGCTTAGCAAGACCTCTGCTTCAAGGTCAGCCGGTATTGATCCAGTGGGAAAAACATCACGGCAGTCGCCCACGTAAATAGACAGGGCGGCACAAGAAGCAGGAGGGCAATGGCAAAAAACTGCAAGGACTTTTCGCTGGGCGGAAAATCATGTGATAGCACTGTCAGCAGTGTTTCATTCCGGGAATGGAAACTGGGAAGCAGACTTCCTCAGCAGGCACGACCTCCACCCGGCAGAGTGGAAACTTCATCGGGAAGTTTTCCACATGATTGTAAACCGTTGGGAAATACCAAAGGTGGACATGATGGCGTCCCGTCTGAACAAAAAACGGGACAGGTATTGCGCCAGGTTAAGAGACCCTCAGGCAATAGCTGTGGACGTTCTGGTAACACCATGGATGTACCAGTCGGTGTATGTGTTCCATCCTCTGCTTCTCATACCTAAGGTACTGAGACTTATAAGACGTAGAGGAGTAAGAACTATACTCATGGCTCCGGATTGGCCAAGAAGGACTTGGTACCCGGAACTTCAAGAGATGCTCACAGAGGACTTATGGCCTCTGCCGCTAAGAAGGGATTTGTTTCAGCAAGTACCATGTCTGTTCCAAGACTTACCGCAGCTGCGTTTGACGGCATGGCGGTGGAACGCCGGATCCTAAGGGAAAAAGGCATTCCGGAAGAGGTCATTCCTACCCTGGTCAAAGCCAGAAAGGAGGTGACCGCACAACATTATCACCACATGTGGCAAAAATATGTTGCGTGGTGTGAGGCCAGAAAGGCCCCACGAAGAAATTTCAACTCGGTCGATTCCTGCATTTCCTGCAAACAGGAGTGTCTATGGGCCTCAAATTGGGGTCCATTAAGGTTCAAAATTTCGGCCCTGTCGATTTTCTTCCAGAAAGAAGTGGCTTCAGTCCTCAAATCACATTGGTTTAAAACCAGTCAAATCTGTGGATTTGAAGCATCTCACATGAAAAGTGACCATGCTCTTGGCCCTGGCCTGGACCAGGCGAGTGTCAAATTGGTGGTTTTTTTCTCAAAAAAGCCCATATCTGGTTGTCCATTTGGACAGGGCAGAGCTGCGGACTCGTCCCCAGTTCTCTCCCTAAGGTGGTGTCAGTGTTTCACCTGAACCAGCTTATTTTGGTGCCTTGCGCCTACTAGGGACTTGGAGGACTCCAGGTTGCTAGATGTTGTCAGGGCCCTGTAAATATAGGTTCCAGGACGGCTGGAGTCAGGAAAACTGACTTGCTGTTATCCTGTATGCACCCAACAAACTGGGTGCTCTTGCTTCTAAGCAGACTATTGCTAGTTGGATGTGTAATACAATTCAGCTTGCACATTCTGTGGCAGGCCTGCCACAGCCAAAATATGTAAATGCCCATTCCACAAGGAAGGTGGGCTTATCTTGGGCGGCTGCCCGAGGGGTCTCGGCTTTACAACTTTGCCGAGCGGCTATTTAGTCAGGGGCAAACACGTTGGTAAAATCCTACAAATTTGATACCCTGGCTAAGGAGGACCTGGAGTTCTCTCATTCGGTGCTGCAGAGTCATCCGCACTCTCCCGCCCGTTTGGGAGCTTTGGTATTATCCCCATGGTCCTTTCAGGAACCCCAGCATCCACTAGGACGATAGAGAAAATAAGAATTTACTTACCGATAATTCTATTTCTCGGAGTCCGTAGTGGATGCTGGGCGCCCATCCCAAGTGCGGATTATCTGCAATACTTGTACATAGTTACAAAAATCGGGTTATTATTGTTGTGAGCCATCTTTTCAGAGGCTCCGCTGTTATCATACTGTTAACTGGGTTCAGATCACAGGTTGTACAGTGTGATTGGTGTGGCTGGTATGAGTCTTACCCGGGATTCAAAATCCTTCCTTATTGTGTACGCTCGTCCGGGCACAGTATCCTAACTGAGGCTTGGAGGAGGGTCATAGGGGGAGGAGCCAGTGCACACCACCTGATCCTAAAGCTTTACTTTTTGTGCCCTGTCTCCTGCGGAGCCGCTATTCCCCATGGTCCTTTCAGGAACCCCAGCATCCACTACGGACTCCGAGAAATAGAATTATCGGTAAGTAAATTCTTATTTTTTTGCAGGATCAAATAGCTGAATGAGAAGGGTGTTTGATTAGAATTCAACAGGTTATAAGTTTGAATCCCGGGTATGACAGTATATTGAAATGTTTTATTTAACCACTTGCCTGGCATAGTTATATCAGATGTGACCATAACCAGCAAGTGCTTTATCTGACCTTGTCGCACAGGATGCGACCAGTCCGATAAACAGCGTTAGCAGCTGCAGGGAAAGAAAACTTCCCTCCGCTGCTGCTCTGATATTTGGTGAAGGGGATGATTTTTTGGAAAAAAAATGAAAAAAAAATGTAAAAAATTTTTTTAGAACTAAAATCATTTTGGACAAGGTTAAATTCATATTCTTCACTTAAATCTCTCATTAAAAAACCGACAATTTCGGAGTGGTTTTTGGGGAAAAAATCGTCAGTTAAGTTGTTAAAGTGCCTGAATGTGGTATAAAGAGGATTTGTGTCCAAATCCATTATCTTACAGTGGTCATGCCCCTTCCCCACGAAGCATGCACCTTATGTCCCTATTGGAAAAATGTGGGGGGAGGGGCAATTCTCTTTCTGGCACAAGGCACCAAAAAGTCCATTTACGGCTCTGATGCCATATAAAATAGCTCTCAACAATGCATGTAAATAAATGAAGTTTTTAGTCATTGTCTACCCCATGGCCCTCATTCCGAGTTGATCGCTGGAGACATGGGCACTTTAAGAAAGAATTTAGTTCCTGGTGTGCACTGGCTCCTCCCTGTATGCCCCTCCTCCAGACCTCAGTTTGATACTGTGCCCAGACGAGCTGGGTGCTTTTCAGTGAGCTCTCCTGAGTTTACTGATAGAAAGTATTTTTATTTTGTTAGG
Source organism: Pseudophryne corroboree (assembly GCF_028390025.1). Lineage (NCBI taxonomy): Eukaryota > Metazoa > Chordata > Amphibia > Anura > Myobatrachidae > Pseudophryne > Pseudophryne corroboree. The sequence goes on along the minus strand of NC_086447.1, from coordinate 295,305,947 downwards.
TTTTTTATTTTCAGGGAGCTCTGCTGGCAACAGACTCCTTGCATCTAGGGACTGAGGGGAGAGAAGCAGCCCTACTCTCTGAAGCTAGGTCCTGCTTCTTAGGCTACTGGACACCATTAGCTCCAGAGGGATTGGTACGCAGGATCTCACCCTTGCCGTCCGTCCCAGAGCCGCGCCGCCATCCCCCTCGCAGAGCCGGAAGATAGAAGCCGGGTGAGTATGAGAAGAAAAGAAGACTTCACAGGTGGCAGAAGACTTCATGATCTTCACTGAGGTAACGCACAGCACTGCAGCTGTGCGCCATTGCTCCCACACACCTCACATACTCCGGTCACTGTAAGGGTGCAGGGCGCAGGGGGGGGCGCCCTGGGCACCAATATAAACCTCTTATTTGGCAAAAGGAGCATATATACAGCTGGACACTGTATATATGCAGGAGCTCCCGCCAATTTTACACTTTTCGCGGGACAGAAGCCCGCCGTTGAGGGGGCGGGGCTTCTCCCTCAGCACTCACCAGCGCCATGTTTTTCTCCACAGCACCGCTGAGAGGAAGCTCCCCGGACTCTCCCCTGCTTATACCACGGTAGAAGAGAGGGTTTTAAAGAAGAGGGGGGGGGGGCACATAATTCGGCGCAGATAATAACAGTGCTACTGGGTAAACATTAAATTACTGTGTTTTTTCCTGGGTCATATAGCGCTGGGGTGTGTGCTGGCATACTCTCTCTCTGTCTCTCCAAAGGGCCTTGTGGGGGAATTATCTTCAGATGAGCATTCCCTGAGTGTGTGGTGTGTCGGTACGTGTGTGTCGACATGTTTGAGGTAAAAGGCTCTCCTAAGGAGGAGATGGAGCAAATGTGTGTGTGAGTGGTGTCTCCGTCCACAACGCCGACACCTGATTGGATATGTGAAATTAAGTGCTAAGGTAAATTTATTGCACAAAAGAGTGAGAACAGACAGTGAATCTACCCATGTCTGTCCCTATGTCGCAGAGACCTTCAGAGTCTCACAACGCTCACTATCCAAACTAATAGACACTGATATCGACACGGAGTCTGACTCCAGTGTCGACTACGATAATGCAAAGTTACAGCCAAAACTGGCAGAAAAGTATTCAATATATGATTATTGTAATAAAAGATGTTTTGCATATCACTGAGGACTCATCTGTCCCTGACACAAGGGTACACATGTTTAAGGGGAAGAAAGCTGAGGTAAATTTCCCTCCTCTCATGTAGAAAAAGAGCGGGAATCTCCAGAAAAGAGACTGCAGATTCCCACAAAGAATTCTCAGGGAGTATCCTTTCCCTACTAGGGCCAGGATACAATGGGAATCTTCCCCTAGGGTGGACAAAGCTTTGTCACGTTTACCCAAAAGGTAGCGCTGACTTAACAGCTATCCTCAGGGATCCTGCAGATAGCATGCAGTAAAAGTACTTTGAAGTCCAGTTACACACATTCTGGTACACTACTCAGACCGGCGATTGTGTCGGCATGGGTTTATAGCGCTGTAGCAGCGTGGACAGATACCTTATCAGCGGAGATTGAAACCCTAGATAAGGATACCATGTTATTGACCCTAGTATATGTATATATATATATATATATATATATATAAAAGATGCTGTGTTATATATATATATATATATATATATAAAACATGCCCAAAGAGACATTAGTCTACTGTGTTCTAGAGTCAATGCTATGTCGATTTCTGCTAGACGTGTCCTGTGGAACATGCAATGGACAGGTGATGCCGGCTAAAAGAGGCATATGAAAGGTTTACCTTACAAGGCTGAGGAATTGTGTGGAGAAGGGCTCTCGGACCTGGTCTCCACAGCTATAGCTGGTAATTCTGATCTTTTGCCTTATATTCCCTCACAGCCTAAGAAAGCACGACATTATCAAATGCAGTCCTTTCGGTCGCAGAATAACAAGAAAGTACGAGGAGCGTCCTTTCTTACCAGAGGTAAGGGCACAGGGCACAGCTAGTTCCCAGGAACAGAAGTCCTCCCCGGCCTCTACTACATTCACTGCATGACGCTGGAGCTCCGCTAAGGGAGTTCGTCCCAGTGGGAGCACGTCTTCGGCTCTTCAGCCACATCTGAGTTCACTCACAGGTGGATCCCGGGGCAATAAAAATTGTTTCTCAGGGTTACAAGCTGGTATTCGAAAGGTGCCTCCTCGACGGTTTTTCCTTATCGGACCTACCGGCTTCTCCCCCAGAAAGGGAGATAATATTAAATACAATTCACACATTGTATCTCCAACAGGTGGTGCTCAAGGTTCCCCTCCTGCAACAAGGAAGGTGATATGACTCACCCTTGGCTGTAGACCCGAAACCGTACGGTTCGGCCAGACCTATTTTAAAATTAAAATCTCTGAACCTATACGGGAAAAGGTTCAAATTTAAAGTGGAATCGCCCAGAGCGATCATCGCCAGCCTGAAAGGGGGGGATTTGATGGTGTATCTAGACATAAAGGCTGCATACCTTCATGTTCCCATTTATCCACCCCATCAGGGCTACCTGACACTTGCAGTACAGGATTGTCATTACCAATTTCAGGGTAATTGGCAGAAATAATGGTGCCCCTACGCAAGCAAGGAGTCACAGTTATCCCATACTTGGACGATCTCCTAATAAGGGCGAGATCAAAAGAGCAGTTGTTCAACAGCGTATCACTTTCGCTGAAGGTGTCACAGCAACACGGCTGGATTCTCAATTTCCCGAGGTCACAGTTGGTTCCTATAACTCGTCGGCCCTTCTTGGGTTTGATTCTGGATACAGACCAGAAATGGGTTTACCTTCAGATAGAGAAGGCCCAGGAACTCATGACTCTAGTCAGAGACTTATTGAAACCAAGACAGGTGTCAGTGCATCACTGCCCTCGAGTCCTGGGAAAAACATTCCCTTAGGGTTCCATGAGAGGACTTCAAATGGGACCTACTGGACAAGTGGTCCGGGTCACATCTACAGATTCATCAGTTGATCAGCCTATCCCCCAGGGCCAGGGTATCTCTCCTGTGGTGGCTGCAGAGTGCTCACCTTATAGAGGGCCGCAGATTCGGCATTCAGGACTGGATCCTGGTGACCACGGACGCGAGCCTCCGAGGCTGGGGAGCAGTCACACAGGGAAGAAATTTCCAAGGTCTTTTGGTCAAGTCAAGAGACTTGTCTTCACATCCACATATTGGAACTAAGGGCCATATACAACGCCCTATGTCAAGCGGAGACCTTTCTTCGCGACCAACCGGTTCTGATCCAGTCAGACAAAGTCACCGCAGTAGCTCATGTAAACCGCCAAGGCGGCACAAGGAGCAGAGTGGCGATGGCGGAAGCCACCAGAATTCTTCGCTGTGCGGAGAATCATGTAAGAGCACTGTCAACAGTGTTCATTCCGGAAGTGAACTGGGAAGCAGACTTCCTCACCAGACATACGTCCTGGAGAGTGGAGACTTCATCAGGAAGTCTTCGCACAGATTGCAGTTCGGTGGGGACTGCCACAGATAGACATGATGGCGTCCCGCCTCAACAAAAAGCTGCAGAGTTATTGCGCCTGATCAAGAGACCCTCAGGCAGTAGCGGTAGACGCCCTAGTGACACAGTGGGTGTTCCAGTCAGTCTATGTATTTCCTCCTCTTCCTCTCATACCCAAGGGTTGAGAATAATAAGAAAAAGGAGGAGTGAGAACAATACTCATTATTCCAGATTGGCCACGAAGGATCTGGTATCCGGATCTGCAGGAAATGCTTACAGAAGATCCGTGGCCTCTAAGGCAGGACCTGTTGCAACAGGGCCCATGTCTGTTCCAAGACTTAACGCGGCTGCGTTTGATGGCATGGCGGTTGAACACCGGATCCTAGCGGAAAAAGGCATTCCGGATGAGGTCATTCCTACGCTGATAAAGGCTAGGAAGGACGTGACATCTAAACATTATCACCATATATGGCGAAAATATGTTTCTTGGTGTGAGGCCAGGAATGCTCCTACGGAAGAATTCCATCTGGGCCGTTTCTTTCACTTCCTACAAACTGGAGTGAATTTGGGCCTAAAACTTAGGCTCCATTAAGGTTCAGATCTCGGCCCTATCCATTTTCTTTCAAAAAGAATTGGCTTCTCTCCCAGAAGTTCAGACTTTTGTGAAGGGAGTTCTGCATATTCAGCCTCCTTTTGTACCTCTGGTGGAGCCCTGGGACCTTAACGTGGTGTTAAGTTTCCTTAAGTCACACTGGTTTGAACCACCTAAAACGGTAGAGTTAAAATATCTCACTTGGAAGGTGGTCATGTTATTAGCCTTGGCTTCGGCTAGGCAAGTGTCGGAATTGCGGCTTTGTTTCATAAAAGCCCCTATCTGGTTTTCCATGTCGATAGAGCGGAGTTGCGGACACGTCCTCAATTCCTGCCTAACGTGGTATCATCCTTTCATATGAACCAGCCTATTGTGGTGCCTGTGGCTACGCGTGACTTGGAGGACTCCAAGTCCCTGGATGTGGTCAGGGCTTTGAAAATTTACGTAGCCAGAACGGCTAGAGTCAGAAAAACAGAATCACTGTTTGTCCTGTATGCTGCCAACAAGCTTGGCGCTCCTGCTTCAAAGCAGACTATTGCTCGCTGGATTTGTAACACCATTCAGCAGGACCATTCTACGGCTGGATTGCCGTTGCTTAAATCGGTTTGGGCCCATTCCACCAGGAAGGTGGGCTCTTCTTGGGCGGCTGCCCGAGGGGTCTCGGCATTACAGTTGTGGCGAGCTGCTACTTGGTCAGGTTCAAACACTTTTGCTAAGTTCTACAAGTTTGATACCCTGGCTGAGGAGGACCTCTTGTTTGCTCAATCGGGGCTGCAGAGTCATCCGCACTCTCCCGCCCGTTTGGGAGCTTTGGTATAATCCCCATGGTCCTTACGGAGTCCCCAGCATCCTCTAGGACGTTAGAGAAAATAAGATTTTACTTACCGGTAAATCTATTTCTCGTAGTCCGTAGAGGATGCTGGGCGCCCGTCCCAAGTGCGGACTTCTTCTGCAATACTTGTATATAGTTATTGCTTCAATAAGGGTTACGTTATAGTTGCATCGGTCTTGAACTGATGATATGTTGTTTTCATACTGTTAACTGGGTAGTTATCACAAGTTATACGATGTGATTGGTGTGGCTGGTATGAATCTTGCCCTTGGATTAACAAAATCCTTTCCTCGTACTGTCCATCTCCTCTGGGCACAGTTTCTCTAACTGAGGTCTGGAGGAGGGGCATAGAGAGAGGAGCCAGTGTGCACCAGGAACTAAATTCTTTCTTAAAGTGCCCATGTCTCCTGCGGAGCCCATCTATCCCCATGGTCCTTACGGAGTCCCCAGCATCCTCTACGGACTACGAGAAATAGATTTACCGGTAAGTAAAATCTTATTTTTTAGCCTGATTGCTGTGCTGCGAACAACGGCAGCTAGCGATCAACTCTGAATGACCACCCATATTAGGTGAAATAGTATAATTTATAATACTTTTCCCTCACGATTTACCTATATCCTTTTTTTATTTTTTTATTTAGATATATCTCCTTAACCCTAACCAGGGTTGCACTAATACTAGATAAATAGTGATTTGGGCACAAGGACTAAATAAAGTCTGTACTTGATAACTTTATGGAACTCAGTAAAGACAGACTTGCTGAAGGAAATCTAATAACCATGATTGCTCCCAAGGTGAAAATGAACTAAGGTAGATATACTGTATGAAAAACGTTTTCCTTGCCCATGCAGGGAAGAAGCAGACTTGGCATGCTGCAGTCAGGACATATTTCTGCCCTCTGAAATAAGATATAGAGAACAAATACAGGCCAGTCTTTATACAATGTAGGTAGTGTAGAACTAGCCACCAGCAGTGAGACATGATCAGCATAGTACAAAGTGAGACAGTAAGTCTGGACTGGACCACTCAATTTCACGATTTAAATTTTAAGGCACTGTCCGACACCACCAGAGTGCCCAGTGTTATAAAGAGTACTTCATCTAGTTGGATAATGCTTCTGTACTGAACCTCTGATCTGTCCATGTGATTTTTGGCCTCCTTGTTCAATTGCTAATTTTATAGATGCAGTGTTTGGGTGATGTGATACAGTGTGTGCCATGTTCAGACGGGATGTAGTTATGTGACCGTCGGTCGGGAGATCATCGATCACTGTACCGACACCGGAATCCAGAGAGATTGAAAGACCGACAGTTGGCATGCCGACTAACAGGGACTGTTCCCACAAGGGGCTTCATTATGCTTGCCCCCATTCCCCTCTCCCCCCCCCCCCCCCCCACCCCTCCTCCCTTCCCACTGGCAATCTAAAGCTCAGGATCCCGGTGTTGGTATGGTGACCAGCGGGATCCCAAACGCCGGTCACCCAAACCCAACCCGCTCAAACGACAGGCAAACTGGTCATTGTTATTTGTCTGTTTGAAAGCAACAATAAATCATAACAACTCTTCCTTCCCACCCACACATTTTTAAAGAAACTCAGTAAAGTTAGGGATTGGAAGTGGTAACTCTCTAAAACCTAATTCTGTCCTGTCAATGCCAGTGTGAGAAAACCTTAAAATGTATTATTGGAAGAAACAGATCATGACCTACAGCCTTACCACTGGAAAACAGACATGTTACAATATAATTCAGTCAGGGCTGGCCCAAGCCTAATTTTTTTGGTAAGCAAATATAGATTTTAGCGCCCCTCGCTATGGATATTGTGGGAGAAGCTACAGTGTGAGTGGGATATCAGTTGGTGCATTAACTTGTTTAAAAAAGTTTTCAAAGTTTTGGCTGGGAGGCTGAGTGTTATTATGGGATGTAGTTGGCATACAGACAGTCCGGATGCAGGTGATCAAAATACAGGCATTGGAATCCTGCCAGCGCTCACAATACTGCCTGCGGAATCCAGATGGTCAGAATCCTGAAGGTAAGTATTAGGGTTAGGGTTAGGCACTAGGGGAATGGTTAGGGTTAGGCTGCCGGAGGGGATGGTTAGGGGAAGGGTTAAAGTAGTTACCAAAATGTGTCTGGATTCTGACCATCAGGATGCCGCTGTCGTTATTCTGACCGTCTGCATACTGATTGCCGGGATCCTGTACACAACCCAAATACATTGCCCACTGGTTTATATTTGTGCTAAAGGCTCTGGAAAGCCAAGAAAGGAGCTAGGTGCAGCTATGGAACATATAAGGCAGCAGGCTTCTGCAGGACAGCAGTAGAGTCCTAGCTCACAGCCAGGAAGCAGCAGTGTGGAAAGTCCTAAGCACTGTCCCAGCCTTCTCAGTATCATATGGCAATCCCCAGGGGTTTCATGGACCCATACCAGGGAGTAGATGCACACCCAGGGGAGGCACTGCGTGAGGTGTGCATCTGCTGCAGTATTTACACTCTCGACCATCTATCTGAATGTTCACTGGGGCTGTCAACCCAGGCACAGGTTAATATTTGAATTGTACAGTACCTAAACTAAATTGTAGATGCACTTGTTCAAATAAAGAAGCTTTGCACTTATGTGGTGTACCTGGAAGCCAGGGGAGCTGCGGCACACAGAAGTCCAAGCCACGGTAATCAGAAGAGCCACACCAGATTATGAAGTGACGTGTCTGGCATCCGTCCTGCCCCAGACAAGTTTGCACATATGTAATGAGAGGCGTCATGATGCGCGGGAGCTCATTACATATGCATGATTGACGATCCGGCACCAGTTCTACACGAGAGGGGAGGGGGGAGTATGGGTGCAGCAGCAGCACTGACAGTCACTGTCAATGACAGTGAAGTCAGTAAATCGCGGTACGCGGCCGTTGCGTGCCCTCTATGTGGGGCGCCTTACTTGGCCGCGTACTATGTGTATGCATAGGGCCGGGCCTATTCATTATAGATATAAAGGTAATCTTTTGTGGCAGATGTTATAAGAAAAGATAACTTTGGGTAGTAAGGAATAAATGCAGTATTTTTATGGGGGGGGGGGGGGGGGGGGGGGGGTTTCCATACCACACACATAAAATATATATACATATATATATGGCCAAAAGTCTTTGGACGCCTGACCATTACACCAGCAGGGACTGTAATTACATTGTATTCAAATACATATACTTTCATATGGAGTTGGTTCACCTGTTGCAGCTATAACAGCTTCCATTCTTCTTGGTAGGCTTTCTGCAAGATTTTGGAGTGTTTCTGTGGGAATTTATGCCCATTCATTCTGTAGAGCATTTATGAGGTCAGACACCGATGTATGCCTGGCTAGCTATCTCTGTTCCGGTTCATCCCAAAAGTGCTCGATGGGGTTGAGGTCAGGGCTCTGTGCGGGCCAGTCAAGTTCTTCCACACAGATCTCATCAAACCATAGGATAAATGTAATAGGGTGCGATTTTTTAGGTGTCCAAAAAATCGCACAAAATCACTCTTGTGGGTGCGCCCACTTAACCTTGCGCTTAGCCGCAGACTACAATTTTCCCATCATGGGCTAGAATGGAGGACCGCGATCCTCCATTCTAGCCGCTGCGCTCCGCCTGATTGACAGGCCAGGAACGCGCAGCCAATCAGGAGAGCGCTATGATGTGCGCTCCCTGATTGGCTGCCAGGTCCTCTAGTGACAGGGGGTTTCGGTATTTGGGTTTAGCTCGTTGGATCGGGTTATTTTTTTTTTTATTTTTTTTACCCATGGGATGCTACATAGAAGGAAGAGGACCGATCTTCACTGGATTGTTTGTAAGTATATATATATATTTTATTTTTTTACAGGTACACGATTGAATTGTACTGGAGAAGGGGACATGAATGGCGGCGTGGGATTTAGGTAAGTATGTATGAGTGTGTAAAAGTGCTTGTATGTGTATTAAAGTTGTACTTTCACGGTGTGTGTCTTGTGGTTTTTTTTGTTGTTGTTGTGGAACTACAGGTACCAGCAGGTCCATTAATTCCCTGCATGCTGGTCCTTGTGGTTCTCCAAGTGCCAGCCTGTGGGGGAGGCTTGCTAGGACTTGTTGGTCCACAAAAAAAAACAATATTCTTTTTTTTTTTTTACACTTTAAAAGGCTTTCAGCCCCCCCATTCACCTTCCAGGGATGGGGGGGGGTTTGGGGGCAGCTTTGGGCTTCACCCCTGGCCCTTGGGTGCCTGGATGGGACCCCTTGATTTAAGGGGTCCCCACTTCTCCAGGGAACCCCCGGCCAGGGGTGACTAGTTGGAGGGAGTGATGCTTTGGCCGCATGAACCTGTATAAAAGTGTCCCCCGGCTGCAGGAATCACCTCCCTGGCTAGTGGAGCCCGGTGCTGGTTTTACGGGGGTCCCCTACTTCTTTTGTCCCCCGTATTTTTGAACCAGGACTGGTCCAAGTGCCTGAGGCTGGTTATGCTTTTTGGGGGGGACCTGCACGTCATTTTCATTTAATTTTTATCACTTTTTTACTATTCCTTACAGAAGCTTGCGCTGATCTGTGCATGCTTCACCAAAAATCGCCAGTCTAAACCTGATCTATTATTCTGGCGATTTTTGGTAAGGTTTTGTGTACAAGTGAAAAAATCGCATTCTATTACATTTGCGATTTAAATTTTTTTCAGTGGGAAAACATCTGTATGTGATTTTTCACTTGCGATTTTTGTTATGTATGATTTTTGTATATGTTCAAAACTTGCGATTTTTGACAAAATCGCAAGCTATTTTCTCTGACGTCCTAGTGGATGCTGGGTACTCCGTAAGGACCATGGGGTATAGACGGGCTCCGCAGGAGACTGGGCACTCTTAAAAGAAAGATTAGGTACTATATCTGGTGTGCACTGGCTCCTCCCTCTATGCCCCTCCTCCAGACCTCAGTTAGTATCTGTGCCCGGCCAGAGCTGGATGCACCCTAGGGGCTCTCCTGAGCTTCCTAGAAAAGAAAGTATTTGTTAGGTTTTTTATTTTCAGTGAGATCTGCTGGCAACAGACTCACTGCTACGTGGGACTGAGGGGAGAGAGGCAAACCTACCTGCTTGCAGCTAGCTTGGGCTTCTAAGGCTACTGGACACCATTAGCTCCAGAGGGATCGAACACAGGCCCAGTCCTCGGTCGTCCGGTCCCGGAGCCGCGCCGCCGTCCCCCTTGCAGAGCCAGAAGAACGAAGAGAAGTTGAAAATCGGCGGCTGAAGACTCCGGTCTTCATTAAGGTAGCGCACAGCACTGCAGCAGTGCGCCATTGCTCCCTTAGCACACCACACACTCCGGTCACTGATGGGTGCAGGGCGCTGGGGGGGGGCGCCCTGGGCAGCAATTAGATTACCTTACTTGGCGAAAAGCACATAATACAGTCTGATAAACTGTATATGTGCATTAACCCCCGCCATTAAAGTACATAAAAGGACAGAAGCCCGCCGCTGAGGGAGCCGGGCCTTCTTCCTCAGCACACCGGCGCCATTTTCTCTTCACAGCTCAGCTGGAAGGAAGCTCCCCAGGCTCTCCCCGGCAGTATCCTGGTACACAAAGGGTAAAAAAGAGAGGGGGGGCACATAAATTTAGGCGCAAAACTGTGTATATAAGCTGCTATAGGGGAAAAATCACTCAGTATAGTGTACATCCCTGTATTATATAGCGCTGTGGTGTGTGCTGGCATACTCTCTCTCTGTCTCTCCAAAGGGCCTGGTGGGGGAACTGTCTTCAAATAGAGCATCACCTGTGTGTGTGGTGTGTCGGTACGCGTGTGTCGACATGTCTGAGGTAAAAGGCTCCTCTAAGGAGGTGATAGAGCGGATAAGTGTGTGGTAGGGTGTCTCCGTCAACAACGCCGACACCTGTTTGGATATGTGTAAGTGCTGAGGTAAAATTATTGCACAAAAGGTTAGGGAACAGAAAGGAAATCTACCCTGGTCTGTCCCTATGTCACAGAGTCCTTCAGAGTCTCTCTCTGTTCACTATCCAAAATAACAAAGTATCGACACGGAGTTTAACCCCACTGCCGACTACGATAATGCAAAGTTACAGCCAAGAGGGCTAAAAGATATTCAATATATGATTATTGGAATAAAAGATGATTTGCATATCACTGATGACTCATCTGTCCCTGACACGAGAGTACACATGTTAAGGGGAAGAATGCTGAGGTAAATTTCCCTCCTCTCATGAGGAAAAAGAGCGGGAATCTCCAGACGAGACGGCAGCTTCCCACAAGAGAATTCTCAGGCTGTATCCTTTCCCCACTAGGGCCAGGATGTGTTGAGAATCTTCCCCTTGGGTCTCCTGTTTGCACTAGCTATTCTCAGGGATCCTGCAGATAGCGTGCACATTCTAGTATACTACCCAGACCGGCGATTGTGTCGGCATGGGATTATAGCGCTGTGGCAGCGTGGACAGGTACCTTATCAGCAGAGATTGAGACCCTAGTATGCATATAAATATTTTAAGATGCTGTCTTAAGTGATAGATATATAATTATAAAGCATGCCCAAAGGTACATGAGTATACTGGGTCCTAGAGACAAAAGCTATGTCGATTTCTGCTTGACGTGTCCTGTAGAATATACATTGGACAGATGATGCCGACTTAAGAGGCATATGGAAGGCTGAGGATTGTGTGGAGAAATGTTCTCGGGCCTGGTCTCCACAGTTATAGCGGGTAATTCTGATATTTTGCCTTATATTCCTGCACAGCCTAGGAAGGCACGACATTATTAAATGCAGCTTTTCGAATAAAGAAACAAGAAAGTCTGAGGTGCGTCCTTTCTTGTCAGAGCCGGGGGCAGAGGAAAGAAGCTGTACAACACAGCTAGTCCCCAGGAACAGAAGTCCTCCCCGGCCTCTACAAAAATCCACCGCATGTCGCTGGGGCTCCACAGGCGGAGCTAGGCCCGGTGGGGACACGCCTTCGTAAGTTCAGCCACAAGTGGGTTCACTCCCTGTTAGATCCCTGGGCAATAGAAATTGTATCGCAGGGATACAGGCTGGACTGTGAGAAGATGCCCCCTCACCGAGGACCCGGCGGGCTTCCCCCCAAGAGAGGGAGCCAGTGTTAACTGCAATTCGTAAATTGTATCTTCAACAGGTGGTGGTCAAGGGTCCCCTTCTTCAACAAGAGGGTGTTATTATTCGACCATGTTATAATCCCGAAACCAGACGGTTCGGTTAGACCCATATTGAATTAAAATCCCTGAACATATACCTGAAAAGGTTCAGGTTCAAGATGGAATCGCTAAGAGCGGTCATTGCATGCCTGAAATGAATCGGGACATAAGGGATGCATACCTTCGTGTCCCCATTTATCCACCTCATCAGGCGTACCTCAGAATTGCGGTACGGGATTGTCATTACCAATTTCACCAAGGTAATGACGGATATGATGGTGCTCCTGCGGAAGCAAGGTGTCACTATTATCACATACTTGGATGATCTCCTCATAAAAGCGAGATCAAGAAAGCAGTTGCTGGACAGCGTATCACCTTCTCTGGAAGTGAAACGGCAACACGACTGGATTCTATATATTCCAAAGTCGCAGTTGGTTCCTACAGCTCATCTGCCTCGCCTAGGCATGATCCTAGACACAGACCAGAAGAGGGTTTATCTCCCGATAGAGAGAGCTCAGGAGCTCATGACACTGGTCAGGAATCCATTGAAAACCAAAACAGGTGTCAGAGCATCACTGCACTCGAGTCCTGGGAAGGATGATGGCATCATACGAGGCCATCCCCTTCGGCTGGTTCCATGCAAGGACAATGGAACTTACTGGACAAGTGGTCCGGATCACATCTTCAGATGCATCGGTTAATCACCCTATCCCCCAGGGCCAGGGTGTCTCTCCTGTGGTGGCTGCGGAGTGCTCACCTTCTCGAGGGCCGCAGATTCGGCATTCAGGACTGGGTCCTGGTGACCACGGATGCAAGCCTCCGAGGGTGGGGGGCAGTTACACAGGGAAGAAAATTCCAAGGTTTGTGGTCAAGCCAACAGACTTGCCTTCACATCAATATCCTGGAACTAAGGGCCATATACAACGCCCTAAGTCAAGCGGAGTTCCTGCTTCGCGACCAACCGGTTCTGATCCAGTCAGACCGCAGGGGCTCATGTAAACCGCCAGGGCGGCACAAGGAGCAGGGTGGCGAGGGTAGAAGCCACCAGAATTCTTCGCTGGGCGGAGAATCAAGTAAGCGCACTGTCAGCAGTGTTCATTCCGGGAGTGGACACGACCTCCACCCGGGAAAGTGGTGACTTCATCAGGAAGTCTTCACGCGGTTTTGCAAATTGATGGAAACTGCCTCAGGTGGACTACATGGCGTCCCACCTCAATAAAAAGATAAAAAAGGTTTTACGCTGGGTCAAGGGACTCTCAGGCGATATCTGTGGTCGCACTAGTAACACCGTGGGTGTTCCAGTCAGTCTATATATTCCCTCCTCTTCCTCTCAGACCCAAGGGCTGAGAATTGTAATAAACGGAGGAGTGTGAACAATATTCTTTGCTCCGGATTGGCCAAGAAGGACTCGGTACCCGGAACTGCAAGAAATGCTCTCAGAGGACCCATGGCCTCTGCCTCTCAGTCAGGACATGTTGCAACAGGGACCCTGTCTGATCCAAGACTTACCGCGGCTGCGTTGGACGGCATGGCGGTTGAACGCCGGATCCTAGCGGAAAAGGGCATTCCGGATGCAGTTATTCCTACGCTGATAAAGGCTAGGAAAGACGTGACAGCAAGACTTTTTCACTGTTTATGGCGAAAATAGGTTGCTTGGTGTGTGGCCGGGAAGGCCCTACAGAGGAATTCCAGGGGGGTCGATTCCTGCACTTCCTACAGTCAGGAGTGACTATGGGCCTAAAATTAGGATCCATAAAGGCCAAGATTTCGGCCCTATACCTTTTTCTCTCAAAAAGTACTGGCTTCACTGCCTGAAGTTCAGACGTTGTTACAGGGGTGCTGCATATTCAGCCCCTTTTGTGCCTCCAGTGGCACCTTGGGATCTTAACGTGTGTTGGATTCCTAAAATCCCACTGGTTTGAGCCACTTAAGACCGTGGAGCTAAAATATCTCACGTGGAAAGTGGTCATGCTTTTGGCCTTAGCTTGGACTAGGCGTGTGTCAGAATTGGCGGCTTTGTCATGTAAAAGCCCATATCTGATCTTCCATATGGAAAGGGCAGAATGGAGGACTCGTCCCCAATTTCTCCCTAAGGTGGTATCATCGTTACATTTGAACCAACCTATTGTGGTGCCTGCGGCTACAAGGGACTTGGAGGATTCCAAGTTGCTGGACGTAGTCCGGGCCCTGAAACTTTGTTTCCAGGACGGCTAGAGTCAGAAAAACTGACTCGCTATTTATCCTGCATGCACCCAACAAGCTGGGTGCTCCTGCTTCAAAGCAGACTATTGCTCGCTGGATCTGTAATACCATTCAGCTTGCACATTCTGCGGCTGGACTGCCGCATGCTAAATCAGTAAAAGCCCATTCCACGAGGAAGGTGGGCTCTTCTTGGGCGGCTGCCCGAGAGGTCTCGGCTTTACAACTTTGCCGAGCTGCTACTTGGTCGGGTTCAAACACTTTTGCAAAATTCTACAAGTTTGATACCCTGGCTGAGGAGGACCTTGAGTTTGCTCATCGGTGCTGCAGAGTCATCCGCACTCTCCCGCCCGTTTGGGAGCTTTGGTATAATCTCCATGGTCCTTACGGAGTACCCAGCATCCACTAGGACGTCAGAGAAAATAAGAATTTACTCACCGGTAATTCTATTTCTCGTAGTCCGTAGTGGATGCTGGGAGCCCGTCCCAAGTGCGGACTCTCTGCAATACATGTATATAGTTATTGCTTAACTAAAGGGTTATTGTATGAGCCATCTGTTGAGAGAGGCTCAGTTTTTGTTCATACTGTTAACTGGGTATAGTTATCACAAGTTGTACAGTGTGATTGGTGTGGCTGGTATGAGTCTTACCCTGGATTCCAAATCCTTTCCTAGTAATGTCAGCTCTTCCGGGCACAGTTCCCCTAACTGAGGTCTGGAGGAGGGGCATAGAGGGATGAGCCAGTGCACACCAGATATAGTACCTAATCTTTCTTTTAAGAGTGCCCAGTCTCCTGCGGAGCCCGTCTATACCCCATGGTCCTTACGGAGTACCCAGCATCCACTACGAACTACGAGAAATAGAATTACCGGTGAGTAAATTCTTATTATATTTGCGATTTTCATAAAAACGTGCGAATTTGCGTTAAAAATTGCACGTTTTCTGAAATCGCACCCTATTACATTTAGCCCCATGTCTTTATAGCCCTTGCTTTGTGCACTGGGGCACAGTCATGTTGTAATAGAAAAGGGCTGTCCCCAAACTGTTGCCACAAAGCATTGTTTAAAATGTCTTGGTATGCTGAAGCATTAAAATTGCTCTTCACTGGAGATAAGGGGCATTGCCCAAACCCTGAAAAACAGCCCCAATACCATTATCCCTCCTCCACCAAACTTGACAGTTGGCATAATGCAGTCAGGAAACATTCTCCCGGCATCCGCCAAACCCAGACTCGTTCATCTGACTGCCAGACAGAGAAGCGTGATTCATCACTCCACAGAACACATTTCCACTGCACCACAGTCCAGTGTCGGTGTGCTTTACATCACTCCATCTGACGCTAAGCATTGACCTTGGTGATGTAAGGCTTCATGCAGCTTTTCAGCCAATAAAAAAATAAAAATAATTTCATTAAGCTGCTGACACACAGTTTTTGTGCTTACGTTAATGAAAGTGGATGTTTGGAACTCTTCAGCTATGGCATCAGCAAAGCGTTGGCGATTTTTATGCACCATGCACCCTAGCAGTCATTGCCCTGCTCTACTTTTACGTGGTCTTGCGCTTTGTGGCTGAGTTGCTGTTGTTCCTAAATGCTTCCACTTTCTAATAATATCACTTGCAGTTGACTGTGGACAGCAGGGATGAATTTTCACAAACCTTCTTATTACAAAGGTGGCATTCTATCACAGTACCACGCTTGAAGTCACTGATCACTTCAAGAACGACCTATTTCGTATCACAAATGTTTGAAATTGGAGAGTACATGGCTAGGTGCGTAATTTTGTACACCTGTGGCAACATGTCTAATTGAAACACCTTAATTTAATAATGAACACCTGTGGCCAAATACTTTTGTCCATATAGGGAGCGGCGCTTAACAAAATGGAAGCCGATTTCTGGGTACTCCACTGAGGAGGGATTTAAACCAAGGAGTATAATACATGTGTTTGAGTTAATATTTAGCCTTTTAGAGAGGGAAACAAGGCCTATCTGTGCTGCTCTTTGCCTGGGATGAATAAGGAGTTCAACCAATGTGAGCTACATCACTACATCTCCCCTGCACAATGGAGTTGGCATTGCGCTGACTATGGTGGTCATTCCGAGTTGTTCGCTCGCTAGCAGTTTTTAGCAGCCGTGCAAACGCTATGCCGCCGCCCACTGGGAGTGTATTTTAGCTTAGCAGAAGTGCGAACGAATAGATCGCAGAGCGGCGGCAAAGTTTTTTTGTGCAGTTTTAGAGTAGCTCAATACCTACTCAGCGCTTGCGATGACTTCAGACTGTTCAGTTCCTGTTTTGACGTCACAAACGCCCTGTGTTCGCCCAGCCACGCCTGCGTTTTTCCTGGCACGCCTGCATTTTTTTGAACACACCCTGAAAATGGTCAGTTGACACCCAGAAACGCCCACTTCATGTCAATCACTCTGCGGCCAGCAGTGCGACTGAAAAGCTTTGCTAGACCCTGTGTGAAACTACATTGTTCGTTGTAATAGTACGTCGCGCGTGCGCATTGCGCCGCATACGCATGCGCAGAAGTGCCGTTTTTTTGCCTCATCGCAGCACAGCGAACGAATGCAGCTAGCGATCAACTCGAAATGACGACCAATATCACTACATCTTACGCAACGGAATATGCTGCGCTATATAAGAAACTGGTTACAAGTAATAAATAAATCTTACCTGCGTAACGGAGTTTGCGCTGCACTGACTTCATGACTACATCTCCCCTGCATAGTAGAGTTAGCACTGCACAGGCAACATCACAACAACTTCCTTACGTTGTAGAGATCGCAGTGCACTGACTAGATCACAGTGGAGTTGACGCTGCAATGACTGCATCACTACATCTCTTTTGCACAGTGCATCCGGAAAGTATTCACAGCGCTTCATTTTTTCCACATTTTGTTATGTTACAGCCTTATTCCAAAATGTAATAAATTATTTTTTTCCCTCAGAATTCTACACAGAATACACCATAATGACAACATGAAAAAAGTTTTTTTTTGAGATTTTTGCAAATTTATTATAACTAAAAAAAAAACTAAGAAATCACATGTACATAAGTATTCACAGCCTTTGCTCAATACTTTGTTGATGCACCTTTGGCAGCATGCCACAAGCTTGGCACACCTATCTTTGGCCGGTTTCGCCCATTCCTCTTTGCAGTACCTTTCAAGCTACATCAGGTTGGGTGGGAAGCGTTGGTGCACAGCCATTTTCAGATCTCTCCTGAGATGTTCAATCGGATTCAAGGTTGGGCTCTGGCTGGGCCACTCAAGGACATTAACAGAGTTGTCCAGAGATAGCACTGCACTGGCTAAATAACTACATCTCCCTTGCATAGTGGAGTTTGCATTGCACTGGTTACATCAGTACATCTCCCGTGCATAGTAGAGTTAGCGCCGCACTGGCTACATCACTACATCTTCCCTACATAGTAGAGTTAGCGCCGCACTGGTTACATCACTACATCTCCCCTGCATAGTAGAGTTAGCGCTGCACTGTTTACATCACTACATCTCCCCTGCATAATAGAGTTAGCGCTGCACTGGTTACATCACTACATCTCCCCTGCATAGTAGAGTTAGCGCTGCACTGATTACATCACTACATCTTCCCTGCATAGTAGAGTTAGCGCCGCACTGTTTACATCACTACATCTCTCCTGCATAGTAGAGTTAGCGCCGCAATGGTTACATCACTATATCTCCCCTGCATAGTAGAGATCGCAGTGCACTGACGCAGTGCACTGACTTACATCACTACATCTCCCCTGCATAGTAGAGTTAGCGCTGCACTGGTTACATCACTACATCTCCCCTGCATAGTAGAGTTAGCGCCGCACTGATTACATCACTACATCTCCCCTGCATAGTACAGTTAGCGCCGCACTGGTTACATCACTACATCTCCCCTGCATAGTACAGTTAGCGCCGCAATGGTTACATCACTATATCTCCCCTGCATAGTAGAGTTAGCGCTGCACTGGTTAAATCATTACATCTCCCCTGCATATTAGAGTTAGCGCTGCACTGGTTACATCACTACATCTCCTCTGCATAGTAGCGTTAGCGCTGCACTGGTTACATCACTACATCTTCCCTGCATAGTAGAGTTAGCGCCGCACTGGTTACATCACTACATCTTCCCTGCATAGTAGAGTTAGCACCGCACCGGCTACATCACTACATCTCCCCTGCATAGTAGAGTTAGCACTGCACCGGCTACATCACTACATCTCCCCTGCATAGTAGAGTTAGCGCTGCACCGGCTAGATCACTACATCTCACCTGCATAGTAGAGTTAGTGCCGCACTGGTTACATCACTACATCTCCCGTGCATAGTAGAATTAGCGCGGCACTGGTTACATCACTACATCTTCCCTGCATAGTAGAGTTAGCGCCGCAACGGCTATATCACTACATCTTCCCTGCATAGTAGAGTTAGCACCGCACTGGTTACATCACTACATCTCCCCTGCATAGTAGAGTTAGCGCCGCACTGGTTACATTACTACATCTACCCTGCATATTAGAGTTAGCACTGCACTGGTTACATCACTACATCTCCCCTGCATAGTAGAGTTAGCGCCGCACTGGTTACATCACTACATCTCCCCTGCATAGTAGAGTTAGCGCCACATTGGTTACACACCTACATCTCCACTGCATAGTAGACTTGGCACTGCACTGGTTACATCACTACATGTCCCCTGCATAGTACAGTTAGCGCCGCACTGATTACATCACTACATCTCCCCTGCATAGTAGAGTTAGCGCTGCACTATTTACATCACTACATCTCCCCTGCATAGTAGAGTTAGCGCTGCACTGGTTACATCACTACATCTCCCCCTGCATAGTAGAGTTAGCGCCGCACTGATTACATCACTACATCTCCCCTGCATAGTAGAGTTAGCGCTGCACTGGTTACATCACTACATCTCCCCCTGCATAGTAGAGTTAGCGCCGCACTGATTACATCACTACATCTCTCCTGCATAGTAGACTTAGCGCCGCAATGGTTACATCACTATATCTCCACTGCATATTAGAGTTAGCGCTGCACTGGTTACATCATTACATCTCCCCTGCATATTAGAGTTAGCGCTGCACTGGTTACATCACTGCATCTCCAATGCATAGTAGCGTTAGCGCTGCACTGGTGACATCACTACATCTTCCCTGCATAGTAGAGTTAGCACCGCACCGGCTACATCACTACATCTCCCCTGTATAGTAGAGTTAGCACTGCACCGGCTACATCACTACATCTCCCCTGCATAGTAGAGTTAGCGCTGCACTGGCTACATCACTACATCTCCCCTGCATATTAGAGTTAGCACTGCACTGGTTACATCACTACATCTCCCCTGCATAGTAGAGTTAGCGCCGCACTGGTTACATCACTACATCTCTCCTGCATAGTAGAGTTAGCGCTGCAATGGTTACATCACTATATCTCCCCTGCATAGTAGAGTTAGCGCTGCACTGGTTACATCATTACATCTCCCCTGCATATTAGAGTTAGCGCTGCACTGGTTACATCACTACATCTCCCCTGCATCGTAGAGTTAGCGCGGCACTGGTTACATCACTACATCTCCCCTGCATATTAGAGTTAGCACTGCACTGGTTAAATCACTACATCTCCCCTGCATAGTAGAGTTAGCGCTGCACTGGTTACATCACTACATCTCCCCTGCATAGTAGAGTTAGCACCGCACTTATTACATCACTACATCTCCCCTGCATAGTAGAGTTAGCGCCGCACTGGTTACATCACTACATCTCTCCTGCATAGTAGAGTTAGCGCCGCACTGATTACATCACTTCATCTCCCCTGCATAGTAGAGTTAGCGCTGCACTGATTACATCACTACATCTCCCCTGCATAGTAGAGTTAGCGCTGCACTGGTTACATCACTACATCTCCCCTGCATAGTAGAGTTAGCGCCGCACTGATTACATCACTCTATCTCCCCTGCATAGTAGAGTTAGCGCTGCACTGGTTACATCACTACATCTCCCCTGCATATTAGAGTTAGCACTGCACTGGTTACATCACTACATCTCCCCTGCATAGTAGAGTTAGCGCGGCACTGGTTACATCACTACATCTCCCCTGCATATTAGAGTTAGCACTGCACTGATTACATCACTACATCTCCCCTGCATGGTAGAGTTAGCGCTGCACTGGTTACATCACTACATCTCCCCTGCATAGTAGAGTTAGCACTGCACTGGTTACATCACTACATCTCCCCTGCATAGTAGAGTTAGCGCGGCACTGGTTACATCACTACATCTCCCCTGCATATTAGAGTTAGCACTGCACTGATTACATCACTACATCTCCCCTGCATGGTAGAGTTAGCGCTGCACTGGTTACATCACTACATCTCCCCTGCATAGTAGAGTTAGCGCGGCACTGGTTACATCACTACATCTCCCTTTCCTTTCAGTTTAAAATAATACAATACTGTTTTTCAGTGAAAACATAAATAATGATATTTATTCTCTTCTGCAGAAGGTCTTGATGAGCTGGAATATGAGTTGTTGGAGTGTGAGTTTTGTGGGAAGGCAGGATATCCAAACAAGTTCCAGAGGTCGAAGAGATTCTGTTCTCTGTCATGTGCAAAACGGTAATTTATATTGCTTATCTCCACTTGTATTTTGTACTCTGGCCAGGATTACTCATAAAAGATGGGTCTGTTGGGAAATTAAGTTGTTTAATTGTGTAATATCATCAGTTACAATTCTATTTCCTTTTACAATAAGAGTCCTATCGAACTCAATTGCTAAAACCACAGAAATGAAGTACTTATTCAAGTGCATGTGGTATAATATATTGACGTTCATTAGGTCGACATGAGGATGAAGACATGGTTGTAATGTCACCATTTAATGTAGTGACATATTCATCATGTCTACACTGATGTAATGTCAACTTGTTAAAATGTTGACAATATCTATTTTGTGTAATTCTAATGCTAACCCTTACACCAATGGTTCTCAAACTGTGTGCCTAAGCACCCTGGGGTACCGCGAGGCTCTTGCAGGGGTGCCTAGAGTTGGTGGTCCAGGGACAAAGCTAATTATTTATGGCCAATGTGATAAGCAAAACCAGTGCTATTGGCTGCCAATCATTAATTATGTGGACAAACAGAAGTGAATCCTGTCCCTCACCACATAACTGAACCTAAAGATAATAAGTAGGCACAGTTTACTTAATTTTATTTCTCTTACGTCCTAGAGGATGCTGGGGTCCACATTAGTACCATGGGTATAGATGGGTCCACCAGGAGCCATTGGTACTTTAAGAGTTTGAGAGTGTGGGCTGGCTCCTCCCTCTATGCCCCTCCTAACAAACTCAGTTTAGAAAATGTGCCTGGAGGAGCCGGTCACAGCTAGGGGAGCTCTACAGAGTTTCTCAAGTAAATTTTTTTCTTAGAGTTTATTATTTTACAGGGAGGCTGCTGGCAACAGCCTCCCTGCTTCGAGGGACTAAGGGGCGGAGTATTGTCCACCCTGCGGGGTCTGAGCCACTATCTCCGCTGAGAGGACACTGAGCTCCTGAGGGGGTCGAATGTTCGCCGCCACAGGGGATCGCTCACCCCAGCAGCATGCCGGCACCCCCTTATAGAGCCAGAAGATCAGTGGCGAGTTAGTTACCAGCCCCCCTGGCAAGCGGGGAGCCGCTGTGAAGATTGCGGCAACAGGGTAGGGAGCGCAGTATTAACTGCGCTCCGGGGCTCAGCGTTACATGGTGTGGCGCTGTGAGGGGCACCCTGAGCCACCGCCTACACCCTACACTGTCCAGCAAGACTGTCAGGGTGCCAAGATCGCTGCCAGCACAATTCCTCTGGCCAGTATAATCTCCTGAAGAGCGGGAAGACAGCGCCATGAAAGTGGGCGGAGCTTCTCCTCAGAGCGGACCCAACAGCGTTCAGCGCCATTTTCATGCCTGCAGAAGCGCTGACAGGGAGATGTCCCTCCAGATCAACTTCAGCTGCCTTGTACGGTACCAGGGGGTTGTAAGGAGGGGGGGGGGGGGGCTGTGTAAAGTCTGTGTAGCCTATTAAGGGACACAGACTGCGCTGGTAGTGTTATTAGTTCTACCTTAAAAAGCGCTGTGTGTGGGTTGGCTCCAAGCTCTGTGTCTCTCTGTGGCATACTTGCGGGAGGGAAACTGTGTCTGACATTTCCGTGTGTGTGTGTGTGTGTGTGTGTGTGTGTGTGTGTGTGTGTGTGTGTACTATTTCACATAGCCATGTCTAGGGACTCTGTATCATATGCTGCAGAAGATGTTTCCCCATTGTTGAAGCTATTACTGAGACTGAAACTCAGGTGTTGAAGAACTCTATGCCAGTTTGGTCAGGCTCTGTCCCTATTCCTGCAAAATCTCCTAGCATGCTCCCACATAAATGTGCACTTGCCCAAATCATGCAAGATGACACGGATACCGATTCTGATACTGCAGATGGTGATGGGGAGGTGCTGAGGGGGGCGGCATACCTTGCTAAGGGGGTGCAGCTCATGATTGAGGCCATTAGAGATGTGTTAAATATTAATGACACCACACCTGAGCAGGTTAAGGAGGCTTACTTCACTGACAATAAGAAAGCCTTGCTAACCTTCCCTTCGTCTAAAGAATTAAACGCTATATTTGAAAAATCCTGGAAACACCTGGAGAAAAAATTCCAGATGCCAAAGTGGGTTCTGGTTGCTTTTCCCTTCCCTGAGGAAGATAGGAAAAAATGGTTTAACCCACCCATTGTGGACGCATCTGTCTCCAGACTGTCTAAAAAGGTGTATCCCAAACAATATAGAAACTCCATTAAAAAATGATTAAAAACGCACACATGGGCAGAAAGTGGACTCTCACCATCCGATAGATGTTGAATGGACAAGAAAGCCAGGCGTCCCCAGAAATCGTCACCAAACATGCAGGTAAGTAGTTCCAATCACCGCCCAGGACCTCCACCAACGCGTTTCGATAACCTACTGTTATCTTTGTCAAGGTAACAGTAGCTTTCTTGTCCATTTAACATCTATCGGATGGTGAGAGTCCATTTTCTGCCCATGTGTGTGTTTTTAATAATTTTTTAATAAATGGTTTTACACTATATGGAGCCTTCTTTTCACATATATCCATTGTGAATAAATTGGGGAGGATCCTGACTTTCAGGAGAATAAGGAACAAGGAGAAGGAGTTCTATCATAACAGAGACCTGTGTCTACATCAAAGGGGTCATTATTGGTGTCTTTAACATCTAATTGATGGTGAGAGTCCATTTGGCATTCATATATTTCTTTATATTTAATTAATGGTATCACACTATTTTGAGCTTCATTTTCCACATATATCCATTGTGAGAGTATCTGGGAGAATTGGAACCCTCGGGAGAATTTGGAACAAGGTGGAAGGGACCCTATATAACAGTGGCCTCATTACCTTCTTAAAGCGAAGTCTAACCATTTTGGGGTACGAGTCTGGCTACACCACCATACTAACATTTTTCACACTTAGTGTAACAGTATCACGCTATGTTTGTTTGTTTTTATTTTTTATTTTTATTTACTATATTTAACAGTACCATCTCCGGTCAGCAAGATCATTTGGCTCAAGCGCCCTAGACCCTTTTGGTAAAATTTACTTGTCTTGTCTAAAAAGGTGATTTTACCTGTCCCAGGATCTACCGCGTTAAAAGAACCGGCTGATCGTAAAATTGACACTACGCTCAAATCCGTATACACTGCTTCAGGAGTGGCGTTAAGACCCACTATTACCTGTGCATGGATTTCTAAATTGATAGTAAAGTGGTCAGGCACATTACTAGAGGATTTGGATACAATGGATAGAAGTGACATTGAATTGTTTTTACGTAACATATAGGATTCTGCGGGGTTCATGGTGGAATCCATGAAGGACCTGGGGACGCTGACTGCACGGATATCTTCCATATCGGTCTCAGCCCGAAGGGGACTCTGGCTATGCCAATGGTCTGCAGATGCGGAATCCAGGAGAAGTGTGGAGAAGCTACCCTACACAGGTCAGGCTCTATTTGGGGAAGCGTTGGATACCTGGATTTCCATGGCAACCGCGGGTAAGTCACCTTTCCTTCCCTCTGCTACACTTTCTACGAAGAATCCATTTTCTTCGGATGTGCCGCAGTCCTTTCGGACCGCTAAGGTAAAAATGTCCAAGCTTCCTACCACTTTCTTTAGAGGTGGTCGGGCAAAATCCAAAAAGCCTGCACCCGCAGGTTTCCAGGACCAGAGACCTGCTTCTGGTTCCTCAAAATCCTCAGCATGACGGTGGACCTCAAAGCCTGGAGGACGGGCTGGTGGGTGCGAGTCTCAGACGTTTCAGACATGTCTGGGTGTCTTCCGGCCTGGATCACTGGGTACAGGATATTGTGTCCCAGGGGTACAGACAGGAGTTTCAAGAACTCCCGCCTCACCGATTCTTCAAATCAGGCTTGCAAGCTTTGCTGACAGACAGGGCTATCCTACAGAAAGCCATCCTAAAATTGGAAAAGTCACAGGTCATTGTTCCAGTTCCACCTCATATGCGAAACAAGGGTTATTATTCAAACCTTTTAGTGGTACCGAAACCGGATGGTTCGGTCAGACCAATTTTGAATTTGAAATCGTTGAACCCTTACCTGAGGGTGTTCAAATTCAAAATGGAGTCTCTCAGAGCAGTGATTTCAGGTCTGGAGGAGAGAGAATTTCTGGTATCCCTGGATATCAAGGATGCGTACCTCCACATCCCGTTTTGGCTGACACACCAGGCTTATCTCAGATTTTGCACTGTTGGACAGTCACTATCAATTTCAGGCAGTGCCATTCGGCCTCTCCACAGCACCGAGGGTGTTCACCAAGGTGATGGCGGAGATGATGGAGCTCCTCCGCAGACAAGGGGTGAACATAATCCCAATTCTGGACGATCTGCTGATAAAAGCATCATCCAGGGAGAAGTTGTTGCAGTCCATTGTTCTCACGACTCATCTCAGGGAACACGGTTGGATCCTGAACCTTCCAAAATCACATTTGGAGCCGACCAGGAGGTTGTCTTTTCTGGGAATGATCCTCGACATGGAAGTGCAGAGGGTGTTTCTCCCAGTGGGGAAAGCATTGGTGATACAAACAATGATCCGGGATGTCCTGGTTTCGGTTCATCAGTGCATTCACCTTCTGGGGAAGATGGTGGCCACTTTAGAGGCGCTACAGTACGGAAGGTTTCATAATCGGCCCTTCCAAATGGCTCTCCTGGACAAGTGGTCGGGATCTCATCTACACAGGCGCCAGAGAATACTTCTGTCGCCGAAAGCCAGGATTTCACTCCTCTGGTGGCTACAACTACCTCAAGCCTGGAATCCAGCCTTCCATAAACCTTCTGGAACTAAAAGCAGAGTACAACGGTCTTCTCCAAACGGCCCATCTTCTGCGAGATCGAGCCATTCAGGTGCAGTCGGACAATGTAACAAGGGTGGCTTAAATAAACCGACAGGGCAGAACGAAGAGCAGAGCTGCAATGTCAGAGGTAACAAGAATCATCCTCTGGGCAGAAAAACACGCGTTGGCGATGTCAGCAATCTTCATTTCCGGGAGTAGACAACTGGGAAGCGGACTTACTCAGCAGACACGATCTCCATCCAAGAGAGTGGGCACTCCATCTGGAGGTGTTCACGGAGGTAACAGATCTTTGGGGTGTACCTCAAATAGACATGATGGCCTCTCATTTCAACAAGAAGCTTCAGTGGTATTGTTCCAGGTCGAGGGACCTACAAGCCGTGGCGGTGGACGCCCTAGTGACTCCATGGGTGTTCCAGTCGGTGTACGTGTTTCCTCCACTTCCACTCATTCCAAGAGTTCTAAAACTCATAAGGAGAAAAAGAGTTCAGGCAATCCTCATTGTTCCAGACTGGCCAAGAAGGGCTTGGTACGCGGTTCTTCTGGATCTACTGCTGGAAGAGCCGAGCCTCTCCCTCTTTGGGAAGACCTGCTGCAGCAGGGGCCGTTCGCTTATCAAGACTTACTATGGCTACGTTTGACACCATGGAGTTTGAACGCCAGATATTAGTTCGGAATGGCATTCCGAACAAGGTTATTCCTACCCTGATAAACGCTAGGAATGGAGTAACGTCTAAACATTACCGTCATATTTTGAAAAAATATGTATCTTGGTGTGAGTCCAAGAAGTTTCCTACGATGAAGTTTCAACTGGGACGATTTCTCCTTTTCCTGCAAGCAGGTGTGGATAGGGGCCTGAGGTTGGGATCCGTAAAGGTCCAGATTTCGGCCCTATCCATTTTCTTCCTGAAACAGTTGGCTTCCCTCCCTGAAGTTCAGACTTTTCTGTAAGGGGTTCTGCACATCCAGTCTCCCTTTGTGCCGCCTACGGCACCCTGGGATCTTAACGTGGAGTTACAGTTCCTCCAATCGGATTGGTTCGAGCCTCTACCGGAGGTTGAGGTCAAATTTCTCACGTGGAAGGCAGTCACTTTGTTGGCCTTAGCTTCTGCTAGATGTGTGTCGGAGCTGGGGGCTTTGTCTTGTAAGAGCCCCTACTTGATCTTCCATGAAGATAGAGCTGAGATCCGGACACGTCAGCAGTTTCTTCCGAAGGTTGTGTCGGCATTTCATATCAACCAACCTATTGTGGTGCCAGTTGCTACTGACTCCTCAATTTCATCAAAGTCCTTGGATGTTGTAAGGGCTCTGAAAATGTATGTGAGGAGGACTGCTCATCACAGAAAATCGGACTCTCTGTTTGTCCTGTATGATCCCAAGAAAACGTGGGTGTCCTGCTTCTAAGCAGACGATCCCTCGCTGGATCAGGTTCACTGTTCAGCATGCAAATTCTACGGCAGGCTTGCCTTGTCCTAAGTCTGTTAAGGCCCACTCTACTCGTAAGGTGGGTTCTTCCTGGGCGGCTGCCCGGGGTGTCTCGGCTTTACAGCTTTGCCGAGTGGCTACTTGGTCTGGGTCGAACACGTTTGCAAAGATTCTCAAGTTCGATACTTTGTCCTCTGAGGACCTGAAGTTTGGTTAATGAGTTCTGCGGGAGCCTCCGCGCTCTCCCTCCCATTCTGGGATCTTTGGTACATCCCCATGGTACTTAAGTGGACCCCAGCATCCTCTAGGATGTAAGAGAAAATAGGATTTTAATTACCTACCGGTAAATCCTTTTCTCGTAGTCCATAGAGGATGCTGGGCGCCCGTCCAGCTCTTCGTGATCCTGCAGTGGTTACTTAGTTCAGTACTGCTTAGTTCTTGGTTAAGTACTGTTTTGTTACTTGGTAAGTAATATTGTTCAGCCGTTGCTGATGTTTCAAGCTACTTAGCTTGGTTTGCCTTGTGTGTGAGCTGGTGTGAATCTCGCCACTATCTGTGTAAAATCCTTCTCTCGAAGTTGTCTGTCTCCTCGGGCACAGTTTCTAGACTGAGTCTGGTAGGAGGGGCATAGAGGGAGGAGCCAGCCCACACTCTCAAACTCTTAAAGTGCCAGTGGCTCCTAGTGGACCCGTCTATACCCATGGTACTATTGTGGACCCCAGCATCCTCTACGGACTACGAGAAAAGGATTTACCGGTAGGTAATTAAAATCCTATTATTTTTCCCCAAATTTTATCAATAAAAACTTTTTATCCTAGGGGTGGGTTGAATAAAACATACTGATACTCCAGTGTGCCGTGATTCAACAAAGTTTCGGAACCGCTGCCTTACGCTATCCCTAAACTTAATTGAAATGTCGATATTTCGTATGTTGACATTTTAACCAAGTCAACATCAGTGTCAGCATTTTGATTGGAGACATAGGGAAAATTTTATAAAGATCGATTTAAATCGATCAACATCTACAGTATGGGCGGTATCGTATTAGCCACAGTAAAACATCAGGTGCAAAAAACATCACTTGTTCGCAGTTTTTCCCGATGTTTCACCAATTTTTTTTTTCAGGCTATCCAATTGGATCGCCCATAAAAAAAATGTGTTTTCCCCTGAAAACACACAGGTTCAGTGAAACCTGTGTGTTTTCGTTAGAAACAGCCACGTTTTCGGATAAAAACATGGCTGTTTCCGGGGCTTTGGTTTCATATGCCTGAGGCAGGTGAAACAAAATCCCAGATAAGCTGCGTCTCGTGACGGTTTATAGGGGCTAATTAGATAGCCCCCCGGCAAGACAAATTAGCCACTGTAGTTTACCGCAGCTAATAGGATACCGGCGCCACCGTGGCAAGATCCGCTACTTGTGGTGCCCTCCGGTGCTGTGCTGTCACTGCTGTGATGTGCGCAATGACGTCATCGCGCACCGCACGGCATTGTGGGACCGGTACATAGACACTAGGGGTCATAATTGACCTCTAGTGTCTGTGTTGTGCTATGGGAGAGACGTCATGACGTCTCTCCCATAGATCAGAGGAGCGGTGCCGGTGGACGAAGACGAAGTACAGCAGCGGTCGGGAATCAGGAGCGGGGATGGTGGGTATTAATTTATTTATTTTTATTTTATTTTATTTTTTTGTAAGCGGCACAACTTTACTGGGGGCACAACTCTACTGGGGGCACAACTCTACTGGGGGTATAACTGATCACGCCCCTTTATTAAGCCACGCCATTATTTTTGTCCGATGCGCCACAAGGGTTAGAACCGGCCCTGGGTTCTAGCAACTAATACTCCTTTTTCACTGACCTGAAAGTCCTGGGTTATTGCACATGAATACATGAATGTGCAGCAACTCTGGATTTAGGTCAGTGGAAAAGGGTCCGCCCGGGTCCAGTCACCCGGGAATCCTTCCCAGGTACCTAGCAGTGTTTAGCAGTGCAGTATTATTGATATAGCAATCCCATGGAGCAATTTAGACCACTCCACTACAGCTACATTGGGTGGTCTAAATTGCTCCATGGGATTGCAATATCACTAATTGACCATCTATACCTTGCCACATTCTGCCATGGCCCTGTTGGTCGCCATATACTGCATTGTGGTTTCTGGCTACCGCAGAGGAAACATCTTTGGGCCCGATTCAGACCTGATTGCTGTTGTGCGAAATCGCACAGCGGCCGATTATCGGATGACTGTGCATACACTGCAATGCGCACTCGCGTTGCCAAAAAGTGACAGGATGGTGCAAAAATTTCGATTGCACGGGCGTTCACAAGGTGATTGATAGGAAGAGGACGTTTGTGGGTCGTAACTGACCATTTTCTGGGAGTGTCTGGAAAAACGCAGCTGTTCCCAAGCGTTTTCAGGGAGGGTGTGTGATGTCAGCTCCGGCCCCGATCAGCCTGATTTCTTCGCACTGGAGGTGTAAGTATTGAGCTACACACAGACTGCACACACTGCACAGAATGGGAAAAACATTCGATGGCGAGTGTGATGCGCACGGTTTTACAGCTGTCCGCTAACTGAGGGGAATTTAACACAGCGTACACATGCATTCGCAGTTTCGCACACTTGCACGGGGCGAATTTTCACTCCCCTATCTGATTGCAGGACAGTGACCAGGTCTGAATTGGTTATCCAGCTGCACTTAGGATATACACAGGGGTCCGGTGAGCAAAAGTCCACCTAAGCGCACTGAGAGGCTGAACTGAGGTATTTTGATTTTATCATCAGGATTTGGCTTTGCTGCGCGCAAGTATGTAGTCCTTTTGTTATGTATCTGGCTGAAAGAGGTGCCGTGAGAATAAGAACTGTGTTTTTCTCTTACGTCCTTGGGGATACTGGGCATCCATTTAGTACCATGGGGTATAGACGGGTCCACTAGGAGCCTTGGGCACTTTAAGAATTTGATAGTGTGCATTGGCTCCTCCCTCTATGCCCCTCCTACCAGACTCAGTTTAGAAAATGTGACCGGAGGAGCCGGTCACGCAGCTAGATGCTCCTGAAGAGTTTTCTGCATTTATTATATCTGTTTGTTATTTTCAGGTAGGACTGGATGGCACCAGCCCACCTGCTTCGTAGGACTTAGGGGGGAGGGGGGGAAACGGCCCAACCTCTTGAAGGGTTAATGGTCCCATTACCCGCTTACAGGACACTAGCTCCTGAGGGAACTATTTGCAAGCCCCACCACGGCGAGCGTACATTCCCGCAGCATGCCGCCACCCCTAACAGAGCCAGAAGAAAGAAGAATGGTGAGTACTAAGCCGGCGTCCCGTTTAGCGGGGCGCCAGCCATTATGGCGGCATGTGGGTACGGAGACGCACGGCTGGGTCTCCAAACTCATTACACAGTGCAGACGCACAGCTTCTGAGGGGGCGAACTGAGACTCAGTACACTATATGTGTACACAGTACCCAGACTGGCATTACAGACTTAAAAGGGGGCTAACTCCATTTTAGGCACAAAATTACCTCAGCCAGTATAAAAAAAGAGTGGGAAGACCACGTGCCATTGAAGGGGCGGGGCTTCACTATGAGCAGATCCAGCAGCTCACCAGCGCCATTTTCCCTCTGCAGTGGACACAGACGCTGACTGACAGGGATGCGCAACTCCTTCGGAGACACTCCAGATTACCTCAGCGGTACCAGGGGGTGATAGCAGGGGAGGAGCCATTATTAGTGTACTGAGTCCCTAATCTAGGTACTTAGTATGCGACCCGGCTAAGCTTGGCATTAGCAGTAAGGGCACCGTGTGCTGGCTCCATACTATCTCTGTGTCTCTCTGAAAGGGCTCCTTCTGGGTTAATTGTGCATTTAACCTGTTCCTGTGTGTGTGTGCTGTCACCGTAACAGTATGTCAGACAAAGAGTGTGTTTCATGTAAGGCACAGTGTTCCTCTTCTCCAGGGGGTTGACTACTGTGTATTCAGTGCAGTGTACCTTCCCAGGCTAGCGGGGCAGAGCCAGCTTGGCTGGACTCCATTAAGGGAATTATTTCCAATATTTCTACTAAATTGTCCCGCAATGAGAAGGAGATGCAATACTTAAGACAATCGATGACTGAGTTTATGAAAAGAGACTCAGTACCCAAACCAGCTTTTCAGTCCCCTACCATTTGTTCGTAAAAACGTACTTTGGCCCATATCCTGCAGTCTGACTCTGATGATGAAGGGTCAGACATGGAGGAGGGGCAGGTGGACTCAGAGGTGGGGGAGGCTACTCTGTCACAGGGAATAGAGACTCTCATAGAGGCTATCAGAGAAGTTCTGCATATCCCTGATAAGGTGACAGAGGAGACTAAGGAATCTTATTTTAATATAAAAAAGAAATCCTCAGCCACTTTTCCTGTGTCAAAGGAACTAAATATCCTGTTTGAAAAACCGTGGGTTAATCCTGAGAGGAAATTTCAAATCCCTAAAAGGTTGCTATCATCTTTTCCTTTTCCTCCTGAGGATAGGAAAAAATGGGAAAATCCACCGATAGTGGATGCATCAGTATCCAGGCTGTCATGGAAAATGTTATTGCCTGTCCCGGGTGCAGCCTCCCTAAAAGACATGGCTGATCATAGAATTGAGACTACACTCGAATCCTTGTATACAGCTGCTGGAGTGGCCCAGAGACCCACTATAGCATGTGGGTGGATTACTAAAGCCATCGCCAAGTGGTCAAGTAACCTACTTGAGGGGTTAGATACCTTGCCTCAGGGGGAGATTATTTTACTCCTGCTACATATACAGGACTTTGCAAACTTTATGCTTCTTAAATCCATAAAAGAAATAGGATTGCTTAATGAACGCACCACTGCTATGGCAGTGTCACCACGCAAAGACTTATGGCTACGCCAGTGGACTGCTGACGCGGACTCCAGGAAAGGCGTGGAAGGCCTACCCTTCACAGGAGAGGCCTTATTTGGAGATGAACTAGACAAATGGATCTCCAAAGCTACTGCGGGTAAGTCCACATATCTTCATTCTGCAGCTCCCCCAGCCAGGAAGGCCTACTCAGGACCTAATCTACAGTCCTTTCGGACGGCCAAGTTTAAGGGCAAAACTAGAGGTTCTTCTACAGCCACCAGAGGAGCTAGAGGTAAACAACGCAAACCAGCAACTGACGGTTCTCAGAAACAGAGCTCCAGCTCTGCTTCCTCAAGCCTTCAGCATGACGGTGGACCACGATGCCTGGAATACTGGCTGGTGGGAGCCCGACTAAAAATTTTCAGTCACATCTCGACAGGTTCGTGCCAGGATCCCTGGGTCATAGATCTTATTTCCCAGGGCTACAGACTGGAGTTTTAGGAGCTCCCACCTCACAGATTCTTCAAATCAGGCTTACCAGTTTCTCAAGACGCAAGTATAACCTTACAGGATGCCATTCAAAAACTGGTACAGACTCAGGTCATTGTTCCAGTTCCACCTCATCTGCAAAACAAGGGGTATTATTCCAACTTGTTTGTAGTACCGAAACCGAATGGCTCGGTAAGACCGATTTTGAACCTCAAGTCGTTGAACCCGTACTTACGAGTATTCAAATTCAAGATGGAGTCTCTGAGAACGGTGATCTCTGGTCTGGAGGAGGGGGAATTCCTAGTGTCTCTGGATATCAACGATGCGTTCCTTCACATTCCGATCTGGCCGCCTCATCAGGCTTAGTTACGGTTTGCACTGCAGGACTGTCACTACCAGTTCCAGGCCCTGCCATTTGGTCTCTCCACTGCACCGGGAGTGTTCACCAAAGTGATGGCAGAAATTATGTTTCTACTCCGCAAACAGGGAGTGAACATAATTCCGTACCTGGACGATCTTCTGATAAAGGCACCGTCCAGGGAGCGGTTGTTGGACAGCATTGGCCTCTCAACCAGACTACATCTGGATCACGGGTGGATTCTGAACTTACCAAAATCTCACCTGGAACCGATGCAGAGGCTTCCTTTCCTGGGAATGATACTGGACACAGAGTCTCAGAGAGTGTTCCTTCCCTTGGAGAAGGCTATGGTAATCCAGTCGATGGTTCGGGCTGTCCTGAAGCCAACCCGGATCTCAGTGCATCTGTGCATTCGCCTTCTGGGGAAAATGGTGGCCTCTTACGAGGCGCCTCAGTATGGAAGGTTTCATGTGAGGCCCTTCCAGCGGGATCTGTTGGACAAATGGTCCGGATCGCATCTTCACATGCACCAGAGGATCTGTCTGTTGCCAAGAGCTAGAATCTTCCTTCTGTGGTGGCTACAGACTTCTCACCTCGTCGAGGGTCGGAGGTTCGGGATACAGACGCAAGCCTCAGAGGTTGGGGAGCAAGTTTTAAGGAAGATGGTCAAGTTGGGAAGTCATTCTTCCAATAAACATCTTGGAACTCAGGGCAATCTACAACGCCCTTCTGCAGGCCTCATCTCTACTTTGGAATCAGGCCATTCAAGTCCAGTCGGACAATGTAACGGCGGTAACATACATAAACCGACAGGGGGGAACGAAAGCAGAGCAGCAATGTCAGAGGTGTCAAGAATTCTTCTCTGTGCGGAAAAACATGCTGTGGCATTGTCGGCGGTCTTCATTCCGGGAGTAGACAACTGTGAAGCAGACTTCCTCAGCAGACACGACCTGCACCCGGGGGAGTGGGGCCTCCACCCGGAGGTGTGCCTTGTGGTTGACACGTCGGTGGGGATATCCACAGATCGACATGATGGCCTCTCGACTCAACAAGAAGCTCATGCGGTTTTGTTCCAGGTCGAGAGACCCACAAGCAGTGGCGGTAGACGCTCTAACAACTCCGTGGGTCTACCAGCTGGTGTACGTGTTTCCTCCACTTCCTCTGATCCCAAGAATTTTAAAGAGAATTTTAAAGAGAATAAAAAGGGAAAGGGTTCAAGCAATCCTCATTGCTCCGGAGTGGCCTGGTACGCGGATCTTCTCAAGATGCTGATCGAACATCCGTGGCCTCTACCTCTTCTCGAGGATCTTCTGCAACAGGGCACGTTCATCTATCAAGACTTACCACAGCTACGTTTAACTGCATGGAAGTTGAACCGCTGATTCTAGCCAGGAGAGGGATTCCTGACAAGGTCATCGCGACTATGATCCAAGACAGGAAGGGGGTTATGTCTATACATTACCACCGTATATGGAAGAAGTATGTCTCTTGGTGTGAGAGCAGACAATATTCTGTGGTGGAATTTCATCTGGGACATCTCCTGCTTTTTCCGCAGTCGGGAGTGGATGTGGGCCTACGCCTAGGCTCCATTAAAGTCCAGAATTCGGCATTGTCTATTTACTTTCAGAAACAATTGGCTTCTCTCCCTGAGGTTCAGACTTTCTTGAAAGGTGTTCTGCACATCCAGCCTCCCTTTGTGCTTCCCACGGCACCTTGGGATCTCAATTTGGTGCTGCAGTTCATCCACTCGGACTGGTTTGAACTGTTACACGAGGTTGACCTAAAGTACCTTACGTGGAAGACCGTCACACTGTTGGCCTTGGCTTCAGCAAGACGTGTGTCGGAGCTAGGGGCATTGTCTCACAAGAGTCTCTACTTCATTTTCCACGAGGACAGAGCTGAACTCAGAACTCATCAGCAATTTCTTCCTAAGGTGGTGTCCGTGTTTCACATCAACCAACCTATTGTGGTTCCGGT
Organism: Pseudophryne corroboree; assembly: GCF_028390025.1. NCBI lineage: Eukaryota > Metazoa > Chordata > Amphibia > Anura > Myobatrachidae > Pseudophryne > Pseudophryne corroboree. Next base: position 295,271,198 of record NC_086447.1, on the reverse strand, counting down.
GCTTACGGATACCTCTGCTACTTCAAAGTCTTTGGATGTTGTGAGGGCTTTGAAGGTGTATGTAAAGAGAACAGCTTGTCACAGGAAATCCGACTCGATGTTCGTTCTATATAATCCCAATAAAATTGGGTGTCCTGCTTCAAAGCAGTCCATTGCACTCTGGATCAGGCTCACTATTCAACATGCTTATTCCACGGCAGGATTGCCAGTTCCAAAATCTGTACAGGCCCACTCTACTAGGTCGGTGGGTTCTTCTTGGGCGGCTGCCCGGGGTGTCTCGGCTTTACAGCTCTGCTGAGCAGCTACTTGGTCAGGTTCGAACACGTTTGCAAAGTTTTACAAGTTCGATACTTTGGCCTCTGAGGACCTTCAGTTTGTTCAGTCAGTTCTGCAGGACCCTCAGCACTCTCCCACTCGGTTTGGGAGCTTTGGTACTTCCCCATGGTACTAAATGGATTCCCAGTATCCCCAAGGATGTAAGAGAAAATAGGATTTTAATTACCTACCGGTAAATCCTTTTCTCGTAGTCCGTAAGGAATACTGGGCGCCCGCCCGGTGCTTCGTTCTTCCTGCACTGTTACTTAGTTAAGTATTCTGGTTGGTTCAGCTGTTGCTGTTCCTGGTTTCAAGTTTGGTTAGCATGGCTTTCCTCTTGTTCTGTGTGTGCTGGTTCGTAATCTTACCACTTTTCTTATCTATCCTTCTCTCAAAGTATGTCCGTCTCCTCGGGCACAGTTTCCTAGACTGTCTGGTAGGAGGGGCATAGAGGGAGGAGCCAGCGCACACTATCAAATTCTTAAAGTGCCCAAGGCTCCTAGTGGACCCGGCTATACCCCATGGTAGTAAATGTATTCCCAGTATCCCCTATGGACTACGAGAAAAGGATTTACCGATAGGTAATTAAAATCCAATTTTTTACCCTATTTTCATGGAATTTTTTATTAGAAATAATTGGATTTCCCTTGTGATGATACAGAGATCTATTCGTGAAGCAGTGAAAAGTGTGGAGAAGTGAGCCAGTAGAGAAGTGCCCATGGCAACCAATCAGCTGCTACTTATTTTATAGAATGCCCTTGATAAATGTTAGTTCAATGCTGATTGGTTGCCATGGGCAACTTCTCCACTGGCTCACTTCTCCACTCTTTTCACTGCTTCATGAATAGACCCCTAAGTCAGCTACATATCATTTTTGCTTTGGATGGGAGTGGATCAGATTAGTGATTGTGCAGATTCCCAGATATCTACATATATGCCTAATACATTGGTAACGACCAAACTACTGAACAACGCATGATTTATCGTTTGGTCGTTTGTAAGATTGCACCGTGTGTATGCACTATATCATTTGCAGGGAGTTCAAGGGAAGTCGGGACAACCGTCGTGTTCTTTGCACATCGTCTAATGTGTACCCAGCTTACGAGTGGTTCCATTACCATCCCGTTTTTGCTAGTCAGTTTTTTCTCAAAGTCAAAATTAAATCTATCCTATATGAACCTTAAATTACACTATTCTGGTTGCACTTTATGTGTGACCAGATGTGTTCTCTGTAATTGTCTGTATGTAACAGAGCAGTAGGAGCCTGAGGCTATGTAACTATAGCTGAGCTATAACTACCAGAACACAATAGCAATGACAACTGCAGCCAATTACACTAAGACTGCCTCCAGCTACAGGCCAATACTGGCCACTGACTTAAGCTACATGTGTGCATGTCGATATTATTATCTTATTGGAATTGACCACATAATTGTATAACACTGCTGTGGAATATACTTTGTATTTTTTCAGATGGTCAGCATTTCTTATTGTAAATTGAAACTATGGTTTCTTATTGGACAGATTGCTGTTCCTAACATTTAGATACTGTATTGTAACTCTATCCCTATACAGTATATTGCCTCTCCTTCATTTGTCTCTATATATAAAGTAGAGATGTGCGGGTTCGAATTGTATTCAGTTCTTAACCCCAAAATTAGCGTAAGTTTGGATTTATCCGGATTTTTCTTATTACCCAAAAAAAGTGACGCCCGACATCCAAAAAGATGTCATTTTGAAATCTGGTTAAACCCGCACATCTTTAATATAAAGCAGTTTATATAAGTATTTCAGAAAGGGGTGTTTAATAAATGTCATTTCTCTTACGTCCTAGAGAATGCTGGGGTCCACATTAGTACCATAGGGGGTATAGACGGGTCCACTAGGAGCCATTGGCACTTTAAGAGTTTTAGATTGTGGGCTGGCTCCTCCCTCTATGCCCCTTCTACGGTCACAGCTAGGGGAGCTCTACAGAGCTTCTCTGGAAAAAGTTTATTTTAGAGTTTTTTTATTTTACAGGGAGGCTGCTGGCAACAGCTTCCCTGCCTCGTGGGACTAAGGGGGGGAGTAGTGTCCACCCTGCGGGGTCTGAGCCACTATCTCCGCTGACAGGACACTGAGCTCCTGAGTGGATCGAACATTCCCCGCCATAGGGGATCGCTCACCCCGGCAGCATGCCGCCACCCCCTTACAGAGCCAGAAGATCAGTGGCGAGTCAGTCACCGGCCCCCCTAGCAAGCTGGGAGCCAGTGTGAAGATGGCAGCAACAGGATATGGAGTGCAGTACTAACTGCGCTCTGGGGCTCAGCAGTACATAGTGCGGCGCTGTGAGGGGCGCCCTGAGCCAGCGCCTTCACTGACCTCTAAAGCCTGTCAGGGTCCCAGGATTGCTGCCAGCATGAATCCTCAGGCCAGTATAATCTCCTGAAGAGCGGGAAGACAGCGCCATTAAGGGGGCGGAGCTTCTCCTCAGAGCGGACCCAGCAGCGTTCAGCGGCATTTTCCTGCCTGCAGAAGTCCCTCCAGATCAAGTCCAGCTATCTCTTATGGTACCAGGGGTTTGTAGAAGGGGGGGGGGCTGTGTAAAGACTGTGTAACCTATTAAGGTGCACAGTCAGCGCTGGTTGAGGTCTCCCTATACCTTGAAAGCGGTGTGTGTGGGTTGGCTCCAATCTCTGTTTCTCTCTTGCCATTCTTGGGGGTGAAACTCTGTCTAGCTGTGTGTGTGTGTGTGTGTGTGTGTGTGTGTGTGTGTGTGTGTGTGTGTGTGTGTGTGTGTGTGTGTGTGTGTGTGTGTGTGTGTGTGTGTGTGTGTGTCTGTCTCCATTTAGCTATGTCCAGGGACTCTGTGTCATATGCTGCAGAGGTTATTGTCCTCTCAGGATGATCTCATTCCATGTAATCAGGATTGCACTGTTTTTGCGCAGATACCAGCAAGGGAGCCTGAATGGTTATCCTCTATCAAATCTATGATTTCTCAGATTTCTACTAGGGTTGCACAGAATGAATCTGCAACTCAGGTTTTACAGAACTCTATGGCAGTTTGGTCCGGTTCTGTTACCTCAGGGCCCCCCTCTATAGGTTCCCACAAACGTGCTCTTGCCCAGATTATGCAAGATGACACGGATACCGATTCTGACATGGCAGACTGTGATGGGGATGTGCTCAGGGGGGCCGCATCTCTTGCTAAAGGGGTGCAGTTGATGATAGAGGCTATCAGGGATGTGTTGAATATTTCTGATACAACACCTGAGCAGATTGAGGAGGCTTACTTCACTGACAATAAGAAAGCCTCGCTAACCTTCCCTGCGTCCAAAGAATTAAATGCTATTTCTCTTACGTCCTAGAGGATGCTGGGGACTTCAAAAGGACCATGGGGTATAGACGGGATCCGCAGGAGACATGGGCACACTAAAAGACTTTGACTGGGTGTGAACTGGCTCCTCCCTCCTCCAGACCTCAGTTAGATTCTGTGCCCAGGAGTGACTGGACACACACTAGGGGAGCTCTACTGAGTTTCTCTGGAAAGACTTTATGTTAGGCTTTTTTATTTTTAGTGAGACTTTCTGGTTACAGGCTCCCTGCTTCGTGGGACTGAGGGGAGAGAAGTCAGACCTACTTCTTCTGAGTTCTCTGCTTCTTAGGCTACTGGACACCATTAGCTCCAGAGGGTTCGATCACTTGGTGCACCTAGCTGCTTGTTCCCGGAGCCGCTCCATCACTCCCCTCACAGAAGCCAGAAGTAAGAAGCCGGGTGAGTATTAGAAGAACAGAAGACTTCAGTGACGGCAGAAGATTTCAGTAACGGAGGTACAGCGCAGCGGTCGCGCTGCGCTCCATGCTCCCACACACCAACGGCACTCACAGGGCGCAGGGCGCTGGGGGGGGAGCGCCCTAGGCAGCAAGTTACTGAGGGTCATTTCACTGGCAAAAGAGGCATATTCGGTGCCCGGGCACCGTATACGATACCCCCGCCAGTATAACAAATTTAAAAGTTAAGCGGGACTACAGCGCGCCGGGAAGGGGCGTGGCTTACCCGCACAGCTCACCTGCGCCATTTTATCTCTTCACAGCCGCTGCAGAGACGCTGGCCCGGACCTCCACTCTCCTTACAAGTACTGGGGAGCAAAACGGGGGAGGGCACAAGCAATTTGGTGCTCTATATGTATATATAATTACAGCGCAGCCATCATATATTATCTCTTTAGTAGTAGATGGGCGCTGGGATGTGAGCTGGCATACTCCCTCTGTGTTCTCTCTACAGGCTTCCCTGTGGGTCTGTCCCCTTTTGGCCGGTGTGAGTGTGGGTGTGTCGGTACTGCGTGTCGACATGTCTGAGGCTGAGTGTTCCTCCCTGGAGGAAGTTACTGGGGGCGCGGAGAAAGATTTGGGAATGACTCTGTCGGCATAGCCGACTGCTGATTGGGTAAATATGTTGAGGCGTCGGCGTGAGTGAGTAGTGCTATTGCTAAGTGGGCTGATAATTTAGCTTCTGATATGGATACCCTTGATAAGGATAACATTCTTTTGACTCTTGGCTATATCAAGGACGCTGCAGATTACCTGAAGGATGCAGCGAGGGATATTGGTCTCTTGGGATCAAAGGCCAATGCCATGGCGGTCTCGGCCAGGAGGGCGCTGTGGATTCATCAATGGAATGCTGGTGCCGACTCAGAGAAAGCTATGGAAGCTCTCCCTTTTAAAGGTAGTGTCTTGTTTGGTGACGGTCTTGCTGACCTGGTGTCTACCGCTACTGCGGGTAAGTCATCTTTTCTTCCTTATGTTCCCGCACAACAGAAAAAGGCACCCCATTATCAGATGCAGTCCTTTCGGCCTAATAAGTACAAAAAAGGAAGGGGTTCGTTCTTCCTCGCTTCAAAGGGTAGAGGAAGGGGAAAAAGGTTGCCTGCTGTGTCTGGCGCCCAGGAACAAAAGTCCTCCTCCGCCTCTACCAAGTCCACCGCATGACGCTGGGGCTCCCCTACGGGAGTCCGTGCCAGTGGGGGGCCGTCTCTGAATCTTCAGTCAGGTCTGGTTTAAATCGGCCCTGGATCCTTGGGCCTTAGACATAGTGTCCTAGGGTACAAACTGGAGTTTCAGGAGATGCCCCCCCCCCCCCCCCCCCCCCCGCCCTTTTACAAATCAGCCTTGCCAGTTACTCTTCCAGAAAGAGAAGTAGTAAACGCTGCGATACAAAAGCTGTGTCAACAGAGGGTCATTGTCCCGGTTCCCCCGTCCCAACGGGGGGAAGGGTTCTATTCGAGCCTCTTTGTCGTGCCGAAGCCGGACGGCTCGGTCAGACTGATTCTGAACCTAAAATCCCTCAATCCATACTTGAAAACTTTCAAGTTCAAGATGGAATCTCTTCGAGCTGTGATCTCCAGCTTAGAAGGGGGAGATTTTATGGCGTCAGTCGACATAAAGGATGCCTACTTACACGTCCCGATATATCCTCCTCATCAGGCCTTCCTAAGATTTGCGGTGCAGGATTGTCATTACCAATTTCAGACGTTGCCGTTTGGGCTTTCCACGGCCCCGAGGGTCTTTACCAAGGTAATGGCGGAAATGATGGTACTCCTACGCAAGCAGGGTGTCACAATTATCCCGTATTTGGACGATCTCCTGATAAAGGCGAGATCAAAAGAGCAGTTGCTAAGAAGTGTGGAACTCTCCCTGACGGTTCTGCAACATCATGGTTGGATTCTCAATTTGCCAAAGTCTCAGTTGATTCCGACAACTCGGCTGCCCTTCTTGGGCATGATCCTAGACACGGAACTACGGAGAGTGTTTCTTCCGGCGGAAAAAGCTCTGGAAATCCAGACCATGGTCAAAGAGATTCTGAAACCGGCAAGAGTGTTGATTCATCAATGCACTTGAGTGCTAGGGAAGATGGTTGCGGCTTACGAAGCCATTTCGTTTGGCAGGTTTCATGCCCGGGTGTTTCAGTGGGATCTGCTGAACAAATGGTCCGGGTCTCACCTGCACATGCACCAGAAAATAAGTCTATCTTCCAGGACCAGAATTTCTCTCCTGTGGTGGCTGCAAAGTTCTCACCTTCTAGAGGGACGCAGATTAGGAATCCAGGATTGGGTCCTGCTGACCACAGATGCAAGTCTCCGAGGCTGGGGTGCAGTCACACAAGGAAGAAGTTTCCAGGGAAAATGGTCAAGCCAGGAATCTTGACTCCACATAAATGTTCTGGAGTTAAGAGCCATTTACAACGGCCTTCTGCAAGCGAAGAACCTTCTTCAAGGTCTGCCTGTCCTGATCCAGTCGGACAACATAACAGCGGTGGCGTACGTAAACCGCCAGGGCGGAACAAAGAGCTGGGCGGCAATGGCGGAGGCCACAAGAGTTCTCCGCTGGGCGGAACAGCACGTGAGCGCTCTGTCAGGAGTTTTCCTTCCGGGCGTGGACAACTGGGAAGCAGACTTTCTCAGCAGACACGATCTCCATCCAGGAGCATGGGCCCTTCATCCAGAGGTGTTTGCAGAAGTGACAAGGCATTGGGGAATTCCTCAAATAGACATGATGGCGTCTCGCCTCAACAAGAAGCTTCAAGGTCAAGGGACCCCCCAGCCAGTGCAGTGGACGCCCTGGTAACTCCGTGGGTGTTTCAGTCGGTGTATATGTTCCCCCCGCTTCCTCTCATTCCAAGAGTGCTGAGGATCATAAGAAGAACAAGGGTTCAGGCCATACTCATCGTTCCTGATTAGCCACGGAGGGCCTGGTATCCGGATCTTCGGGAATTGCTCATAGAAGATCCTTGACCACTTCCTCTAATAGAGGACCTGTTACTGCAGGGGCCATGCGTGTTTCCAGACTTACCGCGGCTGCGTTTGACGGCGTGGAGGTTGAACGCCAAATCCTAGCTCGTAAAGGTATTCCCGGGGAGGTCATCCCCACTCTCCTTAAGGCCAGAAAGGAGGTCACAGCAAAACATTATCACCGTATTTCCTGAAAATATGTGTCGTGGTGTGAAACCAAAACAGCTCCTGCGGAGGAATTTCACTTGGGTCGTTTTCTTCATTTTTTGCAGGCAGGTGTGGATGCAGGCCTGAAATTGGGTTCCATCAAAGTGCAGATTTCGGCTTTATCTATTTTCTTTCAAAAAGAATTGGCCGCCCTTCCTGAGGTTCAGACTTTCGTGAAGGGAGTGCTGCATATCCATCCTCCATTTGTGCCACACGTGGCACCGTGGGATCTTGAAGTGGTGTTACAGTTTCTTATGTCACACTGGTTTGAACCTTTGCGAAAGGTTGAGTTAAAGTTTCTCACTTGGAAAGTGGTCATGCTTTTGGCCTTGGCGTCTGCCAGACGAGTGTCAGAATTGGCGGCTTTGTCTCACAAGAGCCCATATTTAATTTTTCAATAGAGCGGAATTGAGGACTCGTCAACAATTTCTGCCAAAGGTGGTTTCTTCGTTTCACATAAATCAACCTATTGTGGTACCTGTGGCTACGGATACTGTGGCAGTCCCAAAATCTCTTGATGTCATAAGAACTTTGAAAATTTATGTTGCAAGAACGGCTCTTGTTAGGAAAACGGAGGCTCTGTTTGTCCTGTATGCTTCCAACAAGATTGGAAATCCTGCTTCAAAGCAGACTATTGCACGCTGGATTTGTAATACAATTCAGCACGCTCATTCTTCGGCTGGGTTGCCGTTGCCGAAGTCAGTAAAGGCCCATTCTACCAGGAAGGCAGGCTCTTCTTGGGCGGCTGCCCGAGGGGTCTCGGCACTTCAACTTTGCCGAGCAGCTACGTGGTCGGGTTCAAACACTTTTGCTAAGTTCTATAAGTTTGATATCCTGGCTGGGGAGGACCTCATGTTTGCTCAATCGGTACTGCAGAGTCGTCCGCACTCTCCCGCCCGGTCTGGCGCTTTGGTCTAGATCCCATGGTCCTATTGGAGTCCCCAGCATCCTCTAGGACATAAGAGAAAATAGGATTTTAATTCCTACCGGTAAATCCTTTTATCCTAGTCCGTAGAGGATGCTGGGCGCCCATCCCAGTGCGGACTGTTACTTGCAGTGGTATTGATACTTGTTATTTTCGGTTACACGAAGGTTGTGTATCAGTTATATTCAGCTTGTTGCTGTTGTTATTTCATACTGTTATCTGGTATTCCTGCTAATCCAGTTGTACGGTGTGTTTTGTGGTGTGAGCTGGTATGTCTCTCGCCCTTAGTTTAACAAAAATCCTTTCCTCGAAATGTCCGTCTCCCCTGGGCACAGTTCCTATAACTGAGGTCTGGAGGAGGGGCATAGAGGGAGGAGCCAGTTCACACCCAGTCAAAGTCTTTTAGCGTGCCCATGTCTCCTGCGGATCCCGTCTATACCCCATGGTCCTTTTGGAGTCCCCAGCATCCTCTACGGACTAGGAGAAAAGGATTTACCGGTAGGTATTAAAATCCTATTTTTTTAAAAAGCATGGGAAAACCCGGAGAAAAAATTCAGGATACCTAGTAGAGTTCTGGTTGCTTTCCCCTTCCCTGAGGAGGATAGAAAAAAATGAAAAAACCCACCCATAGTGGATGCGTCTGTATCCAGACTTTCAAAAAAGGTGGCTTTACCTGTCCCAGGATCTATCGCCTTAAAGGAGCCGGCTGATAGCAAAATTGATACTACGCTCAAATCCATATATGCGGCTTCAGGGACAATACTATTGCCTGTGCATGGATTTCCAAAGCTATAGTAAAGTGGTCAGGCACATTACTTGAGGATTTGGATACAATGGATAAAAGTGACGTTGAATTGTTTTTACGTAACATTCAGGATTCTGCAGGATTTATGGTGGAATCCATGAAAGACCTGGGTTCAATGGCTGCAGGAATATCTTCCATGTCGGTCTCAGCTCATCGAGGACTGTGGCTGCGCCAGTGGTCTGCCGACTCGGAATCCAGGAGAGGTGTGGTGACCCTACCCTACACAGGTCAGGCTCTCTTTGGGGAAGCGTTGGATGCGTGGATCTCCACGGCTACAGCGGGTAAGTCACCTTTTCTTCCCTCAGCTGCACCTGCTACGAAGAAACCTTTTTCCTCAGCTGCATCACAGTCCTTTCGGGTTGCTAAAACAAAAAAGGCCAAACCGTCCCAACACCTTCTTTAGAGGAGGTCGATTAAAATCCAAGAAACCTGCTGCTGCAGGTTCCCAGGAACAGAAGCCTGCTTCAGGTATACCAAAGTCCTCAGCATGACGGTGGACCGCGCGGCCTGGAGGTAGGGCCGGTGGGGGCGAGACTCAGACATTTCAGTCACGTCTGGGTGTTGTCCGGCCTGGATCCTTGAGTACGGCTGGAATTTCAAGATCTCCCTCCTCACCAGTTCTTCAAATCAGGCTTGCCAGCTTTGCCGGCAGACAGGGCTACCCTACAGGGAGCAATCCAGAAGTTGGTGGAGGCACAGGTTATTGTACCAGACCCTCCCCAGAAGCAAAACAAGGGTTACTATTCGTGGTACCGAAACCGGATGGTTCGGTCAGGCCCATTCTGAACTTAAATCGCTAAACCCCTTTCTGAGGGAGTTCAAGTTCAAATGGAGTCTCTAAGGGCGGTGATATCAGGTCAGGAAGAGGGGGAATTCCTGGAATCCTTAAATATCAAGGATGCGTACCTCCACATTCCGATTTGGCCACGCATTAGGCTTATCTCCGCTTCGCACTGTTGGACTGTCATTTTCAATTCCAGGCCCTGCCATTCGGCCTCTCCACAGCACCGAGGGTATTCACCAAGGTGATGGCGGAAATTATGGTTCTCCTCCGCAGACAGGGAGTGAACATAATTCCTTATCTGGAGGATCTGCTGATAAAGGCATCATCCAAGGAGAAGCTGTTACAGTCCATAGCTCTCACGATCCAGCTTCTCAGGGAACATGGTTGGATCCTGAATCTTCCAAAATCACATTTGGAACCTACCAGGAGGTTGTCATTTCTGGGAATGTGCAGAGGGTGTTTCTTCCAGAGGAAAAAGCGTTGGTGATACAAACAATGGTCCGGGTTGTCGTGAAGCCAGCCCGGGTGTCAGTTCATCAGTGCATTCGCCTTCTGGGGAAGATGGTGGCTTCTTTAGAGGCTCTGCAGTATGGGAGATTTCATGCTCGGCCCTTCCAACTGGATCTCCTGGACAAATGGTCGGGATCTCATCTACACATGCACCAGAGAATACATCTGTCACCAAAGGCCAGGATCTCACTCCTCTGGTGGCTGCAATTACCTCACCTTCTGGAGTGCCACAGGTTCAGGATTCAGGACTGGATCCTTCTAACCACGGATGCAAGTCTCCGGGGCTGGGGCACAGTCACTCAAGGGGAAACCTTCCAAGGAAGGTGGTCAAGTCTGGAAGCCGGCCTGCAGATAAACATTCTGGAATTAAGAGCCGTCTACAACGGTTTTCTCCAAGCGGCCTATCTTCTAAGAAATCGGGCCATTCAAGTGCAGTCGGACAATGTAACGACAGTGGCTTACATAAACCGACAGGGCGGAACGAAGAGCAGAGCTGCAATGTCAGAGGTAACAAGAATCATCCTCTGGGAAGAAAAACACGCTTTGGCACTGTCGGCAATCTTCATTCCGGGAGTAGACAACTGGGAAGCGGACTTCCTAAGCAGATACGATCTCCATCCAGGGGAGTGGGGCCTCCATCCAGAGGTGTTCACGTAGTTAACAGTTCTTTGGGGTGTACCTCAAATAGACATGATGGCCTCTTGTCTCAACAAGCAAGCCGTGGCGGTGGACGCCCTAGTAACTCCGTGGGTGTTCCAGTCGGAATACGTGTTTCCTCCACTTCCACTCATTCCAAGGGTTCTAAAACTCATAAGGAGAACAAGAGGTTCAGGCAATCCTCATTGCTTCGGACTGGCCAAGAAGGGCTTGGTACGTGGATCTTCTGGATCTACTGCTAGAAGAGCCGAGGCCTCTTCCTCTTCGGGAGGACCTGCTACAGCAGGGGTCGTTTGCTTATCAAGACTTACCGCGGCTACGTTTGATGGCATGGAGGTTGAACGCCAGATATTAGCTCGGAAGGGCATTCCGAACAAGGTTATTCCTACCCTGATACAGGCTAGGAAAGGAATAACTTCCAAGCATTACCATCGCATTTGGAAAAAATGTGTCTTGGTGTGAATCCAAGAAGTTTCCTTACGGTGGACTTTAAACTTGGACGATTTCTCCTCTTCCTCCAAGCAGGTGTGGATATTGGCCTCAGATTAGGTTCCGTAAAGGTCCAGATTTCGTCCCTATCCATTTTCTTCCAGAAACAGTTGGCTGCCCTCCCTGAGGTTCAGACCTTTTTGAAGGGAGTTCTGCACATCCAGCCTCCCTTTGTGCCACCTACGGCGCCCTGGGATCTTAACGTGGAGTTACAGTTCCTCCAGTCGGACTGGTTTGAGCCTCTACAGAAGGTTGAGGTCAAGTTTCTCACGTGGAAGGCTGTCACTTTGTTGGCCTTGGCTTCTGCTAGACGTGTGTCGGAGTTGGGGGCTTTGTTATGTAAAAGCCCATACTTGATCTTCCATGAAGATAGAGCTGAGCTCCGGACATGTCCGCAGTTCCTTCCGAAAGTTGTGTCGGCATTTCATATCAACCAGCTGATTGTGGTGCCAGTAGCTACGGACTCCTCAATTTCATCAAAGTCCTTGGATGTTGTAAGGGCTATGAAAATCTATATGAAGAGGACTGCTCATCACAGAAAATTGGACTCTCTGTTTGTCCTGTGTGATCCCAAGAAACTTAGGTGTCCTGCTTCTAAGCAGACAATCTCTCGCTGGATCAGGTTCACTATCCAGCATGCGTATTCTACGGTAGGATTGCCGTGTCCTACGTCTGTTAAGGCCCACTCTTCTTGTAAGGTGGGTTCTTCCTGGGCGACTGCCTGGGGTGTCTCGGCTTTACAGCTTTGCCGAGCGGCTACTTGGTCGGGGTCGAACACGTTTACTAAGTTCTACAAGTTCGATACTTTGGCCTCTGAGGACCTAAAGTTTGGTCAATCAGTTCTGCAGGAGCCTTCGCACTCTCCCTCCCGTTCTGGGAGCTTTAATACATCCCCATGGTACTTATGTGGACCCCAGCATCCTCTAGGATGTAACAGAAAATAGGATTTTAATTACCTACCGGTAAATCCTTTACTCGTAGTCCGTAGAGGATGCTGGGCGCCCGCCCAGCGCTTCGTGATCCTGCAGTGGTTACTTAGTTCAGTACTGCTTAGTTCTTGGTTAAGTACTGTTTTGTTACTTGGTACGTAATATTGTTCAGCTGTTGCTGATGTTTCAAGTTAGTTAACTTGATTTGCCTTGTGTGTGAGCTGGTGTGAATCTCGCCACTATCTGTGTAAAATCCTTCTCTCGAAGATGTCCGTCTCCTCGGGCACAGTTTCTAGACTGAATCTGTTAGGAGGGGCATAGAGGGAGGAGCCAGCCCACACTCTCAAACTCTTAAAGTGCCAGTGGCTCTTAGTGGACCCGTCTATACCCCCTATGGTACTAATGTGCACCCCAGCATCCTCTATGGACTACGAGAAAAGGATTTACCGGTAGGTAATTAAAATCCTATTTTTATTCATCTTCATCTCATTGACTACAGAGTAATTTAATATTATTTTAAGCACTGTCTCCATCTAGTTGTGTTGCTTTGTTTTTGTCTGTTGAGATGTCAGGTGTGGTGTGCCTCATGAACTAGGACAGGGAGATGGGCCAAGTGGTTCTTATCTGACATCAGATTCTATGTTTCTAGCTTATTAGTTTATATACTGTATAACAAGGATATATATCAAACAGCACCTAGTTGCCTTTGGGTTTTTTTGTTTGCAACAATAAAGGCTCTCTTATTTTTGCTGTGTTGCACTGTTTCGGCACATAGCATACATATAATATAAATGCTAATAACAAAATGACACTGTAAGTTTGCAATCTACTGGATATTCTAACTATGTTAATGATCTTCTCATAGCAGCTGTGCACTAGCCAGTATTTAGATGGGCCATTTCTATTAATTCTATGGTATGCTGATCTATGGACACGGGCCCTCTTTCAGCTTCAGTTGTAGTCTTGCTAAATAAGTAAAACTGCAACTGCTTGCGCTTGCATGCTGGGGGCCACCAGCACAGGGCAAGGCTGCCCAGGATGCTAATGGTGGCAAGTAATGCGATTGCAATTCCGTTGCAATCGCATCGCTAAATAAGGGAAGCCCCTTTGCCTGCACAACCTGGCTGTGAAAACAGTAGTGCTACTGGCATTTTCCACATCGCATTGGCTGCCCCGAACCGATGCGGTGCCGCCCCCGATTGCCCTGCAAACGCCTCTGCCTGTCAATCAGGCAGAGGCATTCACATCAAGGCAATGCGATCGCATTGACCGGTCCGTGCACGCACATATCAGGCACTGTGCGTGTGCACTAGTAGGAAGTTCGGCAGTATGCTATTGCATCTCAGATGCGATCCATACTAAAAAGGGCCCCTTGCTTGTTTCATTTTATTTTAGGTTTCTGTAGTGTGATGTTGTTGAGGGTTTAAGTTCAACTATTGATCATATTTTTCTGTACGCCTTACAAATTCAGTCTGTGTAGTTCGAAGATTTTTCTGTGTGGGAGGGAAATTATAGTATACTGTATTATACAGGAGGTAACGTGGAGTAGGACGTTCTGGGGGGAATGTAATAGAGTGCGAGAACCAGGAAGTGTGGGACTTTGTCCGAGTTCTCACGTATTTTTAAAGCAATCAGTTACACAGCAATATAGAAATAAAAGATATAACCAAGCGCTCAGTCACTCCAAACCCACGTGCTGCCAGCAAATTAAGGCTACTCAACCTTAAAGATCATAAGAAAAAGATAAAAATATTGCAGCGCACATAGGTTGGGCAAAAGATTTTTATTCTTATTTATTATTATTTGCCAAAATTATTATTATATTCTAAAATTTACATTCAAAAATCCAAAACCACCGGCCGGTGTAATTAAACTTCTTTTATATATATTAAAAAGGAAACAAAACACATGACACAGCCTATAAAAATCTCACATGTAGATAAATACACTGAAATTTAATTAATATAACCACAGTGAATCACTTTCAACTGAAATAATTGTCTAAATAGACACAGAAATATATAGAGGCTCAGTCAGAAATTGATATCACTAAATTCACTTCTCCTGAATAGCTTCACACTCTGCTTAGACACATTGAATTAATCAGTCCATTATATCACTGGAAGTCCATTCAGTGTTTAAAGATATTATGTCATTATATCAACGTGACATAGAACACTTTGATTCTGCGGCTGATTAGTGTCCCTGATATCCGTGATTGGATGTTTCTAAAACACAGAGTATAGTGTGAAGCTATTCAGGAGAAGTGTGATTAATAGCTACAAAAGAAAGTATTCAGAGTGCCACATTGATACATTTTGTAGCAATTTAGTGATATCAATTTCTGACTGAGCCTCTATATATTTCTGTGTCTATTTAGACAATTATTTCAGGTGAAAGTGATTCACTGTGGTTATATTAATTAAATTTCAGTGTATTTATCTACATGTGAGATTTTTATAGGCTGTGTCATGTGTTTTGTTTCTTTTTTAATATATATAAAAGAAGTTTAATTACACCGGCCGGTGGTTTTGGATTTTTGAATGTAAATTTTAGAATATAATAATAATTTTGGCAAATAATAATAAATAAGAATAAAAATCTTTTGCCCAACCTATGTGCGCTGCAATATTTTTATCAGTTACACAGCAAAACAAGGTTGGTTTTGCTGTGTAACAGATTGCCACTTTAAAAGTCTATGAGAACTTAGACAAAGTCCCGCACACCCTGGTTCTCATGCACTCTATTACAACCCCCTATCCCCCTGAAAACACTACTAAAATCCAAAATTTACCTGGGAGTTCCTGTTAACTTGAAAATGGACACTCCCCACTAAAACTGCCTTTTCACAATCTTATTTACGTTTATTTCAGTGCTGTTTGACCTTTATATTTGTTAATACCCTGCATTTAATCCCCCCCAAGAAGTGCACTTCTTCTATTAACCATGGTTTGCTAAAATCCTCTGTACGCTCTACTGAATATTACATATAACTATATTCTTCCTCCTTATTAGGTATCTCCCTATTTACAAATACCGCTCTTCACTGTCTGATTTAATATGTATTTCACATATTTACCTCCATTTCCCCTCTCCCAACATCTCATCTGTACCCTTCGCATCATAACTTGCCCACATTACAATCTTTGTCACCTGCCCGCATCTTCTAAATGCTCTTGCTGTCTCTTGACTCACAAGCCTACATAAACTGAGACTACCCTCACATCCGCAAATCCTACATGGCCAAAATGCATGAACACCTCTTGTAATTAGTGTATCTGTCCATGCCATCCATCCATGACCTGATGGTTTCTAATTACTTGAACACCTTGTCATTACTAAACCGTGACTCTGCTCCCCTGTCACTGCTTCCAAGGCAGCTGTTGCTAGCGAAGTCTCCATCACCCACACTTCGTGATCCTTCAGTTTACAAAATAGTGGAGTAGGCTTCCTTCCCTTTACGTACAGCAGCTTTTTAGTCATTCACTCGCACTCATCCTTCTCCTTCTTTGCATTCCATATGATCTTTGTCTTCTCTATTCCTACGTTGGTCTTTCCCAGTGTATATAAGGCCTGATTCTGAGTCGCACCCATTGCCGATGTTCACATGGAATAATTTTTTACAACTGCGCAAAAATGCCTGAAAACTACAGTACGCGCGTTACACATAGTGTACGCACAAAGGTGGTGCTGCTATCAGGTCAAACAGTATCAGTAATGATGTGAAACAGTGATGGGTGTACCTGGGTGGTGACTAGAAACACACGCAGTGGGAGAGTCAGTGTAAGCAGCTGTGTTTGTAGACACACTGGCATAGGCATAGGAGGCCATATTCATATGAAGAAACTGTACCTGCCATAGAGCTGGTGCAAACAATTGTGGTGTATTAGGATGCACCAATCAGTATTAGTGTGCACGGCGCTAAAGTTGGATGACTCAGTCCGTGCGCATTCGGCAGGAAGGCGTTTGTAATGGCATAAAATCGCAGATGGGCGACCGACAATAGACGCTGCTACAATGTGCTTTTGTGAGTTGCTCAGAATCAGGCCTATTTTCTCTCACCATTGCAGTATAACTTCCTGGACCTCATCTTCTTACATCTTTACTTCATCCTCAGTGCCTCCAAGTAGGCCTTGTCATGAGACACGAGCCTAGGGGTGACACTTACTGGGGGGAAGGGGCAGCACAGCATTCTCACTTGCATGAGAGCCCTGCTAGGCTGATGTCCAGATGAGGCCGTGTGATTCTTTTGTTTTTGTCATTAAGACTTACTTTTTTATTTTGTAAGTGGTGAGGGAGGAGGCTATGGTCAGTAAATTGTGGTGGTGGAGGGTCTTACTCCCCGTGATACTCCAGAGTTTTGATATAAAAACAATTAGAATAATACAAAGAAGATATTTATAACTGATAAACATCTTCCCTGTTTATTGTAATCATTTTTATAGTTAAAACTCACCAGATTGGTGGAGCTCCCTGGAATTGCAGGTAGAGAAGAGAAGCGAGACAACAACAGCTCAGCCTCACCTCTAAAAGACACTGCTTTGCAGAGCTGAGGGCGGGGAGGGGGCACACCATGGCCAGTAATACTGCACAGAAAGTGAGCCAAAAGAGGTTAGAGCTCAGCTCTGCATTAGAGTTCAGGCTAAATTCAACCAGGCTAAAGCACCGCTGACGTCACAACCACGTGACTCGCAACAGCAGGGGGAGGAACATGGGACCCAAATGTACCCTGCAGGCTCGCTTCACCTGCCACGCTTCTGGCTCGGGGGCTCACTCAACACCAGGTTTCTAAAGAAAAAAGATGCTGCTGTTGTAGATCACATGGTTGGGACGTCAGAAGTCCTTTAGTCTACTTGGATCTAGCATCTACCCAGGAGCAACAGTGGGAGAAAGAGGAGACACAGTGATGCAGGTAAAAGAATTAATGGGCACTGTAGCTTAGTGTAGTGAGGGAAGAGTTACACCTAGTAGGGGGTGAGGCAGACTCCTGGCACTCAGACCCACAGCCATGTGTGCCTCCCCAACCATTGGCCTCACTGTACGTCACTGACACAGAGACACTTTAAACACCTTCAACCAATTTCTCAGTCTCAGTGGTACCACTCATCTCTCCTATACTATCCTAATCTACCTTGACACTGAAGTCTCATTTCAAACACTGTACTTACCACAGACCTAGAAGAGTGAGCTCCAGTCACAGGGGCGGGTTGGGCCACCAGTTAACTACCCGATGGGCCGGACCCTTCTCACACCAAAAGTCACAGTCACACAATGAGACAGTACTGCCGACACAGCCATACGTGTTAACTCTGCGTGAGCAGCAGTGGAGTCGAGGGCCAGACATGTCTGCTGACTGGGCTGTGCAGCTGCAGCGGCGCAGGGAAGAGTAGCAGCAGCCTCTACGCCTACCTGCATTTCCTGCCCACACCCTGACAGCGGAGTGTGCATGTGGCGTTAGCCATTGCCGGCCCCCACTTTGACAACACATAACTCTTTCAGGGCTTCCACTGTCGGACAGTCATAAACCAGCTCCGGCGGCTGACCCCCGTATGCAGTGATATATGAAAACACAGTGCTTCTTTCACACAGCACGGCCCCGACCTGGCTGCTGGGTTGCAGCCGGAAATATCCACTGAAAGGTCCGGCTGCCGGGCCGGGGCCGTGCCGTCTTTGTAGGCAGAGAACAGTATGTGTGAATGGAGCTTTCACACACAACGGCTTTTTTTAGCTGCTGCCGCTACTGCTGCACATGCGCACAGCATTAAACACGGCTCAAAGCCATTGTGTGTGAAAGACACAAAATTTGTCCGGCTTTTTGCCATCCAGTGAAAACCGGGTAGTATTAAACAGCCTTAGGACAGCTGTTCTTTCACTGCTTCAACAGTGCATACTGAAACTGCTTGATCCAGACATATCACCTTCTAACCTGACGTGGAGCTAAGGTCTGTGACTGCTGTCAAAATACAATGTGGGCTCTATTTAGTGGGACATTGAAGTGCAGATTTT
Source organism: Pseudophryne corroboree (assembly GCF_028390025.1). Classification (NCBI taxonomy): domain Eukaryota; kingdom Metazoa; phylum Chordata; class Amphibia; order Anura; family Myobatrachidae; genus Pseudophryne; species Pseudophryne corroboree. The sequence continues at coordinate 295,252,804 of NC_086447.1, read as the reverse complement.
GCTCAATATTATTCTACATAACCTCTCTTGCTGTGCTGTTCTTCTGTCTATATGCAGTGCTACATGCTGTAGGCTTTATCTATCCTATGGTCCCTTAGACTATCATTGCTGGTGTTAATTTATGTCATAGAGATTCTTAATCATATAGAGAGCTTCTGTTTAGTGATATTAAATATGTTTGTTTTTTTAATGTATTTAATACTGTGTTTTTGTTACTATGTGATATATATTTCTCTGGGACTCGTGTCTCGCTTTCTCTCACCCCCATGTGTCTCGCTTTCTCTCACCCCCATGTGTCTCGCTTTCTGTCACCCCCAAGTGTCTCACTTTCTCAATCCCAATGTATCATGCGCACCCACCACCGCGTATCTTCCTCTCTGATTTCCACTGATTCCAACACATCGTTCACAATATCGTCTAGTGTGTATGTACTGTGTCGCTGATGATGCGCGCTCCTGAGCGTCATCATCGGCCCTTAGCTGTGCATGCAGCTCAAACCAGCGATATCTTCGCTCCCTCCCCCTCCCCCGTAGTTCATCGCTGCCGGCATAAACACTTGGCGATGCCGACCCCGCCACTGGGCTATCACTAATGAGATTGCGATAGGTAAACATTGTCTAGTGTGTACCCAACATAACGCAACATTTTTGCCTCATCAATTTGACTCACCATTCTGTGCAACCTCTGTTCGACTACCCCTCCCCTAATAAATGTAAGCTCTCACAAGCTGGGCCCTGTTCCCTCATGTACTCTTTCTTTGCTTACCTGCACCATCATGTCCTGCTCCTTAGTATTCTTTTGCAATCTTTGGCTTTATACCCATGGTTGAAACTGTAGTTCTGTTACCCCCCTCCCCCTCCACAGACTCCACCCCCCTCCATTTAGGGTTGCTTTAGAAATGTCCGGGGTTGGTTTTCCATACCAATCGGCCTCTGGCTTCAGACTCCCTGCATCTTCTCCAAAGGGACCACTACCAGCAAAAGTTCTTCTGTGCCACTGAGTCCCTTTGAACCTTCAAAAGACACGTTTATCTGCCCACAATCCCGTGCATAAACATTAGATGCTCACATTTCCCCACACATCCATGCATAGTTCCTTAGAAATATGTAGATGGTTTGAATTCTGTCATGTCGTCACAACAAGAGTTGATGAACAACTACTCTGCTGCTTGGAACATGAACCTTAGGGGTGGATTTACCAAAGCTTATAAAACAGACAAGTGGTGGGGTTGAACATACCAACCAATCAGATTATTTATATATATATATATATATATATATATATATAGATAGATAGATAGATAGATATAAAAGAACCGTTTTCACGCGCTTCAGAGAGCAGCACCTCACGGTAGAACCCCTGTTAGTGGTGACAGCAGAAATGTGGACAAAAATAGAAACCAGAGGGCGCTATGACATCAAAATCAATTTTCCAAAGTGAAGTCCATATGCAGTTAAAAAGGTAAGTGTCCAAATATTTCCAATGAATTTCCTATGGGACTTGATTGGAATCCCTGCCTGGAGTGGGTATTCCAGTTTTTCAATCAGCGCTTGATTATGCTCAGCCGAGTACTTGAAAGTGTCCTGAAAGATAGCCTCTCACCAAGATAACATAGACACCCAAGATAAGCGCATAGCCTTTGATTAGTAAAATATCAGATGTTTATTTGTATCATCCAACATAAAATATATAATGTATAACGATTTCCACATTATATACAAGGTGTTTTAGAAGGAAAACCAATGTTACACTGGAACAGATGTAAAGACAAGTGCCACCGACCACCCCAGGGTGTGAGCTCAGTGGTGGGGGACTCTACAATGCAAACAGGGTATCCTAATCACCTTTTTTAAACTCTACGCGTTTCATCCTTTAGCAGGACTTCTTCTGGGGTATTAAGATCTTTAAAAAAATCAAAAACATTGTGTCATACAAGTCTAATTGATGCATCAATATGTGGTGAAGGGCATAATAGAGGAAATTGATAACGTACATACCTAAAAAATATAGCACAGTGGATATTTATAATTTCCACCAGCCTAGAGGACTGCCAATAGGCATGAGTGTTGTAGCCTAAATAGGGGAGATTTAATGTGATTAAAAAATATATTGGTTCCATCTGTATATAGAAATAGCGGCAATTTTCATGCAAAAAGATACATATCAAAATGACAAGGAAGATAAGGAGATTTTTGGCAGACTTACCATGGTTAAATCTCTTTCTGCAAGGGACACTGGGATTCCACAGGGGATACATCAGGGTGTAGAGTTGGATCTTGATCCGAGGCAGCAACAGGCTAAACCTTTGACTGTTCTCAGGATGCACTGCACCGCCTCCTCTATAACCCAGCCTCCGGGCACTGGAGCTCAGTTTCGTTAACCAGTCCAATGCAGCAGCAGGTAAAAGAGACAGCAGATGTTAGTCACATAGAACCACATTTTCACAAAAGGAGAAGGGACCAGCGGCTAATGCCATATAAACCCAAAGAATCTAAGTGCATAAGGGTGGGCGCCCTGTGGAATCCAGTATACCTCGCAGAAAGAGATTTAACCATGGTAAGTCTACCATAAATCTCCTTTTCTGCAGTGGGGTACACTGGGATTCAACAGGGAACACATCGGGGATGTCCTAAAGGGTGTGGTATTGAAAGTCGACAGTAACTAGGTCGACAATGTCTAGGTCGACCACTATTGGTTGACAGTAACTAGGTCGACAGGGTGTCTAGGTCGACAGGGTCTTTAGGTCGACATGTTCTAGGTCGACAGGTCAAAAGGTCGACATGAGTTTTTAATGTTATTTTGGTGTCGTTTTCTTCGTAGAGTGACCGGGAACCTCAATTAGTGCACCGCGTCCACTCGCATGGTGCCTTCGCTCCGCTACCGCTTCGCTCGGCACAGATTACCGTTCCAGTCGTAGTCCATGTGGATCGTTAAGTATGAAAAGGTTTAAAAAAAAAAATAGTGAAAAACTCATGTCGACCTTTTGACCTGTCGACCTAGAACATGTCGACCTAAAGACCCTGTCGACCTAGACACCCTGTCGACCTAGTTACTGTCGACCAATAGTGGTCGACCTAGACATTGTCGACCTAGTTACTGTCGACTTTCAATCCGGATCCCGTCCTAAAGCAGTTCCTCATGGGAGGGGACTCACCATAGCGGGCACAAGAACCCGGCGTCCAAAGGAAGCATCCTGGGAGGCGGAAGTATCAAGGGCATAGAACCTAATGAACGTGTTCACCGTGGACCACGTAGCCGTCTTGCACAATTGTTCACACGCACCACGGCGGGCCACCCAAGAAATTCCAACAGACCGAGTAGAATGGGCTTTGATAGCAGCAGGAGCTGGGAGTCCAGCCTGTACATAAGCTTGTGCAATCACCATTCTAATCCATTTGGCCAAGGTTTGCTTATTCGCAGGCCAGCCACGTTTGTGAAAACCAAAAAGTACAAAAAGGGTATCTGACCTCCGGATAGAGGCAGTCCTCTCCACATAGATACGGATAGCCCATACCACATCCAAAGACCGTTCTTTGGAAGACGAACCAGAAGAGATAAAAGCCAGAACCACAATCTCTTGGTTAAGATGGAAAGAAGATACCACTTTAGGTAGATAATCGGGACGAGTTCGAAGAACTGCCCAGTCACGGTGAAAAATCAAAAAGGGTGGATGACAGGACAAAGCGCCAAAGTCCGACACCCTCCTAGCAGAGGCAATAGCCAGCAGAAACACAACCTTAAGCGTAAGGCATTTAAGGTCCACTGACTCAAGAGGTTCAAATAGAGACTCTTGAAGGGCATTTAAGACAACAAACAGATCCCTTGGAGCCACAGGAGGGACATAGGGAGGCTGAATCCGTAAAACACCCTGAGTGAAAGTATGAACATCAGGAATAGACGCAATTTTTCTCTGAAACCACACCGACAAGGCAGATATATAAACCTTGAGGGAGGCCAGACGAAGGCCTAAATCTAGGCCTTGTTGCAGAAAAGCCAAAAGCCTGGAATTTCTAAACGAATAGGCATCATAATTCTTAGCAGCACACCATGTGAAGTTAGAGTTCCAGACCCTGTAATAAATCCGTGCAGAAGCCAGTTTGCGGGCCTTTAACATAGTTTGAATAACCGCCTCATGGAATCCTTTGGCCCTCAGGAGTGAAGATTCAAGAGCCACGCCGTCAAAACAAGTCTGGCCAGGGCCAGGTATACACAAGGACTCTGAACAAGGAGGTCTGGGTGTTGAGGAAGTAGAAGAGGAAACTCTATCGATAGACCTTGCAGGTCTGAGTACCAATGCCGTCTGGGCCACGCTGGAGCGACTAGAAGTAGTATTCCTCTTTCTTGCTTGAACTTCCGTAGTACCCTGGGCAGGAGTGACACTAGAGAGAACACGTATGGCAGCCGAAAGTTCCATGGAATCGCCAGTGCGTCCACGAACGCTGCTTGAGGATCCCTTGTCCTTGATCCGAAGACCGGAACCTTGTGATTGTGTCGAGACGCCATCAGGTCTACATCTGGTAGGCCCCACTTGTCCACTAGGAGTTGAAAGACTTCCGGATGAAGACTCCACTCTCCGGCGTGAACGTCCTGACGACTGAGGAAATCCGCTTCCCAGTTGAGGACTCGGGGAATGAACATTGCCGATATTGCTGGCAGATGACGTTCCACCCAACGGAGGATTTTTGATACTTCCAGCATTGCCATACAACTTTGAGTGCCGCCTTGATCATTGATGTACGTCACGTGGGCGCAGCTTGAAAGGTATATTGGTCAAAACAGGAACACCTCATATGATTAATAGACCAGGTATTTTCGGTTATAACAGAAACGATTGTTTCAAGTGTACCTGTGTAACCTGTCAATTTCTATTGACTGGTGATATAGTCTATCATCCGCACACGGGAATACCTTTTAAAATCCGTCATCACTTTACCTGTAATTCTAGCTTTGTGATCTACCAGATAATCTGTCCGTGTGGACTGAGCTATATAGGTAAGACTGAGTCCAAGTTTAAAGAGCAAATGGGAAATCACAGGGCAGCTATACGAGCGGCGATTGCTACGGTATCTAGCGACCAGCCCGTAGCACGACATTTTTCTGAGTATCATCATGCACTGACTAGTTTACGGTATCATATGACTGATACTGTTTTGCCTAGTATAAGAGGGGGCAATAGATCTTTACTTTTACTACGGTTAGAGGCAAACTGGATACACCGTTTAAATGTGATTGCACCCCAGGGGCTAAATGAATATATATCATACTCAAGTTTGCGTTAGCTTCAGTATCGCAATGTTGTAGAATTAATTTTAGGTACATACATAGGTATTCTTGGGAGTTATTACTGGTTAGTCTATCTTTGATTAGTATTTTGTATGAATATTTTATATCCTGATAATACAGCAGTGCTCTATGGATACAGATCCAATTTTTCCAGGGCTTACGGTACTTGATGATTAACACCGTTTTACCTAGTACTTGAGGTGGTATCAGATCTTTATAATTGTTTATGTTTAGAGGCATATTTGGTATACATCTTTGAAGTTGTTGCATCTAAGGGTTAAATGAATCTACATCATATTCATGTTTATGGCGGTTTCATTACTACATTGATATTAGATTAACCTTTGGTATAGGCGTTTTGTGGAATCATTGGCTCTCTGTTTAAATATGAATAGTATTCTGCTTGGTTATTTTTCATACCCTAACAATGTAACAGTGCTCTATTGATACAAATGTTTCTTTTTACCCGTCTTGCAGTTGCTGTTTGGCTTGAGTGTAACTATATACAACAGCTATTAACCATCAGCCGTAATGAGTGTTACTCATACCTTCCTATGTATCTTTATGCACTGTTTGTATTTTAAACTTTGTATTCTGTCTGCACAGTGTGTTTTTATTGAAATGTGTATAATTCATGTATGTCTTATTGTATATATTGAAACACAATGTTTTTCACTGTTACTATAGTAACTATAACCACGCTGTGATTTTCTTTAATTACTGGTGGTCAATTAGTAATGACGTCACCGTGATACACGTGGCGACGGTGGTTTTCCCGCCTGACTTGTTTCAAATCCCTGTTTGGTATGTCTATATAAAGGTAGTTTTTTGTATTGGTGTTATTTCCTGATGACAATTTGATTGATAAATTGAAACGTTGAAGCATACAGGACTGTTGTTTGTTATTTCTTGAGATAAGCATGAGTGCCGCACCCATGGAACAGTATATATATATAGAGAGAGAGAGAGAAATAAGCAATTTCTCATTTGCATTCTAGGAAGTGATTGGTTGCCATGGGCAACACTACCACTTGTCTGCATTAGTATCTTTAGTAAATCTACCCCTCAGAGTGATTCCTGTAACATTTGAATAGAGAGGCCTAGATTCTCATTCTAGTAAACATCCTAAATGAAGAAAACACAGTAATCATATCTTAGTGTATTGTAATGACTGTGAAAACAAACATTTCAAATAATACAAAATATATTTAAACAAGGGAGCGCTAAGAACAGGGTCCGTTTACATCACACATTTATTACAATCCACATATAAACAGCAAATAAAATCAAGGATAATATCCGGATATTAAAACAATATATTTTGTGTTTCTTGGTAATTGGTGGAACAGTACCACCGGTGGGAGCAGTAGAGATTAGGTGTTTTTAATTATTGGTAGTAATTAACAGATTTCTTGGTGGTATTATCATAGAGCGCTGTGTATTTTAGAAATATTTCAAATAATAGTTAAATATAATAATATATTTGCTGGTTTTTCCACAAAATACCCATAAATCTATACATAGTATAATCGTTTAAATAAATATACATATATTTTCAGTGTCAATGCATTTGTTCATTGTAGCCTTAAGGTATTTGTTATATGTATCTGGTCCATAAGCATGACTTTAATTAAGATAATAATCTTCAAGGTACAGTGCCAGTGAAGCAAAGCGCCTTGGGCTTTATAAGGCTGAAAAAAGCAGTAGCTGGAGTAGAAAAAGTGAAGGAAATCTAAGACGAAGTAGGAGACATCCACACAGCACAGGAGGATCAATCCGAGACCACTACCTGAGACAGGTTTGTACAAAACAAACATCGGAATGGTTTCATCACATGAAACATCCCTTTGAATGGTAATGCATTGTCTTACAGCTACCTACAGCCTACTCATGTTCAGAGGTGTTTGAAGATTCCATACCTGTGGCGATGACCACTCGCCTGCGTCGGCAGACTGAGAGAGAGCACGAGTTACGCCTCCTTCAACTAAGGAAAAACTCTTCACCAGCTGAGCTGCTGCCAGACGCACAGACAGAGCCATCTCTGTGGACAGTGGAAGATGTGTGGGCGTTCATACATTCTTTACCAGGTACTTGTACAACAGACGTCTTTCTGAGTGTTTGTGCACATAGAGGTATTCCAGATAAATGAAGAAAACAAAACTCTTTAGATTATTATATATCTGTGTGTTTAGGATTACGGTATTGAAAATCCGAAATGTATTAAAATAATAGTTTTACTTCCATGAGTGGATACAGCTTACTGAGATGCACTCCTCATCATTCATTAGAACAATACAGTGAACATGTGGGATTCGGCCCATAATGGCCAACAAACATCTGAAACCAATATCACATTATACAATAACTAGTACATTATAGAATAAGTAGTAAATCATACCCTGCATATGCTGGGTCACCTCAGTCAGCATCCTGCCACTTCCTCCATGCCCTGTCCATCCTCACTGTGAGGAAGATGTATTCAGAGCCGGATTATAGCAGGGGCGACAAGGGTGGTTGTCCTGGGCACCTACACACTGTCCCCCAGAACTTGCACTGCAAATGTGACACAAGTGTAAGTGTACCTTGCCTTGGCAGTCTCGCTCACTGCCTCCGGAATCCCAATGCCACCTCTCCGTCTCCTCTCAGAGTTCCCCAGAAGACATGGAACCACCGTGACTATGTCTTCCGGGAGCAGAGAGTGAGGCTGCCAAAGCGGGGTATACTTACCTGGATGCAAACACACTTGGACACCGCCAGCGGGACTCTGGATGCGCGGCACCCTCCCACAGCAGCTGCCAGGCCATGCACTGCCCGGACCTCCTCCCCTCTCTTTACAAAGCGTGCACTCTCACGCTGTGCTGTATTCCATCACACATAGCAGGAGAAGCGGCCAGCTCAGCTCCGCTCTCCAACGGCCAGTAAGTGAGATGGATGGGAGGGCGCTATTTTAACCCATGCAGCAGCCCTAGGTGCATAAAAATTGATAACAAGTTTGTTGCCCAGGGGGCCCCACAGCCCTTAATCCGGCCCTGGATGTATTATAGCGCCACGGATCCTGCTGCTATAGCACTTCCTGGCCTGCTTCACCTCATTAGGAAACCACACTGACAAGATGTATAAACATCTTGTCTGCTGGAGTAGGGGAGTGAAAACTCCCCCCTCCGGCGATCCCCACTAGAGCACACAACAAATCAGCTTAGTGCTGATGCGTTGTATCTCCCTGCCCAGCCGCCTCCTCTGGGCATACACAAGATCCTGCTACTCTTGCGAGATCTCCTGTGCACTCTGGAGCCGGCAGCCGCCACAGCCAGGGATTGTGCTTTCACTGCTGTGGTGAATGGGCAACGACACCTGTAGTTGTAGAAATCGATAGCTACAGGTGCCGGAATGGTCAGTGCTACTGACCATTCACACGCTGCCCTGCATATCGGCGTGCTTTCTTGTAGCTAGCAGCGCTGATAATGACAGTGGCACATAGCACCCCTGTCACTGAGCACACTTTCCCACATTCATACAGGGGGAGAAGAAGTATCAGTGCACACAATGGCGCTGATACCGCTTCTCCCCCATAACGAGCATCCCTGTGTTACTTATCCCTGTTTCCAACACAGTGGTCCTCCTCTTTGGCTGGTGTGTCAGGACTATCCTTTCAATACGTGCTCCAGCTCCCACTGTGCATGACACAGACGGGACAGCTTGGCCAATTATATATGTATTTTCTATATAGTTATTTTTATCCAAGTTTGAGAGTAATGATGAAGTGTAACTTTGCAACTAGATTATTAACAATATGAGCAAGAACAATTCAAATTTCATATTACATAGGTGGTGTCACAAGAAATTCCATATACCAATCAAATATCAGATCTCGTGTGAATACAACAAATAAATATAGATAAATAAATACATATGTAATTACTTAGTTTTCATATTTGTAGTTTCTCTCATGACCTGTCAGATACAATCAGGGATATTCAGTTATCCCCACAGATGGCACTGATTAACAAAATCCCCAATAACCACGCAGGTTTTCCCAATCGTGGCCGTGAAAACACATACTGTAGGTCCATGACTTTTCACAGATTCTATGGGGTAAATTTACTAACGCTTCTAAAACAAAGAATTTGTGATTTTGCCCATAGCAACCAAGCAGATGTTGTATTGCCTTTTAGAAAATGATAGCATCTGGTTGTTTGCTATGGGTAACATCACCAATTCTCTGAAAACCATAACATTTTTGTACAGAAAAACAGGAGCTAATTGAATCGCCTGAAAAAAAAGATCAGCACTAAAAACAATTATTCACAAAATACCACAGTTTTTCGCACTGGAAAAATGTTCGGGTCTATCTGAATTTCCCCCAAAGGGTCAGTAGATGTATGTTAATGTCTAGATTGGGCAACAGATAACAGTTTATGGCTGGTGTTGTAAATGTTTGGCTTTATAATTGTAATTACTAATATGTACAATTTTATATGACATAATAATAGAAAGACTAGCCATTTCCAAAATTGCTTCAGGATCTGAATTTTCACAGCCACTAGTCTTATCCAGCCATGTTAAAGGCCCTTTGCGAAATATGAATACACAGGGTACTGTGCTATCTAACTTTTGACGTCAGGGTTAATTATACACACATAAATAGCTGTTCATATAGAGATGATCTAATATTATTATTCTCTCATATACACGTTCGAGATAATAGGTTAGAAGAATTCTAACATATCTAACGTGTATATGAGAGAACGTAAGAATAATATGAGAGAATAATAATAAGGTATTCTGAACAAACGGTCATAATAACTTTTTTCAACATTTCTTTATTTATCAAAGCAAAAGTGCATTACATCGTGACGTACATACAGGCAAATTATTCAACAGGAGCATAGACATATTACAAATAGAAACAAAAAAAAAAGGAGATACAGTAGCATAGACAATATATTATACTGTGCAAGAAAATAAATAAACATGTACTATACATGTTTCAACCCAGGCATGGCCAGCAGCCCTCTCCTAATGATAAGCATACGTGTAATGGTGGAGAGGAAAAATAGAGCATAATTTAGTCTTTGGAAGGTAGTGAAATTCAGGGGTCTTCCAATAAAATACGTGTCTCGTCCCAAAAACTATAACAAAAACAGTTGTATATCTGATGTTTACGTTCCAAAGTGAGGGAATCTATAATCCTCTCCCATAACTGAGAAAAAGAGGCTGTCTTTGTCTCCTTATGTAATGTGGTTTCAAGACAATCTATCTGAAAGGCATAAAATAATTTATTCTTATATAATGAAACCTGTGGGGGGGTCTGCATTGGTCCAAATTTGCAATATTCACTTACGAGCTACCGCCGAAACTATCAATAATAGCTTCTTGCCCTCACCTTGCATGGGGAATTTGCTTTTGCGGTCCCACATTTAGGGCAATCACTTGTGTCCAACAAACCCATCAAGAACTTGCAGTGAGGAGAGAGCTATCCAATATGATAAATGCTATAGAACATGTCCTTATACATACTAGAGGAAAGTACCAATTGGGAATAAGAAACATAAAAACTCAGTACCGAGGCAAAGCAGGAAGGAAAATACCGAATTGGGCGAGTGAAAACTCCCCCCTCTAGCGATGCCTGTCTGAGCACACAGCCCATAAGCTTAGTGCATGGCCACTACTCCAACCCCCCCCCCCCCCCCCCCCGAGCCGGCGTTCGTCACACCTAACAAGTATGTATGCCGGACGACCTTGCGTCGTTTGCATGGCCCTCATTGGCGATGAGGTACGATGGTGGATGTCGCAGGGGACCCAACGGGAGCGCGTATCGGATGCCTTATTGTATGTACACACTAGCCAATATCGTTTGAGACCACACGCATGCAATATTGCCGGGATCCCACTGATGAGAAGACAGACAAGGGTGAGTAAGGGGTGTTCTGCCCTCTCCCCAGCCCCATAACCCTCCCTTACCACAGCCTAACCCTAACCTTCACCCATATTGCCTAACCCTACCCCCTGCCCCCCCCCCCCCCCCCCCAGAGGTGCCTAATCCCCATCCCCGCTGCCTAAACCTAACCCTCCCTACCCCGCAATCTAAACCTAACCTTTCTCCAGCAACCATAAGTTTCCCTAAACCTATGATCTCGACTGCTTGTATCTTGACTGCACCACCACCCACCCCCATCTATACTTAATCCTGTCTGAACATCGAAGCTACAAACCACAGAATATCATTTCTCTATCGTCCTAGTGGATGCTGGGGTTCCTGAAAGGACCATGGGGAATAGCGGCTCCGCAGGAGACAGGGCACAAAAAGTAAAGCTTTTCCAGATCAGGTGGTGTGCACTGGCTCCTCCCCCTATGACCCTCCTCCAGACTCCAGTTAGATTTTTGTGCCCGGCCGAGAAGGGTGCAATCTAGGTGGCTCTCCTAAAGAGCTGCTTAGAAAAAGTTTAGCTTAGGTTTTTTATTTTACAGTGAGTCCTGCTGGCAACAGGATCACTGCAACGAGGGACTGAGGGGAGAAGAAGTGAACTCACCTGCGTGCAGGATGGATTGGCTTCTTGGCTACTGGACATCAGCTCCAGAGGGACGATCACAGGTACAGCCTGGATGGTCACCGGAGCCGCGCCGCCGGCCCCCTTGCAGATGCTGAAGTCAGAAGAGGTCCAGAATCGGCGGCTGAAGACTCCTGCAGTCTTCTAAAGGTAGCGCACAGCACTGCAGCTGTGCGCCATTTTCCTCTCAGCACACTTCACACGCAGTCACTGAGGGTGCAGGGCGCTGGGGGGGGGGCGCCCTGGGAGGCAAATGTAACCTATATAAAGGCTAAAAATACCTCACATATAGCCCCCAGAGGCTATATGGAGATATTTAACCCTTGCCTGGATTCACTAAATAGCGGGAGACGAGCCCGCCAAAAAAGGGGCGGGGCCTATCTCCTCAGCACACGGCGCCATTTCCTCTCACAGCTCCGCTGGTCAGGACGGCTCCCAGGTCTCTCCCCTGCACTGCACTACAGAAACAGGGTAAAACAGAGAGGGGGGGCAAATTTATGGCGATATTTTGATATATATAAAGCAGCTATAAGGGAGCACTTATTATAAGGCTATCCCTGTTATATATAGCGCTTTTGGTGTGTGCTGGCAAACTCTCCCTCTGTCTCCCCAAAGGGCTAGTGGGTCCTGTCTTCGTTAGGAGCATTCCCTGTGTGTCTGCTGTGTGTCGGTACGTGTGTGTCGACGTATGAGGACGATATTGGTGTGGAGGCGGAGCAATTGCCAAATATGAGGATGTCACCCCCTAGGGAGTCGACACCAGAATGGATGCCTTTATTTATGGAACTACGGGATAGTGTCAACACGCTAAAGCAGTCGTTTGACGACATGAGACGGCCGGACAATCAATTAGTGCCTGTCCAGGCGACTCAAACACCGTCAGGGGCTGTGAAACGCCCTTTGCCTCAGTCGGTCGACACAGACCCAGACACAGGCACTGACTCCAGTGGTGACGGTGACGAATCAACCGTATTTTCCAGTAGGGCCACACGTTATATGATTTTGGCAATGAAGGAGGCGTTACATTTAGCTGATACTACAGGTACCACTAAACAGGGTATTATGTGGGGTGTGAAAAAACTACCTATAGTTTTTCCTGAATCAGAAGAATTAAATGACGTGTGTAATGAAGCGTGGGTTGCCCCTGGAGGTTAGGGAGCGCTGGGAAACACCTCCTAGGGTGGACAAGGCGCTAACACGCTTATCTAAACAAGTGGCGTTACCCTCTCCTGAGACTGCCGCACTTAAAGATCCATCAGATAGGAGGATGGAAAATATCCAAAAAAGTATATACACACATGCAGGTGTTATACTACGACCAGCTATAGCGACTGCCTGGATGTGCAGTGCTGGGGTAGTTTGGTCAGAGTCCCTGATTGAAAATATTGATACCCTGGACAGGGACAATATTTTACTGTCGTTAGAACAAATAAAGGATGCATTTCTTTATATGCGTGATGCACAGAGGGATATCTGCACACTGGCATCACGGGTAAGTGCTATGTCCATTTCGGCCAGAAGAGCTTTATGGACGCGACAGTGGACAGGCGATGCGGATTCAAAACGGCATATGGAAGTTTTGCCGTATAAAGGGGAGGAGTTATTTGGAGTCGGTCTATCAGATTTGGTGGCCACGGCTACAGCCGGGAAATCCACCTTTCTACCTCAAGTCACTCCCCAACAGAAAAAGGCACCGACTTTTCAACCGCAGCCCTTTCGTTCCTTTAAAAATAAGAGAGCAAAGGGCTATTCATATCTGCCACGAGGCAGAGGTCGAGGGAAGAGACAGCAACAGGCAGCTCCTTCCCAGGAACAGAAGCCCTCCCCGGCTTCTACAAAAGCCTCAGCATGACGCTGGGGCTTCTCAAGCGGACTCGGGGACGGTGGGCGGTCGTCTCAAAAATTACAGCGCGCAGTGGGCTCACTCGCAGGTAGATCCCTGGATCCTGCAGATAATATCTCAGGGGTACAGGTTGGAATTAGAGACAGATCCACCTCGCCGTTTCCTGAAGTCTGCTTTACCAACGTCCCCCTCCGAAAGGGAGACGGTTTTGGAAGCCATTCACAAGCTGTACTCTCAGCAGGTGATAGTCAAGGTACCTCTTCTACAACAAGGGAAGGGGTATTATTCCACTCTATTTGTGGTACCGAAGCCGGATGGCTCGGTAAGGCCTATTCTAAATCTGAAGTCCTTGAACCTGTACATAAAGAAGTTCAAGTTCAAGATGGAGTCACTCAGAGCAGTGATAGCGAACCTGGAAGAAGGGGACTTTATGGTATCCTTGGACATCAAGGATGCGTATCTCCACGTTCCAATTTACCCCTCACACCAGGGGTACCTCAGGTTCGTTGTACAAAACTGTCACTATCAGTTTCAGACGCTGCCGTTCGGATTGTCCACGGCACCTCGGGTCTTTACAAAGGTAATGGCCGAGATGATGATTCTTCTTCGAAGAAAAGGCATATTAATTATCCCATACTTGGACGATCTCCTAATAAGGGCAAGGTCCAGAGAACAGCTAGAGATGGGATTAGCACTGTCTCAAGAAGTGCTAAAACAGCACGGGTGGATTCTGAATATTCCAAAATCACAGTTAATGCCGACAACTCGTCTGCTGTTCCTAGGGATGATTCTGGACACGGTTCAGAAAAAGGTTTTTCTCCCGGAGGAAAAAGCCAAGGAGTTATCCGAGCTTGTCAGGAACCTCCTAAAACCAGGAAAGGTGTCTGTACATCAATGCACAAGAGTCCTGGGAAAAATGGTGGCTTCTTACGAAGCAATTCCATTCGGCAGATTCCACGCAAGAATTTTCCAAAGGGATCTGTTGGACAAATGGTCAGGGTCGCATCTTCAGATGCACCTGCGGATAACCCTGTCTCCAAGGACAAGGGTGTCTCTTCTGTGGTGGTTGCAGAGTGCTCATCTATTGGAGGGCCGCAGATTCGGCATACAGGATTGGATCCTGGTGACCACGGACGCCAGCCTGAGAGGCTGGGGAGCAGTCACACAAGGAAGAAACTTCCAGGGAGTATGGACGAGCCTGGAAACGTCTCTTCACATAAACATTCTGGAACTAAGAGCAATATACAATGCTCTAAGCCAGGCAGAACCTCTGCTTCAGGGAAAACCGGTGTTGATCCAGTCGGACAACATCACGGCAGTCGCCCATGTGAACAGACAGGGCGGCACAAGAAGCAGGAGTGCAATGGCAGAAGCTGCAAGGATTCTTCGCTGGGCAGAGAATCATGTGATAGCACTGTCAGCAGTGTTCATCCCGGGAGTGGACAACTGGGAAGCAGACTTCCTCAGCAGACACGATCTTCACCCGGGAGAGTGGGGACTTCATCCAGAAGTCTTCCACATGCTGGTAACCCGTTGGGAAAGACCAATGGTGGACATGATGGCGTCTCGCCTCAACAAAAAACTGGACAGGTATTGCGCCAGGTCAAGAGATCCGCAGGCAATAGCTGTGGACGCGCTGGTAACGCCTTGGGTGTACCAGTCGGTGTATGTGTTTCCTCCTCTGCCTCTCATACCAAAAGTATTGAGAATTATACGGCAAAGAGGCGTAAGAACGATACTAGTGGTTCCGGATTGGCCAAGAAGGACTTGGTACCCGGAACTTCAAGAGATGATCACGGAAGATCCGTGGCCTCTACCTCTAAGGAGGGACTTGCTTCAGCAGGGTCCCTGTCTGTTTCAAGACTTACCGCGGCTGCGTTTGACGGCATGGCGGTTGAACGCCGGATCCTAAAGGAAAAAGGCATGCCGGAAGAAGTCATTCCTACTTTGATTAAAGCAAGGAAGGAAGTAACCGTGCAACATTATCACCGAATTTGGCGAAAATATGTTGCGTGGTGCGAAGATCGGAGTGCTCCGACGGAGGAATTTCAACTGGGTCGATTCCTACATTTCCTGCAATCAGGATTGTCTATGGGTCTCAAATTGGGATCTATTAAGGTTCAAATTTCGGCCCTGTCGATTTTCTTTCAAAAAGAATTGGCTTCAGTCCCTGAAGTCCAGACCTTTGTTAAGGGAGTGCTACATATACAGCCTCCTGTGGTGCCTCCAGTGGCACCGTGGGATCTCAATGTGGTTTTGGACTTTCTAAAATCTCATTGGTTTGAACCACTAAAAAAGGTGGATTTGAAATATCTCACATGGAAAGTGACCATGCTTCTAGCCCTGGCTTCGGCCAGGAGAGTGTCAGAACTGGCAGCTTTATCTTACAAAAGCCCATATCTGATTTTCCATTCGGACAGGGCAGAACTGCGGACTCGTCCGCATTTTCTCCCTAAGGTGGTGTCAGCATTTCATCTGAACCAGCCTATTGTAGTGCCTGCGGCTACAAGTGACTTGGAGGACTCCAAGTTACTGGACGTTGTCAGAGCATTAAAAATATATATTGCAAGGACAGCTGGAGTCAGAAAATCTGACTCGTTGTTTATATTGTATGCACCCAACAAGATGGGTGCTCCTGCGTCTAAGCAGACGATTGCTCGTTGGATCTGTAGCACAATCCAACTTGCACATTCTGTGGCAGGCCTGCCACAGCCTAAATCTGTAAAGGCCCACTCCACAAGGAAGGTGGGCTCATCTTGGGCGGCTGCCCGAGGGGTCTCGGCATTACAACTTTGCCGAGCAGCTACGTGGTCAGGGGAGAACACGTTTGTAAAATTTTACAAATTTGATACTCTGGCTAAGGAGGACCTGGAGTTCTCTCATTCGGTGCTGCAGAGTCATCCGCACTCTCCCGCCCGTTTGGGAGCTTTGGTATAATCCCCATGGTCCTTTCAGGAACCCCAGCATCCACTAGGACGATAGAGAAAATAAGATTTTACTTACCGATAAATCTATTTCTCGGAGTCCGTAGTGGATGCTGGGCGCCCATCCCAAGTGCGGATTATCTGCAATAATTGTACATAGTTATTGTTAACTAATTCGGGTTATTGTTGAAGGAAGCCATCTTTCAGAGGCTCCGCTGTTATCATACTGTTAACTGGGTTTAGATCACAAGTTGTACGGTGTGATTGGTGTGGCTGGTATGAGTCTTACCCGGGATTCAAAATCCTCCCTTATTGTGTACGCTCGTCCGGGCACAGTACCTAACTGGAGTCTGGAGGAGGGTCATAGGGGGAGGAGCCAGTGCACACCACCTGATCTGGAAAAGCTTTACTTTTTGTGCCCTGTCTCCTGCGGAGCCGCTATTCCCCATGGTCCTTTCAGGAACCCCAGCATCCACTACGGACTCCGAGAAATAGATTTATCGGTAAGTAAAATCTTATTTTGTTTTCCCTGTATTAGCTGTATGCAACCCCTATAAAAAATTCTGCTCCAATTTTGTGCTTATGTAAGTTAATTGTTGTTTTCTCTGACGTCCTAGTGGATGCTGGGAACTCCGTAAGGACCATGGGGAATAGCGGCTCCGCAGGAGACTGGGCACAAAAGTAAAGCTTTAGGACTACCTGGTGTGCACTGGCTCCTCCCCCTATGACCCTCCTCCAAGCCTCAGTTAGATTTTTGTGCCCGGCCGAGAAGGGTGCACACTAGGGGCTCTCCTGAGCTTCTTAGTGAAAGTTTAGTTTTAGGTTTTTTATTTTCAGTGAGACCTGCTGGCAACAGGCTCACTGCATCGAGGGACTAAGGGGAGAAGAAGCGAACCTGCCTGCTTGCAGCCAGCTTGGGCTTCTTAGGCTACTGGACACCATTAGCTCCAGAGGGACCGAACACAGGCCCAGCCTCGGAGTCCGGTCCCAGAGCCGCGCCGCCG
The DNA here is from genome assembly GCF_028390025.1 of Pseudophryne corroboree. Classification (NCBI taxonomy): domain Eukaryota; kingdom Metazoa; phylum Chordata; class Amphibia; order Anura; family Myobatrachidae; genus Pseudophryne; species Pseudophryne corroboree. The sequence goes on along the minus strand of NC_086447.1, from coordinate 295,235,202 downwards.
GCCCCCTTACAGAGCCAGAAGCAAGAAGAGGTCCGGAAAAATCGGCGGCAGAAGACATCAGTCTTCAACAAGGGAAAAGGGTAAAAAAGAGAGGGGGGGCACTAATTTGGCGCAGTTTTGATAATAGCAGCTATAAAGGGAAAAGCACGTTATATAGTGGTATTCCTGTCTATATATAGCGCTCTGGTGTGTGCTGGCATACTCTCCCTCTGTCTCCCCAAAGGTCTAGTGGGGTCCTGTCCTCTATCAGAGCATTCCCTGTGTGTGTGCGGTGTGTCGGTACGATTGTGTCGACATGTTTGAGGAGGAAAATGAGATGGAGGCGGAGCAATTGCCTATAATAGAGTTGTCACCCCCTAGGGAGTCGACACCTGAGTGGATGAGCTTATGGAAGGAATTGCGTGACAATGTCAGCTCTTTACGAAAGACAGTTGACGATCTGAGACAGCCGGCTACTCAGCTTGTGCCTGTCCAGGGGTCTCAAACGCCATCAGGGGCTCTAAAACGCCCGTTACCTCAGATGGCAGACACAGACACGGATACTGACTCCAGTGTCGACGATGATGAGACAAATGTGACTTCCAGTAGGGCCACACGTTACATGATTGAGGCAATGAAAAATGTTTTGCATATTTCTGATAATACAAGTACCACTAAAAAGGGTATTATGTTTGGTGAGAAAAAACTGCCTGTAGTTTTTCCTGTATCCGAGGAATTAAATGAAGTGTGTGATGAGGCGTGTGTTTCCCCCGATAAAAAACTGATAATTCCTAAAAGGTTATTGGCATCATACCCTTTCCCGCCAGAGGATAGGGCACGTTGGGAAACACCCCCTAGGGTGGATAAAGCGCTCACACGCTTGTCTAAACAGGTGGCACTACCCTCTCCTGATACGGCCACCCTAAAGGAACCTGCCGACAGAAAGCGTGGTCGGATTCCCTGACTGAAAATATTGATACCCTAGATAGGGACAGTATATTACTGACTATAGAGCATTTAAAAGATGCATTTTTATATATGCGTGATGCGCAGAGGGATATTTGCCGACTGGCATCAAGAGTTAGCGCGCTGTCCATTTCTGCAAGAAGAGGGTTATGGACGCAGCAGTGGTCAGGTGATGTGGATTCCAAAAGGCACATGGAAGTATTGCCTTATAAGGGGGAGGAGTTATTTGGGGTAGGTCTATCAGACCTGGTAGCCACGGCAACTGCTGGAAAATCCACATTTTTACCCCAGGTAGCCTCTCAACATAAGAAGACGCCGTATTATCAGGCGCAGTCCTTTCGGCCCCATAAGGGCAAGCGGGCAAAAGGCTCCTCATTTCTGCCCCGTGGCAGAGGGAGAGGAAAAAGGCTGCAGCACACAGCCAGTTCCCAGGAACAGAAGCCCTCTCCCGCCTCCGCAAAGTCCTCAGCATGACGCTGGGGCTTTACAAGCGGACTCAGGCACGGTGGGGGCCCGTCTCAAGAAGTTTAGCGCGCAGTGGGCCCACTCGCAAGTGGACCCCTGGATCCTTCAGGTGGTATCTCAGGGGTACAAATTGGAATTCGAGACGTCTCCCCCTCGCCGTTTCCTAAAGTCTGCTTTACCGACGTCTCCCTCAGACAGGGAGGCAGTATTGCAAGCCATTCACAAGCTGTATTCCCAGCAGGTGATAATCAAGGTACCCCTCCTGCAACAGGGAAAGGGGTATTATTCCACACTGGTTGTGGTACCGAAGCCGGACGGCTCGGTGAGATCAATTTTAAATCTAAAATCCTTGAACACTTACATACAGAGGTTCAAATTCAAGATGGAGTCACTCAGAGCAGTGATTGCAAACCTGGAAGAAGGGGATTATATGGTGTCTCTGGACATCAAAGATGCTTACCTACATGTCCCAATTTACCCTTCTCACCAAGGGTACCTCAGGTTTGTGGTACATAATTGTCACTATCAGTTTCAGACGCTGCCGTTTGGCTTGTCCACGGCAGCCCGGGTCTTTACTAAGGTAATGGCCGAAATGATGATACTCCTTCGAAGGAAGGGAGTTTTAGTTATCCCTTACTTGGACGATCTCCTGATAAGGGCAAGATCCAGGGAACAGTTGGAAGTCGGGGTAGCACTATCTCAGATAGTGTTGCGGCAGCACGGTTGGATTCTCAATATTCCAAAATCGCAGCTGATCCCGACGACACGCCTTCTATTCCTAGGGATGATCCTGGACACAGTCCAGAAAAAGGTTTTTCTCCCGGAGGAGAAAGCCAGGGAGTTATCCGAGCTAGTCAGAAATCTCCTAAAACCAGGCCAAGTCTCAGTGCATCAATGCACAAGGGTCCTGGGAAAAATGGTGGCTTCCTACGAAGCAATCCCATTCGGCAGATTCCACGCAAGAACCTTCCAGTGGGATCTGCTAGACAAATGGTCCGGGTCGCATCTTCAGATGCATCAGCGGATAATCTTGTCACCAAAGACAAGGGTGTCTCTCCTGTGGTGGTTGCAGAGTGCTCATCTTCTAGAGGGCCGCAGATTCGGCATTCAGGACTGAGTCCTGGTGACCACGGATGCCAGCCTGAGAGGCTGGGGAGCAGTCACACAGGGAAGAAATTTCCAGGGCTTGTGGTCAAGCCTGGAGACATCACTTCACATAAATATCCTGGAGCTAAGGGCCATCTACAATGCTCTAAGCCTAGCAAGACCTCTGCTTCAAGGTCAGCCGGTGCTGATCCAGTCAGACAACATCACGGCAGTCGCCCACGTAAACAGACAGGGCGGCACAAGAAGCAGGAGGGCAATGGCAGAAGCTGCAAGGATTCTTCGCTGGGCGGAAAATCATGTGATAGCACTGTCAGCAGTGTTCATTCCGGGAGTGGACAACTGGGAAGCAGACTTCCTCAGCAGGCACGACCTCCACCCGGGAGAGTGGGGACTTCATCCAGAAGTCTTCCACATGATTGTGAACCGTTGGGAAAAACCAAAGGTGGACATGATGGCGTCCCGCCTCAACAAAAAACTAGACAGGTATTGCGCCAGGTCAAGGGACCCTCAGGCAATAGCTGTGGACGCTCTGGTAACACCATGGGTGTACCAGTCAGTGTATGTGTTCCCTCCTCTGCCTCTCATACCCAAGGTACTGAGAATTATAAGACGGAGAGGAGTAAGAACTATACTCGTGGCTCCGGATTGGCCAAGAAGGACTTGGTACCCGGAACTTCAAGAGATGCTCACAGAGGACCCGTGGCCTCTACCTCTAAGAAGGGACCTGCTCCAGCAGGGACCCTGTCTGTTCCAAGACTTACCGCGGCTGCGTTTGACGGCATGGCGGTTGAACGCCGGATCCTGAAGGAAAAAGGCATTCCGGATGAAGTCATCCCTACCCTGATCAAAGCCAGAAAGGATGTAACCGCACAACATTATCACCGTATTTGGCGTAAATATGTTGCGTGGTGCGAGGCCAGTAAGGCCCCTACAGAGGAATTTCAACTGGGTCGTTTCCTGCATTTCCTGCAAACAGGACTGTCTGTGGGCCTAAAATTAGGGTCCATTAAGGTTCAAATTTCGGCCCTGTCGATTTTCTTCCAGAAAGAATTGGCTTCAGTTCCTGAAGTTCAGACGTTTGTCAAGGGGGTACTGCATATACAGCCTCCTTTTGTGCCTCCAGTGGCACCTTGGGATCTCAATGTAGTTTTGGGGTTCCTAAAATCACATTGGTTTGAACCACTCACCACTGTGGACTTAAAATATCTCACATGGAAAGTGGTAATGCTGTTGGCCCTGGCTTCGGCCAGGCGTGTGTCAAAATTGGCGGCTTTATCCTATAAAAGCCCTTACCTAATTCTTCATACGGACAGGGCAGAATTGAGGACTCGTCCTCAATTTCTCCCTAAGGTTGTTTCAGCGTTTCACCTGAACCAGCCTATTGTGGTACCTGCGGCTACTAGGGACTTGGAGGACTCCAAGTTGCTGGATGTAGTCAGGGCCCTGAAAATATATGTTTCCAGGACGGCTGGAGTCAGAAAATCTGACTCGCTGTTTATCCTGTATGCACCCAACAAGCTGGGTGCTCCTGCTTATAAGCAGACTATTGCTCGTTGGATTTGTAGTACACTTCAGCTTGCACATTCTGTGGCAGGCCTGCCACAGCCTAAATCTGTAAAAGCCCATTCCACAAGGAAGGTGGGCTCATCTTGGGCGGCTGCCCGAGGGGTCTCGGCTTTACAACTTTGCCGAGCAGCTACTTGGTCAGGGGCAAACACGTTTGCTAAATTCTACAAATTTGATACCCTGGCTGAGGAGGACCTGGAGTTCTCTCATTCGGTGCTGCAGAGTCATCCACACTCTCCCGCCCGTTTGGGAGCTTTGGTATAATCCCCATGGTCCTTACGGAGTTCCCAGCATCCACTAGGACGTCAGAGAAAATAAGAATTTACTTACCGGTAATTCTATTTCTCGTAGTCCGTAGTGGATGCTGGGCGCCCATCCCAAGTGCGGATTGTCTGCAATACTTGTACATAGTTGCTGTTACAAAAATCGGGTTTTTTGTTGTTGTGAGCCATCTTTTCAGAGGCTCCGCTGTTATCATGCTGTTAACTGGGTTCAGATCACAGGTTGTACGGTGTGATTGGTGTGGCTGGTATGAGTCTTACCCGGGATTCAAAATCCTTCCTTATTGTGTACGCTCGTCCGGGCACAGTATCCTAACTGAGGCTTGGAGGAGGGTCATAGGGGGAGGAGCCAGTGCACACCAGGTAGTCCTAAAGCTTTACTTTTGTGCCCAGTCTCCTGCGGAGCCGCTATTCCCCATGGTCCTTACGGAGTTCCCAGCATCCACTACGGACTACGAGAAATAGAATTATCGGTAAGTAAATTCTTATTTTTTCCAATTACTATTGCACTTTTGATGAGCAGACAGCTGCTTATTTTTGTAGCTGTGTGATGCTTAACAAAGTGCCAGATACATACAGTTGTATGTATCCAAAGCAAAGAGGGCCAGCTACATAATATGCTCTTGCAATGAAAATAACACCTCTGTTCTGTCCTATAAATACATGGCTGAAAAGGAATATAAAGAAAAAATCAGTGCAGGACAGCATGTACAACCAATACATTGGAATTATTTTCCCTAATTTGCAAATGTACTGTAGATCACTATCCTAATACTTTCATTGTTGTAGGTCCCTTTAACGCTACATCTTTCCCATGTGAAATGACACAACTTCTTCCTTTTGCTGGCTAGGGTGCCATGAAATCGCTGAGGAGTTCAGAACACAGGAAATTGATGGACAGGCCCTCCTGTTACTGAAGGAAGACCACCTCATGAGTACAATGAATATTAAGCTAGGACCAGCCCTGAAGATTTGTGCTCGCATTAATTCACTAAAGGAAACCTAGTAGCAGAGCTGCAAAAGCTATTGGGACGTGAAATAGTCTGTGCAAGTACGTTGTGTTACACACAGTGGATAGTTTTGTAAACTGTGGCATTACTGTAAGCCTGTCACATTCATGGCCATTCGTTAGGTGTTTTGGGAGCTTTATTATTTGACATCACATGATACACACACATACACAGTATACCATACAACCAGTATTCCTTGGTCCAAGGCATGATGACCATTTTTATACTTTTCTGCATACAATGACCTGGAAGCTGGCAGAATAAAGGACTGGAATCCTCCAAACAAAGCTGCAACATTTGGCAATGGCATCCTAATAAACCCTTCAATAAGTGTGCAAACATTCAGTGTGTTTTACTACTTGTATTTGTTATTACTACTTGTATTTTTTATTACCTTGAAAATAGCTAAAGTACTGCATAGACAAACAAATGACTAGTAATTTCTATAACGTAAAGCCATTATCTCTGCATTATGAGTGCAGTCAAATAGAGTGCAAATGTCTAGGAAACCATAGTAAGAATAAAGCACTAAGGGGCATATTTACCAGAATCCGCATTTAAAATGTGGTTGTGGTGTGATATTTTCGCCTAAATTTGCATTGTGAATTTAGGAAATTTCACTTGAATTTATCAAAAATCACTTGCAGGGATAAAGCTAGCGATAAAGCTCTTTCGCTGCGAATCGCCTTGGCTCAATTCTCACTGTATTTTTAGGAAAAAATAAATGAGAGGGTGTCTGTGCATGCTCCAGCTACCTCTCTGCTGCTGCCTCCGCTGCTGTCACCTTTCCTCCCCCCTTCCCGGCTCCTGCTTGTCTTCCAAAGCCAGCTGCTGCAGCCAGGCTCCCTGCCTCACGACCCCCTGCTGTGCTTCCACTGGGCCCCCTAGTGCTGCCTGGCTCACTGCATCCTCTGTTGCTGCTGCAGCAGCCCAATTCCTTGCTTCACTGATCCCCCTGTTCCCGCTGTGCTAGTGCCGGACCCCCTGCTGCCGCCTGGTTTGGATCACTGAGATCGAGTTACAGAGAGGAGGTCACCTATCACTGGACCCTGTGTTCAAGTTAGTTTTATTTTATTTTCTATCCTACACTTATGTGATCAGCCTGTGGTCTATTTAGACACAGTAGACTGATCACAGGCACCGGGTTCAGGCTTTGCTCTGCCTGTTAGATGTCAGGCAGAGCAGAGAAGAAGTCGGGAAACCATAGGGAAGTAAAGATAGCGTTCTTATCGCAGGGCTCCCTCCGGTGTTTTTTTTTTTTTTTTACAATTTAACATTAGTAAATTTGAAGCAGTTTACATTCCCCATTACAAGTATGGGAAATGCGATATGTTTCCTAAAAAAATAAAATGAAGATATTAAGGACTTTGAGGAGAATTCTGCTAATTCTCTCTTATAGGCTACACTAAAATAATGTGAAAAGGGTGTGAAAACACACGTTTTCATATTATTTTATAAAAAATTAATATTCATAAATCTGCCCATAAAACTTTTTGTCCAGCAGAAGTAGCCACAATGATTCTGCTGTTATTTATTGCAATGTACTACTGTGGCTTGCCTACATTGTTAACACTAGCAAGTCCTGATAAGTGCGGCTACACTCCCTGGTGTGCATCACATGCTGGGAATTGCATTTAACAAAATGTGTGTGGTATGTAATGTCATATTTATTATGTCCACACCATAATGTCAACCTCTTCAGTATCTCAACCTTTAACTGTCTACACTGACACAATGTCGACCAGTTCAATATGTCAACATTATGAATGTCGAGAGTCAGAATGTCCACACTCCTATTTTAGACTAACCCTAAATGCAGGCTGACCCTAACCCTAATTTCATGTGTAGACATTCTGGAGGAGATGTATCAAGCCTTGGAGAGAGATAAAGTGGAGAAGTTACGCAAAGCAACCAAACCGGCTCTAGCTGACAGGTATCTAGCACAGTCTTTGAAATAGCAGTTAGACCCTTATTGGTTGCTTTGGGCAGCTTCTCCGCTCTCTCTCTCTCCGGGGCTTGATGCGTCCTCCTTTCCCTTCTGAAACTTTGCACGTCAACATCCTGAAGGTCGACAATCAGACATGCTGATTACATCACTCACCAACACAAGAGAAGGAGCCATTAACTTAATATTTTTATTAGGCAATAAGATTATAAATATAAAACATATATGTATATAAAGTATGCACTATAATGTGGTAAATGGAAAGTTTTGCACTACCTTTGTTCACACTTACGTTGATTTGTAACTTAAACAGGAAGTATTGCTATTCTTAATCCTTTTTTATAAGTGAAGAAAGCTGGTCACCCAGTTATGCTCCAGGGAAAGTTGTACAGAGTGACATCTAAGTAGGGAGTTGAGGACACTCCTTATGCATAAACACAGTAGCTGGTAATAAGCAGCCAGTTTTGTGCTTCCACAGATAATTAAAGTATTAGCTATGTAATATGACTGCTCTTCTTTACCTAATGCTCTGCCCTATGGTGAACACAAATTTCTACAGGCAGTCTACACCAGAACCCTGTCAACAAATATCAGTGGAGGTGTCTATATTAGGACTTTGCAAAGTGGCGCTCAAGGTCATGACAGAGCTCCATCATCTGAACACAAATGATGTAATACTTCGGCTCCCTCAAAATAAATTGTTACAAAGACGTGTATTTTTGCATAAGATGTATAAAATGATGTACTCTTGCTAAGAAAAATTCACATATCACCTTATTGTCTAGTGTGCACAGAGAATGGTTCCCTTATTATCTGACACTGTCACAATTTGTGGAAAATGATACTAAATATATATTTATACACACACACAGATATGTTACAGTTCTTCACGATGTAAGCTGATTTTCTGTCCAACAGATAAAATATATATAATATATATTGTCGTCTATGTTAAAGTTTTATGAGTTGTTTACAGTTTAATCCTCTGTATTCACATGTATTATAGCATTTACAGTGTTATGCACTATAAAAATACTTATTATAATATCAGATGTGCAATAAACCTTTTATTCCCTGCAGTAGAAGTAATGCTGTATTAGTCTTTAAAAGATCATTCATTTCATAAAAATCCTTTGTAGACGTGTCCTTGTCATTTACCCATGTGAGCATTTGCAAATATACTCCTTGGTACTAGGTGACATGCAAATACTACGTATAAGCTGTCAAACCTGTCTGAGCGTAATCTTACAGTAACTCCTGAAAGCAAGAACAGAGTGCTGACCTGGGGCTTTCATTACCTACTGAATATTTGTACCTAGTACATTTCTCTGACGTCCTAGTGGATGCTGGGAACTCCGTAAGGACCATGGGGAATAGACGGGCTCCGCAGGAGACTGGGCACTCTAAGAAAGAATTAGGACTACTGGTGTGCACTGGCTCCTCCCTCTATGCCCCTCCTCCAGACCTCAGTTAGAATCTGTGCCAGGCTCGAGCTGGTTGCACACTAGGGGCTCTCCTGAGCTCCTAGTAAAGAAAGTATTTATTAGGTTTTTCTCTGACGTCCTAAGTGGATGCTGGGACTCCGTAAGGACCATGGGGAATAGCGGCTCCGCAGTGGACTGGGCACCACTAAAAGAAAGCCTTTGGTCTACCTGGTGTGCACTGGCTCCTCCCTCTATGACCCTCCTCCAGACCTCAGTTAGAATCTTGTGCCCGGCTGAGCTGGATGCACACTAGGGGCTCTCCTGAGCTCCTAGAATAGAAAGTATATTTTAGGTTTTTTTATTTTCAGTGAGATCTGCTGGTAACAGACTCGCTGCTACGAGGGACTAAGGGGAGAAGAAGCGAACCTACCTGCTTGCAGCTAGCTTGGGATTCTTAGGCTACTGGACACCATTAGCTCCAGAGGGATCGAACACAGGGCCCGACCTCGATCGTCCGGAGCCGCGCCGCCGTCCCCCTTACAGAGCCAGAAGCAAGAAGATGGTCCTGAAAATCGGCGGCAGAAGACTTCGGTCTTCAACAAGGTAGCGCACAGCACTGCAGCTGTGCACCATTGCTCCTCATGCACACCTCACACTCCGGTCACTGATGGGTGCAGGGCGCTGGGGGTGGGGGCGCCCTGAGCAGCAATATTAACACCTTGGCTGGCAAAAAATCACAATATATAGTCCTAGAGGCTATATATGTGAAAAATACCCCTGCCAGAGATCCATAAAAAAGCGGGAGAAGCCCGCTGAAAAAGGGGCGGGGCTATCTCCCTCAGCACACTGGCGCCATTTTTCCCTCACAGCTCCGCTGGAAGGATCGCTCCCCTGCAGTTTCAAGACTACAAAGGGTAAAAAAGAGAGGGGGGGCACTAAATTTAGGCGCAGTAATATATATATATATATATATATATATATATATATATATAAGCAGCTATAAGGGAAAATCACTCAGTTATAGTGTTCATCCCTGTGTTATATAGCGCTCTGGTGTGTGCTGGCATACTCTCTGTCTCCCCAAAGGGCTTTGTGGGGTTCTGTCCTCTGTCAGAGTATTCCCTGTGTGTGTGCGGTGTGTCGGTACGGCTGTGTCGACATGTTTGATGAGGAGGCTTATGTGGAGGCGGAGCAGATGCCGATAAATGTGATGTCACCCCCTGCGGGGCCGACACCTGAGTGGATGGACTTGTGGAAGGAATTACGTGAAAGTGTCAACTCCTTACATAAAAGGTTTGACGACATACCAAATATGGGACAGCCGGCTTCTCAGCCTGTGCCTGCCCAGGCGTCTCAAAAGCCATCAGGGGCTCTAAAACGCCCGCTACCTCAGATGGCAGACACAGATGTCGACACGGATACTGACTCCAGTGTCGACGACGATGAGACTAATGTAACTTCCAATAGGGCCACACGTTACATGATTGAGGCAATGAAAAATGTGTTGCACATTTCTGATGTTACCCCAGGAACCACAAAAAAGGGTATTATGTTTGGAGAGAAAAAACTACCAGTAGTTTTTCCTCCATCTGAGGAATTAAATGAAGTGTGTGAAGAAGCGTGGGCTTCCCCCGATAAGAAACTGGTAATTTCTAAAAGGTTACTAATGACGTACCCTTTCCCGCCAGAGGATAGGTCACGTTGGGAAACATCCCCTAGGGTGGATAAAGTGCTCACACGCTTGTCAAAGAAGGTGGCACTACCGTCTCCGGATACGGCCGCCCTAAAGGAGCCTGCTGATAGGAAGCAGGAGGCTATTCTGAAGTCTGTATATACACACACAGGTATTATACTGAGACCAGCTATTGCTTCAGCATGGATGTGCAGTGCTGCAGCTGCGTGGTCAGATTCTCTGTCGGAAAATATTGATACCCTAGACAGGGACACTATATTGCTAACCGTAGAGCATATTAAAGACGCAGTCTTATACATGAGAGATGCACAGAGGGATATTTGCCGGCTGGCATCTAAAATAAGTGCAATGTCCATTTCTGCCAGGAGAGGGTTATGGACTCGGCAGTGGACAGGTGATGCAGATTCTAAAAGGCACATGGAAGTTTTGCCTTATAAGGGTGAGGAGTTGTTCGGGAATGGTCTCTCGGACCTCGTTTCCACAGCAACAGCTGGGAAGTCAGCATTTTTACCCCATGTTCCCTCACAACCAAAGAAAGCACCGTATTATCAGGTACAGTCCTTTCGGCCCCATAAGGGCAAGCGGGTTAAAGGCGCGTCCTTTCTGCCCAGAGGGAGAGGGAAAAAGCTGCAGCATACAGCCAGTTCTCAGGAGCAAAAGTCCTCCCCCGCTTCCTCCAAATCCGCCGCATGACACTGGGGCTCCACAGGCGGAGACAGGTACGGTGGGGGCCCGTCTCAAAAACTTCAGCAATCAGTGGGCTCGCTCACGGGTGGATCCCTGGATCCTACAAGTAGTATCTCAGGGGTACAAGCTGGAATTCGAGACGTCTCCCCCCCCCCCCCCCCCCCCGCCGTTTCCTCAAATCTGCCTTGCCTACAACTCCCTCAGGCAGGGAGGCAGTGTTAGAGGCAATACACAAGCTGTATTCCCAGCAGGTGATAGTCAAGGTGCCCCTCCTTCAACAAGGACGGGGTTACTATTCCACAATGTTTGTGGTACCGAAACCGGACGGTTCGGTGAGACCCATTTTAAATTTGAAATCCTTGAACACATATATAAAAAAATTCAAGTTCAAGATGGAATCGCTCAGGGCGGTTATTGCAAGCCTGGACGAGGGGGATTACATGGTATCACTGGACATCAAGGATGCTTACCTGCATGTCCCCATTTACCATCCTCACCAGGAGTACCTCAGATTTGTGGTACAGGATTGTCATTACCAATTCCAGACGTTGCCATTTGGTCTGTCCACGGCACCGAGGGTATTTACCAAGGTAATGGCCGAAATGATGATACTCCTTCGAAAAAAGGGAGTTTTAATTATCCCGTACTTGGACGATCTCCTGATAAAGGCGAGGTCCAGGGAGCAGTTGTTGGTCGGGGTAGCACTATCTCAGGAGGTGCTACAACAGCACGGTTGGATTCTAAATATTCCAAAGTCACAGCTGGTCCCTATGACACATCTACTGTTCCTGGGGATGGTTCTGGACACAGAACAGAAAAAAGTGTTTCTCCCAGTGGAGAAGGCCAAGGAGCTGTCATCTCTAGTCAGAGGCCTCCTAAAACCAAAACAGGTGTCGGTGCATCACTGCACGCGAGTCCTGGGAAAGATGGTAGCTTCCTACAAAGCAATTCCATTCGGCAGGTTCCATGCAAGGACTTTTCAGTGGGACCTGTTGGACAAGTGGTCCAGATCGCATCTTCAGATGCATCGGCTGATAACCCTGTCCCCAAGGACCAGGGTGTCTCTGCTGTGGTGGCTGCAAAGTGCTCATCTTCAAGAGGGCCGCAGATTCGGCATACAGGACTGGGTCCTAGTGACCACGGATGCCAGCCTTCGAGGCTGGGGGGCAGTCACACAGGGAAGAAACTTCCAAGGACTATGGTCAAGTCAGGAGACTTCCCTACACATAAATATTCTGGAACTGAGGGCCATTTACAATGCCCTAAGTCAGGCAACACCCCTGCTTCAAAACCAGCCGGTACTGATCCAGTCAGACAACATCACGGCAGTCGCCCATGTAAACCGACAGGGCAGCACAAGAAGCAGGACGGCGATGGCAGAAGCCACAAGGATTCTCCGATGGGCGGAATATCATGTGTTAGCACTGTCAGCAGTGTTCATTCCGGGAGTGGACAACTGGGAAGCAGACTTCCTCAGCAGGCACGACCTCCACCCGGGAGAGTGGGGACTTCTTCCAGAAGTCTTCCAACTGATTGTAAACCGTTGGGAAAGGCCACAGGTGGACATGATGGCGTCCCGCCTAAACAAAAAGCTAGAAAGATATTGCGCCAGGTCAAGAGACCCTCAGGCGATAGCTGTGGACGCTTTGGTGACACCGTGGGTGTACCGGTCGGTTTATGTGTTCCCTCCTCTTCCTCTCATACCCAAGGTACTGAGGATAATAAGGAGAAGAGGAGTAAGAACTATACTCATTGTTCCGGATTGGCCAAGAAGAGCTTGGTACCCGGAACTTCAAGAAATGATCTCAGAGGACCCATGGCCTCTGCCGCTCAGACAGGACCTGCTGCAGCAGGGGCCCTGTCTGTTCCAAGACTTACCGCGGCTGCGTTTGACGGCATGGCGGTTGAACACCGGATCCTGAAGGAAAAGGGCATTCCGGAGGAAGTCATTCCTACGCTGATTAAAGCTAGGAAAGAAGTGACCGCAAACCATTATCACCGCATTTGGCGAAAATATGTTGCGTGGTGTGAGGCCAGGAAGGCCCCAACGGAGGAATTTCAGCTGGGCCGTTTTCTGCACTTCCTACAGTCAGGGGTGATCATGGGCCTAAAATTGGGTTCCATTAAGGTCCAGATTTCGTCTCTATCGATTTTCTTCCAGAGAGAACTGGCTTCACTACCTGAAGTTCAGACTTTTGTTAAGGGAGTGCTGCATATTCAGCCCCCTTTTGTGCCTCCAGTGGCACCTTGGGATCTCAACGTGGTGTTGGATTTCCTAAAGTCACATTGGTTTGAGCCACTTAAAACCGTGGAATTAAAATATCTCACGTGGAAAGTGGTCATGCTGTTGGCCTTGGCTTCGGCCAGGCGTGTGTCAGAATTGGCGGCTTTGTCATGTAAAAGCCCTTATCTGATTTTCCATATGGATAGGGCAGAATTGAGGACTCGTCCCCAGTTTCTCCCTAAGGTGGTATCAGCCTTTAATTTGAACCAACCTATCGTGGTGCCTGCGGCTACTAAAGACTTGGAGGCTTCCAAGTTGTTGGACGTAGTCAGGGCCCTGAAAATGTATGTTTCCAGGACAGTTAGTGTCAGGAAAACTGACTCGTTGTTTATCCTGTATGCACCCAACAAGCTGGGTGCTCCTGCTTCAAAGCAGACTATTGCTCGCTGGATCTGTAGTACGATTCAGCTTGCACATTCTGCGGCTGGACTGCCGCATCCTAAATCGGTGAAAGCCCATTCCACGAGGAAGGTGGGTTCTTCTTGGGCGGCTGCCCGAGGGGTCTCGGCTCTACTACTTTGCCGAGCAGCTACTTGGTCGGGGTCAAACACATTTGCAAAATTCTACAAGTTTGATACCCTGGCTGAGGAGGACCTAGAGTTTGCCCATTCGGTGCTGCAGAGTCATCCGCACTCTCCCGCCCGTTTGGGAGCTTTGGTATAATCCCCATGGTCCTTACGGAGTCCCAGCATCCACTTAGGACGTCAGAGAAAATAAGATTTTACTCACCGGTAAATCTATTTCTCGTAGTCCGTAGTGGATGCTGGGCGCCCATCCCAAGTGCGGATTGTCTGCTATACTTGTATATAGTTATTGTTTAACTAAAGGGTTATTGTTGAGCCATCTGTTGAGAGGCTCAGTTATTGTTCATACTGTTAACTGGGTATTGCATCACGAGTTATACGGTGTGATTGGTGTGGCTGGTATGAGTCTTACCCGGGATTCAAAATCCTTCCTTATTGTGTCAGCTCTTCCGGGCACAGTATCCTAACTGAGGTCTGGAGGAGGGTCATAGAGGGAGGAGCCAGTGCACACCAGGTAGACCAAAAGCTTTCTTTTAGTTGTGCCCAGTCTCCTGTGGAGCCGCTATTCCCCATGGTCCTTACGGAGTCCCAGCATCCACTACGGACTACAAGAAATAGATTTACCGGTGAGTAAAATCTTATTTTTATTTTCAGTGAGATCTGCTGGCAACAGACTCACTGCTACGAGGGACTTAGGGGAGAGAAGCGAACCTACCTGCTTGCAGCTAGCTTGGGCTTCTAGGCTACTGGACACCATTAGCTCCAGAGGGATCGAACACAGGCCCAGCCTCGGTCGTCCGGTCCCGGAACCGCGCCGCCGTCCCCCTTGCAGAGCCAGAAGAAGGAAGATTCCGAGGAGAAAATCGGCGGCTGAAGACTCCGGTCTTCATTAAGGTAGCGCACAGCACTGCAGCTGTGCGCCATTGCTCCCCATGCACACCACATACTCCGGTCACTGATGGGTGCAGGGCGCTGGGGGGGGGCGCCCTGGGCTGCAATTAGATTACCTTAAAAATGGCAAAAAACACATAATATAGTCTAATAAACTATATATGTGTAAAAATCCCCTGCCATAATATTAATATAAAGAGCGGGAGAAGCCCGCCGAAAAAGGGGCGGGGCTATCTACCTCAGCACACTGGCGCCATTTCCTCTTCACAGCTCCGCTGGAAGGACGCTCCCCAGGCTCTCCCCTGCAGTTTCCAGGCTCAATAGGGTAAAAAAGAGAGGGGGGGCACTAAATTTAGGCGCAATACTGTGTATTATAGCCGCTATAGGGAAAATCACTTTGTGTAGTGTAAAATCCCTGTGTTATATAGCGCTGTGGTGTGTGCTGGCATACTCTCTCTCTGTCTCCCCAAAGGACTTTGTGGGGTCCTGTCCTCAGTCAGAGCATTCCCTGTGTGTGTGCGGTGTGTCGGTACGGCTGTGTCGACATGTTTGATGAGGAGGCTTATGTGGAGGCGGAGCAGATGCCTGTAAACGTGATGTCACCCCCTGCGGGGTCGACACCTGAGTGGATGGTGCTGTGGAAGGAATTACGCGACAGTGTCTACTCCTTGCATAAAAGGTTTGACGACATACCTAATGTGGGACAGCCGGCTTCTCAGCCAGTGCCTGCCCAGGCGTCTCAAAGGCCATCAGGGGCTCAAAACCGCCCGCTACCTCAGATGGCAGACACAGATGTCGACACGGAGTCTGACTCCAGTGTCGACGACGACGAGACTAATGTACATTCCACTAAGGCTATCCGTTGCATGATTACGGCAATGAAAAATGTGTTGCACATTTCTGACATTAACCCAGGTACCACAAAAAAGGGTATTATGTTTGGGGAGAAAAAGCAACCAGTGGTTTTTCCCCCTTCAGATTAGTTAAATGAAGTGTGTGAAGAAGCGTGGGCATCCCCTGATAAAAAATTAGTGATTTCTAAAAAGTTACTAATGGCGTACCCTTTCCCGCCAGAGGACAGGGTACGTTGGGAGACATCCCCGAGGGTGGATAAAGCGCTCACACGCTTGTCAAAAAAGGTGGCACTACCGTCTCAGGATACGGCCGCCTTAAAGGAGCCTGCGGATAGAAAGCAGGAGGCTATCCTGAAGTCTGTATATACACACTCAGGTACTATACTGAGACCTGCCATTGCTTCAGCATGGATGTGCAGTGCTGCAGCAGCGTGGTCGGATTCCCTGTCTGATAATATTGATTCCCTTGACAGGGACACTATATTGCTAACAATAGAGCATATTAAAGACGTAGTCTTATACATGAGAGATGCACAGAGGGATATTTGCCGGCTGGCATCTAGAATAAATGCAATGTCCATTTCTGCCAGGAGAGTATTATGGACTCGGCAGTGGACAGTTGATGCGGATTCTAAAAGGCACATGGAGGTTTTGCCTTACAAGGGTGAGGAATTGTTTGGGGATGGTCTCTCGGACCTCGTTTCCACAGCGACAGCTGGGAAGTCGACATTTTTACCCCAGGTTCCCTCACAGCCAAAGAAAGCACCGTATTATCAGGTACAGTCCTTTCGGCCCCAGAAAGGCAAGCGGGTTAAAGGCGCGTCCTTTCTGCCCAGAGGCAGGGGTAGAGGGAAAAAGCTGCACCATACAGCAAGTTCCCAAGAACAGAAATCCTCCCCTGCTTCCACTAAATCCACCACATGACGCTGGGGCTCCACTGGTGGAGCCAGGTGTGGTGGGGGCCCGTCTCCGGAACTTCAGCGACCGGTGGGTTCGCTCACAGGTGGATCCCTGGGTTCTACAAGTGGTATCTCAGGGATACAAGCTGGAATTCGAGACGTCTCCCACTCGCCGTTACCTCAAATCAGCCTTGCCAGCTACTCCCCCGGACAGGGAGGTGGTGCTGGCGGCAATTCACAAGCTGTTCCTCCAGCAGGTGATAATAAAAGTTCCCCTCCTTCAACAGGGACGGGGTTACTATTCCACAATGTTTGTGGTACCGAAACCAGACGGTTCGGTGAGACCCATTCTAAATTTAAAATCCTTGAACACTTATATAAGAAGGTTCAAGTTCAAAATGGAATCGCTCAGGGCGGTTATTGCAAGCCTGGAAGAAGGGGATTACATGGTATCACTGGACATCAAGGATGCGTACCTGCATGTCCCCATTTACCCACCTCACCAGGTGTACCTCCGGTTTGTGGTACAAGACTGCCATTACCAATTCCAGACGTTGCCGTTTGGTCTGTCCACGGCACCGAGGGTATTTACCAAGGTAATGGCCGAAATGATGATACTCCTTCGAAAGAAGGGAGTTATAATTATCCCATACTTGGACGATCTCCTCATAAAGGCGAGGTCCAGGGAGCAGTTGTTGGTCGGAGTAGCACTATCTCAGGAAGTACTACAACAGCACGGCTGGATTCTGAATATTCCAAAGTCGCAGCTGGTCCCTACGACGCGTCTGCTGTTCCTGGGTATGATTCTGGACACAGAACAGAAGAAGGTGTTTCTCCCGGAAGAGAAGGCCAAGGAGTTGTCATCTCTGGTCAGAGACCTCCTGAAACCAAAACAGGTGTCGGTGCATCACTGCACGCGAGTCCTGGGAAAGATGGTAGCTTCTTACGAGGCAATTCCATTCAGCAGGTTCCATGCAAGGATCTTTCAGTGGGATCTGTTAGACAAGTGGTCCGGATCGCATCTTCAGATGCATCGGCTGATCACCCTGTCCCCGAGGGCCAGGGTGTCTCTGCTGTGGTGGCTGCAGAGTGCTCATCTTCTAGAGGGCCGCAGATTCGGCATACAGGACTGGGTCCTGGTGACCACGGATGCAAGCCTCCGAGGTTGGGGGGCAGTCACGCAGGGAAGAAACTTCCAAGGACAATGGTCGAGTCAGGAGGCTTCCCTACACATAAATATTCTGGAACTAAGGGCCATTTACAATGCCCTAAGTCAGGCAAGACCCCTGCTTCAAAACCAGCCGGTGCTGATTCAGTCAGACAACATCACGGCGGTCGCCCATGTAAACCGACAGGGCGGCACAAGAAGCAGGATGGCGATGGCAGAAGCCACAAGGATTCTCCGATGGGCGGAAAATCACGTGATAGCACTGTCAGCAGTGTTCATTCCGGGAGTGGACAACTGGGAAGCAGACTTCCTCAGCAGGCACGACCTCCACCCGGGAGAGTGGGGACTTCATCCAGAAGTCTTCCAACTGATTGTAAACCATTGGGAAAGGCCACAGGTGGACACGATGGCGTCCCGCCTAAACAAAAAGCTAAAAAGATATTGCGCCAGGTCAAGGGACCCTCAGGCGATAGCTGTGGACACTCTAGTGACACCGTGGGTGTACCAGTCGGTTTATGTGTTCTCTCCTCTTCCTCTCATACCAAAGGTGCTGAGGATAATAAGAAAGAGAGGAGTAAGAACTATACTCATCGTTCCGGATTGGCCAAGAAGGACTTGGTACCCGGAACTACAAGAAATGATCTCAGAGGACCCTTGGCCTCTGCCTCTCAGACTGGACCTGCTACAACAGGGGCCCTGTCTGTTCCAAGACTTACCGCGGCTGCGTTTGACGGCATGGCGGTTGAACGCCGGATCCTGATGGAAAAGGGCATTCCGATTGAAGTCATTCCTACGCTGATAAAGGCTAGGAAAGAGGTGACAGCAAAGCATTATCACCGCATATGGCGAAAATATGTTGCTTGGTGTGAGGCTATGAAGGCCCCCACAGAAGAATTTCAGCTGGGTCGATTTCTGCACTTCCTACAGTCAGGAGTGACTATGGGCCTAAAATTGGGATCCATTAAAGTCCAGATTTCGGCCCTGTCTATTTTCTTTCAAAAAGAACTGGCTTCACTGCCTGAAGTTCAGACGTTTGTTAAGGGAGTGCTGCATATTCAGCCCCCTTTTGTGCCCCCAGTGGCACCTTGGGATCTCAACGTGGTGTTGGATTTCCTAAAATCACATTGGTTTGAGCCACTTCAGACCGTGGAATTAAAATATCTCACGTGGAAAGTGGTCATGCTTTTGGCCTTGGCTTCGGCTAGGCGGGTGTCAGAATTGGCGGCTTTGTCCTGTAAAAGCCCCTATCTGATCTTCCATATGGACAGAGCAGAATTGAGGACACGTCCCCAATTCCTTCCTAAGGTGGTATCAGCGTTTCACTTGAACCAACCTATTGTGGTGCCTGCGGCTACTCAGGACTTGGAGGCTTCCAAGTTGCTGGACAAGTTGGGTGGTCCTGCTTCTAAGCAGACTATTGCTCGCTGGATCTGCTCCACGATTCAACTTGCACATTCTGCGGCTGGACTGCCGCATCCTAAATCAGTCAAAGCCCATTCCACGAGGAAGGTGGGCTCTTCTTGGGCGGCTGCCCGAGGGGTCTCGGCTTTACAACTTTGCCGAGCTGCTACCTGGTCGGGATCAAACACGTTTGCAAAATTCTACAAGTTTGATACCCTGGCTGAGGAGGACCTTGAGTTTGCTCATTCGGTGCTGCAGAGTCATCCGCACTCTCCCGCCCGTTTGGGAGCTTTGGTATAATCCCCATGGTCCTTACGAAGTTCCCAGCATCCACTAGGACGTCAGAGAAAATAAGAATTTACTCACCGGTAATTCTATTTCTCGTAGTCCGTAGTGGATGCTGGGCGCCCATCCCAAGTGCGGATTGTCTGCAATACTTGTATATAGTTATTGCCTAACTAAAGGGTTATTGTTATGAGCCATCTGTTCGTGAGGCTCAGTTGTTATTCATACTGTTAACTGGGTATAGTATCACGAGTTGTACGGTGTGATTGGTGTGGCTGGTATGAGTCTTACCCGGGATTCCAAATCCTTTCCTTATTGTGTCAGCTCTTCCGGGCACAGTTTCCCTAACTGAGGTCTGGAGGAGGGGCATAGAGGGAGGAGCCAGTGCACACCAGTAGTCCTAATTCTTTCTTAGAGTGCCCAGTCTCCTGCGGAGCCCGTCTATTCCCCATGGTCCTTACGGAGTTCCCAGCATCCACTACGGACTACGAGAAATAGAATTACCGGTGAGTAAATTCTTATTTTTAAAACTACTATAACAATGACCTTGGTTTCTTACTATGAACTCTTATGTTACATATTTCATTATTGTGTATTATGTACTACTGATTGTGAGCTTGAATAATAAACAGTCATGTACGGATACAGAGGTTTAAGTTGTTATAATAGTGAAGACAAGCTTCAACCCCCACAGTAGGTTATATTCACAGAAGAATAGTACTGTACACAGGGAAAGGTTAAAAAGACAAAAACATAAGTTTAGTTTCTGCCTATATTGTTAAAGGTTTTTTATTTTATTTTAATTGATTCAAACCTTGTTGTGTAACTTTATATTTCATATATATGGAAATATGTTTTTCTTTGAATGCATTTGGATGAGTTTAGCAGTTGTAATCTTCTAGCCTTGCTCTGTAACGCTATATACTATATATAGGATTAATTATGTGAGGTATTAGCAGTAATGTGTGGTGAGGTAAATTAGCTGGGGAAGCACTGACTAGTACCAGAGGCTGATTTACACACACATATGTAATACTTTATTATGATGTTCTTATACCTTACCGGTTAAGGATGAATTTTTCTGCACTGTTTCAATTCACTTAGTAGGCCAGAGAGGTAATGTAACAGATTGTACCCATTGTTTTAAAATAAACTCCCCTTTGTTAATTAAAACTATTCTTCAGGTCGTTCTGTGTAATAGCAGTCACAGAAACAGCCTCTCAACAATGCACAATTTCAAACAATAAACAAAACATGTTCTTTATGTTCACAAAAGCAATAACAATTTATTTTACTGCAACTCTAGAACTGTGCTGTAAGGATGGAATGGATTAATATTACACAGCTCTAATCTCAGGTGCAAACACTGGGGCAGATGTATTAACCTGGAGAAGGCATAAGGAAGTGATAAACCAGTGATATGTGCAAGATGATAAACACACCAGCCAATCAGCTCCTAACTGTTAATTTACATATTGGACCTGATTGGCTGGTGTGTTTATCACCTTGCACATATCACTGGTTTATCACTTCCTTATCCCTTCTCCAGGTTAATACATCTGCCCCACTGTATTTTACGGAATACAATATATTTTGCAAAAAATTATACACTATCATGAAATGTTATTTCTTTAAAATAACTCATCACTGAAGACTTTAATTTCCCTGACTATTCACCATATAATCATTCTATCAATCGACTCGGAATGGATATGTGGAATGAAATGAGTGTCTCTGTTATTGCAACAATATGGCCAAGGCAGCGGTGCATATAGTGGTTTTACTTAGTTAATAGAATTTACTTCTAGTAGTGGTTGCATATCCAGGCTTCAGTAATGTCCTTAATGCAACCTTTATAAACCCCTGTTAATAATAGTTTTGTAATAAGTTTCTCTATTACTGTATCCAAGTGTAGTGCCTGGAGAAGCCAGCTGCGGGTAACCCTATAAATAGGATTTTAGTTACCTATCGGTAAATTCTTTTCTCGTAATCCATGGAGGATACTGGGAATCCATTTAGTACCATGGGGTATAGATGGGTCCACTTGGAGCCATGGGCACTATAAAAGTTTGACAATGTGTGCTGGTTCCTCCCTCTATGCCCCTCCTACCAGACTCAGTCTAGGAACCAGCACAACCAGAACAAGAGGAAAGCCATGCTAACCCAACTTGAAAATCGGAACAGCAACAGCTGAATCAAACAACAGTAGCTAAACAAGTAACTGTGCAAGAAAAAACAAAACACCGGGCGGGTGCCCAGTGTCCCCTACGGACTACGAGAAAAGGATTTACCGGTAGGTAATTAATTTCCTATTTTCTCTTACGTCCTAGGGGATACTGGGAATCCATTTAGTACCACGGGGAAGTACCAAAGCTCCCAAACTGGGTGGGAGAGTGCGGAGGTTCCTGCAGAACTGACTGACCAAACTGAAGGGCCTCAGAGGCCAGGGTATCGAACTTGTAAAACTTGGCAAACGTGTTTAAACCCGACCAAGTAGCTGCTCGGCAAAGCTGTAATGCCGAGACACCCCGGACAACTGCCCAAGAGGAACCCACCGACCTGGTAGAGTGGACCTGTACAGATTTAGGAATCAGCAAGCCTGCTGTGGGATAAGCATGCTGGATAGTGAGCCTGATCCAGCGAGCAATTGACTGCTTTGAAGGACACCCAATCTTGTTGGCATTATATAAAACGAACAGTGAGTCCGATTTCCTATGACGAGCAGTTCACTTTACATATACCTTCAAAGCCCTTACAACATCCAAGGACTTTGAAGTAGCAGAGGTGTCAGTAACAACCGGGACCACAATTGGCTGGTTGATGTGAAACGCCGACACCACTTTAGGAAGGAATTGCTGACGAGTCCTGAGTTCAGCTCTGTCCTCATGGAAAATCAAGTAGGGGCTCTTGTGAGACAATGCCCCAGCTCCGATACGCGACTCTCCGAAGCCAAGGCCAACAGCGTGACGGTCTTCCACGTAAGATACTGTACGTCTACCTCCTGTAATGGTTCAAACTAGTCCGATTGGAGGAAAATCAGAACCAAATTGAGATCCCAAGGTGCCGTGGGAGGCACAAAGGGAGGTTGGATGTGAAGAACACCTTTCAAGAACATATGAACCTCAGGGAGAGAAGCGAATTGTTTCTAAAAGAAAATAGACAAGGCCGAAATCTGAACTTTTATGGAGCCTAGGCACACATCAACTCCCGACTGCAGAAAAAGCAGGAAACGTCCCAGATGAAATTCCACAGCAGAATATTGTCTGCTTTCACATCAAGAGACATATTTCTTCTAAATACGATGGTAATGTTTTGACGTTACCCCTTTCCTGGCTTGGATCATAGTCGGGATAACCTTGTCAGGAATCCCTCTCCTGGCTAGAATCAGCCGTTCAACTTCCATGCCGTCAAACGTAGCAGTGGTAAGTCTTGATAGACAAACGGGCCCTGTTGCAGAAGATCGCCTCAAAAAGGCAGAGGCCACGGATCTTCGATTAGCATCTCGAGAAGATCCGCATACCAGGCCCTTCGTGGCCAGTCCGGAGCAATGTGAATTGCATGAACTCTTTCCCTTTTTATTCTTTTCAGAACTCTTGGGATCAGAGAGATGGGAAGAAACACATACACCAGCTGATAGACCCATGGAGTTGTCAGGGCTTTGACCGCTACAGCTTGTGGGTCCCTCGACCTGAAACAATACCGCTTTAGCTTCTTGTTGAGTCGAGAGGCCATCATGTCGATTTGTGGATAACCCCACCAACGTGACATTGCGGCCCTGCTTTTCGTTCCGTCCTGTCGGTTGATGTAAGACACCGCTGTCACATTGTCCGACTGAATTTGAATGGCCTGATTCTGAAGATGAGGCCTGCAGAACGGCGTTGTAGATAGCCCAGACTTCCAGGATGTTTATTGAAAGAGCGATTTCCTGACTGGACCATCTTCCTTGAAACTGCACCCCAACCTCTGAGGTTTGCGTCTGTGGTTAGCACAACCCAATTCTGAATCCCGAACCTTCTCTCCATTAGGTGAGAAGTTTGTAGCCACCACAGGAGGGAGATCCTGGCTTTTGGTGACAGACGAATCCGCTGATGCATGTGACGATGCGATCCGGACCATTTGTCCAACAGATCCAGCTGGAAGGCCCTCGCATGAAACCTTCGGTACTGAATTGCTGCGTAAGAAGCCGCCATTTTCCCCAGAAGGCGTATGCACAGATGTACTGAGATTTGGGTCGGCTTCAAGATAGCCTGAACCATCGACTGGATCACCATTGTCTTTTCCAAGGGAAGAAACACTCTCTGAGACTCTGTGTCCAGTATCATTCCCAGGAAATTAAGCTTCTGCATTGGTTCTAGGTGAGATTTGGTAGGTTCAGAATCCACCCATGATCCAGGAGTAATCTGGTCATGAGACCAATGTTCTCCAACAACTGCTCCCTGGACGCAGCCTTTATCAGAAGATCGTCCTGGTAAGGAATAATGTTTACTCTCTGTCTGCAGAGTAACATCATCATCTCTGCCATCACTTTGGTGAACACCCTCGGTGCCGTGGAGAGACCAAATGGTAGGGCCTGAAACTGGTAGTGACAGTCCTTCAGTGCAAACCGTAGTGAAGCCTGATGAGGTGGCCAGATCGGAATGTGAAGGTACGCATCCTTGACATCCAGAGACGCTAGAAATTCCCCCTCTTCCAGACCTGAGATTACTGCTCGCAAAGAGTCCATCTTGAACTTGAACACTCATAAGTATGGGTTCATTGATTTGATATTTAGAATCGGTCTTACCGAACCGTACAGTCTTAAACTACAAACAAGCTGGAATAGGATCCCTTGTTTTGTAGATGAGGTGGAACTGGAACAATGACCTGGGTCTGTAACAGTTTTTGAATGGCTTCTTGTAAGGTTACTCTTGCTTCTTGTGAAACTGGTAAGCCTGATTTGAAGAATCTGTGAGGTGGGAGATCCTGGAACTCCAGCTTGTAGCCCTGGGATATAAAGTCTATGACCCAGGGATCCTGGCAAGATCTTGTCCAGGTGTGACTGAAGAATTGCAGCCGGCCTCCCACCTGCCTGTCTCCCAGGCATCGCGATCCACCGTCATGCGGACAGTTTTGAGGAGGCAGAGCCTGAGCACTGTTCCTGTGAACCATCAGTCGCTGGTTTGCGTGGTTTACCTCTAGCAGCTCTGGCGGCGGTAGAAGAACATCCTGCCTTGCCCCTAAACTTGGCAGTCCAAAAGGACTGTAAATTCAGTCCTGAGTAGGCCTTTCTGGCTGGCGGAGCTGCAGAAGGTAGATAAGTGGACTTACCCACAGTAGCTAGTGAGATCCACTTGTCGAGTTCATCGCCAAATAAGGCTTCACCTGTGAAAGGCAAGCCTTCCACACCTTTTTTGGAGTCCGCGTCAGCAGTCCACTGACGTAGCCATAATCCCCTGCGTGCCGACACTGCCATATCTGTAGTGTGTACATTAAGCTAATCTATCTCTTTAGTGGATTCCACCATAACGTTTGCAGAGTCTTGTATGTGCTGCAGTAATAACACAATTTCTTCTCGAGGTAAGGTGTCTAACCCCTCTATTAAATTACCAGACCATTTAACAATGGCTTGATTAATCCACCCACATGCTATAGTGGGTCTCTGGGCCACCCCTGCAGCTGTATACAAAGATTTGAGTGTAATCTCAATCTTACGATCAGCTGTATCCTTCAGGGAGGCTGCACCAGTATCAGGTAGTACTATTTTACGTGAGAGCCTGGAGACTGATGCATCCCATATTGGTGGATTTTCCCATTTTTTCCTATCCTCAGGAGGAAAAGGAAAAGATGATAATAACCGCCTAGGAATTTGAAATTTCTTATCTGGATTAACCCATGGTTCTTCAAACAGGGTATTTAGTTCCTTTGATACGGGAAAAGTGGCTGAGGATTTTTTCTTTATATTAAAGTAAGATTCCTCACACTCCTCTGTCACCTTATCAGGGATATTTAGGACTTCTCTGATCGAATCTATGAGAGCCTCTACACCCTGCTACAGAGTACCCTCCCCTACCTCTATGTCCACCTCACCTGCCTCCATTTCTGACTCATTTTGGGTTTGAAAAATGACGTCTGCCCCAATGTTCCGTGTGAGGTTTACAAGCGCTACCCTTGCTCTTTTCTATTTTGACCTCTAAGGATTCTCCAGGATAGCACTCTCAGTATCCTCTATTTACCATACTGGTCGGGTTTAGACATCCGGGGACAGCCCTTTTTTCCTCAGATGCAGCTCTCCCCTTCTTCGATGCAGCACTCTGGTCTTAGGAAAGCGGTCCCTTCAAAGAAGTTGTGCCGAAGAGATTGGCCTCGTAAGGGAGGAGTCCGCCTTCACCTTGGTAATGCCTGTCAGTTTTACAGCTGCCAAGAAAAGAGCCTCCTGTGCTCCGGTCTCAAGCAGCCAGTCACTGCTGCTCTGTGTGTCTGCCCCAGGACACCAGGGGCACTTACACGAACCGTCTGCCTCTACTCAGCACTCCTGCACCACACAGGCAGAACAGCAGTGGCTCTCTATAACACCACTTAAGGTTCCGCTTACCATCCAGCTGTGGCTATACTGCAGGTCCATCTCCTATCTCTCCCCTCAGGTAACTGCCACAGCACTGGTCTGCTCTGCAACCGTTTGGGAGAGCAGTTATTTCTAGCCTCTACCTCTCTCCCTGCGCATGGTGACTGCTTCCCGTTGGACCCACGCCGCCACTCACTTTCAGCAAAGAGAATTCTCATACCTACCAAGGCTTAAATAGAGTCCTTTCAGATCCATCTCACACACACATTATAATATATATATATATATATAGTAATATGGATAAGTGCTATACAAAGGTGTAGCATACTTTGCTACCACATGAATATAAATATATATATATATATATATATATATTATATAAAATGGTGTGGTATATTGAGACAGATTTCATCAACATGATTGGACATATTTGATCATATGACCGTGCATTATTTCCCAACGTCCGTACACCTCAGGCCTGATCTACTTCCAACTGTAATTTAAACCTAATCAAAAAGCCACAGCTGTATTACTCGACAAATGTAAACAATACTAGCTCTCACACTGATCACAGGGAAGCAGCATATCACTGCCTCACTATGACAGACATTTCTGTCTGAAAAATTTCCCAAAATGTTAAATTTACCACAAAACTCAAATGACTTCACATCAGACCTCATCACACATGACTTGTACAAGGATGATCTATTCAAAAAATGTGAACAGGACTTCCCTGAGCAGCCACTGCAGAATCAGCAAACATCTGTGTTACCTACCCTACATTATCTCCACATGGAACTATTTTGCCATTTTATAAGATAGATATACCACTCTTGGGGATGCTTTCGTGCTCTGATATACACACACGCCTTGAGTTGTTAAACGCACACCAAGGCGTGCGTATATCAGATCGCGACTGCACACCCAAAAGTGATCTATCTATTGCATTAGTGTCAACCGGGCAAAGATTTGCTTGGCCATTTTAAACATGGAAACATAGAATTTGACGGCAGATAAGAACCACTTGGCCCATCTAGTCCATTCCTTTTTTACCATATGTTTACCTCTAGCCTTATTTGAGCCTTATTTTTTTGTAAGGATATCCTTATGTCAATCCCATGCATGTTTAAATTGCTCTACTGTTTTAGCCTATACCACCTCTGATGGGAGGCCATTCCACTTGTCCACTACCCTTTCTGTGAAGTAATTTTTCCTCATATTTCCCCTGAACCTACCTCACTCCAGTTTCAGTGCATGTCCTTGTGTTCTAATACTTCTCTTCATTTGAAGAACGTTTCCCTCCTGGACTTTGTTAAAACCCTTGATAAATTTGAACGTTTCTATCATGTCCCCCCTTTCCCTTCTCTGCTCCAAACTATACATATTGAGATTTTCTCTTACGTCCTAGAGGATGCTGGGGACTCCGTAAGGACCATGGGGATAGACGGGCTACGCAGGAGACATGGGCACTTTAAGAAAGACTTTAGGTATGGGTGTGCACTGGCTCCTCCCTCTATGCCCCTCCTCCAGACCTCAGTTTGATACTGTGCCCAGAGGAGACTGGCTGCATTACAGGGAGCTCTCCTGAGCTTCCTGTCAGAAAGTATATTTGTTAGGTTTTTTATTTTCAGGGAGCCTGCTGGCAACAGACTCCCTGCATCAAGGGACTGAGGAGAGAGAAACAGACCTACTTCTGTGAGTTTCAAGGCTCTGTTTCTTAGGCTACTGGACACCATTAGCTCCAGAGGGATTGGTACGCAGGTCTCACCCTCGCCGTCCGTTCCAGAGCCGCGCCACAGTCCTCTTTGCAGAGCCGGAAGATAGAAGCCGGGTGAGTATGAGAAGAAAAGAAGACTTCAGAGGCGGCAGAAGACTTCTTGATCTTCACTGAGGTAACGCACAGCAGTAAAGCTGTGCGTCATTGCTCCCATACACCTCACACACGGCAGTCACTGTAAAGGTGCAGGGCGCCCTGGGCAGCATGAAAACCTCTCTTTGGCAAAAATACATATATATATATATATATATATATATATATATATATATATATGCAGCTGGGCACTGTATATATTTATAAAGAGCCCCCGCCAGTTTTTCAATATGTTTGAGCGGGACAGAAGCCCGCCGCCGAGGGGGCGGGGCTTCTCACCAGCGCCATTTTCTCCACAGCACAGCGCTGAGAGGAAGCTTCCCGGACTCTCCCCCTGCTTATTCACGGTGAAAGAGGGTTTTAAAGGAGGAGGGGGGCACATAATTGGCGCATATACATATATATAAAGGCACTACTGGGTAAACATTTTGTGTTTTTTCCTGGGTCATATAGCGCTGGGGTGTGTGCTGGCATACTCTCTCTCTCTGTCTCTCCAAAGGGCCTTGTGGGGGAACTGTCTCCAGATAAGAGGTTCCCTGAGTGTGTGGTGTGTCAGTACGCGTGTGTCAACATGTCTGAGGTAGAAGGCTCGCCTAGGGACGAGGGGGAGCATATGAATGTGAGGTCTCCGTCGGCAGCGCCGACACCTGACTGGATGGATATGTGGAATGTTTTAAGTGCTAATGTAAATTTATTGCACAAAAGATTAGACAAAGCTGAAGCTAGGGAACAGCCAGGGAGTCAACCCATGTCTGTTCCTATGTCGCAGGGGCCTTCGGGGTCTCAAAAGCGCCCACTATCCCAAATAGGAGACACAGATACCGACACGGATTCTGACTCCAGTGTCGACTACGATGATGCAAAGTTACAGCCAAAAGTGGCAAAATGTATTAGATATATGATTATTGCAATAAAAGATGTTTTGCATATCAAAGAGGTACCCCCTGTCCCTGACACGAGGGTACACATGTATAAGGGAAAGAAACCTGAGGTAACCTTTCCCTCCTCACATGAGTTGAACGAATTATGTGAAAAAGCTTGGGAATCTCCAGACAAAAAACTGCAGATTCCCAAAAGGATTCTTATGGCGTATCCTTTCCCGCCAATGGACAGGATACGGTGGGTATCCTCCCCTAGGTTGAACAAAGCATTGATACGCTTATCAAAAAAGATAGCGCTGCCATCCCAAGATACGGCTACCCTCAAGGATCCTGCTGACCGCAAGCAGGAGGATACCTTGAAGTCCATTTACACACATTCTGGTACATTGCTCAGACCGGCAATTGCGTCGGCCTGGGTTTGTAGCGCTGTAGCAGCATGGACAGATTCTTTATCAGCGGAAATTGAGACCCTTGATAAGGTTACCATTTTATTGACCCTAGGGCATATAAAAGATGCTGTCTTATATATGAGAGATGCTCAAAGAGACATTTGTCTACTGGGTTCCAGAATAAACGCTATGTCAATTCTGCTAGACGAGTCCTATGGACCCGGCAGTGGACAGGTGATGCCGACTCAAAGAGGCATATGGAGGTTTTACCTTATAAGGGGGAGGGGGAGGAATTGTTTGGGGAAGGTCTCTCGGACCTAGTCTCCACAGCTACGGCAGGTAAATCGAATTTTTTGCCTTATGTTCCCTCGCAGCCTAAGAAAGCACCACATTATCAAATGCAGTCCTTTCGTTCAAATAAAAGCAAAAGAGTACGAGGATAGTCCTTACTTGCCAGAGGTAAGGGCAGAGGAAAAAAAGCTGCACAACACAGCTAGTTCCCAGGAGCAGAAGTCTTCCCTGGCCTCTACAAAATCCACCGCATGACGCTGGGGCTCCCCTGAGGGAGTCTGCCCCAGTGGGGGCACGTCTTCGACTTTTCAGCCACATCTGGGTTTGCTCACAGGTGGATCCCTGGACAATGGAAATTGTTTCTCAGGGATACAAGCTGGAATTCGAAGAGGTGCCTCCTCGCCGGTTTTTCAAATCGGCTCTGCCAGCCTCTCCCTCAGAAAGGGAGATAGTGTTGAATGCAATTCACAAATTGTGTCTTCAACAGGTGGTGGTCGAGGTTCCCTTACTTCAACGAGGGAAGGGATATTACTCAACCCTGTTTGTAGTCCTGAAACCGGATGGTTCGGTCAGACCCATTTTAAATTTAAAGTCCCTGAACCTTTACTTAAAACAGTTCAAATTCAAGATGGAATCGATGAGAGCGATCATCGCCAGTCTGGAAGGGGGGATTTTATGGTATCTCTGGACATAAAGGATGCATACCGTCATGTTCCCATTTATCCACCTCACCAGGCGTACCTGAGATTTGCGGTACAGGATTGTCATTACCAATTTCAGACGTTGCCGTTTGGGCTTTCCACGGCCCCGAGGATTTTCACCAAGGTAATGGCGGAAATGATGGTGCTCCTGCGCAAGCAAGGTGTCACAATTATCCCGTACTTGGACGATCTCCTCATAAAAGCGAGATCGAGAGAGCAGTTGCTGAACAGCGTCTCACTGGCACTAAAGGTGTTACAGCAACACGGCTGGATTCTCAATATCCCGAAGTCACAGTTGGTTCCTACGACTCATCTGACCTTCTTGGGCACGATTCTGGATACAGACCAGAAAAGAGTTTTTCTTCCGATAGAAAAAGCTCAGGAACTCATGACTCTAGTCAAGAACCTATTGAAGCCAAAACAAGTGTCAGTACATCATTGAACTCAAGTCCTGGGAAAGATGGTGGCAGCATACGAAGCCATTCCCTTTGGCAGGTTCCATGCAAGGATTTTCCAATGGGACCTAATGGACAAGTGGTCCGGGTCACATCTACAAATTCATCATTTACAAATGCATCGAAGGATCACCCTGTCTCCCAGGACCAGGGTATCTCTCCTGTGGTGGCTGCACAGTGCGCACTTTCTAGAAGGCCGCAGGTTCGGCATTCAGGACTGGATCCTGGTGACCACGAACGCGAGCCTCCGAGGGTGGGGAGCAGTCACACAGGGAAGAAATTTTCAAGGTCTGTGGTCAAGTCAAGAGACTTGTCTTCACATCAACATCCTGGAACTGAGGGCCATATACAACGCCCTACGTCAAGCGGAGACCTTACTTCGCAACCAACCAGTTCTGATCCAGTCAGACAGCATCACCGCAGTGGCTCATGTAAACCACCAAGGCGGCACAAGGAGCAGAGGAGCAATGGCGGAAGCCACCAGGATTCTTCGCTGGGCAGAAAATCATGTAAGCGCACTGTCAGCGGTGTTCATTCCGGGAGTGGACAACTGGGAAGCAGACTTCCTCAGCAGACACGACCTGCATCCAGGAGAGTGGGGACTTCATCAGGAAGTCTTCACACAGATTGCAAGTCGATGGGGATTTCCCCAGATAGACATGATGGCGTCCCGCCTCAACAAAAAGCTACAGAGGTATTGCGCCAGATCAAAAGACCCTCAGGCGGTAGCTGTAGATGCCCTAGTGACACCATGGGTGTTTCGGTCGGTCTATGCGTTTCCTCCTCTTCCACTCATACCCAAGGTGTTGAGAATAATAAGAAAAAGAGGAGTGAGAACAATTCTCATTGTTCCAGATTGGCCACGAAGGACCTGGTATCCGGATCTACTGGAAATGCTCAGACGATCCGTGGCCTCTTCCTCTCAGGGAGGACCTGTTGCAACAGGGGCCCTGCCTGTTCCAAGACTTACCACGGTTGCGTTTCACGGCATGGCGGTTGAACGCAGGATCCTAGCGGAAAAAGGCATTCCGGATGAGGTAATTCCTACGCTGATAAAGGCCAGGAAAGACGTGACAGCTAAACATTATCACCGTATATGGCGAAAATATGTTTCTTGGTGTGAGGGCAGGAATGCTCCTACGGAGGAATTCCATCTGGGCCGTCTCCTTCACTTCCTATAGACTGGAGTGAATTTGGGCCTAAAATTGGGCTCCATTAAGGTTCCGATTTCGGCCTTATCCATTTTCTTTAAAAAAGAATTGGCTTCTCTTCCTGAAGTACAGACATTTGTGAAGGGAGTGCTTCATATTCAGCCTCCCTTTATACCTCCGGTGGCGCCTTGGGACCTTAACGTGGTGTTGAGTTTCCTTAAGTCACACTGGTTTGAACCACTTCAAATGGTGGAGTTAAAATATCTCACTTGGAAGGTGGTCATGTTACTAGCCTTGGCTTCGGCTAGGCGAGTGTCAGAATTGGCGGCTTTATCTCATAAAAGCCCCTATCTGGTTTTTCATATGGATAGAGCAGAATTGCGGACCCGTCCTCAGTTCTTGCCTAAGGTGGTGTCATCTTTTCATATGAACCAACCCATTGTGGTGCCTGTGGCTACGCGAGACTTGGAGGATTCCGAGTCTCGCGTAGCCACAGGCATAGAGGGAGGAGCCAGTGTACACCCATACCTAAAGTCTTTCTTAAAGTGCCCACGTCTCCTGCGGAGCCCGTCTATCCCCATAGTCCTTACGGAGTCCCCAGCATCCTCTACGGACTACGAGAAAAAGATTTACCGGTAGGTTTAAAATCTTATTTTTTTTGTCTTTCTGGGTATGTTTTGTGATGTAGGCCAAGCACCATTGTATTTGCTCTTCTTTGTACAGTCTCTAATGTATTAATATCCTTCTGAAGATATGGCCTCCAGAATTGAACACCGTATTCTAGATGAGGCCGTACCAATGACGTATACAGTGGCATTATTAATTCTCTTTCTGCTGCTGATTCCTCTCCCTATTGATAATGTCAAATATTACCTTAAAACATAAAGCTATACACTATTACCGTGGAGCCGCTATGGCCGCTAGACTTATTACACACACTACGGACTAAGTACGCTATTGGCGTACTGAGTACCGTATGGGTACGCACTTAGCGTAGCAGACGCTAAGCCGTGGGCGCGACGCACGAGCGGCACGTACGCTCACGGATTCACGCTTCGCACCAAGCACTCTATTGGCGTACTGAGTACCGTACTGCTACGCTATTAGCTTATCACGAGCGGCATGGACGCTCACAGAATGATATACAGTAAACCTTGTTAACAAAACAATGTATGGATGTGCTTATACTCTAAACCTTAGTAGTCAAATATTGTAATGATGTAACGCCTAAAAACCTTAACAATGTGTATGCTGTTAGAGCGATTAAGACGCTAAGAAAGCCCTTTGCAGGAAAGTGAAAACACAACACCGGGTTTTGGTAAACCACAGGGCTCTAACACCTCAGTGGATTATTCAGAGAAAAGGGGTAAACAGGTACAAGTTATACTCTACAGGCTAACAAGGAAATCTAAACAGAATAACAGAGAATAATGGCTACAGAGAATATACATACGTGAGGAATCATTCGCAAGCGCAACCTGGATCCAGTTCCCAGCTATCAGGGAGAAAGCCTTCAGAGTCTTGTGTGACCAAGCCTGCTGCAAGCTCTATTTATTCACTTCATCCAAAACAATACAATAGTCACTGTAATCTCATTGTTCATTGGACACAGGGATATGTCTCTACATTACAGCAAAGGTCATAGGTGGATTTTAATAGGTAGGCGATGTCCTTCCCCAACTGCTCTGGTGGGAGGTATCCTCTGGATTCCAGCCGCGTGTAATTTATAGCAAATACAGTTAATGTTCATAATCTACTTCTGTACATAACTATACGCAGGAGCGAGCGATCCTTTCCTAACTAACACCGGAATGTTACCCTTAAAATACCCTACAGCTGGATACTAGACACCACCTTTCATCCTTTATCTGACCCTTCCTATCATGCAAAGAGGAATCTCTCTGTCCAGGAACGGTTTAAACTAATCATACTCGCTGACATGGTCTAGGGGAATAATATCTACAAAATGCACTATTTGGGTTAAATATGCTACGTTCGAGTCGCACGCTACACGCTCACAAACTCCGCCGTAAATACACATATCATGCGCACGAGTCGCTGCAGCGTCTCTTACGCAACTTGCGGGTATGTGTACGCACGGGGGACCAGGTAAACGAGCAGCGTGCATGTGCATGAGGGGTTAGTACAAGGGATATGTATCATGATATTTTTCAACTTTGACACTATGAAACCAAGCATCTGACTAGCCTTCCTTATTGTTTACATGCCTTTAAATCACTTGAAATAGTAACTCCTAGATCCTTACCCTCTTAGGAGTCGATACCCCATAGTATACCTGCTTAGTGGGTGGCTTCATCAGGAGCATGAAGGTGTAGGTGCTTCTACATGGAAACACATTGAGACACTTTTTTGGACCTGAATCCTTCTATTGGACCTAATTAGACCAGTGTTATTCACTTATAAAATCTATAAATCCCAGGACCTACCATGTATTGGCTACATGCAATTTGGAAATCCTGCTGTAGGACCCATACAAACTGCATACATCAACTGGGTAATATTCTCATAAATTTCTGGCTACTAGAACAGATTCATTGGCATATGCCTTTAAGTAAAAAAAGGGAAGATGGAAGGTTCTCCTACTTGGCGCAAAAGCTGCCCGTACACTGAGAGTGGCAAAAATAA
Source organism: Pseudophryne corroboree (assembly GCF_028390025.1). Taxonomy (NCBI): domain Eukaryota; kingdom Metazoa; phylum Chordata; class Amphibia; order Anura; family Myobatrachidae; genus Pseudophryne; species Pseudophryne corroboree. The sequence continues at coordinate 295,200,848 of NC_086447.1, read as the reverse complement.
ATGTCACCACATTTCTAGAACCAAGATACAAAAAAAAGGGAGACACTACTCTGTGTGCAGGGCGCTCTTCACAGTAAGAGCAGTAAGGATTTGAAATTCTTTGACAGAGAAGGTAGTAATGGTGGACTCAATCAATAAGTTAAAAAATGGATTAGATAAATTCCTAGCAGGAAAAAATATCTAAGGATACAGTATTTAATTAATATAAATATTATGATACAGGTTGAATTCGATGGACATTTGTCTTTTTTTCAACCTCAACAACTATGTAACGTGACAATGTATAATAGAAATACATTAAAAATAATACATCCCTTTTATATACGGTTTGATAGTCCGTTCCTTTGGTCACCAGTCAGATGGAAAATTCAACTTATGTCTTTGAAAACTTCAGCTCATCTCCAACAAATTCTCCAGGCTCATACAAGGAAGGACACAAAAAAACCAAATGTGTAAACCAATCTTAACCTGAAAGTTGATGCGACAAAACACTATAGCGAATCCAAGGAAGGAAGCGTACCCCTCTGACACAAATTCAGATAAGTATGCACACATCAAGGTTTCTTTAACAGGTAAAAGGCCATCTTATGTGAATATACCACTTTCAAAAGATGATGAGGTAAGTATAAAGGCGAGACTTTTGTGTACCAAACACTCACACTTTAGATAGGAAAATCATATAAAAGGTATCTTTTTGTGGAATTTCCAATGGACTAACGAGGTGCTCACATGGATTGTCCAAAGTTGACTCTTATCAAGGTATCTTTTATTGTGTATGTCCTCCAATCAGCAATAGTTCCAAACAATGTATCTCAAGGTAACAAGTAATAAAAAAATATTCCCATGTATATAAAAAAAAACAGATTTTTTTTTTTTAGTGTTGCAGTGACATACAAAAAGTTCCACCATACCAAAGAGTTAAGATACTTAAAAAAAAATTCAAAAAATATGAAGATAAAAAAACTGTCCTTTTAAAAACAAGTCCAGTAGAGCAGAATTTACACGCGTTTCCTCAAGGCTACTCACAGTACAGAAATCATCAATGCATTTCGGTCTCAGCAGACCTTTATCAAGATAAAGGTCTGCTGAGACTGAAACGCTGGACACAGAGTAGTATCTCCCTTTTTTTTTTATATATGTCTTTAAGTGACTATGCTATCATAAAGGGATACCTTTCCCCAAACATCCTTTACCATTAGAGAGGAACAGAGATGGTTCTATTTAAATCATAATAGAGACCAGTCTACAGACAACCCTGAGTTTCTTACAGATTTTATATATTGTGACATTTTACATATGTATATTGTTTTTTAATATGTATTTTTTTATTATTAAAAGAATATAAAGATTATAGGCAGTATTCAGTTGAAGTCGGAACATTCCATCACTTCAATATTTAAGTGCCAGTTGTTGGAAATTCCGACAAGTCGAGAAACACATGGATGAGCGGAATCTCTGCTCATCCATGTGTTTCTCGAAAATGGGCCATTTTCGACCAATTAATTTTCGCCTATGAGAGAGGGCGGAAATTAATGGTCTAAAGGGAGGGGGAAATGGGCCTGAAATGGCCCGCTTCTGAATAGGCTGCAGTCAAATCCTCTACCTCAGAGAGGATCCGACTGCTATTGAATATACCCCTATCAGTTACAACATGAACTGCAGTTTATAAGTTTATTAATTACAGCCTTTAACCCCGAGGTCTATTTATCTCTGTAATGCATTCATGTACATAGTCAGAAACTGAAAGACAGTATGATGCCAAGTGTCATAGTCTTTAATAGTAAGTACTGCATATCTGCAATTAGAGGAGATAGAGTACACCAGTTCTCAGGCTGTTCATCTTTGTACTATCCCTTATGTTAAGGTTATCACCTTTTCATTTTAATATTTCCAGAAAGGGGTGTGTGGCCACAACTGCATGTTATATGCCCCAAAGCCCCTTTATGTGCCTCAGTGACCCCCTCATGCTCCCTTTTATGTCAGCCAAGAGCACCCTAATGGCCCCTTATAGGCCTCATAGCACCCCTTATGGATTGCTGTATCTTTCTCCTTATTTCTGAATCTAGTCCATGACAACTCCCCGGCTCAGAGTTTCAGGTTGTATAACCCTGCTTGTGGTTTGACTGAGATTCAATGGCTAATGAGCAGAAAATGGCAAAATATGCATGAACCGATCATATATTCTCAGTTCTTCTCAGATCACCATACATTCCAATTTTATGCCTATAAAGTGAACACACAAGACCCAAGCAACCTGTAAAGCAGGAGAAGATCTTATCTGAGCACAGAGCTTATTTGTATGTTAATGGGGGAGGGGGGGGGGGTCTTTAGCTCTGCAGTATGTTGTTACTGCTGCTGGGGGTGCACAATAGGGAAATTAATCCACAGTGTACATTCTTGTACAGTCCCTGCTGCCTCCCATCACCATATATAATGTACAGTATATAGTGTCTGCTTTTGCCCATCACCAGAGATAATGTACAGTATTCAACACAACTTATTTGTGAGAACTCAAACTGTACAAGTGACCAGTTGTATACCTCCCAACTTTTTAATGGAAGGAGTCGGGACCCTCGCGCAACCCCAAAAAGGGGCATGACCATGGAGAGGGGCGTGGCCTCACTCCGTGGACCCATTTTTATGTAATTTTGGGGGCGTGGCCAGCACTCCCCGAGCAGCTGGGCAGCCCCCTGCTCCCCTCCCAGCACTGAATACATGCCGGCGCGTGCGCATGGCATGTTTTCAGAGATCAAACACTGCTTTACAGAGCAGTAGGTGATCAAAGACACCCCCGACTGCCTGCATCCCCCCCCCCCCCCCGCAGGTCACTGCTGCCCACAGGAGGGACAGCGGGACAGTTGGGAGGCATGCAGTTGAGCAATCAGCTGGAATGGAATTTGTACATTTTTATTTATTTTTAATGTGTCCAATATGACAATTATTATGCAATCAGAAGCTGGGGGGGCGATAGGACACAGCTATGCTTAGGGTGCCCAGAAACCTTGCAGTGGCCTGCCTGTCCGGGAAGAGCAAGCTACAGGGACTGTCCAGAGTAAATTTAGACAGGTGATGACCCTACCTTATGTATTCCTTTTTTTTGTAAATGAGGTTTTGAGGACAGAATCTATGCTCTAGTTCTCAAACTCGTTCCTCAAGACTCCACACCATAGGTCTGCAAACTCGGCCCTCATTACCCCACACAGTGCATGTTTTGCAGGTAACCAAGCAGGTGCACAGGTGTATTAATTACTCACAGACACATTTTAAAAGGTCCGCAGGTGGAATTAATTATTTCACTTGTGATTCTGTAAGGATACCTGCAAAACATGCACTGTGTGGGGTAATGAGGACCGAGTTTGCAGACCTATGCTGCACACAGTGCATGTTTTCCATGTCTCCTCACAGAATCACAAGTGAAAAAATTAGCTCCACCTGTGGATATTTTTAAATAGGCCAGTGAGAAATTAATACACATGTGCACCTTCTAAGGGACCTGGAAAACATGAACTGTTTGGAGTCCTGAGGACCGAGTTTGAAAACCACTGCTCTAGTTCAAGCATTCCTCGAGGCACATTAACAGTCCAGGTTTTAATGATATCCAGGCTTGAGCACAGGTGACTTAATTAGTACTTCAGTTATTCTGATTTAACCATCTGTGCTGAAGCCTGGAAATCACTAAAACCTGTACTGTTAGTGTGCCATAAAGACCGAGGTTGGGAATGCCTTCACTAGTTCATTGCTTCTCAAATCCAGTCGATGGGAGACACTAATACAGGTACACCACCAATTTTCCAGCAACCTTGGTTCCAGCGCCGTGCTGGATTATCGATTTTGCCGGATTAATGGAAACATTTAATTATGTCTAATTTTACTAATTTTGCACCTTCAGTACATTTGTAAAGCAATAAATGGTAAAATACATGCTATATACATACTTGCCTACCTGACCCTCTCCATGAGGGAGAAAATGCTCTGTTCCTGGACTTTCCTGGTAATGTATGATTGCCATCACCTGTGGTGAAACACCTATCTTATCAAATAACTAGCTCACCACAGGTGACGGCAATCATACATTACCAGGAGAGTCCAGTAACAGAGCATTTTCTCCCTCATGGAGAGGGTCAGGTAGGCAAGTATGGCTATATATAGTTTAATATTATTAAATGAACAAACACAGTAGTGTATGCAATTGTTCATTACAGTGTACTACGTACTGTGTAAGCAAAACAGGTATGAAGCCGGTACATACCTGTACTGAACAAACATTAACAGTGCAGTATAAATGAAACAGGCAGTACAAGTATACTTTATATTACACAAACACAGTACATGTACAGTGGTTTCCTGACAGCGGCATCCCAATGGCTATCCCTAAACCTCCTGTAACATGACCCTAACTCTAACTCTCCCGCAGCCTAGTTCCCCCTACAACCTTATCCTATATATCCCCTGCCTAACTCTAACCCTCCCGCAGCCTAACTCCCCCTACAACCTAATCCTATACCTCTCCAGCCTAACTAACCCTCCCGCAGCCTAACTTCTCCTACAACCTAATCCTATATCTCCCCAACCTAACTCTAACCCTCCCACAGCCTAGTTCCCCCTACAACCTGATTCTATACCTCCCCAGACTAACTCTTACCCTCCCGCAGCCTAACTCCCCTTACAACCTAATTCTATACCTCCCCAACCTAACTCTAACCCTCCCACAGCCTAACTCCCCCAACAACCTAATCCTATACCTCCCCAGACTAACTCTAACCCTCCCGCAGCCTAACTCCCCCAACAACCTAATCCTATACCTCCCCAGACTAACTCTTACCCTCCCACAGCCTAACTCCCCCTTCACCTAATCCTATACTTTACCAGCCTAACGCTAACCCTCCCGCAGTTTAACTCCCCCTACAACCTAATCCTATACCTCCCTAGCCTAATTCTAACCCTCCTGCAGCCTAACCCTAATCCTGTACTTACCGTTGGGATGCCGCTGTTTCACTGTTGTCAATTGCATCGTGGGCTTGAAGTGTTGCAGGTGGGACAGTTGAAGCTGAGACATCTGGGGAACGGGTACGTGTTCTAGAAGTTGGAGGAATTGGAGATGCTAGAGTACAGGTACTGCTCTGAGGCACTTTCTTGCCTAACTTCTTAAACATGACATCAAGGCGAGGTTGTTTCATATTGACATTTCCCTGTACAGTTTTTCTTTCATCAAGTGAAAATGCATTAGTTCTTGTTCTGTCACAAAGTTACATTGTTCTAGTCCTTTGATTAGCTCACTTGTCAGCTCAATCAGCTTGTCAATACCAGCCGGGATTTCAATGACCTTTTCTTCTTCACTGTCACCATCGTCACTTTCAGTGATTTTTTTTTTCAGGATTCAAAACCATATCTATAATTTCAGAGTCAGTACAGTGATGCACAACAGGTGTTTCAGCGTCAACTTCCATCCACTCTGCCAGATTTTCTTAGTTAAGCTTACTTGATAGATTCTTGGCACCAGTTTCAGTACGTTTTTGCATATTCAGGTAAATCAAGAACACATTCATTGTCATTTGCTACACGAAATCCTGTAAAGGCACTGCCGCAACTTATGCCACCCATTCTTTAGTGTTAACAAATGTACATTCTCCCAGGCACTAGCAACAAACCAAAGCACATCTTTCATGTTAAAGTCTTAGATAAACGACTTAATAGGCTTGCCTGAATTCACATCTAGCATGCGCTTCATGAAAAGTGTGCGATACTTGGCCTTCATAGAGTGCAATATTCCTTAAACTTGTGGTTGGATAAGAGATGGACAGTTTGGTGGTAAGTATGCTGTAAACACGTTATTCTTACGCAGCAGTTCAGCTCTGGGGTGAGCAGAACAGTTGTCCAGAATAAGGAGGAGTTTGCAGTCTTCTGGCAGGCCTACAGATGTGCAGTGTGCTCTGGCTTCTGCCACAAAATACTTTTCAAACCACTCTAATATTAACTAGGTGGTAATCCTGCCATTTTTATTTTTGCACGATAAATTACAGGATACCCTTTAAGACCTTTTAATGCCCTAGGACATTAACTTTTTCCAATCACTTGTAGCTTACATCGGTAAGTTCCGGCTGCATTGGCGTAACCTAGAACAGTAACTCTGTCCTTAGATTGTTTAAATCCTGTGGGGGCTTCTCCATCAACAAAGTTTTCCTAGAGGTACATCGTCAATATAGTGCAGTTTCATTGGCATTTGCTAGGGGGTGAGGTTTTCATCAGCCACAAGCTTTGCGAACTCATCCACATACTTCATGGTTTGCAGACCGTTTTTCACCGCACACTTTACGCATTCAAATCCCATGACGTGTCTTAAATCTTTGCAGCCATCCTTCACTGTAATCACACTCATAGTCCAGTTTTAGTGCTTTATAGTACAGCTTAGCTTTTTCCTGTACCATGATGCCCGACAAGTCCACACCATCACGCTGATTTTGTTGAAACCATTCCACCAACACTCGCTCAAGCTCAGTGCTTTTACCAGCTTTCACAGTTTTCCTAATGCTTATTTGCTTCTTAGATTCACTTTTTAGATTCACTTTCTGTAAAGAACTGCAATATTTTCTCCCTTTGCTTTTTTAGCTCATACACTGTTGAGGAACCGATACCATATGTATCACACATCATCTTCACCGAAACACCGCGGTCAAGTTTTCGTAACAGCTCAACTTTTGCCTGGAACGATATAGACTTGTGTTTACGTGTTGCTCTCTCCTCTCCTCGGATGCCATAAGGGGCTCACCGATGCTTGCTCTGTCCTCAGACGCCATAACATGCCCATCAATGCTTGCTCTGTCCTTGGACGCCATAAAAGCCCCACCGATGCTTGCTGCGTCACCTGCAGTGTCCTCAGAAGCTGTACCCACTGACACTTGCGTGTACTGCGTGTTGCGCCCATGTGTGGTGCTTGCTCTGTCCCCGGATGCCATAACAACCCCACCGATGCTTGCTGTGTGTTACCTGCACTGTCCGCGGAAGCTGTACCCACTGACACTTGTGCGTACTGCGTGTTCCTCCCATGCACGGAAAAATCCGGACAAAGAAAAAATTGGATTTTAATACCTACTGGTACAATACTTTTCTTGTAGTCCATAAGGGATACTGGGGACACTTAGTACGATGGGGTATAGATGGAGTCCAAAGGAGCAGATGCACTTTAAATTCTTCAAACTAGGTGTGCTGGCTCCTCCCCTCTATGCCCCCTCCCACAGCCACTCTAGGTAAACTGTGCCCGAAGGAGATGGACATACTTGAGAGGAGGAAACATAAGACTACGAGTGGTGAGATTAACGAACCAGCACACAACAAACATGAACTAGACCAGAAACGGCTAGCAAAACAGAACAGCAACAGCTGATTCAAACAAGAGTCAAACCTGCAGAAAAGTCTAAGCACTGATCAGGGATACTGGGCGCCCGCAAGGACTACAAGAAAAGGATTTACCGGTAGGTATTAAAATCCTATTATCTCTAACATCCATAAGGGATACTGGGACACTTAGTACGATCGAGATGTCCAAAATCTTCCAGAACGGGCGGGAACCAACTGCCCAAACTGGGTATCCTCTGTAGCCAGGGTATCAACTCTGTAGAACTTGACAAACATGTTTTTCCATGACCAGGTAGCAGCTGAGCAAAGTTGCAAAGTCGAGACTGCACGGGCAGCCGCCCAGGAGGATCCCACTGATCTTGTAGAGTGGGCCCTAATAGACTGTGGAACAGTCAAGGCTGCAGAAGTATAGGCCTGTAGGATAGTCAGCCTAATCCAACGAGTAATCGACTGCTTTGAAGCATGGCAACCTTTTTTCTGAGAATCATACAGCACAAAAAGTAATCCATTTTTTTGACACGAGCCGCCCTCTTGACATAGATCTTTAAGGCACGCACTACATCCAAGGTCTCAGGATTAGAAGAAGTGTCAGAATTGGCCGGACCCACAATTGGTTGATTCAAGTGAAACACAGAAACCACTTTTGGTAGGAACTGCTGACGAGTCCTGAGCTATGCTCTGTCCTCGTAAAAGACCAAATAGGGACTCTTGGATGACAAAGCTCCCAATTCCGAAACTCGCCTAGCTGAGGCTAGGGCCAGTAGCACTACAGTCTTCCATGTAAGGTACTTGTCTTCTACCATCATCAATGGTTCAAACCAGGAGGACTGTAGAAAATCCAAAACCATGTTCAGATCCCAGGGTGCCGTTGAAGGACACCCTTTAAGAAGGTCTGGACTTCCGGCAAGGTAGCCAACTTTTTCTGAAAGAAAATGGACAAAGCCGAGATCTGGACTTTAATGGAGAGTAAGCGTAGGGCCAAATCCACTCCAGCCTGTAAGAACTGTAAGAAACGGCGCAGGTTGAAATCTGCAGGAGGATACTTACGGCCTTTACACCAGGAGACATTTTTTCCAGTGTTTTGATGTCACTTCCTTCCTGACTTGAATCATGGTTGCAATAAACTTACCGGAATACCTTTCTTAGCTAGAATGTTCCGCTCAACCGCCATGCTATCAAACAAAGCCGCCGTAAGTCCGGGTAGACGAACGGCCCTTGTTGATGAAGATCCACTCGCATTGGCAGAGGCCAGGGGTCTTCTACCAACATGGCTAGAAGGTCTGCATACCAAGCTCTTCGAAGCCAATCAGGATTGCCTGAACTCCTTCCCTTCTCAGTTTCTTTAGCACCCTCAGGAGTAACGGAATCGGAAGGAATGGGTACACCAACTGGTAAAACCACAGCGTCGTCAGTGCATCCACTGCTGCCGCCTCAGCGACCCTGGTTCTGGAACAATATTGCCGAAGCTTCTTGTTGAGACGAGACATCATCAGATCGATCTGCGGACAACCCCACTGCTCTGTGATCTGCTAAAACATCTGTGAGTGGAGACCCCACTCTCCTGGGTGAAGGTCGTGTCGACTTAGGAAGTCCGCCTTCCAGTTGTCTACTGCCTGAAATTAATATAGCCAATATAGCCCTTGCATTCCTTTCCGCCCAGAGGAGTATCTTGGACAGCTCAAAATGGGCCTTACCAAACCGTCTGTTGGGGTAATTCAGATCTGCTCGCTAGGCTGCGTTTTCTCACAGCCTGCGATCAGGTCCGAACTGCGCATGCATATGCACTGCAATGCGCAGGCGCATCACACAGGTACAAAGGGGATCGCTGCTCAGCGATGAGTTTGTGCAACGGACCCGGTCGCACGGGCGATTACAAGGAGATTGACAGGAAGAAGGCATTTGTGGGTGTCAACTGACAGTTTTCAAGGAGTGTCTGGGAAAACGCAGGCGTGTCCATGCATTTGCAGGGAGGGTTCCCGACGTCAATTCCGGTCCCGGAGAGGCTGATGTGATCGCAGTGGCTGAGTAAGTCCTGGGGCTGTGCAGAAACTGCACAAAATCTGTTTGTACAGCTCTGCTACACATGCATTCGCACACTTGCACAGCTAAAATACACTCCCGCTGTAGGCGGCGACTATCTGATCGCAGCAGTGCAAAAATCGCTTGCTAGCAATCAGGTATGAATTAGGACCAATATCCCTCACCATGTTGTTGGAGTGGAACCGGAACGATGACCTGGGTCTGAACCAACTTCTGAATGGCCTCTTGCAGCGTAACTTGAGTTTCCTGGGAACCTGGTAAGCTTGACTTGAAATATCTGTGAGGTGGAGAACTTATTAACTCCAGTTTGTAGCCCTGGGAGATCAGATCTTTTACCCAGGCATCCTGGCAAGAGCTTCTCCAAATGAGGCTGAAAAACCTTAAGCGAGCTCCCACCTCGAGTTCCCCCAGGGGTGGAGGGACACCGTCATGCTGAGGCCTTGGTAGAAGCAGAGCTGGTGCTCTGTTCCTATGATCCTGGAATGGCAGGTTGTGTGCCTTACCTCTAGTGCCTCTTGCTGCATTGGAGGTGCCTTTTATTTCCCTTTAAACCTTGTAGTCCGAAAGGACTGCATGGAGGGTCCCGGGTAAGAGTGTCTGGCCAGTGGAGCAGCAGATGAGAGAAACATGGATTTTCCAGCAGTAGCCTTTGAAATCCATGTATCTAAATTCACCCCCAAACAAGCACTCTCCTGTGAAAGGCAGAGCTTCAACACTCCTTTTCGATTCAGCGTCCGCTACCTACTGACGCAGCCACAAGGCTCTGCATACGGATACCGCCATGGTAGTAGTTTTAGCATTGTTAATGCCTATATCCTTGATTGTCTCACAAAGACAAGTGCTGAGTCTTGAATGTGTTTCACCAGTGTCACCATGTCGACCAGGGTCTTGTCACCCGTCAAGCCCTCCTGAATATGACCTGCCCATGTATGAATGGCATGTGTCTTCCTACAGCCTGCAATAACAGGCCTCTGTGACGCTCCTGCTGCTGTGTAAATAGGAAAATAGAACGCATTCTGAAATCTATCAGCTGGTTCCTTTAACGCAGTAGCAACAGGAAACCGGTAACACTGTCTTTTTTGACAGGCGTGAGACAGATGCATCCACAGCCGGGGGATTTTCCCATATTTTCCTTCTTTCTTGGGCAAATGGGAAAGTGGTTATCAAACGTTTTGTCACCTGGAATTTTTTTTTAATCAGGATTAACCCAGGGTTGTCTGAAAAGATTATCTAATTCTTTAGTATCAGGAAAGGTGACATTGGCTTTTTTCTGCGAAGAGAAAAACGACTGGTGTACCTCTGTCTCATCAGCAGGAATTTGGAACACGTCTCTTATAGCAATTATAAGGGGCTCTATTCCCTGAGCTGGAGAGGAATCCTCTATTATAGGTTCCATTTCCTCCCCCTCCTCCGCATCCAGTACCTCTTCGTTGGACTCCGAGAGGATATCAAGCAACCCACGCTTATGTGGCACTGTTCTAGAGGGAGGGGTAACCCATCTGCCTGTTCCTTTACAGATTTTCCACAGACAGTTACAACGGCTGCGTTTCTGGTTTAGTAGCAGTTAATTGATTTGACATGACAGCAATCATGGATTTTATAGAAAGCAGCCAAGCTGGTTCCTGTAAATCAATCCCTGAAGCCTCACTGTTCTGTGAGGGCTGGCTACATTGCTCACATATGAGAGAATCAGCAGGGGATGGGGAAAACCTGGTGCAACAGACACTACACACAGCCTTTTTCACCATGCTGACAGGAGACACCACCACCTACACAGACACAGGTACAAGCAAGCCTTCCAGCCCAGTATGCGTGGAGGTGACCCAGACAGGAGGGACCAGCACACCAGCCAGAGCAAACTGCAAGGCTCTTTAACGGTGTTATATATGTTGCAGGAACCTATTTAAGGGTCCTAGAGCGTCTCTCCCCCGTATACCACATCTGTACCAAGTGTCCTGGTTGCTGGAGGAGCTGGCAATCGTGCGGGAAATGCATTGAATGGTGCCAGTAAGCCTCTGGTCCCACTGAGTTAGCCCCGCTCCCTCCCTCCAATGGCGTCAGAGCTATACATATATTTATACTGGCAATGTCTCCCAAATGGTGAAATAAAGAGGCCCCAGCATCTCCTTCCACCACCGCTGGCCAGTCTACGTGGGGGGCTATGTGATCACCCCAGGGGGAGTCCGTATGCCCACCCCACAATCACACCACACCAAAACCTGGGGGATTCCCCTAGCGGGGTCCCTGGCTGTCACTCGCCACTTTTATGACCTTCAGGCTGCTCTTTGAGGTGTTCGACATGCTGTGGGTGTGCGCGCTATAGCGCAATGCCATGCAGTACACTGCCCATAAGGACCAGTGTCCTCTCAGTGGGGATATGGCTCAGCACCAAATGAGGTCGGTATCCACCCCCCCACCCCCATGTGTAGGTAGACTGTTGTCCAGACAGTCTACTGGAAATAAATAAAAATGTAAAAAAAATTGAAGAAAAAAAATCCCTTGAGCTCCAGAGTGTGCATCCTCTCCTGAGGGCACAATTTTATAAACTGGCTGTGGGAGGGGGCATAGAGGGGAGTAGCCAGCACACCTAGTTTGAAGAATTTAAAGTGCACGGGCTCCTTTGGACCCCATCTATACCCATCGTACTAAGTGTCCCCAGTATCCCTGATGTTAGAGAAATTGTCCGGATTAAAAGAGGTGCTGAACCATCAGTTGCCAGAAAATCGGTGGTGTACCTGTAACTATATGCATGTTTTTCGGGTTTCCTCACAGAATCGCAAGTGAAATAATTAGTTCCACCTCTGGATCTTTTCAAATTATCTATACACGTATTTGAATATGTATATCTCTCCTTCCTCCCCCACACACCAATCAATCTGTGTCTCCCAGCTCCCTCACCCCATCCCAAAGCCCTCATCAATCCGCTCTTACTCTGGGAAAAGGCCTCATATCCCACCAGAAGAAACCAGTACAGAGTACGGGAATCCTGGCCAACGGAGCTGCTTCCGGAAGAGTGGGCGCATACTCGTGCTGCACAGTCACTGTGTGTGAGGCTCCTGTCACTCTGAAGCTGCACCCTCGCCGGGATCCGGTCTCTAAGTCGACAGTAACTAGGTCGACCACTATTGGTCGACAGTAACTAGGTCGACAGGCTCTTTAGGTCGACATGTTGTAGGTCGACAGGTCAAAAGGTCGACACAAGTTTTTCACAATTTTATTCTTTTTTTTGAACCTTTTCATACTTTACCATTCCAATCGTAGTCCACGTGGATCGTTATCTGTGCCGAGTGAAGCGAGGCACCTTGCCTGAAGCATGGCGAGCGAAGCGAGCCATGCGAGGGGACACGGTGCACTAATTGGGGTTCCCGGTCACTCTACGACACCAAAAAAAAACAAAAACCTCATGTCAACCTTTTGACCTGTCGACCTAGTTACTGTCGACCAATAGTGGTCGACCTAGACACTGTCGACCTGGTTACTGTGGACCTTCAATACCACACACCCCTCGCCGCCTATAGCTCGCTGCCCTATTTGGACAAAACGGCTCACATGTCTGCCGTGCACAAAGTGGCGAATCCTTGGGGCCCGGTACAGGTGTCCCCTCTGACCTCCCCGTCGCCGGCCCTGTGGGTGTGTCCCAAGGACTGGAATTGAGAAGTACTGCTGTAGCTAGTTCCATGTCTGCCTTTTTTTTTTCCCACTCAAGGCAGAACGCTCCCTGTGAAGCAGTAGAATCCAAACTATGGTACAGATCCCCAGCTACAACTAACTGTTATGGTGCCCATACACTTGTGAGATAATCGGTGCTATCCTTCGATTTCGACCACATCTGTGAGAGAAATCGAAGGATTGTATGCACATTTTAGGTACCTTGAGAAGTGATGCGCGGGCACGCTGCTCGAATATCGCGTCTCAAGATATTATGTGCTGCACTTAATATCTCTCGCATCACAGTGCGATTGCATGTGGTTTTAAAACCACATGAGATATATCGCACTGTGATGTGCGATAGGCACCCACTCGGCAATGACGTGCTGATCACGTGATTACCATGCGATCTATTGCATGATCACATGGTAATCACTTTGGCAGTTCCGATGCGATTTCATCTCACCTGAACTGCCGGTGCAATGCGCGGGGCATCGCACAAGTGTATGGGCAGCATAACTCCCCTGGGGGTCACAGCATTTTATAGAGCTGTAATTTAATGAAGGTGGAATTAGCTCTTCTGTTGGTATGTCAAATCAATATTAAATTGTTGTAAGTTTTCTAGTGCAGGCCAGGTCTATAAAAGTCACCATATTACGTGTGTACTGTACTGTACTGTACATCTACTTTCCCAGGCAAGAAGCGTCACTGCACATAACATGTATTTTCTCTGACGTCCTAAGTGGATGCTGGGACTCCGTAAGGACCATGGGGAATAGCGGCTCCGCAGGAGACTGGGCACAATTATAAAGAAAGCTTTAGGTCTAACTGGTGTGCACTGGCTCCTCCCACTATGACCCTCCTCCAGACTTCAGTTGGAATCTTGTGCCCGGCTGAGCTGGATGCACACTAGGGGCTCTCCTGAGCTCCTAGAAAGAAAGTATATTTAGGTTTTTTATTTTACAGTGAGATCTGCTGGCAACAGACTCACTGCAGCGAGGGACTAAGGGGAGAAGAAGCGAACCTACCTAACAGGTGGTAGTTTGGGCTTCTTAGGCTACTGGACACCATTAGCTCCAGAGGGATCGACCGCAGGACCCGACCTTGGTGTTCGTTCCCGGAGCCGCGCCGCCGTCCCCCTTACAGAGCCAGAAGCAAGAAGAGGTCCGGAAAATCGGTGGCAGAAGACTTAGTCTTCCCCAAGGTAGCGCACAGCACTGCAGCTGTGGCCATTGCTCCTCATGTACACCTCACACTCCGGTCACTGATGGGTGCAGGGCGCTGGGGGGGGGGGGGGGCGCTCTGAGGGCAATATATGACACCTTGGCTGGCAAATCTACATCATATATAGTCCTAGAGGCTATATAGATGTAAAATTACCCCTGCCAGTATTCCAGAAATAGCGGGAGAAAGTCCGCCGAAAAAGGGGCGGGGCCATCTCCCTCAGCACACTGGCGCCATTTTTCCCTCACAGCTCCGCTGGAAGGAAGCTCCCTGGCTCTGCCCTGCAGTCTGAACACTACAGAAGGGTAAAAAAGAGAGGGGGGGCACTAAATTTAGTCGCAGTATAGATATATATATATATATATATATATAATATAAAAAAGCAGCTATAAGGGAAAACACTCATTTATAGTGGGATCCCTGTGTTATATAGCGCTCTGGTGTGTGCTGGCATACTCTCTCTCTGTCTCCCCAAAGGGCTTTGTGGGGTCCTGTCCTCTGTCAGAGCATTCCCTGTGTGTTTGCGGTGTGTCGGTACGGCTGTGTCGACATGTTTGATGAGGAGGCTTATGTGGAGGCGGAGCAAATGCCTGTAAACGTGATGTCACCCCCTGCGGGGTCGACACCCGAGTGGATGGTGCTGTGGAAGGAATTACGCGACAGTGTCGACTCCTTGCATAAAAGGTTTGACGACATACCTAATGTGGGACAGCCGGCTTCTCAGCCTGTGCCTGCCCGGGCGTCTCAAAAGTCATCAGGGGCTCTAAAACGCCCGCTACCTCAGATGACAGACACAGATGTCGGCACGGATACTGACTCCAGTGTCGACGACGATGAGACTAATGTAACTTCCAGTAGGGCCACACGTTACATGATTGAGGCAATGAAAAATGTGTTGCACATTTCTGATGTTACCCCCGGTACCACAAAAAAGGGTATTATGTTTGGAGAGAAAAAACTACCAGTAGCTTTTCCTCCATCTGAAGAGTTAAATGAAGTGTGTGAAGAAGCGTGGGCTTCCCCTGATAAAAAGCTGGTAATTTCTAAGAGGTTACTAATGGCGTACCCTTTCCCGCCAGAGGATAGGTCACGCTGGGAAACATCCCCTAGGGTGGATAAAGCGCTCACACGCTTGTCAAAGAAGGTGGCACTACCGTCTCCGGATACGGCTGCCCTGAAGGAATCTGCTGATAGAAAGCAGGAGGCTATCCTGAAATCTATATATACACACACAGGTGTTATACTGAGACCGGCTATTGCTTCAGCCTGGATGTGCAGTGCTGCTGCTGCGTGGTCAGATTCCCTGTCAGAAAATATAGATACCCTAGACAGGGACACTATATTGCTAAACGTAGAGCATATAAAAGACGCACTTTTATACATGAGGGATGCACAGAGGGATATTTGCCGGCTGGCATCCAAAATTAGTGCAATGTCCATTTCTGCCAGGAGAGGGTTATGGACTCGGCAGTGGACAGGAGATGCAGATTCCAAACGACACATGGAAGTTCTGCCTTATAAGTGTGAGGAGTTGTTCGGGGATGGTCTCTCGGACCTCGTTTCCACAGCGACAGCTGGGAAGTCTACATTTTTACCCCATGTTCCCTCACAACCAAAGAAAGCACCGTATTATCAGGTACAGTCCTTTCGGCCCAATAGGGGCAAGCGGGTTAAAGGCGCGTCCTTTCTGCCCAGAGGCAGAGGAAAGAAGCTGCAGCATACAGCCAGTTCCCAGGAGCAAAAGTCCTCCCCCGCTTCCTCTAAGTCCACAGCATGACGCTGGGGCTTCACAGGCGGAGCCAGGTACGGTGGGGGCCTGTCTCAAATATTTCAGCAATCAGTGGGCTCGCTCACGGGTGGATCCCTGGATCCTTCAAGTAGTATCTCAGGGGTACAAGTTGGAATTCGAGATGTCTCCCCCCCGCCGTTTCCTCAAATCTGCCTTGCCAACAACTCCCTCAGGCAGAGAGGCAGTGTTACAGGCAATTCACAAGCTGTATTCACAACAAGTGATAGTGAAGGTGCCCCTACTTCAACAAGGAAGGGGTTACTATTCCACAATGTTTGTGGTACCGAAACCGGACGGTTCTGTGAGACCCATTTTAAATTTGAAATCCTTGAACACATATATAAAAAAAATTCAAGTTCAAGATGGAATCGCTCAGGGCGGTTATTGCAAGCCTGGACGAGGGGGATTACATGGTATCACTGGACATCAAGGATGCTTACCTGCATGTCCCCATTTACTATCCTCACCAGGAGTACCTCAGATTTGTGGTACAGGATTGTCATTACCAATTCCAGACGTTGCCGTTCGGTCTATCCACGGCTCCGAGGGTCTTTACCAAGGTAATGGCCGAAATTATGATACTCCTTCGAAAGAAGGGAGTTTTAATTATCCCGTACTTGGACGATCTACTGATAAAGGCGAGGTCCAGAGAGCAGTTGTTGGTCGGGGTAGCACTATCTCGGGAAGTGCTACAACAGCACGGCTGGATTCTAAACATTACCAAAGTCACAGCTGGTCCCTACGACACGTCTACTGTTCCTGGGGATGGTTCTGGACACAGAACAGAGAAAAGTGTTTCTCCCGGAGGAGAAGGCCAAGGAGCTGTCATCTCTAGTCAGAGGCCTCCTAAAACCAAAACAGGTGTCGGTGCATCACTGCACGCGGATCCTGGGAAAAATGGTAGCTTCCTACGAAGAGATTCCATTCGGCAGGTTTCATGCAAGAACCTTTCAGTGGGACCTGTTGGACAAGTGGTCCGGATCGCATCTTCAGATGCATCGTCTGATAACCCTGTCTCCAAGGACAAGGGTGTCTCTGCTGTGGTGGCTGCAGAGTGCTCATCTTCAAGAGGGCCGCAGATTCGGCATACAGGACTGGGTCCTGGTGACCACGGATGCCAGCCTTCGAGGCTGGGGGGCAGTCACACAGGGAAGAAATTTCCAGGGCTTGTGGTCAAGCCTGGAGACATCACTTCACATAAATATCCTGGAGCTAAGGGCCATCTACAATGCTCTAAGCCTAACTTCCAAGGACTATGGTCAAGTCAGGAGACTTCCCTGCACATAAATATTCTGGAACTAAGGGCCATTTACAATGCCCTAAGTCAGGCAAAACCCCTGCTTCAAAACCAGCCGGTACTGATCCAGTCAGACAACATCACGGCGGTCACCCATGTAAACCGACAGGGCGTCACGAGAAGCAGGACGGCGATGGCAGAAGCCACAAGGATTCTCCGATGGGCGGAAAATCACGTGTTAGCACTGTCAGCAGTGTTCATTCCGGGAGTGGACAACTGGGAAGCAGACTTCCTCAATAGGCACGACCTCCACCCGGGAGAGTGGGGACTTCATCCAGAAGTCTTCCAACTGATTGTAAACCGTTGGGAAAGGCCACAGGTGGACATGATGGCATCCCGCCTAAACAAAAAGCTAGAAAAGTATTGCGCCAGGTCAAGAGACCCGCAAGCGATAGCTGTGGGCGCTCTAGTGACACCGTGGGTGTACCGGTCGGTTTATGTGTTCCCTCCTCTTCCTCTCATACCAAAGGTACTGAGGATAATAAGGAGAAGAGGAGTAAGAACTATACTCATTGTTCCGGATTGGCCAAGAAGAGCTTGGTACCCGGAACTTCAAGAAATGATCTCAGAGGACCCATGGCCTCTGCCGCTCAGACAGGACCTGCTGCAGCAGGGGCCCTGTCTGTTCCAAGACTTACCGCGGCTGCGTTTGACGGCATGGCGGTTGAACACCGGATCCTGAAGGAAAAGGGCATTCCGGAGGAAGTCATTCCTACGCTGATTAAAGCTAGGAAAGAAGTAACCGCAAACCATTATCACCGCATATGGCGAAAATATGTTGCGTGGTGTGAGGCCAGGAAGGCCCCAACGGAAAAATTTCAGCTGGGCCGTTTCCTGCACTTTCTACAGTCAGGAGTGACTATGGGCCTAAAATTGGGTTCCATTAAGGTCCAGATTTCGGCTCTATCGATTTTCTTCCAGAGAGAACTGGCTTCACTACCTGAAGTTCAAACTTTTGTTAAGGGAGTGCTGCATATTCAGCCCCCTTTTGTGCCTCCAGTGGCACCTTGGGATCTCAACGTTGTGTTGGATTTCCTAAAGTCACATTGGTTTGAGCCACTTAAGACCGTGGATTTGAAATATCTCACGTTGAAAGTGGTCATGTTGTTGGCCTTGGCTTCGGCCAGGCGTGTATCAGAATTGGCGGCTTTGTCATGTAAAAGCCCTTATCTGATTTTCCATATGGATAGGGCAGAATTGAGGACTCGTCCCCAGTTTCTCCCTAAAGTGGTATCAGCGTTTCATCTGAACCAACCTATCGTGGTGCCTGCGGCTACTAAAGACTTGGAGGCTTCCAAGTTGTTGGACGTAGTCAGGGCCCTGAAAATATATGTATCCAGGACAGCCGGAGTCAGAAAGACTGACTCGCTATTTATCCTGTATGCGCCAAACAAGTTGGGTGCACCTGCTTCAAAGCAGACTATTGCTCGCTGGATCTGTAGTACGATTCAGCTTGCACATTCTGCGGCTGGACTGCCGCATCCTAAATCAGTGAAAGCCCATTCCACGAGGAAGGTGGGCTCTTCTTGGGCGGCTGCCCGAGGGGTCTCGGCTCTACAACTTTGCCGAGCAGCTACTTGGTCGGGGTCAAACACATTTGCAAAATTCTACAAGTTTGACACCCTGGCTGAGGAGGACCTAGAGTTTGCCCATTCGGTGCTGCAGAGTCATCCGCACTCTCCCGCCCGTTTGGGAGCTTTGGTATAATCCCCATGGTCCTTACGGAGTCCCAGCATCCACTTAGGACGTCAGAGAAAATAAGAATTTACTCACCGGTAATTCTATCTCTCGTAGTCCGTAGTGGATGCTGGGCGCCCATCCCAAGTGCGGATTGTCTGCAATACTTGTATATAGTTGTTGCTTAACTACAGGGTTATTGTTGAGCCATCTGTTGAGAGGCTCAGTTGTTATCATACTGTTAACTGGGTATTGTATCACGAGTTATACGGTGTGATTGGTGTGGCTGGTATGAGTCTTACCCGGGATTCAAAATCCTTCCTTCTTGTGTCGGCTCTTCCGGGCACAGTATCCTAACTGAAGTCTGGAGGAGGGTCATAGTGGGAGGAGCCAGTGCACACCAGTTAGACCTAAAGCTTTCTTTATAGCTGTGCCCAGTCTCCTGCGGAGCCGCTATTCCCCATGGTCCTTACGGAATCCCAGCATCCACTACGGACTACGAGAAATAGAATTACCGGTGAGTAAATTCTTATTATAATGAGATCTAACGATAGTGGTGTACCTCAGTCTCGTTGACATGAAGCACAGAAGATCAGCAGTAATGTACCGTACATATGTGAATCCTTTATCTAACATTGCAGTTTTGTCTTGTATATACGAGGAGTCTGACATCAGCTCTGGTTTTGGCAGTACACTCAAAATCTCTGCACACAGCTACTTAAATAGATTACTAAATAAATAGGTCAGATTTTCCGGTTTCTAAGAAAGGTGGAACGATAAACAATCTGCCTTCATTCACAAGCAACAACAGCAAGAAAATTAACCACATAACAAACATAAAAAATAGATTAGTGGCATGGTTGTGTTATCCAGTTGTAAAGAGTAATGGAATATACTGGCTTTTAATAATTACCAATGCCTTAGACAAACCCCAACCCCGTAAAACAGCAAAAGAATTTTAGGGGTAAATTAAAGCTGCTTTAAAAGAAAATTGGTGTCTATAGCACCTAATCACATTATACTGTACCTATCATTTCTGTATTGCATCCCAAAAAATGGGAGACAGAAATCTGATTGGTTGTCGTTGACAACATCCTCAGTTTTCATTTGTAGAAGGTTTAGAAAAACTACCACTTAGCTTTAGTTGTTTTTGTATATTCATTTACAGACTAAAAGTACTGGTATCCACAGCTTGTCTGTGCTGTAACAGCACTTATTTGTATTTAAATCATGCAGTTATTGTACTGGCAAGAATAATACTTTTGACATGAAAACTTTGAGAAGACTCAGGGTTCTTACCTGGTGTTACATTAAATGGCAGCAACAGCACAAGCCAACCTGGTCTCATCTGACTTGTGTGGCAGGGAGCACTTGCTAGGTGTGTGGGGTTGGAGGACACTCCATTGAGCACAGCACCTTCACTAGCAGTAAATGGATTTGGCAGCATCAGGAAATTGCTAATGTATTTATTAATAGTTTCTTATATAGCGCAGCATATTCTGTTGTGCTTTTCAATTGCAACAGTAATAGAACAAAACTGGGTAATAACAGAGACGAGGAAGGAAGGAATGGTTTCCTTTCCCATTCTGTTGCTAGTAGAATGACAAGGAAGAAGTAAAAAAATATAGTAAAACTATGTACAGTGACTATGTACAGGGAGTAGAAATTCCCAAAATTTTCAATAACACAATCTGTTTTTAGTGCACACATCAAAATCATCCTGCCCAGAATTCTAAACACTGTTGGAACAGGTGGCAGTAGCTGGGTTTTCTGTGCCATGCAATGGATAAAGCATTGATTTAGTAGGGCTGTCTGGTAGGTGCCATTGGCCATAAGTCTGTTCTCATGACTACCATGTCTGTTTTGCAGCATAAAATTCCAAAGGACTATATTACATTCTGTCTATTAAAGTCTTTAAAGCAAACCACTCAAAAATACATTTTTAAATTTATGTACTATACAAGGCGTGTGAATTAAGTTTCCAGACACACAAAATTTATTATATTTACAAAGTGAAGATTACATTTTTTTAAAGTATTCACCAGAGTACTCTATGCAAAGTTGCATGGACTCAACCCACTTAGTGAAGCAGCTGGACCAGACCAAAGCAGGTATGTCTTCTACATGCTGGATGAAGGTTTCCATTGCAGCTTCTGGTGACTCAAATTGAATCCCTTGCGCTTGGTCTGGATTCTAGAGTGGATGACCAAGCTCCTAGAGGCATTCATATGACACTTTTCCTGGACTTGTGGACAGGTGCAACATCATGATGGAGAAGGGCACCATGAGCACAAATTCTTAATCGGCTCCTTCTAGCATTTGCAGCAGGCATTAGTTGGCGTACAAGTGCTCAGTGACAGTGCGATGATGCACAAGTAGAATGGTAGCTACATGACCAATCATGGCCACAACAAAACAGTCACCATCTGCTTGATCACGCTGCACTCACATCAGAACTTATGTGGTGGCGCACCTCCAACTGGGTCCACTGGGCCAACTGTTTGGTCTTGAAGTTGAAACTGTAGGTCTAGGATTCATCTGCACTGATGATCTCCCAGACAGAGTTGAGCAACCATCATCAAACCTGGCCAGTATGTTGCAGTACCAAGTCACTGAGCCTCCTTCTGCTCTTGACACAGCTGATAGGGCACCCAGCATGCAGAATCCTTGCTCAGGCTAAGCTTTCATAGAGTATCAAGTGTATGGATCCTAATGAGATGCCTCTCCTCTAAATGGGCTGCGGTCACCCTGGCATCCACCTAATGGTGCACACAGGTTGGCTGTAGCGCTCCTAGTCTTGCAGGAACCATCTCCCATTTCAAAATTCTGTAAATCACTCAAACACAGTAGTCTGATGCAGTGCTTCCTCCCCAAAAGAAGCTTGCAGTCTGTCAAAACTCTTGTAGTCGTAGAAAATCATGGCTCTCCAATGGCCTCTGTTGACTTCTTCGGTGTACAGTGCTGCTTATATACAGTTCTGTGCCTTGACATTTCACAAGAACTTTAGTCAGATTACAGGTCACAAGCAGACAGCCAGATTGCATCTTCTCTACTGTTGTCAGTTGAAAAACTTAATTGACCAGGTTCTGGGATACAATGGGTTACATATGGAGACTGACACAGGACATTACAATAAGGATAAACATTTAAGTTACAACAATGAAAACATGCAAGTAACTAGTTATACTCAGTTACAATAATAACAAGATCAAACTAGAATACTTAGCTCTTATCTCAGATGTTTTAAGATCTGTTCCAGATGATGGTCATCGATTAAGTTGTTTAATTATTCTCATCCAGTCTTCTTCATGGTGCCTCTTTAATAACTAAATTATTAAACTGAAGTTGGTTTGTGGAAGATTGGATCCGCTGCAGCCAGAACCAGCTTCGATCACAACTAATCTGCTATGTGTAAGTCTCTAGGCTTTATAGCCAGTTCTCCTGCTTAAAATATATTACTTTCAGTGTTTGTGAAGCTGGATGCAGTAGTCGTTAATTTATCCTAGACCTGACAGGTTTCCCTTTAACTCACTTATGAATACAATACCCCAAACATCTTATTAGACAGTTTCCATCGGAGATACTGATAATAGGAACATATATTTATTATTTAATATCAGCCAGCCTAAAATCTATGTACACTCCTTACTCAGTATGGGGTCTATTTACCAAGCTTTGGATGGCGATAAAGTGGACGGAGATAAAGTCCCAGCCAATCAGCTCGTAACTGCCATGTCACAGACAGGGTTTGAAAAATAGGAGCTGGTACTTTATCTCTGTCCACTTTCCCTCCTTTGAAGGCTTAGTAAATAGACCCCTTTGTCTTACACACTAAGTCAAAGGTGAAAGACAGCTTGTAACTTAATGTGAGACTATATTTCTAGCTGGTGCCTATATAGAAACAGACAAAATCAGCTGCGCAAAGTATCAGGGAAAGGACAGTACAATTTTAGGAGAACCGATGTATGTATATAAATTGATTTATTAATGAAAAAGCATAAAATAGCAGTAAAAGAGGACATTAAATTATTGGATATAAAAAGGCACACCTTGACTCAGTTTATCCGTTTAAACAGACACCAAATTGTGTCAGTTCTCTATATAGAATTCCACAAAAGGAAATAAAGTCCAGCTGTTTGTTGGAAAGCAATAGATGGTAGTAGCCGTAAGGTTAATATTGGAAGTGAATGATCAGTGCAGTAGACATCCCATAATAATAAATTGAGGGAGTGATCCAGTGTTATTTATTGTTCAATTACCTCTCCTTAGGTGGGCTGGTCCAAAGCCGAGCGTCCTCGGCGATGTGTCCTGCAATGCCCACTGTGCGAATGCCGCAGGGGAGAGGGAGCCGTGGATTCACTGTAAAGTATAAGCCGTGTGCTGGTTTATCCGGCTGACGGGGAGCCGTATGTTGATACGGGCGGCTCAAGAATTCAGATCCGCGGCTATTCTGGGATCTCTGTGGAGATGAAGGACGGCTTGCGGGGAGAACAAACCCGCTGATGCTTTCAAATCGGATACCTCGGCAGGTGTGCAGACAGGAGGCGTGGCCTAACTAGTTTCGTCACGTGACCCGTGATATTTCTAGCTGGTGCCTATATGTCTGCAAAGCACCAGTCCTAATAAAATGTACATATATAAAGCAATGAGGTCATACATATACAAGATGGAGTTCCAAATGGACAAAATTGCATCAACAAAGTAGTTAAAAATATAACCCCATATATCTACCTATGCACTGCACACCCACAAACTTCTTGCACACCCCTCATATCTTTTTATATCCTGCATTAACTGGAGGGTAGATAATGGTTCCTCTTCTATTTTCTAGAAACAATTAATTTGTAAATTCTGAGCCTGGCGTCCAGCTTTATGGTACCTATCCACAGCTGCAAAATTTTCTTGACGCCAATTGAAGAGTGCCATTAATACCCAGTGCTAACGGGAGAATGACCTAGCACAGCGGAAAGGCTTGGCATTCCCAGCTACTGTCACTTCCTATCCCAGTTCACATTATTTAATTTGGAAATAATTTACAGTATATTTAAGGATGAAAAGAAGGTGGAAGTGAAGTTTAACGTTTAGTAAGAGAAGCAGTCTCTAAACTCACACGGATTTTTTCTTGTATACAAGGTCCTATGGAGTTATAGATTCCTCATAGGCATAGCCTGAGAAAAATCACAAGTTTACTGGTGTCTTTCCAAACCCTCTTACCCACTACTTACCAATCAGTAATATATATCCTGTTATTGTTTTGTAATTAACAAATAAAAACAGTTTGGAACATACTTGGTGACATGCTTTTGATAAGCAAAAATAATCTAACAGCTGTATCTATGATTTGATAACAAATTGTACCACTGGCGGACTCAGGAAGGGGGGGTAGCATGTAGACATGTGCCAACTGTAATTTTGGGGATTTTTTTTTCTTTTGCCATCAGGAAGATTGGGATCAGAGACAGTGGGCAAGCAGTCGGCCCTCAGCACCAGACTTCAGTAGCAAGCCCATGTCTCCTGCCATGCATGGAGTACTGGGATGCAGAGGACAGCAGCTTGATCGCCTGCAGCAGGGACACCATCCGGGACAGCAACCTGGGCACCACAGGATGCATGGCTCCATATCAGCCACTGCCTCCATGTCACTCTTCCCTCTCCCCATCACTCCCTGCCACCCACTGCCTCTCCGGTCACCCTTTCCCGTCACCTACTGCCCCTCCGTCTCCCACGCTCACTCCCAGTCACCCGCTGCCTCTCACAGTCATCCTCTACAGCACTCGCTGAATCCCCCTGGCGTCACCCACTGCCTTTCCATCGCCCCCTATCTCTCCCCATCACCCTCTCCCAGTTATACAGATATGGCATACCCTTTGAGGCAACACCCACTTTCCCAGGGACACACAAATAACACTTGTTCCCCACTTTGTCATGGTGTCCCCCTTGTCATTTGGTTCTGGATCCTCCCCTGAATTGTACTAAGCATTTATATCTGAGTCCTTATCGTCAAATAGGAGACGACATTTCAACAGTTATATTATATAGCAGTTTTCCAGTACACAAATTATAATGGATTTAAGTGGCAGTTTCATAGGTATAACATTCAGTGTTTGAGAGGCAAGTCATGCTTTGGTGAATGTAATGAAGGTAATAAAATAATTGCCTCATGTAATTGTTTTGTGCTAGTATTCTTCCTTTGGCCAAGTGGATCACCAATAATTCAGTATTGTCGCAAGTAAGATACTAATAATAATAATAATTACAATAAAAAGGATTTTAAATGAAGATGATGTATTTACGCTCTTTAGATGCAAGTTTGTATATGTGCCTTAATTCAAACGGATTATCCAGGCTTCTGTTAAACACTGCATTGAGGTAGAAGTTTAAATCAACAAACATACAGTATAAAAAAGGGATCCTGTTAATTGGTATAACTTTTTGCGCATTAAAAACAACAAAACCAACACCACCACATTTATTTTGTTAGTATGACCTCACTTAGCACCGCAGGTGGAGATAACACGGACTTGCTTTCAACTCTCTATCTGCCCTAAAGTGTATGAATTTTTATAATAGAGATAAAATTCTCTGCATTTGGTTGATAGAGTCCGGAGAGTGTTATGTGCTCTCATCTCTCGGGAATTAGTCATCACTGTTTCCACGATTCTTACAATTGCATATTTGGATTGTATTCTTTCATACAGAGTGAAATGCTGCCATTGGTGAAGTAAGAGGAAACTGGGTTTTAGGGCCACATTCATTTAGCCATGGTTAATTACTGTGGGTAATTGATCTGCCGGGCTATTTAAGTGTAGCCTGCAACAGCCCATATGCTGCAGTTAATGCACATTTCTGTTCAAGCCTGAGAAGACTCAAACACAAATTTGCGTTAAATGGCCGGATTGCGGGTGCCACCAACCTGGTAACCCATAGCTCTGGGAACTTATTCTGGATTCTATGGGTTAACACGCAAGGAAAAGGGGCTGTGATTCAATAGCCTTAGGCGTTAAAGCCGGGGGCTACCACACTTTTCCCGGTGTAATTGAATCCAGCCCTTAGTAACCTCTGTCACAGTGCTAAAGTGCCAGGTATACCTACAAAATAATAGGTATACCCATGTCCGCTGCCCCTCCCCCCGGTATACCTACAGTATACTTAAGGCTAGAAAAATCTTCCAAGTGATATCCTTGGGAAGATGGCACCCGCACATTGAATGCAAAGACTTTGGCACTGGTGCCGGCTGAGGAGGTAGGAAGCCGGGTGCCCTCCCCTCTTCTGGGTTATTATGGTGCCCCTGTGGAGCGTGCAAAACCAAATTATACACTTTAGGCCATGCCCCCCATTCATTACCAGAGCCCAGTGTGGCTCTCTACACCCCTGCCTACAAGGATATGACATGTCACGTGACCTCAGAGCAGAGGCGTATCTACCCCTTGGCCAGTATGGCACTCGCCAGGGGCGTCGGCAGAAGAGGGGCGCTGCCCGGAGGTGCCACCCGCGGCCAGGGGGTAGACTTGTCACTTACATAGTAGAGGCAGTGACCTGTGCGACCGAACAGGAGACATGCACAGCAGTCAGTGTACTTAGCGCCGATATCCGGCACCGCACTTCAGTGAGGCAGCTCTAAAACTACAGCTTCCATCCAGCCATTGTTGCCAGCAGCTCCCGACAGCTAGGGCTTCTGGGAGCTGTAGTTTTATTTATTGCTGCTTGAGTTCCACCGCTAGCATAACACCTCATTGCTTTTAATATCCGTATCTTTCATAACAATATGCAGCCTATGTATAAGCAGGAAAAGAACCATCTATATGACCTTAAGAACAGTTGCTTTATTGTGTATAAACTAAAAAGCTTACATTCAAAATAAAATTAAAAAACAAATGCATAAATATATTAATTAACCGTAACTGCAGATGGCAAATCGTTCAGGAAAGAATGGTCTTCGTTTTTTTCAGCATTTATAAAAGGTAGAATACAGTATTTCCAGCCAATAAATGGGTCAGTGGAAAAAGTATTCTCCGTCACTTGTAGAGTGGGATATTTTAGACCAAAGGCAACTCCAATTAGGAAACTGTTCATATAATACAGCCAAGGGACATTCATGTCCATATATCCTGGGATGTTAGCACACAAAACAAATATGAATATTTGAAGAACAAGAAACGGGGTCCAAGAGCCCAAAAATGAGAACAGAAGAGCAGCTGTGAAATATCTCTTTCCTTGGACCGGCCATTTGTCTCCAGGTGGGAATGACAATAGTACGACTGTGCTCTTACCATAGGATATTACCTTCAGAGATTTTATTAATGTCACCACTTCAAAGCAGCAGAAAGCAAACACCAATAAAATGGTGATAGTAAAGGCAAGAGACAAGAAAAAACTTTGGCTGCTGATGTATAACTCGCACTTGTCTATAGGTGGCTCACTGTCCAATACTATTGATTCATAATGAGACAGCAGAACATAGGTAAATGCTCCAGTCCATAATAGGAAGACACAAATTGTGTACAGCAGTCCAGGCCAAATCCAGAGAATTTTTTTAGACTTCACAATTGTGAAATAGTAGTCCACACCAGATACCAAGAAAATTGGAATATGCAAGAGCGCATATGTGCGAGATATAATCTGTGTAAACAGACAGATATGGTAACTGGTGAACCGAACACCTAAAACTGTAACATCCTGAAAGTAGTGAATGGCAGAAATAGCAAATAAAAGTGCAAAGTCTGTACCAGCCAGGGCGATGCAAGAATAGCCCAGGAAACTAGCACTCAAGTTCTTGTGCCTTGCCCAAAATATAAATATGTTCAGGAGTACTTTTCCAGTTAGTAACAGGATCAATATGCAGCTGGGCTCAAGCTGTTCCATGTCTGTGAACAGCACTTTATGTCCAGCCATTGGATCCAGGTCAGATTTGTTTGAAGCAAGAAAAGTGACTATCTTATCAGACATGGTTGCATACAGGATCTCATCCATAAGCAGCTTCTTCCTGGGAAAACAAACCACTGATGTTAGTGTCTAAGTACAACCATAAACATACCTTTGTTAATCTGTCAGGTAAACATTATAATACCTCTAAATACAGTGGTTCCCAAACTGTGTGCCTAGACACCCTTGGGTGCCGCGAGGCTCTTGCAGGGGTGCCTCGGATTGGTGGTCCATAACCAAATCAAATTATTTATGGTCAACGTGTTAGGCAAACCCAGAATTAGTGGCAATCATAAAACATGTGGACAATCAGAAACACAACTCTTTACGCCACCACATAACTGAACCGAAGGAATGACAGATACAATTGATTTATTATTTAATATTTTAGACCTAGGGGTGCTGTTAAAGAAAATGCAGATTCTCTAGGGCGCCATGATTCAAGAAAGTTTGGGAACCACTGCTCTATAATATATCGATCACCTGTAGCGAAGGCAGACAATTCTGAGGATTCTTTCAAGCAAACTCACCTATTCAGGCGAGCCTATCAAATTCCTGAACCGCCCACATACACTTACATCCCATCAGGATGGTCTTTGCAATCTGGTGACTGCTATGCTATAGATAGAGCCTATCATTGTGTATCCTTCCCAATTACCTATAGATTGTAAGCTTGCAAGCAGGGCTTTCCTACCTATATGTCTATCTGTTAGTACCCAGTTTGTCTTATCATTGTTGATTCCAATTGTAAAGCACAACGGAATATGCTGCACTATATAAGAAACTGTAAATAATAAAAAAATAACAGGTCTGACAGGCTTGGTAGCATTCTTTCCCAAATGCAGGGAAGAAACGAAGACACTTACTGACGACAGTGTGAAAAATACTTTAAAATGTTAGATTGTTCTTGCTGCCTTATATTATTTTGAGAGATCCGAGTGCCACCCTTTCCTTGCTGCACTTGGTTCCCCATCTGGCAAAATACTGTGCCACTGGGATAACCGTGAGTGCCATCCACATGCAGTGTGTGTAATTTTTTGCCCCCTTCTTACCTCAGTCACCCACTCTTAACTACAGGGCAGCAACCCCGCAGTCATACAGCTTGGGGCTGCTGTATGGCCTTGGTGCAGGGCTTGAGAAAGGTTGCGGGTGACATGGTCCACAAGGTGGCCAAAAGTCATGGTGGTCACAGAGAATGGTGGGTGCAGGGGCCACCTGACCAGAACAGTGCAGTCAGTGGTCCAGCAGCAGAGCCGCAGTCACAAGCAGGTGCATGCTAGGAGCAGGGAACCATTGTTGCCGAAAAGCAGGTGCCTGGTCAGTGTCAGTCTGGTGTGCAGTCACAAGCAGGTGCACGCCAGGGGTGGATGCCAGTGTCTGGCAGCAGCAGCTGCATTCAATAGCAGAGGTTGGAGTCTCTGCCAGGTTGATTGCGAGATCGGCGCTGAGGCGCTATCTATGCAACACGGCTGCCGCCTATTACAGATGACATCAGGTAGAAGCAGGAAGTACAGTCAAACCAGGCCCCTCTGCATAATTAAGGGGGTGGCTGAATCTACGTCAATGGGCTCTTCTCACCCTATTGAAAGGGTTAGAATAGTCAGCGGAAGTTCCCAGGGCCCACCCTTAACCAAAAGGGTAACAAACTGAGGTAAGACTAACTATGAGGCAGCCCGGAGGAGATGCAGCACAAGATACAGTCAAACATCTGAAAGGGAGATCATAGAAGGCTGCTGTGAAGCTCCTCTCATCCCACTCCTCTATGGTTGGAAGTCTGGGACAAGTATCTGACAAATTGTATTAATTCTATTCATATATTTATGTAGTGTGTGTGTGTGTGTGTGTGTGTGTGTGTGTGTGTGTGTGTGTGTGTGTGTGTGTGCGTGTGTGCGTGCATGTATGTATGTATGTAATGCCGGCGGCCAGCATACAGATAGCTGGGCAAGCGCAAATGAGCCCCTTGCGGGCTTGCTGCACTCGACACGCTGCGGGCACGGTGGAGGGGCGTGGACCCCCAAGAGGGAGAAAAGCTGTCGGTATGCCGGTGGTCGGGATTCCGGCGCCGGGATGCTGGTCGTCGGGAGCCCGGCCGCCGGCAACCTGAAGACCACCTGTATGGATGGATGTTTGTTATGTATAATATTGTGTTTTGTAGAATTCTCTTATTGTATATTATAATTATCGTTTAGATGGTGCCACAAGGGTTCCGCAGCACCTAAGAAAGTACATAAACAAATGCGCCAAACAAAAAAATAAAAAAAAGACTTACAATGTAGGATGTAGGACAAATACTTGGTATATTAAGTTAACATTGCTACATCAGGGTGGCAGAAACCAAGGGTTAGGTGCCATTGTAGGGAATATGGAGTAGAAAATTGTCTAAGACAGGGAAAAGCACATGAGGGGAAAGGACCCTGCTTATGAGAGGTTCTATTCTGATGGGGAGGGGCAGACAGACGGGGTGACACAGATTGGGTAGAAGTGTAGCAGAGGCTTATGATGAGAGACGGCGTAGAAGTGAGCATGTAACAGAGGGTTGGGATGAAAGACTGGTTTGATGAAGCCAGTTTAAAGTTTTGTAGAGAGGTGGATAGTCTGATAGGGAGAGGTAGGGAGCATGACTGCCAAAATATTGGAGGCAGGAATTGGAGGAAGTAATCAGTTGGCTGGAGAAGCGGCATGAGGGCAGGTGGGAGTGTAAATGGAGATCAGATCAGATATGTAATTGGGGAGGAATGGATGAGGGCTTTGTAAGTCAGTGTGAGAAGCTTGAATTGGATTCGGAAGGGGAGCGGGAGCCAGTGTAGGGCTTCTAAGAGAGGGAAAGTGGACGTAGTACACTTGGAGAGGAAGATGAGCCAGACAGCAGCATTGAGGATAGATTGAAGTGGACAGAGGGGTTTATCAGGAAGGTCAGATAGGAGGAGATTACAGTAGTCCAATCTGGAGATGACCAGTGGGTGGATGAGTCTTTCTAGCATCCAGAGTGAGAAAGGGTCGGATCCTGGAAATATTTTTGAGATGGAAACAGCAGGACTGTGAGAGGTATTGAATGTGGGGTATGAAGGACAGGGAGGAATCCAGGATAACTCCAAGACAACGTACTTGAGTGCTAGAGGAGATAGTTGTGCCATCAATAGATAGTGAACTTGTGGAAAGTGAAGTTAGGAGGGAGGCGGGAAGAAAATCAGCTTAAGTGCCTGAGGTTTTTAGGCACTGTTTTCAATGCCAGGAACATTTTGCCAACAGAAAAGATTAGAGACATTCAGAATCTAATTCAGAATCTTTTGAAGTCTATCAATTCATTCTTGTAGGAACGATCTTGGACAGATGTTGTTCTTGTGCAAAGCAGTCTGGTATGCAAGACTGCATTCAGGATGTTTCAATTAAACAGAGTTTGAATGCATTCCAACCATTGATTATCAGCACAATTAATCATTCTTTCACTAGAAAGAGACAGTCTTTCATGTGGTGTACCAGGTCAGAAACTTGAACAAAGGCAGGTGTTTCATCGCCCAGGATTGGCTATCACAACCAATGCCAGTCTCCTGGTATGGTTGGCAACTATACGGAACCATCTGATTGGAAGTCTTAATTCATTTCTGGACCAATGTGCTGGAACGAAGAGCGGTTCTAAACACATTGAAGAAAGCACAATCATTTATTTAGGGGAAAAAACTTATAAAGAACCCAATTGGACAATGCTGCAACAGTACTATATATAAATCATCAGAGTGGGACAAAAGGTTCCCTGGTGATGAGCGAATGGTTTCAGATACTAATTTGGGCCAAGATTTATGTTCCAGCAATCTTCAGTTTTTATCCCATAAATAATTAAATAAAATGCAGACTTTCAGAATTTTCAGTCCATTCATACAGGGAAATGGACTCTGCATCCAGAAGTCTTAAACAGTTTGGTATCAACAACAAAATGTCCAAAGTTTTGTTGCAAAGTCAGGAACCCATTAGCCTTTCTAATAGATGCTACAGTTCTTCCTTGGAAAGGTCATCTAGCTTACATTTCTCACCGATACCCATGCTTCCTTGAGTACTCCGGAAGATGAAGAAAAGAATTCCAGTAATTTTAGTAGCACCAGAATGGCTCAGATGGTCCAGGGATCAGACTTCCACTTTAACAAGAACTTTTGTCTCAGGGGCCGATTGTCAGGAGATCAAGATAAATTTAATGGCATGGCTCTTGAAGCCAAGATTTAAAAATGTACAGATTTCATAACTGTGTCCAGGGATGCTTCTTTTGAATGGAAAGCATTGTGTTTTGCCAAGGCTGAGCATACCCTACCCTTGAGGCAGCTTTTATACATCCCTATTGTCCAGACGTGTCCCCCAAATGGAGGAGGGAGAAAAAAAGAATGTTGGTACTTACTGTTAAATCTCTTTCTCCCCTTTTAAATAAGAACTGAGGAAGAGGTAGGAGGGGAGAATCTTATATACTACTAAAACGTTAACCTCTTAAGTGCTAACTCAACCCCTTTACTACACCCCATATTCAGGAACTGTCCTCCAGATGGACTTATAGAAAAAGATTTAAAGGTACAGTAAGTACCAAATATCTTGTTTTTGAAGTTGTTGCTTTCCTGAAATATATTTTCAAAGGTAACCTTAATCTATTTTATGGTTGTCAAAAAAAACTTTTTTTGGTGAAAAAAAACCTCACAATTGTGGTTTTTATATAACTTTATACTAGTAAGAATAATATACCGTACAGTATATTTTAAGCATTTTACTAAACGCTCAATGAATTACTAGTATTGTTAACCCAGGAAAGCCAAGTTATATCCATCTCAGGTTTAGTTAATCAGCCTATTATCGGAGAGCTACTCAAATAGTTTTTTTTTCTGAGAGATTATTTTTCTGCATTGGGCTTCTGAACAACTCAATGGGTTTTATGGACAAAGCACATGAGTCATCACCATTTAATGCTACACTGGGTCTTTCAAGAATCAGAAAGTCTGCGGCTGTCAATTAAAAATGGCAAATCCTTGAAATGACTGCTTCTTTTCATAAATAATTAAACCTGACTGTGATTGGAGTTTTGCAATTATTTGTAGACCAGCTAAAAAAAGTCACCTCTCTTCCCCCAACATCTGAATCATGCATGACATATGCGTACACTGCTAGTGGCAAAGATAATAAGATAAATCATGAAAGCATCCATATGCCAAACTTGCACAAATGGCAATAAAGGCATAGATTAAAAACGAGATTTATGGTAAGAACTTACCGTTATTAAATCTCTTTCTGCGAGGTACACTGGGCTCCACAGGGAATGACTTTGGGGGTGTAGAGTAAGATCTTGATCCGAGGCACCAACAGGCTCAAAGCTTTGACCTTCTTCCCAGAATGCATAGCGTCGCCTCCTCTATAACCCCGCCTCCGTGCACAGGAACTCAGTTTTTGTTAACAAGTCCAATGCAGTAGCAGGCAAAAGAAACAACAACTGTTAATAGACACACACACCACATTCTCACGACAGGAGAAAGTGTCAGCGGCTAATGCCATACCAACCCAGAGAAGCCAAGTGCATCAGGGTGGGCGCCCTGTGGAGCCCAGTGTACCTCACAGAAAGATTTAACAACGGTAAGTTCTTACCATAAATCTCGTTTTCTGCTGCGGGGTACACTGGGCTCCACAGAGAATGACATTGGGGGATGTCCTAAATCAGTTCCTTATGGGAGGGGACGCACTGTAGCGGGCACAAGAACCCGGCGTCCAAAGGAAGCATCCTGGGAGGCGGAAGTATCGAAGGCATAGAACTTTATGAACGTTTTTACTGCGGACCATGTAACCGCCTTGCACAATTGTTCAAGGG
Source organism: Pseudophryne corroboree (assembly GCF_028390025.1). Taxonomy (NCBI): domain Eukaryota; kingdom Metazoa; phylum Chordata; class Amphibia; order Anura; family Myobatrachidae; genus Pseudophryne; species Pseudophryne corroboree. The sequence goes on along the minus strand of NC_086447.1, from coordinate 295,167,068 downwards.
CCGCCCAAGAAGATCCAACAGACTGAGTAGAATGGGCCTTTATAGTAGCAGGAACTGGACGACCAGCCTGTACATAAGCATGTGCAATCACCATTCTAATCCATCTGGCCAAGGTCTGCTTGTGAGCAGGCCTGCCACGTTTGTGAAAACCGAACAGTACAAAGAGAGACTCAGACTTCCTGATAGGAGCTGTCCTCTTCACATAGATACGGAGAGCCCATACCACATCCAAAGACCACTCTTTGGAAAACAATTCAGGAGAGGCAAAGGCCAGAACCACGATCTCCTGATTAAGGTGGAAAGAATACACCACCTTAGGTAAGTACCTGGGACGTGTTTTAAGAACCACCCGGTCATGGTGAAAAATCAGATATGGGGACCTACAAGACAAGGCACCCAGATCAGACACCCGTCTAGCAGAGGCAATAGCCAACAGAAACAACACCTTAAGAGAAAGCCAGTTAAGGTCTGCCGATTCAAGGGGCTCAAACAGAGACTCTTGCAACGCCTCTAGAACCACCGACAAGTCCCAAGGAGCCACAGGCGGGACATAAGGAGGTTGAATTCGCAACACACCCTAAGTGAACATATGAACATCAGGTAAAGTTGCAATTTTTCTCTGAAACCAAACCGACAAGGCAGAAATATGAACCTTGATGGAGGCCAGACGAAGGCCCAAGTCCAGGCCCTGTTGTAGAAAGGCCAAAAGTTTGGCCGTACTAAACTTGTAAGCGTCAGGATTGTTAGATGCGCACCAAGCAAAGTAAGAATTCCAGACCCTATGGTAAATCAGAGCTTAAGCCGGTTTCCAGGCCTTCAACATAGTTTGAATGACCACCCCAGAAAACCATTTGGACCTCAAGACGGAAACTTCAAGAGCCACGCCGTCAAAGCCAACTGGGCCAAATCCTGATATACACAGGGGCCCTGAACGTGGAGATCTGGGCGCTGTGGAAGTAGAAGGGGACGCTCTATCGAGAGACCCTGAAGGTCTGAGAACCAATGCCGTCTGGGCCACGCTGGAGCGATCAGAAGTAGGATTCCTCCTTCTTGCTTGAACTTCCTTATTACTCTGGGCAGAAGTGACACCGGAGGGAACACGTATGACAGCTGAAAGTTCCATGAAATTGCCAGTGCATCCACGAACGCTGCAAGAGGATCCCTTGTCCTTGCTCTGAAGCCGGAACCTTGTGATTGTGTCGAGATGCCATCAGGTCCACATCTGGAAGGCCCCACCTGTCCACGAGGAGTTAAAACACTTCTGGGTGGAGGCTCCACTATCCGGCTTGTACGTCCTGACGACTGAGAAAGTCCGCTTCCCAGTTTAGGACCCCGGGAATGTATACTGCCGATAAGGCTGGCAGATGGCATTCGGCCAACTGAAGAATCTTTGATACTTCCCTCATTGCCATGCGGCTTCGAATGCCGTCTTGATGACTGATGTACGCCACCATGGTGGCGTTGTCTGACTGTACCTGAACAGGTCTGTTCTGTATTAAATGCTGGGCCAAGTTCAGAGCATTGAACACCGGCCGCAGTTCCAGAATGTTTATCGGGAGGACAGACTCCTCCTTGGTCCACCGACCCTGAAAGGAGTGTTGCTCCAACACCGCGCCCCAACCTCTCAGACTGGCATCCATCGTCAGGAGGACCCAGTTGGAGATCCAGAAGGGACGACCCCTGCTCAATCGTTGGTCCTGAAACCACCAGCTCAGTGACAGACGGACCTCCGGAGACAAGGAGATCATTTGAGACCTGATCTGGTGAGGCAGGCAGTCCCACTTGTCAAGAATCAGCTTCTGCAGAGGGCGGGAATGGGATTGAGCGTACTCCACCATGTCGAAAGCAGACACCATGAGACCTAGCACTTGCATTGTCAAATGTATCGACACTTGCGGATGAGATAGGAAGCATCGAATCTTGTCCTGAAGCTTCAGGACTTTCTCCTAAGACAAGAACAAATGCTGGTTTTGATTGTCCAACAACACCCCCAGGTGCACCATGCTCTGAGCAGGGACCAGGGAAGATTTCTTCCAGTTGATGAGCCACCCGTGGGCTTGCAGAAACTGGATAGTCAAATCCAGATGGCGTAGGAGAATTTTTGGGGAATTTTCCAGGATCAACAAGTCATCCAGGTACGGTAGGATCCTGACCCCTTGGCGGCGGAGTACAGTCTTCATTACCAGTCTTCATTTGACTCACGAAGCCGTGGTCAAACCAAAAGGTAATGTCCAAAATTGGTAATGGAGGTTGCCAACCGCAAACCTCAGGTACTGCTGATACGACACTGCAATGGGAATATGCAGGTAAGCATCCTGTATGTCCAGGGACACCATATAATTCCCAGGTTCCATGGCCAGAATAGAGCCAAGAGTTTCCTTACGAAACTTGGAGACCCTCACAAATTTGTTCAAGGACTTGAGGTTGAGAATGGGCCGGGAGGACCCATTCGGTTTCGGGACTAGGAACAGCGGTGAATTTGCCTCTCTGAGCCAGAGGCACCTGTACTACCACTCCTGTGTCCAGGAGGGACTGTACCACCGAATGAAGAGTTTTTGCCTTCACCTGATCCGAAGGGACGTCCGTCAGGCAAAATCGATGAGGGGGACGATTCTTGAAGGATACGGCATAACCTCGAGTGACGACTTCCCGTACCCAGGTATCGGAAGTGGTCTTCAACCATTCCTGGGTATACCCTAGAAGTCCGCCCCCCCCCCCCACCCTGGGGCAGGCTTTTCAGTTTTGGGAGCAGGCTGACGGGCAGCCCAGGCCCGTTTAGGTTTGGGCTTGGGCTTAGTGGGTTTGTAAGCGCGAACCTGTTTTGGGTACGCCTGTCCTTTTGCTTTCACCTGAAGGACGAAAGGAGCGAAATGGAGTACTTTTAGCCTTCGGCATCAAAGAAGCAGTACTAGGTAGACATGCTGTTTTAGCAGAAGCTAAATCAGCCACTATCTTGTTGAGGTCTTCTCTCGAATATCTCCCTTAAAAGGGAGTACCTCCAGGGTTTCCTTAGAGTCCAGATCCACAGACCAGGACCGTAACCAGAGAATCCGGTGAGCCAAAATGGACGTAGTAGAAGCCTTGGCCACCAGAATACCGCCTCTTTAATGTAATGAGAAGCTGTGACAATATAACACAGACATTGTCTTGCATGATCAGAAGCGTTGGAAGGCAACTCCGCCTCCAGCTCCTGATCCCACGCTTCAACATCTTCTGCAGTCCATGTCGCTGCAATGGTGGGCCTATGCACAGCACCAGTTAGGGTATAAATTGCCTTTAAACAACCATCCACACACTTATCTGTCGGTTCTTTCAGAGACGCGACAGTAGTTACCGGCAGAGCTGAGGATACCACCAGCCGCGCCACCTGCGAATCCACTGGCGGGGGTGTTTCCCAATTTTTACTTCGCTCTGCAGCGAGGGTGTAGCGAGCCAGCATCTTCTCGTGAGGCGTGAACTTCTTTCCTGGATTTTCCCAGGACTCCTGACGTATGTCAACTAAATGGTCAGAATGAGGTAAAAACTTGTTTAACCCCTTTCTGACGTTTAAACCTGTCCGGTTTCTTAGGGGCAGCATCAGGCTTTGGGTCATCAGTGATTTGAAGAATGGTGCTGATAGCCTCCAACAAGTCAGGAACATCTACCTGTGAAACAGATTCCCCATCAGACACGTCGGGATCAGTATCTGTGGGGTCAGTATAAACGCCATCCTCATCAGACGAGGAGTCTGGGACGTTGGTGGATCGTGAGTAAGTAATGGCCCGCTTAGAGGACCCCTTGGTCTTAGGCGGGCGAGGGTTAGACTTCTGAGTAGTCAGTGATTGGTTCAATTGCTGTAACTGAGCGGACAGTTGATCTGCCCATGGCAGGTTAACCGCGGGGACCATAAGCGGTTGTACCGGCACAGGAGGTCCCATAGGGGGCGTTAGTCTAGTTACCAGCATATTCAATAGCGTGGAGAAGGTAGCCCAAGGTGGGTCATTTTGAACCCCCGTTGCTACAGTCCCACTTGGGAGTGAGGATCCCCCAGAACCTGAACCCTCAGCTGCTATGTTTCCTCAAATGTGTCTGCAGCGTCACCACCACACAATGAGGGATCAGCTCCAGCACCATTGCCCTTTGTAGCGGACATATCCGAAAGCTCAATACAAGGCAACACAGTACAATATCAGCAGCACAATACCTGACAAGAACCCCCTGTGCAGTGCATCAGCACAAACAGGGAATTCAAGAGGTATATGGTGACTAGCAATCACAGAGAAAAATACACACTGAGTATATCCTGTGAACTACCTATAGTAAATGATAAATCTGAAGCACTTAGCCCTCTCAGGTTATAGAATATAGGGATAGCAATCTGAGTGAGATACACGAAATGGAGGTCACACCGCAGCTATATGCACACACACAGTCACATTGTACAATGCAGAAATTATGAGATGCAATAAAACTGCACTGGACTAGCAATACGGAGTAGTACTATGTATAGCTATACACTCAATTGATATAACAATGCACAGTAAAGACTGGATGTATATCACAGGGTACTTGTACTATATAACCCTGACTAAATGCACCCTCTTAACGAACACTGTCAGCAGACATGTAGAATACTTAAGTGTCCTGTAAAAAGCACAGCGCTGACATGCAGGCGGCTTTACAGAGGAGGATTTGCCCAGACAGTCCCAGGATCAGCTCAGCTTGTCCTAATGGCGCCCAAACGCTGACAGGGAGTGAGAGAGTGTGAGAGTGAGTGAGTGAGTAAGAGAAAGAGAGAGAGAGAGAAAGAGAGATGCAGCTCCAGGGTGGGAACATTTACTCTAAATGGCGCCCTGGAGCTCGGGGAGGAGCTACAGGTCAAAGCCTTATCCCCCTGCTGGACTTCATCACCGGGTACTGTGGGCTTATATAAACGGTTTATGAGAGAAAAGCGACCTGTGCCCTTGCCCTGGTGGTCTAAAGGGGTCCCTGTACTACCACAGTGTCCTCGCCAGCGCGCGTGGCCCACCTCCCACTGGCGGCGCGGGATCGCGATTTACAGCGGGTCCCGCCGGGGAGACCCACTTACCTCCTCCCTGAGAGCAGCCACGCGATCCAGGAGAACAGCGGTCAGCGGTCGTGTGTGTAACTTGAAGAAAACCGGAGCCTCCGCTGTAGGTACTCGGCAACCAGGGTGCGGGAGTATACAGCGCCGCTGGGGGAGGTGATGGAGCTGCAGCAGGAGATGTCTGACTGACATCTAACACAGTCAGTGTCTCTGCAGCAGCCCTTGAAGTCTTCATTTTTCTTTAAAATCTTCTCAGGGCTGCTGGAGCAGATCCCCTGTTGTATGCCTGCTTGCTGCATGGCACCAACTACAAAACAGAGTTCCTGTGCATGGAGGCGGGATTATAGAGGAGGCGGCGCTATGCATTCTGGGAAGAAGGTCAAAGCTTTGAGCCTGTTGGTGCCCTGGATCACGATCCTACTCTACACCCCCAATGTCATTCCCTGTGGAGCCCAGTGTACCCCACAGCAGAAACATTATTGGTTTTAGAACAGTGAGAAAACAATCACATAATCCAGGGTTTCTGTCTAAAGTAATCTGAGCCCTTAATTGTGATTACAAAGAGGACGTATTTCAGGTGGAAAAATATCCCCCTCATAATAAACTCCATCTGAAAGCTTTTTGGCTGTGTTACATCTCAGTTAACAGAAACTCTTAAACAAGCAAGTATAAAAGGCAAGGTTTATGGGATACAAAAGGGATGCAAGTCTGATGCCATTCCTCTCGGAAGTATCCAATACGACAGCAAAAGATGGCATCTTACAGGTCATTTATAGGGTATGCATTTTCTAGGTTAGGGTGTAATATTATAACTCTTTTATACCATATTCCTGGGTCACTGAACACGAGTTTCAAGCCACGTCACAGTGACTGGAAATCCATTCACAATGCAGGCTGGACCCAGGATACTGCCGGTGCTTCTCCTCTGAAAGCACTTGGAGATTACATCATCTCCAAGGTGGGGTATATTGGGAAGAAAACCAGCCCTGAAAATTTATGGAAGAAGTCCTAGTAGGGGTGCGGTCTGATCAGGTGGGGTCTGTTGAGGGGGCAGAATACCTCCTCATAGGGCCTGATTGAACACAATTGCGGCCTTCCTTGTATCGTTTGCTGCAGACCAGGGGCGGATTGGGAACTAAAAGTGGCACTCTAACGTTTTGTAAAAGTCGCCCGACATGGGCTGCACAAGAAGTATAACATACCATGTAGTAATGGCGGCATCACTGTATGGCAGAGTTGCTGTACTGCAGAGATGGAATAACAATGAAAAGAAACAATGCAGTGTACCAAGTGCAGTGGGCTCCCTGTCATGTGTGGGGTAAGGCCACATGACAACACACAAAACAGGCACCGCAAAAATGTTGAACTAACAGAAATCCTCCTGGTGAGACCTATGGCCAATCCGCCCGTCTCCAATGCGGCTCTCCCCATACTTACCTACTTTAAATTTCTTCTCTCCAGGAGAAGCCAAGAGAGGAGACGCTGCAGAAGACTCCGGGGGGACGGGACCGGGCTGTGACATCAAGCCCCGCCCCCACATCGGGAAACGCCGCAATTTGCGGGTCCACGGGAAGGGGGTGGGGCTAAAATGACGATTTGCATCATTTTAACCCCTTCCCCACCACATGGACCTGCGAATACGGGAGATTATCTCCATCCTGTCTGCATCACTAGGGTGCGTGCAGGATGCGGAAGACCTTCCTACTCTTCCGGGGGTGCGGGGGACTACCCCAAAAAACGGGAGCCTCCCGCAGCTTCCGGGAGCGTAGGCAAGTATGGCTCACCCTGTGCAGTGAAAAGTGTTGAGAAACAGCATTCAATAGATTCAGAATTGATGTGTTACACAGGAGGGACAGCAGGTGGAGCCGTCGTATATGTGTTATATAGTCTGTGATGTATTTCTTACACTTGTTTGTTCCGGTCTTCTGAAGGTGACAAGAAGGAGAAAGATGGAGCATGCATGATTGCAGCTCATGTACAGATATACTGTTTTGATTATGTTTGTATTATGATCGGTTCCAGTTTCATTATATAAACAAGTTATACCACAAAGAGCTTTCCAGTGTGTGCCCACTGATTCAAACATAGCTCAGAGGTGATCTTGACTACGCTGGTAAAGTACTCTGTAATGACAACAAAAAGGACCTGTCAAACAACCTGGATTACCTGTTCACACTGCCCACTGTCGTTCCTGGACCAACCAGGGTAGCTACCCGGGTTAGAATATCAGGTTACTGGACCTGGGTTAACCTTTTCACACCGAGCCACAACCTGGCAATAACCCAGATTTTTGCAGCGGTGTGAAAGACGTATAAGAGTGGCGGCATGAAAGCTTTTATGATACAAGAGAGGATATTCATTTTCACTATTAAAAAAGGTATGGGCAGCCAAAGCATAGACTTATTTTTTTAATTGTACTGCAACAAGGGGTCTGCCACACCTTATAAAGGGCATATATACATACAGTGCAAACATAGCAAGATATAAAGTGCATAAAAATGAAAGCACAAAGCAGACTATTAACATTTATACACATACAATTATTAAAACCACATAATCAGCACTGACTGGTTGATGGGTGGAACAGATAGATTCAGAGCCACTGTTTGTAAGAAGAAAATGATGGTGTAGGTAGGGCTATGATCACAAAAGGGATAACTGAAGTAGGCCAATGAAATTGAATTTTGGCAGCATCAATAAAGAAAACACCCGAGGTGAGGCAGTTAATGAATAGACAGCCAGCTAAGAGGAAGCCACAGTCATCAAGAACAGGTGGCGGTAAGTGATAACATTACCAATCAAGCAAACTTAAGAAGAGTACACAATGTATGACCATTGTCTTATAGAAATGTTAGCATGTGTGTAATTCCGGCCATACGAGGAAAGTGCAATAAGTTTCCAGATGTGCAGTGCATGGGTAGAACAGACACAAACTGTCTACAGCTTACAGTTCACAACCAGATAAAGTTCTTGTGTAATGTCAAGGCACACCAAAAAAGTCCGCAAGTCCACTTCCTTCACAAACTTATGGAGCTCAACAGAGGCCACTGGAGAGCCCTGATCTTCTTCGACTATAAGAGTGGTCTGCGACAGCAAGAGAGTTTTGACCAACTGCAGGTTGCTTTTGGGGAGGAAGCATCATATCGAACCATTGTGTTTCAGTGGTTTGCAGAATTTTGAAACTGAAGACAGTCCCTGGAAGACTAGGATGACCTGCGTCAACCATCACAGAGGACAACGTTGCTGCCGTGTGGGCCATAGTGACCATGGCCCAATCAGAGAAGGAGATAGAAATCGCCTCAGGATCCATTGCTCTTGATACGCCATGAAAAGCATATCCTGAGCAAGGTTTCTGCATGATGTGTGCCCCATCAGCTGACTCGAAAACAGGTGGTGACTCGGGTGACTTGGTGCCACAACATGCTGGCCAGGTTTGATGGCAGTTACTCAAACTCTGTCTGGGAGATTATCAGTGGCAATGAATCCTGGATCTCCAGTTTTGCCTCCAAAACCACACAGGTAGCCCAGTGGACCCCAGTTAGAAGACTCCTACAGTCCAGACCTGGCCCCCTGCGACTTAGTGTTCCACAAATCAAGAGTAAGATGCATGGGATTAGTTTTGAGTCAGCGGAAGCTGCAGTGGAGGCCTTTATCCAGCATGTAGAAGATACCTGCTTCGGACTGGTCCAGCTGCTTCACCAAGTGGATTAAGCGCATGCATCTATGCATAGACTCTGGCGAATACTCAAAATGTAATGTTCCCTGAGTAAATAAAATAAGAATTTACTCACCGGTAATTCTATTTCTCGTAGTCCGTAGTGGATGCTGGGACTCCGTAAGGACCATGGGGAATAGCGGCTCCGCAGGAGACTGGGCACAACTATAAAGAAAGCTTTAGGTCTAACTGGTGTGCACTGGCTCCTCCCACTATGACCCTCCTCCAGACTTCAGTTAGGATACTGTGCCCGGAAGAGCGGACACAAGAAGGAAGGATTTTGAATCCCGGGTAAGACTCATACCAGCCACACCAATCACACCGAATAACTCGTGATACAATACCCAGTTAACAGTATGATAACAACTGAGCCTCTCAACAGATGGCTCAACAATAACCCTGTAGTTAAGCAACAACTATATACAAGTATTGCAGACAATCCGCACTTGGGATGGGCGCCCAGCATCCACTACGGACTACGAGAAACAGAATTACCGGTGAGTAAATTCTTATTTTCTCTGACGTCCTAAGTGGATGCTGGGACTCCGTAAGGACCATGGGGATTATACCAAAGCTCCCAAAAGGGCGGGAGAGTGCGGATGACTCTGCAGCACCGAATGGGCAAACTCTAGGTCCTCCTCAGCCAGGGTGTCAAACTTGTAGAATTTTGCAAATGTGTTTGACCCCGACCAAGTAGCTGCTCGGCAAAGTTGTAGAGCCGAGACCCCTCGGGCAGCCGCCCAAGAAGAGCCCACCTTCCTCGTGGAATGGGCTTTCACTGATTTTGGATGCGGCAGTCCAGCCGCAGAATGTGCAAGCTGAATCGTACTACAGATCCAGCGAGCAATAGTCTGCTTTGAAGCAGGTGCGCCCAACTTGTTGGGCGCATACAGGATAAATAGCGAGTCAGTTTTCCTGACTCCAGCCGTCCTGGAAACATATATTTTCAGGGCCCTGACTACGTCCAACAACTTGGAAGCCTCCAAGTCTTTTGTAGCCGCAGGCACCACAATAGGTTGGTTCAGATGAAACGCTGATACCACTTTAGGGAGAAACTGGGGACGAGTCCTCAATTCTGCCCTATCCATATGGAAAATCAGATAAGGGCTTTTACATGACAAAGCTGCCAATTCTGATACACGCCTGGCCGAAGCCAAGGCCAACAACATGACCACTTTCCACGTGAGATATTTCAAATCCACGGTTTTCAGTGGCTCAAACCAATGTGACTTTAGGAAATCCAACACCACGTTGAGATCCCAAGGTGCCACTGGAGGCACAAAAGGGGGCTGAATATGCAGCACTCCCTTAACAAAAGTCTGAACTTCAGGTAGCGAAGCCAGTTCTCTCTGGAAGAAATCGATAGAGCCGAAATCTGGACCTTAATGGAACCCAATTTAAGGCCCATAGTCATCCCTGACTGTAGGAAGTGCAGGAAACGGCCCAGCTGAAATTCCTCCGTTGGGGCCTTCCTGGCCTCACACCACGCAACATATTTTCGCCATATGCGGTGATAATGGTTTGCGGTTACTTCTTTTCTAGCCTTAATCAGCGTAGGAATGACTTCCTCCGGAATGCCCTTTTCCTTCAGGATCCGGTGTTCAACCACCATGCCGTCAAACGCAGCCGCGGTAAGTCTTGGAACAGACAGGGCCCCTGCAGCAGCAGGTCTTTTCTGAGCGGCAGAGGCCATGGGTCCTCTGAGATCATTTCTTGAAGTTCCGGGTACCAAGCTCTTCTTGGCCAATCCGGTACAATGAGTATAGTTCTTACTCCTCTTCTCCGTATTATCCTCAGTACCTTTGGTATGAGAGGAAGAGGAGGGAACACAAACCGACCGGTACACCCACGGTGTCACTAGAGCGTCCACAGCTATCGCCTGCGGGTCTCTTGACCTGGCGCAATACTTTTCTAGCTTTTTGTTTAGGCGGGACGCCATCATGTCCACCTGTGGCCTTTCCCAACGGTTTACAATCATTTGGAAGACTTCTGGATGAAGTCCCCACTCTCCCAGGTGGAGGTCGTGCCTGCTGAGGAAGTCTGCTTCCCAGTTGTCCACTCCCGGAATGAACACTGCTGACAGTGCTAACACGTGATTTTCCTCCCATCGGAGAATCCTTGTGGCTTCTGCCATCGCCGTCCTGCTTCTCGTGCCGCCCTGTCGGTTTACATGGGCGACCGCCGTGATGTTGTCTGACTGGATCAGTACCGGCTGATTTTGAAGCAGGGGTTTTGCCTGACTTAAGGCATTGTAAATGGCCCTTAGTTCCAGAATATTTATGTGCAGGGAAGTCTCCTGACTTGACCATAGTCCTTGGAAGTTTCTTCCCTGTGTGACTGCCCCCCAGGCTCGAAGGCTGGCATCCGTGGTCACCAGGACCCAGTCCTGTATGCCGAATCTGCGGCCCTCTTGAAGATGAGCACTCTGCAGCCACCACAGCAGAGACACCCTTGTCCTTGGAGACAGGGTTATCAGACGATGCATCTGAAGATGCGATCCGGACCACTTGTCCAACAGGTCCCACTGAAAGGTTCTTGCATGAAACCTGCCGAATGGGATCGCTTCGTAGGAAGCTACCATTTTTCCCAGGATCCGCGTACAGTGATGCACTGACACCTGTTTTGGTTTTAGGAGGCCTCTGACTAGAGATGACAGCTCCTTGGCCTTCTCCTCCGGGAGAAACACTTTTCTCTGTTCTGTGTCCAGAACCATCCCCAGGAACAGTAGACGTGTCGTAGGGACCAGCTGTAACTTTGGAATGTTTAGAATCCAGCCGTGCTGTTGTAGCACTTCCCGAGATAGTGCTACCCCGACCAACAACTGCTCTCTGGACCTCGCCTTTATCAGGAGATCGTCCAAGTACGGGATAATTAAAACTCCCTTCTTTCGAAGGAGTATCATCATTTCGGCCATTACCTTGGTAAAGACCCTCGGAGCCGTGGATAGACCGAACGGCAACGTCTGGAATTGGGAATGACAATCCTGTACCACAAATCTGAGGTACTCCTGGTGAGGATGGTAAATGGGGACATGCAGGTAAGCATCCTTGATGTCCAGTGATACCATGTAATCTCCCTCGTCCAGGCTTGCAATAACCGCCCTGAGCGATTCCATCTTGAACTTGAATTTTTTTTATATATGTGTTCAAGGATTTCAAATTTAAAATGGGTCTCACCGAACCGTCCGGTTTCGGTACTACAAACATTGTGGAATAGTAACCCCTTCCTTGTTGAAGTAGGGGCACCTTTACTATCACTTGTTGTGAATACAGCTTGTGAATTGCCTGTAACACTGCCTCCCTGCCTGAGGGAGTGGTTGGCAAGGCAGATTTGAGGAAACGGCGGGGGGGAGACGTCTCGAATTCCAGCTTGTACCCCTGAGATACTACTTGAAGGATCCAGGGATCCACCCGTGAGCGACCCCACTGATTGCTGAAATATTTGAGACGGGCCCCCACCGTACCTGGCTCCACCTGTGGAGCCCCAGCGTCATGCTGTGGACTTAGAGGAAGCGGGGGAGGACTTTTGCTCCTGGGAACTGGCTGTATGCTGCAGCTTCTTTCCCCTACCTCTGCCTCTGGGCAGAAAGGACGCGCCTTTAACCCGCTTGCCCCTATTGGGCCGAAAGGACTGTACCTGATAATACGGTGCCTTCTTTGGTTGTGAGGGAACATGGGGTAAAAATGTAGACTTCCCAGCTGTTGCTGTGGATACGAGGTCCGAGTGACCATCCCCGAACAACTCCTCACCCTTATAAGGCAGAACTTCCATGTGTCGTTTGGAATCTGCATCACCTGTCCACTGCCGAGTCCATAACCCTCTCCTGGCAGAAATGGACATTGCACTAATTTTGGATACCAGCCGGCAAATATCCCTCTGTGCATCCCTCATGTATAAAAGTGCGTCTTTTATATGCTCTACGTTTAGCAATATAGTGTCCCTGTCTAGGGTATCTATATTTTCTGACAGGGAATCTGACCACGCAGCAGCAGCACTGCACATCCAGGCTGAAGCAATAGCCGGTCTCAGTATAACACCTGTGTGTGTATATATAGATTTCAGGATAGCCTCCTGCTTTCTATCAGCAGATTCCTTCAGGGCGGCCGTATCCGGAGACGGTAGTGCCACCTTCTTTGACAAGCGTGTGAGCGCTTTATCCACCCTAGGGGATGTTTCCCAGCATGCCCTATCCTCTGGCGGGAAAGGGTACGCCATTAGTAACCTCTTAGAAATTACCAGCTTTTTATCAGGGGAAGCCCACGCTTCTTCACACACTTCATTTAACTCTTCAGATGGAGGAAAAGCTACTGGTAGTTTTTTCTCTCCAAACATAATACCCTTTTTTGTGGTACCGGGGGTAACATCAGAAATGTGCAACACATTTTTCATTGCCTCAATCATGTAACGTGTGGCCCTACTGGAAGTTACATTAGTCTCATCGTCGTCGACACTGGAGTCAGTATCCGTGTCGACATCTGTGTCTGCCATCTGAGGTAGCGGGCGTTTTAGAGCCCCTGATGACTTTTGAGACGCCTGGGCAGGCACAGGCTGAGAAGCCGGCTGTCCCACATTAGGTATGTCGTCAAACCTTTTATGCAAGGAGTCGACACTGTCGCGTAATTCCTTCCACAGCACCATCCACTCAGGTGTCGACCCCGCAGGGGGTGACATCACGTTTACAGGCATCTGCTCCGCCTCCACATAAGCCTCCTCATCAAACATGTCGACACAGCCGTACCGACACACCGCAAACACACAGGGAATGCTCTGACAGAGGACAGGACCCCACAAAGCCCTTTGGGGAGACAGAGAGAGAGTATGCCAGCACACACCAGAGCGCTATATAACACAGGGATCCCACTATAAATGAGTGTTTTCCCTTATAGCTGCTTTTTTATATATTATATATATATATATATATATATATATATATCTATCCTGCGCCTAAATTTAGTGCCCCCCTCCTCTCTTTTTTACCCTTCTGTGGTGTTCAGACTGCAGGGGAGAGCCAGGGAGCTTCCTTCCAGTGGAGCTGTGAGGGAAAAATGGCGCCAGTGTGCTGAGGGAGATGGCCCCGCCCCTTTTCCGGCGGACTTCTCCCGCTTTTTCTGGAATACTGGCAGGGGTAATTTTACATCTATATAGCCTCTAGGACTATATATGATGTAGATTTGCCAGCCAAGGTGTCACATATTGCCCTCAGGGCGCTCCCCCCCCCCCCCCAGCGCCCTGCACCCATCAGTGACCGGAGTGTGAGGTGTACATGAGGAGCAATGGCGCACAGCTGCAGTGCTGTGCGCTACCTTGGTGAAGACCGAAGTCTTTTGCCGCCGATTTTCCGGACCTCTTCGTGCTTCTGGCTCTGTAAGGGGGAAAGCGGCGCGGCTCCGGGAACGAACACCAAGGTCGGGTCCTGCGGTCGATCCCTCTGGAGCTTATGGTGTCCAGTAGCCTAAGAAGCCCAAACTACCACCTGTTAGGTAGGTTCGCTTCTTCTCCCCTTAGTCCCTCGCTGCAGTGAGTCTGTTGCCAGCAGATCTCACTGTAAAATAAAAAACCTAAATATACTTTCTTTCTAGGAGCTCAGGAGAGCCCCTAGTGTGCATCCAGCTCAGCCGGGCACAAGATTCTAACTGAAGTCTGGAGGAGGGTCATAGTGGGAGGAGCCAGTGCACATCAGTTAGACCTAAAGATTTCTTTATAGTTGTGCCCAGTCTCCTGCGGAGCCGCTATTCCCCATGGTCCTTACGGAGTCCCAGCATCCACTTAGGACATCAGAGAAAATACTTTTTGTGCATCCAGAAACTCACTGCACACTCCTCTACATTGTCAGATAAACATTTTATCTTACAGCCTGAAACCCTTCACATATCATGGCCGTACATTGAGAAATTTCACACTGATTGGCCACTATATGTGCTTTCCTCCCTTAAGGTGCATACACACGGAGCGATATGGCTGAGCGATTTTGATGATATAGTCAAAATTGCTCAGAAAGTTAGTGCATATCGCTCTGTGTGTACACAGTGAGCGATAACGATACACGTCCTTGCCAGGTCACTAGCGCTGGGAAAAATAGATTGTGCAAGCAAGTCAATTTTGACTAAGTCGCTGGAAAAGTTAAAATCGCTAATTTTTTTGTCTTCAGCGATTTTTCCCAGCGATAGCGATCTGCTTCATTATTACCACCTCAGTCAGCGGCGGCTGTGGGTCTAACCATCCTCAGCTGCCGCTGTAACTGATACCTGCTTCTGGGGATTGTTGCATGTGGAAGGAGGTCCACACTGAAGGCTGCTACCACGGAGTGACATGGAGGGAGTGACGGGTGCCTGCCCAATTACCGCTGCTCTCCTCTAGAGCGGAGAGAGGCCAGTTTATGCTCCGGGAGAAGGGGATGGGGGGTGTGTGTTACTGTTGGCTGCTAGAGTGTGTGCTGCCCCGGCACAGTGAGGATAAATGCCGGCTGCTGTGTATTTTTTATAGGACAGGGTAGGAGTGTTTTCCAGGCTAGCTGCTGCTTGTGAATAACAAATGAAGTTATACAAACTTATCTGAAGTTCCACATTCTTCCATTATCTGAATATATATATGTACACATTCTGCAGCATGATACTACATAAAGCCCAGCTGTAGCTCTACCACCACCCAGGGGACTCCTGACAATGTTGGTGGGACAGGGTTAGCCATAGGTCTATGTGACAGGGCCATCGCATCTCTTCCTGTATACAGGGCCACCCCTTATGTTTTATATTCCAGTATATACCTCTTCTGCTTGGAGGCCGTCCCATGTATGCATTACTCCCTCCAGACAGCAACCAGGTTTCATTATGTGTATTATACCAGGAGAGAATAGTAAAACACTGCTGGACTTTACAGTGAAGCCCAGTCGGATCAGTGAGATCCGTGCAGGGCTTCAGTGTGTAAAAGTGTGTGAGTTTAAAAAAAAAAAAAAAAATGCGTGGGGTCCCCCCTCCTAAGCATAACCAGCCCCAGGCTCTTTGAGCCGGTCCTGGTTGTTAGGATACCGGGGAAAAAATTGCTCAGAGGTTCCCCGTATTCTAACAACCAGCACCGGGTTCTTTGTCCGGTCCTGGTTCAAAAAATATGGGGGACAATAGACGTAAGGGTCCCCCGTATTTTGAAACCAGCACCGAGCTCCACTAGTCAGGGACATAATGCCACAGGGGGGGGGGGGGGGGGGACGACGACGACGACACACACGTTTATATTGGTCTCTGCGTCCGTGGCATTGCCCCCCCAACTAGTCACCCCTGGCCGGGGTTCCCTGGGGGAACCCCTCTCCAGGCACCCAAGAGGTCCATCCTCTCCAGGCACCCAAGGGCCAGGGGCGAAGCCCGAGGCTATCCCCAGCACCCCTGGGCGGTGGGTGCCGGGCTGATGGCCAAAAATGTGTAAAAAAATAAAAATAAAAAAATATTGTCTTTTGCTGTGGAACTACAAGTCCCAGCAAGCCTACCATGCATGCTGGTACTTGGAGAACCACAAGTCCCAGCATGCGGGGAATTAACGAGCCTGCTGGGTCCTGTAGTTCCACAACAAAACACCCCCCCCAAAAAAAAAAAACACACACACACACACCGTGATAGTAAAAGTTTATTGACACAAACATGCACACTTACACACCCAAACATACCTACCTAGTGTCCCACGCAGCACTTCAGTTCCCTTGTCCATGTAGAATCCACTGGTGTACCTGTAATAAAAAATAAAAATAAAAAAATACTCACCCACTCTGTAAAAAGCATCCCCCTATTTAAATGAGATAGTCAAAATCTCCCATAGCCAAAACCACTTGCACACTAGTCAAAATTGCTGGTAAAGTTATTCAAAATCTCCTACTGCCAGTTCAAGAGAAATCACTCAGTCAAAATCTCTCAAAGTCAATATCTCTCCGTGTGTATGCACCTTACGTCTAAAGGTGCATACACACTGGGCGTTTTTGCCCAGCGATGATCGCTGACATCGCTGGGCTGAAAAGCGCTCAGTGCATACACACTGAGCGCTTTTCCCCCCTGCCCAGTGATGTCAGCGGGGGGTGAGCGGCTTTCCATAGCAGGAGGCTATGGAAAGCCGCTCACCCCGCCGTTCATCTACTGGTAATACCAGTAGATGAAAGGCAGCCGCCAGCAATGAAGCAGAAGCACACATCAGCGCTCATCGCTTGTTCATGCACACTGGGTGGCTTTGAGCTGAAAGCAGCTCAAAACACCAAATGTGAGCTGCTTTCAGCTCAAAATCACCCAGTGTGTATGGGTCTTCAGGCTGGAGTCTTTTCCCTATTCCTACCTTCTGAAGAAACAGGGGAAATGTTAGGCATCTTCGGCAGGGCATACTTTGGCAGATACGGATGATCAACGATGATGGAACATTTTTCCTAACAAACCGTCTGCGGCCATATGCTGTGCAATTATCAACCCAATCTGTTGAGTACTAGCCTGATAACTGCCATACAATGTGCAATAAAGTAGTTAAAAAGTAATCTTTACCAAATAGCTAAACCACAATCCATTGGTATAAATGAGGATCAGAAATGGGTCAGAATAGGGGGAACATTGATTATAGATAACAAAGTATTCATAGTTATACGGATTGTTCAGTTCATGAAATAAAACTTGCTTTCATATGGCATAACTTTTTTTAAAATAGTTTTTGTACTCACTGGGTAGGTGGGAGAATTACTGACCCAGTAGATTAACCTCACCTGTTCATAATTAAATAATTAAAACATGACCTGGTGGTACTTGTGGATTAGGATAGAGAATCCTGACCTAGAATAATTGTGAACTATTTAACAGAGATAGACAAATCACAGACGTTTGCTAAAAACAATAAAGCTGGGCACACACTATGGGTGTCATTCAGAGATGATCGTAGCTGTGCTAAATTTAGCACAGCTACGATCATTCACGCTCAGCACAGGGCTATCCCGCCCCGCATGTCAGTGCGTGACACCCCCCCCCCCCCCCCCGCAGAAATGCAAAGGCAGTAGCTCCCGACCAGCGCAGCTTTAGCGTGCTGGCCGGGAGCTACTCATCGCTCCCTGACGCCGGAGCATGTGCAGTTCTGACCCGATCGCACTGCTGCGATAAACTGCTGCGTGCGATCGAGTTAAGAGTGACCCCCAATAAAATTATCGTCATGATCAAACGATAATTGTATTATCAGCCGATAATTGTATAGTGTGTATGCAGGAGCGTTAGCTCATAAATGACTTCAAATCCTCGAGCAAACGGTCTGACTGGCTGCATTTTATGATCTCTGCACCCGATTCAACCGATCCAGTTCAAAAGATGAAAGAAATTGCTGATTGTGGATGGGTTGCGCACCGATCTGATAATCGATCTGTCATATCGAAGCGTTTATAGGAGCGACGGCACCCATTGTATACTGCAGAGTTGGGGTCATTCCGAGCTGATTCCACGTAGCAACTTTTTGCTGCTCGTGCGATCAACTAGACGCCACCTATGGGGAGTGTATTTTAGCATAGCAGGGCTGCGATCGCTTGTGCAGCCCTGCTATGCTAAAAAAGTTGTGTGTAAAACAAGACTAGCCCTGCAGTTAATTACCCTGTGCGATGGATCCAGCGATGAAGGTCCCGGAATTGACGTCAGACATCCACCCTCCAAACGCCTGGACACACCTGCGTTCGGATCTCCACTGCTGGAAAACGGTGAGTTGACACCCCGGAACGCCTTCCTCCTGTCAATCTTCTTGCGGTCGCTGCTGCGACCGCTTTCTTCATACGTAGCGTCGCTACCCGGGGATGGCCGTCGCCGGGCAATGACGCGCCTACGCATTGAGGCCACCGCGCATGTGCAGTTCCGACCCATTCGCACCACTGCGATGAACCGCATCGTGCGAACGGGTCGGAATGACCCCCTGTGTATACACAGCTTAATACATTACAGCCTTCATGCTTTGACGGACTCCTGGATTTTACAGTATTTGTTATTACAAACACCATTCCCTCCTAAAGGGCAAAGCTAATCAATTAAGGGTGTCCATTCTGCTCTCTGTCTACAGGTTGTTTAGCAAGTACAGCTGGAATTCTTCTCACTGAGCTATCAATGACTTCTCCAGGGCACAGTAACAGTAGTACTGGGAACAGAAACAGTATTTTTAAAGCTGCTTTACTAATTGTCTTGCTTTAGAAGATCACTACAAGTTCCCTTGATGTTTTTCTATTAACAATGGGATCGTTGGCTGACCAATAATAACCAAAATGGTCACACGATTTAGCAATTCAATGGCCAAGTGGAGATCTTTCAGCTTCAGTGGGGCTTGTAAGGTGATGACTGCACATACAGGCTAATAGGGGACATCGTTTGACTCCATTTACCAGCATGACCAGGTTGATTTTGAGCATTATTAAGTATTAGGGTTGTTTTGGGGCCATGTTCTAAGAGATCAGGTGTTACAGTGTGTGGCCCAAAAAAAAAAAAAAAGACACATTCTGCCACTTGGAAAAGTAATGTTCCTTTCCTGCCTTTCAAAATGGAAAAAAAACTACAAGCAATAGTGAACATGGATGGCGGCACTTAGAACTGGAGAAACACAATCCCATATTAATGTTTCAAGATCAACAGTGGGGTTTGATGAGGTATTGCAAAACAAAACGTGTTTGGCGGCCTACCATGTTTGTTGGTCCTGGAGATAACTTGGTGCTGAAAGCAGGAGCGAATGCTATGGAGGTTGAGTCTGGCGATAGCCTGTGAACAATTCTGTCTGTCAGTGTTGAATAGGTTTTATAGTGAATATATATTGCGGTTTCATGCTATTTCAGTAATAATCTAATCGACGGCCTGTTGAAAAATCTACAATCTGCAGAGAAACATATTGAGGACACCGATTTACCACCTGTTGCTACTCTTATGTCCAACTTTGTCTGTCAGCTACCATGGGTTGTTCCTATTGTTTGTCCGCCTTCACTCGCACAGCTCTTCACATCTTGCAAAGGGTATACCAACCAGCAGTACTGCTCCAGACGGAGACAGGGAGTAACGAGTCCTGGACGCTATACCACACATGACATGCTCAGCGCTAATTCCAGCACCAAGAGCATTGGTGACTGCTAGCCACATTTGAGGCTGACAGGACTTTTGTGATGAGAGTCTCCACGGCATCTTCAATCTTGGTACATTTATTGGAGCCCTTTAATCTGGCCCACTGTTTATTATAGCTCATATTGGTCACCATCGCCTAATAAAGAAAAACGGCATATAAAAAGGTGTGGACTGCAACCAAATGAGGCTTTTTTAATTTTATATGTGTACAGCATTAATACTGATATTATATTTCACATGTGTGTTTGTTATCCGTTATAATTTGTTGTTTTGTGCTTATTAATATATGTGATTGATATTAAATGGTTTTAGATTATGCTGACAGTGTCTATGATGCATTGGTAGCGCTTCCATTTCTGTTTTCTATATTTTTCAATTGTACCCCACCCCTCCATTTGGGTGAGCAGCAGCAAATACACCATCATTTAGCGCTTATATTATATTTATATTGTAGAGGCCAGTGGCCTAGCTTGAATTCCTCTACTTAATGTCAAAGCCAATTGTGTATAGCCCAAGTTTCATAACATGTGCTGAAAAATAAAAGGTATATTTACAATTCTTGGGCACACTATTCATTAATGGGCACATTTATCTCAGCCCATATTTTTAAATATACTTGAATTGGGAAAATATCACCCATAATTGCAATATGGTAATGTAAATTACCACTTGAATAATCATCCTCCTTTGGGTGCCAGAACAGAGCTTGTGAGCAAGCACTGTGCTGGCGAAAAATCAGAAGCACAGCAATAGCTAGGACTATTGCTATCACTATGCTTTCAACGTCAGATGCAGTAGGGCTAATGCACATGCACAGCCATTGCGCTGTGCATCAATCAGCAGGGACCAATGGGGAAGGATCCGAATGACTCCTCTGTGGTAAAATTCACAATGAAGTAACCCATAGACTACAATTGGCTAATGACCTTTTTCAGACTGCATTAGCAACTGGGGCCAGGCAATAAATATGCCCCTAAATATTCTTCTTCGTGATAAAATGTCTCAACATAAGCCCTTGCTCCCAATACTCCTGAAGTAATCTCCTGGGACATAAACCTAAAAAAGAAACGGACTATATGCCACACTTTAAAGACAAAAACCTTATTATTAAAAATCCATTCTTCATGCAACAGAAATTTTGCTAATCTGCATTGGGCATACAGCGCACAGATCTCTACATGGAAGAGGCTAGAAGGCAACTCTCAGACCCCTCCTGCTTCCGGAAAACATTCAATCCTACAGACAATTTTCTCCATTTATACACACATGCATGATTGAGAATGCAGCCAAGGAGGGGACTATCACTAAGCAAGAAGCAAGTTATCTTACTATTAAAAATCCCAGGGTACCCAGCTTCTGCATGCTCCCAAAAGTGCACAAGAATAAGGAAAAGCCACGGGGAAGTCCATCATTTCAGGCATCAAATGACTATTGGAGAAAGGAAGCTCTTTTCGGGATCTACACCTATGAGAACATGTGACCAGCTTACCCTCATACGTACAAGACACCTCGGACATATTGAGGAAGATCCAAGGAGTGAAAGTGGATAAAGGCTCCCTACTGGTATCACTGGATGTCGAATCTTTGTATACTAGCATTGGCCATACAGAGGGGATATCAGTGGTTCAATATTTCCTGAGTATGAAGGGAGAGTGTCCGTTCAATGTATTCCTTATTGATCTTTTGGAATTCGTTCTAAAGAGAAATTATTTCATCTTTGCAGATGCCTTCTACATCCAAGTGCGGGGAACTGCGATGGGAGCAGCCTGTGCACAAACCTACGCCAATATCTATTTAGGTTGGTGGGAGCGGGAATAGGTTTTCTGCGAGGGCAATCAACCATATACGAATAACATCCAAAGATTGCTATGGAATATTGATGATATATTGCTAACTTGGAGCAGTACTGAGGAAACACTTCTACAATTCATCAAAACCCTGAACACCAATAAACTCAATTTAAGACTAACATCTGAGATAAGTAATACATCTATATCATTCCTGGACCTTAAGCTAAACAGACAAGAGAATGGAGAACTGTCTACAGACCTCTTCAGAAAAGTCACTGCGACAAATAGCAAATTACACAGAACCAGTTCCTACTCTCCATCCCCCCCACCCCCCAACCAGGGTAGCACGATTTAAATCAAAATGATTAAATCATGATTTACATTCAAATGATTAAATCACGATTTAAGTCAGAACGTTACAAAACTAGAACTTTTGCTTAGAAAGATAGACATGTAGGTGGGGGCAGTGCATTTTCATAGCTCAGCTTCTGGCAAAAAAAACAGAAATGCCACTTGGTTTTATTTAAAAAAAAAAAAAAAAAGACTGTCCCTGGTAAATCTGGATGTAAAGCAGAATGTAAAACATGCAGTAATGTAATGCAAGGACTGTTAGCAAGAATGAAAGACCATTACAAAAAATATGCTTCACATTCTGATGATGGAAATCTTAATTCAAGAAGCGAAGGTACAACTACTCATGGAAATGAAAATTAATCTGTAGCTGCTGTTGGTGTGAGGTCTCATCATTCAACTTCCACTACTGCACCACCCTGCTCTTCTGATGTGGAAATGAACAGCCCACTATCTTCATCAAGGCTTTCTAGTGGACATGCAAGTAAGCAAAAAGCCACAAAAGCAACACCATCTGAAAACTTTGTAGTCAAAACAACCAAATCAGAAGAAGACTCTCTTGACCTGCAATGTAATAGGTACATCTATGCAAAAATTCACTATTTAAGCCACCCAACCACAAATATGTAGGAGTAAAGTTGCTTGATGAGGTGTGTCGGTCTGTACAAGAAGAAAGCAAGGAAACGTTGACTGTGTATGGCTATTGATGGCTGGAGCAACATGCATAATGAGCCAGTTTGTTGTTGTTCGGTTACTTCAGATGATTGAATACTCAGTAGAGTATTGACACATCAGGCCATAGTCATACTGCAAAGTACTTAAGTGAACTTGCAGCCAAAAGTATTAAATTGTGTGAAGAATCTTTTGAGTGTTCTGCGAAAAGCTTTGTGACTGATAATGCTGCCAATATGTCAAAGATATGAGCAGACCTGAAAGAAACTGATGACCTGGATATTATTGCACATGGATGTTCTTCACACTTCATGAATCTTCTTGCACACAATCTCAACATTCCGGGAGTTAAGGAACATATCGTGTCCATTTTAAAGCAGCTAAATACCAAGAAGCAGGTGGGAAAAGGCTTATACTACCAAGTGATGTACGCTGGAATACTATGGCAGACTGTTTGGAGTCCTTTCTGAAAAACTGTCCCATTTTTGTTAGAGTATGTGATGAAAACAAAGAGGATATCCCACAAGACATTAACAAAGTTTATAACTATGGTATTAAGCGGAGTGCTGAAGTGCTGAAGACTATTTGGCACGACTGAAACCTGTAGATGTAGCCCTGGATCGTGCACAAAGACGTAACTGCACAGTTAGGTTGTACAAGTGTCAAAGAAGCTGTTAGATGGTCTTGAAGAGATTGGACGACACCACAGCAATGTCGTAAAGATGGCAAAGGCAAGAGCTAAAATTGTACTCAAAGATGCTCAACTGCTGGGTAATCTACTTGATCCTAGCTACAGGGGAATAAAGCTTAGTCCTGCTGAAATTGAGATTGCTATAGAGTTTGCTCATGCCAAAAATTGTCAAATTATGCTGGTCATCATCAACTTTTGTGCATCCATGAAACCATTTGCACCATACATGTCTGAAGTGGACACTTTACGCCAAGTATCTCCTCTAGCCTGGTGGATGTCCTACGCAGCTCAACTTCAGTTAGACACTTCAGAAGATTTACTACAGAAGCAGATGTTCATTGCAGTTTCATCAAGTGCAGGAATTGAAAGGATTTTTCAACGTACGGTTTTGTACAATCCAAAACACGTAATAGATTGGAAAATGAAAGAGCAGCAAAACTGGTTGCATGCTACAGAGCTTTTTCTGTTGAGGACAAACGTGAGGACATGGACAAAGACATGTACGTGTTTGACTCAGACTCAACTGATTGAGTGAAATTCAGAGCCTAATTGTACTTCTTGATGCAACCGTTTAGTGTGTATTTATTCTATTACTGTGTTCATTTTGTTACTGTTCTTACTTCAAAAATTGTCCATGTATTACTAAAACAAGGTGTAAACATCTAAAATTAAACAGTTTACTTACAAAATAGTAATAAAAAAAATCCTATTTAAGTCCCAAAAATCTGCTGTAAATAAAAAATAAAACTGATTTAAATCAAATAAATCTGATTTTTTAACATTTGTTTTTTAAAAATCCAATTTTTATGCACCCTGCCCCCAAGGATAAGCAACATCCCGAAGGGAGAATTCCTGCGCTTACGCAGAAACTGCTCGGATATGAACACATTTAAAGAGGAATAAGAAACTAAGGGGGAAATTCAGACCTGATCGCTAGGGTGCATTTTTGCATCCCTGCGATTAGGTAGTCGCTGCCTACAGGGGGAGGGTATGGTGTGTGTGCAGGTGTGTGATTGCATTTGTAGCAGAGCTGCACAAACATGACGGGTCCACCAGGAGCCACTGGCACTTTAAGAGTTTGAGAGTGTGGGCTGGCTCCTGCCTCTATGCCCCTCTTACCAGACTCAGCTTAGAAAATGTGCCCGGAGGAGCCGGTCACAGCTAGGGGAGCTCTCCAGCGTTTCGTTAGTAAAAGGTTTTTTTTTTTTTAGAGTTTATTATTTTACAGGGAGGCTGCTGGCAACAGCCTCCCTGCCTCGAGGGACTAAGGGGTGGGAGGAAGGGGGGGGGGGGGGAGGGGAGTAGTGTCCGCCCTGCGGGGTCTGAGCCACTATCTCTGCTGATAGGACACTGATCTCTGTCCCACTTCCTGCAAAATCCCCTAGCATGTTCCCACAGAAACGTGCACTGGCCCAAATTATGCAAGATGACACTGATACCGATTCGGATACTTCAGACGGTGATGGGGACGTGCTGAGGGGGGCGGCATCCCTTGCAAAAGGGGGTGCAGCTCATGATTGTGGCCATTAGAGGTGTTAGACATTACGGACACTACACCTGAGCAGGTTGAGGAGGCTTACTTCATTGATAATAAAAAAAGCCCCGCTAACCTTTCCCGCGTCTAAAGAATTAAACGCTATATCTGAAAAATCCTGGGAAAAACCGGAGAAAAAATACCAGATCCCAAAAAAAAGAGTTCTGGTTGCTTTTTCCCTTCTATGAGGAAGATAGGACAATATGGAAAAACCCACCACGCATCTGTCTCCAGACTGCCTAAAAGGGTGGTTTTACCTGTCCCTGGTTCTACCGCGTTGAAAGAACTGGCTGATCGTAAGATGGACACTACGCTCAAATCCATATACATGCCTGTGCATAGATTTCTAAAGCCATAGTAAAGTGGTCAGGCACATTACTAGAGGATTTGGATACAATGGATAGAAGTGACATTGAATTGTTTTTATGCAACATACAGGATCCTGCGGGGTTCATGGTGGAATCCCATGAAAGACCTGGGTATGCTGACTGCACGGATATCCTCCATGTCGGTATCAGCTCGCAGGGGACTCTGGCTACACCAATGGTCTGCAGACGTGGAATCCAGGAGAAGTGTGGAGAACCTACCCTACACAGGTCAGGCTCTATTAGGGGAAGCGTTGGATGCGTGGATTTCCACAGCAACCGCGGGTAAGTCACCTTTCCTTCCATCTGCTACTCCTTCTACGAAGAAACCGTTTCTTCAGCTGTGCTGCAATCCTTTCGGACCGCTAAAACAAAAAAAGCTCAAGCCTTCTACCACTTTCTTTAGAGGTGGTCGGGCAAAATCCAAAAAGCTTGCACCCGCTGGCTCCCAGGACCAGAGACCTGCTTCTGGTTCCTCAAAATCTTCAGCATGACGGTGGACCTCAAAGCCTGGAGGACGGGCTGGTGGGTGCGAAACTCAGACGTTTCAGCCACGTCTGGGTGTCATCCGGCCTGGATCCCTGGGTACAGGATAGTGTGTCCCAGGGGTACAAACTGGAGTTTCAAGAATTCCGGCCTCACCGATTCTTCAGGTGTAGTATGGTATGCCGGCGGCCGGGCTCCCGGCGACCAGCATACCGGCGCCGGGAGCCCGACCACCGGCATACCGACAGTGTGGCGAGCGCAAAGGTGCCCCTTGTGGGCTCGCTGCTTTATTCTCCCTCCAGGGGGGTCGTGGACCCCCACGAGGGAGAATAGCTGTCGGTATGCCGGGTGTCGGGATCCCGGCGCCGGTATACTGTGCGCCGGGATCCCGAGATTCGGCATACTAAAGACCACCCCGATTCTTCATATCAGGCTTGCCAGCTTTGCTGACAGACAGGGCTATCCTACAGGAAGCCATCCTAAAATTGGGAAAATCACAGGTCATTGTCCCAGTTCCACCTCATATGCTAAACAAGGGTTATTATTCAAACCTTTTCGTGGTACCAAAACCAGATGGTTCAGTCAGACCAATTTTGAAATTCAAAATGGAGTTTCTCAGAGCAGTGATTTCATGTCTGGAGGAGGGAGAGTTTCTGGTATCCCTGGATATGAAGGATGCGTACCTCCACATTTGATTTGGGGCACTACCATTCGGCCTCTCCACAGTACCAAGGGTGTTCACCAAGGTGATGGCAGTGATGATGGTTCTCCTCCGCATACAGGAGGTGTACATAATCCCATATCTGGACGATCTGATGATAAAGGCAGCGTCCAGGGAGAGGTTGTTGCAGTCCATTGTTCTCATGACTCATATGCTCAGGGAAAACGGTTGGATCCTGATTTTTCCAAAAATCACATTTGGAGCCGACCAGGAGGTTGTCCTTTCTGGAAGTGATCCTCGACACAGAAGTGCAGAGGGTGTGTCTTCCGGGGGGAAAAGCGTTGGCGATACAAACATTGGTCCCGGATGTCCTGAAACTAGCCCGGGTTTTGGTTCATCAGTGCATTCGCCTTCTGGGGAAGATGGTGGCCTCTTACGAGACTCTACAGTAGGGAAGGTTTCATGCTCAGCCCTTCCAACTGGATCGCCTGGACAAGTGGTCGGGATCTCATCTACACATGCACCAGAGAATACGCCTGTCGCCAAGAGCCAGGATTACACTCCTCTGGTGGCTACAACTACCTTACCTTCTGGAGGGCCGCAGGTTCGGGATTCAGGACTGGATCCTTCTGTCCACGGATGCAAGTCTCCGGGACTGGGGTGCAGTCACTCAGGGGGAAACCTTCCAAGGACGGTGGTCAAGCCTGGAATCCAGCCTTCCAATAAACATTCTGCAACTAAGAGCCGTCTACAACGGTCTTCTCCAAGCGGCTCATCTTCTGCGAGATCGAGCCATTCAAGTGCAGTCGGACAATGTAACAACGGTGGCTTACATAAACCGACAGGGCCGAACGAAGAGCAGAGCTGCAATGTCACGAGGTAATGAGAATCATCCTCTGGGCAGAAAAACATGCGTTAACGCTGTCTGCAATCTTCATTCCGGGAGTAGACAACTGGGAAGCGGACTTCCTCAGTAGATACGATCTCCATCCAGGAGTGTGGAGACTCCATCCGAAGGTGTTCACGGAAGTAACAGATATTTGGGGTGTACCTCAAATAGACATGATGGCCTCTCGTCTCAACAAGAAGCTTCTGCAGTATTGTTCCAGGTCAAGGGACCTGCAAGCCGTGGTGGTGGACGTCCTAGTGACTCCGTGGGTGTTCCAGTCGGTGTACGTGTTTCCTCCACTTTCACTCACTCCAAGAGTTCTAACACTCATAAAGGAGAACAAGAGTTCAGGCGATCCTTATTGCTCCAGTCTGGCCAAGAAGGGCTTGGTACGCGGATCTTCTGGATCTACTGCTAGAAGAGCCGACGCCTCTTCCTCTTCGGGAGGACCTGCTGCAGCAGGGGCGGTTCACTTATCAAGACTTACCGTGGCTACATTTGACGACATGAAGGTTGAACTTCAGATATTAGCTCGGAAGGGCATTTTAAACAAGGTTATTCCTACCCTGATACAGGCTAGGAAAAAAGTAACGTTTAAACATTACCATCTTATTTGGAAAAAAATATGTATCTTGGTGCGAGTCCAAGAAGTTTCCTACGGTGGAGTTTCAACCGGGACGGTATCTCCTCTTCCTGCAAGCAGGTGTGGATATGGACCTGAAGTTGGGATCTGTAAAGGTCCAGATTTTGTCCCTATCCACTTTCTTACAGAAACAGTTGGCTTCCATCCCGGGGTTCTGCACATCCAGTCTCCCTTTGTGCCGCCTACGGCACCATGAGATCTTAACGTGGTGCTGCAGTTTCTCCAATCGGATTGGTTGGAGCCTCTACAGGAGGTCGAGGTCAAGTTTTTCACATGGAAGGCGGTCACTTTGTTGGCCTTAGCTTTTACTAGACGTGTGTCGGAGCTGGGGGCTTTGTCTTGTAAGAGCCCTATTTGATCTTCCATGAAGATAGAGTTGAGCTCCAGACACGTCAGCAGTTCCTTCCGAAGGTTGTGTTGGCATTTCTTATCAACCAACCTATTGTGGTGCCAGTTGCTACTGACTCCTCAATTTAATCAAAGCCTTTGGATGTTGTAAGGGCTCTGAAAATCTATGTGAAGAGGACTTCTCGTCACAGAAAATCGGACTCTCTGTCCTGTATGATCCCAAGAAACTTGGGTATCCTGCTTCTAAGCAGACGATCTCTCGCTGGATCAGGTTCACTATCCAGCATGCGTATTCTACGGCAGGATTGCAGTGTCCTACGTCTGTTAAGGCACACTCTACTCATAAGGTGGGTTCTTCCTGGGCGGCTGCCCGGGGTGTCTCGGCTTTACAGCTTTGCTGAGCGGCTACTTGGTCTGCGTCGAAAACGTTTGCAAAGTTCTACAAGTTTCGATACTTTGGCCGCTGAGGACCTGAAGTTTGGGCAATCAGTTCTGCAGGAGCCTCCGCGCTCTCCCTCCCATTCTGGGAGCTTTGGTACATCCCCATGGTACCAATGTGGACCCCAGCATCCTCTAGGACAGAGATTTTCAACCTTTTACAACTCGCGGCAAACTGAACAAGATTTGAATATTGCCAAGGCACACTCAAATATAATGGTGATACATGGTGCAGTTGTGTGTCCTAGGATGTAATGTCGCAGCTTCTCCATAGGAAAAGCCTGAGCCACATCTGAGAAAGCCATAAGAGCCCAACACTGCCCGGGCCCAAAATTAGAACTGGCTCTGCAACCACAAAACCCACCAGTATTGATCGTTCCAGGGCCTCAGTAGTGGCAAAATACTCACGAGCCTGGCTCTGCTTCTATGGCGGCACACCTGGAGACTGCTCAGGGCACACTAGTGTGCCATGGCACAGTGGTTGAAAAACACTGCTCTAGGACGTAAGAGAAAATAGGATTTTAATTACCTACCGGTAAATCCTTATCTCGTAGTCCATAGAGGATGCTGGGCGCCTGCCCAGCGCTTCGTGTTCCTGCAGTGGTTACTTTGTTCAGTACTGCTTAGTTCTTGGTTTACTACTGTTTTGTTACTTGTTTAAGTAATATTGTTCAGCCGTTGCGGAGTTTTCAAGCTGGTTAGCTTAGTTTGCCTTGTATGTGTGAGCTGGTGTGAATCCCACCACTATCTGTGTAAAATCCTTCTCTCTAAGTTGTCCGTCTCCTCAGGCACAGTTTCTAGACTGAGTCTGGTAGGAGGGGCATAGAGGGAGGAGCCAGCCCACACTCCCAAACTCTTAACGTGCCAGAGGCTCCTAGTGAACCAGTCTATACCCCATGGTACTAATGTGGACCCCAGCATCCTCTACAGACTACAAGAAAAGGATTTACCAGTAGGTAATTAAAATCCTATTTTTTTCACCATCCCGTCGCTATGCATTGATATCCGGTGCAGTCGTCCGACATGCCGGAGCATGTGCAGTACAGACCTGATCACCCGCTGTGCGAAAACACACAGCAGCAATCCAGTCTGAATTGCCCCCTAAGTTCCAGAAAGAGAGGTTACAACCACAGGAGTATTAAAAAAGCCATATACCATACCTCCAGGATTGAGAGAGACTCCTTAATCTTCCGCTCTAACATTGGAACTAAAAAAGAACCTACAAAAGGTGGTAAGATTTGTGGGCAACTTTTGCCAAGTGTGGCAGGAGATATCCCTTCATCACACAAAACATTGGCCAGTCCTCCTTAATCAGGTCCGTAACTAGGTGTGGGCGGATGGTGCTTTGCCCACAGCACAATGCACTGTGGAGTGGAAAAACCTCCATCAGCACCCGCCACGCTACTTGTCAGCCACCTACCCACAAGTTCCACCCCCTCCCTCTGTCCTGAGACTCAGGAGAGACGTCATGACGTCTCTCTCAGCCTGCCCCAACACACACACACACACAGTGCCCTGCGAGGAGCCGCGGTGTTGCCCTCCGGCGGGAGGGAAAGCCCAGACACAGAGAAGCCAGGCAGACTGGACAGTCCACCCCAGCAGCAGGTGCAGCACTGCAGTAAAGTTTATGCGCACCTGACAGTGTCTGTACCCCCACCCTGCAGGTCAGTGCCCTCAGTCAGCCTCATGGAGGGGAGGAGTTTCTGGCTCTACCTTGCATATGCAAGCCGTAATGTGTAAACGGGGGCTCTACTTGGCGTAATACATGACAGGGGCTCTACCTGGCATAATGTGTAAAAGGGGCTCTACCTCGTGTAATGTGTGCAAGTGATGCTACTGTGCTGCGTAATTTGAATAATGGAGACTTCTGTGCAGCGTAATATGAATTGGTATTCTTTTGTGGTCACGCCCCTTCCCCATGAAGCCACGCACTGGCCCTATTTTAAATATGAGTGGGGGCACCAATGCCGTTTCTTGCACACATCGCTAAAATGTCTAGTTACAGCACTCTCCTCAATGATCGCTCTGGCTATGAATCTAGAGAGTAAACCAGCTATGAGCTGGCGAAGGTCTCAGAACCTATCAGGCAAGATGACAAGAAAACATTTTGTGGGAAAAAAAAAAAAAAAAAAAACACCCAAGAAACAATCCAAGGGCTCACATCCATGCAGGAATTTCAAAGCCTGCAAGTACATGGTCAGGACAGAGAGGACTACTGACAGAAGTGGTAACGTTAGCAACATTCAAGGTACTGTATATCAACCGTAATACTAGTGGAGTAATTTACTGCATAGAGTGTGATTGCAAAATGTGGTACGTGGGGATAACTTCAAGGGCACTTAAAGTACGTGTTTTGGAACACATTGGGAGCATAAGGATCACCACCACAGACCTGGACAGAATGAGAAAAATTCCACCGCATTGTGGAAACACGTGACAAAATTGAAATATTGATTTCAGTGGTAGAATTTAGAACATATGCTTATCTAGTCGTCCGGTCAGATTATCGGACACTGCCCCGGTTAGTTCTCTATTTCCCTTAGTCCTCTCCCCCTGTTGATAGAACAGGGCCATGGCTACTATCTCCAGCTAGTTACCTTGGTGACAGGATGCCACTTGGACCACCAGGGATACTGGGAGCAGCAGAACAATTGGCTGCTGCCTCCCACTGAGTCACTATGGCAACAGGATCCATCCCTGGTCGCCTAGGACTCACGCTGGGTAACTACAGCGATGGGAAGTTTCCCCAGCCATCCAGGACTCCGAATACACGTGGCCACTTTTCTAAGGAGATGCGGCTACGCTTATAATACTGAAAGTTCAACATAGGGCTGCACACCAATCGGCCAGAGAGCAGGAGAAACCGGATGTCCGGGGAGGTACACCCCACTGGTCTAGACTATTCACTGATTGGGAAATACGTGCACACTCCTCCTCTGAAAGACTTATCAATTAAAAATCAGGAGGGTATTTAAGGGCGTACACTGAGCTATCACTTCACTTCCCTGTGGAAGCCAAGTAGGTGAAACACATGTTGGAAGTAAAAAAGGCAGCTATGCAGCTGCAGACAGGATAGCTGACTTTTATAAACTGAAGTATCAGGTACCTCTTACTTTCTCACATTGTTTTCCATGCTCCCTAATTGGGGTCCATCCATTTCCCAACGATTACCAGGCTTGTGGCACCCAACAGCAGAAGCACTTCTTCACCCTCTCTGAATCTGTATCTGGACACTCATTAACCCTTCGATGCCTTTTGACACTGCTCATTCATGGGGTACTTGTTTCCTAACTATTCTCCACTAGAATCACTAACCTGATACATATAATTTTACTTGTATTAACACAATTTATTGGAGTCAGCATACGGGTCATTCTGACCAATAATTATTCTAATTATACGTTCACCTTGATAACCATATGTATGGTACACCGCAGCTGCAACCTGATAGCACTATATATCTTATTTCTCTGTATTCTCACTGGTTTCAGGTCCAATATACCTACGGTGAGCCCACATTGGCATATGCTCAAACCCATCAGATTTTGAAAGCATTACAGTACCAGGTCCTCTCTAGTACCCGGACGGGAGACCTCCTGGGGAACAACAAGCACTGTAGGTCTATACACCACCAGAAGTAAATACAACTCATCTATGTGTATATAGCAGTACTTATCCATGGCCCTCTTATTGGCCATCCAATTTTCTATACGAAAAAACGACCAATAGTAGAAACCATCATTACACTATATATACACGCTTCCTTCCAACTTTGCTTCCGCCCTGGATGCACTATATTCTATTGATCAAGCAATATTTAAAGTGCGCTAAGCCCGCATCTAGGACATTCTTATTGGAAATTTGATTGTTAGGAGACTTGTTCTATGCACAGGGACATTTGCCAATAAGCTGTGGTGATTATTAAGGCCCACTATACTAGTGAGCCCCAAAACATTTTATGTATACATGTTATTGAATTGCAAGCTTTCTACAGTATAGGATATATTGATATACAGATATGTATACTATTGATTTGATTGTTGAAAAGCCTTGCATGTGTACTGTTTTTCTGTTATGTGTGTCAACTTTTAATTTATTTCTTAAAAGTATTAATACTAATCTAAAGCGCCCTACACACTTGCCGATGCATTAAATTTTGATGATGATGATCGATCTAAATGATGATCAATCATGGGCCAAATTGACTTGCACTGCAAAGCGACGGAGAACCAACGATGGACGACCACGGTGCCACGCATTGCTCATAGTTGGTGCATACACACTGAGCGATATTAACTATTTCTCGTTTATTACTAAATGAGATCATTCATATCGCCCGCACACATCAGCAAGTGTGTAGGGCGCTTAAGAGTTCCTGAAAAAGTAGAGTTTTCGCTCATCTTTTGATTGCTCTTTTCATAACTCTCAGGTGCACCACCAGTACTGTTGTATGTCACCATTACCCTATCAGTCAATTATGTGAGTAGATTCTAGTTATTTTGTTTTGTTTCGTATATACACTGGTATTTCTACATTTGCTTCACCTGAACAAATTGGGGAAATCAGTGCTCCTCCCACATGACTTTCTCTTCTAACCAACTTCCAGGTGCAGAAACTGAAAAAGAGATCAGATTTCAAATATTGTGAGATCGGCAAGTAACTTACTGTGTGCAGACTGAACTTTGTGCAGTTACACTCCAGATATTCTTTGATATACAGTATTTATATGGGTGTGGTTCATAGGGTCGACAGTGTCTAGGTCAACCATGTTTGGGTCGACCAATATTGGTTGACAGTAACTAGGTCGACAGGTCAAAAGGTCGACATGAGTTTTTAATGTTTTTTGGGCGTCGTTTTCTCCGTACAGTGACCGGGAATCCCTATTAGTGCACCGTGTCTCCTCGCATGGCTTTGGGCAAGGTGCCTCGCAGGTACGCTCGGCACAGGTCACCATTCCCAATTGTAGTCTACGTGGCATACTGTAAAGTTATACTTGCCTTTTGTGAAACTGGCAAGCCTGATTTGAAGAATCTGTGAGGTGGGAGCTTTTGGAACTCCAGTCTGCAGCCCTGGGAAATAAGATCCTGTCACGAACTTGACCAGATCTGACTGAAGAATTGTAGTCGGGCTCCCACCCGACAGCCTTCCAGACATTGCGGTCCACTATCATGCTGAAGTCTTTGAGTAATCAGAGCATGGGCTCTGTTCCAGAGCACCTGCAGTTTATGGCTTGCGTGGTTTACCTCTTGCATCGCTGGAGGACATAGAAGCACCTCTGGATTTGCCCTTGAACTTGGCCATCCAAAAAGGACTGTAACTGAGAAGCTGAATAAGTCTTCTTGGTTTGGGGAGCTGCAGAAGGAAGATACGTAGACTTACCCGCAGTAGCTGTGGAGATCCATTTGTCTAGTTCATCTCCAAACAAGGCCTCTCCTGTGAATGGTAGGCCTTCCACGCCTTTCCTGGAGTCCGCATCAGCTGTCTACTGGCGTAGCCACAAGCCCCTGTGTGCCGACACTGCCATAAGGTGGTGCGTGCGTTAAGCAAGCCTCTCTCTTTTATGGCTTTCACCATAAAGTTCGCAGAGTCCCGTATATGCTGAAGGAGTAAAACATCCCCCCTAGACAAGGAATCTAACCCCTCAATTAGGGGTTACCTGACCATTTTGCAGTGGCTTTTGTGATCCACGCACATGCAATAGTGGATCTTTGGGCCACCCCAGCAGCTGTGTACAATGATTTGCGTGTAGTCTCAATTTTACGATCAGCCGTGTCTGTAAGGGAGGCTGCACCAGGAACAGGCAATACAATTTTTCGTGACAGCATGGAGACTGATGCGTCCACTATCGGTGGATTTTCCCATTTTTTCCTATCCTCCAGAGGAAAGGAAAAAGATGAGAGCAACCTTTTAGGGATTTGAAATTTCATATTAGGATTAACCCACGTTTCTTCAAACACGGTATTCAATTCCATTTGACACATTAAAATAAGATTCCTCACACTCCTCTGACACCTTATCAGGAATATGCAGAACATCTCTGATAGAGGCTCTGATAGAAGCTATTTCCTGTGACAGAGCCGCATCCCCCCCTCTAAGTCTACCTCACCCTCCTCCAAGTCTGACCCTTCAGCGTCAGAGTCAGACAGCAGGATATGGGCCAAAGATCGCTTTTGCGGACAAATGGGAGGGGATTGAGACGCTGTTTTGGGGACTGAGTCTATGTTCATAAACTCATCCACAGTTTGTAAGTATTGCGTCTTTCTCATTGCGGGACAATTTTGTAGAAAAAGTGGAGATCATTCCTTTAAGAGAATTAACCCACTCTGGTTCAGCCCAGCTATTCTGTGAACCCCAAGTACCCAGTAGTGAGCCCCCTGGTGAAGAGGAACACTGCTCTGTATAAGAAACACTCTTTGCCTGACATAATGTAAATATGACAGCACACACACAGGAAAAGGTTAAGCACAATTAACCCACAAAGAGCCCTTCAGGGAGAGACAGAGTTGTTTGGAGCAAGCCCCCACCGCACCCTTACCGCTAATGCCACGCTTAGCCAGGTCGCAGACTAAGTGTCCCTGATAGGGGTCGCGGGCGCTTGCGCAGCAGGCCCACTGCGCATACGCTCGCATTTTCTGCGGGGCGGGGGCGCAGAAAATACGATTGCCTCTGCCTGTCAATCAGGCAGAGGCGGTCGCGGGGCGGAGGCGTGCCAGCCCAAACGGTGGGCTGGTACGCACGAAAGGGTGCGTGTTGGGGGTGCGGCCGAAGCGGCTGCGTGATGTCACATGCGGCTGCTGTGACAGCAAAATGGCGACGGGACTCCTGCGGCCGCAGCTAAGCTGCGCCAGCAGGAGTCATCCCTATTTTCTGCTAACAAGCAGAAATTGCGTGCTGTTCGCAATTTCTGCTTGAAGCAGGGGGGGAGGCGCCAGTCAGCATGCTGGGCGGCCTTCCCAGAGCTGGGCGGCCCCCAGCATGCGTGCTAATGGTTAGCAAATTCTGCTGATTAGCAGAATTTGCTAACCTTACTGAATTGGCCCCTTAGTACACTAGTAGTCGCTCACCCCTGCTATGACCCCCTGGTACCGCTGAGGTAATTTGGAGTCAAACTGGAGGAGCTGCGCATGCCTGTCAGTCAGCGTCTGTGTCCACTGCAGAGGGAAAATGGCACTGGTAAGCTGCTGGATCCTCTCATAGTGAAGCCCCACCCCTTCAATGGCACGCGGTCTTTTTTTATACTGGCTGAGGAATTTGGTGCTTAAAATGGACAGAAACCGTTTTAAGGCTGTGTTGCCAGTATGGGTACCGTGTACAGTGTCAGTCAGACCCGAACGCAGCCACATGTCTGTATGCAGTGGCTGCATTCGGGTGGTCTGTGCACACGGACTGGCTGCAGTGCGCAATCTTACACATTATAGCTGCATCCAGGAAGGATGCGGCTACAGTTTGATTGACATTGGTGAGCGTTTGCAGGGTGGTGACAGAGCACTGGGGGGGTAGAGGAGGGGCGTGCCGTGACCGTTTTCATGGCAGTTGCGTGACATCACACGCAGCTGCTCCACCAAGCGTCAACCTTAGTTTGATGAATCCACAATCTAATTGCGGACGCATTGGGAGGCAGCCTGTCACACATGTTGGGCGGCCCCCAGCATGTGAGGAGATGAACGCAGATATGGCTGCGTAGACAGCGATCTGCGTTCATCTCTGAATCGGGGCCAAAGTCTACAACCTCTTCTCTACAATTACACATACATAAACTGTTCCATATATTTCATAGTGATTGAGACAATGCTCAAAATGTATATTTTATTAATTTCAAGAATGCAACATAAAAAAAAGGTACAGAAACATTATCTTGCACAATAGCAAAAGGACTGGTAAAAAGTAGCCAGGACAGCAGGGCAGACTTAATTAGGAAAAGGTAGGAAGTATGTAATACCTATACTCCTGGAATGAGAGGTAGGAGTATGCAATACCTATACTCCTGGAATGAGAGGAGTATGTAATACCTATACTCCTGGAATGAGAGGTAGAAGTATGTAATACCTATTACTCCTGGAATGAGAGGTAGAAGTATGTAATACCTATTACTCCTGGAATGAGAGGTGGGAATATGTAATACCTATACGCCTGGAATGAGAGGTGGGAGTATGTAATACCTATACTTCTGGAATGAGAGGTTTGTTTGTTTGTTTGTTAGTTTTCTGGGGGAGGGGGGGGGGGGGGGGAGAGGTGGCAAAAAAATAATATCTGGTGGCTATATACGTTATGGTAAGAACTTACCATTGATAACGGAATTTCTCCTATGTCCACAGGATAACATTGGGATATGCCGGAGCGACAGCGGAAATGGCACCAAATAGTCACGAGCTTTCTGGCCTCCCAGGATGCATCGGGGCTCCTCAATATAATCCCGCCCACTGACTTAGTCAAATCAGTTGTTTTCACAGCAATCTAGGCAGGAGCATCATGTAGAAACCTATTCAGGCGATAAGAACACACATGCACACCCTTCCATACAAGAGGGAAGAGGTTTAGTGATTGTAAAGATCCTCAAATCAGGTGCGTCAGGGTGGGATCACTGTGGATACCTGTGGACATAGGAGAAATTCCGTTATCAACGGTAAGTTCTTACCATAACGTATATTTCTCCAGCTGGGTCCACAGGTTATCCACAGGATAACATTGGGATTCCCAAAGCCATTTTTAGTGGTGGGGACGCTCCTGATTAGACAGGAGAACCTTTCGCCCGAATTCCGCGTCATGAGAGGCAAAAAGTATCCAAGGCATAATGTCTAATGAATGTGTTAATGGAAGACCATATGGCTGCCTCACAAATCTGTTCTGCTGAAGCACCATGTTGTGTTGCCCATGAAGGACCTACCTTATGGGTAGAGTGCGCAGACACATTAGCCGGAGCAGGGAGATCAGCACGAGAATATGCTTCTGAAATTACCATTCAGAGCCATCTTGCCAGCGTCTGTTTACTAGCAGGCCATCCTCTTTTGTGAAATCCGTAGAGAATGAAGAGAGAATCTGTCTTTCTGATGGCACTAGTACGATCCATGTAGATTCTTAACGCACGGACCACGTCCAGCAACGCTTCTTCCGCAGAAAGTCCCGATACCTGAAAAGCCGGGACTGCAATCTCTTCGTTAAGGTGAAACTTTGAGACCACCTTCAGAAGATACCCAGATCTAGTTCTGAGAACTGCCTTATCTGGATAAAAGATCAGACACTCTTCTAGCTGACGCCATCGTCAGTAGAAAGAGAACTTTAGTCGTCAACCATTTAAGATCTGCTCTCTTAAGTGGTTCAAACTGAGCTCCCTGAAGGATTTTAAGAACCAGATTCAAATCCCAGGGAACTGCAGGAGGAACAAACGGAGGTTGAATGTGCAACACTCCCTGAAAGAAAGTACGCACATCCTATAAGTTAGCAATCTTTTTCTGAAACCATACAGTTAATGCAGATACTTGAACTCTCAAGGAAGCTACTTTTAACCCCTTATCCAATCCTGCTTGAAGGAAATCCAAAATCCTGGATACTCTAAAAGATCTTGGATCCATACTCATTTCACTACACCAATGAATATAGGCTTGCCATATTCGATGATAAATACGAGCTGAAGAAGGTTTTCTTCCTCTAAGCATAGTTTCAATTACTTGTTGTGAAAATCCTCTTGACTTTAGGATAGAGGTTTCAACAGCCGCGCCGTCAAAGACAGACGATCCAGATGGCTGTGATAACAAGGACCCCGCATTAGTGGATCTGGACGTTGACGGAGCTGTATTGGAGCTTCCACGGACATCCTTAGTAGATATGTGTACCAATGCCTTCTGGGCTAAGCTGGAGCTATTAGAATTATAGCCCCCTTTGCTTGCTTTATTTTCCTCACCACCCAGGCTAACAGGGAGATTGGAGGAAACAGATATGCCAGATGAAATTCCCATTTCTCTGACAGTGCGTCTACAAGGATCGCCCCGGGATCCTTTGTCTTTGACCCACATATCTGAACTTTGTTGTTCAGATGGTATGCCATGAGATCTAACTCTGGCAGACCCCATCTGTTTACCGGAGTCTGAAACACCTCCGGGTGTAACGCCCATTCGGTTTCCTGAATGGTGTGTCGACTGAGAAAGTCCGCTTACCAGTTCAGCACTCCTGGAACAAACACTGCGGACAATGCCGGAAGATGGAGTTCTGCCCGTCTTAGTACGTGAGTTACTTCCTCCATTAACCTCTTTTGCTGCGAGTTCCTCCCTGATGATTGAGGTACGCTACTGCTGTTGCATTGTCTGAGCGGATCTGGACTGGTCTTCCTTGCAGAATGTCCTCTGCCTGAACCAGAGCCATATATATGACCCTTATTTCCAACAGATTTATTGGCAGGCAACTTTCCCTTATGGTCCATTTTCCCTGGAACCAGAAACTTTCGAATACCGCTCCCAAACCCTGAACACTGGCATCTGTTGTCAAGACTTGCCAATCTGTTATCCAAAAGGGTCTCCCCTTGTCTAGATGGTCCGTCGGAAGCCACCAGGTTAGTGACATTTTTACGTTTACTGGAAGCTTTATCATCTGTCTTTTTATTGTCTGATGTCTTCCATTCCATCTGGTCAGAATGAGGTGTTGTTGAGGTCTGGAGTGGAATTGTGCATATTCCACCATGTCGAATGTTGACACCATCAGACCCATCAGTCGCATTGCTGCATGGACTGATATTGTCTGACTGTGTAACAACTCCTGAGTCATTCTTGCACCTTGGATATCTTTTTCCAAGGTAAAACTATTCTTTGTAGACTTGAATCCAATATGGCCCCCAAATGAACCATCCGTTGTGACGGATTCAGAGATGATTTTTCCCAATTTATGAGCCATCCGTGTCCTTGTAGACAGACTATCATCTGTGGGAGATGGCTCAAGAGTAATTCCTGGGATTGTGCCAGGATTTAAAGATCGTCAAGGTATGGAAAAATTCTTATCCCGTTTGCAGAGATAAGATGCCATAACCACCATAATTTTAGTAAATACCCTGGGGGCTGTCGCTAGCCCAAAGGTCAAAGCCTAGAACTGAAAATGGTGCTTGAGGATGGCAAACCTGAGGTAACACTAATGGGATCGTGCTATGGGCACATGTAGGTAAGCATCCTGTTTATCCAAAGATATCATGTAATCTGCTGGTTCCATAGCCAAAACTATGGAACGTAACGTTTCCATGTGTAACCTTGGAACCCAAATGTATTTGTTTAACATTTTGAGATTGAGAATTGGTCGGAATGACCTATTTGGCTTCTGAATCAAAAATAGATTGGAGTAAAAACCCTGTCCCTGTTGTGTGTGGGGAACTGGGATAATTACCCCAGACTGAAGCAATTTCTTTCTGAACTGCTTCTTGCAGGGCGTTGGCCTTCGACTCTATACGAGACGGGCTGGTGCAAAAAAAAAAAAAAACCTTTGAGGAGGCTGCCTCTTGAAAGGGAAAACATAACCGAGAGATACCATCTTCTGCACCCAAGCATCTGTCGTCTACTGATGCCATATGTGTGCAAAGTGAAGGAGTCGGCCCCCAACCCTGGAGTCCTCCAGGCGGAGGCCCGCACCCTCAGACTGATGGCTTCTGTTCTGGTTTGGAAGCTGGCCGTCTATTGGCCCATTGCTTCTTACCCCTAGTTGATTTATTGAACTGGGGTTGCTTAAATTCCTCTCTCTTTTGCTCTGCCTTGCCATCGAAATGGCCGAAATTTCAAACCCCTAGGCAAAGGGCTAAAACACACTACACGGTTGTTGCCGGCCGGGAAAAAGCCGGACGGCTTTTTCCCGTGCCGGCATTGTAGTTAACAGTGTGAGGGGTAGGGTCCCTTCACACTGCACGGCCCCGGCCCGGCTGCCGGGTTGCAGCCGGGTCTCACCACTGGAAGGTCCGGCGGCCGGGCGGCCGCCGGGCCGTCCTTGGAGCCAGTGAACCGTGTGTGTGAAGGGGAGCTTTCACACACAACGGTTACTTCTGCAGCCGTGTCTGATGCTGCGCATGCGCACAGCATCACACACGGCTCAAAGCCGTCCTGTGTGATAGACACTGCCGGTTTCTCCCGGATGGCAAAAAGCCGGACAAAGTTTGTCCGGCTTTTTGCCATCCGGGAAAAACCGGAGTGTGTGTTACAGCCCTTAGGGTTATAACTGGACGGAATCCTGACCACCTTGGATTCAGCTTCCGATTCTAAAATATCTGTCAATTGTTTTCCAAACAGAATATCACCAGCGAAAGGCAGAGTTTCCAAAAAACTTTCTTGGATTCTGCATCAGCTTTCCAAGTACGTAGCCAAATTGCTCTGCGAGCGGCTACCGTCAAGGCTGATGCTTTAGAAGCAATCGTACCTATATTAATTGCTGCTTCTTCCAAATATTGCGCAGCTTGTTTTATACGGCCTAGATGAGACTCCTGCTCCCTGGTAGAAGCAGAGAGGCCATTCTCTAGTTCCTCCGCCCATTCTACCATTGCTTTCGCCATCCAGGCTGAC
The DNA here is from genome assembly GCF_028390025.1 of Pseudophryne corroboree. Classification (NCBI taxonomy): domain Eukaryota; kingdom Metazoa; phylum Chordata; class Amphibia; order Anura; family Myobatrachidae; genus Pseudophryne; species Pseudophryne corroboree. Next base: position 295,125,833 of record NC_086447.1, on the reverse strand, counting down.
CTTACAACAGCCCCTGAGAGAAAGTAAAAAAAATATATATTTTTCAAGAAACCATCTACTTTATCTGTGACATCATTCAGTGAGGTAGACGGCAATGGTAAAATAGATTTACGCACAAGTCGCACGACATATGCATCTACTTTAGGAGGAACTTCTCCTTTTGAACAGTCCGCAGCTGGAAAAGGATAGTAAGAATCCCATTTTTTTCGGAATCTTATACTTTTTATTGGGTGTAGCCCAAGGTCCTTCCATAACTTCCGTCAGCTCTTCTGACTCTGGAAATTCAGTCCTAACTGTTTTTGGATGTTTAAACATAGGTGCTTTAGATTTTGACACTGCTTTGGTCGATTCCTCCAGAGACAGACTTGCCTTCATGGCATCAATAAGCTCAGCTATATCCTCTGAGCTGAAAACCCTCCGACTGATCATCATATGGGGTATTTGAATACACTGTATCCTCATCTGTTGTATCGTTTTGTGTAGTCTGTAACATGGATGTATCTACCCTGGTTTTAATAGCCTGGCTACTTGTAGAAGCTGCTGGAACCAAACCATAAGGAGGGAGCTGCATGTATGGGTTAATAGTGTAACCTATTCCCGGGGGTGGAACTGCATGTGCTAATCTGCCAGCTCTTGTAGACCAGGTCTGTGCGACCACACTCCTTCTTGCAGGGCGTTGCCCCTTATAAGTAAGATACTGGGCTATTCCATGCAAAATCCTTTTACCAGATAAGCATGTTAAGGGTGTAGAAGTCCCTCTCTCATCTCATCAGACATGGTAAATAATCAGTTTGTTTTGTTTTTTTACAAATACTACACTCTCTGTGACTGAAAATCACCTATATAGATATAGAAGTGATATCAATCTGACCACAACCTGTGCACCTGAATTGAGGTTCAGAAACAATACTGACAAACATATAAAAGTCAGCAATCACACTAGCAGTCAGTCACATGTTAAAAATTGTCATATGAGAATATAATCAACCACAAAAATACTTTTCTAGTATGTAGGAGTACAATTACTGTATTTCTGTTTTTAAACAGCTATTACAAGTTTTTCAGACATAATATGCAGAAAACAACAGTACTGTACCTCATATGCATTGTGTACCAAAATTAACTAATTCATACTAACAAGTAGATAGAATCTTAGTACTGTATAACCCTTAATCAGTAGAGTGGGATACAGGGAGACTCACCCCACTTCCAAGAACGATCAATACGCTCGAAAGACGCTGAGTGGATTCAGACGCTACTAGTGTACACTGCCGCTCCGGTAACTGATAACGGACACAGACGCTCAGTGAACGATGAGTGTATGCAGACGCTCCTGTCTGCGACCCGGTCTCACAAACTCTAGTGTACACAACCGCAGCGGCCTAAGCTGCGACCGAGTACCCTCGTGGTAGCATCTGAGACGGAAGTGAGGTCATCAGTTCATGGACGGGAGACGCACGGAAACTGGTCATGAACTGGGGGGAGGGGCGACCAGGAGAGCATCCGACTCCCCCTGCTGACAAACTCCAGGGATCACGGCCTCAACCTAGTCCTGGCGCCTATCATCCCTAAAGCATAGCGCTGGAGCACTTGAGAGTGGCGGCGCATCAACCTCTGTTTGTAGTGTCCTCCAATACAGTGCGGCTGTGTCCGGAATCCCCTAGTAAGTGGAATCGATGCCTTACCTTCTACCCATGCTCCGGCCACAGCCTGGTAACGTCTGCTGGACCTGCTAGAACATCCGTCACACACGCCCGCCGAGACAGCACTGATACCCGAAGGTAAGCATTGTTGCGACACGGTGGAGAGTTGTTGGAGCGACTCTTTCTAGAATGCGTTTAAGACGCTGTTAAGAAAGATCACTCAAAACATAGTAAGACTATAAAAATAAAATAAAAGCTTAGGGCTGCTTTAACAACAGCCCTGTGACCGTGGTCCGGCTCCTGCCGCACCAAACAAAAAACTGATTTGACTGAGTCGGTGGGCGGGATTATATGGAGGATCCCCGATGCATCCTGGGAGGCCAGAAAGCTTGTGACTATTTGGTGCCATTTCCGCTGTCGCTCCGGCATATCCCAATGTTATCCTGTGGATAACCTGTGGACCCAGCCGGAGAAATTGTTATTTTTGGCATGAAGGTAGTAGGTGAAGGGGATCCTTTCCATATATGCCGAATGTAACACGCCCTTCCCCACCACCAACACCCCACGGCACCGCAAGTGTACAAGTGTATATGTACATGCCGGTTCCCATTGCTGACGACACTGCGAGTCGTCCTAATGTGTACTCACCCTTAGACTTCCCTGAGGACTGGAGATGGAAAACACGGATTTAGATTCATGGGAACCAGCTTTTCAAAATAACTAAAAGGTGCCACTCCATATGACTGAAAAATAGCATGCACAGACATGGATCATGGCAGCACAAATACTGTGGAGAAAGGGTGTGCAGTCCCCCCCTATTTTTAACCACAATAAGAGATGCTACCATGCTGAGGCTTCTAGTACCATACAGGAAAATAAAATACTGATGCACACTCTAAGCACTAAGAATTCGGATGGTACTTGCAAGAGTTTACCAAAATTATTTGGACTATCAATATCCTTACGTATTCTTAGATGCTGAGATCGTGCATCACCATTTGGCTTTTACCTGTAAAACACCGGGGGTGCTCATGCAACTACATAGTTATCTCCAAACTCCCCCCCGTGCTGCCATCAATAGTTATCCATAACCCGCAGTATCCCCTAGGAGCGTATAATCATGGATTGCAATGCTGTCTTTTGGATCTGCATCTCTACTGTGGTCTAATATTTTGCAGATTAATCCACTGTGCCCGCTTATTCTTTATTAAATGTTGCTCATAATTACCGGTACGTTGTTACCATTGCTCACTTTCAACAAGATTCACTCCTCAACTATGTTTATAGAATACAAATTATTATGCTGTATTGTTTTTATGGTTTACGGCTTCAATAAAACCTTTAAAAAGCACCAATACTGTCTGCAGTATAGTCGTTGCTCTGTTGTACCTTCAAATCTAAAAACTCCAATGTATGTGTTACAGGGAATTTGCAATGAATTTCACATAAAAGTCCTGTGTTCTTGCACAAGTCATTACTTGTGTAAAGCTCAGTACACATTGGCCGATATATTGTCCGAACGGCCAATATATAGTGAGGCAGTCGGCAGGTGTGTACCCCCGATATGACTAAACAACATCATTCACAGAAATATTGCGTTGGCTGTACAGCACAGCTGATGACAGGTATATCTTCTGATACATCAGCACATCAGGCTGTATGTATGGGTGGTCCGCCTACACCAGGGATGGGGAACCTTCGGCCCTCCAGCTGTTGTTGAACTACACATCCCAGCATGCCCTGCAACAGTTTCAGCATGGCCAAATAGCAAAACTGTTGCAAGGCATGCTGGTATGTGTAGTTCAACAGCAGCTGGAGGGCCGAAGGTTCCCCATTCCTGGCCTATACAACTTGCTGCGGGTGGGGCTGTCATCACATCTGGGCAGAAAAATTCAAATGTCTGTCCACCTGGGTTTTCTGACTGACTTGTTGAGCAGACGATCGCTAAAAGTGTATACTTACATGTATTGGCCGCACTTGAAATGCGACGGAAAGATCGCCAGCGTGTTCAGTCAGGTATGTACCTAACCTAAAGGTGCTTGGTCATAACAGTATAGAGGTCTATAACCGTCTCAAAATTTGCGCTTTAAAATGATTCAAATGGCTGAAAAAATAATAGGAATTTTTTTTCCCCTAATAAAATAAATTCTGTGGTTAAATTTGGAGTGCCTAAAATATGCCTGTCAATTGATTTCAGTCTTTTGAAGACACCTTTTAAAAGAAATAGCTGTAACTACCACCTGCAATCTTAAACACCTGTCCCATCCATACAGCACCCCCATATCTTTTAACTAATTATTCTGCACTTTGCAGGTTATCACCTGGCATGTAATTATTGGCCCAATTAAACTTCTAATTGACTAAATGATCATTAGGGATGGTGTCCAAGGGGTTCTGAACCAGGTCCCAACATTTTTACCTTTGAAATAAAAATGTCCTTACTTCACACTTGCTTTTTTCACGCAGACCCTCTGCGTGAAAAAAGCTGCATTAAATTGTATAGAAATTAATGCAGCTAAATTTCTTGTTGAAATTGGATCACAAAAACCCTGTGTCCGGCCAAAATTTCTCACGCTGTGAAAAAATAGAGAATTTTGGTTACCTACCGGTAAATCCTTTTCTCGTAGTCCGTAGAGGATGCTGGGGTCCACATTCGTACCATGGGGTATAGACAGGTCCACCAGAAGCCATTGGCACTTTAAGAGTTTGAGTGTGTGGGCTGGCTCCTCCCTCTATGCCCCTCCTACCAGACTCACTCAAGAAACTGTGCCCGAGGAGACCGACATCTTCGAGAGATGGATTTAAACACAGATAGTGGCGAGATTCATACCAGCTCACACATACAAGGCACATCAAGCTAACTAGCTTGAAAAAAAACTCAGCAACTGCTGAAACATTACTTACCAAGTAACAATGCAGTACATAACTATACAGAATTGTACTGAACCAGATAACAGTTGCAGGAAAACGAAGCGCTGGGTGGGCGCCCAGCATCCTCTACGGACTACGAGAAAAGGATTTACCGGTAGGTAACCAAAATCCTATTTTCTCTTGAGCTGGGGTCCACATTAGTACCATGGGGATGTACCAAAGCTCCCAGAATGGGAGGGAGAACGCGGAGGCTCCTGCAGAACTGATTGACTGAACTTCAGATCATCAGAGGCCAAAGTATCAAACTTGTAGAACTTAGCAAACGTGTTCGACCCAGACCAAGTTGCCGCTCGGCAAAGTTGTAACGCCAAGACACCCTGGGCAGCCGCCTAAGAAGACCCCACCTTACGAGTAGAGTGGGCCTTGACAGATTTTGGACAAGACAATCCTGCCGTAGAATACGCATGTTGGATAGTGAATCTATTCCAGTGAGATATAGTCTGCTTTGAAGCAGGACACCCAATTTTCTTGGAATCATAAAGGACAAACAGAGTCCGATTTCCTGTGACGAGCAGTCCTCTTCACATAGATTTTCAAAGCCCTCACAAAATCCAAGGACTTTGATGAAATTGAGGCGTCAGTAGCCACTGGCACCACAATAGGTTGGTTGATATGAAATGCCGACACAACCTTCGGAAGAAACGGCTGACGTGTTCTGAGCTCAGCTCTATCTTCGTGGAAGATCAAGTAAGGGCTTTTACAGGACAAAGCCCCCAATTCTGACACACGTATAGCAGAAGCTAAGGCCAACAACGTGACAGCCTTCCAAGTAAGAAATTTGATCTCAACCTCCTGTAGAGGCTCAAACCAGTCCGACTGGAGAAACTGCAACACCACTTTAAGATCCCAAGGTGCCGTATGCGGTACAAAGGGAGGTTGGATATGCAGAACTCCCTTCAAAAAGGTCTGAACCTCAGGGAGGACAGCCAATTGTTTCTGGAAGAAAATGGACAGGACCGAAATCTGGACCTTCACAGATTCCAACTGCAGGCCCATATCCACACCTGCTTGTAGGAAGAGGAGAAAACGTCCCAGTCAAAACTCCACCGCAGGAAATTTCTTGGATTCACACCAAGAGACATATTTTTTCCAAATACGATGGTGATGTTTAGACTTTACCCCTTTCCTAGCCTGTATTAGGGTAGGTATGACCTTCTTCGGAATGCCCTTCCGAGCAAGTATCAGGCGCTCAACTTCCATGCCGTCAAATGTAGCCGCGGTATGTCTTGATAGGCGAATGGCCCCTGCTGTAGCAGGTCCTCCCGAAGAGGAAGAAGCCTCAGCTCTTCCTGCAAGAAATTCAGAGGGTCCGCATACCAAGCCCGCCTTGGCCAGTCTGGAGCAATGAGGATCGCTTGAACTCTTGATCTCCTTACAAGCTTTAGAACTCTTGGAATGAGTGGAAGTGATGGAAACACGTACACCAACTGGAACACCCACGGAGACACCAGGGTGTCCACTGCCACGGCTTGTGGGTCCCTCGACCTGGAACAATAGCGTTGAAGCTTCTTGTTGAGACGAGAGGCCATCATGTGTATTAGAGGTAAACCCCAAAGGTCTGTTATTTCCTTGGACACCTCCGGATGGAGACCCCACTCCCCTGGATGGAGATCGTGTCTGCTGAGGAAGTCTGCTTCCCAGTTGTCCACTCCCGGAATGAAGATTGCTGAGGGCGCCAACGTGTGTCTTTCTGCCCAGAGGATGATTCTTGTTACCTCTGCCATTACAGCTCTGTTCTTCATTCTGCCCTGTCGGTTTATGTAAGCCACCGTCGCTACATTGTCCGACTGTACTTGAATGGCCCGAATTTTTAGAAGATGGGCCGCCTGAAGAAGACCGTTGTAGACGGCTCTTAATTCCAAAAGGTTGATCGGCAGGCCGGCCTCCAGACTTGACCACCTTCCTTGGACATAGCTAAAGGAAAACACCAAATACTCCACACACACACACAGGGGAGGGCAGACAGAGTTTCCCTCCCCCAAGAATGGCAAGAGAGACACAGAGATTGGAGCCAACCCACACACAGTGCTTCTAACCAAAGGGAGACCCCTTTTCAGCGCCGACTGTGCACCTTAATAGGATACACAGTCGTATTGCAGCCCCCCTTCCCCCCCTTCTACAACCCCCTGGTACCGTTTACAGATAGCTGGAGTTGCTGTGGAGGGACCTTTTTCTCCTGATCAGCGCTGTGCAGGCAGGAAAATGGAGCTGAACGCTGCTGGGTCCGCTCTGAGGAGAAGCTCCAGCCCCAAAATGGCGCCGTCTTCCCGCTTCATAGTATTATACTGGCCTGAGGATTGAGTGCTGGCTGAGATCCGGGGACCCAGACAGGCTTTTGGACCAGTGTAGTGTCTAGCGCTGGCTCAGGGCGCCGCACCATGTACCGCTGAGCCATCCCGGAGCACAGTTAATACTGCGCTCCTACCCTGCTGCTGTGATCTTCACACCGGCCCCCAGCTTGCTAGAGGGGTCGGTGCCTCACTCGCCACCGATTCTTCAGCTCTGTAATGGGGTGGCGGCATGGGGCGAGCGATCCCCTGCGGCAGGGAATGATCTGACCCCTCAGGAGCTCAGTGTCCTGTCAGCGGAGTAAGTGGCTCAGACCCCGCAGGGCAGACACTACTACTCCCCCCCCCCCCCTCCCCCCTTAGTCCCACGCTGCAGGGAGGCTGTTGCCAGCAGCCTTCCTGTAAAATTAAAAACTCTAAAATAACATTTTACTAGAAAAGCTCTGGAGAGCTCCCCAAGCTGTGACCAGCTCCTCCGGGCACATTTTCTAAACTGAGTCTGGTAGGCGGGGCATAGAGAGAGGAGCCAGCCCACACTCTCAAACTCTTAAAGTGCCAATGGCTCCTGGTGAAACCATCTATACCCATGGTACTAATGTGGACCCTCTAGGACGCAAGAGAAAAAAATACTAGGGAATATGCCCCACAGTCTAGCACATAACATTACTCCCTAAAAAAAATATATATATATAAATAAGAGTGTATAAAGATCTAAATACTTACTGCAGATCAGGACTCGACAAATCCCAGGGGACAGTTTTTGGTCCCTAGATTTTGTTGCCTGGCTACCAAATTATGCAGGGAAGCAGAAAGCAGCCCCAGCAGAGATTCATAGGTGTGCCTGTGCTGCGGCGGACATTTCATGCATTTTCAGGAGTGCATGTGCAGAGTGTCAATCTCAGCCTGCGCTGTCTGCTGTCTCCAAACTCCGGCAGCATAGAGCTCTCCAATAAGATGGTCTATGCGTGGCTGGGGATTGTGGCTTCGGAGGGGCAGAGTGAGGGAGGTTTGTTTGCCGCGGGGGTAGATTGACCGTAAAGGTTAGCTGCTGGATGTCCTTTTTGCAGAGCATTGGAGCAAAGAGCTCTGTCCACCAACAGTGAATGCTGGGCATAGAGTCGAGCATCCTGGAGTGCCAAATGTAAACGTGCTCAGAGGAGAACTGATCTGCTGTAAACCTGGGAATGCGAATGGCGGGGCGATGATATTAGGGCATTTGTTCAGAATAATGCTAGAAGGTGTGATAGGTGATTGACTGGTGAATGTTCACATTACCTGTGTGCACACTATATGAGTAGGCTAGTTCCTTAATATGTAAAAAGATGGAGCTATACTCTGAACTTCCAAAACGAAAGTCAATATTTATTGATAAAATACATAACACCAAGAAGATAAATACCAGATAACTCAACAGGTTTTAGACCGTGGACCCTTATATCACTTTCAGGTATATGACCCAGGAATGTCCCTGCTCAGACCCGGGTTTTTCACCTCTGAAAAATCCTGGGTTTTTGCTCGAGACCCCCTTTATACATCTCCTGTCAGACATAAGCCAGGGCTGCCAGGCTGCACTCATGTCACACTCCTATAAACACCGGGCGAGGGAAGCTGGAAGCGCACCTCCGACGACACACAGCCCAGTGTGTAAGCAGGCACCCCCGGCCCCTCCTGGCGGGGATTGCACTGATGCCCTTCCCATCCCAGACCTGCCCTAGAATGCATTTGATGTATGTTTTTTTTATTATTGATATTGCTATAATGATCCAATTTTAAAGTTCTTTTTGTGTTAATTATAGGTTTTTAATAGAGTGCATTAATAAATTAGGATTTTTTTTTATTTCCGGTCTATTCATTTATTGACCAAAGCAGTTCTGGTTTCTTTTGGTTACAAGCCACACTGAGGGCCCTAAGCAGAAAAGGGCCACCATGGTGGGTTTAGAGCAGTAGGGAGTGTCACAATGATTAAGGGTGTAACTACCTTAAGTGTAGGAGGGGAAGCTGCAATGGGGGGGAACAACGGAGGGGGTCCACCTTCCCTATCAAAAATACATGTGTTATATACATTTTTCATGATTGGGTTATAAATAGGGTCTCTTACAAACTGTTGCTATGGGGCCTACAACTATCTGGTTAACCCCCTTGCAATGATGTTATGATCCCAACAGGTGTGGAGGAGCTGCTGGCTAGGCTAGAGGGAGCAGGAGGATAAACAGATTTAGCATACTGTGAAGTGTAAGGAGGAGCTCCGACAAGCAGACACTACTGTACAGCGAGTTTTAGGATCTCTACCTGGCAACTTTTGCTCCTAACAAAGTCAGGGACGCAGGTGTGTAGAGCAGTGTACTGACATAATAAGCAGGGAATGGTACAATATTGAAAGCCTCTGGCAATACTTATTTGGGCCGAAATTTAATTTTGCCAATATTCCTGTAAAATCAGCCAGAATTTTTTTTTTTTTTTTTATAAAAATACTCCTTTGCTCCACCATAATTCATAAGCCACAGACTGCCTACTTTTCGAAACCAGGTGTTCTAAACTCCAACGCTCCACTACAAACAGGTCATGTTTTCAAGATTTCTGTCTGTGGAAACACTTGGGATAATTACTAGCACAGCAAAATAGATTTACTCACCTGCGCACGATTAAAGAAATCCAGGGGGTGGTACTTGAGGGTCAAAGTTGAAAACCTGACTCTAGCTAGACCATTCTTAAAGCCCAGTATGGAAAGGAAGTGGTATCTTTCTATAGATGCAGTGTGCTGAGCTCAAGTTACACACACCTGAATACGTAGACGTATCTGTAGGATACATATAATAGCCAAGATATCCAGTTACATGATGCCGTTTATACACATATGTCGAAGATAAACACACACACACATGCTTTTTGTTAGCATGAGGAAAGAAATGCGATGAGTGTTACCTGTACACCCCACCCCAAAATATTGAAATGTCAAAATATATAAACAAAAACATAAAAAAGGAATAACCCTATACATTAGCCCAGTGGTTCCAAACTCAAGGAACCCTAACTGTTCAGGTTTTAGGGTTGTGTCCCACCACAGATGGTTAAACCAAACCGAGATACTAATTAAACCACTTGTGCACTAGTATGGATATCATGAAACCCTGGACTGTTGGGGTGCCGAGTTTGGGAACCACTGCCGTAGTCTCTTCCTAATACTAGCTCTGGCATTAGTTATAAACTAATGGTATAAAGAGAACATCATGTGCATGAAGAATAGGCAAAGCCGTAGCAGGTTCAGGACATGTGTTTCTCCATTTGTGGTACTAATTAATGTATAATTTAGTTTTCATGTTAGCCAAATCGTGTTTTTCTCCAGTCCAGTAATTAGCCCCTAAATGTTATACAATGATACACAGAGCATGCTGCCCCTCTCACATGTCACAGGTAAACAGGTCCTATCAATTCCTGTACCAGCCTTGAGCGGCCTGCATCTGACCCAGCCGGGGCTAGAGACAGACTGCGCCCCCAAGATGCCCATATCTGCCATGGCGAGACCACCTACCTGATCTCCGCACACTCTCAGTTGTTACCGATGTGATCGTACGGTACAGCGCGATGCATCCAGCAATCACATCCTGGCAGGGGCAGCCCGGGTCTGGTGTGAGAGCACCTACAGCCGCCTCGCCTCACTACATAAGGAAGCGAACCGTCTAGAGTCTCTCACCTGTCATTACCGCCACACTGGTCTGGCTGGTTAGTCGGGTGTGAGCCCTGAGCCGCAGCACCACACTTTGCATACCTGGGCGGTTCCAGCAGGCAGCAGCAGCAGAGCCTCAGGTGTGACAAATCATACATTTCTCAGTGCAGGAGCCTCTCACGTTACAGGTAGCAGCAGGATCGGCTTTGCCCTCCATTCGTTATGGATGGCTATGAGGTTAGCACGCAGTGATGTGCAGTCGAGTATGCAGAGCCTCACCTGTCATTCTCTTATAAATAGACTGCAATCTTTTGAATATAAAATTGTTTAGAATAATACAAAGAAGTTATATATTACTTAAAAATATAATTTCTTCTTCAGGGTTCATAGCATAGGCGTTTCTATAATGGGTGCAGTGTGTGCGGTGCACATGGGCCCCTCCAGGGGGGCCCACACCGCGCACACTGCACCCATATATTATACTTACCCCACCAGAGTCCCACAATGGCAGCCCTGCAATGCGGACAGAAATCACTTGGAAAATGTCCGCAGCGGTCATTTCTGAGTGATTTCCGCATGCGCACTGGAGATGTCCCTGGGAACAAGGTGCGGGCGCCATGTTCCAGAGACATACGCATGTGCAGTAGACTCTGGAATTATGCCGGAGAGGAGGGGGCATGCGATGGTGGCTGAACGCTGAGCCCCTCCTCTCTAAAAACGCTCCTAGTCCATAGTCTACATAGGTAGAGACATTGGGGATGTAGGTGATTGGATAGGACTGGGCACCAAACAAAGCTGTTAGAGCTCCCTGGATGCTCCTGTCCCTCCATCCTATACCCCGCCCTCAGCCTAGGCTATTCAGTTTCGTTTTGGTGCCAGCAGGAGCATGTTGCACCGGGTGTAGTATGGCTGACCGGCAGTCTCCTGACCGCCGGTCAGCTTACCGACGCTGGGATCCCGGCGGGGAGGGGCGAATGCAGCAAGCCCCTTGCGGGCTCGCTGCGCTCGCCACGCTGCGGGCTCGGTGGCGACCTGCGGTCACCACGGGTTCTATTCCCACTCTATGGGTGTCGTGGACACCCACGAGTGGAAATAGTCCCTGTTGGTCGGCATGCCGACCATCGGGATACTGAGCCGGCGGGATGGTGGAGGAGGTCATGTGACTGTCGGTCAGCAGACCGGCGGTCACATGAATACCACCCGTTGCACCTTTAGCAGGGTGGATTCGACGTGCACATGGGAGCCTTGTTAGGACAGCCCATAACGCAGCCAGAGCACGGGAGACAGATAAGATGCTCGCAGGAACCCGCGTCTATGTGCAGTCTCACCTCCGGTCTTGGAGATGAACCGGAGGAGCTGATGTGGGCACCGGTTCGTCCGGGACCCCGCTAGTCCACCAGGACATTTTACATACTGGCGCTGGGGATTGCTGAGGCCAGTGGTCCTTGGAGGCTAACAAATACCTACTTACTCTGATTTTCAGGAGCCTCCCGGCCATTCCTGGAGAGTAGGCAAGTATGGGTTAACGTCAGCATAGGGGAGGGCAGTTCTCCTATGTGACTTCTATGTACCCGACCTGGGTGGATGTACTAGCTCAGTACAGAATCTGGCACATACCTCTGCCACATTTCAACAGATGTTACAGGGTGGCAGACCCTTACTCACTAAAGCAACAAGGCGTCCTGTGCCATCCTCACAGTCAATGCAGCTTTCAGATTCTGAGATGTCATCTTCCTCTCTCCCTGAGTCTCCCCTCAGGGGAAGAGGAGCGTCAGTGTCTACATTGGATATACCTCCACTAGTGGGGGCCATCAAATCCATTCTTCAAATAGAAGAAGAGGAGCCAGCTCCTAAACTAAAAGCCCTGCTATCCAAGCACCAGAAGGTAGTAAAGGCTGCATGTCCTCAGTCAGATCAGCTTTACTGAACTCATGCGTGAAGCATGGAGTACCCCTAGTTAGAAGTTCCAGTCACCAAACCACCTGGCTTCTTTTTACCTTCTTCCATCTAGTGATTGTGCTAAGTGGGAGGTTCCTGCTACAGTGGATTCCCACGTGGCACGCCTGGTTAATAGCTCTACTTTACCTATCCCGACAGCATCTTCTCTAAAAGAGACTACGGATAGGAAGATTGAAGCTTGTCTCAAATCTGTCTATTCTCTTACAGGAGCTATTACTCGATTGGCTAAGGCCATTGAGAGCTGGGCAGAGGCTCTGGAGAAAAGCCTACCCTCTGACATTGCCTGGGTACAGCTTCCCACATCTCGCGTATTAGGGATGCAGCCTCCTACTTAGGTGAAGTGGCTTTGGATAGTGGTCTACTGGCTTCCAAGGTGTCAATGGTAGCACGCCGAATCATCCGGCTGCGCTCATGGAAAGCTGACACGGACTCCAAGAAGGCCCTGGAATCTCTGCCCTACACTGGCGAGATCCTGTTTGGCGCAGAATTAGACAAAATTGTGGCTACTATGGAAGCCTCTAAAACTGCTTTCCTGCCCTCAACATCTACCCCGAAGCCTCAGACATTTTCCTTTCGGTCCTTTCATCTACAAGGCAAGGCATCCACAAGCCCAGAGCCAAACAGGCTTGGGCTACCAGACGTCCAGCCACCAAGTTTAAAGATAAACCCTTGGCCTGACAGGGGGGGCCTCCTCCTGGGGGATCCCAGGGTGGGAGGCTGACTTCAGTTCACACAGTCATGGTGTCAGACCACCACAAATGCTTGGGTGCAAGAAGTGGTACGCTCTCTCATTCCTGAGTCGCCCACCAGCAGTTCTTTTGCACAGGCCCTCCATGAGACCCGAACAAAGCCCAGACCTTCCAGAAGGCCATTCAGTCTCTACTTCACTATGAGATAGTAATCAATGTCCCTTCGACACAGAGACTGATGGGATTTTATTCTACCCTTTCTTGGTTCAGAAACCCAATGGGTCTCATCGATCTTTCAATCTCAAATCACTGAACAAATTTATCCGAGTGCCCAGGTTTCAGATGGAAACCCTCCACTCCATCATCCTAGCTATGGTGTCTCTGGACATTCAGGACACTTAACTGCATGTGCCTATCATGGCGGCCCAGATTCGTCGCCAGGGGGTCAGAATACTACCATACCTAGATGACGTGCTGATTCTGGCACACTCTCTAGAGGTCCTTCATCGCCATCTTCAGCTGAACATTGCCTTCCTGCAAACACATGGCTGGCTCATCAACTGGAAAAAGTCCTACCTTTCTCCTTATCAAAGAATGTTACATTTGGGAGCTCTCCTGGATTCCCAGATACAGAGAATTTTCCTGCCAGCAGAGAAAATTTCCGCACTTCAACAATGAGTACACAAGTTTCTTCACAGTTGCCGAGCATCAATTCACTGTGCTATGCAGGTCTTGGGCTCCATGGTCTCCACCTTCGACATAGTGGAGTACACCCAATTACATTCCAGGCCCCTTCAACACCTAATCCTGTCCAGGTGGGATAGGCAGCATTATCTCAATGGTCCTCTCTCCGGAAGTTTGGCTGTCCCTATCCTGGTGACTACAGACGTCTCACTTGGACAAGGGTTGCTGTTTCTGGATTCCAGATTGGGTACTCATTATCACGGATGCCAGTCTCTGCGGATGGGGCACAGTGACCGTCTGACACTCCTTTTCAGGGCCAATGGACTCCCACCAAGAGTTGCTTGGTAATCAACATCCTGGAGCTCCGAGCTGTCTACAGAGCTCTCACTCTGGCACAGGACATTCTCCAGGGCAGGCCTGTGTAAGTCCAGTCAGACAACACCACTGTGGTGGCCTACCTAATCATGCCATGCAAGAAGTAGTGCATTCTCAGATGGGCCAAACATCATACCCGGCCATCTCGGCAGTGTTCATCCCAGGGATTGTTAACTGAAAGACAGACTTCCACAGCCATCATGACGTACACGCCGCTGAGTGGGCTCTACACCCAGAAATCTTCCAGCTCCTGGTGGACAAATGGGGCCTACCGGTTGTAGACCACATGGCCTCAAATTCAACCACAAAGTTCCAGTGTACGGGTACAGAACAAGAGACTCTGAAGCAGCTTTCGTGAACGCTTTGGTAGTGAAGTGGACCTTCTATCTGGCATACCTCTTCCCAGAGTTCTTTGCAAATTCAAGCAAGAAGGTGGCACCATCCTGCTGATAGCGCTGGCCTGGCCCAGGTGCCATTGATTCACCAGTCTGCATAGTCTCTCCATAGACACCCTCTTTCCACTTCATCTACGACCAGACCTGTTGTCTCAAGGTTCCTGTCAGCACCCAGACCTGGCTCACCTGTCTATGATAGCTTGGTTCTTGAGTCATCCTTCCTAAGGTCCAAAGGTTTCTCCAGCTGTATGATTCAAAACATGCTCAGGGCATGGAAGCCAGCCTCATCTCGTATCTAGTACCGTGTGTGGCATACCTACTTCCAGTGGTGTGCTATTAAACACTATAACCCTCTGGTTTTTCGAGTTTCCTGGATTCTTGCCTTTCTCCAAGTTGAATTAGATCTCGGACTCTGCCTGGAATCTCTGAAAGTGCGTGTTTCTGCTCTCAGTCTGGTTCCAGCGAAATTGCTCCACTGCCTGATGTTCGCACCCCCATTTGAACCTCTGGACTCAGTGGACCTGAAATAGCTGACGACGAAAACTCTTTTCTTCTGGCTATTGCTTCTGCCTGGGGGGCAGCGGATTTAGGGGCGCTCTCCTGTCGCTCCACCTCTCTGATCTTTCATCGGGACAGAGCTGTTCTTCGAACCCGACCTGGCTACCTCCCCAAGTTGGTGTCCAGTTTCCACCTTAACGAATAAATCATTGTGCTAGCCTTCCAATCTCCGGCGGGAGAGGCCTCCTTTGGATGTGGTTTGTGCTCTCTAGATTTCCGTGGATCGTACCAGCTCCATCAGGAAAACGGATTCCCTCTATGGGCCTAATTCAGACCTGATCACTGTTGTGTGAAATCGCACAGTGGCCAATTATCGATTGACTGCACGTGCGTATGTACCGCAATGTGCAGGTGCGAGCCCAAACAGTGACAGAATGGTGCAAAAATTTAGATTGCATTGCGTATGCAAGGTGATTGACAGGAAGCGGACATTTGTGGGTGGTAACTGGCAGTTTTCTGGGAGTGCCAGGAAAACTGCAGGCATTCCCAAGTGTTTTCAGGGAGGGTGTGTGACGTCAGCTCCGGTCTTGATCAGCCTGATTCTGTTGCACTAGAGGAGTAAGTCCTAGGCTACGCACAGACTGCAGAGACTGGAAAAAACATTTGATGGTGAGTTGCGAATGTATTTGCAGCTGTCTGCTGCCTGGCGAGGTTTTTGCATGCATACTCATGCTTTCGCACACTTGCACGAGGCGATCAGGTCTGAATTAGGCCCTTTGTCCTCTATGGTTTCCACAAGAGGGGTTGGCCAGCTAACAAACAGACTCCGGGGGTAATTCAGATCTGAACGTAGATGTGCTGATCTACGATCAGTTACTCTGACGTGGGGGGACACCCAGCACAGGGCTAGTCTGCCCCGCATGTCTGGCCCTACCCCCCCTCCCTCACACAGGTGCAAAAGCATTGAACTGCAGCAATGCTTTTGCACTTGCTGAGTAGCTCTCTGCTTGCGCAGCCAAGCTGCATTGGCATGCAGCTACCCACCGGGTAGTCAAAATCGCAAGAAAAGCTAGTGCAGATCGCAAGGTGAAAGTCACCTTGCGATCCCGATGCGTGGTCCTGCCAGGTCGGCATCGCAAGAAAAGATAGACTGTGCAGGCAAGTCAATCCTTGCTAGATCGGTGCACTTTCTAGTTCATCTCACATGTCAATTACATCTCACATAAGCCAAAATCTCACATAAGCCAAAATTGGAAGCACACATAGTCCATATCTCAAGAAAAGTTAGTCAAAATCAGTGGTGCTGGGCTCCGGGGAGTTCAGGGGAAATCGCAAGTGAATATTCGGCATAGCAAGGATCTCACCGTGTGTACACACCCTTAGCATCTCACTGGGCCTTCCGGGGTGCGCAAGTGCACTCCACAAAGGGCTTCACACTGCGATCACCATGGCTGGTGATGGGGGAGGGGGGTCAAAGGGGACACCTGTACCGGGCCCCAAGGATACGCTGCTTTGTGCCCAGAAGGGTTGTAAGCCATCCTGTCTAAGGTAGACAGCGAGCTGTAGGCGGTGTGGGTGCGGTCTCAAGAGTGAGAGGGGCCTCTCACACACAGTGACTGTGTGGTACAAGTGTGCATCCACTCTTCTGAGTCCAGCTCTGTTGCAGGCATTTACGGGACATTTAATCAGAGATGTTTAAAACAGTGAAGCACATCGGTATTTGATGCGAGAACTGGACACCAAAGGATGACGTCTTACGCGTTTCTCCGCCTTCAGTCACGTCAGTGGCTTCCTCAGAGACGTCGCTGAGTCTCTGAGGAAGCCGCTGACGTGACTGAAGGCGGAGAAACGCGTAAGACGTCATCCTTTGGTGTCCAGTACTGGCATCTGGCACTCGGTAAATTTATCCTTTAAAAAGCCCTGTGTTTGGACCTTCCGGATATGGCACCATTAATGCATTGAAGACACCAGGAGCCGGGAGTCCCCGAAACTGCCCCCTGTTGGGAGCTGGGCGTTACGCAAAAGGTGATATCAAATACCGATGTGCTTCACTGTTTTAAACATCTCTGATTAAAGCTCCTGTCCAAGTTTCATCTTCATATTAACATTGTTACCATCTTTAAACTGGACAAGGAATTATCACTTTCAGTGCACTGAAAAAGCCACCACTACAGCTGATTTTAACTGCATGAAGTCTCATACTATTTTGGACTAACAAACCATCTGTGCATGATTACTAATCAGTTATATTAACAAATACGCTGGAATTGTTATGCATTTAGGGTTTCATGTGCAATCATTGCCGGTACTTGTACACATCTATATATTTATTTTATTATCTTTTATTAAAATGTACACACCTCTTTTTAGCGCTGTTTGATGTTTGTTTGTTTGTTTTATGTCTACTTAGGGGTTGAGTATTCCCCTTTTTAACAGCTGCTGTAAGATTGGTGTAATAATTGAGCATTGGCAGAAAGTTATTCATAGTTGCAATTAGCTCTAGCGCCGAACTTTTGTTTTGTTATTTACGGGACATGGCAGAAGCTCCGCTGCCAGGACTTCTGTGCCCTGTGCCGGCCTCTTCTGGTGGGGTGTGAGCGCCGTATGGTACCTGCTATGCAGTGTGAGGATATGGAGACTGGGGGGTGCAGTGCAGGTGTGGCTTGGTCAGGGGATACAGGGCTTTGGGATGGGGAAGTTGTGAATGCAGCATGGAGTAATTGAGAGAGACAGAATTTGGGGGGTGTGGGAGGAAGGAGAGATATACATATTTATATACAGGTATGTGTATAACTAAATATATATTTATTTATTATTAAGTTTCTTATATAGCGCAGCAAATTTAGAATTCAGTATATATATATATATATATATATATATATATATATATATATGTGCCCTGATGAAGATGCTGCTGCATTGAAATGTTGGCTGAAAGTGGCGTCGTTGTGTGTTTTATTCCTGAGTACCGCTGTTGAAACTTGTTTATTTATACTGTGTATACAGTATATAAAATATAAGGGGGCTCCAGAGATATCATTGTACCGGGCCCCAAGATTTCTGATGCCGGCCCTGGTTGCAATTACCTCTCTATCTGTCCCTACGTCCCTGCTGCCTCTCTATCTGTCCCTACTGCCTCTCTGTCCCTAGGTCCCTGCTGCCTCTCTATCTGTCCCTAGGTCCCTGCTGCCTCTCTCTCTCTTTTTATGCCCGTTTCCTCTTTCTTTTCCTAAGTCCCTGCTGCCTATCTCTGTCCCTATGTCGGCCGGCTAGTAACTCACGCAACAGAGGGTATGCTCTCCTCTGCTCCTGACCTCCACAGACTCGTTTCTCCGCTTATATTAGTCATCAGCGGCTTCCCCAGTGTGTGTATCATGCACACACTGAGGAAGCCGCTGACGACTAATATACTAGCTGGCCGGCTAATTCTTTTTGCCTAAGTACCCCATTGCCAACTGTTAAAAAATGGGGGAAGGAGAAGGCGATTTGCACGTGGACCCCAGTGCTAAGGGAGGAATAAGGAGTGCAATCCAATTCCATTGTGCTTATTTAATATACTAACAATAGCAGGACTGTCTATATTGAACTTGCTGCATATTGCAGGGACGCCTGCACGACTATACAAAAATCTGACAGCTGGACAATATATGAAGTCCGGAGGAGCAGATTCAAGCTCTAATCAGAGACTAACATATTCATTAACCCCTGCATGTTTACCCATATGGCTGGATTATTATATTAACACGCATGCATTATATATGAAAGATACCAGTTATTTATGGTAAAAACAAGGAGTATCATATTGATTATATATGTGCATATGAAGTTCATTAGTCTGGTCTGTTGCTAGTTAAATTAATATTGTGTTTTATCATTTTATTTTCCAGATACCGGCCGCTGTTGTAATTCTAATATGTCGTATTGTGCAATAAATGTCCATACCTAAATGTGGAGCGCAGTACTGTATTTCTTGTTTTTATAAAGTTCTAATCACGCCCCTTCCTCTATACAAATATGGTGCTGATTCAGAGGTGGACGCTAATGGCACCTCTGCAGAAGTATGCAAAAGCTACATGAGGTGTATTAAGTAAAAAAGTAACCCAGGATTCTGTGATGTGCTGCTGCATCTGAAGGGGCAACACGGGATCATCTGTGTGCACATAGGACATCTAGTAACCCAGAGGTTACTCATGATGTTGCATGACCAGATCTGCGTGTGTGCAGTGCCGTGCCTGCTCATGTGCAGATCATTAAACATCAGAGATTGATGTAAATCTCAGTGTCAGGCTCTGTGTGTGTAACCAAATATCTCCCCCTATTAGCGAATAACACTGTTCTGTAACATTACTTTTTTATTTTATCTTTAGCCTAATCTGAGCCATGCCAGTACAGGAACTTCAACGGCACATCATGTCCTACCGGCATTACAACATGGAGGTGAGAGAGAAAACCTGAGATTTGGGCACTACCATAAGTGCCCGATATGTGCTCAGCTGGGCAAGGGAGAGATGTAGCAAACCTTCTAAAGAGTTTGTTGTCCATAGCAACCAATGAGCTTCTAGCTATCATTTATCAAATATATTCTATAAAATGATAACTAGAACCTGGTTGGTTGCTATGGACATTGTATGGTGGTCATTGGGATGCTCCTTATATTGAATATCTCTCACTGGAATGGTAGACAGAGGCATTGTGATTTATTTTTTCTTTTATACCGCAAGGAAAAATGTGAGACCAGTGGGTGTTTAACAATGGATGAGACCCCAGTCAGAATGATCTATTTTATAGTGATCTTTTACCAAGTTGGTGCTAATCTTTGGAATTCTTTGCTGGTGGATTAAGTAGTAATAATCATTTAATGCATCTACCCTGGTGTGCCTACCAGTACAATGCCTCACCTACTGGTGTGATCACCCACTGTGACATGATCTTTCTGCTGAGGCCACTTTTCATATTTTTCAAGGGCCACTTTAAGTTCGCAATCTGCCCTTGTCTGGCATAGAAGAAACGTGAATGATAAATTAAAGTAAATGTACCAGGAGGGTATTGACAAGCCATTAGAAAGCTATTGGAAGATGGAAACCCTTTTTAACATGGAGGGTCATTCCGAGTTGTTCGCTCGGTATTTTTTTCTCGCAACGGAGCGATTAGTCGCTAATGCGCATGTGCAATGTCCGCAGTGCGACTACGCCAAGTAAATTTGCTATGCAGTTAGGTATTTTACTCACGGCATTACAAGGTTTTTTCTTCGTTCTGGTGATCGTAATGTGATTACAGGCCGTTTTATGGGTGTGTGCGAAAAAACGCTACCGTTTCCGGGAAAAACGCGGGAGTGGCTGGAGAAACGGAGGAGTGTCTGGGCGAACGCTGGGTGTGTTTGTGATGTCAAACCAGGAACGACAAGCACTGAACTGATCGCAGATGCCGAGTAAGTGTGGAGCTACTCAGAAACTGCTAAGAGGTGTCTATTCGCTATTTTGCTAATCTTTCGTTCGCAATTTTGATAAGCTAAGATTCACTCCCAGTAGGCGGCGGCTTAGCGTGTGCAAAGCTGCTAAAAGCAGCTTGCGAGCGAACAACTCGGAATGACCCCCATTATCTTATACTGTGAATTTCTTACCCTGTTTCCAAGACAAAGACATTGGCCCTCATTCCGAGTTGATCGCTCGCTAGCTGCTTTTAGCAGCATTGCAAACGCTAGGCCGCCGCCCTCTGGGAGTGTATTTTAGCTTTAGCACACTCCTGGAAAACGGTCAGTTTCCGCCCAGAAGCACCCACTTCCTGTAAATCACACACCGATCAGCAGAGCGACTGAAATGGTCGCTCGACCCTGTGTAAAATTGCTTAGTTTTGTGTGAAATTACTTGGCGCGTGCGCCCTGCGGCCCATACGCATGCGCAGAACATCCAGATTTTAGCCTGATCGCTATGCTGCGAAAAACGGCAGCGAGCGATCAACTCGGAATGAGGGCCATTGTCTATTATTAACTTGTTAAGTAAGTGAAAGGAAAACATGATATTTTCTGGGAGATGTATCAAGCCACGGAGAGAGATAAAGTTGGGTATTTTCCCAAAGCAAATGATGCTTCTAACTACAAGTATCATTTCATGCACTGTGCTGGATAAGTGAAAGAAGATGATTGGGTACTTTGGACATTTCCACTTTCTCTCTCTCCAAGTCTTGATACATCTCCCCAAGAGTGCTGTATATAATATATATGTGTAGCTGCTATACAGCAGGTCAGGAGCACCAGCAGACCAGTAGAGTAACAGTCATAACAGTAATAATTTGCGGACCCTGTGAAATTAGCATGCAATTAAGAACAGAGACTCAGGGGCAGATGTATTAACCTGGAGAAAGGATAAGGAAGTGCTAAATCAGTGATATTTGCAAGGTGATAAAGGCACCAGCCAATCAGCTCCTATATGTAAATTAACAGTTAGGATCTGATTGGCTGGTGCCTTTATCACCTTGCACATATCACTGGTTTATCACTTCCTTATGCCTTCTCCAGGTTAATACATCTGCCCCTCAGTGAATGAATACATAAAACATTTTTAGTTTATGCTAAAATATAAAAAAATTATTATGAAGAATATTTAACAAATAATATTTGCAAGACATCTCAGAAAACAGTCGGTTTTGGAGGCTGATCACAAATATTAAACAGCCCCTGAATGTATGTATTGGGGGCTTCAATAGATAGTGAAGATACTGCATTCCTCCTATTGTGATTGCAAAGCAGCCACCAACAGTTTCTACGGCAGTTGGTAAACTGCGAAACTCACCAAGCCCCAGAATGCAAAGCATTTCTAAGCTTGGTCCGGCAGCTAATGCCATTTCTTTTTTTTTTTAAACAATGGTTTTTATTTTTTTGATCACAAACAAACAAGGCCAGATACAACAGTACATGTGCAGTCCTTCATGAATAGGAGTTGACTGAATCAAATATCAAGCAGAAATACAACGATACAATGACAGTACAACGGTGTATACAATGACCTAATCATGCACTACCAAATCCAGCGACAAAGAAACATTGAACTAAACTACTAACAGATAGAGACAGAAATGAAGTAAGACAAAAGGAGAGACAACACATTGAGACACACGGGGGATAACATTGATACGGGTCCGGGTCCACAGATGGGAGTGTTCCCAGTACGTCTAATAAGGTATACATATAAACTATAATTGATATATCCAATATGCATTAATAATATCAGGCAGCATCAGATTGTGGAGAATGTAATTGTGACAAATCTATAGAGCCAGTATTAACCAGGGGCAGCCCTTTCCGCTCCCGAAATTCTTTCCACTTCAACCAAGATTTCAGCACTGACGGTGTTGAGGTAGAATAAATACCTCCAGCTGTTTCAAATAAGTAATGTTTATGCGTACTGTTAACAATGGCTTGGATATTGGGTACATTTGGTGATTTCCAAAGCTGTCCAATTGCAGCCTTAGTGGATATGAGGATATGGCCAACAATATATCTATCACAACGTAATAGGTCAGGTGATGTGTAATGAAATAGAGCAAACATAGGATTCCTAGGGACCTCCACCCCCAGTACCTCCCGGAGAAGAGAGAATACTACTGTCCACAGCGACCTCAAAACAGGGCATTCCCAAAAAACGTGAAGAATATTACCCACGTGACCACAATTCCTCCAGCACAGCCGGGAAACCGAGGGCCAAATGGTATGGAGCCGCTGTGGAGTAAAGTACGCCCTTTGGCACAATTTAAAATACATCTCAGAATGTTGAAGGCATCTCGAGATCCCGAAGCACCTCGAGGAGATGGAGTCCCACTCCTCCTCCCGCAGGTCAATGGAGAGATCCCTCTCCCATTTCAGCTGCGAGGGAATCTTACCCTGTTTAGAGAGTAAAATTATGTATTGATACCATTTAGATATCCCCCCGCCATGATCCGGGGAGGACAGCCTGAAGCGAAGGGAGGCCGGAAGGGGGACGGGAGCTACCCCATCCCTCCCACATGACTGTAGCCAATGTCGGATCTGTAGGTATTTGAAGAAGTCTTGCCTTATAATACCCGACTGGCTTAATAAACTAGAGAAGGGCACCAAACCTCCCTCTGAGAATAGGTCCCCCAAATGCACAATCCCAGCCTCGATCCACGTGTCCAACCCAAGGTTAGGTATGAGACTGGCAATAGTCCTAGTTTGTAATTCGGACGTGGGCAACAAGATTTTCGGATCAGACGCCGCAACCGCATGCCAAAGCTTCAGAGTGCATCTAACCGACTCCCCCGTGCCCAGCAGTTTTGGGCCACAATGGGCGGGCAATAGAAACAAGTCTCTAAAATCAATTGAGCCGAGGAAGGACCGCTCTATGAGGACCCAAGGCTTGGGACTGTGCATGTCGAACCAATCCCGGGCCTGACTGAGAAGGCAAGCGGAGTGGTAGGCCTCCAGATTTGGGTAGGCTACACCCCCGACCGTCTTAGGCAACATCAGGACCTGTCTAGCTATGCGGGGCCTAGCTCCCTTCCATATATACTGGGAGATGATCGTGTTCACTTTCACCAGAAGAGGCTTAGGGAGGCTTCGAGGGATGGTCCAGAACAAATATAAAAGTTTAGGGAGTAATATCATTTTGGTCGCGGAAATGCGTCCCAACCATGATATTTCATGAAGGGACCATTCTTTTATTAATTTTTCGAAGGCGCTAAAGAGGGGTAAATAGTTACAATCGTATAGGTCTCTGTCTAGGAAGAGGTGGATTCCCAAGTATTTAATGGATCTGACCTGCCAGGCATAACGGTATCGGTCCTTAAGTAAGGTCACAGTGCGTGGCGATATGTGAAGAGGTAGGGCTTCAGTTTTGGATGTGTTCAGCTTGTAATATGATATTCTGGAATATCGGTCCAGAATAGTGTGGAGCGCAGTAAGCGAGTCTTCTGGGCGAGTTAAGCAGAGCAAGATGTCGTCGGCAAATAGACTGATCTTGTGAGTCAGACCTCCTATTTCTGGGCCTGTAATTGTTGGCTCAGCCCTAATGGTCTCAGCCAGCGGCTCAATAGCTAAGGCGAATATGAGGGGTGACAGGGGGCAACCCTGTCTGGTACCGTTAGTGATATTAAAATCCCCTGACAAACAGCCATTGACAAACACCTTTGCAGAGGGGGCAGAGTACAGAGCAAAAATGGAATCTAAGAACCTCCCAGCAAACCCAAATTTGCCTAGAACCGCTCTCAGATATCCCCAGTGGAGTCTGTCAAATGCCTTTTCGGCATCGAGTGAGAGTATAAGAAGGGGCGTTTTATGCACATCACAATGTTCTAATATGTTAAATACTCTTCGGGTGTTGTCCGGGGCCTGCCTGCCTGGGACAAAGCCCACTTGGTCAGCAGCTATGAGGGAAGGGAGCAGGGGGGAGAGGCGGTTAGCGATTAGTTTTGCATAAAGCTTGACGTCTGTGTTCAACAAAGCTATGGGACGGTAATTTTGGACTGCTGTGGGGGGCTTGCCCGGTTTTGGGATGGCAACTATCTGTGCCTCAAGCATTTCTCTGGGAAGCTTCCCCCCGTCCGATGCTTCATTGAAGACAGACAGCAATAAGGGTCCCAGTTCATTCTTATATGCTTTATAGAAATTGGAGGGGAAGCCATCGGGACCCGGGGCCTTGTCTCTTGGGAGAGCAGAGACAGCTGCATCTAGTTCTTCTAATGTCCAAGGGGAGCTAAGGGACATGCAGGTCGCGGAGTCCAACGCCGGGAGGGAAATGTCTTTCAGAAACGCCTGAATATCATCCTCTCTGGGCTGGGGGGTAGTAGGGTCGAACCTTAAATCATAGAGTTGGGAGTAGTATTCTGCAAAGGTGTTTGCGATATCATAGGGGTCAGATACTCTAGATCCTGTAGAGGAACAGACATAGTGTATCCTGGCCCTTGCTCGTTTGCTCTGTAGCTTCCGAGCCAAGAGGCGTCCCACCTTGTTACAGAGTACATAGAATCTCTGGTTTAAACGAGCAATATTGCGCTGGACGTCTCTAAGTGAAAAAACGTTTACTCTTTCCCGGGCGGCTAATAATAGCTTGTGTGTGGATTTATTGAGAGGGTTCGCTTTATGCAACAATTCCAGTCTGGCAGCCTCCTCATCAGCAAGTTGGCGTTCAGCCTGTTGAGAGCGTTTAAGTCTGGCAGCAGTCTGGATGGCAGAGCCTCGAATCACCGCTTTAAGAGAGCACCAGTTATTAAAAATCGAAGTATGTTCCGATTTGTTAGTATCAAGGTATAATTGAATGGATTGTCGAATAGTGAGAAGGGCGTCAGGGTAGTTGAGTAAGAACCTCCCCAGTCTCCAGGGCCCCGGGGGGATCCCACCTGCCTCCAGCTCCCAAACTACCATTACCGGGGAGTGATCAGACCAAGTCATAGGCAATATTTTAACATCTCGGATGGCCGTCAGGGTCTCCTTATTCGTCAGGGCCAGGTCTATCCTGGAATAAGAGCAATGGACGTGTGAGTAGAAGGAATAGTCTCGCTCTGTGGGGTGTTTGGTTCTCGATGTATCATATAGATCGAATTCCCCCAATACCTGGCGGAGGCTAGGCCTCCCGTCCCGAGCGTTCCGACCACATGATGTTTTCCAGAAGCCCTATTAATATAAGATATCGACCCTCGGGATCTATGATTTGAGATTCTAGTGTGAAAGTGCAGGTCTGGGAAAAGAGTATCGCTACCCCAGCCTTTTTAGTAGGACCATTAGCCATGTAACAAGTAGGGAAACGGTTATCAAAAAATCTAGGGGGATCCAATTTTCTAAAATGGGTTTCTTGAATCGCAACCACATTCGCCTTCATTCTATGGAAGGAGGACAACGCTAGTTTACGTTTTTGTGGGGAATTTAATCCTTTAACATTTAGTGAAACTAACCTGACCATAACTGGTTAGTAAGGGAACATATCAACCGCTGTAGCAAGTACCTGGGGACAGAACCCTGGGGGGTGTCACAACTGAGGGCCTGAGCTGACGGGAGGCAGCCTCAGTTGTAGGGGCTGAGATGTAACGGAACCTGGGAGGTTGTATCAGACCCCTAGACATGTAAGTAACATGTAGAATAACTGCCCGAAGGCGTGACCACGACAACCAGGATAAAAGTCAATGATGTTTATTATGACAAACTCCGTAACACAGCAGCAGTAAAGGAAACATAAAAGTCAACAGAGGATAAATACAATTCCTGGGTACTACAGGGTGGCAAGGGCCACAGGCACTGGTAGTGTGAGACAGTTCTTATAATCTTCTAGTTGGAAAGTCCTTACCAGGCCTGACTGTAGCAATGGAGAGAACCCAGGATCGTACCAGCTGGTGTTCCAGGAAAAGGCTGGGCTGCTGAAGATAAAACGGCTGCTGTGGATACTGGCTGGAACCAGACTGTTGTTGATACGGAGTGGATACTGGCTGGAACCAGTTAAATAATAAACGAACTTGAGAGCGATGAAATAATAATGAAGTTTGGAGTTTGAGAGCGGTGAAATAATAATACCGGTGGAGAGTGGTAAACTGCAGAAAGGACACCGGCCCTTTAAGAGAAGCTGTACACTGCTGGAAGCTGGGCTGGAAGCAGGTGATTGATAATGAAGTTTGGAGTTTGAGAGCGGTGAAATAATAATACCGGTGGAGAGTGGTAAACTGCAGAAAGGACACCGGCCCTTTAAGAGAAGCTGTACACTGCTGGAAGCTGGGCTGGAAGCAGGTGATTGTTGTAACTGGAAACAGGTGAGTCCAGAATGGATCGGAGAGTCAGGCTACACCGCAGATGGAATGCTGGTGCGGGTCTCTATAGCAGAAGTCTGGAGACAGGAGCTGGAACCTGGAAGACAACCACAGGAGAGAGACAAACTGGAACTAGGTTAGACAACCAAAGCACTGACGCCTTCCTTGCTCAGGCACAGCATACTTATACCTGCAGCAAGGAAGGGGTTGGCTAGGCAATTATGCAAATAACAATACAGACAGCAGATTGGTGGAAATAATCAGATGACAAAATCCAAGATGGCTGCGCCCATGCAGACACTTGGAGGGAAGTTTGGTTTGTAATCCATGTGAGAATTGAAACCGTAATGGCGACGCCGGCCACAGGAGACGCCAGACTGACAAGCGCACATTTAACCACGCGGGCACAGCGGAGGCCGCGGCTGATGAAATCATCACTCTGACATTCTGCATGTGGAAACTCAGGAACAGTGGGATCCGGTCCTGGAACGCTGAGCCAGCCTTAGGAGGCATCTGAAGGGTAAGTAATGGCGTCCAGATACCCGGATCGTGACAGCACCCTCCCCTTTAGGAGTGGCCACAGGACACTTCTTAGGCTTTAAAGGAAACTTTGCGTGGAAATTTCGGACCAAGGCAGGAGCATGGACGTCTGAGGCATTGGTCCAAGAGCGTTCTTCAGGACCATAGCCCTTCCAGTCAATGAGGTATTGTAACTGACCGTAACGGAAACGTGAGTCCAAAATCTTGGCCACCTCGTACTCGACTCCCCGTTGAGTCTGAACTTTGGGAGCTGGAGGAAGTGCGGAATGAAACCGATTCAGGATCAGCGGTTTCAACAAAGAAACATGAAATGTCCTGGGTATTTTCAAGAAGGATGGTAACTGTAACCTGTAGGCAACAGGATTGATGACTTGTTCAATCTTGAAGGGTCCGATGTAGCGAGGTGCAAATTTCATGCTGGGAACTCTCAACCTCAAATTCTTCGTGGACAGCCACACACGATCACCCACCTTGAGAGCAGGAACCGCTCTACGCTTCCTATCGGCAAACTTCTTATACCTGAATGAGGCTTTAAGCAGGGCTGCGCGGACGTTCCTCCAGTTATTTGAAAACTGACGCAAGGTGACATCCACTGCTGGAACAGAAGTTGCGGGAAGCGGTTGGAATTCTGGGACTTTAGGGTGGAATCCATAATTAATGAAGAATGGTGTAGAAGAAGATGAGGAATGGTATTGATTGTTGTGGCTGAACTCGGCCCAAGGAAGGAGTTGAACCCTGTCATCTTGAGAGGAAGACACATATATACGGAGGAAGGCCTCCAAGTCCTGATTCACCCTCTCGGTTTGACCATTGGTCTGAGGATGGTAAGCCGTGGAAAACTTTAACTTGACTTGGAGGGCTTGACACAAACTTCGCCAAAATTTGGCTACAAATTGTACTCCACGATCCGAGATGATCTCTTTAGGAAGACCGTGAAGTCGGAAGATCTCTTGTATAAACACTTGAGCCAACTTGGAAGCTGACGGAAGACCGGTGAGAGGGATGAAATGTGCCATCTTGGTGAACCGGTCAACTACCACCCAGATGGTATTAAACTTGTTGCAGATAGGTAGATCGGAAACAAAGTCCATCGACAAATGGGTCCAAGGTCGACGGGGAACAGATAATGGAACCAGTTGCCCCGCAGGCGACTGGCGGGAGACTTTGTGTTGGGCACACTTTGGGCAGGAGGCAATAAATTCCATAACGTCCTTCTTCAGAGTTGGCCACCAGTAGGACCTAGAAATAAATTCAAGGGTTTTCTGAATGCCTGTATGTCCAGCAAAACGGGAAGCATGGGCCCAATGCATGAGCTTCTTCCTTAGAACTGGCTTAACAAAACTTTTCCCTGGTGGAGGCGTAGAGTCCATCCCTACCGTGGAGAATGCCAACGGATTAATAATAGGATGCTTGTCTGCAGACTCGGACTCATTTTCTTGCTCCCATGAGCGGGAAAGGGCATCGGCCTTACGATTCTGAGAACCCGGACAGAACTGGAGTTTAAAGTCAAACCTAGAGAAGAAAAGTGCCCATCTGGCCTGACGAGGATTCAGACATTGTGCGCCTTTGAGATATAAAAGATTTTTGTGGTCGGTAAGTATGGTGATTGAGTGGGAAGCTCCCTCCAACAGGTATCTCCACTCCTCCAGAGCGAGCTTGATGGCTAGCAACTCCTGATCGCCAATGGCATAGTTTCGCTCAGCTGGGGAGAACTTCCGGGAGAAGAAACTGCAAGGATGTAGATGTCCATCTTTGGCCCTCTGGGATAACACTGCTCCTACTCCAACGGAGGAGGCATCTACCTCTAAGATAAAAGGAGAGTCGGTGTCGGGCTGTTTCAGAACTGGTGCAGAGATGAACCGTTGCTTCAGAAGGTGAAAGGCCTGTGTAGCTTCCTCGGACCACTTGGACGGATTAGCACCTTTCTTGGTTAATGCAGTGATAGGCGCCACGATGGTGGAAAAGTCTCGTATAAATTTTCTATAATAATTGGCGAACCCTAAGAACCTCTGGACCCCTTTGAGGCTTAAGGGTATAGGCCAATTCTGGATTGCTTGGAGTTTCTCAGGATCCATCTCTAGTCCGGAACCGGACACAATGTAACCTAGAAACGGAATGGTTTTAACTTCAAACACACACTTCTCCAATTTACAATAGAGGTGATTGACACGGAGACGGGAAAGAACCTCTTTTACCCAGAAACGATGATCTTCGAGATTATTAGCAAAGATGAGGATGTCGTCTAGATAAACCACGACATGGCGGTACAAGATGTCCCTGAAAATCTCATTCACGAAGTGCTGGAAGACTGCTGGAGCGTTGCTCAATCCGAAGGGCATGACGAGGTACTCATAATGTCCGTCACGGGTGTTAAAGGCGGTCTTCCACTCGTCACCCTCACGGATTCGGATGAGATTGTAGGCACCCCTCAAGTCCAGCTTTGTGAAAATAGTTGCACCACTAACTCTATCAAAGAGCTCGGTAATCAGGGGTAAAGGGTATCGGTTCTTGACGGTAATGTCGTTCAGACCTCTGTAGTCGATGCACGGACGCAGACCACCGTCTTTCTTCTTAACGAAGAAGAAGCCTGCGCCGGCTGGAGAAGAAGATGGTCGGATGAAACCCTTCGCCAGGTTCTCTTTGATGTACTCTTCCATGGAGTGTGTCTCAGGCAGAGACAACGGATAAGTTCGGCCTCGCGGTGGAACCTTCCCTGGAATGAGGTCGATTGGGCAGTCCCATTCTCTATGAGGAGGAAGGATATCAGCAGAGGCTTTACTGAACACGTCCGTGAAGTCTTGATATGGAGGAGGCGGAACATCAGATGACCTGGGGAAGGAAGAACAAACAGGAAGAACTTTGGCTAAACAAGTCTCAGCACAGGAGGGACCCCATGCCAGTATTTGCGTAGTCGTCCAGTCAATTGATGGGTTGTGGAGACGGAGCCATGGAAGGCCTAAACCACTGGATGTGTGGCTCTTGGAATCACTAAAAAAGAAATATACTCAGAATGAAGAACTCCCACTCTCAGACGAACTGGAAGAGTCCTTAAGGAAATGACTGCGTCAAAAATCTTGCTGCCATCCACGGCAGTCAAAGAGATGGACGAGGACAGTCTCTCGGTGGGTAGGGACCACCGTTTAACATAAGCTTCGGTTATGAAATTCCCAGCTGCTCCGGAATCAAGGAGGGCAATGACGTTCCTGTAACGTTGAGCAATTTGGAGCGACACTGGGAGGTTACAGTCATGAGGAGATGGAGAGGAGATCATTACTCCTAGCCGGCCCTCTCCTTGGCGAGCTAGGATCTGGAGTTTCCCGGACGTTTGGGACAGGCATTGATAGTGTGCGACGGAGCTGCACAGTAGAGACAGAGAGACTCAGAGAGACGTCTTCGGCGCTCAGCGGGAGATAGACGGGAACGACTAATTTGCATAGGCTCATCCTTGGATGGAGATGGTTGACGAGGAGGAGGAGCAGAAGATTTAGGAGTAGATGATCTTCCTCGCTCGGTTGCTCTCTCTCTGAAACGTAGATCAACCTTCGTGCAAAGAGAAATTAGCTCATCCAACTTAGAGGGCAAGTCTCTGGTAGCTAACTCATCCTTGATGCGTTCTGATAAGCCATGCCAGAATGCAGCATACAGGGCCTCGTCGTTCCATGCCAGTTCGGATGCCAGGATTTTAAACTGTATAAGATACTGTCCCACAGTACGTGTTCCCTGGCGTAAACGGAGAATCTCAGATGAAGCAGATGTTATCCGGCCTGGCTCGTCGAAGATGCGCCTGAATGTAGCTACAAAGTCAGTATAGGAGGATAGCAGGGGATCAGACTTCTCCCATAAAGGTGATGCCCAGTCAAGGGCTGAGCCACTGAGAAGGGAGATGATATAGCCAATTTTGGTACGGTCACTGAAGAAATTGCCAGGTAGAAGCTCAAAGTGGATTTCACATTGATTGAGAAATCCCCTGCAGAACCTTGGAGATCCATCAAATTTTGCTGGCGTTGGAAGATGAAGATGTGGACTGGAAATGGGTAAGGTGGGTGGGGTTACAGCTGGTGTCACTGTAGTGGACGCACCGGACGTGCCAGGTCCACGGAGGGTCGTTTGAATCCCATCCAGCCGTGTAGAGAGATCCTGGAGACAGCGGATGATGTGGCCCTGTGCAGCCTCCTGATGTTCAAGTCGGGCTGCCAGTTCTTGCATCGGCCTGGTCGCTTGATCCTGATCTCCGGCTGGATTCATTAGGTCAGTGCTTACTGTCACAACTGAGGGCCTGAGCTGACGGGAGGCAGCCTCAGTTGTAGGGGCTGAGATGTAACGGAACCTGGGAGGTTGTATCAGACCCCTAGACATGTAAGTAACATGTAGAATAACTGCCCGAAGGCGTGACCACGACAACCAGGATAAAAGTCAATGATGTTTATTATGACAAACTCCGTAACACAGCAGCAGTAAAGGAAACATAAAAGTCAACAGAGGATAAATACAATTCCTGGGTACTACAGGGTGGCAAGGGCCACAGGCACTGGTAGTGTGAGACAGTTCTTATAATCTTCTAGTTGGAAAGTCCTTACCAGGCCTGACTGTAGCAATGGAGAGAACCCAGGATCGTACCAGCTGGTGTTCCAGGAAAAGGCTGGGCTGCTGAAGATAAAACGGCTGCTGTGGATACTGGCTGGAACCAGACTGTTGTTGATACGGAGTGGATACTGGCTGGAACCAGTTAAATAATAAACGAACTTGAGAGCGATGAAATAATAATGAAGTTTGGAGTTTGAGAGCGGTGAAATAATAATACCGGTGGAGAGTGGTAAACTGCAGAAAGGACACCGGCCCTTTAAGAGAAGCGGTACACTGCTGGAAGCTGGGCTGGAAGCAGGTGATTGATAATGAAGTTTGGAGTTTGAGAGCGGTGAAATAATAATACCGGTGGAGAGTGGTAAACTGCAGAAAGGACACCGGCCCTTTAAGAGAAGCGGTACACTGCTGGAAGCTGGGCTGGAAGCAGGTGATTGATAATGAAGTTTGGAGTTTGAGAGCGGTGAAATAATAATACCGGTGGAGAGTGGTAAACTGCAGAAAGGACACCGGCCCTTTAAGAGAAGCTGTACACTGCTGGAAGCTGGGCTGGAAGCAGGTGATTGTTGTAACTGGAAACAGGTGAGTCCAGAATGGATCGGAGAGTCAGGCTACACCGCAGATGGAATGCTGGTGCGGGTCTCTATAGCAGAAGTCTGGAGACAGGAGCTGGAACCTGGAAGACAACCACAGGAGAGAGACAAACTGGAACTAGGTTAGACAACCAAAGCACTGACGCCTTCCTTGCTCAGGCACAGCATACTTATACCTGCAGCAAGGAAGGGGTTGGCTAGGCAATTATGCAAATAACAATACAGACAGCAGATTGGTGGAAATAATCAGATGACAAAATCCAAGATGGCTGCGCCCATGCAGACACTTGGAGGGAAGTTTGGTTTGTAATCCATGTGAGAATTGAAACAGTAATGGCGACGCCGGCCACAGGAGACAGGAGACGCCAGACTGACAAGCGCACATTTAACCACGCGGGCACAGCGGAGGCCGCGGCTGATGAAATCATCACTCTGACATTCTGCATGTGGAAACTCAGGAACAGTGGGATCCGGTCCTGGAACGCTGAGCCAGCCTTAGGAGGCATCTGAAGGGTAAGTAATGGCGTCCAGATACCCGGATCGTGACAGGGGGGACAAGACACATAAGGGAAACAAACTTGGGTAGACAAGATATAGTTATGAGAAAGAGAAAGGAAACAGACCCCATAAAGATATGGGGCCATAGTAAGGCGCCAAAACATCCAGCGCCTCACCCTGTGAAATAGAGAGGTTGGTGGCCAACCTCCCCGCAACCAAGCAGCCGAGAATTACATATCTCGGCAAATGTACATCTACACGACCTACAATACTGATACTAATACCCTGGACGCTCAGAACCGCAGAGAGATATGATGCTGGGCCAAATCTGGGAGCTAGTGCAATTAGATTAATCAACAAACATTAGTTAGAGAAAGACATAGAATAAACTCTGAACTTCAATTAATTACGTATACACTAGCATGTACCAGTTAACAGAGAAGGGCCAGCGATCTCAATGGGTGAGCCAACTTAAACTCTAAATGTAACAGTCTCTGCCGTTAACCTCCAGGGCCTGGGACGGTCTTCCCGGTAAGGGCACTCCTGACAAGAGAATGTGAGCAGTATACTACTACTTCTCGACCGTCGTCCAGTCCTGCTGGAGTCGGTGGTCCGGGGAACTGGGCCCGCGGTTATCCCCCAGATTCCATTTACGTAGCAGCTTCATACCCTCATCCGCTGTCGAGATGGCTATAGTGGAACCGTCTCTGGAGATCAATAGACGAGTGGGGAAGCCCCATCTATACATAATGCCAGCCTTCCGAAGGACCGTAGTGACCGGGTGGAAAGAACGTCTTTTGTTAAGAGTATACTGCGACAAGTCTCCATATAATTGAAGATTACCCAAGGCTTTTGCTGTGTCAGAGGAGGGTCTAGCCGCCTTGAGCAAGGACTCCTTAACATGGTAGAAATGAACCCGCATCAAAACATCCCTAGACGATCCCTCTGGGGCACCCCTGGCCTTCGGGATACGATGTATTCGATCCAGTAGGAGGTCTGAGGAGCTGGTGGAAGGCAGCAGTTTTTTGAAAATCTCCATAGTATAATCGTGGAGACTGCTATTCGAGATCGAGTCGGGGACCCCTCTGAGTTTTAGATTGTTCCTGCGCGAGCGATCTTCCAAATCTGCCACTTTATCGCGCAGAAAATTTACTTCCCCCTCCAAGGTATCGTGGGAGTCAATCAGTGAGTTGTGTGAACCGACTACTTCACTCATCTTCGTTTCCAGCTGACCTGTCCTCTCACACAGGTCATCAATGGAGCTCTGACAGGATTTTAACATGGCTCTAAATTCAGATGTCACGTCGTCTTTGAACTGATGCAGCAAAAGCTTCATACTGCCTACTGTTAAAGCTTCACCATCCTCAAGGCACCCTGGCGAGGATGCATCTCCGGAAGGGGGCCCAGAGGTCGAAGGGGAGGGCCGCATGGTCTGAGGAGGGGAGCCTACTACGGGGGTTCCCGCTTCTGGGGGTTTGTTACGGAAAGGAGAAGGCTTAAAAAAGGTAACTTGATTGACCGGTTTAGATGCTTTATGCTTCTTTGGAGGCATGACTACTGATTTCCCAGAGAAGTGCCTAACGTAGTATAAGGGGGTAACAGCTTGCTTCAAACCAGCGGGGTGATATCACCGTGTAGGTATGTATCTGCTAAAATGGCTGCGGGGAGGCCTCAGGAGGGCATTATGAGCTAAAATATCACATCTCAGCACAGCACGGGATCAAACAGCAATCTTCGCCCCTATTCAGGGGTTATTGGTCAAAAAGATCAGCCCCTTTAGTCTCAGGTGGGTATACGTTCAGTGTAGTGCAGAGCAGTCTCTGAGTGCGCGGCGGCACGTGATTTAATTAGCAGATGCTCAGTAATGGTCTTCAATTAACGGTGACTTCAGGGACCCCTCACTGCCTCCAGATATCAATAGCGCAGGGAGACCCAGGGAAGAGACCCAGGACAGTGCCCACCGCGCAGAGCGGAATTAAATTAAAGAGGGACTGAGGTCCTGCTGATTTGTTGTGACTCTCTCTGTGTCAGTGTCCCCCCAGTGTCTGTCTCAGGGCCGCTGGCGGCGGCCGTCCGCCGATGGTTAGTGCGGGCCTCAGTGGGGGGAAGTATGCCCGGGGAGCAGCTCACCTCGTCTGATGCTGGAGATGCCAGGCCTCACGTCCTGCGCGTCTCTCCCTGGTTCCCGAGCTCCAAGATGGCGGCCACCCCCGGAGCTTCGGGCCTCCAGCGTCCGCGCCCGGTCCGTCACCGCTCTTCTCCGCAAGGCAGCCGGTCCCGGCAGCTCGGAGAATGTGTCCGATCCCAGGAGACCCAGCCCAGGGTGTTCCGGAGACGCTTCGGTTCTCGGCGCTCCACTCGGCCGGCGGCGGGAAGGTCAAAATTGAGGCCCCGGCTTCAAGGCGGTGGATAGGCCGCAATCCGCGGGAGCCAGTATACCGGCTCCCCGATTCTGCAGCACTACACCACCGCGATGGGGGGCTCCTACAGTCACAGGGGCTGACTTCACAAAACTCTTACTGAGCTGGGAGGAGAATATGAGGGTTTTATTCCCTTAAAGACAGAGGAGCTCACTAATCGTGCTTCCTCTCTGTTCAGCCTCCAGGCCACGCCCCCAGCTAATGCCATTTCTAAATGGCGTTTGTATCCCGTGGGCTACATTATGCAATTCTTCCCAGGAGAAGGATCCTTGGAATCCCTCTGCATTACGGTCTGCTCTCACATACACAGTCTTACGAATGCACCTGTGAAGTAAGGCAGTCGGGGTCTAAACCCAGAAGTTAAGTGATTGCATTAGCGATTATTTTACTTCTTATACATTGCAGGGTCAGGCATGAGATTGATACTCATTATGCCATAAAAACTACAACTCTGGACTCACAAAGAGTCTTCCTTCAGCACTCAGGAGAGGAAAAAACCCCTTGGGGGGAAACCTCTGTGGTACCATGACCTCAGGATTGCCCTTCCCTCTGAGCATTAAGAGGTGTACTAATAGGGGGATCAGTATGATATCCCGGCGCATTGGATCCTATTGGTTGTAATACAGACGCCGGGATTCCATTGCAAAAACGTCCGACAGGGGTGAGTCCCCTTAACCCTCCCTGTCCGCAGTCTAATACTGACCTCCCCCTTTGTGCCTAACTCTAACCATCCCGCGGAGGTGCCTAATCCTAACCTCTGTCCCCACTGCCTAACCCAATCTGCCCGCAGCCTAATCCTAACCTCTCCCCACCCGCAGCCTAAATCTAACCCCCCTGGGAGCTATGGCTAATGGGAGGGTTAGAATACTTACCTATACCTGCCTATACTTGCCAAAGGTCAATTGCTGTGTAGAATAAGAGGGAAAGATGTAAAAACATTGTTAGTGGATGAACAAGCAGAGAGACAAACTGCAAACAGTGGTGTGGTTGTATAGAGAGACAAATCTCTATATGTAAATATGTTACTCTAACTATTAAGGATATGGAAAATGCCTAAAATAAGGACAATTAATCCAAAGGGCCAGTTGTTTTTATATAGTACACACATCGAGGGGGATAAGTTCTTTCTTAAAGTAATAAGTGGGTACCTTCAGAATAGAAATTTGACCAGTAAATAATAAAAGCTATAAATTGCTAACACTTAGGAGTCAATCCAGTTAGGTACGAGTTGCCATAGCTGTGATGTTTCAACATCGGCAATGGCACCCAAACTCGCACTCCTTGTGGCCAGATAGGGCAGCGTGCACTTTTGAGTGTGTTTAGGCTGCAAAAAAGTGCGGCTGTTGTAAGACAAACTCGCACCTAATTAAATTGACCCCTTTGTTGTTAAATGTGATAATATTAATAAAATGTAATGGTGTAATTGTGAGCCAGATTCAGTTGTGGTTGTTAAAGTGATTGTTGCTGCAATCTTTTGCCATTCGCAATTTCATTGCAGTCCACCCTGAGTGAGTCCGAGCAGTCGTAGGCTGAGCAAGTCTCCTAGACAGAGGGCTCTCCAACATCAACACAGGTCGCAATGGGTAATTTATACATGTGCATGGAAAGGTGTTTGAACAGAAATGACATGCCTGTGTACAGTTAGCCACCCCAGTTACCACCCCAAATGCCGACTTCCTGTCAGTCACTTTGCAATGGGATCCTTATGTGAGTGAATATATCTGCCCCCAGTTAATTGATAAAAAGGTCACCCAGGTCACTATCTACAGAGGAGCGGCTCTTCCAGTTTTGACATTAGGGGAAACAAACAGAGAAAAATAGGCTCCCCACTACTACTGTGGGCATTATGGCTAGAAGTGGCACTACTGTGTAGCATAACGTGACTAGGGGGCGC
Organism: Pseudophryne corroboree; assembly: GCF_028390025.1. Classification (NCBI taxonomy): domain Eukaryota; kingdom Metazoa; phylum Chordata; class Amphibia; order Anura; family Myobatrachidae; genus Pseudophryne; species Pseudophryne corroboree. Next base: position 295,088,439 of record NC_086447.1, on the reverse strand, counting down.
TACTGTGTGATGTAATGTGAATAAGGGACATTACTATGTTGCGTACTCTGAATCAGGAGCACTACGTGTGGGGTAATGTAAATAAGATTGTGATTTTGTGTGACGTAATTTGTATTGGGAGTACTATTGTGTGGTGACGTCCCTTCTTTGTGAGACCACACTGCTTTTTTCAGCCAGCTAGCTATCACTTTATGGGAGGGCTCAAATGTATAATTTGCGGGGGGCGCCAAACACCTTAGCACCGCCCCTGCCCCCACACCATCTGTATGTCCCATACTGAGCTGCCCCCTTCTGCATGATTTGTATTGCCCTTTCTCCCCCACCATAGTCTCTGTTTTGTACTGTGCTCTTAATGCCCCCCCACACACACACAATTACACAAGCATGGTAACTTACCTGCTGCATGTTATCCTCCAGTCCTTGCTGCCTCTGCGACCCCTCCCGTAGTCTTCAACTGACACTTTGCAGATCTCTTTGCCAGTCACCCGACACATGATGATCTAAACAACCATCATTTCTTAGTCAGACATACTAAGTGTATAATTGTACTACTACATTTTGTTACGTACTTTCAATTTTATTCATTTGCATATTTTATTGACTTTTTAATCCAAAATCAACATGCCCCATTTTCTGCAACGCTGCCTGTTGCCGCAGTATCGCATTCTCTGATCTGCACATGCGCATATCTATAAACATCAGAGATGTATCTACACACCGGGTTAACTTTTTGGGCAAAGCAGTAAATTAATCCTTAAATCTCTTTTAGGGTGGACTGCGTTGGAAAAAGACTTCAAAAATAAAAGAAGGCATTCAAAATAAGAAATCACTTTAAGCACTGCTGTTTCATAAATCATCCCCAGATATGCGGGCACAGATAGTTATAATTGGTAACATCAGCAAAGGCTACAGCTATAAATGGTATTAAAGGGGTTTTGTACAATGCTCTTTAATCTATTCTCACAGAGAGGGGTGGTGAAACCATCCTGCAGCCTGAGTCAGAGGGTTGTAAGGGGTATATTTATTAATGTGTGTTTTTTTGGGAGTACCTGCAAATATAATGGATCCAGTAAAGAAAGAGGATGATTCTGCACAAGATCATTCTGTACATTCAGTAAGTGCAATGATTGGACTTCCGAGTTTAGGACCCAGGAGTCCTTCTGCTCACGCACAGAATGATGCTCGCACCGCACGGTACACTGGGAGGGATCCATTTAGATCCCTCTCAGGAATCAATAAGAAGGCCCATAGGCTTCTATTAGGCAAGGCTACCTACAGATAGCATTGCCTACCAGATCCAAGCTCTGGAAAATCACTTTAGTACATCCCGTCCAAAGTCCTTAATGGGTTTTAAAGGGAGGCAGAGTATTATTTGTATTGTAGCAATCATACATTATGATATTTTTATTATATTGTCCCAATTTGGATAAGTACATAAGGCCTGATTATGACTGGGGCACTAAAATGGCAGGTGATGTGTTGTCTATTGAGACGCCCACCAGCTACGGCTGTAACCCACTGTGCTGTGCAAACAGTCGCACCATCGGACTTCAAGTAACCCCATGGTGTCAAACCACTCGCCCTCTGTGTCCATCACTCCACTCTTCCAATTACCGTACTTGCCCTGGTGTCCTCCGAGATATCCAAGCATCAGTAATTACACAATATGGAACAGCACTACTGATGGTCACATTCAGAATAGATAACTGTCCTTTATGTAGCCCACAGGAGATAGAAGGTTATATGGGGAGAAGCAGGAGGCTGATTATTTAATCCTGCTCCAGTTATCCGGGTCGGCGACAGGGGGCGGTCAAAGGGGACACCTGTACCTGGCCCCAATGATCAGAAGGGCCCCAAGGATACAACACTTATTGCCCAGCAGGGACGTGAGCCGTCTTGTCCAAATAGGGTAGCGAGCTGTAGGCTGTGTGGGCGCAGCCTCAGAGTAACAGGAGCCTCTAACACATACTAACTGTGTGGCACAAGTGTGTGCCTGCTCTTCCGGGTCCAGCTCTGTTGTAGGCAGTTACGGGACATGACCGCAGCTCCCCTGGCCAGGATTCATGTGCTCTGCGCTGGCCTCTTCTGGTGGGGTATGAGGACCGCATGGTACCTGCTGTGTGGTGTTCGGGTCTGGATACTGGGGAGTGCAGCACAGGTTAGTCTCTTCCCAGGGTAAGAGTGAATTGGTGAGGGGATACAGGGCTTTGGGATGGGGTGGGGGAGCTGGGAATGCAGCTTGGAGTAATTTGGGAGAGACAGACTGTGAGGTGTGTGGGAAGAGGAGAGAGGGAGGCACAGACTGTGGTGTGTGTGGGGGAAGAAGGAGAGATATACATATGTATATAGATATATATATAGATATATATATAATTATTAACCGTTTCTTATTTAGGGCAGAAAATTCCGTTGCGCTTTGAGATTATTTATATATATATATATATATATATATATATATATATATATATAGTATACATCATGGTCCGCACAACACTGTAATCATCTCATGCAGGGTGCCCGGTTTAGGGTAATTCAATATAAGTACAGCCACACCATGAGGCTCCAACTGGGGCTATGTTGCAGAAGAAACCAGCACTCCTTCAGTATCCAAACGTTTTTATGCCATTTCAAGTAATATGACAAACTTTTTGGTGCAAAAACAGCATGTTTGCTGTTTTTGCACCAGAAAGTTTGTCATATTACTTGAAATGGCATAAAAACGTTTGGATATTGAAGGAGTGCTGGTTTCTTCTGCAACATAGCCCCAGTTGGAGCCTCATGGTGTGGTTGTACATATATATATATATATATATATATATATATAATTGAGGGGGCCCCAGGGAAATCCACGTACCAGGCTCCAAGATTTCTGTTGCCGGCCCTGGTGATCGCTGCAGCGATCCAGTCTGAATTACCCCCTCTGGCCAGATGGCTTCGCATGACTATCTCACAGGTTTACATGCAGGCTGACTTCCTGAATTCTATGCACTCTGTGGGTCCTTCATGGGCAGTCCATCCTGGCACGTCTGCCGAACAACTGTGCAAGGCGGCCACGTGGTCTTCTGTCCACACCTTTCTTAGGTTCTATGCCTTTGATACCTATGCCTCTAAGGATGCTTCATTTGGACGCCGGATTCTCCTCTCAGCTCAGCAGCGTCCCCTCCCTTGAACAACTGCTTTGGGACATCCTCAATGTCTCCCCCTGTGGAGACTATGGACGCTGAAGAAGAAAATAACAGCTATGGTAAAACTTACCTTTTGTTAACACTTTTTTTTTTTTTGGAGGTCCATAGGATCCACAGGGCTCCCACCCTGATGCACCTGGCTTCTATGGGTTTCTTTTCTTGTTCTATGGTTCCCTTCTCTGTTGTGTGAGAGTACGGTTCTTGAGTATACCAGTCTTCCTTCTCTCCTATCCTGCTCCTGGCTTGGGCTTATTAACAAAACTGAATAGCCTAGGCTGGGGGGGTGGGGGGTGGGGGTGGGGGGGGTAAGGACTGGAGCATCCTGGGGGCTCTAAAAGCTTTAACTGTTTAGTGCCAGGTCTTATCCAACCACCTACACTCTCATTGTCTCTCGCTGTGGATCTTACGGACCTCGAAGAAAAAGAGTCAACAAAGATAAGTTTTACCATAACTCTTATTTCTTGTATTATTATAATCATTTTTATAGTCAGTATTATCTGTGGCTACGACGCCGACCATATAGTGCAGGGGGAACTGCTTAGCACATATAAACATAGATATTATCATTTATTACAGGTATACTTCCCAACATTGGTGAGCAGTGTGTGATCACACCAGCTGCCCACCACCGCCACCGTGGGACACTACTGCCTGCAGGTAGAACAACAGAACAGTCCCAGGAAAACGGGACTGTCCTTTCCAAAGCAGAACAGTTGGGAGGCATGTATATTGTGCTGGCTGGTACCCAGGGGATCGGATACGCTGAGTATATCTGGAGCCGTTCGGCACCCAGGAAATAGCACAAGGCTTCACACACTCCTTCTAAGCCCCCAGACTCCCATTAGCTACAGTAGTTTCACAGGAGTCTCTGGGCGGGCTTAAAAGTGTGTAAAATCTTATGCTGATTCCCAGGTGACGCACGGTGCCAGATTCACTCAGCACACCCGATTCCCAGGTTAACCAGCCAACTGTTAGGGTCTCCTGCCCTGTGCTGCCACGTCGTCATGGCAACCGGGAGACAAGTGCTAGCGGAGTAACCTGAGCGCAGCTGATACTCCGGTTCGGGTCTTTTGCTGTGCAGTGGTTATAGGCTCTGTGCACGGCAGGGGATCCGGTGCTGGTTTTTGTGCTCACAGTCTGTGAGGTCTGAGTGGGGCGTGGACAGCACCTGCTTTATAAGGCCTCTTCTCAGGGTAAGCAGATGCTGCTGAATCTTTGTTGGTTAGTCAGTTCCTGAAAGTTAGCCAGTACTGTGTAGCTTTGTATTTGTTTGTTGCTTACTGCAAATAGGCCTGGGGATTTGGTATTACACTCTGCCAATCCAGACCTAGCAGTAAGACTGGAGTCAGTCGTTTAGCTTGCTGGGGTTCTGTTACTACTCTGTGAACTTAGCAAGTTTGCGGCTGTATTCTAAGACTTGCCTGTCTAATCCTGTCTCACTGTGCTAGGTGTCAGGGGTCAGTTTAGTGGCAGTAAGCTGAACCTGTGCACTGCAAGTGAGAATTAGGATTGAGGAGACTCTCCTTGTGTCTATCATTCCATCTCTGACCAAGGAGTTTACTGCCACACCCGTTGGTAACCTTTTAGGGTTTTGCTGTTGCCCTTAGCAACAGCATTTCGGGTTCTCTACGTATTAAAACACAACATCTTGCTTTTCCCATCTGAGCATTTCTAATACAAGGGAGATACCCAGTTCCTTAGCCTCTGGGCTTCTCTGTTCACTTTGTGTGTATTTTGTTACCCTATCACCTTCTGTGTACGTTATGTCATATTCCCCAGTCTGTCTGTGAGTCCATTTGTTTTGCATAACAGTTCAAACACCAGTACATTCCTGCAGGCACTGGAGTGCATAACAGTTCTGACACCAGTACTTTCCTGCAGGCACTGGTGTGCATAACACCAACACATATTACATACATAATAACATGTATGTTTATATGTAGTAAGCAGATCCCCACTGCACTATATGGTTGGTGCTACAGCTGCCTCTGGTCAAAACTCACCAGCAAATCATATATGTCTGTGCAAATCTGGCTCTGACACTAGCCAGTGCCTTACCAGTCATTGACCTCACCGAGATATATATCTGAGTGAATTTTGTCTACGCGCATTGCGGTGCATGCGCAGAAATGCAGATTTTTAGCCTGATCGCTGTGCTGCGATCAACTCGGAATAACCCCCTAAATCAGTGATGGCTAACCTTGACACTCCAGCTGTTGTTGAACTACAAATCCCAGCATGCCCTGCATCAGTTTTAGCATGGCCAAATAGCAAAACTGTAGCAGGGCATGCTGGGATGTGTAGTTCAACAACAGCTGGAGTGTCAAGGTTAGCCATCACTGCCCTAAATCGTAACTAAAACAAAGCAAGAAAAAGTGACTAAGCCTAAAACTAAATTTAAAATCCTTGTCAAAAGACACTGGAATTAACATTGGTTTTAAATTAAATTATATGTTCTAGATATTTGCAGAAACTATATATGACCTGCTGTGAAGGAAATATGACTGTGTATTGCACTTGCTTATTCTAACAAACTTAAGGCATTAATTTGTATATGATATATGGGAGCACTACGGTAAGTCATACTCTGTATGTAACACAGTCTCAGCCTACTGAGCCTAGATTACTAAACACATAGTTAAAGGTATGCAAACTTCTCAAGGGAATTTTAGAAAAATGATCTTCAGCAAACTCCATTACAGTATCATTAAACTGCAAAAGGTATGACTAAAACATTGACTAAGATTAGACTAAAATGAAAACTGAGATCCACTGACTAAGTTCCTAATTTAGCTTGGATTGCTATTGAGACCGAAATATAAATTTTCTCAATTCTGCTTCTGCTAAAAATCGCATGCAAAGAGCTGCCCAGAAAGGTAAAAGAAAATTGCAAAATTACATGTACAGTCGCAGAATTGCAGTGCATACGTAGAAATCTAATACCACTGACAATTGCAGTTGACCCAGGTCTACTCAAAATAATGAGAATGCCGTCGCACTATTGCCATGTTTTTAGTCGCAATGCATTGCAACTGATGTCCGATACACGCCCTGAAAACGACCATGATCCACCTACTGTACGTTTTTCCAACCACAACAGATTTAAAATCTATATAAAAATCTATATTTGAAACAGCGCTAATGTACACACAGGCAGGTGCTCTACAATTTACCATACAATTTATTATTGCACAAATTAATTAAAACATCTCCATGGGATTCATAAAACCATTCATAATGGGGCTTTACGGCCCGTCTCTGGTCAAATGAGATAAGTAATTTTACTCAAGGCACAGTGACAAGCCAGTATGGGAAAAAGGACAATTTGTATATGCTGAATAGAGCCTTTTGGGTTAAATAATCCAGTCTTTGTGGTATAGTTACCAGTCCTGTGGATTTCTTTGGGTTTGTCCGCTCCAGCAATGGTCCAAGTCAGGTTATAGGCCTCACCACAACGGTGAATGGATGTTTCCTTTGTTTACAGGGGCTGTTGCTGGAATTCCCGATGGCTATAGATGTCCAAACGTGATCCCAAAATCGTTCTTGGCTGTGCATAGGTTCCAGGCGCTGGCCCTCTAATGCATTTCACTGTCTTTTGGCAGCTTTCTCAAAGGTAATGATGCATTGCCCAGTGACCCTATATATAGGGTTATCATTATTGTGTACAATTTGCACCTGTCTGTGCTCGTTTACATACTTAGCCTTCAAATCATTTAAAATATCACATTTCCTAGTACATAATAATGAGGAGACAAACCTATCTTTAAATACATAATATTATTAAAAAATGAGGCTTATAAAGTGGGGGTTTTTTAAAAAAAAAATTAAATTCAAATTTTCAATTTTGCAACTAAAGATGAATTAGGCCCTAAGGGGTACATTTACTAAGCAGTGATAAGAATGGAGAAGTGAGCCAGTGGAGAAATTTCCCCATCAACCAATCAGCAGCTCTGTATAATTTTATAGTATGCAAATTATAGATGTTACTTCAGTGCTGATTGGTTGCCATGGGCAACTTCTCCACTGGCTGACTTCTCCGCTCTTATCACTGCTTAGTAAATGTATCCCTTAATCTTGACTAAAATGAAGCAAATGCAAAATAATAAAATGTGACTATAAACCAACTACAATTTTAAGTAAGTGACTAATGGGCATAGGGGGTAATTCTGAGTTGATCGCAGCAGCAAGTTTGTTAGCAAATGGGCAAAACCATGTGCACTGCAGGGGGAGCAGATATAACATTTGCAGAGAGAGTTAGATTTGGGTGGGTTATTTTGTTTCTGTGCAGGGTAAATACTGGCTGCCTTATTTTTACACTGCAATTTAGATTTCAGTTTGAACACACCCCACCCAAATCTAACTCTCTCTGCATATGTTATATCTGCCTCCCCCTGCAGTGCACATGGTTTTGCCCAACTGCTAACAAATTTGATGCTGCGATCAACTCAGAATTAGGCCCATAGTCATCATAAAAAAATGCTGCAATGAGAATTTTTTCAATTCTCATTGTATTCTCTCACAAATTTTTCAGTATTCATTAAGCTCCCATCAGAAAATTATCACTTCCAAAAAACTGGGCGTTTTGAGCAGCACCAGAACACGGACTGAATAAAATAAAATGGGCAGCACAGATGGTGTAATGGTTATCATTACTGCCTCACAGTACTGAGGTCATGGGCTCAGTTTCCACAATGACCATAACTGTGTGGAGTTTGCATATTCTCCCCGTGCTAATGTGGGTTTCCTCCGGATACTCCGTTTTTTCCCCACAATCCAAAAATATACTAGTAGGCTAATTGGCTCCAAACAAAATGAACCCTAGTGTGAATCTGTGTGCGTGTACATGTGCTCTCCATGTTTTTTCTGGATCTCTGTTGTTCTATTGTTTATTCTTCCTAAAGTTATAGGGTGGTTGGTTTTTAATGTACCTCTGATCGAAGGGTTTATAGATCCTCGGTTGTCATCCTTGCTCAGGGATCCCCTTTATTAAAGGGGGATCCCTGAGCAAGGACCCCCCTTATTAAAGGTCTCTTATTTATGCCCCTTGCAGGGGCGGATTGGGAACAAAAAGCGGCCCTGGAAAAATTTGTACTAGTGGCCCCACTTGGGCAGTACCAGAGGTGTAAGGTCTAGCCATGGGCCATGGCTGCAGCACCCTCCCCCCAAGACTTTCCAGATAGAGGGCATGTCCAGCATCAAGCGGGAAGTTAAAAGGAAATAAAATTAAATATTATGAGCACATTATATGATACACCTTTACAATTTAGAAAACGATATAATTCTTTAGAAAGATATATTTTCTTGCTTATTACACCAACCGTATCCCAATCACTATTCACTCAATCTTATATGTCAGCCAAGCAGGCAGACAGAGCATACACTAGATCATCTGCAATCACAGGCAAAGTCATTTTCATATATGCAAATTGTTTGGCTTCTTATTCATAATGTCTATAAATAGGACCACATGTCCTCAAACAAAACAGGCCCCACGGGTGCGTCAGCCCACCGGGAATCTTCCCTGTAGACCCTATGGCCAATCCGCCTCTGGCCCCTTGGTGTTTTTTTCGGTGATGTTTCTAATCAGGTGGCATTGTTCTGTTCCTGTTTCTGCTGTTGGTTCCATTGTCTGTAGTTTGATTTGTAGTCATTGGTATCTCTACTAAACTTCATTTTCTTTGTTTTGATTATCTCATCTTCTACTTTGTTCAGTTGTATTTGTGTTAATGTCTCCAGTGTTCTATAGTCTTCTAAATCCTGTATGGGCTGGAGTTTATCCTGCAATAGGATGATTTCTTTTTCCACATCTTCTAATGATTTTAAGAAATCTTTTACTATCAGCTCCATCAGTTTAATGGAGCAGGTATCTAGGATAGAGTGCCATTCTTTAATAAAGTTAACATCCTTTGATTCATAAGTGGGGTCATTTAAGATCCTCAGCCCTCTTGGAATTAATTTATTTTCAATATACTTTGTGAGGGTTTTTGTCTTCCACCATTTTTTAATTTCTGACGTTAGTAATTTTTCATATCTTTTCAAAATTTCACAAATATTTTCCTCATCGACAATACACTCTGTTGGTGGTTCCTCTAATGAGAAAATGCTCTCCAATTTTCTCATTCTTTCCAAGTCTCAAGATGTGCATCATTGTAAATTTGTAGGCTGATTGGGGTGCTGCAAACAGATTGGGAACTAAAACAATACAATAAGTTTTCTAATAGGAAATTTGGTAGTTTACTATGTGTCTCTAAAGGGGGGTACACACGGAGAGATCCGTGCTTAAAATCTAAGCAATCTTGCTAGATTGCTTAGATTTTAAGCACGGATCTGCCGTGTGTATGCCCTCCAGCGATAGGGCCGCGCATCGCTATCGCCGATGCTAGATTGAGCTGCATGCAGGCTCAATCTAGCGGGTCGCTCACTTCACCGTTGTGTGAAGTGAGCGGCCCCCCGTCGGCTTTCCCCCTCGCTCAGCACATCGCGCTGTGCTGAGCGGGGTGAGAGATGTGTGCTGAGCGGTCTGTGTTAAGATCGCTCAGCACACATCTCTCCCGTGAGTACCCCCCTTAAGTGTGAGCTGCCGATGGGGTGTTATACCGGTAGTTCCCTCCAGTTGTATATTAGAATAGATAGTATTGTATATCCCCGATGCTGCTATGTGTTTCTATCTGTGACGAATAATAGGACTCTGGTTACATTTATATCACAACAAAAATATACATTTATTCTGAATCACATGCATAGCATGTAAAAAAGTGTTAAAAAAAAAACTTTTTTAAAACTTCAAGACAAGTGCCACAACACAATCTAATTATAAACATAGTACTAGATAACTTAAATCAAGTTTCTTTTCATTCAAGAACAGTCTTTCCTGTAATTGTGTTTGTAATTGTGTTTCGTGGGGTAGTGGTGCCGGCACTAAGTTTAGGAGTGTGGTACTCCGTGGTGAGCGCTATGGTGGGTACCTTAAAATAGATAATTTCCACAAATGAAGCCTCTTGTTCTCTTATAAACCTTGTGTTCAAAAGGAGTAGTATATTTCTAAAACCTCTTTCTTAGTAAAGGATCATTAAAAGGATTACTTTAAAACACCTTTTTATTGGAGCAAAAGATTGTTATTATATGTCTTGAACGCCATCATTTGTTCCTACCGTATACATTAAGCCCCACTTAATAATTTATTCAAATCTCCCTATATTCCATCTAGTACCCAAATGGACATATAACTCTGTAATCTGCCTGTAGGTACATTTTCTATTTATTTATATATTTATTCAGAAATGTCTTAACACAAAAAAACTCAGACCATACTCAGCCCCGCAACTTTTTTTTTTTTTAACTACAAGATGCTCATTGGACATCTTTAACCCCATCTACTGTAGAACGATCAGTAGCATCCTGAATTACGAATACTACATTATATAGTTACAACAGCAATTACCTACACACCACATTTTAGGATGGACAATGGTTTGTTTTTATCAGAAATTTTTTTCAGTTTTTATTGCACAAGCATGATATGTGGATTCAGCATGAACTTGCAAAACATGAACGCTGATTACTGTCTCCATAAAAGAAGAGACAAAGAGACCTCAGCATCACATGCCCTGACGAAGCCCATAGGGAAGAAACACGATGGAAAACCCGCTATCACCAGTCACATGCCTCACAGCCTATCGGAGAGCTGGGAAGCCATATCCTGGAAGTAGCGGCTCAGCTCTCACTCCGGACGCCAAGCAACAAGCCCACGCAGCTGGGAAGGAAGTGCGCAGCCAGGAGAGGAGAGGTGAGGGAGAAGACTGAATTACCCATATGAATGGGATACAGTAGTGGCCGTGCAGGATGGGACCTGCACTGGGATTGAGAGGAATACCAGGACATTCAACAACTGCAACACTCCTTTTACGGAACACTCGCCTCCAAAGCACAAACAGAGGAGCCAACAACGGACACTGAGAAGCAATAAGGTATCCACCATAGTGCTCACCACAGAGTATCACACCCCTAAACTTAATGCCCGCATCACAACCCCACAAAATACAGTTAGAGGAAAGACTGTTCTTGAATGAAAAGAAACTTGATATACGTTAACTAGTACTGTGATAATAAGATTGTGTTGTGGCACTTGTCTTGAAGCTTTAAAGAAGTTTTTTAACACTTGTGTACATGCTATGCATGTGATTCGGAATAAATGTATATATTTTTTGTGATATAAATGTAACCAGAGTCCTATTATTCATCACAGATAGAAACACATAGCAGCACCGTGGATAGCACCGTTTTCCAGCAGGACTTGGCACTTGCCCACACTGCCAAAAGTACCAAAACCTGGTTCAATGACCGTGGGATTACTGTGCTGGATTGGCTGACAAACTCGCCTGACCTGAACCCCATAGAGAATCTATGGGGCATTGCCAAGAGACGGGTGAGAGACATGAGACCGAACAATGCAGAAGAGCTGAAGGCTGCTATTGAAGCATCCTGGTCTTCCATAACACCTCAGCAGTGCCACAGGCTGATATAATCCATGCCACACCACATTGAAGCAGTAATTCATGCAAAAGGGGCTTAAACCAAGTACTGAGTGTCACGATCCGGGTTATTAGCCCCCATTATTTACCTGCTAAGTGCCTTCTGAGACTGGCCCGGCGTTCCAGGCCCGGATTCTACCTGCGCTGTCTGCGGGCAGCGCGCTGCATATCAGTATCTCAAGATGCTTCTCTGTGATCGCAGCAGCGCTGACATGGCAACATTACAGTAAACATCCATCTGTCTAAAGTATGGCGCCTCCTGCCCTCTGCGGCCTCCACCGCCATTACTGCCGATTCTCACATGTGGAATACAACCAGACTTTCCCTCCAGTTTCAAACATGTTTGTTTTGCATCACATGTTGTTTTCAGCCTATCCGCTGCAGTCTGGACTCTGTGTAATTAACCAGCCAATCTCTGCTCATCAGCTGGTATAAATATCCTGTTTCAGGACTGGATAATCGTCAGTGCTTTAGTTGTCAATCCTGCAAACATGTCTCTCCTATTTGGTGAATTCTCAGCTTGACTTTCCAGGTATTCCAGCTCCTGTGATTCAGCTTCTCCAAGAGACCGGCACCAATCACCATCCTGCGGTGCAGCTTGACTCCTGCAGTGTTCCAGCCCTGCTTCCGGGCTTCCTACTGTGATCCAGATACCGGCTTCCAGCGCAGGTTCTATTCTGCCTCCAGCTTACAGCGTTATTCTGGCATCCTTATTGTTTCCAGCCACCTACAGCATCACACTCTAGCTTCTGTGGTAAAGTGTCACTGGCTTCCAACTTCCAGCTTGTCACTCACATTGCTTTCAGCTTCCAGCAGTGATTGATCTTGCCATCTGCCTACAGTGTTGCTTCATATCATCTCCAGCGGTATTCCTATATCGCTCTGCACTACTGCATCGCTCTCTAGCTTCAAGGTACATTTGTCACTGGCTTCCAGCGTTCCGTCACTTCCATCTGTGTTGGGTGTTACCATCTGTCTTCAGCGGTGCCTCATCTCATCTCCAGCGGTATTCATATATCGCCCTGCATACCATACCACACAACATCGGACCACAGTATCCATCGATGCTCACCATCGAACTGTTGCTCTACTGGTGAGTTCAGCACATCTCTCCTCACACCGGTTCCATTCGATAGTCTCTGGCAATCCTATCTACAATATTTCAACCTCAGTGTATTAGTGCCTATTCCATCCACTGTGCAGTACTTGTCCGTTCCTTATTGCAGCGGTTAACTGTGGCCATGGACTTTCCAAATCTGGATATTGGCAAGGATTTTACTAACTTGTTCTGCATAGCCACAGTCTCAAATACCAGTTGCATTCCCAGGAACTGTACTACATTTTTATTCTGCACTCACTGTTGAAGATATCTCAATGCCAAGAGTTATACTGTGTGTTCAATAAACTGTCTGTTATAATTTTACTCCGTTGTTGTGGTCACGCCTTCGGGCTCATGGTATTATAATCATACTGCATGTCTAGGAACCTAATCTCACCTCCACGGTTCACTTACACGCCAGCCCCTACAACTAAGGCTTCCCTCAGTCAGCCTCAGCCCTCAGTTGTGACACTGCGTACATATGCATGATTATACTTTTCAGAGGGCCAACATTTCTGTATTTAAAATAATTTTTTATTGAATTTATGTGATATTCTAATTTTCTGAGATTTGGGGTTTTCTTAAACTGTAAGCCACAATCATCCAAATTATAACAAATAAAGGCTTGAAATATCTCCCTTTGTATGTAATGAGTCTATATAATATATTAGTTTCACCTTTTAAGTTGAATTACTAAACTAAATGAACTTTTGCACAATATTCTAAGTTTGAGTTTCACCTGTATGTAGGTTTCTTTTAAAATGTGTGGCTTTATTTGTTTTCATTAACTTATCAATATGTCTGGCTTGAAATGCTATTGAATCCACTAGAAAGTAAGTCGCCCAAGACTCAAATGTTACTGTTGGGGTTCTATTCGCTGCTCTCAAAGGGAAGGAGTATTAGCAAGCCCCTAGATTCAGGAATGAACTAAGCGAGAGTAGAGAGCACAAACAGACTCATAATTTACTTTGTTTTTTTATTTTGTACATTTTTTTTTATAACTAGTAAAAGAACCCCTTAATTGTTTAACAGACATTAATATTCACATTTGCTCTAAATATCTGTAACCAATATTCAACAAATAAAAAAACAAATATCAAAGGACACACAGTAGTAGCAGTGATTTCCAGTTATACATAGATGAGGTCCTTAGGATACTGCTTTAGTTAGTATTGAATAGTCCTTTAAAAAGGATTGATAATATGGAAGATAAATAGGAAGACGTGGTTTGATTAATGCATTTTCTTTGTTTGAAGGTAAACGATGTGCCCTCAGGCTTTTGCACAGTGCTGAATGAATAGTATGTCTTCCGGTAATTATATATAGGTATACACCGTGGCAATTTGTAAAAGTACTTGCCCTTCCAGCAGTATATCCAAAGGTCTTTCACATGTATCTTGAAATTCTAGTTGCCTGGCTTGGAACCGGAGCGCTCACAGTGTACGGTCCTCCTTGGAAAGCCGTGGTATGTATTGACCGGGGAGTGCAGTTAAGACAGCTCTGTCTGCAGCTCAGGTGTTGACAGTGTGTGTTAGTCGTCTTAAACAGCACCGTCCTGGATAACCGCGGTTTCCGCTTACAAGGAAGACAAGGCGGGCAGCTCCAAGCCGGACAGGATTGACAGCTCTGCGATGTCTGTGCTATCCGTAAGAGGATAATGTGGATACTGGCGTCCTGACGCGTTTCTCGACCACTAGGAACTGGTTGTTTCTTCAGAGGAAATAAAGATAGTAATTTCCTGTCCGTCTCTATTCTTATAAGGACAGGGAGCCAATTAACCACTTAATTAGTTACCAAATCAACCTGAATTCACTAGTGATGAGCGGGTTCGGTTCCTCAGAATCCGAACCCCCCCGAACTTCACCCATTTTACACGGGTCCGAGGCAGACTCAGATTCTCCCGTATGGCTCGGTTAACCCGAGCGCGCCCGAACGTCATCATCCCGCTGTCGGATTCTCGCAAGATTCGGATTCTATATAAGGAGCCGCGCGTCGCCGCCATTTTTCACTCGTGCATTGGAAATGATAGTGAGAGGACGTGGCTGGCGTCCTCTCACTTTGTTTCAGGGGGCTGCAAATATCTTTATTCTGGGGACCAGCAGTATTATAGGAGGAGTACAGTGCAGAGTTTTGCTGACCAGTGACCACCAGTATTATAAGTTCTCTGCCTAAAAAACGCTCCATATCTGTGCTCAGTGTGCTGCATATATCTGTGCTCACACTGCTTTATTGTGGGGACTGGGGACCAGCAGTATTATATAGGAGGAGTACAGTGCAGAGTTTTGCTGACCAGTGACCACCAGTATTATACGTTCTCTGCCTGAAAAACGCTCCATATCTGTGCTGCATTGTAGTATATAGTAGGAGTACAGTGCATAATTTTGCTGACCACCAGTATATAATATATAGGAGTACGGTACAGAAGGCCACTGCTCTACCTACCTCTGTGTCGTCAAGTATACTATCCATCCATACCTGTGGTGCATTTCAGTTTTGCACAGTTTGCTGACCACCAGTATATAATATATAGCAGTACGGTACAGTAGGCCACTGCTCTACCTACCTCTGTGTTGTCAAGTATACTATCCATCCATACCTGTGGTGCATTTCAGTTTTGCACAGTTTGCTGACCACCAGTATATAATATATAGCAGTACGGTACAGTAGGCCACTGCTCTACCTACCTCTGTGTCGTCAAGTATACTATCCATCCATACCTGTGGTGCATTTCAGTTTTGCACAGTTTGCTGACCACCAGTATATAATATATAGCATTACGGTACAGTAGGCCACTGCTCTACCCACCTCTGTGTCATCAAGTATACTATCCATCCATACCTGTGGTGCATTTCAGTTTTGCACAGTTTGCTGACCACCAGTATATAATATATAGCAGTACGGTACAGTAGGCCACTGCTCTACCTACCTCTGTGTCGTCAAGTATACTATCCATCCATACCTGTGGTGCATTTCAGTTTCGCACAGTTTGCTGACCACCAGTATATAATATATAGCAGTACGGTACAGTAGGCCCCTGCTCTACCTACCTCTGTGTCGTCAAGTATACTATCCATCCATACCTGTGGTGCATTTAAGTTTTGCACAGTTTGCTGACCACCAGTATATAATATATAGCAGTACGGTACAGTAGGCCACTGCTCTACCTACCTCTGTGTCATCAAGTATACTATCCATCCATACCTGTGGTGCATTTCAGTTGTGCGCAGTATATATAGTAGTAGGCCATTGCTATTGATACTGACATATAATTCCACACATTAAAAAATGGAGAACAAAAATGTGGAGGGTAAAATAGGGAAAGATCAAGATCCACTTCCACCTCGTGCTGAAGCTGCTGCCACTAGTCATGGCCGAGACGATGAAATGCCATCAACGTCGTCTGCCAAGGCCGATGCCCAATGTCATAGTAGAGAGCATGTAAAATCCAAAAAACAAAAGTACAGTAAAATGACCCAAAAATCAAAATTAAAAGCGTCCGAAGAGAAGCGTAAACTTGCCAATATGCCATTTACGACACGGAGTGGCAAGGAACGGCTGAGGCCCTGGCCTATGTTCATGGCTAGTGGTTCAGCTTCACATGAGGATGGAAGCACTCATCCTCTCGCTAGAAAAATGAAAAGACTTAAGCTGGCAAAAGCACAGCAAAGAACTGTGCGTTCTTCTAAATCACAAATCCCCAAGGAGAGTCCAATTGTGTCGGCTGCGATGCCTGACCTTCCAAACACTGGACGGGAAGAGGTGGCGCCTTCCACCATTTGCACGCCCCCTGCAAGTGCTGGAAGGAGCACCCGCAGTCCAGTTCCTGATAGTCAAATTGAAGATGTCACTGTTGAAGTACACCAGGATGAGGATATGGGTGTTGCTGGCGCTGAGGAGGAAATTGACAAGGAGGATTCTGATGGTGAGGTGGTTTGTTTAAGTCAGGCACCCGGGGAGACACCTGTTGTCCGTGGGACGAATATGGCCATTGACATGCCTGGTCAAATTACAAAAAAAATCACCTCTTCGGTGTGGAATTATTTTAACACAAATGCGGACAACAGGTTTCAAGCCATGTGTTGCCTTTGTCAAGCTGTAATAAGTAGGGGTAAGGACGTTAACCACATTGGAACATCCTCCCTTATACGTCACCTGCAGCACATTCATCATAAGTCAGTGACAAGTTCAAAAACTTTGGATGACAGTGGAAGCAGTCCACTGACCACTAAATCCCTTCCTCTTGTAACCAAGGTCCTGCAAACCACACCACCAACTCCCTCGGTGTCAATTTCCTCCTTACACTGGAAAGCCAATAGTCCTGCAGGCCATGCCACTGGCAAGTCTGACGAGTCCTCTCCTGCCTGGGATTCCTCCGATGCATCTTTGAGTGTAACGCCTACTGCTGCTGGCGCTGCTGTTGTTGCTGCTGGGAGTCGATAGTCATCCCAGAGGGGAAGTCGGAAGACCACTTGTACTACTTCCAGTAAGCAATTGACTGTCCAACAGTCCTTTGCGAGGAAGATGAAATATCACAGCAGTCATCCTGCTGCAAAGCGGATAACTCAGGCCTTGGCAGCCTAGGCGGTGAGAAACGTGTTTCCGTTATCCACCGTTAATTCACAGGCAACTACAGACTTGATTGAGGTACTGTGTCCCCGGTACCAAATACCATCTAGGTTCCATTTCTCTAGGCAGGCGATACCGAAAATGTACACAGACCTCAGAAAAAGAGTCACCAGTGTCCTAAAAAATGCAGTTGTTCCCAATGTCCACTTAACCACGGACATGTGGACAAGTGGAGCAGGGCAGACTCAGGACTATATGACTGTGACAGCCCACTGGGTAGATATATTGCCTCCCGCAGCAAGAACAGCAGCGGCGGCACCAGTAGCAGCATCTCGCAAACGCCAACTCGTTCCTAGGCAGGCTACGCTTTGTATCACCGCTTTCCAGAAGAGGCACACAGCTGACAACCTCTTACGGAAAATGAGGAACATCATCGCAGAATGGCTTACCCCAAATGGACTCTCCTGGGGATTTGTGACATCGGACAACACCAGCAATATTGTGCGTGCATTACATCTGGGCAAATTCCAGCACGTCCCATGTTTTGCACATACATTGAATTTGGTGGTGCAGAATTATTTAAAAAACGACAGGGGCGTGCAAGAGAGGTTGTCAGTGGCCCGAAGAATTTTGGGCCACTTTCGGCATTGAGCCACCGCGTGCCGAAGACTGGAGCACCAGCAAACAGTCCTGAACCTGCCCTGTCATCATCTGAAGCAAGAGGTGGTAACGAGGTGGAATTCAACCCTCTATATGCTTCAGAGGATGGAGGAGCAGCAAAAGGCCATTCAAGCCTATACATCTGCCTACGATATAGGCAAAGGAGGGGGAATGCACCTGACTCAAGCGCAGTGGAGAATGATTTCAACATTGTGCAAGGTTCTGCAACCCTTTGAACTTGCCACACGTGAAGTCAGTTCAGACACTGCCAGCCTGAGTCAGGTCATTCCCCTCATCAGGCTTTTGCAGAAGAAGCTGGAGACATTGAAGGAGGAGCTAAAACAGAGCGATTCCGCTAGGCATGTGGGACTTGTGGATGGAGCCCTTAATTCGCTTAACCAGGATTCACGGGTGGTCAATCTGTTGAAATCAGAGCACTACATTTTGGCCACCGTGCTCGATCCTAGATTTAAAACCTACATTGTATCTCTCTTTCTGGCAGACACAAGTCTGCAGAGGTTCAAAGACCTGCTGGTGAGAAAATTGTCAAGTCAAGCGGAACGTGACCCGTCAACAGCTGCTCCTTCACATTCTCCCGCAACTGGGGGTGCGAGGGAAAGGCTAAGAATTCCGAGCCCACCCGCTGGCGGTGATGCAGGGCAGTCTGGAGCGAGTGCTGACATCTGGTCCGGACTGAAGGACCTGCCAACGATTACTGACATGTCGTCTACTGTCACTGCATATGATTCTCTCACCATTGAAAGAATGGTGGAGGATTATATGAGTGACCGCATCCAAGTAGGCACGTCAGACAGTCCGTACGTATACTGGCAGGAAAAAGAGGCAATTTGGAGGCCCTTGCAGAAACTGGCTTTATTTTACCTAAGTTGCCCCCCCTCCAGTGTGTACTCCGAAAGAGTGTTTAGTGCAGCCGCTCACCTTGTCAGCAATCGGCGTACGAGGTTACTTCCAGAAAATGTGGAGAAGATGATGTTCATCAAAATGAATTATAATCAATTCCTCCGTGGAGACATTCACCAGCAATTGCCTCCAGAAAGTACACAGGGACCTGAGATGGTGGATTCCAGTGGGGACGAATTAATAATCTGTGAGGAGGGGGATGTACACAGTGAAAGGGGTGAGGAATCGGACGATGAGGAGGAGGTGGACATCTTGCCTCTGTAGAGCCAGTTTGTGCAAGGAGAGATTGATTGCTTCTTTTTTTGGTGGGGGCCCAAACCAACCAGTCATTTCAGTCACAGTTGTGTGGCAGATGGGTTTGTTAAAGTGTGCATGTCCTGTTTATACAACATAAGGGTGGGTGGGAGGGCCCAAGGACAATTCCATCTTGCACCTCTTTTTTCTTTCATTTTTCTTTCCATCATGTGCTGTTTGGGGACTATTTTTTTGAAGTGCCATCCTGCCTGACACTGCAGTGCCACTCCTAGATGGGCCAGGTGTTTGTGTCGGCCACTTGTGTCGCTTAGCTTAGCCATCCAGCGACCTTGGTGCACCTCTTTTTTTCTTTGCATCATGTGCTGTTTGGGGACTATTTTTTAAATCAACCATCCTGTCTGACACTGCAGTGCCACTCCTAGATGGGCCAGGTGTTTGTGTCGGCCACTTGGGTCGCTTAGCTTAGTCATCCAACGACCTCGGTGCAAATTTTAGGACTAAAAATAATATTGTGAGGTGTTCAGAATAGACTGGAAATGAGTGGAAATTATGGTTATTGAGGTTAATAATACTATGGGATCAAAATGACCCCCAAATTCTATGATTTAAGCTGTTTTTGAGTTATTTTGTAAAAAACACCCGAATCCAAAACACACCCGAATCCGACAAAAAATTTTCAGGGAGGTTTTGCCAAAACGCGTCCGAATCCAAAACACGGCCGTGGAACCGAATCCAAAACCAAAACACAAAACCCGAAAAATGTCCGGTGCACATCACTAGAATTCACATATGTTAGGCTGAACAGTTTGAGTATGTGTGTAGAAAAACGTATTCAATTTCTATTGTCCAAGCAGATAACAGATCACAGTTCAGAGATAAACTGGAAAAACGATTCATGTGATACTGCTAGGGGCAATATGTTTTTAAACACACTTAATGATAACTACTTAGTCCAACTAATTGAGGAACCAACTAGGTACAATGCAATATTAGACCTGGTATTAACAAACAATGGGGATTTGGTATCAGGTATTATAGTAGGGGAACCCATAGGAAACAGCGACCACAATATGGTCACATTCAATATCAGTTTCCATAAACAGCCCTATACTGGCTCAACTAGGACTCTAAACTTTAGCAAAGCAAATTTTGATAAGATGAGGGTATTTTTCAGGGATATTGAATGGGAAGGTTTGTTTTTAGGAAAAAATACTACGGAGAAATGGGAGGTACTAAAATTCCTGCTAGCTAAAAATACACTCAAATTTATTCCTATGAGCAGCAAAAAAAGGAATAAAAAGAGTCATTTCAGCACTATAAGGAATGTAACAAAATTTGCAAAAAGGAAATAAGAGCGGCTAAAGTAGATACTGAAAAACTAGTAGCAAAGGAAAGCAAAGCGAATCCCAAAAAATTATTTAAATACATTAATAGCAAGAGATTAAAGAAGGAGAGTATAGGCCCTTTAAAAGACAAGTTGGGAGTCTTAAGCAAAAATGATAATGACATAGCGGACACACTAAATGAGTTTTTTTCAACAGTATTCACTAGAGAGGACCCAATTCAGGGACTGACACACAATCTCAATAATGAGAATATCCCACTGATAGGTACTTATTTAAGCGAGGAAGTAGTCTGTGACCGATGAAAACATTTAAAGATAAATAAATCACCAGGGCCCGATGGTATTCACCCAAGGGTTCTAATGGAGCTTCACTCTGAACTGGCAAAACCGCTATCTTTGATCTTTAAGTATTCAGTTATATCAGGTATGGTTCCCAAAGACTGGCGTATAGCGGAAGTAGTGCCTATATTCAAATAGGGAAGTAAAGCTGAACCAGGTAATTATAGACCAGTTAGTCTTACATCTATAGTGGGGAAAGTATTGGAAGGTATTCTAAGAGATAGTATTCAGAAGTTCCTTGAAGTCAATAAGGTCATTAAAAGGAATCAACATGGTTTATGAAGGACAGATCCTGTCAAACCAACTTACTTGGCTTTTATGAAACAGTAAGCGCAAACCTAGATCAGGGTAAAGACGTGGATGTAATCTTTTTAGACTTTGCCAAAGCGTTCGATACTGTACCACACATGAGACTTATCTACAAGCTACAAGAATCAAGGCTAGGAAGCACAATATGCACTTGGGTCAAAAACTGGTTAGATAATAGGGAGCAGCGCGTTGTGGTTAATGGATCTTTTTCAACTTGGACTGAAGTGCTAAGTGGTGTGCCGCAAGGCTCAGTATTAGGACCGCTATTGTTCAATATTTTCATTAACGACCTAACAGAAGGTCTAGAGAGCATGGTGTCAATTTTTGCAGATGATACCAAATTGTGTAAGGCTATAAATACAGAGGAGGATGCCGAGTCTCTTCAGAACGACTTAGTTAAATTAGAAGCATGGGCAGCCAAATGGAGAATGCGCTTCAACACAGACAAGTGTAAGGTAATGCACCGTGGTAACAAGAACAAAAATTACACCTACCTACTAAATGGGGTAAAATTAGGGG
The DNA here is from genome assembly GCF_028390025.1 of Pseudophryne corroboree. Taxonomy (NCBI): domain Eukaryota; kingdom Metazoa; phylum Chordata; class Amphibia; order Anura; family Myobatrachidae; genus Pseudophryne; species Pseudophryne corroboree. The sequence goes on along the minus strand of NC_086447.1, from coordinate 295,066,710 downwards.
ATTCTGTACTGGAAAAAGACTTAGGTGTCCTCATAGATAGCAAACTAAGCAGTAGTACCCAAAGTAGGACTGCAGCAAAGAAGGCTAATAAGATATTAGCATGCATAAAACGGGGTATTGATGCTATGGACGAGAGTATTATACTCCCGTTATATAAATCACTAGTGAGGCCACACCTTGAATACTGTGTACAATTCTGGGCACTGTACTACAAAAAGGATATCCTGGAGCTAGAAAAGGTTCAGAGGAGGGCGACCAAACTAATTAAGGGCATGGAGACGATGGAATACAAGGAAAGGCTTGAAAGACTAGGCATGTTTACATTGGAAAAGCAGAGACTAAGAGGGGATATGATTAACATCTACAAATATATAAGGGGACAATACACAGAGCTTGCGCGGGACCTGTTTTTGGTTAGATCAACACAGAGGACTTGTGGACACTCGCTCAGGTTAGAGGAGAGGAGATTCCGCACAATACGGCGTAAAGGCTTTTTCACGTTAAGGACAATACGTGTTTGGAATTCCCTGCCTGAGGGAGTTGTAATGGCGGAATCTGTCAACACCTTTAAGAATGGGTTAGATAAATTCCTAATGGATAAGGATATCCAGGGGTATGGTGCATAGTAATGCATTATAGTTACTATAAATAGGGATAAAATGCAACGGCTGACAGCAGCATCAGTCAGAAATTTTAGTCAAATCATCATGCATAGGAGACCACAAATAGGTTGAACTCGATGGACAATTGTCTTTTTTCAACCTCAGATACTATGTTACTATGTTACAACACACATAATAATAATAATAATAATAATAATAATAATAATAAGAGTAGATATTGGGGGTAATTCCAAGTTGATCGCAGCAGGAAATTTTTTAGCAGTTGGGCAAAACCATGTGCACTGCAGGGGGGGCAGATATAACATGTGCAGATAGAGTTAGATTTGGGTGTGGTGAGTTCAATCTGCAATCTAAATTGCAGTGTAAAAATAAAGCAGCCAGTATTTACCCTGCACAGAAACAAAATAACCCACCCAAATCTAACTCTCTCTGCAAATGTTATATCTGCCCCCCCCCCTGCAGTGCACATGGTTTTGCCCAACTGCTAAAAAATTTCCTGCTGCGATCAACTTGGAATTACCCCCATTATGTTAAAACCCTCAAAAAATTAACAAACTATTTTTTGCACAATGGTGGTCATTCCGAGTTGTTCGCTCGCTAGCTGCTTTTAGCAGCATTGTAAACGCTAGGCCGCCGCTCTCTGGGAGTGTATCTTAGCTTAGCAGAATAGCAAACAAAAGATTAGCAGAACTGCTACTAAATATTTTCTTGCAGTTTCTGAGTAGCTCCAGACCTATTCCTAGATTGCGATCAGCTCAGTCCGTTTAGTTCCTGGTTTGACATCACAAACACGCCCTGCGTTCGGCCAGCCACTCCCCCATTTCTCCAGACTTTCCCTGACACGCCTGCGTTTTTTAGCACACTCCCGGAAAACGCTCAGTTACCACCCAGAAACGCCCCTTTCCTGTCAATCATTCACCGATCAGCAGTGCGACTGAAAAGCGCCGCACGAACACCAGCAAATCTACTAAGTTTTGTGTAAAATAACTTAGCGCATCGGCTCTGAGTACCATACGCATTTACCAACAAATCGCAGCATAGCGAAAATCGGCAACGAGCGAACAACTCAGAATGACCACCAATATGTCTCCAGAGATAGCATCAAGTTGTTTCCATTAAACATTTGGATATCCATCATTAAAGGCCCATACACATTAGACGATGTCGCTCTGTGAGCGACATCGTCTAACGTCTCCCCCTCCCGGGTCGGTCGGTCGGCGGCCGCCTGTACGCACTGAGCGATATGACCGCTCATATCGCTCAGTGACGTCACGCCCCCGCCAGCCCTGCCTGAAGGTCATGGACGACAGTCCACATCCTTCCTGCATGCCCTACCGACAGCGACGATCGTTGCCGACCCGCGGGGCCGCGCATCGATCGTCGCTGGCGGCATACACACTTAAGGCCCATACACATTAGACGATGTCGCTCTGTGAGCGACATCGTCTAACGTCTCCCCCTCACGGGCCGGCCGGTCGGTGGCCGCCTGTACGCACTGAGCGATATGACCGCTCATATCGCTCAGTGGCGTCACGCCCTCGCCAGCCCTGCATGAAGGTCGTGGACGACAGTCCACATCCTTCATGCATGCCCTACCGACAGCGACTATCGTTGCCGACCCGCGGGGCCGCGCATCGATCATCGCTGGCGGCATACACACTTAACGATATAATGAGCGACGTCGCTCAAGGAGGGGGAAAATGAGCGACGTCGCTCATTATATCGTTAAGTGTGTATGGACCTTTAACGATATAATGAGCGACGTCGCTCAAGGAGGGGGAAAATGAGCGACGTCGCTCATTATATCGTTAAGTGTGTATGGACCTTAAGTATTCTTAAAGGAAAAAAATATAAAAATAAATAAAATATTTATAATAAAATTATAAATATAAAAATAGTAAACAAATAAAAATAAATATAGGCACAGGGACAAGCAGAAACTGAGAAGAGTAAAAAAAAAACATACCATACTTATACAAATTGCCACGGTGTATAGCTGTATTTTCATTACCGGAGAGACATACCATTCATTCAGCACTGTGCAAAAGCCAGAGGGAACATCGCGTACCTTTAAACAAAGAAAATGCATTACTCAAACCACGTCTTCCTATTTATCTTCCATATTATCAGTCCTTTTTAAGGACTATTCAATACTAACTAAAGCAGTATTATCCTAAGGACCTCATCTATATATAACTGGAAATCACTGCTACTGTGTGTCCTTTAATATTTTGTTTTTTATTTGTTGAATATTTGAATTGCTATTGGGTCAATAGACAAGCTGTAGATTTGGTTCAGGTAAAACTGAAATACCTGGTTAGATGCACATGCCTTGTTTGTGCAGTGGTGTTTTGCATCAACTCTGTATTGCGGTCAGCCACTATTACAGCAGGATTTTATCTCTCTTTTCCACCTGCTCTTTGCCTCTCATACATCTCAGTGTTCCTACTCACTTGCAAACTGAACTTTTTTTTACATGGAGTTGTACATATATGATGTACTTCTGGTGGAGAAATTCAGATTGATCAGTGGTCCTGATGAGCCCTTCACCATTATACAGTTATCATGTTGTTCACTATACGTTGTAATGGGCGTTCGATTTTGTAAACTTGTTTTTGTTTTTTTCTGTGTGTATTTCAATATATATTTTATTTTTTAACAGGTAGTTGTGCTCTGGTGTTCACAGGTTTGATTAGTGCAAATTAGCCTATCCTTAACAGACTGTTAGGATCCTACTGGAAATACCCCTGCCCCTGTTCCCTGAGCATGCCAAGCTGTATAAGCTTTCTCCCCAGTAGGCTCAGTTGCTCTACAGAGCTGGAAAGTTTCAGAGGTTATTAAGAATGCTCTTGGCAACTTTCACAATCTTAGCTGCTACTGGTCAAAGTTATCAGGCAATAAGAGGACTACACTCTGCCTGAACAATGATCCTGATTGCCTCTGCTGGCAGCTGGCTTCTCTGTGCTTCTGACCTACTGACCATTGACCTTAACCTGCTCCTGATTGTTTTCACTGTCTGTACAACTTAGGTTGTATGGACTTCATACTCTTGGATTTTATGTTAGAACTGAATACCTTACCTACTTTTGTTCTCTGCATTCAAAATAGGATTTTAATTACCTAACGGAAAATCCTTTTCTCGTAGTCCGTAGAGGATGCTGGGGTCCACATTAGTACCATGGGGTATAGACTGGTCCACTAGGAGCCACTGGCACTTTAAGAGTTTGAGAGTGTGGGCTGGCTCCTCCCTCTATGCCCCTCCTACCAGACTCAGTATAGGAACTGTGCCCGTGGAGACGGACAACTTCAAGAGAAGGATTTTACACAGATAGTGGCGAGATTCACACCAGCTCACACATACAAGGCAAACCAAGCTAACCAGCTTGAAAACTCAGCAACAGCTGAACAATATTACTTAACCAAGTTACAAAACATTACTTAACCAAGAACAAAGCAGTACTGAACCAATAAATCACTGCAGGCAGAGCCGGCGCTACCACTAGGCAGCTTTAGGCAGCTGCCTATGGGCGGAGTGACCTGAAGGGCGGCCCGCTGAGGCTGCCTTGGAGAAAAATGAAGGATGTCTCTGAAAGACAGACATCCTTCTTCTAGCGGTCGGCAGGCAGTGTGGATCAGTCAGCGCCAGGAGGAGAGTACACACTCGCAGAGCTGACAGGCAGGCGCCAGGGAGAGAGGAGGACAGCGCGTCACCCGGACTTCCTGGTTCCCTGCTGGTGTCATGATGCATGCACAGGAACTGTTCCCGGCCCGCGCTGTCAGCTCATGAGGTTTTGCCGGCAGATAATGATTAGCAAGCAGTGCCTGGCCGGAGCCGCCCCCACTCCACAGGATAGTCAGCGGGCAGAGGAGGAAAACAGAGGTGAAGAGAGAATCTCCCCATAATACAATATATACAGCACTGAACCGCCGGCGCGCTGTGCGGGATCCTGGATCCCCCCGCCCCTGCTCCCTTCCTCTCCGATGTCCCCAGGTCTGTGTCACCCACCTCCATGTCCCGAGGTCCTGTGTCCCTCCTCCCCCTTCCGTGCCCATGTCCTGTGTCACCCCCTCCCACTCTTGTTCCCCAGGTATTGTGTCACCCCTTCCCTCTTGTGTGTCCAGAGCTTGTGTCATTCCCCACATATCCGTTGTCAAACCCCCCTCCCATGTCTCCAAGTACTGTGTCCCTCCTATCCCTCTCTCCACCCTCATGTCCCCAGGTACTGTCACCTTCTCCCAATCATATATACATGTTAGGTGTCACCTCCCCCCATTTCCCCAGGTCCAGTGTCCCTCCTCCCTCTTCCCCCCTCTTGTGCTCATGTTCTGTGTCACCCACTCCCACTCATGTGTCCAGGGCTTGTGTCACCCCTCCATATTCTGTGTCAAGCCCCCCACCCATTGTCCCATGTACTGTCCCTCCTCTCCTTCTCTCTACCCTCATGTCCCCAGGTCCTGTGTCACCTCCTTCTCCTCATGTGTAAATGTCCTGTGTAACCTCCCCCCAGGTCCTGTGTACCATCCCCCCCATGTCCCTAGGTCCTGCGTTACCCCCCTCCCCCTCGTGTGCCCAGGTCCTGTGTCACACCCCATGTACCCATGCTTAGTGTCACCCCCCTCATGTACCCATTTCCTGTGTCACAGCTTCACCGGGCTCCGCCATCTCTGCAGGGGGGCAGAAGGCTGAAGTTTTGCCTAGGGTGCTGAGAGACCTTGCACCGGTCCTGACTGCAGGATAACGAAGCGCTGGGCGGACGCCCAGCATCCTCTACGGACTACGAGAAAAGGATTTACCGGTAGGTAATTAAAATCCTATTTTCACTTACGTCCTATAGGATGCTGGGGTCCACATTAGTACCATGGGTTGTACCAAAGCTCCCAGAACGGGAGGGAGAGCGCGGAGGCTCCTGCAGAACCAATTGACCAATCTTTAGGTCCTCAGAGGCCAAAGTATCAAACTTGTAGAACTTAGCAAACGTGTTCGATCCTGACTAAGTAGCTGCTCGGCAAAGCTGTAAAGCCGAGACACCCCGGGCAGCCGCCCAGGAAGAACCCACCTTACGAGTAGAGTGGGCCTTAACAGATTTTGGACACGGCAATCCTGCCATAGAATCTGCATGCTGGATAGTGAACCTGATCCAGTGAGAGATCGTCTGCTTAGAAGCAGGACACCGATCATACAGGACAAACAGAGAGTCTGATTTTATGTGACGAGCAGTCCTCTTCACATAGATTTTCTGAGCCCCTACAATATCCAAGGACTTTGATGAAATTGGGGAGTCAGCAACTGGCACCACAATAGGTTGGATTATATGAAAAGTCGACACAACCTTTGGAAGGAACTGCTGACGTGTCCGGAGCTCAGCTCTATCTTCATGGAAAATCAAGTAGGGGCTTTTACAGGACAAAGCCCCCAACTCCGACACACGTCTAGCAGAAGCTAAGGCCAACAAAGTGACAGCCTTCCACATGAGAAACTTGACCTCAACCTCCTGTAGAGGCTCAAACCAATCTGATTGGAGGAACTGCAACACCACGTTAAGATCCCAGGGCGCCGTAGGCGGCACAAAGGGAGGTTGGATGTGCAGAACCCCCTTCAAAAAAGTCTGAACCTCAGGGAGGGCAGCCAATTGTTTCTGAAAGAAAATGGATAAGGCCGAAATCTGGACCTTTACGGATCCCAACCTCAGGCCCATATCCACACCTGCCTGCAGGAAGAGGAGAAACTGTCCCAGTTGAAACTCCACCGTAGGAAACCTCTTGGATTCACACCAAGATACATACTTTTTCCAAATGCTATGGTAATGTGTAGATGTTACTCCTTTCCTAGCCTGTATCAGGGTAGGAATGACTTTGTACGGAATGCCCTTCCGAGCTAATATCTGGCGTTCAACCTCCATGACGCCAAACGTAGCCGCGGTAAATCTTGATAAGTGAACGGCTCCTGTTGCAACAGGTCCTCCCGAAGAGAAAGAGGCCTCGGATCTTCCAGCAGTAGATCCAGAAGATCAGCGTACCAAGCCCTTCTTGGACAGTCCGGAGCAATGAGGATTGCCTGAACTCTTGCTCTCCTTATGAGCTTTAGAATCCTTGGAATGAGTGGAAGTGGAGGAAACACGTACACGACTGGAACACCCACGGAGACACCAGGGCGTCCACTGTCATGGCTTGCAGGTCCCTTGACCTGGAACAATACCTCTGAAGCTTCTTGTTGAGATGGGAGGCCATCATGTCTGTTTGAGGTACACCCCAAAGATCTGTCACCTCTGTGAACACTTCCGGATGGAGGTCCCATACTCCTGGAAGGAGATCGTGCCTGCTGAGGAAGTCTGCTTCCCAGTTGTCTACTCCCGGAATGAAGATTGCTGACAGTGCCAACGTGTGTTTTTCTGCCCAGAGGAGTATTCTTGTTACCTCTGACATTGCAGCTCTGCTCTTCGTTCCGCCCCGTCGGTTTATGTAGGCCATCGTCGTTACATTGTCCGACTGCACTTGAATAGCTCGATCTCGCAGAAGATGGGCCGCTTGGAGAAGACCGTTGTAGACGGCTCTTAGTTCCAGAATGTTTATTGGAAGACCTGATTCCAGGCTTGACCACCTTCCTTGGAAGGTTTCCCCCTGAGTGACTGCGCCCCCACACCGGAGGCTTGCATCCGTGGTTAGAAGGATCCAGTCCTGAATCCCGAACCTGCGGCCCTCCAGAAGGTGAAGTAGTTGCAGCTACCAGAGGAGTGAAATCCTGGCTTTCGGCGACAGACGTATTCTCTGGTGCATGTGCAGATGAGATCCTGACCACTTGTCCAGGAGATCCAGTTGGAAGGACCGAGCATGAAACCTTCCGTACTGTAGAGCCTTGTAAGAGGCAACCATCTTCCCCAGAAGGCGAATGCACTGATAAACCGATACCCGTTCTGGCTTCAGTACGTCCCGGACCATTGTTTGAATCACCAACTCTTTCTCCTCTGGCAGAAACACCCTCTGCACTTCCGTGTCGAGGATCATTCCCAGAAAAGACAATCTCTTTGTCTGCTCCAAATGTGATTTCGGAAGGTTCAGGATCCAACCGTGGTCCCTGAGCAGACGAATCGTGAGACCAATGGACTGCAACAACGCCAGCAGATCGTCCAGATATGGACTATGTTCACCCCCTGTCTGTGGAGGAGAACCATAATCTCTGCCATCACTTTGGTGAACACCCTCGGTGCTGTGGAGAGGCCGAATGGCAGCGCCTGAAATTGATAGTGGCTGTCTAACAGTGCAAATCTGAGATAAGCCTGGTGCGGCAGCCAAATAGGAATGTGGAGGTACACATCTTTGATATCCAGGGATACCAGAAACTATCCCTCCTCCAGACCTGAGATCACTGCCCTGAGAGACTCCATTTTGAATTTGAACACCTTCAGGTAAGGGTTCAGCGATTTAAAATTCAAAATTGGTCTGACCGAACCATCCGGTTTCGGTACCACAAAAAGGTTTGAATAATAACCCATGTTTTGCATATGAGGTGGAACTGGAACAATGACCTGTGACTTTTCCAATTTTTGGATGGCTTCCTGTAGGATAGCCCTGTCTGTCAGCAAGGCTGGCAAGCCTGATTTGAAGAATCAGTGAGGCGGGAGTTCTTGAAACTCCAGTCTGTACCCCTGGGACACAATATCCTGTACCCAGGGATCCATGTCGGACGACCCCCAGAGGTGGCTGAAACGTCTGGGTCTTGCACCCACCAGACCGTCCTCCAGGCTGTGTGGTCCACCGTCATGCTAAGGACTTTGAGGAACCAGAAGCAGGCTGCTGGTCCTGGGAGCCTGCAGGCTTTTGATTTTGTCCGACCACCTCTAAAGAAAGTGGTAGGAGGCTTGGACTTTTTTTGTTTTAGCTGTCCGAAAGGAATGTGATGCTGCTGAAGAAAATGGTTTCTTCGTAGAAGGTGTAGCAGAGGGAAGAAAGGTGACTTACCCGCGGTTGCCGTGGAAATCCACGCATCCAATGCTTCCCCAAATAGAGCCTGACCTGTGTAGGGTAGGTTCTCCACACTTCTCCTGGATTCCGCGTCTGCAGACCATTGGCGTAGCCAGAGTCCCCTGCGAGCTGATACATGGAACATGGAAGATATCCGTGCAGTCAGCGTACCCAGGTCCTTCAGGGATTCCACCATGAACCCTGCAGAATCCTGTGTGTTACGTAAAAAACAATTCAATGTCACTTCTATCCATTGTATCCAAATCCTCTAGTAATGTGCCTGACCACTTTACTATGGCTTTAGAAATCCATGCACAGGCAGTAGTAGGCCTTAATGCCACTCCTGATGCAGTGTATATGGATTTGAGCGTCGTGTAAATTTTACGATCAGCCGGTTCTTTTAACGCGGTAGATCCAGGGACAGGTAAAACCACCTTTTTAGAGTCTGGAGACAGATGCGTCAACTACGGGTGGGGTTTCCCATTTTTTTCTATCCTCCTCAGGGAATGGAAAAGGAACCAGAACCCTTTTCGGGACCTGGAATTTTTTCTCCGGGCTTTCCCAGGATTTTTCAAATATAGCGTCTAATTCTTTAGACGCAGGGAAGGTTAGCGATGCTTTCTTATTGTCAGTGAAGTAAGCCTCTTCAACCTGCTCAGGTGAAGTGTCAGTAATATTTAACACATCTCTAATGGCCTCAATCATGAGCTGCACCCCCTTTGCAAGGGATGCCGCCCCCTCTGCACGTCCCCATCACCGTCTGCTGTATCAGAGTCGGTATCCGTGTCATCTTGCATAATCTGGGCAAGTGCACGTTTCTGTAGGAACATGCTAGGGAATTTTGCAGCCATAGGAACAGAACCTGATCAAGCTGCCATACATTTCTTTAACACTTGAGTTTCAGCCTGAGTATGTGCTACCCTAGTAGATATCTGAGAAATCATTCCTTTAATAGAGGTCAACCACTCAGGCTCAATAATAGCGATCTGAGACAAGGCATTACATTCCTGTATACATGGAATGGATTCCTCCTGAGAGGAAACATCTTCTGCAACATACGACAAAGAGTCCCTAGACATGGCTATGGGAGATAACACACACACACACACACGGAAATGTCAGAATACAGCAACCAGCGCTATCTGTGTACCTTAATAGACTGCACAGACTTTACACAGCCTCATCCCCCTTCTACAACCCCCTGGTACCGCACAGGATAGCTGGAGTTGCTTGGAGGGACAGCTCTCCCTGTCAGCGTCTCTGTGAAGGAACTGCAGGCAGGAAAATGGCGCTGAACACTGCTGGGTCCGCTCTGAGAAGCTCCGCCCCCTGAACATGGTGCTGCTTCCTGCTCTTCACATTCTTTATACTGGCCTGAGGATTAATGCTGGCAGCATTACCGAGCTCCCTGACAGCCGTGTGATCAGTGTGTATAGGCACTGGCTCAAGGTGCCACTCACAGCGCCACACCATGTACCGCTGAGCCTCCGGAGCACAGTTAGTACTGTGCTCCCACCCTGTTGCCACCATCTTCACACCAGCTCCCCGCTTGCCAGGGGGTCCGGTGACTCACTCGCCACCGGAATTCTTCTGGGTCTGTAAGGGGGTGGCGGCAGGCACGGCTACAGAGGGGGGCGGTCGCCCCCTTAACACACTCCTGCTGCTTCCTCCTCCCTTCCTGGCTCAGCTGACTGTCAGCTTTTTTCAGTGGGAGCTCGCAGATCGCAGCATCTCACAGCAGATGCCCTTCCTCCCCAGTCATCCCTTTGGTCTGCACGGCAGTTAATCAACATAGTTTGTTGATTGAGACTGCTTTCACCTTTCATCACCTTCCCCCACTGGCTTGTGGAGGTGACATAGCTGTGGGGTCTGCAGAGAAAAGTTAAGTAAAACCTGGCACAGCAAAGAAGCAAAGTACATTTAATGTGGTTGTAAAAATGGTTGTTTTTGTTTTTTTTCACAAAAGAGGTTTGAAGATTCCTTTTTTTTTCCCTAGCATTTTTTCCTTGGCTTACTGAGTTTCAAAGCATTACATGACCAAGGCCCAAGATACCTGAAACAGCTTCTGACCCCATACTGCCCCACTCGATTACTGTGATCTGTAGATGAAGGACTTTTAGCAGTACCTAGAATCTCCCTTAATTCATCTGGGGGTCGAGCTTTTAGTCATGCGGCTCCGACTCTATGGAATTCACTTCCCCGCACAGTGCGAGAGGCCCCAACTATACAATCCTTCAAAAGTATACTCAATACTTTTCTGTTTACTCAGCATTCCCATAATGTCCCTTTAGTATCTTCATGCTTCTGTATTTTATAAAAATGTACTTCATTATTTTCTGTACTATATTATGCTATGTATCTGTTAAGCGCCTTGGGTCCTATTGGGGAAAGAGCGCTATATAAATAAAATTATTATTATTATTATTATAGCATAATGGCAAATCACAAAATATTAACTTGCCTAAGATAATAACTATCCAGTATGGAATGTAAGGGGAATGAAGGGGGTATGCAGGCATTCACTTTCTCTGCAGCAATACTTGGGGGTCTTGAGAATGCTTTGCCGACTGAGAACACATTATATAAAGACACTGGCCCTCATTCCGAGTTGTTCGCTCGGTATTTTTCATCGCATCGCAGTGAAAATCCGCTTAGTACGCATGCGCAATGTTCGCACTGCGACTGCGCCAAGTAACTTTACTTTGAAGAAAGTAATTTTACTCACGGCTTTTTCTTCGCTCCGGCGATCGTAATGTGATTGACAGGAAATGGGTGTTACTGGGCGGAAACACGGCGTTTCAGGGGCGTGTGGCTGAAAACGCTACCGTTTCCGGAAAAAACGCAGGAGTGGCCGGGGAAACGGTGAGAGTGCCTGGGCGAACGCTGGGTGTGTTTGTGACGTCAACCAGGAACGACAAGCACTGAAATGATCGCACAGGCAGAGTAAGTCTGGAGCTACTCTGAAACTGCTAAGTAGTTAGTAATCGCAATATTGCGAATACATCGGTCGCAATTTTAAGCAGCTAAGATACACTCCCAGTAGGCGGCGGCTTAGCGTGTGTAACTCTGCTAAATTCGCCTTGCGACCGATCAACTCGGAATGAGGGCCACTGTTATTTATCTAGTAACCTGTGCAAGGTATGGGTTATCATGGAGAATGGCAGTGTATGTACTGAGGCAGTGACAAATATTTTTATTGCCAATATGCCAAAATCCTCTTTCAGGGACAGTGTCTCTGATAAGAGTCCATTCCTTCGAAGAGTAAAATGTAAAGTGATAGCTGAAACTATCACTGTACTGTGGATTTGGAATGGGCAGATACCTATGCGCATGCACTGCCATTGTGCCACTTATATACAAGTATAGGCTGCCAGGGAGGGATCTAAAGATCAATTCCTGGCAAAAAGGTTGAAGAAGATTGCCTGTAGACTACAATAATTAACAACATTTTATGATGGCTTTGACTACTATATGCCAGCTTAGTAAACAGGACATATTCACAGCTTCCATACAAAACTACAGGGTCTACATCTACAAAAGAGAATAGAAATACCCTGCATCAGTCCTCTGAAAAGGGGCATTTAGTACATTAATAAATATGCATATATGTGATATCCGTCCATCTATCTATCTATGGGAAAATACAAATCAAAATATTTTACTGTACAAAATTTATTCTGTTTTACTTATTTATATGTGTATAATGCCCACATGAATCCTTCAGCTTATATATTGTGTAAATCTGGCTCTGGTATATAATATATTTACTTGTGTGATGGAGGAATCGGGACTGAAGAGGGAAGGGGTTAAGGCTGGAGAGGGGAGGAGTCAGGACTGGAGAGGGGAAAAGTCAAGGTTAAACAGTAAACCGCCCCCCCTAAAAGAAAGGTCTAGATCCGCCCCTGGGTGGCGGCATGCTGCGGGAGTGAGCGGTCGCCTGGGGTGGTTAACGATCATCACTCTCAGGAGCTCAGTGTCCTGTCAGCAGAGATAGTGGCTCAGACCCCGCAGGGCGGACACTATTCCCCCCCCCCCCCCCCCCTTAGTCCCATGAAGCAGGGAGGCTGTTGCCAGCAGCCTCCCTGTGCCTAAACTAACTCTTAGAAAATAATAAAACTAAAGAAGCTCTAGGAGCTCCCCTAGCTGTGACCGGCTCCTCCGGGCACATTTTCTAAACTGAGTCTGGTAGGAGGGGCATAGAGGGAGGAGCCAGCCCATACTCTCAAACTCTTAAAGTGCCAGTGGCTCCTAGTGGACCTGTCTATACCCCACGGCACTAATGTGGACCCCAGCATTATTTATTTATTTATTACCAGTTATTTATATAGCGCACACATATTCCGCAGCGCTTTACAGAGAATATTTTCGCCATTCACATCAGTCCCTACCCCAGGGTTAATTTTGTTGTGATACAATTAACCTACCAATATATTTTTGGATTGTGGGAGGAAACCGGAGTACCCGGAGGAAACCCACGCAAGTACGGGGAGAATATACAAACTCCGCACAGTTAGAGCCATGGTGGGAATCGAACCCATGACCTCAGTGCTGTGAGGTAGTAATGCTAACCATTACACCATCCGTACTCCCAGCATCCTCTAGGACGTAAGAGAAAATAAGAATTTACTTACCGATAATTCTATTTCTCATAGTCCGTAGTGGATGCTGGGGACTCCGTAAGGACCATGGGGAATAGTGGCTCCGCAGGAGACTGGGCACATCTAAAGAAAGCTTTAGGACTATCTGGTGTGCACTGGCTCCTCCCCCCATGACCCTCCTCCAAGCCTCAGTTAGGATACTGTGCCCGGACGAGCGTACACAATAAGGAAGGATTTTGAATCCCGGGTAAGACTCATACCAGCCACACCAATCACACCGTATAACCTGTGATCTGAACCCAGTTAACAGCATGATAACAGAGGAGCCTCTGAAAGATGGCTCACAACAATAATAACCCGATTTTTGTAACAATAACTATGTACAAGTATTGCAGACAATCCGCACTTGGGATGGGCGCCCAGCATCCACTACGGACTATGAGAAATAGAATTATCGGTAAGTAAATTCTTATTTTCTCTAACGTCCTAAGTGGATGCTGGGGACTCCGTAAGGACCATGGGGATTATACCAAAGCTCCCAAACGGGCGGGAGAGTGCGGATGACTCTGCAGCACCAAATGAGAGAACTCCAGGTCCTCCTCAGCCAGGATATCAATTTTGTAGAATTTTACAAACGTATTTGCTCCTGACCATGTAGCTGCTCGGCAAAGTTGTAAAGCCGAGACCCCTCGGGCAGCCGCCCAAGATGAGCCCACCTTCCTTGTGGAGTGGGCATTTACAGATTTTTGGCTGTGGCAGGCCTGCCACAGAATGTGCAAGCTGAATTGTACTACAAATCCAACGAGCAATAGTCTGCTTAGAAGCAGGAGCACCCAGCTTGTTGGGTGCATACAGGATAAACAGCGAGTCAGATTTCCTGACTCCAGCCGTCCTGGAAACATATATTTTCAGGGCACTGACAACGTCTAGCAACTTGGAGGCCTCCAAGTCCCTAGTAGCCGCAGGCACCACCAATAGGTTGGTTCAGGTGAAACGCTGAAACCACCTTGGGGAGAAACTGAGGACGAGTCCTCAATTCCGCCCTGTCCGAATGGAAATCAGATAAGGGCTTTTTCAGGATAAAGCCGCCAATTCTGACACGCGCCTGGCCCAGGCCAGGGCCAACAGCATGACCACTTTTCATGTGAGATATTTTAACTCCACAGATTTAAGTGGTTCAAACCAATGTGACTTTTGGAACCCAAAACTACATTGAGATCCCAAAGTGCCACTGGAGGCACAAAAGGAGGCTGTATATGCAGTACCCCTTTTACAAACGTCTGAACTTCAGGGACTGAAGCTAGTTCTTTTTGGAAGAAAATTGACAGGGCCGAAATTTGAACCTTAATGGACCCCAATTTCAGGCCCATAGACACTCCTGTTTGCAGGAAATGTAGGAATCGACCCAGTTGAATTTCCTCCGTCGGGCCTTACTGGCCTCGCACCACGCAACATATTTTCGCCAATTGCGGTGATAATGTTTTTGCGGTTACATCCTTCCTGGCTTTGATCAGGATAGGGATGACTTCATCCGGAATGCCTTTTTTCCTTCAGGATCCGGCGTTCAACCGCCATGCCGTCAAACGCAGCCGCGGTAAGTCTTGGAACAGACAGGGTCCTTGCTGGAGCAGGTCCCTTCTTAGAGGTAGAGGCCACGGATCCTCCGTGAGCATCTCTTGAAGTTCCGGTTACCAAGTCCTTCTTGGCCAATCCGGAACCACGAATATAGAGCTTACTCCTCTCCATCTTATCAATCTCAGTACCTTGGGTATGAGAGGCAGAGGAGGGAACACATACCCTGACTGGTACACCCACGGTGTTACCAGAGCGTCTACAGCTTATTGCCTGAGGGTCCCTGGACCTGGCGCAATACCGGTCGAGTTTTTAATCATGTGGAAGACTTCTGGGTGAAGTCCCCACTCTCCCGGGTGGAGGTCGTGCTGAGGAAGTCTGCTTCCCAGTTGTCCACTCCCGGAATGAATACTGCTGACAGTGCTATCACATGATTTTCCGCCCAGCGAAGAATCCTTGCAGCTTCTGCCATTGCCCTCCTGCTTCTTGTGCCACCCTGTCTGTTTACGTGGGTGACTGCCGTGATGTTGTCCGACTGGATCAACACCGGCTGACCTTGAAGCAGAGGTCTTGCTAAGCTTAGAGCATTGTAAATGTCCCTTAGCTTCAGGATATTTATGTGAAGTGATGTCTCCAGGCTTGACCATAAGCCCTGGATATTCCTTCCCTGTGTGACTGCTCCCCAGCCTCGCAGGCTGGCATCCGTGGTCACCAGGACCCAGTCCTGAATGCCTAATCTGCGGCCCTCTAGAAGATGAGCACTCTGCAACCACCACAGGAGGGACACCCTTGTCCTTGGTGACAGGGTTATCCGCTGATGCATCTGAAGATGCGACCCGGAACATTTGTCCAGCAGGTCCCACTGGAAAGTTCTTGCGTGGAATCTGTCGAATGGGATTGCTTCGTAGGAAGCCACCATTTTACCCAGAACCCTTGTGCATTGATGCACTGAGACTTGGCTCGGTTTTAGGAGGTTCCTGACTAGCTCGGATAACTCCCTGGCTTTCTCCTCCGGGAGAAACACCTTTTTCTGGACTGTGTCCAGGATCATCCCTAGGAACAGAAGACACGTCGTCGGAACCAGGTGCAATTTTGGAATATTGAGAATCCAATCGTGCTGCCGCAACACTACCTGAGATAGTGCTACACCGACCTCCAACTGTTCCCTGGATCTTACCCTTATCAGGGAATTGTCCAAGTAAGGGATAACTAAAATTCACTTCCTTCGAAGGAATATCATCATTTCGGCCATTACCTTGGTAAAGACCCGGGGTGCCGTGGACCATCCATACGGCAGCGTCTGAACTGATAGTGACAGTTCTGTACCATAAACCTGAGGTACCCTTGGTGAGAAGGGTAAATTTTGACATGAAGGTAAGCATCCTTGATGTCCCGAGACATCATGTAGTCCCCTTCTTCCAGGTTCGCAATCACTGCTCTGAGTGACTCAATCTTGAATTTGAACCTCTGTATGTAAGTGTTCAAAGATTTTAGATTTAGAATCGGTCTCACCGAGCCGTCCGGCTTCGGTACCACAACAGTGTGGAATAATACCCCGTTCCCTGTTGCAGGAGGGGTATCTTGATTATCACCTGCTGGGAATACAGCTTGTGAATGGCTTCCAAAACTGTCTCCCTGTCAGAAGGAGACATCGGTAAAGCCGACTTTAGGAAACGGCGAGGGGGAGACGTCTCGAATTCTAATTTGTACCCCTGAGATATCACCTGAAGGATCCAGGGGTCTACTTGCGAGTGAGCCCACTGCGCGCTGAAATTCATTGAGATGGGCCCCCCACCGTGCCTGATCCTGCTTGTAAAGCCCCAGCGTATACTGAGGGCTTGGCAGAGGCGGGAGAGGGTTTCTGTTCCTGGGAACTGGCTGATTTCTGCAGCCTTTTTCCTCTCCCTCTGTCATGGGGCAGAAATGAGGAACCTTTTGCCCGCTTGTCCACGAAAAGACTGCGCCTGATAATACGGCGTCTTCTCATGTTGAGAGGCGACCTGGGGTACAAACGTGGAATTCCCAGCTGTTGCCGTGGCCACCAGGTCTGAAAGACCGACCCCAAATAACTCCTCCCCTTAATAAAGCAATTAAAGGGGGCACTAATTAGGCGCAGTATTAACTATACAGCAGCTATAAGGGGAAAAACACTTATATAAGGTTATCCCTGTATATATATAGCGCTCTGGTGTGTGCTGGCAAACTCTCCCTCTGTCTCCCCAAAGGGCTAGTGGGGTCCTGTCCTCTATCAGAGCATTCCCTGTGTGTGTGCTGTATGTCGGTACTTTTGTGTCGACATGTATGAGGAGAAAAATGATGTGGAGACGGAGCAGATTGCCTGTAATAGTGATGTCACCCCCTAGGGGGTCGACACCTGAGTGGATGAACTGTTTACAGTGTCAGCTCTGTATAAAAGACAGTGGTTGACATGAGACAGCCGGCTACTCAGCTTGTGCCTGTCCAGACGTCTCATAGGCCGTCAGGGGCTCTAAAGCGCCCGTTACCTCAGATGGCAGATATAGACGCCGACACGGATACTGACTCCAGTGTCGACGGTGAAGAGACGAATGTGACTTCCAGTAGGGCCACACGTTACATGATTGAGGCAATGAAAAATGTTTTACACATTTCTGATAATACGAGTACCACCAAAAAAGGGGTATTATGTTCGGTGAGGAAAAACTACCTGTAGTTTTCCTGAATCTGAGAAATTAAATGAGGTGTGTGATGATACGTGGGTTTCCCCCGATAACAAGAAAAATTTTTATTGGCATTATATCCTTTCCCGCCAGAGGTTAGGGTGCGTTGGGAAACACCCCCTAGGGTGGATAAAGCGCTCACACGCGTGTAAGGGCTCTACCTTCGCCTGAGATGGCCGCCCTTAAGGATCCTGCTGATAGAAAGCAGGAGGGTATCCTAAAAGGTATTTACACACATACTGGTGTTATACTGCGACCAGCAATCGCCTCAGCCTGGATGTGCAGTGCTGGGTTGGCGTGGTCGGATTCCCTGACTGAAAATATTGATACCCTAGATAGGGACAGTATATTTTTGCCTATAGAGCATTTAAAAGATGCATTTCTATATATGCGTGATGCACAGCGGAATATTTGCCGACTGGCATCAAGTCTAAGCGCGTTGTCCATTTCTACCAGTAGAGGGTTATGGACACGTCAGTGGTCAGGTGATGCGTATTCCAAACGGCATTTGGAAGTATTGCTTTATTAAGGGGAGGAGTTATTTGGGGTCGGTCTTTCAGACCTGGTGGCCACGGCAACAGCTGGGAATTCCACGTTTGTACCCCAGGTCGCCTCTCAACATGAGAAGACGCCGTATTATCAGGCGCAGTCTTTTCGTGGACAAGCGGGCAAAAGGTTCCTCATTTCTGCCCCATGACAGAGGGAGAGGAAAAAGGCTGCAGAAATCAGCCAGTTCCCAGGAACAGAAACCCTCTCCCGCCTCTGCCAAGCCCTCAGTATACGCTGGGGCTTTACAAGCAGAATCAGGCACGGTGGGGGGCCCGTCTCAATGAATTTCAGCGCGCAGTGGGCTCACTCGCAAGTAGACCCCTGGATCCTTCAGGTGATATCTCAGGGGTACAAATTAGAATTCGAGACGTCTCCCCCTCGCCGTTTCCTAAAGTCGGCTTTACTGATGTCTCCTTCTGACAGGGAGACAGTTTTGGAAGCCATTCACAAGCTGTATTCCCAGCAGGTGATAATCAAGATACCCCTCCTGCAACAGGGAACGGGGTATTATTCCACACTGTTGTGGTACCGAAGCCGGACGGCTCGGTGAGACCGATTCTAAATCTAAAATCTTTGAACACTTACATACAGAGGTTCAAATACAAGATTGAGTCACTCAGAGCAGTGATTGCGAACCTGGAAGAAGGGGACTACATGATGTCTCGGGACATCAAGGATGCTTACCTTCATGTCAAAATTTACCCTTCTCACCAAGGGTACCTCAGGTTTATGGTACAGAACTGTCACTATCAGTTCAGACGCTGCCGTATGGATGGTCCACGGCACCCCGGGTCTTTACCAAGGTAATGGCCGAAATGATGATATTCCTTCGAAGGAAGTGAATTTTAGTTATCCCTTACTTGGACAATTCCCTGATAAGGGTAAGATCCAGGGAACAGTTGGAGGTCGGTGTAGCACTATCTCAGGTAGTGTTGCGGCAGCACGATTGGATTCTCAATATTCCAAAATTGCACCTGGTTCCGACGACGTGTCTTCTGTTCCTAGGGATGATCCTGGACACAGTCCAGAAAAAGGTGTTTCTCCCGGAGGAGAAAGCCAGGGAGTTATCCGAGCTAGTCAGGAACCTCCTAAAACTGAGCCAAGTCTCAGTGCATCAATGCACAAGGGTTCTGGGTAAAATGGTGGCTTCCTACGAAGCAATCCCATTCGACAGATTCCACGCAAGAACTTTCCAGTGGGACCTGCTGGACAAATGTTCCGGGTCGCATCTTCAGATGCATCAGCGGATAACCCTGTCACCAAGGACAAGGGTGTCCCTCCTGTGGTGGTTGCAGAGTGCTCATCTTCTAGAGGGCCGCAGATTAGGCATTCAGGACTGGGTCCTGGTGACCACGGATGCCAGCCTGCGAGGCTGGGGAGCAGTCACACAGGGAAGGAATATCCAGGGCTTATGGTCAAGCCTGGAGACATCACTTCACATAAATATCCTGAAGCTAAGGGACATTTACAATGCTCTAAGCTTAGCAAGACCTCTGCTTCAAGGTCAGCCGGTGTTGATCCAGTCGGACAACATCACGGCAGTCACCCACGTAAACAGACAGGGTGGCACAAGAAGCAGGAGGGCAATGGCAGAAGCTGCAAGGATTCTTCGCTGGGCGGAAAATCATGTGATAGCACTGTCAGCAGTATTCATTCCGGGAGTGGACAACTGGGAAGCAGACTTCCTCAGCACGACCTCCACCCGGGAGAGTGGGGACTTCACCCAGAAGTCTTCCACATGATTAAAAACTCGACAGGTATTGCGCCAGGTCCAGGGACCCTCAGGCAATAAGCTGTAGACGCTCTGGTAACACCGTGGGTGTACCAGTCAGGGTATGTGTTCCCTCCTCTGCCTCTCATACCCAAGGTACTGAGATTGATAAGATGGAGAGGAGTAAGCTCTATATTCGTGGTTCCGGATTGGCCAAGAAGGACTTGGTAACCGGAACTTCAAGAGATGCTCACGGAGGATCCGTGGCCTCTACCTCTAAGAAGGGACCTGCTCCAGCAAGGACCCTGTCTGTTCCAAGACTTACCGCAGCTGCGTTTGACGGCATGGCGGTTGAACGCCGGATCCTGAAGGAAAAAAGGCATTCCGGATGAAGTCATCCCTATCCTGATCAAAGCCAGGAAGGATGTAACCGCAAAAACATTATCACCGCAATTGGCGAAAATATGTTGCGTGGTGCGAGGCCAGTAAGGCCCGACGGAGGAAATTCAACTGGGTCGATTCCTACATTTCCTGCAAACAGGAGTGTCTATGGGCCTGAAATTGGGGTCCATTAAGGTTCAAATTTCGGCCCTGTCAATTTTCTTCCAAAAAGAACTAGCTTCAATCCCTGAAGTTCAGACGTTTGTAAAAGGGGTACTGCATATACAGCCTCCTTTTGTGCCTCCAGTGGCACTTTGGGATCTCAATGTAGTTTTGGGTTCCAAAAGTCACATTGGTTTGAACCACTTAAATCTGTGGAGTTAAAATATCTCACATGAAAAGTGGTCATGCTGTTGGCCCTGGCCTGGGCCAGGCGCGTGTCAGAATTGGCGGCTTTATCCTGAAAAAGCCCTTATCTGATTTTCCATTCGGACAGGGCGGAATTGAGGACTCGTCCTCAGTTTCTCCCCAAGGTGGTTTCAGCGTTTCACCTGAACCAACCTATTGGTGGTGCCTGCGGCTACTAGGGACTTGGAGGCCTCCAAGTTGCTAGACGTTGTCAGTGCCCTGAAAATATATGTTTCCAGGACGGCTGGAGTCAGGAAATCTGACTCGCTGTTTATCCTGTATGCACCCAACAAGCTGGGTGCTCCTGCTTCTAAGCAGACTATTGCTCGTTGGATTTGTAGTACAATTCAGCTTGCACATTCTGTGGCAGGCCTGCCACAGCCAAAAATCTGTAAATGCCCACTCCACAAGGAAGGTGGGCTCATCTTGGGCGGCTGCCCGAGGGGTCTCGGCTTTACAACTTTGCCGAGCAGCTACTTGGTCAGGAGCAAATACGTTTGTAAAATTCTACAAAATTGATATCCTGGCTGAGGAGGACCTGGAGTTCTCTCATTTGGTGCTGCAGAGTCATCCGCACTCTCCCGCCCGTTGCCCGTTTGGGAGCTTTGGTATAATCCCCATGGTCCTTACGGAGTCCCCAGCATCCACTTAGGACGTTAGAGAAAATAAGAATTTACTTACCGATAATTCTATTTCTCATAGTCCGTAGTGGATGCTGGGCGCCCATCCCAAGTGCGGATTGTCTGCAATACTTGTACATAGTTATTGTTACAAAAATCGGGTTATTATTGTTGTGAGCCATCTTTCAGAGGCTCCTCTGTTATCATGCTGTTAACTGGGTTCAGATCACAGGTTATACGGTGTGATTGGTGTGGCTGGTATGAGTCTTACCCGGGATTCAAAATCCTTCCTTATTGTGTACGCTCGTCCGGGCACAGTATCCTAACTGAGGCTTGGAGGAGGGTCATAGGGGGAGGAGCCAGTGCACACCAGATAGTCCTAAAGCTTTCTTTAGATGTGCCCAGTCTCCTGCGGAGCCGCTATTCCCCATGGTCCTTACGGAGTCCCCAGCATCCACTACGGACTATGAGAAATAGAATTATCGGTAAGTAAATTCTTATTTTTTCTTGTTATCGGGGGAAACCCACGCATCATCACACACCTCATTTAATTTCTCAGATTCAGGAAAACTACAGGTAGTTTTTCCTCACCGAACATAATACCCCTTTTTTGGTGGTACTCGTATTATCAGAAATGTGTAAAACATTTTTCATTGCCTCAATCATGTAACGTGTGGCCCTACTGGAAGTCACATTCGTCTCTTCACCGTCGACACTGGAGTCAGTATCCGTGTCGGCGTCTATATCTGCCATCTGAGGTAACGGGCGCTTTAGAGCCCCTGACGGCCTATGAGACGTCTGGACAGGCACAAGCTGAGTAGCCGGCTGTCTCATGTCAACCACTGTCTTTTATACAGAGCTGACACTGTCACGTAATTCCTTCCAACAGTTCATCCACTCAGGTGTCGACCCCCTAGGGGGTGACATCACTATTACAGGCAATCTGCTCCGTCTCCACATCATTTTTCTCCTCATACATGTCGACACAAAAGTACCGACATACAGCACACACACAGGGAATGCTCTGATAGAGGACAGGACCCCACTAGCCCTTTGGGGAGACAGAGGGAGAGTTTGCCAGCACACACCAGAGCGCTATATATATACAGGGATAACCTTATATAAGTGTTTTTCCCCTTATAGCTGCTATATAGTTAATACTGCGTCTAATTAGTGCCCCCCTCTCTTTTTTAACCCTTTCTGTAGTGTAGTGACTGCAGGGGAGAGCCAGGGAGCTTCCCTCCAACGGAGCTGTGAGGGAAAATGGCGCCAGTGTGCTGAGGAGATAGGCTCCGCCCCCTTATCGGCGGCCTTATCACCCGTTTTTCTATGTATTCTGGCAGGGGTTAAATGCATCCATATAGCCCAGGAGCTATATGTGATGCATTTTTTGCCATCCAAGGTGTTTTTATTGCGTCTCAGGGCGCCCCCCCCCCAGCGCCCTGCACCCTCAGTGACCGAAGTGTGAAGTGTGCTGAGAGCAATGGCGCACAGCTGCAGTGCTGTGCGCTACCTTGTTGAAGACAGGACGTCTTCTGCCGCCGATTTTCCGGACCTCTTCTGCCTTCTGGCTCTGTAAGGGGGCCGGCGGCGCGGCTCTGGGACCCATCCAAGCTGGGCCTGTGATCGTCCCTCTGGAGCTAATGTCCAGTAGCCTAAGAAGCCCAATCCACTCTGCACGCAGGTGAGTTCGCTTCTTCTCCCCTTAGTCCCTCGATGCAGTGAGCCTGTTGACAGCAGGTCTCACTGAAAATAAAAAACCTAAACTAAAACTTTCACTAAGAAGCTCAGGAGAGCCCCTAGTGTGCACCCTTCTCGTTCGGGCACAGAGATCTAACTGAGGCTTGGAGGAGGGTCATGGGGGGAGGAGCCAGTGCACACCAGATAGTCCTAAAGCTTTCTTTAGATGTGCCCAGTCTCCTGCGGAGCCGCTATTCCCCATGGTCCTTACGGAGTCCCCAGCATCCACTTAGGACGTTAGAGAAACATCTAATAAACCTGTTTGCCATGTCTCCAAGTACTCATTTTGCTGTATATCTCCTGCTTTTGCCTGAGATTCCTAACACAAGGGGCAAGCAGGACGATTGAGGCCTGTAGCAGCAAATTTGTTAGCAGTTGGGCAAAACCATGGTGGTCATTCTGAGTTGATCGCTCGCTAGCAGCCGTGCAAACGCTATGCCGCCGCCCACTGGGAGTGTATATTAGCTTAGCAGAAGTGCGAATGAAAGGATCGCAGAGCGGCTACAAAATATTTTTGTGCAGTTTCTGAGTAGCTTCAAACCTACTCAGCGCTTACGACCACTTCAGACCATTCAGTTCCTGATTTGACGTCACAAACACGCCCTGCGTTCGTCCAGCCACGCCTGCGTTTTTCCTGCCACGCCTGCGTTTTTCCGAACACTCCCTGAAAACGGTCAGTTGACACCCAGAAACGCCCACTTCATGTCAATCACTCTGCGGCTGCCTGTGCGACTGAAAAGCATCGCTAGACCCTGTGTAAAACTACATCGTTCGTTGTTATAGTACGCCGCGCGTGCGCATTGCGCCGCATACGTATGCGCAGAAGTGCCTTTTTTTGCCTCGTCGCTGCACAGCGAACGAATGCAGCTAGCGAACAACTCGGAATGACCCCCCATGTGGACTGCAGGGGGGGGGGTGGGGGGCAGATATAACATGTGCAGAGAGAGTTAGATTTGTCTGGGTTATTTTGTTTCTGTGTAGGGTGAATACTGTCTGCTTCATTTTTACACTGCAGTTTAGTTTTCAGTTTGAACACACCCCACTCAAATCTACTCGCTCTGCACATGTTATATCTGCTTCCCCCCCCCTTCCTGCAGTGCACATGGGGGGGTCATTCTGACCCGTTCGCTCGCTGCGTTTTAACGCAGCAGAGCGAACAGGTCCCTGCTGATTGACAGGCAGAGGCGATCGATGGGCGGGAGAGGGCGAAAACGGCAGCGTTTGGCCGTCGTTTCGTAGGCGCGGTCCGGCCAACAAAGGCGTGGCCGGACCGAATGGGGGGTGGGCTGCAGCAGCTGCGTGACGTTATACGCTGCGGGCCAGGTAGCAAGGAGTAGCTCCCAACCAGCACGCTAAAGCTGCGCTGGTCAGGAGCTACTCCTGAAGTGCAAAGGCATCGCCACTGTGCGATGCCTTTGCACTTCTGCGAGGGGGGCCGGCACTGACATGTGGGGCGGACTAGCCCTGTGCTGGGCGTCCCGCCACATATCAGGAAAGATGATCGTAGCTGTGCTAAATTTAGCACAGCTACGATCAACTCGGAATGGCCACCATGGTTTTGCCCAACTGCTAACAAATTTGCTGCTACGATCAGGTCTGAATTACCCCCTTAGTTTTACGCTATCTTTTTAGTGCAGCTTTGTATAACGGTCTATTTTCAAAATTGTTGATAATACAAAGATATGTGTGATTTAGACATAAATGCAGGGACGTGCAGTCAGGGGAGGCAGGGGATGCAGTGCCTCCCCTGTCATTAATGATTAAAATATTATAAAGAAGATACTTATGACACATATTTTGTGTCATGAGTATCTGCTTTATATTATCCTAATCGTACCTCCTGTCTAAAATGTGTATGGGAGGCACCGATCGTGGTGCCTCCCTGTCAGATAGGGAAAGGTATGGAGAGCGGGGGGCGGGCACGGGCGGGGCCTAGCAATGGGCATTAAAAGCTCATTGAAATAACATGGGAAAGCGGCACCATTAGAGGTGCCGCTTTCACACAGGGACGTGCTTTCAACCTATGAAAGCACGTCCCCTGTCAGTCAGGCCACAGTGATTGGCCAGCGGATCCGTCACTGGATCCGCTGTCAATCACTGTTGTGGGCGCAGCGGAGGTGCGGGTGTCGGCGGAGGTGCTGGCGGCGGAGGTGCGGGTGTCGGCGGAGGTGCTGGCGGCGATGGGCGACGGAGGTGCAGGCGGCCGGGCGCGGGCGGCGGTGCAGAGTTTGGGCAGCGGAGCGGTACCAATTTAAAAAATGGCGCCATAGCGTCATTTTTTAAATTCAAGATGGCCGCCGCGAGCCAATCACGGCTCGCAGCGTCATCGCCCCGCCCCCTCCGGCTGACTTATATAAGTCAGCGCGAGGGAGCGGCTGTCAGTCCGACGGCGGAGGAGGAGCGGAGAAGAGCTCCTGAAGGCAGAAGACGTCTGAAGTACTGGATGGGCGGCGGCTATGCAAAAGAGCTTAGCACCTGCCGCCCACCAGGTGAAGACGCTGGAAGCCCTGGGGAAGGCGGCGGCCATGCAAAAGAGCTTAAAGGCCGCAACCTCCCAGATGAAGACGCCGGAGGAAGACGCTGGAAGCCCTGGGGAGGTGGCACCCACTCAGGTGAAGACGCCGGAAGCCCTGGGGAGGCGGCGGCCATGCAAAAGAGCTAAAGGCCGCCGCCCCCAGGTGAAGACCATGTCAAATAAACTATTTTTTTTTAAAGAGACTGGTGTTTTTATTTTAATATTTTCTTTACAGGTGAAGAACAGGTGCCAGCAGGCCATTTATGTCCGGGCATGCTGGCACTTGTGGTTCTCCATGTGCCAGCATGCTGGGACCTGTTGGCCACCTGTAAAGAACAATATTACTGTTCTTTACAGGTGGACCACAGGTGCCAGCGGGCCATTTATGTCCGGGCATGCTGGCACTTGTGGTTCTCCAAGTGCCGGCATGCTGGGGCAGGCTTGCTGGGACCTGTAGGGCACCTGTCAAGAACAATATTAACAACCCCGCACCCACCGCCACCAGGGGTGCGGGGCATAGCACTGGGCTATCAGCCCAGTGCTGGTTGTTGCTCGGGAGAGGGACCCCATTTTCATTTTTTGGGGTCCCCACTTCCGAGGAATTCCAGCCCTGGGCTGACTGGTTTGGGGGGGCAGATTAATGCTATGGCAGGGGGACCCCATACCGAGTGCCTCCCCTGCTATGGCATTACCCCCCCCCCCTGGCTGGTTCTGCCTGGTGCTGGTTTCACGAATGTGGGGGTGGGGCTACACTTTTTTTTTTTACCCCACTCTGGTGGGGGGGGAGGGGGGGGGGTTGGCTGCTTGTGCCTCCCCAGCCACCGACCTCACCGCACGCCACTGCATAAATGAGTTTATGGGTTGACACAAATGTAATTGCTATAGCATTGTGTACATAGAACTGTTTGTATAGAATTGCACAGCCACAGCAGAAAGCTTCTGTAGGTGATAGACACCTCCTATTAGCATTTTTTTGAAGAACGGTGCCAGGTGCTATCCCTCCGCACGCCGCAGAATGTCAGTCATGCTGTGAGCAATGTGGGCTGCAAGCAAATTCACCAGACCTGTTCTGCACCTCTTGTACATGTATGTATAGTTTCACAGCCATCCTTATAATCAATGTGCACCAGCCTTATCCATGGTATAAAGATCCACCTGAGAAGAAGCAAAATGAAGCTTGCAGAAAAATATGCATAACCATCAATTCCATTGACACTTAGGGGTATATTCAATTAGGGTCGAAAGCTGCCGCCTGTCGGGGAATTCGACTTGTCGAATAGTACGTGAATCGGCGGTATAGCTGACGATTCACTTACTTTTGAGGGAAACGGGGCCAAATTCGACAGGATTTGGCCCCGTTTCCGACCATCTCAGTCCGACATCAAAAAATGTCAGACTGAGATGAGGGACCTTATAGGAGGAGAGGGGGGAGAGCCGTGGGGAGAAGGGGGATAGCCTCAGGGCATACAGGGGAGAGAAGCGCTACAGCACAGCGCTGCAGGAGGATGTGTCACAGCCGCGCCGCTCATGGCAGTGTCCACCCGGCTCCAGCAAGTGAGGTCACGCTTGCTGGAGCCGGGTGGACATTGCCGTGAGGTCTGGCAGCTGTGAGACATCCTTCTGCAACGCTGCTCTCCTCCGTCTGCCCGCAGCTGTCCCCGCTGGATAAGCACCACCCACCTCTTTTTGACTCTAACCCTCTCCTCTGCTCACAGGTCTCATCGCAATTCGACTTTTTTTAAAGTCGAATTGAGATGGGATTGAATAGGGGTTGTCAGATCCATTCCGACAAATGCATGTCGGAATGGATCCTACCCTAATTGAATATACCCCTTAATCTACATGATAACTCCCCACTACAGCTTTGTTACACCTACTCCGTTGCATGTGCAGAAATGCATTAGATGCATATGTGCATCACTTTGTTTATGTTTGGTTCCGAAGCATACGCAGTGTACCAACACGCAAGATATGCTCTGCGCCTGGGCTTTCTTTCAAACCTGCACCAGCCCAAATGTGCCTTTATCTTTCCATAAAGCCTATGGACAAACATAAGGTTAGAGTCAAAAAGAGGTGGGTGGTGTCAAAATGTTTATATATACAGGTATATATATATATATATATATATATATATATACATACATACACACACATGGATACTAGGGGTGTACAATAAGTTTCCAGATGCACAAAAAATAGGATTTTTTTTACCTACTGGTAAATCCTTTTCTCGTAGTCCGTAGAGGATACTGAGGATTCATTTAGTACCATGAGGTATAGACGGGTCCACTAGGAGCCATGGGCACTTTAAGAATTTGATAGTGTGGGATGGCTCCTCCCTCCATGACCCTCCTACCAGACTCAGTCTAGGAAACTGTGCCCGAGGAGATGGACATACTTTGAGAGAAGGATAAAATGATAGTGGTGAGATTCCGAACCAGCACACACAAAAAAGAGGAAAGCGATGCTAACCAAACTTGAAACAGGAACAGCAACAGCTGAACAAACTAGAATAGTTAACCAAGTAACAGTGCAGGAAGAACGAAGCACTGGGCGGGTGCCCAATATCCTCTACGATCTACGAGAAAATAATTTAACGATAGGTAATTAAAATCCTATTTTCTCTTACGACCTAGAGGATACTAGGGATCCATTTAGTACCCTGGGGAAATACCAAAGCTCCCAAACTGGATGGGAGAGTGCTGAGGGTCCTGCAGAACTGATTGACCAAACTGAAGGTCCTCAGAGGCCAAAGTATCGAACTTGTAAAACTTTGCAAACGTGTTCGAACCTGACCAAGTAGCTGCTCGGCAGAGCTGTAAAGCCAAGACACCCCGGGCAGCCGCCCAAGAAGAACCCACCAACCTAGTAGAGTGGGCCTATACATATCTTGGAACCGGCAATCCTGCCATGGAAAAAGCATACTGGATTGTGAGCTTGATTGAGCATGCAATAGATTGCTTTGAAGCAGGACACCCAATTTTATTGGAATCATAGAGAACAAACAGTGAGATTTTCTGTGACAAGCTGTTCTCTTTACATACACCTTCAAAGCCGTCACAACATCCAAAAACTTTGAAGTAGCAGAGGTGTCCCTCACAGCCGGAACCACAATAGGTTGGTTGATGTGAAAAGCGGACACCACCTTAGGAAGAAATTACTGACGAGTTCTGAGTTCAGCTCTGTCCTCATGGAAAATGAAATAGGGGCTCTTGTGAGACAACGCCCCCAGCTCCGACACACATCTTGCTGATTCCAAGGTGACGGTCTTCCACATAAGATATTTTATGTCTACATCCTGTAACGGTTCAAACCAGTCCGATTGGAGGAACTACAGCACCAAATTGAGATCCCAAGGTGCCGTGGGAGGCACAAAGGGAGGTTGGATGTGCAGAACCCCTTCCAAGAACGTCTGGACCTCAGTTAGAGAAGCCAATTTTTTCTGAAAGAAAATGGACAAGGCCGAAATCTGGACTATTATGGAGCCCAGGCGTAGGCCCACATCCACACCCAACTGCAGAAAAAGCAGGAAACGTCCCAGATGAAAATCCACTGCAGAATATTTTCTGTTCTCACACCAAGAGACGTATTTCTTCCAAACACAGTGGTAATGTTTAGACGTAACCCCCTTCCTGGCTTGGATCATAGTCGGGATGACCTTATCAGGGATGCCTCTCCTGGCTAGAATCAGCCGTTCAACTTCCATGCCGTCAAACGTAGCCGTGTTAAGTCTTGATAGACGAATGGGTCATGTTGCAGAAGATCCTTGCGAAGAGGCCACGGATCTTTGAGGAGCATCTCCAGAAGCTCCACGTACCAGGCCCTTCTTGGCCAGTCCGGAGCAATGAGAATTGCTAGAACCTTTTCCCTTTTTATTCTTTTCAAAATTCTTGGGATCTGCGGAAGTGAAGGAAACACGTACACCATCTGATAGACCCATGGAGTTGTCAGGGCGTCCACTGCCACTGCCTGTGGGTCTCTCAACCTGGAACAATACAGCTTGAGCTTCTTGTTGAGACAAGAGGCTGTCATGTTGATTTGTGGACATCCCCACCGACGTGTCAAGCACCTGAACACTTCTGGGTGCAGGCCCCACTCCCCCGGGTGCAGGTCGTGTCTGCTGAGGAAGTCTGCTTCCCAGTTGTCTACTCCCGGGATGAAGACCGCCGACAACGCCACAGCGTGTTTTTCTGCCCAGAGGAGAATTCTTGACACGTCTGACATTGCTGCTCTGATTTTTGTTCCGCCCTGTCGGTTTATGTACGTCACTGCCGTCACATTGTCTGACTGAACCTGAATGGCCCAATCTTGTAGATATGAGGCCTGCAGAAGGGCGTTGTACATAGCCCTGAGTTCCAGAATGTTGATTGGGAGGATGACTTCCTGACTTGATCATCTTCCATGAAACTGCACCCCCTGAGTGACTGCTCCCCAACCTCTGAGGCTTGCGTCTTTGGTTAACAGAATCCAATTCTGAATCCCGAACCGTCGGCGCTCGATTAGGTGAGAAGTCTGTAGCCACCACATAAGGGAGATCCTGGCCTTTGGCGACAGACGGATCCTCTGGTGCATGTAAAGATGCAATCTGGACCATTTGTCCAACAGATCGAGCTGGAAGGGTCTTGCGTGAAACCTTTCGTATTGAAGCGCCTCGTAAGAGGCCACCATTTTCCCCTGAATGCATAGATGCACCAATATCCGGGTTGGCTTCAGGACATCCCGAACCATCGACTGGATTACCAGTGCCTTTTCCAACGGAAGGAACACTTTCTGCGACTCAGTGTCCAGTCTCATTCCCAGGAAGGTTCAGAATCCACCCGTGATCCTGGAGAAGTTTGGTTGAGAGACCAATGCTGTCCAGCAACCTCTCCCTGGACGGCGCCTTTATCAGAAGATCGTCCAGGTACGGAATTTTGTTCACTCCCTGCTTGCGGAGTATAAACATCATCTCTGCCATCACTTTGGTGAACACCCTCGGTGCCGTGGAGAGACCAAATGGCAGGGCCTGGAACCGGTATTGACAGTCCTGCAGTGCAAACCGTAGATAAAAACACAAACAAAATTCCTGCGCACTGATCGAGGGTATAAGACACTCTGTTAAATGTCAGTGAATAAATACCCCTTCAGGGTTTAGCGTTTAAGATATATCTGGTGAACAAAAAGTCTCAATAAGGTCAGTTGTCCAAAGATACTATGGTTAGTCCTTGTGTTGATCTCCCTTAATAATAGAAGATCAGACCAAAAATTAGAAACAATGTCCCAATCAAAAGATTTTTCCAACAAAGTCAGACGTAAAGTCTCTTGTCTGGTCTCGTTCTTGGTCCTCCAATCACTTAAAAACGTAAACGTGATAAAACTTGGATTCAGTCAGCCCCACCGTTATTCAATTCTTTGTCTCTGTCCTCAAACAACGGTACATGTAAGACAAATAACGGGGAATCATAGTGCAGACTTATAAAAGTTTATTTAAACACGTATACAATTAAAAGACTTAGCATGCGTACCCTCAGTGACCTTCGGTGGAAGGCACAGTTTTAGGCGTATAGGGGTAATAAAAAAAACTTCCCCTATTAAGCTTTACCTTCACCGAGTCCTGGGCCGCAGGAAACACCTGGATTACCAGTGCCTTTTCCAACGGAAGGAACACTTTCTGCGACTCAGTGTCCAGTCTCATTCCCAGGAAGGTTCAGAATCCACCCGTGATCCTGGAGAAGTTTGGTTGAGAGACCAATGCTGTCCAGCAACCTCTCCCTGGACGGCGCCTTTATCAGAAGATCGTCCAGGTACGGAATTTTGTTCACTCCCTGCTTGCGGAGTATAAACATCATCTCTGCCATCACTTTGGTGAACACCCTCGGTGCCGTGGAGAGACCAAATGGCAGGGCCTGGAACCGGTATTGACAGTCCTGCAGTGCAAACCGTAGATAAGCCTGATGAGGCGGCCAGATCGGATTGTGAAGGTACGCATCCTTGATATCCAGAGACACTAGGAACTCCCCTTCCTCCAGACCTGAGATCACTGCTGTCAGAGACTCCATCTTGAACTTGAACACTCTTAAGAACGGGTTCAAGGACTTGAGGTTTAGAATTGGCCATACCGAACCATCCGGTTTCGGCACTACAAACAAGTTGGAATAGTACCCCTTGTTGTGCAGATGAGATGGAACTGGAACAATGACTTGAGTCTGTACCAGTTTTTGGATAGCCTGCTGTAAAGTTATACTTGCCTCCTGTGAAGCTGGTAAGCCTGATTTGAAGAATCTGTGAGGTGGAAGCTCTTGGAACTCTAGTCTGTAGCCCTGAGAAATAAGATCTATGACCCAGGGATCCCGGCACGAACTTGACCAGATTGACTGAAGAATTTTAGTTGGGCTCCTGTCACGATGCATGCAGTTTCTCCTCCATGCCTGGGGTGGCGCTCTCTGCTCTGGTGCTCTGCACTCTGCTCTGTTTCTGCAGCTTGATAATTAGCTGTTACCACAGCTGTGAGCAGCACCTGAACTCACTACTTAGGCCAGCCACACAGGCTCCCAGTTGCCAGTTCATCGTGTCAAGGTTGTCTCAGTTCCTTGTCCTGGTTATGCTGGTCTCTACTGCTAAATCATCCATAGAACTGCCAGGTTCCAACAGCTATCCTGTGTCGCTACTCTGCTACAGTTCAATCCCGTTATTCTGCTACGTTGCATACTCTACCACAGTGCTATCCTGTGATCCTGCTACAGTGCAATCCTGCAACCCTGCATTCTCTGCTCAAGTGCATCCTGCTACGGTGCTAACCTTCCACAGTGCAATTCTGCAACCCTGCATTCTCTGCTCAAGTGCATCCTGCTACGGTGCTAACCTTCTACAGTGCAATCCTGCTCATCCTGCTATGGTGCTAAATCTGCTACAGAACAATCCTATTACAAGTGCCTTCACAGTCCACAGTGTCTCAAATGTTTTCACAGTCTACACCGTTTTCAAGTAATCACAGTCTTTAGTGTGTCTGTGTACTCACAGTCTCCTGGCATCCCGTGTCCCCTCAGTTCCCAGCATCACAATTGAGTTTCCAATCCCAGTATCACAAGTGTGTTCCCAAGTATCCAGTACTGCCAAGTACTTCCCAGACTCCCAGCATTGCAAGTGCAATTCCAGTTCTTCCTTTCATTTTGTGTTCTTCAATCATTCCTGGTTTATACTTATTGTTTACAGTTGTACACTGCTTTACCCTGTATAAATAAACCTGCTATTGTGCAGAGAACCTCAGTCCCTGTGAATATGTTCCTACAGAGGGATTCTGACAGGCTCCCACCTGACAGTCCTCCAGGCATCGCGGTCCACCATCATGCTGAAGGCTTTCAGGAAGCGGAGCCTGAGCACCTGCAGTTGCTGGTTTGCGTGGTTTACCTCTTGCACCTCTGGAGGCTGTAGAAGCACCTCTGGATTTTCCTTTAAACTTGGCTGTCCGAAAGGACTGTAAATTTGAAGCTGAATAAGCTTTCCTGGCTGGGGGAGCTGCGGAAGGAAGATACGTAGACTTACCCGCCGTAGCTTTGGAGATCCATTTGTCTAGTTCATCTCCAAACAAGGCCTTTCCTGTGAATGGTAGGCCTTCCACGCCTTTCCTGGAATATGCATCAGAGGTCCACTGGCGTAGCCACAAGCCCCTGCGTGCTGACACTGCCGTAGCGGTGGTGCGTGCATTAAGCAAACCAATCTCTTTTATGGCTTCCACCATAAAGTCCTGTATATGCTGCAGGAGTAAAACAACATCCCCCCTAGACAAGGAATCTAACCCCTTAATTAGGTTACCTGACCATTTAGCAATGGCTTTTGTGATCCACGCACATGCAATAGTGGGTCTCTGGCCCACCCCAGCAGCTGTGTACAATGATTTGAGTGTAGTCTCAATTTTACGATCAGCCGTATCTTTTAGGGAGGCTGCACCAGGGACAGGCAATACAATTTTATGTGACAGCCTAGAGACTGATGCGTCCACTATCGGTGGATTTTCCCATTTTTTCCTATCCTCCAGAGGAAAGGATGAGAGCAACCTTTTAGGGATTTGAAATGTCTTATCAGGATTAACCCGTGGTTCTTCAAACAGGGTATTCAATTCCTTTGACCCAGGAAAAGTGACTGAGGACTTCTTTTTCACATTAAAATAAGATTCATCATACTCCTCTGACACCTTATCAGGAACCTGCAGAACATCTCCGATAGCCTCTGTAAGAGCCTCTATTCCCTGTGACAGAGTAGCATCCCCCCCCCCTCCAAATCCACCTCACCCGCCTCCATGTCTGACCCGTCAGCATCAGACTGTAGGATATGAGCCAGAGATTGTTTTTGCAGACAAATGGGAGGGGATTGAGATGCTGGTTTGGGGACTGAGTCTCTATTCATAAACTCGTCCACAGTCTGTCTTAAGTATTGCGTCTCTTTCTCATTGCGGGATAGCTTTGTAGAAATATTTGAGATCATTCCATTAATGGAATTAACCCACTCTGGTTCAGCCCCGCTATTCTGGGAAGGTGCACTGCCCTGAGTACCCAGTAGTGAGCCCCCGGTGAAGAGGAACACTCTGCTGTACAAGAAACACACTTTTTGTCTGACATAATGTAAATGTGACAGCGCGCACACACACACACACACACACACAGGTTAAGCACAATTAACCCACAAAGAGCCCTTCAGGGAGACACAGAGTTATGTGGAGTCAGCCCCCACCATGCCCTTATCGCTAATGCCAAGCTTAGCCGGGTTGCAGACTAAGTACCCTGATAGGGGATTTAGTACACTAATAATCCCTCTCCCCCTGCTATGACCCCTGGTACCGCTGAGGTAATCAGGAGTCTCTCCGGAGGAGCTGCGCGTCGCTGTCAGTCAGCATCTGTGTCCACTGCAGAGGGAAAATGGCGCTGGTGAGCTGCTGGATCCGTTCACAGTGAAGGCCCCGCCCCTTCAATGGCACGTAGTCTTCCCGCTTTTTTATACTGGCTGAGGTAATCTGGTGCTTAAAATGGATAGAAAACCGTTTTAAGGCTGTTTTTTCCAGTGTGGGTACTGGGGCCCTCATTCAGAGTTGATCGCACGTAGCAACTTTTTGCTGCTTGTGCGATCAACTTGATGCCGCCTATGGGGGAGTGTGTTTTAGCATTGCAGAGCTGCGATCACTTGTGCAGCCCTGCTATGCTAAAAAAGTTTCCTGTGAAACAAGACCAGGGTCAGACTTACTTACCCTGTGCGACGGATCCAGCGACGAAGGTCCCGGGATTGACGTCAGACATCCGCCCTCCAAATGCCTAGACACGCCTGGATCTCCATGCCCAGAAAACGGTGAGTATCCGCCCCGGAACGGCTCCCTGCTGTAAATCTTCTTGCAATCGCGCTAGCGATCACTTTCTTCTCTCTTGTGGTCGTTGCTCAGAGACGGCTGACGCTGGGCAATGACGCGTGTGCGCATTGCGGTCACCGTGCATGCGCAGTTCCAACCCGTTCGCACCGCTTCCTGCGAACGGGTCAGAATGACCCCATGTACAGTGTACTGTTTCTGGAGACGCATTCCACCCCAGTTAGAAGCCGTGCATCTTCGTACCTTCATGCTGCCATAATGGCCGGTGACCCGCTAGTCTGGACGCTGGCTTAGCACTCACCACTCTTCTTTCTTCTGGCTCTGTTAGGGGTGGCAGTGTGCTGCGGGAATGTACGTGGTGGAGCTTGCGAATAGTTCCCTCAGGAGCTCAGTGTCCTGTCAGCGGGGAACGGGACATTAACCCTTCAAGAGGTTGGGCCATTTACACCCCTAAGTCCCACGAAGCAGGCAGGCTGGTGCCAACCAGCCCTGCCTGAAAATAACAAACCTATAAAATAAATGCAGAAAACTCTTCAGGAGCTTCCATAACCGTGACAGTCTCCTCCAGGTACATTTTCTAAACTGAGTCTGGTAGGAGGGGCATAGAGGGAAAAGCCAGCCCACACTATCAAATTCTTAAAGTGCCCATGGCTCCTAGTGGACCCATCTATACTCCATGGTACTAAATGGATCCCCGGTATCATCTGGGATGTCAAAGAGAAAGTACTATATTAACAATGTGATCATTACATTTTTTCAAAGTATTTAATAGAGAGGTCTATGCAGACTTGCAGGGGCTCAATTCACTTGGTGAAGCAGCTGGACCAGTCCAAAGCAGATATGTCTTATACATAATAGATGAAGGTCTCCACTGCCGCTTCTGGTGACTCAAAATGAATCCCACTCATCTTGCGCTCCATTTATGGGAACTAGAAGTAGTAACTACGGGCCAGGTCTGGACTGTACGGTAGATGACCAAGCTCCTTGATACATTCATGGGCCAGAAAATCCACCACTTTCCTGTACTTGTGGTCAGGTGCATTGTCATGATGGAGAAGGGCACCACAAATGTCAACTCTTGGATGGCGCCAGGAAAAGGCTTCCAGCACTGCGGCAGGCATAGGTTGGTGTACAAGTCCCAAGTGATGGTGCGCTGCTGTATGAGTTGGAACTTCTGTGATGGCGCACTTCCAACTGGGTTCCACTGGGCTCACTGTTGTTTGATCTGGGGGTCAGAACTGTAGCTTCAGGATTCATTGCCACTGTTGATCTGCCAGAGTTTGAGCAACTGCCATCAAACCTGGGCAGCATATTGCAGCACCAAACTACCTGATCCTCTTAATACTCTTGAGTCAGCTGATGGGGCTTTCAGCTTGCAGAAACCTTACTCAGGCCAAGTTTTCCAATGAGGTGCCTATCTTTTTCTCTAATTGGGCCATGGTCTCCGTGGTGTCTACACGGCAGCAATGTGTCCTCAGTGATGGCAGACACAGGTACAAGTCTTCCTGGGATGGTATCCCAGTAGGGATGAACCTCCCAGTAGGATCCTAACAGTCTGTCTTGCACCAAAATTCTGCAAACCACTCTAACACATACCTCCCAACTGTCCCGATTTCAGCAGGACAGTCCCTCTATTTGGACACTGTCCCGCTGTCCGGCGGACGGGGGGGCAGTTGGGGAGGCATTGATCACCCTTTGCTCTGCAAAGCAGTGAGTCCTCTCTGAGTATGCTGGGAGGGGAGCAGGGGGCTGCCCAGCTGCTCGGGGAGCACTGGGCACGCCCCCAAAATGCAGAAAAAATGGGTCCGTGACACTGTGCCACGCACACTCAGCTGAGGCCACGCCTCTCACACTAAGCCATGCCCCCTTTTCGGGTCGCACACGGTTATGCCGCATGAGCATCCCGACCCTGTCATCTAGAAAGTTGGGAGGTATGCTTGCTCAAACACAGTGGTTTGGTATGTTTGGTATGTTGCTTCGGCAGAGCTGTAAAGCCAAGACACCCCGGGCAGCCGCCCAAGAAGAACCCACCAACCTAGTAGAGTGGGCCTATACATATCTTGGAACCGGCAATCCTGCCATGGAAAAAGCATACTGGATTGTGAGCTTGATTGAGCATGCAATAGATTGCTTTGAAGCAGGACACCCAATTTTATTGGAATCATAGAGAACAAACAGTGAGATTTTCTGTGACAAGCTGTTCTCTTTACATACACCTTCAAAGCCGTCACAACATCCAAAAACTTTGAAGTAGCAGAGGTGTCCCTCACAGCCGGAACCACAATAGGTTGGTTGATGTGAAAAGCGGACACCACCTTAGGAAGAAATTACTGACGAGTTCTGAGTTCAGCTCTGTCCTCATGGAAAATGAAATAGGGGCTCTTGTGAGACAACGCCCCCAGCTCCGACACACATCTTGCTGATTCCAAGGTGACGGTCTTCCACATAAGATATTTTATGTCTACATCCTGTAACGGTTCAAACCAGTCCGATTGGAGGAACTACAGCACCAAATTGAGATCCCAAGGTGCCGTGGGAGGCACAAAGGGAGGTTGGATGTGCAGAACCCCTTCCAAGAACGTCTGGACCTCAGTTAGAGAAGCCAATTTTTTCTGAAAGAAAATGGACAAGGCCGAAATCTGGACTATTATGGAGCCCAGGCGTAGGCCCACATCCACACCCAACTGCAGAAAAAGCAGGAAACGTCCCAGATGAAAATCCACTGCAGAATATTTTCTGTTCTCACACCAAGAGACGTATTTCTTCCAAACACAGTGGTAATGTTTAGACGTAACCCCCTTCCTGGCTTGGATCATAGTCGGGATGACCTTATCAGGGATGCCTCTCCTGGCTAGAATCAGCCGTTCAACTTCCATGCCGTCAAACGTAGCCGTGTTAAGTCTTGATAGACGAATGGGTCATGTTGCAGAAGATCCTTGCGAAGAGGCCACGGATCTTTGAGGAGCATCTCCAGAAGCTCCACGTACCAGGCCCTTCTTGGCCAGTCCGGAGCAATGAGAATTGCTAGAACCTTTTCCCTTTTTATTCTTTTCAAAATTCTTGGGATCTGCGGAAGTGAAGGAAACACGTACACCATCTGATAGACCCATGGAGTTGTCAGGGCGTCCACTGCCACTGCCTGTGGGTCTCTCAACCTGGAACAATACAGCTTGAGCTTCTTGTTGAGACAAGAGGCTGTCATGTTGATTTGTGGACATCCCCACCGACGTGTCAAGCACCTGAACACTTCTGGGTGCAGGCCCCACTCCCCCGGGTGCAGGTCGTGTCTGCTGAGGAAGTCTGCTTCCCAGTTGTCTACTCCCGGGATGAAGACCGCCGACAACGCCACAGCGTGTTTTTCTGCCCAGAGGAGAATTCTTGACACGTCTGACATTGCTGCTCTGATTTTTGTTCCGCCCTGTCGGTTTATGTACGTCACTGCCGTCACATTGTCTGACTGAACCTGAATGGCCCAATCTTGTAGATATGAGGCCTGCAGAAGGGCGTTGTACATAGCCCTGAGTTCCAGAATGTTGATTGGGAGGATGACTTCCTGACTTGATCATCTTCCATGAAACTGCACCCCCTGAGTGACTGCTCCCCAACCTCTGAGGCTTGCGTCTTTGGTTAACAGAATCCAATTCTGAATCCCGAACCGTCGGCGCTCGATTAGGTGAGAAGTCTGTAGCCACCACATAAGGGAGATCCTGGCCTTTGGCGACAGACGGATCCTCTGGTGCATGTAAAGATGCAATCTGGACCATTTGTCCAACAGATCGAGCTGGAAGGGTCTTGCGTGAAACCTTTCGTATTGAAGCGCCTCGTAAGAGGCCACCATTTTCCCCTGAATGCATAGATGCACCAATATCCGGGTTGGCTTCAGGACATCCCGAACCATCGACTGGATTACCAGTGCCTTTTCCAACGGAAGGAACACTTTCTGCGACTCAGTGTCCAGTCTCATTCCCAGGAAGGTTCAGAATCCACCCGTGATCCTGGAGAAGTTTGGTTGAGAGACCAATGCTGTCCAGCAACCTCTCCCTGGACGGCGCCTTTATCAGAAGATCGTCCAGGTACGGAATTTTGTTCACTCCCTGCTTGCGGAGTATAAACATCATCTCTGCCATCACTTTGGTGAACACCCTCGGTGCCGTGGAGAGACCAAATGGCAGGGCCTGGAACCGGTATTGACAGTCCTGCAGTGCAAACCGTAGATAAAAACACAAACAAAATTCCTGCGCAC
Organism: Pseudophryne corroboree; assembly: GCF_028390025.1. Lineage (NCBI taxonomy): Eukaryota > Metazoa > Chordata > Amphibia > Anura > Myobatrachidae > Pseudophryne > Pseudophryne corroboree. The sequence goes on along the minus strand of NC_086447.1, from coordinate 295,027,761 downwards.
TGATCGAGGGTATAAGACACTCTGTTAAATGTCAGTGAATAAATACCCCTTCAGGGTTTAGCGTTTAAGATATATCTGGTGAACAAAAAGTCTCAATAAGGTCAGTTGTCCAAAGATACTATGGTTAGTCCTTGTGTTGATCTCCCTTAATAATAGAAGATCAGACCAAAAATTAGAAACAATGTCCCAATCAAAAGATTTTTCCAACAAAGTCAGACGTAAAGTCTCTTGTCTGGTCTCGTTCTTGGTCCTCCAATCACTTAAAAACGTAAACGTGATAAAACTTGGATTCAGTCAGCCCCACCGTTATTCAATTCTTTGTCTCTGTCCTCAAACAACGGTACATGTAAGACAAATAACGGGGAATCATAGTGCAGACTTATAAAAGTTTATTTAAACACGTATACAATTAAAAGACTTAGCATGCGTACCCTCAGTGACCTTCGGTGGAAGGCACAGTTTTAGGCGTATAGGGGTAATAAAAAAAACTTCCCCTATTAAGCTTTACCTTCACCGAGTCCTGGGCCGCAGGAAACACCTGGATTACCAGTGCCTTTTCCAACGGAAGGAACACTTTCTGCGACTCAGTGTCCAGTCTCATTCCCAGGAAGGTTCAGAATCCACCCGTGATCCTGGAGAAGTTTGGTTGAGAGACCAATGCTGTCCAGCAACCTCTCCCTGGACGGCGCCTTTATCAGAAGATCGTCCAGGTACGGAATTTTGTTCACTCCCTGCTTGCGGAGTATAAACATCATCTCTGCCATCACTTTGGTGAACACCCTCGGTGCCGTGGAGAGACCAAATGGCAGGGCCTGGAACCGGTATTGACAGTCCTGCAGTGCAAACCGTAGATAAGCCTGATGAGGCGGCCAGATCGGATTGTGAAGGTACGCATCCTTGATATCCAGAGACACTAGGAACTCCCCTTCCTCCAGACCTGAGATCACTGCTGTCAGAGACTCCATCTTGAACTTGAACACTCTTAAGAACGGGTTCAAGGACTTGAGGTTTAGAATTGGCCATACCGAACCATCCGGTTTCGGCACTACAAACAAGTTGGAATAGTACCCCTTGTTGTGCAGATGAGATGGAACTGGAACAATGACTTGAGTCTGTACCAGTTTTTGGATAGCCTGCTGTAAAGTTATACTTGCCTCCTGTGAAGCTGGTAAGCCTGATTTGAAGAATCTGTGAGGTGGAAGCTCTTGGAACTCTAGTCTGTAGCCCTGAGAAATAAGATCTATGACCCAGGGATCCCGGCACGAACTTGACCAGATTGACTGAAGAATTTTAGTTGGGCTCCTGTCACGATGCATGCAGTTTCTCCTCCATGCCTGGGGTGGCGCTCTCTGCTCTGGTGCTCTGCACTCTGCTCTGTTTCTGCAGCTTGATAATTAGCTGTTACCACAGCTGTGAGCAGCACCTGAACTCACTACTTAGGCCAGCCACACAGGCTCCCAGTTGCCAGTTCATCGTGTCAAGGTTGTCTCAGTTCCTTGTCCTGGTTATGCTGGTCTCTACTGCTAAATCATCCATAGAACTGCCAGGTTCCAACAGCTATCCTGTGTCGCTACTCTGCTACAGTTCAATCCCGTTATTCTGCTACGTTGCATACTCTACCACAGTGCTATCCTGTGATCCTGCTACAGTGCAATCCTGCAACCCTGCATTCTCTGCTCAAGTGCATCCTGCTACGGTGCTAACCTTCCACAGTGCAATTCTGCAACCCTGCATTCTCTGCTCAAGTGCATCCTGCTACGGTGCTAACCTTCTACAGTGCAATCCTGCTCATCCTGCTATGGTGCTAAATCTGCTACAGAACAATCCTATTACAAGTGCCTTCACAGTCCACAGTGTCTCAAATGTTTTCACAGTCTACACCGTTTTCAAGTAATCACAGTCTTTAGTGTGTCTGTGTACTCACAGTCTCCTGGCATCCCGTGTCCCCTCAGTTCCCAGCATCACAATTGAGTTTCCAATCCCAGTATCACAAGTGTGTTCCCAAGTATCCAGTACTGCCAAGTACTTCCCAGACTCCCAGCATTGCAAGTGCAATTCCAGTTCTTCCTTTCATTTTGTGTTCTTCAATCATTCCTGGTTTATACTTATTGTTTACAGTTGTACACTGCTTTACCCTGTATAAATAAACCTGCTATTGTGCAGAGAACCTCAGTCCCTGTGAATATGTTCCTACAGAGGGATTCTGACAGGCTCCCACCTGACAGTCCTCCAGGCATCGCGGTCCACCATCATGCTGAAGGCTTTCAGGAAGCGGAGCCTGAGCACCTGCAGTTGCTGGTTTGCGTGGTTTACCTCTTGCACCTCTGGAGGCTGTAGAAGCACCTCTGGATTTTCCTTTAAACTTGGCTGTCCGAAAGGACTGTAAATTTGAAGCTGAATAAGCTTTCCTGGCTGGGGGAGCTGCGGAAGGAAGATACGTAGACTTACCCGCCGTAGCTTTGGAGATCCATTTGTCTAGTTCATCTCCAAACAAGGCCTTTCCTGTGAATGGTAGGCCTTCCACGCCTTTCCTGGAATATGCATCAGAGGTCCACTGGCGTAGCCACAAGCCCCTGCGTGCTGACACTGCCGTAGCGGTGGTGCGTGCATTAAGCAAACCAATCTCTTTTATGGCTTCCACCATAAAGTCCTGTATATGCTGCAGGAGTAAAACAACATCCCCCCTAGACAAGGAATCTAACCCCTTAATTAGGTTACCTGACCATTTAGCAATGGCTTTTGTGATCCACGCACATGCAATAGTGGGTCTCTGGCCCACCCCAGCAGCTGTGTACAATGATTTGAGTGTAGTCTCAATTTTACGATCAGCCGTATCTTTTAGGGAGGCTGCACCAGGGACAGGCAATACAATTTTATGTGACAGCCTAGAGACTGATGCGTCCACTATCGGTGGATTTTCCCATTTTTTCCTATCCTCCAGAGGAAAGGATGAGAGCAACCTTTTAGGGATTTGAAATGTCTTATCAGGATTAACCCGTGGTTCTTCAAACAGGGTATTCAATTCCTTTGACCCAGGAAAAGTGACTGAGGACTTCTTTTTCACATTAAAATAAGATTCATCATACTCCTCTGACACCTTATCAGGAACCTGCAGAACATCTCCGATAGCCTCTGTAAGAGCCTCTATTCCCTGTGACAGAGTAGCATCCCCCCCCCCTCCAAATCCACCTCACCCGCCTCCATGTCTGACCCGTCAGCATCAGACTGTAGGATATGAGCCAGAGATTGTTTTTGCAGACAAATGGGAGGGGATTGAGATGCTGGTTTGGGGACTGAGTCTCTATTCATAAACTCGTCCACAGTCTGTCTTAAGTATTGCGTCTCTTTCTCATTGCGGGATAGCTTTGTAGAAATATTTGAGATCATTCCATTAATGGAATTAACCCACTCTGGTTCAGCCCCGCTATTCTGGGAAGGTGCACTGCCCTGAGTACCCAGTAGTGAGCCCCCGGTGAAGAGGAACACTCTGCTGTACAAGAAACACACTTTTTGTCTGACATAATGTAAATGTGACAGCGCGCACACACACACACACACACACACAGGTTAAGCACAATTAACCCACAAAGAGCCCTTCAGGGAGACACAGAGTTATGTGGAGTCAGCCCCCACCATGCCCTTATCGCTAATGCCAAGCTTAGCCGGGTTGCAGACTAAGTACCCTGATAGGGGATTTAGTACACTAATAATCCCTCTCCCCCTGCTATGACCCCTGGTACCGCTGAGGTAATCAGGAGTCTCTCCGGAGGAGCTGCGCGTCGCTGTCAGTCAGCATCTGTGTCCACTGCAGAGGGAAAATGGCGCTGGTGAGCTGCTGGATCCGTTCACAGTGAAGGCCCCGCCCCTTCAATGGCACGTAGTCTTCCCGCTTTTTTATACTGGCTGAGGTAATCTGGTGCTTAAAATGGATAGAAAACCGTTTTAAGGCTGTTTTTTCCAGTGTGGGTACTGGGGCCCTCATTCAGAGTTGATCGCACGTAGCAACTTTTTGCTGCTTGTGAGATCAACTTGATGCCGCCTATGGGGGAGTGTGTTTTAGCATTGCAGAGCTGCGATCACTTGTGCAGCCCTGCTATGCTAAAAAAGTTTCCTGTGAAACAAGACCAGGGTCAGACTTACTTACCCTGTGCGACGGATCCAGCGACGAAGGTCCCGGGATTGACGTCAGACATCCGCCCTCCAAATGCCTAGACACGCCTGGATCTCCATGCCCAGAAAACGGTGAGTATCCGCCCCGGAACGGCTCCCTGCTGTAAATCTTCTTGCAATCGCGCTAGCGATCACTTTCTTCTCTCTTGTGGTCGTTGCTCAGAGACGGCTGACGCTGGGCAATGACGCGTGTGCGCATTGCGGTCACCGTGCATGCGCAGTTCCAACCCGTTCGCACCGCTTCCTGCGAACGGGTCAGAATGACCCCATGTACAGTGTACTGTTTCTGGAGACGCATTCCACCCCAGTTAGAAGCCGTGCATCTTCGTACCTTCATGCTGCCATAATGGCCGGTGACCCGCTAGTCTGGACGCTGGCTTAGCACTCACCACTCTTCTTTCTTCTGGCTCTGTTAGGGGTGGCAGTGTGCTGCGGGAATGTACGTGGTGGAGCTTGCGAATAGTTCCCTCAGGAGCTCAGTGTCCTGTCAGCGGGGAACGGGACATTAACCCTTCAAGAGGTTGGGCCATTTACACCCCTAAGTCCCACGAAGCAGGCAGGCTGGTGCCAACCAGCCCTGCCTGAAAATAACAAACCTATAAAATAAATGCAGAAAACTCTTCAGGAGCTTCCATAACCGTGACAGTCTCCTCCAGGTACATTTTCTAAACTGAGTCTGGTAGGAGGGGCATAGAGGGAAAAGCCAGCCCACACTATCAAATTCTTAAAGTGCCCATGGCTCCTAGTGGACCCATCTATACTCCATGGTACTAAATGGATCCCCGGTATCATCTGGGATGTCAAAGAGAAAGTACTATATTAACAATGTGATCATTACATTTTTTCTAAGTATTTAATAGAGAGGTCTATGCAGACTTGCAGGGGCTCAATTCACTTGGTGAAGCAGCTGGACCAGTCCAAAGCAGATATGTCTTATACATAATAGATGAAGGTCTCCACTGCCGCTTCTGGTGACTCAAAATGAATCCCACTCATCTTGCGCTCCATTTATGGGAACTAGAAGTAGTAACTACGGGCCAGGTCTGGACTGTACGGTAGATGACCAAGCTCCTTGATACATTCATGGGACAGAAAATCCACCACTTTCCTGTACTTGTGGTCAGGTGCATTGTCATGATGGAGAAGGGCACCACAAATGTCAACTCTTGGATGGCGCCAGGAAAAGGCTTCCAGCACTGCGGCAGGCATAGGTTGGTGTACAAGTCCCAAGTGATGGTGCGCTGCTGTATGAGTTGGAACTTCTGTGATGGCGCACTTCCAACTGGGTTCCACTGGGCTCACTGTTGTTTGATCTGGGGGTCAGAACTGTAGCTTCAGGATTCATTGCCACTGTTGATCTGCCAGAGTTTGAGCAACTGCCATCAAACCTGGGCAGCATATTGCAGCACCAAACTACCTGATCCTCTTAATACTCTTGAGTCAGCTGATGGGGCTTTCAGCTTGCAGAAACCTTACTCAGGCCAAGTTTTCCAATGAGGTGCCTATCTTTTTCTCTAATTGGGCCATGGTCTCCGTGGTGTCTACACGGCAGCAATGTGTCCTCAGTGATGGCAGACACAGGTACAAGTCTTCCTGGGATGGTATCCCAGTAGGGATGAACCTCCCAGTAGGATCCTAACAGTCTGTCTTGCACCAAAATTCTGCAAACCACTCTAACACATACCTCCCAACTGTCCCGATTTCAGCAGGACAGTCCCTCTATTTGGACACTGTCCCGCTGTCCGGCGGACGGGGGGGCAGTTGGGGAGGCATTGATCACCCTTTGCTCTGCAAAGCAGTGAGTCCTCTCTGAGTATGCTGGGAGGGGAGCAGGGGGCTGCCCAGCTGCTCGGGGAGCACTGGGCACGCCCCCAAAATGCAGAAAAAATGGGTCCGTGACACTGTGCCACGCACACTCAGCTGAGGCCACGCCTCTCACACTAAGCCATGCCCCCTTTTCGGGTCGCACACGGTTATGCCGCATGAGCATCCCGACCCTGTCATCTAGAAAGTTGGGAGGTATGCTTGCTCAAACACAGTGGTTTGGTATGTTTGGTATGTTGCTTCCTCCCCAACAGCAGCTTGCAGTCGGTCAAAACTTTCTTGTAGTCGTGGAAGATCATGACTCTCCAGTGGCCTCTGTTGAGCTTGAGAAGGAAATGAACATGGTGACTTTTTCAGTGTGCAGTGCTGCTTATATGCAGTTCTGTGCCTTGACATTTCACAAGATTACAGTTCACAACCAGTCTGATTGTGTCTGAGTCAGAGATTACAGTTCACAACCAGACAGTCTGATTGTGTCTACTCTACCTATATCCGGAAACATATTGCACAAATCTCGTACATATAAGATTGTTTTTAAAGTTACATTTAATTCAGGGAAGAAAAGACATTACAATGTACAGTAGAAGCACCACAATTCAAATATCACTACATATACACAACATATAATTGTTTAAGCCATTAAGTACATAAACTCAATCTGGAAATAAGGAGTAAATGTAATGCCTAGCAAAGAACCAGCAGTGAAAATGTCTGCTTAACCAATTTAACAGTGTTATATTAGAAAGAGAAAAAAGAGCGATCAGAATAGGTGATCAAGAGAAAGAAAAAGGAGCAGGGTGGCCATCTGCTAGAAGAGGGAAGAAGAGGAGGGGCTGACCCAACCGGATTCAGACAGTTTCTCAATCCATCAATAAATCTGAGAACAGGTGTAACGTCATGACATAGAAAAGTGGGCTGAGAATGTCAAAAGGATGCAAGAGGAATCTTGGAATGGGAAGTCCAGTGCTCTCAAGTTTCAAATAAACTTTTGGAGGCATCAAGTAGAATGCAAGTCATGTATTCCACGGTATAAGAGTGCCAAATCCTAGCTAGTATCCGCTATGCATCAGGACATTGGTACGCTTCCAATATGCTGCTGACAAGTAGCTGCAGATATTTTATGTCTTATCAGTTTATATTATGGACCCGTAGCATCTGGGAAATTTAGAGCCAATAGAAAGTGTTTGGGATTAAGAGCCACAGTCAAGGCAATTACAGAGGTGACAAGGTTTTAATCTCACTCCAGAATGGGAGGAGTAGCTCCACCCCGTATGCAGAAATAACACTGTGTCAGAGCCACATTTCCAACAGAGACCAGATTACAAGGTTCATTTCACTCAGCTGAGAGGGAACCCAATACCATCTACAGTGCCTTGCTAAAGTATTCACCCCCTTGGCTTTTTACTTATTTTGTTACATTACAACCTGTAATTTGATTTTTTTTAATCTGAATTTTATGTGATAGATATGTACAAAGCACAAAATAGTCTAAGTTGGTGAAGTGAAATGAAAAAAAAAAAAAAAAAATGTATGTAAAATATTATTTTTATAAATACATTTTTTTAAATTGGCATGTGCCTATGTATTCACCCCCTTTGCTATGAAGCCCCTCAAAAGTTCTGGTGCAACCAATTACCTTCAGATGTCACAATTAGTGAAATGAAGTCCACCTGTGTGCAATCTAAGTGTCACATGATCTGTCAGTATAAACACACCTGTCACGATCCGGGTATCTGGACGCCATTTCTTACCTATCAGATGCCTCCTAAGGCTGGCTCAGCGCTCCAGGACCGGATCCCATCTGTTATCCTGATGTGCACATTCCCGCATCCTCTCCTGTTTCTCTGGACGCAGTCACAGTAACGCCTTATACATCTGGCATGGCGTCTCCCGCGGCCTCCGCCGCCGTCCCTGAGCTTCTGCATTCAGAGTGGCGATTACGTCAGCCGCGGCCTCCGCTGTGTCCGCATGGTCGGATGTGCATCTGTCAGCCTGGTGTCTCCTGTCTCCGGTGGCCGGCGCCGCCATTACTGTTTTCCAGACCACATGGATTACAATCCAAACTTCCCTCCAAGTGTCTGCATGGGCGCAGCCATCTTGGATTCTGTCAGCTGATCTTTCCTACCAATCCGTTGTCAGTATTATTAATTTGCATAATTGCCTAGCCAATGCCTTCCTTGCTGCAGGTATAAATAGGTTGTGCCTGAGCAAGGAAGGCGTCAGTGCTTTGGTTGTCAAACCTAGTTCCAGTTTGTCTCTCTCCTGTGATTGTCTTCCAGGTTCCAGCTCCTATGTCAATCCTTCCACTACAGAGACCCGCACCAGCATTCCATCTGCGGTGTAGCCTGACTCTCCGATCCATTCTGGACTCACCTGTTTCCAGCTACAACAATCACCTGCTTCCAGCCCAGCTTCTAGCAGTGTACAGCTTCTCTTAAAGGGCCGGTGTACCAGCATTCCATCTGCGGTGTAGCCTGACTCTCCGATCCATTCTGGACTCACCTGTTTCCAGCTACAACAATCACCTGCTTCCAGCCCAGCTTCCAGCAGTGTACAGCTTCTCTTAAAGGGCCGGTGTCCTTTCTGCAGTTTACCTCTCTCCACCGGTCTTATTATTTCTCCGTTCTCAAATTCTACATTTCATCTATATTGCATCGCTCTCAAGCTTTATTTACTATTTAACTGGTTCCAGCCAGTATCCACTCCGTGCCAACACCTGTCTGGTTCTAACCAGTACCCACAGCAGCATTTTATCTACAGCAGTCCAGCTTTCCCTGGAACACCAGCTGGTACGACCCTGGGCTTTCCTCATTGCTACAGTTGAGCCTGGTAAGGACTTTCCAACTTGCAGATAATAAGAACTGTCTCATACCACCAGAGCTCTGTGGCCCCTGCCACCCTGTAGTACCCAGGAACTGTATTATTATTTCTCTGCTGATTTTTATGTTCTTTTACTGCTACTGTGATGCATGGAGTTTGTCATAAATAAACATCATTGACTTTTATTCCTGGTTGTCGTGGTCACGCCTTCGGGCAATTCTTCTATATGTCTAGGGGTCTGATACAACCTGCCAGGTTCCATTACACCTCAGCCCCTACAACTGAGGCTGCCTCCCGTCAGCTCAGGCCCTCAGTTGTGACAACACCTTTCTGAAAGGCCCCAGAGGCTGCAACACCACTAAGAAGAGGCATCACACCATGAAGTCCAAGGAGCTCTCCAAACAAGTCAGGGACAAAGTTGTTGAGAAGTACAAGTCAGGGTTGGGTTATAAAACATACAAATCTTTGATGATCCCCCAGAGCACCAACAAATCCATCATCTTCAAATGGAAAGAACATGGTACCACAACAAACCTGCCAAGAGAGGGCCGGCCACCAAAACTCACAGACCGGGCAAGGAGGGCATTAATCAGAGAGGCAGCACAGAGACCAAAGGTAACCCTGAAGGAGCTGCAGAGTTCCACAACAGAGACTGGTGTATCTGCACATGTGACCACAATAAGCCATACATTCCATAGACCTGTGCTTTATGGAAGAGTGGCCAGAAAATAGAAGATTTTAATATACCTACCGGTAAATCCTTTTCTCGTAGTCCATAGAGGATGCTGGGGTCCACATTAGTACCAGGGGGTATAGACGGGTCCACCAGGAGCCATTGGCACTTTAAGAGTTTAACAGTGTGGGCTGGCTCGGAATGACCCCAATATTACTTAACAAGTAACAAACGAATACTTAACCAAGAACAAAGCGGTACTGAACCAGGTAACCACTGCAGGATCACGAAGCGATGGGCGGGCGTCCAGCATCCTCTACGGACTACGAGAAAAGGATTTACTGGTAGGTATATTAAAATCCTCTTTTCTCTTACGTCCTAGAGGATGCTGGGTTCCACATTAGTACCATGGGGATGTACCAAAGCTCCAAGAACGGGAGGGAGAGCGCGGAGGCTCCTGCAGAACTGATTGACCAAACTTTAGGTCCTCAGCGGCCAAAGTATCGAACTTGTAGAACTTACCAAACGTGTTCGACCCCGACCAAGTAGCTACTCGGCAAAGCTGTAAAGCCGAGACACCCCGAGCAGCCGCCCAGGAAGAACTCACCTTACGAGTAGAGTGGGCCTTAACCAAATTTGGACACGGAAATCCCGCCGTAGAATCTGCATGCTGGATAGTGAACCTGAACCAGCGAGAAATCGTCTGCTTAGGAGCAGGACACCCAATTTTCTTGGGGTCATACAGGACAAACAGGGAGTCAGTTTTTCTGTGACGAGCTGTCCTCTTCACGTATATCTTCAAAGCCCTCACAACATTAAAGGACTTGGAGTCAGTAGCAACTGGCACGACATTAGGTTGGTTGATATGAAAAGCCGACACAACCTTTGGAAGGAACTGCCGACGTGTCCTGAGCTTAGCTCTATCTTTATGGAAGATTAAGTAGGGGCTTTTACAGTACAAAGGGGGTCATTCCAAGTTGATCGCTAACTGCCGTTCCCAGCACAGCGATCAGGCTAAAAATCGGCATTTCTGCACATGCGTATGCACCACAATGACCACGCGCGACGTACGGGTACAAAGCCAGTTGTGGTTGTGCACAGGTTCTAGCGAAGTTTTCTTTCTCACTGGCGGGCGCAAGAAGATTGACAGGAAGGGGGCGCTTCTGGGTGTCAACTGACCGTTTTCAGGGAGTGTTTGCAAAAATGCAGGTGTGTCTGAAAAAACGCAGGCATGGCTGGGCGAGTGTATGACGTCAAATCCGGACATGAATAGGCTGAAGTGATCGCAAGCGCTGAGTAGGTTCAGAGCTACTCAGAAAGTGCACAAACTGTTTTTGCAGAGCTCGGATGCACATGCGTTCGCACTTCTGCTAAGCTAAAATACACTCCCCAGTGGGTGGCGGCATAGCGTTTGCATGGCTGCTAAAACTAGCTAGCGAGCGATCAACTCGGAATGACCCCCAAAGCCCCCAATTCCAATACACGTCGAGCAGAAGCTAATGCCAACAAAGTGACAGCCTTCAACGTGAGAAACTTGACCTCAGCCTCCTGTAAAGGCTCAAACCATTCCGACTGCAGGAAATGCAACACCACGTTAAGATCCCAGGGTGCCGCCGGCGCCACAAAGGGAGGCTGGATGTGCAGAACCCCTTTCAAAAATGTCTGAACTCAGGGAGGGCAGCCAATTGTTTCTGGAATAAAATGGATAAAACCGAAATCTGGACCTTTATGGATCCCAAACGCAGGCCCATATCCACACTTGCTTGCAGGAAGAGGAGAAACCGTCCAAGTTGAAACTCCACCGTAGGAAATTTATTGGAATCACTCCAAGACACATATTTTTTCCAAATGCGTTGGTAACCTGTATCAGAGTAGGAATAACCTTGCTCGGAATACCCTTTTGGGCTAAGATCTGGCGTTCAACCGCCATGCCGTCAAACGTAGCCGCGCTAATTCTTGATAAGCGAACAGCCCCTGTTGCAGAAGGTCCTCACGAAGAGGCCTCAGATCTTCCAGCAGTAAGTCCAGAAAATCCGCGTACCAAGCCCGCCTTGGCCAGTCTGGAGCAATGAGAATTGCCTGAACTCTTGTTCTCTTTATGAGCTTTAGAATTCTTGGAATAAGTGGAAGTGGAAGGTACACATACACTGACTTGAACACCCACGGAGTTACCAGGGCATCCACCGCCACTGCTTGTGGGTCTCTCGACCTGGAACAGTACCTCCAAAGTTTCTTGTTGAGACACGAGGCCATTATGTCTATTTGAGGCACGCCCCAACGACTGGTCACTTCTGTGAACACTTCTGGATGGAGGCCCCATTCTCCTGGACGGAGAATGTGTCTGTTTAGGAAGTCCGCTTCCCAGTGCCTTTCTGCCCAGAGGAGAATTCTTGTTACCTCTGACATAGCAGCTCTGCTTTTCGTTCCTCCCTGTTGGTTTACGTAGGCCACTGTCGTCACATTGTCCAACTGTACTTGAATGGCCCGATCTTGTAGAAGATGTTCCGCTTGAAGAAAACCGTTGTACACGGCTCTTAGTTCCAGAATGTTTATTGGAAGAATGGCTTCCGGACTTGACCATCTTCCTTGGAAGGTTTCCCCTTGGGTGACCGCTCCCCAACCTCTGAGACTTGCATCCGTGGTTAGAAGGATCCAGTTCTGAACCCAGAACCTGCGGCCCTCCAGAAGGTGAGGTATTTGCAGCCACCAGAGGAGTGAAATCCTTGCCTTCGGCGACAGACGTATCCTCTGGTGCATGTGCAGATGAGATCACGACCATTTGTCTAGGAGATCCAGCTGGAAGGATCGCGCATGGAATCTTCCGTACTGTACAGCCTCGTAGGAGGCAACCAACTTCCCCAGAAGGCGAATGCACTGATGAACCAAAACCCGGGCAGGCTTCAAGACATCCTGGACCATTGATTGCATCACCAACGCTTTCTCCACTGGTAGAAACACCCTCTACACTTCCATGTCGAGGATCATCCCCAGGAATGACAATCTCCTTGTCGGCTCCAAATGTGACTTTGGAAGGTTCAGGATCCAACTGTGATCCTTGAGCAGTCGAGTTGGGAGTGCAATGGACTGCAGCAACTTCTCCCTGGACACTGCCTTTATCAGCAGATCGTCCAGGTGTGGAACTATGTTCACTCCCTGCCTGCGGAGGAGAACTAACATCTCTGCCATCACTTTGGTGAACACCATCGGTGCCGTAGAGCGGCCGAATGGCAGTGCCTGGAACTGATAGTGACTGTCTAGCAGTGCAAATCGGAGATAAGCCTGATGCGGCGGCCAAATCGGAATGTGAAGGTATGCATCCTTGATATCCAGGGATACCAGGAACTCTCCCTCCTCCAGACCTGAGATCACCGCTTTTAGAGACTCCATTTGAATTTGAGCTCCCTCAGATAGGGGTTCAACATTTTCAAATTCAAAATTGGTCTGACTGAACCATCAGGTTTCAGTATCACGAAAAGGTTCGAATAGTAACCCTTGTTTTGCATCTGAGGTGGAACTGGGACAATGACCTGTGACTTTACCAAGCTGATGATGGCTTCATGTAGGACAGCCCTGTCTGTCAGCAAAGCTGGCCAGCCTGATTTGAAGAATCAGTGAGGCGGGAGTTCTAGAAACTCCAGTCTGTACCCCTGCGACACGATATCTTGTACCCAAGTGTCCAGGACGGACGATACCCAGACCTGGCTGAAACGTCTGATTCTCGCACCCACCGGTCCGTCCTCCAGGCTGTGTGGTCCACCGTCATGCTGAGGATTTTGAGGTACCAGAAGCAGGTTGCTGGTCCTGGTAACCTGCAGTAGCAGGTTTCTTGGATTTTGCACGACCTCTTCTAAAGAAAGTGTTAGAAGGCTTAGCCTTTTTTGTTTTAGCTGTTCGAAAGGACTGCAACGTAGACGAAGAAAAGGGTTTCTTCGCAGCAGGCATAGCTGAGGGAATAAAAGGTGACTTACCCGCGGTTGCCATGGAAATCCACGCATCCAATGCTTCCCCAAATAGAGCCTGACCTGTGTAGGGTAGGTTCTCCACACTTCTCCTGGATTCCGCGTCCACAGACCAGTGACGTAGCCAGAGATCCCTGCGAGCTGAGACAGACATGGAAGATATCCTTGCATTCAGAGTACCCAGGTCCTTCATGGATTCCACCATGAATCCCGCAGAATCCTGTATGATATGTAAAAACAGTTTGTCACTTCTATCCATTGTGTCTAAACCCTCTAGTACCGTGCCTGACCACTGTACTATAGCTTTAGAGATCCATGCACAGACAATAGTAGGCCTCAACGCCACACCTGACGCAGTGTATACGGATTTGAGTGTAGTGTCAATTTTACGATCAGCTGGGTCTTTTAAGGTGGTAGAACCCGGGACAGGTAAAACTACCTTTTTTGACAGTCTGGAGACAGATGCGTCAACTATGGGTGGGGTCTCCCAACTTTTCCTATCTTCTTCAGGGAAGGGAAAAGCAGCCAGGACCCTTTTGGAAATCTGGAATTTTTTTCTCCGGATTTTCCCAAGATTTAACAAATATAGCATTTAATTCTTTAGATGCCAGGAAGGTTAGCGAGGCTTTCTTATTGTCAGTGAAGTAAGCCTCCTCAACCTGCAATGGTGAAGTGTCTGCAATGTTCAACACATCTCTAATGGCCTCAGTCATTAGCTGAACCCCCTATGCAAGGGATGCCGCCCCCCTCAGCTTATCCCCATCACCGTCTGCTGTGTCAGAATCGGTATCTGTGTCAGCTTGTATAATCTAGGCAATGGCACGCTTCTGTGGATACAAGCTAGGGGTTTTTGTGGGAGTAGGGACAGAACCTGACCAACCTGCCATCTGTTTCAACACCTGAGTTTCAGTCTCAGTATGGCCCACCCTAGTAGATATCTGAGAGATCATTGTCTTAATAGAAGTCAGCCACTCTGGCTCAGAAACAAGAATCTGAGACACCACATTACATTCCTGGGTACATGGAATGGACTCCACATGAGAAGAGTCGTCCTCTGCAGCATAAGACACAGAGTCCCTGGACATTGTTATGTGAGAGAACATACACCCTCCCCCCCACACACACGCAGGAAAATGTCAGACACAGAGAAGCACAGAGCTTGGAGCCAGCACACACACAGCGCTATCCTGGCAGGGATAAACCCACTACCTAGCGCTGACTTTGTACCATAATAAACTACACAGTACAACACAGCCTCCCCCCCTTCTACAACCCTCTGGTACCACACAGGATAGCTGGTGTTGCTTGGAGGGACAGCTCTCCCTGTCAACATCTGTATGCAGGAACTGCAGGACAGAAAATGGTGCTGAACGCTGCTGGGTCTGCTCTGAGGAGAAGCTCCGCCCCCCCGAACATGCTGCTGCTTCCCGCTCTTCAATCTTTATACTGGCCGGAGATTAATTGCTGGCAGTGATCCAGGGACCCTAACAGGCTTGCTGGCCAGTGTAGGGTATAGACGCTGGCTCAGGGTGCCCCTCGCAGCGCCGCACAAAGTACTGCTGAGCCCTGGAGCGCAGTTAGTACTGCACTCCCTACCCTGTTGCCACCATCTCCACAATGGCTCCCCGCTTGTCAGGGGGCTGGTGACTCACTTGCCACCGATCTTCTGGCTCTGTTAGGAGGTGGCGGCATGCTGCTGGGGTGAGCGGTCACCTGGGGCGGCTAACGATCTATCCCCTCAGGAGCTCAGTGTCCTGTCAGCAAAGATAGTGACTCTCACCCCAGAGGGTAGGACACTACTCCCCCCTCAAGTCCCACGAAGCAGGAAGGCTGTTGCCAGCAACCCCCTGTGCCTAATTTTACTCTAAAAAACAATAAAACTAAAGAAGCTCTAGGAGCTCTCCTAGCTGTGACCGGCTCTACCGGGCACATTTTCTAAACTGAGTCTGGTAGGAGGGACATAGAGGGAGGAGCCAGCCCACACTGTTAAACTCTTAAAGTGCCAATGGCTCCTGGTGAACCCGTCTATACCCCATGGTACTGTGGACCCCAGCATCTTCTAGGACGTAAGAGAAAAAGCCATTACTTAGTGTTAAAAATAAGAAGGCACGTTTTCAGTTTGCCAAAAGGCATGTGGACGACTCCCCAAATGTACGGAGGAAGGTGATCTGGTCAGATGAGACTAAAATTGAACTTTTCGGCCACCAAGGAAAACTCTATATCTGACGCAAGCCCAACACATCCCATAATCCCAAGAACACCATCCCCACAGTGAAACATGGTGGTGGCAGCATCATGCTCTGGGGATGTTTTTCAGCAGCAGGGACTGGTAAACTGTTTCAAGTCAAGGGAAAGATGGATGGTGCTAAATACAGGGATATTCTTGAGCAAAACCTGTTTCAGTCTGCCTGTGATTTGAGAAAGGGGTGGAGAATCAACTTCCAGCAGGACAATGACCCGAAGCATACTGCTAAAACAACACTTGAGTGGTTTAAGGGGAAACATTTATAAGTGTTGGAATGGCCTATAGTCAAAGCCCAGATCTCAATCCAATAGAGAATCTGTAGTCAGACTTGAAGATTGCTGTTCACAAGCGGAAACCATCCAACATGAAGGAGCTGGAGCAGTTTTGCCTTAATGGGCAAAAATCCCAGTGGCAAGATGTGGCAAGCTCATAGAGACTTATCCAAAGCGACTTGCAGCTGTAATTGCCGTAAAAGGTGGCTTTACAAAGTACTGACTTTAGGGGGGTGAATAGTTATGCATGCTGAAGTTTTCTGTTATTTTGTCCTTTGTTGTTTGCTTCACAATAAAAAATAAAAAACATCTTCAAAGTTGTAGGCATGTTCTGTGAATGAAATGATGCAAACCTTCAAACAATCCAACTTAATTCCAGGTTGTGAGGCAACAAAACATAAAAAATGCAAAGGGGGGTGAATACTTTCGCAAGGCACTGTCTATAAAAAAAGCTTATAGGTGTTTTCCTTGATGTGTACACATATAGAGCTAGATGCTACATTAGCCCGAATATCCTCCCAGTCTTCACGTACAAGATTAAAAATTATCATAAATGTATAGATGATAGATATGTAAAGTAAAAAAAAAATTTGTGCGCACAAACTGATGCTGTTAGGTTCAGGATAGCCATCTGTATTTAACCATTTGCCAGGAGTATTTCTCATCACCTGCACATAGCTTAAACTAAGCTGCAGGAAAGCTTAAGCTAAGTACACACTATACAATTATTGGGAAGATTTGCCAATAAATGGCTAATCTTCCTCATTTACTTAGTGTGTATGAACGATCATTTCGGCGTTCACCAATAATTCAGACAATTCTTACACAAACACAACCGTTCGATTTTCTGATCTGTCGAGCAGGACTAAAAATCTCAGCCACAAACTCCTGATTTCGACCAATACAATACTCAATCTGTCCACATGTCCAGATGTGAAAATCGAGTAGTGTGTGAGTAAACCTGATTTTTCCAATTAGTCGATTTCCCGAAAAATTGGCAGATTTTTCAAAAATAAAATGTAGTGTGTAGCACAGATATTGGGACTTTCCTCTAGGCAAATAATCATTCCAATATAAAAAAAATACATAATTTGCACAGTGAGTACCTAGTTTTACATACATCTGACAATCTATCATTCCCATCTCTATGGCGTGTACACGTAGAATTGGTAAATAACCATTTTTGTTTGTTCATATATACAGTAGGAACTTTATTTCCAGGGACATTAAAAAGCCACTCAGCTCTGAAATCTTATTACAAGAAAATGTTTTTCTTATACCCTCTAAATTGCCCATTTATGGAGATATGCATATTGTACATTGGTATGTTCTACCTGCTTTGATTATAGAATTTGTATGGCAATAAATATTATTAATTGATTATATAAAAATTGTATTGTTATTTTTTTCTTGTAGACAAATAAGGACAGCTTGAGTTTTTTGAATATGTTTGAAATGATGTACAATTTGGCCAGGTTCGATGGCCTAAAGCGTATTAGTGGTATTACCATGACTTTTATGCTGTTTTGCTTTGGGTTCTGCCATGGCTGAATTCAGTTTGAACTTCAATATTAAAAAGGAAGAAGTATTGCTTGTTCAATCTTAAATGGCTTCATGTATTCATAAAGGTTGTTTGTTTTTGTGTTTAATTCAAACTGCAACCATTCCTGGGTTTAAGTTTCAGATATTTTGAAAACTTAAGAGTAGAATTGTACCCCTTTTCACAGTGGCTTGAAACCCCGTTCACCCGGCAGGCAGGATCTGGGTTGGTGGCGAGTCTTCCCTCTGACGGCGCTTGGAGATAACATTATCTGGTGATCTGGCTCTCCATAGGCTTTTAGTAGGACCCGGGTCACCTGTTTACACCACAGACTGGGTCCTGCCCTGGTTCAACCCTGATAGCTACCAAAGTCGGATTCCCAGGTAACTCAACTAAGGTTATTTTTTAAAGACTCTTTTACACCAGCTGTGACCACCTGGGTAGACCAGGCAATAACCAGTTGGGGTTTTTTTGGGCAGTGGAAAAGGGGTATTACCAAGGCGCGGTTTGTTAAAGCTGCCAATCAGTGGGGTAGATGTCTTAAGCCTGGAGAAGGCATAAGGAAGTGACAAACCAGTGATAAGTGCAAGGTGATAAATGCACTAGCCAGTCAGCTACTAACTGCGCCTTGAGTCCTATTGGAGAGAGCTATATAAATAAAAATTATTATTATTGTCAATTTGCATATTGGAGCTGATTGGCTGGTGTGTTTATCACCCCACACTTATCACTGGTTTATCACTTCCTTATGCCTTCTCCAGGTTAACACATCTGCCCCATTGTCGGCTTGACCAATAGTTTTAAAAAGGCAATAAAAAAATCAATGCTAAACCAGGCTTGATTAACAGTTATTTTTATTGCCGTTTTAAAACGGTTGGTCAAACTGAACCTTAACAAATCTCCTCCTAAAAGCATGATATAATGTAGTCTGTCACAGAATAGAAGATAAAGACACTCATCTTTGTGGGGGTTTTCTTTTAGAAAAAACCCCCCAATACTTAACTTTCAATATTTATACAATTACAATTTAAAAATTGACAAATGAGCTCTATAAAAGTATTCCAATGGTATCAAATGAAATATTGGTTAAAAATAGTAGTAGATAGGTGATGAGTTCACTTGAAGTTCATAACCTATTGCTGCAAAATTAGTGATAATTCACCCAATTTGTTTTGGACAGCAGCCAGTCGATTTAATGTATTATCACTGAGTGACTAGAACAGTTTATGCAGTGTATGTCATTTATACAATGTGATTCTGCGGTATTATAGTTGAATGTAGGTAATGCATATTGTGTAAAACACAAGTGAGTGATGCCAAAAATGCAGATATATCAATTGCCTCACAGACTTGTAATGGGATCGAGGTGTCTGCAATGTCAAGATGTATCAGTCACATCAATTATGAATAGCTATATATAATTCTTAAATATCATATTCAATTTGTTATAATACATGTAACACATATAGCACAAGCTGGTAATTGCACGGTTAGTTTGTTGTTGACCTGCAGGATAATATCACACAAATTATCACAAATGATCCAGACATAAATTGTCCCACAAAGGTCAGCTGACAGAGGTATATGTAATGCCAGGATCAAACACACACAGTAATCCTAAATGTAAATCCTCTAGATATAAGTTAAACAGCAAAAGTACGTGAATATAGGTATTGACTAGATGCACCATACTTATGTATTTCACATAGTACCTCTCTGAATATTCCACATAGAGCTGTTTAGCATATTCAGGACTTGTGGTCATATATAACATACATTTAAGTGTGCTCCACTTGATGAGACAGCTCCTATCTTAATAAAGGCAGCCTCAAATGTTATGATAAATAAGCAGGTAACAGGGTTAAAGGTAGAGACCAACTACTACTCTCTCACGTGTAACTCAGACAGATGTGGCATGTCAAGCATTATACAACATGTGAGCGTGCCTATTATGCACTGTGCAGTATTAATAAATGTAGCTGGCACACTCCACAGTGAAGGGTGTTGGCAGATGCAGTGGGTGCAAGGGGGAGACTTGCCCTCTCTTCCGGGAGGCTGGGAAGAGCTGTTTGTGCTGTGTCCATGGGAAGCTGATCAGAGAGGAAGTCTGCGGATAGATATTCAAAGAATCAGCTTAAGAAGGTTGAGATTTCAGAAGAGTCTACAGTCTCAGGGATATTTCCAATGCGAAGGTTGTTCCTCCTAACTCAGGAGCTGATTCAGCAACAGACACAGTCCTGATTAGGACACAATGTTGCAATGGTGGTGTTGCTCCTGTCACAGTGCCCTGTTAGCCACAGCCTGATTGACAGATTGCAGTGATTTCAGCGAAATGACAAGGAGTGTTGCAGAAAACAGAGGCATGTCACATTTTCTGGGCATACCGAAGGCAGTGGCTACATCTTTGGATACATTTTCACTAGAGATGAGCGGGTTCGGTTCTCAGAGAACCGAACCCTACCGGACTTCACCATTTGAGTCCGGATCCGAGCCAGGCTCAGGTTTTCCCGCCTGACTCGGAAACCAGAACGAGGCAAAATGTCATCATCCTGCTGTCGGATTCTCGCAGGGTTTGGATTCCATATAAGGAGCCGCGCGTCCCCGCCATTTTCACTCCGTTCTCTCAGTGTCCGTGTCTTGTGCTGAATCTGTCCAGTCACAGTGCTCGTGTCCTCTGCTGCCATATGTCCAGTGCTGCTGTGTTGTGCTGCATCAGTTCAGTGGTGGTGTCCTCTGCTGCCATATGTCCAGTGCTGCTGTATAATAAGTCCCTTACAGTGTTACATAGAAACATATAATTTGATGGCAGATAAGAATCACTTGGCCCATCTAGTCTGCCTTTTCTTTTTTTTATTACCATATTTTTAGCTCAATACTTATTTGATCCTTATTTCTTTGTAAGGATATCCCTAAGTCTATCCCATGCATGTTTAAATTGCTCTACTGTCTTAGCATCTACCACCTCTGATGGGAGGCTATTCCACTTGTCCACTACCCATTCTGTGAAGTAATTTTTCCACAAATTTCCCCTGAACCCCCCCCCCCCCCCCCTCCTTCCAGTCTCAGTGCATGTCCTTCGTGTCCTATTGCTTCTCTTCATTTGGAGAATGTTTCCCTCCTGGACTTTGTTAAAACTCTTGATATACTTGAAAGTTTCTATCATGGCCCCCCTTTCCCTTCTCTGCTCCAAACTATACATATTGAGATTTTTTAGTCTTTCTGGCTATGTATTGTGATGTAGGCCAGTTGCCCTTCTCTGTACAGTCTCTAATGTATTAATATCCTTTTGAAGATATGGCCTCCAGAACTGAACACCGTATTCTAGATGAGGCCGTACCAATGACCTATACAGTGGCATTATTACTTCTTTCTTTCTGCTGCCGATTCCTCTCCCAATGCAGCCAAGCATCTGACTAGCCTTCCTCATTGCTTTGTTACATTGCTTACCTAGAAAGATCTATAAGACATCGCGCTTAGGAATGTATACTATAATTATATAATATAACGATATAGCAAAAAAAAATTTTTTGTTTTGGAAAAATGGCTGTGAAGTAGTCAGAAATGAGGTTGGGAGACTGTTTATAGATAATAAAAAAGATACATTTTATTTTATACCAAATAATCCATCATATGAAGGATAAAATAACATGTGTATAGTTTTAAAAAGCATCAATTAATTAATATATTCCAAAAATACGTAGCTAGCTATTTATACCAACTCTAATTTAAAAGTTGTATTTATAATAGGATGAATCCTAAAATGTCCTCTTAGGAAGCAATAAATATCGGTAATTACACTCCTTTGAAATATCCACACATTTATAAATGATGGCTAAAGGTGCCGGCGTCCCGGCCACAGTTTTTGGTTCAAAAAAGACTGAAGACCATTGCCCGTAATTCTCACAAATGTAGTTAGGCAGTCTCTCTTATCCCGGTGGTGAGGCTATCACCGCGCCGGGTATAGTGTAGCATATGTCCGTATAGCAGATAGGATCAAAGGACTCACCCGTCTCCCCGCTTAGATGTTTGCTGCCGTCTCTCCGCTCCCCGGTGGTGAGGCCGTCACCGCCCCGGGTGATGTACTCGGAGGGTCCGTAGTTGTTACTTACAGAGATCTCGTCGTCTGTACTCTGCGGCGTAATAGTAATTAGCTGACGGGTTGACAGGCGGGTTGTTGCCAAGTGTATGCAGGAAGGAGCCCTTTGATGATAATAGGCAGCGGTACCTCTGTAAGTTCTTATCCAAAGCCAAACAAGTTCTATCACGGTGGACTGGTGTACTACTGATTATTCAATGGTGTCAACGCGTTTCGTCCCACAATGCCTTGGGACTTCAGGAAGTCCCAAGGCATTGTGGGACGAAACGCGTTGACACCATTGAATAATCAGTAGTACACCAGTCCACCGTGATAGAACTTGTTTGGCTTTGGATAAGAACTTACAGAGGTACCGCTGCCTATTATCATCAAAGGGCTCCTTCCTGCATACACTTGGCAACAACCCGCCTGTCAACCCGTCAGCTAATTACTATTACGCCGCAGAGTACAGACGACGAGATCTCTATAAGTAACAACTACGGACCCTCCGAGTACATCACCCGGGGCGGTGACGGCCTCACCACCGGGGAGCGGAGAGACGGCAGCAAACATCTAAGCAGGGAGACGGGTGAGTCCTTTGATCCTATCTGCTATACGGACATACGCTACACTATACCCGGCGCGGTGATAGCCTCACCACCGGGATAAGAGACTGCCTAACTACATTTGTGAGAATTACGGGCAACGGTCTTCAGTCTTTTTTGAACCAAAAACTGTGGCCGGGACGCCGGCACCTTTAGCCATCATTTATAAATGTGTGGATAAATTCAAAGGAGTGTAATTACCGATATTTATTGCTTCCTAAGAGGACATTTTAGGATTCATCCTATTATAAATACAACTTTTAAATTAGAGTTGGTATAAATAGCTAGCTACGTATTTTTGGAATATATTAATTAATTGATGCTTTTTAAAACTATACACGTTATTTTATCCTTCATATGATGGATTATTTGGTATAAAATAAAATGTATCTTTTTTATTATCTATAAACAGTCTCCCAACCTCATTTCTGACTACTTCACAGCCATTTTTCCAAAACAAAATTTTTTTTTTTTTTGCTATATCGTTATATTATATAATTATAGTATACATTCCTAAGCGCGATGTCTTATAGATCTTTCTTTGTTTAGTTTATGCTAGAGACTCTGACCAAGTCTCAAGACATTCGCTGCTGTCTGCCTATACTGGTTATATTTTTATATAGAAAAGATTACATTTATTATTTTTTATATATATAAGCGCCGGGAGAGTGGGACTGGCATACCACTAGAGATCCGTCTATCTCTCTATATCCTAGTACATTGCTTACCTGCCTTTAAGTCACCTGAAATAGTGACTCCTAGATCCCTTTCCTCCTCAGTAGTTTCCAGTATAGTGCCATTAATACTATATTTAGCCTTTGGATTTTTGAGACCCAAGTGCATGATTTTGCATTTTTTGGCATTAAACTGTAATTGCCACACTTTTGACCATTCCTCTAGTCTACCTAGATCCTCAATCATTTGTTTTACCCCACCTGGTGTGTCTACCCTGTTGCATACCATTTGCAATGTCACCAATAAAGATATTAAAAAGCACTGGTCCAAGTACAGATCCCTGGGGTACTCCACTGGTAACATTTCCCTCCTGTGAATGCACTCCATTTACTACAACTCTCTGTTTTCTATCCTGCAACCAAGATATTATCTATTCAATAATCCTAGTATCCAATCCCAAGATTCCAAGTTTATTTAGCAGTCTGCGATGTGGAACAGTGTCAAAACCCTTACTAAAGTCTAGATAAGCTATATCCACGGCTCCACCTTTATCCATCACTTTAGTCACACAGTCAAAATAGTCAAGATTTGTTTGACATGATCTCCCCCCAGTGAATCCATGCTGTTTGGGATCCTGTAAATTGCTGGATTTGAGATAATCTACAACTCTTTCTTTTAAGAGTGTTTCCATCAATTTCCCTACTACTGATGTAAGACTCACTGGTCTGTAGTTGTTTGCCTCTTCCTTGCTTCCACTTTTGTGCAGTGAGACTACGTTCGCTCTTTTCCAGTCCTCTGGAATTATTCCTGTAGCTAATAACTGGTTGAATAATTTTGTCAATGGTGCTACCAGCACCTCTTTAAGTTCTTTTAGTATCCTTGGATGTATCCCATCTAGCCCCATAGATTGGTCCATTTTCAGCTTTGAGAGTTCTGTTAGGACCTTTTCCTCTGTAAATGTACTTGTTTCATTTTCCTGAATATCCCTGCAAATTAACTGTGGCCCCTTCCCCTCTCTTTCAGTAGTGAATACTGGGCAAAAAAATAAGAATTTACTTACCGATAATTCTATTTCTCATAGTCCGTAGTGGATGCTGGGAACTCCGTAAGGACCATGGGGAATAGCGGCTCCGCAGGAGACTGGGCACAAAAAGTAAAAGCTTTAGACTAGCTGGTGTGCACTGGCTCCTCCCCCTATGACCCTCCTCCAAGCCTCAGTTAAGATACTGTGCCCGGACGAGCGTACATAATAAGGAAGGATCTTGAATCCCGGGTAAGACTCATACCAGCCACACCAATCACACCGTACAACTCGTGATCTGAACCCAGTTAACAGTATGATAACCGTAGGAGCCTCTGAAAAGATGGCTTCCAACAATAAACAACCCGATTTGTTTGTAACAATAACTATATACAAGTATTGCAGACAATCCGCACTTGGGATGGGCGCCCAAGCATCCACTACGGACTATGAGAAATAGAATTATCGGTAAGTAAATTCTTATTTTCTCTGACGTCCTAGTGGATGCTGGGAACTCCGTAAGGACCATGGGGATTATACCAAAGCTCCCAAACGGGCGGGAGAGTGCGGATGACTCTGCAGCACCGAATGAGAGAACTCCAGGTCCTCCTCAGCCAGGGTATCAAATTTGTAGAATTTAGCAAACGTGTTTGCCCCTGACCAAGTAGCTGCTCGGCAAAGTTGTAAAGCCGAGACCCCTCGGGCAGCCGCCCAAGATGAGCCCACCTTCCTTGTGGAATGGGCTTTTACAGATTTTGGCTGTGGCAGGCCTGCCACAGAATGTGCAAGTTGAATTGTACTACAAATCCAACGAGCAATCGTCTGCTTAGAAGCAGGAGCACCCAGCTTGTTGGGTGCATACAGTATAAACAGCGAGTCAGATTTTCTGACTCCAGCCGTCCTGGAACCATATATTTTCAGGGCCCTGACTACGTCCAGCAACTTGGAGTCCTCCAAGTCCCTAGTAGCCACAGGTACCACAATAGGTTGATTCATGTGAAACGCTGAAACCACCTTAGGGAGAAATTGAGGACGAGTCCTCAATTCCGCCCTATCCGAATGAAATATCAGGTAAGGGCTTTTATAGGATAAAGCCGCCAATTCTGATACGCGCCTGGCTGAAGCCAGGGCCAACAGCATTACCACTTTCCATGTGAGATATTTCAAATCCACTGTGGCAAGTGGTTCAAACCAATGTGATTTTAGGAACCCTAAAACTACATTGAGATCCCAAGGTGCCACTGGAGGCACAAAAGGAGGCTGTATATGCAGTACCCCTTTGACAAACGTCTGAACTTCAGGCACTGAAGTCAGTTCTTTCTGAAAGAAGATCGACAGGGCCGAAATTTGAACCTTAATGGATCCTAATTTTAGGCCCATAGACAATCCTGCTTGCAGGAAATGTAGGAAACGACCCAGTTGAAATTCCTCCGTAGGGGCCTTCTTGGCCTCACACCACGCAACATATTTTCGCCAAATGCGATGATAATGTTTTGCAGTTACATCCTTCCTGGCCTTGATCAGGGTAGGGATGACTTCATCTGGAATGCCTTTTTCCTTCAGGATCCGGCGTTCAACCGCCATGCCGTCAAACGCAGCCGCGGTAAGTCTTGGAACAGACAAGGTCCCTGCTGGAGCAGGTCCTTCCTTAGAGGTAGAGGCCACGGGTCCTCCGTGAGCATCTCTTGCAGCTCCGGGTACCAAGTTCTTCTTGGCCAATCCGGAGCCACGAGTATCGTTCTTACTCCTCTCCTTCTTATGATTCTCAGTACTTTTGGTATGAGAGGAAGAGGAGGGAACACATATACCGACTGGAACACCCACGGAGTTACCAGAGCGTCCACCGCTATTGCCTGAGGGTCCCTTGACCTGGCGCAATATCTGTCCAGTTTCTTGTTGAGACGGGACGCCATCATGTCCACCTTTGGTTTTTCCCAACGGTTTACAATCACTTGGAAGACTTCTGGATGAAGTCCCCACTCCCCCGGGTGGAGGTCGTGTCTGCTGAGGAAGTTTGCTTCCCAGTTGTCCACTCCCGGAATGAACACTGCTGACAGTGCTATCACATGATTTTCCGCCCAGCGGAGAATCCTTGCAGCTTCTGCCATTGCCCTCCTGCTTCTTGTGCCGCCCTGTCTGTTTACGTGGGCGACAGCCGTGATGTTGTCCGACTGGATCAATACCGGTTGACCCTGAAGCAGAGGCCTTGCTTGACTTAGGGCATTGTAAATGGCCCTTAGCTCTAGGATATTTATGTGAAGAGACGTTTCCATGCTTGACCACAAGCCCTGGAAATTTCTTCCCTGTGTGACTGCTCCCCAGCCTCTCAGGCTGGGATCCGTGGTTACCAGCATCCAATCCTGAATGCCGAATCTGCGGCCCTCTAGAAGATGAGCCTTCTGTAACCACCACAGGAGAGATACCCTTGTCCTTGGAGATAGGGTTATCCGCTGATGCATCTGAAGATGCGATCCGGACCATTTGTCCAGCAGATCCCACTGAAAAGTTCTTGCATGGAATCTTCCGAATGGAATCGCTTCGTAAGAAGCCACCATTTTTCCCAGGACTCTCGTGCACTGATGCACTGACACTTGTCCTGGTTTTAGGAGGTTCCTGACTAGCTCGGATAACTCCCTGGCCTTCTCCTCCGGGAGAAACACCTTTTTCTGGACTGTGTCCAGAATCATCCCTAGGAACAGTAGACGTGTTGTTGGAATCAGCTGTGATTTTGGGATATTTAGAATCCACCCGTGCTGACGTAGCACTACCTGAGATAGTGCTACTCCGACCTCTAACTGTTCCCTGGACCTTGCCCTTATCAGGAGATCGTCCAAGTAAGGGATAATTAATACGCCTTTTCTTCGAAGAAGAATCATCATTTCGGCCATTACCTTGGTAAAGACCCGTGGTGCCGGGGACAATCCAAACGGCAGCGTCTGAAACTGATAATGACAGTTTTGTATCACAAACCTGAGGTACCCTTGGTGAGAAGGGTAGATTGGGACATGGAGATAAGCATCCTTGATGTCTAGAGATACCATATAGTCCCCTTCTTCCAGGTTCGCTATCACTGCTCTGAGTGACTCCATCTTGAATTTGAACCTTTTTATGTAAGTGTTCAAAGATTTTAGATTTAAAATTGGTCTCACCGAGCCGTCCGGCTTCGGTACCACAAACAGCGTGGAATAATACCCCTTTCCCTGTTGTAGGAGGGGTACCTTGATTATCACCTGCTGGGAATACAGCTTGTGAATAGCTTCCAATACTGCCTCCCTGTCGGAGGGAGACGTTGGTAGAGCAGACTTCAGGAACCGGCGAGGGGGAGACGTCTCGAATTCCAATTTGTACCCCTGTGATACTACCTGCAGGATCCAGGGGTCCACTTGCGAGTGAGCCCACTGCGCGCTGAAATTCTTGAGACGGCCCCCCACCGTGCCCGAGTCTGCTTGCAGAGCCCCAGCGTCATGCTGAGGACTTGGCAGAAGTGGGGGAGGGCTTCTGCTCCTGGGAAGAGGCTGCGTGGTGCAGTCTTTTTCCCCTTCCTCTGCCCCGGGGCAGGAACGAGCGGCCTTTTTCCCTCTTGCCCTTATAGGGACGAAAGGACTGGGTTTGAAAAGACGGTGTCTTTTTCTGCTGAGAGGTGACCTGGGGTAAAAAGGTGGATTTTCCAGCCGTTGCTGTGGCCACCAGGTCCGATAGACCGACCCCAAATAACTCCTCCCCTTTATACGGCAATACTTCCATATGTCGTTTGGAATCCGCATCACCTGACCACTGTCGCGTCCATAACGTTCTTCTGGCAGAAATGGACATCGCACTTACTCTAGATGCCAGGGTGCAAATATCCCTCTGTGCATCTCGCATATATAGTAATGCATCCTTTAAATGCTCTATAGTTAATAATATACTGTCCCTATCCAGGGTATCAATATTTTCAGTCAGGGAATCCGACCAAGCCACTCCAGCGCTGCACATCCAGGCTGAGGCGATCGCTGGTCGCAGTATAACACCGGTATGTGTGTATATACCTTTTAAGATATTTTCCAGCCTTCTATCAGCTGGTTCCTAGAGAGCGGCCGTATCAGGAGACGGTAACGCCACTTGTTTTGATAAGCGTGTGAGCGCCTTATCTACCCTAGGGGGTGTTTCCCAACGTGCCCTAACCTCTGGCGGGAAAGGGTATAGTACCAATAATTTATTAGAAATCAGCAGTTTTTTATCGGGGGAAACCCACGCTTTATCACACACCTCATTTAATTCATCTGACTCAGGAAAAACCACTGGTAGTTTTTTCACACCCCACATAATACCCTTTTTTGTGGTACTTGTAGTGTCAGAAATGTTCAATGCCTCCTTCATTGCCGTGATCATGTAACGTGTGGCCCTACTGGACATTACGTTTGTCTCGCCACCGTCGACACTGGATTCAGTATCCGTGTCAGGGTCTGTGTCGACCATCTGAGGTAACGGGCGTTTTAGCGCCCCTGACGTGTCTGGGACGCCTGAACAGGCACTAATTGATTTGTCGGCTGTCTCATGTCGTCAACAGTTTTTTGCAAAGTGCTGACATTGTCACGTAATTCTTTAATTACTACCATCCAATCAAGTGTCGACTCCCTAGGGGGTGACATCACTAACACAGGCAATTGCTCTGCTTCCACATCATTTTCCTCCTCATACATGTCGACACAATCGTACCGACACCCAGCACACACACAGGGAATGCTCTGATAGAGGACAGGACCCCACTAGCCCTATGGGGAGACAGAGGGAGAGTTTGCCAGCACACACCAGAGCGCTATATATATATACAGGGATAACCTTATATAAGTGTTACTCCCTGTTATAGCTGCTGTATTTATATATTAGCTGCCAACAGTGCCCCCCTCTCTGTTTTACCCTGTTTCTGTAGTACAGGACTGCAGGGGAGAGTCAGGGAGCCGTCCTTCCAGCGGAGCTGTGAAAGAAAATGGCGCTTGTGTGCGGAGGAGAAAGGCTCCGCCCCCTTCACGGCGGCCTTTTCTCCCGCTTTTTTCAGGAAACTGGCAGGGGATAAATGCATCCATATAGCCCAGGAGCTATATGTGATGCATTTTTTTTAGCCATATAAGGTTTTTATATCGTTTTTATTGCGTCTCAGGGCGCTCCCCCCCAGCGCCCTGCACCCTCAGTGACCGGAGTGTGAAGTGTGCTGAGAGCAACCTATTTAAACTTTTACTTCTAAGCAGCTCAGGAGAGCCACCTAGCTTGCACCCTTCTCGTTCGGGCACAAAAATCTAACTGAGGCTTGGAGGAGGGTCATAGGGGGAGGAGCCAGTGCACACCAGCTAGTCTAAAGCTTTTACTTTTTGTGCCCAGTCTCCTGCGGAGCCGCTATTCCCCATGGTCCTTACGGAGTTCCCAGCATCCACTAGGACGTCAGAGAAACAAGATTTTAAACCTACCGGTAAATCTTTTTCTCCTAGTCCCATGGTCTAAGGACCATGGGGATTATACCAAAGCTCCCGACCGGGCGGGAGAGTGCGGATGACTCTGCAGCACCAATTGAGCAAACACGAGGTCCTCATCGGCCAGGGTATCAAACTTGTAGAATTTTGCAAAAGTGTTTGAACCCGACCAAGTAGCTGCTCGGCACAGCTGTAATGCCGAGGCACCTCGGGCAGCCGCCCAAGAAGAGCCCACCTTCCTAGTGGAATGGGCCTTTACCAAATTTGGTAATGGGAATCCAGCCGTAGAATGAGCCTGCTGAATCGTGTTATAGATCCAGCGAGCAATAGTCTGCTTAGAAGCAGGAGCGCCAACCTTGTTGGCAGCATACAGGACAAACAGTGCCTCTGTTTTCCTAATCCGAGCCGTCCTGGCTACATAAATTTTTAAGGCCCTGACTACATCAAGGGACTTGGAATCCTCCAAGTCACCCGTAGCCACAGGTACTACAATACGTTGGTTCATATGAAACGTTGAAACCACCTTAGGCAAAAATTGAGGAGGAGCCCTCAACTCTGCTCTATCCACGTGGAAAATCAGATAGGGGCTTTTGTGAGATAAAGCCGCCAATTCGGACACCCGCCTTGCAGACGCCAAGGCCAACAACATGACCACTTTCCAAGTGAGAAATTTTAAGTCAACCGTCTGAAGAGGTTCAAACCAGTGGGATTTTAGGAACTGTAACACCACGTTAAGGTCCCATGGTGCCACTGGGGGCACAAAAGGAGGCTGGATGTGCAGCACTCCTTTTACAAAAGTCTGGACTTCTGGGAGAGAAGCCAATTCCTTCTGAAAGAAAATTGATAGGGCCGAAATCTGTACCTTAATGAAGCCTAACTTTAGGCCCATATCCACTCCCGTCTGTAGAAAGTGGAGAAAACGGCCCAGATGGAAATCTTCCATAGCAGTATTCTTGGCTTCACACCAAGATACATACTTTCTCCAGATACGGTGATAATGTTTCGCCGTCACCTCCTTCCTAGCCTTTATCAGAGTAGGGATAACCTCCTCCGGAATACCTTTCCCAGCTAGGATTTGGTGTTCAACCGCCATGCCGTCAAACGTAACCGCGGTAAGTCTTGGAATACGCAGGGCCCCTGCTGCAACAGGTCCTCCCTGAGAGGAAGAGGCCACGGATCTTCTGTGAGCATTTCCTGAAGATCTGAATACCAGGCCCTTCGAAGCCAATCTGGAACAATGAGTATTGTCTGCACACTTTTTCATCTTATGATTCTCAATATTTTTGAGATGAGCGGAAGAGGAGGGAACACATAGACCGACTGAAACACCCATGGTGTCACCAGGGCGTCCACCGCTACTGCCTGAGGGTCCATTGACCTGGCACAATACCTCCAAAGCTTCTTGTTGAGGCGTGACGCCATCATGTCTATTTGAGGAAGTCCCCAATGACTTGTTATCTCTGCAAAAACTTCTTGATGAAGTCCCCACTCTCCTGGATGGAGATCGTGTCTGCTGAGGAAGTCTGCTTCCCAGTTTTCCACTCCCGGAATGAAGACCGCTGCCAGCGCGCTTACGTGATTTTCCACCCAACGAAGAATCCTGGTGGCTTCCGCCATTGCCACTCTGCTCCTTGTCCCGCTTTGGCAGTTTACATGAGCCACGGCTGTGACGTTGTCCGATTGAATTAGAACCGGTAGGTCGCGAAGAAGATAATCCGCTTGTCGTAGGCCGTTGTATATGGCCCTCAATTCCAGTACGTTGATGTGTAGACACGCCTCCTGGCTTGACCATAGTCCCTGAAAATTTCTTCCTTGTGTGACTGCTCCCCATCCTCGGAGGCTCGCATCCGTGGTCACCAGAACCCAGTCTTGAATACCGAATCTGCGACCCTCGAGAAGGTGAGCACTCTGCAGCCACCACAGGAGAGACACCCTGGCCCTGGGGGACAGGCTTATCTTCTGATGTATCTGTAGATGGGACCCCGACCACTTGTCCAGGAGGTCCCACTGAAATGTCCTCGCATGGAAACTGCTGAAGGGGAAGGCCTCGTAGGCCGCCACCATTTTTCCCAGTACTCGAGTGCATTGATGGACTGACACTCTTTTTGGTTTTAGCAGGTCTCTTACCATGTTCTGGAGTTCCTGGGCTTTTTCCACTGGAAGAAAAACCCTCTTCTGTTCCGTGTCCAGAATCATGCCTAAGAAGATAGCCGAGTCGTTGGAATCAACTGTGACTTTGGTAGATTTAGAATCCAGCCGTGCTGCTGCACCACCCTCAAGGAGAGCGACACGCTTTTCATTAATTGATCTCTCAATCTCGCTTTTATCAGGAGATTGTCCAAGTACGGGATAATTGTGACTCCCTGCTTGCGCAGGAGCATCATCATTTCCGCCATTGCCTTTATGAAAATCCTCGGGGCCGTGGAAAGCCCAAACGGCAGCGTCTGAAACTGGTAATGACAGTCCTGTACAGCGAATCTCAGGTATGCCTGATGAGGGGGATATATGGGGACATGAAGGTATGCATCCTTTATGTCTAGTGACACCATAAAATCCCCCCCTTCCAGGCTGGAGATCACTGCCCCGGAGCGATTCCATCTTGAATTTGAACTTTGTTAAGTACAGGTTTAGGGATTTTAGATTCAGAATGGGTCTGACCGAGCCATCCGGTTTCGGGACCACAAACAGGGTTGAATAGTACCCTTTTCCCTGTTGGACTAGGGGAACTCTGATAATCACTTGCTGTTGATACAGCTTTTGAATTGCAGCTAAAACTATTGAAAAGAAGAAACCACCTTAGGCAAAAATTGAGGACGAGTCCGCAACTCAACTCTATCCACATGGAAAATCAGGTAAGGGCTTTTGTGAGACAAAGCCGCCAACTCCGACACTCGCCGTGCCGACGCCAAGGCCAATAGCATGACCACTTTCCAAGTGAGATACTTTAATTCAACGTCTGAAGAGGCTCAAACCAGTGAGACTTAAGGAACCGTAACACCACGTTAAGGTCCCATGGTGCCACCGGGGGCACAAAAGGAGGCTGGATATGCAGCACCCCTTTCACAAAAGTCTGGACTTCTGGAAGAGAAGCCAATTCCTTTTGAAAGAAAATGGATAGGGCCGAAATCTGAACCTTAATGGAGCCTAATTTTAGGCCCAAATTCACTCCAGTTTGTAGGAAGTGGAGAAAACGGCCCAGATGGAATTCTGCCGGAGGAGCATTCTTGGCTTCGCACCAAGACACATACTTCCTCCAGATACGGTGATAATGTTTCAATGTCACCTCCTTCCTAGCCTTTATCAGAGTAGGAATGACCTCCTCCGGAATGCCCTTCTTCGTTGGGATCCTGTGTTCAACCGCCATGCCGTCAAACACAGTCGCGGTAAGTCCTGGAATAGACAGGGCCCTTGTTGTAACAGGTCTTCCTTGAGAGGAAGAGGCCACGGATCTTCGGTGAGCATCTCCTGCAGATCCGGATACCAGGCCCTTCGAGGCCAATCTGGAACAATGAGAATTGTCCGAATTCCTCTTCACCTTATGATTCTCAGTATCTTTGAGATGAGAGGAAGAGGGAGGAACACATAGACCGACTGAAACACCCACGGTGTCACCAGTACGTCCACTGCAAACGCCTGAGGGTCCCCTAACCTGGCGCAATATCTCGGAAGTTTTTGTTGAGGCGTGAAGCCATCATGTCTATTTGAGGCAGTTCCCACTCTGCGAAGACTTCTTGATGAAGTCCCCACTCTCCTGGATGCAGATCGTGTCTGCTTAGGAAGTCTGCTTCCCAGTTGTCCACTCCCGGAATGGAGACTGCTGTCAGAGCGCTTACATGACTCTCCGCCCATCGAAGAATCCTTGAGACTTCTGCCATTGCCACTCTGCTCCTCGTGCTGCCTTGGCGGTTTACATGAGCCACTGCTATGATGTTGTCTGACTGAATTAGAACCGGTAGACCTTGAAGTAAGGTCTCCGCCTGACGAAGGCCGTTGTATATGGCCCTTAATTCCAGAACGTTGATGTGTAGACAAGCTTCCTGGCTTGACCACAGACCCTGGAAGCTTCTTCCCTGTGTGACTGCTCCCCATCCTCGGAGGTTCGCGTCCGTGGTCATCAGAACCCAGTCCTGGATGCCGAACCTGCGACCCTCTAGAAGGTGAGAACTCTGCAGGCACCACAGGAGAGACACCCTGGCCCTGGGGGACAGGTGGATCATTTGATGAATCTGTAGATGTGACCCGGACCACTTGTCCAGAAGGTCCCACTGAAAAGTCCTGGCATGGAACCTGCCGAATGGAATGGCCTCGTAAGACACCACCATTTTTCCCAGCACTCGAGTGCAGTGATGTACCGACACCCTGTCCGGCCTCAACAGGTCCCTGACCAAGCTCTGAAGTTCCTGGGCCTTTTCCATCGGGAGAAAGACCCTCCTTTGTTCAGTGTCCAGAATCATGCCTAAGAAAGGCAATCGGTTCGTTGGAACTAACTGTGACTTTGGTAGATTTAGAATCCAACCGTGTTGTTGTAACACCCTCAGGGAGAGTGATATGCTGTCTAGCAATCGTTCTCTCGATCTCGCTTTTATCAGGAGATCGTCCAAGTCCAGGAGCACCATCATCTCTGCCATTAATTTGGTAACAATCCTCGGGGCCGTGGAAAGCCCAAACGGCAACGTCTGAAATTGGTAATGACAATCCTGCACTACAAATCTCAGGAACGCCTGATGAGGTTGATAAATGGGGACATGAAGGTATGCATCCTTTATGTCTAGGGACACCATATAATCTCCCTTTTCCAGATTTGCGATGACCGCCCTGAGCGATTCCATCTTGAACTTGTAAGTATAGGTTTAAGGATTTTAAATTCAGAATTGGTCTGACCGAACTGTCCGGTTTCGGGACCACAAACAGGGTTGAGTAATAGCCCATCCCCTGCTGCTGTAGGGGAACTTTGACCACCACTTGTTGAAGGCACAACTTTTGAATTGCTGCCAAAACTACCTCCCTCTCTGGGGAAGAAGTCGGCAGTGCCGATTTGAAAAACCGGCGAGGAGGCACCTCTTCGAATTCCAGCTTGTACCCCTGGGAAACCATGTCTATTGCCCAGGGGTCCACCTGAGAATGAACCCAGACCTGGCTGAAAAGACGAAAACGTGCCCCCACGGGAGCGGACTGCACCCGCGGAGCCCCAGCGTCATGCGGTGGATTTAGTAGAAGCCGGGGAGGACTTTTGTTCCTGGGAATTGGCTGTAGCTGGCAGCTTTTTCCTCTTGCCCTTACCTCTGGCAAGTAAGGAAGATCCCCGAGCTCTCTTGGATTCCATATCAGCAGATAAGGTATCGGTCCACGCTAGTACAGCGCTACAAACCCAAGCAGACGCTATTGCCGGTCTGAGTAATGTACCGGTATGTGTGTAAATGGACTTCAAGGTAGTTCCCTGCTTGCGGTCAGCAGGATCCCTGAGGGCAGCGGTATCCTGAGACGGCAGCGCCACCTTTTTGGAAAGGCGCGTCAATGCCTTGTCCACCCGTGGGGAGGATTCCCACCGTATCCTATCCTTGATCGGGAAAGGATACGCCATAAGAATCCTTTTGGGAATCTGCAGTTTCTTATCTGGAGTTTCCCAAGCACTTTCAAATAACTCATTTAATTCAAAGGAAGGTGGAAAAGTAACCTCAGGCTTCTTTTCTTTAAACATGTGGATGTTAGAATTAGGCACCGCGGGGTCATCTATAATATACAGCACATCCTTTATAGCAATAATCATATAATGAATACTCTTTGCCAACTTTGGCTGCAACCTCACATCATCATAGTCGACACTAGTCAGAATCTGTGTCGGTATCTGTGTCCACTATCTGAGAAAGTGGGCGCTTTTGAGACCCCGAAGGCCCCTATGACATAGGGAAAGGCAGGGTCTGACCCACCGTACCGTCCCTGGACTCTGCTTTGTCCAAACGTTTGTGCAATAAATTAACATTTGCATTTAAAATATTCCACATATCCATCCAGTCATGTGTCGGCGTTGCAGACGGAGACACCACACTCATGCGCTCCACCTCATCCCTAGGAGAGCCTTCCGCTTCAGACATGCCGACACGCACGTACTGACACACCACACACTCAGGGAAAGCTCTATCTGGAGACCGTTTCCCCACAAGGCCCTTTGGAGAGACAGGGAGAGAGTATGCCAGCACACACCCAGCGCCAATAACCCTGGAAAAACAAATTTACCCAGATATAGCGCTTTTTATATATATTCACTGTGCCAAATTATGTGCCCCCCCCCTTCTTTAAAATCCTCTGTCACTGGTGATCAGCAGGGGAGAGTCCGGGGAGCCAGCTTCTCAGCGTGTGCTGTGGAGAAATGGCGCTGGTGAGTGCTGAGGAAGAAGCCCCGCCCCCTCAGTGGCGGGCTTCGGTCCCGCTTTTTTAAAACAAACTGGCAGGGATACTCTGAAATACCACTAAATAGTGTAAATCTAATCATAGCCAGTCCTAGAGGTATGCATTGCTGCCCAGGGCGCCCCCCCCCCGCACCCCACAGTGTGCGCTGTGTGTGTGTTCTGTGTGGGAGCAATGGCGCGCATTACCGCTGCACGTTACCTCATTGAAGATCTGAAGTCTTCTGCCGCCTCTGAAGTCTTCTATCGTCTTATATTCACCCGGCTTCTATCTTCCGGCTCTGCGAGGAGGACGTCGGCGCGGCTCCGGGATGAACCGCTAGGGGAGACCTGCGTTCTAACTCCCTCTGGAGCTAATGGTGTCCAGTAGCCTAAGAAGTAGAGCCTATCATTTAAGTAGGTCTGCTTCTCTCTCCTCAGTCCCACGATGCAGGGAGCCTGTTGCCAGCAGGTCTCCCTGAAAATAAAAAACCGAACAAAATACTTTCTTTCAGGAAGCACAGGAGAGCTCCCTGTAGTGCACCCAGTCTCCTCTGGGCACAGTATTAAACTGAGGTTTTGAGAAGGGGCATAGAGGGAGGAGCCAGTGCACACCCATACCTAAAGTTCTTTTTAGTGCCCATGTCTCCTGTGGAGCCCGTCTATTCCCCATGGTCCTTACGGAGTCCCCAGCATCCTCTAGGACATAAGAGAAATGTTTCTAAACAATGAGCTGATTTCCATAGCAGTAAATCAGCTGTATTGCTATAATTGTTTCAAGAAGAACAATCATTGACTAGTGTGTCTACTAGATTATTTCACTGTCAGATCATTGATCTATCTCTGAGGCGTGTACCTAACTTAAAGGTTCCAGTGAATGTCATACTTTTCCCTTTTAGAGCATTTAAAAATATGCTGAAATTAAACACCTGTAAAGCCCCTTCCTCCCCAAAAATAAAAACAGATTCCTAAAAAGGAATTCATTTCTACATTGTGATAACACTCCCTTTATGAAAGCTGCAAACTTTATAAACAAGACTCAGGAAGGTCTGTACTGAAAATTGCATAAACTTTTTGTTACAGAGGATAGGGCCTCCTCTACAGGACATGCCCTGAGATTGTCAGGTAAGCTTTCCAGATATACAGATGTAGCCACCTTTATCTTGACTGGCTGAGGCGTTTGTCCCGATCGAGCATACGCAGCGTCCCGGGGTGTAGGGAGGCGCGCCTAGTCACAGAGAGGCGTACCTAATCGCACGGAGAGCGTTTGGCATTACCTTTACATGTAATACCTGTGATCATCCACCAGATGTCGCTTTTTACAATCACCACTGCGCATGCGTGTGGTCTCCCGTAAAATACAATACTGAAATATACAATAAGGACTACTTTACTAAGGTGTCTCATTACACTGCATACATTAAATACTTATTACGCTGCATTATTTAATACAGTAAATACTCATTACGCTGCGTTATTTAATACAGTATATACGGTACAGATGCAAATAGTACAGCATACAGTATATGATCCATCTACAGTACTTTATGAATTTGTGAGCGTCCAAGTCCCGCAGACAAAACAACATAAAACCAGTAGTGTACACTGTCGCAAATGGACATGTTAGAAGTTCACTATTGCCTCTTGAGATTAGGAATTTTGTACAGTATGTTAGCGTCCTAATCCCGTAGCCATTACAGCATAATCAAAACCAATGGATTTATTCATCTGTCTGCGGTGAAGTGTTCCGCTTCCTATGCTCATAGTCCCGGGTTCGATTCCTAAAGTACGAATGCATGTTAGTTTTTTCCAGAAACCTTATTATTATTTTTATTCACATAAACCAGGGCAAAGCTGCAGGAGCGGTTCTACTGTTGAGGTTCTATGCTCCGTACAGTACACATACAATTCTGTAGCAGGGTAGACTCAATAGAAATGGCTACCACCTATGACTCCTTGCCCCATGGAGGCCCTAGGCTACAGAGCAAGTAGCAGTCCAGATTTTGCAGGCTATGGGGCAATGCTGAAGGAGCGTCACAATCCCCTAGCTAAAATACACAGGGGCGATAGGAATAAGTGAGGTCTATGCACATTACGGTACACCGGACTCGATCGCATAGCACACTGGCAAAATGGCCACTGCCCCTGAACCCCCACCATGTGGCAGGCAGCGCTCGGATAAGGAGTGAGAGATGGTATAAGTTTTGCAGGCTACGGTGCAATGCTGAAGGAGCATCACAATTCCCTAGCCAAAATACACAGGGGCGATAGAGATAAGTGAGGTCTATGCACATTACGTTACACCGGGCTCGATCGCATAGCAAACTGACAAAACACAAGTTTTACATAAAGCAGGGCAAAGCTGCAGGAGAGTTTCTACTGTCAAGGTTCTATGCACTGTACGGTACACATACAATTCTATAGCAGGGCAAACTCAATTGAAATGGCTACTGCCTGTGATTCCTAGCTCCATGGAGGCACTCGGCTATGGAGCAAGTAACAGCACAGATTTTGCAGGCTACGGGGCAATGCTGAAGGAGCGTCAGAATCCCCTAGCTAAAATACACAGGGGTGATAGGGATAAGCGAGGTCAATGCACATAACGATACACCGCAAAGTTCCCCATGGTTTTGATTATGCCTTTTCTTTGAACACGGTATTTTCCACTGCCTCGCCCTACCCCCACATCCCACTTTCCCCTCCCCCCCCCACCCTGGGAGCCTGCAAAGTACATGCAGTAGACAGGGAGGGAGTTCCGATCAGGTTACAAGACATGTGCAACAGTATACTACTGTATGTAGGAAAATCCCCTGCCCACTCTGATTTATGTGAAACCTGTGTGCACCCTTCCATTGAATGTAAAACAAAGAAAAAATAATAATAATAAAGTGAATGTTACAGGAGCACATTAAAAAAAAGGTTGGCACTTCCTTCCCATTGGTGTTGGTTTATGCCTTAGGGGACTCGGACGCTAATACTTGTATTTCAAGAGCATGGTATTTTCCACCGCCTCTCCATACCCCCATCGCCCTTCCCCCCTGGGAGCCTGCACAGGTCATGCAGTGGACAGGGAGGGAGTTCAGGTTAGGTACAATACACAAATGCCGACGATCTACAGTACTGTGTTGCGCAGTTAGTTGCGTCGGAATACACTAATTTATACTCATTACCGCTGTGTATTTGTATATAGCGGAATAAATCGCTGTTGCAGATTTACTTTGATTTATGTGAAACCTGTGTGCACCCTTTCATTGAATGTATAACAAAGAAAAAAAAATTATAAAAGTGAATGTCACGGAAACATACAAAAAAAAATGTTGGCACTTTGGGACTCTCAGCGTGGGAGGTGGGAGCCTTCATCGCTAGGTTGGTATGGAAGGAGAGACAATTAGCTACCGGAGGGTACCAACCCCAAGTTTCTGTGACCCCCACAAGGCTCATGGCAAGCGTCGGAACCCATGGTGGGTCTGAATTAACGGGCCCATTATAGTCTATGGGAAAATGGGTCCACTTTGCGTACTGATATCTCTGGTTCTGTGTGTCCCAGAGACTCAGGACTGGTACCATACAAAAGAGGAGACTCTTGGCTTTCGGGGCAGACCAACCACTAGTTTATGTGACACTGGAAAGGGAAACGGGAAGCAACCGTGTTTCGGGTCCCCTCCAGTTGTCCACCTAGCTTACACAGGATGCA
This sequence comes from Pseudophryne corroboree, assembly GCF_028390025.1. NCBI lineage: Eukaryota > Metazoa > Chordata > Amphibia > Anura > Myobatrachidae > Pseudophryne > Pseudophryne corroboree. The sequence goes on along the minus strand of NC_086447.1, from coordinate 294,988,358 downwards.
GGGTTTCTGGCTAGATAGGAAATACTGTACAGAAATGCTAAGCATGGTAATTTGACATCCAGGAACATAGGGAGGAGTTTTTATCTCTCTCCATTATACTTAGAAAAATTACACTTGCCACTGTACGTTACAAGCTGTTCGTGCTATTTAGTACACTAGTAGAACATACTGTACAGAGATACTAAGGACAGTGATTTGGCATCCACGAATTTAGGGAGGAGCTTTAATCTCTCTCCATTGTAATATTTCTAAGTATAATGGAGAGAGATAAAAGCTCCTCCCTAAATTCCTGGGTGCCAAATTACAGTCTTTAGTATCTCTGTATTCTATGTTCTACTAGTGTTCTAATTAGCATGAACAGCTTGTAACGTACAGTGGCAAGTTTAATATTTCTATGTATAATGGAGAGAAATAAAAGCTCCTCTGTAAGTTCCTTGATGCCAAATCACCGTCCTTAGTATCTCTGTACAGTATGTTCTACTAGTGTACTAATTAGCACAAACAGCTTTTAACTGAATGCCAAATCACCGCACTTCGTATCTCTGTACAATATGTCCTATTAGGGTACTAATTAGCACGAACAGCTTGTAACGTACATGGCAGGTTTAATCTTTCTATGTATAATAGAGAGATAACAGCTCCTCTAAGTTCCGAGATGCCAAATCACCGTCCTTAGTATCTCTGTACAGTATGTTCTACTAGTGTACTAATTAGCACGAACAGCTTTTAACTGAATGCCAAATCACAGCACTTAGTATCTCTGTACAGTATGTTCTATTAGGGTACTAATTAGCTGTTCGTGCTAATTAGTACCCTAATAGAAAATACTATACAGAGATACTAAAGACGGTGATTTGGCAACCAGGAACTTATGGAGGAGCTATTATCTCTCTACATTATACATAGAAAGATCAAACCTGCCACTGTACGTTACAAGCTGCTCGTGCTAATTAGTACATTAGAAGAACATGCTGTACAGAGATACTACGGACAGTGATTTGGCATCCACGAACTTAGGGAGGAGCTTTTATCTCTCTCCATTATACTTAGAAAGATTACAAAGGAGAGAGATAAAAGCTCCTTACTAAGTTCCTGGTTGCCAAATCACTGTCCTTAGTATCTCTGTACAGTAAGTTCTATTAGGGTACCAATTAGCACGGACAGCTTGTAACGTACAGCGACAAGTTTAATCTTTCTATGTTAAATGAAGAGAGATAAAAGCTCCTCTGGAAGTTCCCAGATGCCAAATCACCATCCTTAGTATCTCTGTACAGTACGTTCTACTAGTGTACTAATTAGCACGAACAGCTTTTAACTGGATGCCAAATCACCATACTTAGTATCTCTGTACAGTATGTTCTATTAGGGTACTAATTAGCACGAACAGCTTGTAACGTACAGCGGCAAGTTTAATCTTTCTATGTATAATGGACAGAGATAAAAGCTCCTCAGTAAGTTCCTGGATGCCAAATCACTGTACTTAGTATCTCTGTACGTTATGTTCTATTAGGGTACTAATTAGCTGTTTGTGCTAATTAGTACCCTAATAGAAAATACTATGCAGAGATACTAAGGATGGTGATTTGGCAACCAGGAACTTAGGGAGGAGCTTTTATCTCTCTATATTATACATAGAAAGATTAAAATTGCCACTGTACGTTACAAGCTGTTCGTGCTAATTAGTACACTAGTAGAACATACTGTACAGAGATACTAAGGACGGTGATTTGGCATCTAGTAACTTACAGAGGAGCTTTTATCTCTCCATTATACATAGAAAGATTACACTTGCCACTGTACTTTACAAGCTGTTCGTGCTAATTAGTACACTAGTAGAACATACTGTACAGAGATACTAAGTACAGTGATTTGGCATCCACGAACTTAGGGAGGAGCTTTAATCTCTCCATTGTAATCTTTCTAAGTATAATGGAGAGAGATAAAAGCTCCTCCCTAAATTCCTGGATGCCAAATTACTGTCCTTAGTATCTCTGACCTCTATGTTCTACTAGTGTACTAATTAGCACGAACAGCTTGTAACGTAGAGTGGCAAGTTTAATCTTTCTATGTATAATGGAGAGAGATAAAAGCTCCTCAGTAAGTTCCTGGATGCCAAATCACCATACTTAGAACATACTGTACAGAGATACTATTAGGGTACTAATTAGCTGTTTGTGCTTGTTCACGGGAACACACAAAAAAAAAAAGGTTGGCACTTCCTTCCCATTGGTGTTGGTTTATGCCTTAGGGGACTCAGACGCTCGCATTTGTAAAGCACGGTATTTTCCACCGCCTCCTGCTAGCCCATCGCCCTTCCCCCTGGGAGCCTGCACAGATCATGCAGTGGACAGGGAGGGAATTCAGGTCCTGTGCAATACACAAACGCCGAAGATCTACAGTACTGTTTTGCTCACTCAGAATACACTCATTTCTACTCATTACCGCTGTGTAGATGCATTTAGCGTAAAGAATCGCTCCTGCAGATCTACTCTGATTTATGTGAAACTTGTGTGCATCCTTCCATTGGATGTATTAGAGAGAAAAAAAAATATTAAAGTGAATGTCACGGGAACACATTAAAAAAAAAGGTTGGCACTTCCTTCCCATTGGTGTTGGTTTATGCGTAGGGGACTCGGACGCTCATATAATTGCATTTCAAAGGCACGGTATTTTCCATCGTCTCCCCCTACCCCCATCGCCCTTCCCCCATGGGAGCCTGCACAGATCATGCAGTAGACAGGGAGGGAATTCAGGTCCTGTGCAATACACAAATGCCGAAGATCTACTGTACTGTTTTGCTCAATTCGTTGCGTCAGAATACACTAATTTCTACGCATTGCCGCTGTGTAGTTGCATTTAGCGTAAAGAATCGCTCCTGCAGATGTACTCTGATTTATATGTAACTTGTGTGCACCTTTCCATTGACTGTCTTACAATGAAAATAAAATAATACAGTATATTATTACAATAAAAAAAAAAAGACAGTATTTTCCACCGCCTCCCGCTAGCCCACCATTCCCATTATGCCTTAGGGAACTCAGACGCTCATGTACTGTACATGTATTTTAAAAGCACAGTGTAGGTCACCATCTTTTTCCACCGCCTCCCGTTACGCCTACAGTATTAACATTACAGTCGTCACTGACCAATTGCCAGAGCTGTAGATCAATCCGCCACTATACTGTATGATCGAAAGTACTGGATTAGTGGAGCATTAGCCACCCAGTGGTGGAGATGTGTAATGCATGCTGAGTATCTAGAATCGCCTCAACGCGCCTGCCTGTGATTAAACTCAGCTATCGCCTTAGCGTGACTAAACGTCCGTCTTGGCGGAGAATCGGTCAAGATAAAGGTGGCTACATCTGTAGCTTTATTGTTAGGGGGCTGGGGGCTTGATGGTCCGAATTGTGGGTGAATTATATGATGGCCCCACAAACAACACTTCAGTATGACTCAGAATAAAGCAAACAAATAAACATTGGGCGGTATTTAAATGATATATCAAGCCCGAACTCCTTTCTAAAGTGTTCCCCGTTATTGCGTATATTACGCCCATAGTAATCTGGTTTAGATGCGTAATAGGTTGGATGCGCTCGCTACTCTGGGGGTAGCCAGCTGAAATAATTATACCACATATGTTAGCAGAAACAGAATGGGTGTGGAATGGGGTGAAAAGAATTGAATACCGCCCACTGAGTTTTATATAAAGGTTAATAATTTAGAGTTAAAAAGCAGCTGTTAAAGGGGAACAGTACACTGTTTAATGAAACCAACGCATTTCATTGTGCACAACGTCATCAGTAGACAGGTCCACATTTGACCATTATAATTCTTTATTATGTGGAGGTGTAGGCAAAGGCTAGATGGGAGCACTGAACTTGCTGGAGCTCAAGTACCTATTATTTTGGCTTCCCTATCCTGGTCTGACAGATAGTTTATCCTTTTTGTTGTTACAATTTATTTGACCGACTGCTGGCCCACGCAAAAAGCTTTCTTTCTTTGTTTTCTCACTTTGTTTTTTCTCCCTTCTCTTTCCTTTCTTCCTCACTTTCTCTCCTTTTCTATTACCTATGTGAAATGTATATACGTGCTGAGATTTGTAACAGTTTCTGTTTTTCTACCAACAGGGAGTACAGGCAAAATGTATGGTACTCACAATGCTTTGTTCATTTTTCTTAGATTTGAATATTGTACATGTTGTTGCATTGATATGCCAAATGCTTATCTAATATCACTGCGCTCTCAATTTTCTGTTGTAATATGTGCACTGACTTTTTGTATTACTGCTGATAAAACAATTTAATTTGCAAAAAAAAAAAAGAGGCGACGGGTCCACAGAACAGCGCTTACCAGTGACCGATTTCCCTTCAATGGCACCTTGTTGGACTATTTGGCATTGTTCTTCAGGTATACTTTATCTGGCAAGTACTTATTATCACCCCTACTAGGAGATTTATTACTTCAACATTTGTGCACGGAGCCGTACAGCCTATTTCCAGTCAGTGAATCTGCAGCTGCAATTACATCATGGTAATATACATTATATGGACAAAAGTACTTGGCCACACCTGTTAATTATTGAATTGAGGTATTTGAAAAAGACCCAGGTCACATGTGTATAAAATCAAGCACCTAGCCATGCAATCTCTATTTGCAAGCATTTGTGATACAAAATGGGTCATTCTGAAGAGCTCAGTGACTTCAAGCGTGGTTCTGTGATTGGATGCCACCTTTACAATAAGACGATTTGTGAAATTTCATTCTTGCTGGATATTCCACAGTCAGCTGTGATATTATAAGAAAGTGGAGGCGTATAGGAACAGCAGCAGCTCAACCACAAAGTGGAAGACCACGTAAAATCACAGAGCGGGGTCAACGACTGCTAAGGCGCATGGTGCGTAAAAGTCACCAACGCTCTACTAATTCCATAGCTGAAGAGTTCCGAACTTCCACTGGCATTAATGTAAGCACAACAACTGTGCAGAGGTTTCCATGGCCAAGCAGCTTCACGCAAGCCGCACATCCAATGTCCAATGCCAAGCGTCAGATAAAGTGGTGTAAAGCACACAGACACTGGACTATGGAAATGTGTTCTGTGGAGTGACAAATTACGTTTCTCTGTTTGGCAGTCAGATGGGCGAGTCTGGGTCGGGAGACCGTTACCTGCCTGACAGCATTATGCCAACTGTGAAGTTTGGTGGAGGAGGGATAATGGTATGGAGCGGTTTTTCAGGGTTTGGGCTAGGCCTCTTATCTCCAGTGAAGGGCAATCTTAATGTTTCAGCATACCAATACATTTTGGACAATGCTATACTTCCAACTTTATGGCAACAGTTTGGGGGAGGCCCTTTTCTGCTCCAACATGACTCTGCACCAGCGCCCAAACCAAGGGCTATAAAGACATGTGGGGTAATTCAGAGTTGATCGCAGCAGCAAATTTGTTTGCAGTTGGGCAAAACCATGTGCACTGCAGGTGTGGCAGATATAACAGTTGCAGAGAGAGTTAGATTTGGGTGGGTTATTTTGTTTCTGTGCAGGGTAAATACTGTCTGCTTTATTTTTACACTGCAGTTTAGATTTCAGTTTTAACACACCCCACCCAAAACTAACTCTCTCTGCACGTTATATCTGCCCCCCCTGCAGTGCACATGGTTTTGCCCACCTGCTAACAAATTTGCTGCTGCGATCAACTCTGAATTAGGCCCATGGTTTGAGGAGTTCGGTGTGGAAGAACTTGACTGGCCCGCCCAGAGCCCTGGCCTCAACCCCATCGAGCACCTTTGGGGTGAACAGGAAAGGACATTGTGAGCCAGGTCTACATCAGTGCCTGGCCTCATAAATGCTCTACAGAATGAATGGGCACAAATGGCCACAAAATAACATTCCAAAATCTTGTGGAAAGCCTTCCAAGAAGAGTAGAAGCTGTTATAGCTGAAAAAGGGGGACCAACTTCATATTCAAGTATATGGGGTCAATTCTATTCAGCGACAGTTGAATAGCGCCGGGAGTTAGCTCCCGACGCTATTCAATTCAGCTCATGTTAAGTCAGGAGAACGGGCATTCTCCGACTTAACTCCCCGGCGCGATGCTGATTCCCAACAGAACCAACCAGCTCCTGTCATTTTTCAAACACAGCCTGTAACATGGCAGTTAGGAGCAGATTAGCTGGTACTTTCTCTCTCTCCATGGCTCAGTGAACAGAGCCCTCAGTGAATTAACATTCATTTCATTAGAGCCCTCATTATATCCTCAGGTGAGAATGGTTCAACTTCTTACTTTTGAGAACTCATCTATTGTTATTCTTGTGGAAATGGAGCAGATAAAGAATTGGAACATGTGACAGCAGATGTATTAACCTGGAGAAAGCATAAGGAAGTCAGAATCAGGTTTATTGGCCAGGTATACTTGCGTATACTAGGAATTTGTCTTCGGTTTGCTTTACAACAGCCAAGAAGGTAACAGATAAGCAGGTGGGGGGGTAAGCAAAGTCACACAGATAGGGTATACGGTAGGAACACAAGTGAGTTACATGTACGTCTAGTCAGTCAATGTTCAGGAGTTCAGCAGGCGGACCGCTTGGGGAAAGAAACTTTTGAGGCTTCTGGCGGACCTGGCGGGGACGGCCCTGTAACGCCTGCCTGAAGGAAGCAAGTTAAACATGCTGTGGCCGGGGTGTAACTGGTCTTTTACTATCTTCATTGCCCGCTTTTTAGCTCTGGACAAGTACAGGTCCTGGACTGAGGGAAGGTCGGCCCTGATGATCTTCTCTGCGGTTCTGACCACCTTTTGGAGCCTGCATCTGCCCCTCGCGCTGGCGGAGCTGTACCATACGAGTATCGAGGAGCACAGTACCGACTCCACAATCGCAGAGTAGAAGAGGAGCAGAAGCTTCTGTGGGATGTTGAACTTCCTTAGTTGCCTGAGAAAGAACAACCTCTGCTGCGCTTTCCCAACAGTGGCGTCAGCGTTGGACCCCCATTTAAGGTCCCGGGAGATTGTGGTCCCTAGAAACTAGAAGTGATAAACCAGTGATAAGTGCAAGGTGATAAATGCACCAGCCTGTCAGCTCCTAACTGTCAATTTGCATGCTAGAGCAGATGGTTTAATAAGGAGCCTTTGCAAGTGCATATTTACTAGCGTGGTTACAATTCTTCACATGCTATTTAGGTAGCACGTGGTATTATTACTGTCCACTGTGATTTGGTATCCATTATATTCATACGTATTATACTGTGTGTTCTGACACCTTTCTATCATAGCCAGCAATAACTTTTTCAGAAATCTGTGCTACAGCAGCACTTCTGTGGGATAGGACTAGATGGGCTAGCCTTCGCTCCCCATGCACATCAATGAGCCTTGGCACCCATGACCCTATCGACAGTTCAACGATTGTCCTTTCTTGGACAACTTTTGGTAGGTACTAACCGCTGCATTTCGGGAGACTAACCACCTGCCGTTTTGGAGATGCTCGCATTCATTGTCTAGCCATCACAAATTGACCCTTGTCAAAGTTGCTCAGATCCTTACGCTTGCACATTTTTTCTGCTTCCAAAGCATCAACTTCAAGAGCTGACTGTTCACTTGAAGCCTAATACATCCCCACTCCTTGACAGGTGGCACTGTAATGAGACAATCAACTTTATTCACTTCCCCTTTCAGTGGTATTAATGTTACGGCTGATCAGTGTATATAGTCTACCTTAATAAACTTGTAAAAATATGTCCAATAGTTTCATTAGGACAGGAGCGTAATTACAACAAAAACAAACCCAAAATAAGTAACAGACCGGTTTCCAATAGGCAATGTGGAGAAAATGAGAAAGTGGGACTTGGAGAGTATTCCTAATGAAAGTTACAGATATATATTAATGTTTTATCAGGGCTACATTTATTAAAAGTATTTTCTTTTTTAAAAAATCTACAGGGCTATTATACCAGATCACAAAGGTGGATATATATCTATATATGGCATGAGCAATTACAGTATCCCATTTTAACAGCTGGGAAAAGATAAACAACACTCCATATAAAATATCTATAAAGAATTTTTAGAAAGTTCACACTACAGCATATGTAACTTTTGTCACCAGTACTTTTAATAGCATAGTTTTACTTATACTTACATACATGGAATGTTGGCACAAACCTAAGTGTGAAAACATCTATTTTCCTCACAGACTTCCTGTAGGTCCGAGGGCTGTCTGAAGAAAGCATATTAAATACCTTAAACCCAGCAGTAATCCTGAATGAGCGGATGAGCATGTTATGGGCCAATGTCCCTCAGGCATCAAACCATAGGACACTTAATACAAATGAACGCAAGACTGTTTAGGAGGGGTTTACAGTTGTGTGTACAGAATACACTACAGACAATACTTAACAGATTATAGAGCAACATTAAAAGTGGACCTGTTAATTTACACAGTGAAAGCAGATATTTTTTGGACAACTAGACCAATATTACAGCTGTCAATTTAATAGGAACTGGTGGCAACTTTCTAATAAACTGAATGGCTGTATTCTATTCAGCCAACAAAGTCTGCTTCTGCTGTGTATATGAGCGGGTACACTTTACAGGAGATGATTTTGACTCCTGCAAAGAAATCTTTCAATTTAAATTGCTTTTGCTTTTTTCGGCAGAGACATCTATAACTCTTGGTATCACCAATTACCAAATAGATTATTTAAGGCCTCTATCACACCAGAAAACAGCATGATAGCAACTGCACAATTCCTCTTTCCCACGTGCTATATTGTGTCGTACAGGTTTGCGCGAGACACTTCCCAGAAATGGGACAGTAGTCTTACATGAGCTAACACAGCTATAAAATACAACTTCATAGTAACTGACAGCTCCTTATATATTTCTTTAAGCTATCACATAGTGCCTCATTTAGCCATGTGCTAGCTTTAACAAAGTAATACCACTTTCTCCATTCGGTCAATCAATTAATCTGTAGAGCAATTAAATCGCTCCTACGTCCAAACAGAAAACAGATTTGAGGCGATACAGACACAACTCAATGACACAGTTCTGTATTTTCATAAACAGCAGATGTATATATTTAGAAATATATATTAAGCCAGCTTAACCAGCTCAGTTATTTTAACAAACATATGCAACAACCATTACCATGACATTTTATTGAATTACAACCAACTTGAATGTTTGCATTAGTTTTTTTTTACTATTTAGCTTTTACAGAACAGTGTCTTAAAAGGTGCACAGACTCTTACAAATACATTATAACAAGTCTCACTTCTCTTTTCTTTTTATAGTTCATAGGTAATGTTTCAGAAAGGAAGCCGCCATCGGTTACTTCTGCGTCATCTGGTCCTGCTTGGTGACACAAATAACAGCTACACATACTACATTGTAGGTTTTTATAGATAGAAGAAGGAATACAGCATGGATCAAAATTCATAAGACAATCTCCAGGAAATGCATACTATCTGCTTAAGTGATAGAAGACTAAACATGTCAATGCAACAAAGAAAAAAAGAGGAGGGAGGGGGTAGAAGAGGCAGTTAAACATTGAAAAAATGACTTGGGTTAAATATCAGATGCACCCTAATTACTCAGAGTGGGACATGTAACACATTAGCTAACTGGCAGAAAAGTATTTAATTTGGTCAAGAGGAGGTGTGGATAACAAAACAAAAAAAATAAAACTACACAGAGAACTTCCTGCTCATTAACATGCCAAGGTTTTGCAGATTGCTTTAACAGTGGCCAAATGTCTATACTGTAGGACATCATATTCTAGAGTCTAGAACTTGATTTTCCTGTGTCAACTGCATTGTATGCTTAGTAAAACAGACGTACATATGGTGGGCTTGGTCAGGCAAAGCTGACATGTTATTGTTTATGGTCACATTAAGCTGGGCACTGGCATATAGAAAGGGTGTGGCAGAATGGGTGAGCCTTCGACACAGGCAAGTAGCTTTCTCTAATTGCAGCAAGTTGCCCGAAGCTGCTGGAAACCTCATGATCACTTATCCTAATGCCAGATACAACCTTTATTTCCACTATAACAAGTAATGCTTTTAACATGTGTTCTAGTGCGGAGGGATACATACTGAAGCTGTAGTGTGGTATGAACACACTGATCACATGCACACTGTATTTCTGCTCCTGTATGTGAACAAGAGCAAACTGTGCCATCATATTCATCCAATCTCCTTATTGGACAGTTCTAATATAGAGAGTTTTTGTTTTATTATATTCCACCTATTTACTAAATGGTTACATAGCAGAGTACCAACACCACCATAAAGAGCAAAGTACTTATTCAGTTTTCAAATAGAAGATGGTGAGTGCAACTTAAAGACAGCAGGTTTCAATTGATAGTTTAAAAAACTAAAACAAAAAAAACTTTAATATACATAAAGAACTTACATACCAGGAATTATATGAAAATAGGGATCATCAAAATCATAAAAAGAATACTTATTCAGAAGACATACACACTGATAGCAAATAAGATCTCCAGTTAAACTAATGGAATAGCATTTTACTGCCAGAGAAGACAAGAACAGACAAAGACGGAGGAACCGATCTTAAAAAGAGGTGTTATTAAATATCTTGCTACAATTAAGAGCTATTGGGGTTATCCCAAACATTTCCTGAAATGAACAGACCTTATTGACTTACGTACGCACGACAGGCAACAATGAGTGCAAGCAGCATGCAGGTCAGACCAGCATCATCTAACTTGGACACCAGCGGCTCATATGAAAACATTACGAACAAGCAGGAGAAAAATGAGCATCTACCCCTTGTATTTTGGCATTTTAACTAGAAAAAGAAAAAAATTTCAAAAAAGATCTTTAACATCAGATTTGAAACTTTGTTTTTGAATACCAACTTTAGAGTCTAGTGAATTTGATGATCCCTACAGATCCTGCATATCGGAAAGAAGACAGTGAAGAGATGTGTGTAAATGTTTTGGTGATCACTCCACAAAGAAATCCTTTCGTATGCACATATATCAGTCCTACAGTCCAGCCGATGCATTAAGATTTTTCGCAGAGAGGGTCTGCTGTATCTTCCTGCTCCTCTTCCTCGCAGTCTCCGTCATCTGTCTGCTGCTCAAGTTCCTCTTTTGTGATCATTTCAAAATCATTGCCGTTGCCACTACTGTGCTGTGAGCCTTCATCTTCTTTCCTGTCACTGTCTGTGTCTGACTGCCTATCTGCACCAGACCCTTCTGTGCCTGATCCCTCTGCTGCTTCAGACACTTTGGTTTCCTCTTCTTCCTTTTTCTCACTGTCAGATTTATCCTCACTGTCGGATTTTACAGGCTTTTTGGACTCCGTTTTTTCATCTTTCTTCTGATCGTCCTTTGGTCCCTTGTACTCATGGGTATAAAGTGGTCGGAAGGAGTCAATGAAGCCAACATCTGCTGTCAAGTTAGGCAGGAACCAAAAGTGGTGTCTTCCTCCAGTCAAGAGCCATATTATAAGGAATAAGATGCATCGAGCTAAAAAGAAAACAGAGGACATTAAAATACCCAGACAACATAAAATATGATTTTAATTACCCACCGGTAAATACTTTTTTCGTAATCCATAACGGCTATTGGGAATCTAGTACGATGGGGTATAGACGGGGTCCAAAGGAGCCAGGGCACTTTAAATTTCTTCAACTGGGTGTGCAGGCTCCTCCCCCTCTATGCTCCCTCCCACCGGCAGTAATAGATAAAAACATGCCCAAAGGAGAAAGGACATATACGAGAGAAGGAAATATGATAACGAAGAGTGGTGAGAATTACATACCAGTACACCACTAACATATAACAACCAGCAACTTCTGGTAACAACAGCTGAATAGGTAACCAAGAACCTGCAGAAAAGTCAACGCACTGAGGAGGGCGCCCAATATCCCTTATGGACTATGAGAAAAGAATTTACCGGTAGGTAATTCAAATCCTATTTTCTCTAGCATCCATAAGCGATATTGGGGAATCTAGTCCGATGGGGATGTCCCAAAGCTTCCAGAACGGGCGGCAACGTGCAGAGACTTCTGCAGCACCGCCTGCCCAAACTGGGTACCCTCTTTGGCCAGGGTATCAAACTGGTAGAACATCACAAAAGTGTTCTTCCCCGACCAGGTAGCAGCTCGGCATAGTTGCAAGGCCGAGACTCTTCGGGCAGCCGCCCAGGAAGAACCCACTGATCTTGTAGAGTGGGCCTTCAGATATTTAGGAACAGGTAAGGCTGCCGACACATGGGCCTTTTGGATAGTAAGTTTAATCCAATGAGCAATGGACTGCTTTGAAGCAGGACAACCTTTTTTCTGTGCATCATAGAGCACGAACAAAGAATCCGTCTTTCTGATCCGAGCCGCTCTCTTGACATAGATCTTCAAGGCTCGCACAGCAACCAATGGATCCGGAGGAGCAGAAGTGCCAGAACTGGACGGAATCACAATAGGCTGATTCAAGTGAAACGCAGAGACAACCTTCAGCAGGAACTGCTGCCTAGTGCGGAGCTCCGCTCTGTCCTTGTAAAAGACAAGGCCCCTAATTCTGAGACACGTCCAGCAGAAGCCAGGGCCAGTAACATCACCGTCTTCCACGTGAGGTACTTGTCTTCTACCATCATCAGAGGTTCAAACCTGTAAAACTGTAGAAATTCCAACACTAAATTCAGATCCCAGGGTGCCGTAGGCGGCACAAAAGGAGGTTGAATGTGGAGTACCCCTTGCAAGAAGGTCTGAACTTCTGGCAACACTGCCAATTTCTTCTGGAAGAAAATGGAGAGGACTGAAATCTGGACCTTAATGGAACCCAGACATAAGCCCTTATCAACACCAGCCTGCAGGAAACGCAAGAAACCGGTGGCGGAGCCCACACTCCTCCGGGTGGAGATCAAGACGACTCAGGAAGTCTGCTTCCCAGTTGTCCACACCCGGAATGAAGATTGCCGACATTGCTCTTGCATTTCTTTCCGCCCAGAGGAGTATCTTTGACACCTCTCGCATGCAGGATCTGCTTTTTGTCCCTCCTTGTTGATTGATATGCGCCACTGCCATGGTGTTGTCCAACTCTACCTGGATCGCGTGATCCCTGAGCAGAGGAGAGGCCTGAAGCAGAGCATTGTAGATCGCCCGAAGTTCCAGAATGTTGATCGGAAGGAGGGCCTCGTGGGCTTACCACCTGCCCTGGAACTGCGCCCCTTGGGTGACAGCTCCCCATCCCCGTAGACTTGATGAGGTGGCCAAATCAGAATATGGAGGTAGACATCCTTGATGTCCAAGGAGACCATAAATTCCTGTTCTTTCAGGACCGCAATCACTGCTCGCAGGGATTCCATCTTGAACACCTTCAAATAAGGATTCAAAGATTTTAGATTCAAAATGGGTCTGACGAACCATCCAGTTTCAGCACCACAAACAGGTTTGAGTAAAACCCCTTGCCGCGTTGCGGTATTGGTACTGGAACAATGAAATTTGACTGCACCAACTTTCGGATGGCCTGTTGCAACGTAACTTGCATATCCTCCAAAGCTGGTAAGCTTGAGCTGAAAAAATAGTTGGGGAGGAGTACTGTCGAACTCCAGCTTGTAGCCCTGAGAAATGAGATCTCTGACCCAGGTATCCCGCAGTCGAGCTCCCACCTCGAGAACCCCTTGGGGTGGGTGGGCACAGTCATGCGGAGACCTTAGAGGACACAGAACCGGTGGACTGTTCCTGAGAGCCGGTGATTGCAGGTTTTCTGTACTTACCTCTGGTGCGTCTAGTCACATTGGAGGCACCACTGGCCTTAGATCGAAATCTGTGAGACCAAAAGGACTGGACAGATGACCCCGGATAGGAGTGTCTCGCCGGTGTGCCCCAGTGTGGAGAAACGTGGATTTCCCAGCCGTAACTTTGGAAATCCAGGTATCCAATTCAACCCCAAAGAGCCATTCCCCAGAAAAGGGGAGGGATTCCACACTACGTTTGGATTCCGCGTCCGCTATCCACTGACGCAACCACAAGGCCCTGCGTGCCGACACTGCTATGGCAGAGGTCCAAGCATTAATATTCCCCATCTCCTTGAGTGAATCACAGAGGACACGTGTAGTGTCCTGAATGTGTTTTAGGAGGGTTACCATAGTAACTAAGGGCATATCCCCCCGAGATGACTCCTTGAATTTGAGTCGCCCAGGAATGAATGGCATGTGTCATCCAGCAACCCGCAATGACTGGGCTTTGTGACATACCAGCTGCTGTGTATATAGACTTTAGGGTAGTCTATCTTCCTATCCCCAGGATCCTTCATGGTAAAGGAGCCCGGGGCAGGCAGCACCGCCTTTTTAGACAGGCGAGAGACGGATATATCCACCCCAGGGGGTTCCTCCCAAAATTTTTGACCTTCAGGAGAAAATGGGAACGTGCGCAAAAACTTTTTGGACACTTGGAATTTTTTGTCTGTATTTTTCCAGGCCTGTTTGAATAGGTCATCTAACTCTGTAGAGTCAGGGAAAGTGACATTAGGCTTGTTTTGTACAAAGAAAAACGACTGCTGTGATGCAGCGTCATCTAGAGGGAATTTTAACACGTCCCGTATAGCCAGAATTAGGGGTTCAATACCCTGAGCAGAATCGGGATCTCCACTAACGGGATTCAGGTCATCCCCATCCTTCTGTATATCATCATCTGTATCAGAGAGTAGAGCAGGTAACCCAAGTTTCTGTGGACCTGCATGAGAGAGGGGGGGCTGTGCATCCGCCCTAGCAGCTAAATCTGCAACAGCTTGTTGTAGTAGCTAAGTCTTCTGCACATTAGCAGTGAGCTGGGATGACATCTCTGACATCATAGTTTTAAGAGACCCTAACCAGTGGTGCTCTGGACCCTCTCCCCCAGCCCCTTCACTGATTTGTGAAGATTGACTTCATTGTTCACATGAAACAGAATCAGTAGATAATAGAGAGAATATGGAGTGACATACACTGCACAGTGCGTGTTTACCCATGTTTCACAGTAAGCACAACATACACATATAGTGATATTGCAAGCCTGCCCTACTGTATGTGAGAAGAGTGAGAGAGAGAGAGAACACCAGCACACCCTGAGCTGCACAGCCTCAGTGAGGCTGTCAGCTCCCTATAAAACGGTAAATACAAAATTTCTGTCCTAAATAGGATCCAGATAGTATGCACAAGCGGCTCTGCCCCTTTGCCACACCCTGTACCAGATATCCAGCGTGGCTGAGGAATCAGGAAAGCGCTGTGTGTGCTGTGGATGGCTGCAGTAAGCAGAGGAAGGCGCCAAAACGCCTCAGGTCCCGCTTTGATGTAAGCTCAGCCCCCTCCAATGGCGCCGGAGTTACACTAATATTTTATACTGGCAAAGTCTCCTTTTTAGCTCAAAACATCACAAGTGCTAGTCAAGCGTTTTTGTGCCAGTTCCATTTGGGGGATACTAGCGGGACCCCCCGGAAGGGTCCCATACGCCGCGCCCGTGGTCAGCAGCACTAGCTGGGCCCCCGGTTTGTACTTACCACTGATGTCATCTTCAGGCAGCGTTAGGGGTGTGCGGCGTGCTGCGGCTGTGACAGCCAAGGCGCAGTGCCCCGCTGAACAACCACCCCCTCAGGACGGTGGTCCTGCAGCGGAGGCCGGTGACCGCCCCTTTCCCCCCTAACTCCCACAGTGCATGTATCCTGTTGCCCAGACAGCATACCCAAAAATAAGAATTTACTTACCGATAATTCTATTTCTCATAGTCCGTAGTGGATGCTGGGGACTCCGTAAGGACCATGGGGAATAGCGGCTCCGCAGGAGACTGGGCACATCTAAAGAAAGCTTTAGGACTATCTGGTGTGCACTGGCTCCTCCCCCTATGACCCTCCTCCAAGCCTCAGTTAGGATACTGTGCCCAGACGAGCGTACACAATAAGGAAGGATTTTGAATCCCGGGTAAGACTCATACCAGCCACACCAATCACACCGTATAACCTGTGATCTGAACCCAGTTAACAGCATGATAACAGAGGAGCCTCTGAAAGATGGCTCACAACAATAATAACCCGATTTTTGCAACAATAACTATGTACAAGTATTGCAGACAATCCGCACTTGGGATGGGCGCCCAGCATCCACTACGGACTATGAGAAATAGAATTATCGGTAAGTAAATTCTTATTTTCTCTAACGTCCTAAGTGGATGCTGGGGACTCCGTAAGGACCATGGGGATTATACCAAAGCTCCCAAACGGGCGGGAGAGTGCGGATGACTCTGCAGCACCAAATGAGAGAACTCCAGGTCCTCCTCAGCCAGGATATCAATTTTGTAGAATTTTACAAACGTATTTGCTCCTGACCAAGTAGCTGCTCGGCAAAGTTGTAAAGCCGAGACCCCTCGGGCAGCCGCCCAAGATGAGCCCACCTTCCTTGTGGAGTGGGCATTTACAGATTTTTGGCTGTGGCAGGCCTGCCACAGAATGTGCAAGCTGAATTGTACTACAAATCCAACGAGCAATAGTCTGCTTAGAAGCAGGAGCACCCAGCTTGTTGGGTGCACACAGGATAAACAGCGAGTCAGATTTCCTGACTCCAGCCGTCCTGGAAACATATATTTTCAGGGCACTGACAACGTCTAGCAACTTGGAGGCCTCCAAGTCCCTAGTAACCGCAGGCACCACCAATAGGTTGGTTCAGGTGAAACGCTGAAACCACCTTGGGGAGAAACTGAGGACGAGTCCTCAATTCCGCCCTGTCCGAATGGAAAATCAGATAAGGGCTTTTTCAGGATAAAGCCGCCAATTCTGACACGCGCCTGGCCCAGGCCAGGGCCAACAGCATGACCACTTTCCATGTGAGATATTTTAACTCCACAGATTTAAGTGGTTCAAACCAATGTGACTTTTGGAACCCAAAACTACATTGATATCCCAAAGTGCCACTGGAGGCACAAAAGGAGGCTGTATATGCAGTACCCCTTTTACAAACGTCTGAACTTCAGGGACTGAAGCTAGTTCTTTTTGGAAGAAAATTGACAGGGCCGAAATTTGAACCTTAATGGACCCCAATTTCAGGCCCATAGACACTCCTGTTTGCAGGAAATGTAGGAATCGACCCAGTTGAATTTCCTCCGTCGGGCCTTACTGGCCTCGCACCACGCAACATATTTTCGCCAATTGCGGTGATAATGTTTTTGCGGTTACATCCTTCCTGGCTTTGATCAGGATAGGGATGACTTCATCCGGAATGCCTTTTTTCCTTCAGGATCCGGCGTTCAACCGCCATGCCGTCAAACGCAGCCGCGGTAAGTCTTGGAACAGACAGGGTCCTTGCTGGAGCAGGTCCCTTCTTAGAGGTAGAGGCCACGGATCCTCCGTGAGCATCTCTTGAAGTTCCGGTTACCAAGTCCTTCTTGGCCAATCCGGAACCACGAATATAGTGCTTACTCCTCTCCATCTTATCAATCTCAGTACCTTGGGTATGAGAGGCAGAGGAGGGAACACATACCCTGACTGGTACACCCACGGTGTTACCAGAGCGTCTACAGCTTATTGCCTGAGGGTCCCTGGACCTGGCGCAATACCTGTCGAGTTTTTAATCATGTGGAAGACTTCTGGGTGAAGTCCCCACTCTCCCGGGTGGAGGTTGTGCTGAGGAAGTCTGCTTCCCAGTTGTCCACTCCCGGAATGAATACTGCTGACAGTGCTATCACATGATTTTCCGCCCAGCGAAGAATCCTTGCAGCTTCTGCCATTGCCCTCCTGCTTCTTGTGCCACCCTGTCTGTTTACGTGGGTGACTGCCGTGATGTTGTCCGACTGGATCAACACCGGCTGACCTTGAAGCAGAGGTCTTGCTAAGCTTAGAGCATTGTAAATGTCCCTTAGCTTCAGGATATTTATGTGAAGTGATGTCTCCAGGCTTGACCATAAGCCCTGGATATTCCTTCCCTGTGTGACTGCTCCCCAGCCTCGCAGGCTGGCATCCGTGGTCACCAGGACCCAGTCCTGAATGCCTAATCTGCGGCCCTCTAGAAGATGAGCACTCTGCAACCACCACAGGAGGGACACCCTTGTCCTTGGTGACAGGGTTATCCGCTGATGCATCTGAAGATGCGATCCGGACCATTTGTCCAGCAGGTCCCACTGGAAAGTTCTTGCGTGGAATCTGCCGAATGGGATTGCTTCGTAGGAAGCCACCATTTTACCCAGAACCCTTGTGCATTGATGCACTGAGACTTGGCTCGGTTTTAGGAGGTTCCTGACTAGCTCGGATAACTCCCTGGCTTTCTCCTCCGGGAGAAACACCTTTTTCTGGACTGTGTCCAGGATCATCCCTAGGAACAGAAGACACGTCGTCGGAACCAGGTGCGATTTTGGAATATTGAGAATCCAATCGTGCTGCCGCAACACTACCTGAGATAGTGCTACACCGACCTCCAACTGTTCCCTGGATCTTACCCTTATCAGGGAATTGTCCAAGGAAGGGATAACTAAAATTCACTTCCTTCGAAGGAATATCATCATTTCGGCCATTACCTTGGTAAAGACCCGGGGTGCCGTGTACCATCCATACGGCAGCGTCTGAACTGATAGTGACAGTTCTGTACCATAAACCTGAGGTACCCTTGGTGAGAAGGGTAAATTTTGACATGAAGGTAAGCATCCTTGATGTCCCGAGACATCATGTAGTCCCCTTCTTCCAGGTTCGCAATCACTGCTCTGAGTGACTCAATCTTGAATTTGAACCTCTGTACGTAAGTGTTCAAAGATTTTAGATTTAGAATCGGTCTCACCGAGCCGTCCGGCTTCGGTACCACAACAGTGTGGAATAATACCCCGTTCCCTGTTGCAGGAGGGGTATCTTGATTATCACCTGCTGGGAATACAGCTTGTGAATGGCTTCCAAAACTGTCTCCCTGTCAGAAGGAGACATCGGTAAAGCCGACTTTAGGAAACGGCGAGGGGGAGACGTCTCGAATTCTAATTTGTACCCCTGAGATATCACCTGAAGGATCCAGGGGTCTACTTGCGAGTGAGCCCACTGCGCGCTGAAATTCATTGAGACGGGCCCCCCACCGTGCCTGATTCTGCTTGTAAAGCCCCAGCGTATACTGAGGGCTTGGCAGAGGCGGGAGAGGGTTTCTGTTCCTGGGAACTGGCTGATTTCTGCAGCCTTTTTCCTCTCCCTCTGTCACAGGGCAGAAATGAGGAACCTTTTGCCCGCTTGTCCACGAAAAGACTGCGCCTGATAATACGGCGTCTTCTCATGTTGAGAGGCGACCTGGGGTACAAACGTGGAATTCCCAGCTGTTGCCGTGGCCACCAGGTCTGAAAGACCGACCCCAAATAACTCCTCCCTTAATAAAGCAATACTTCCAAATGCCGTTTGGAATACGCATCACCTGACCACTGACGTGTCCATAACCCTCTACTGGTAGAAATGGACAACGCGCTTAGACTTGATGCCAGTCGGCAAATATTCCGCTGTGCATCACGCATATATAAAAATGCATCTTTTAAATGCTCTATAGGCAAAAATATACTGTTCCTATCTAGGGTATCAATATTTTCAGTCAGGGAATCCGACCACGCCAACCCAGCACTGCACATCCAGGCTGAGGCGATTGCTGGTCGCAGTATAACACCAGTATGTGTGTAAATACCTTTTAGGATACCCTCCTGCTTTCTATCAGCAGGAACCTTAAGGGCGGCCATCTCAGGCGAAGGTAGAGCCCTTACAAGCGTGTGAGCGCTTTATCCACCCTAGGGGGTGTTTCCCAACGCACCATAACCTCTGGCGGGAAAGGATATAATGCCAATAACATTTTAGAAATTATCCGTTGTTATCGGGGGAAACCCACGCATCATCACACAACTCATTTAATTTCTCAGATTCAGGAAAACTACAGGTAGTTTTTCCTCACCGAACATAATACCCCTTTTTTTGGTGGTACTCGTATTATCAGAAATGTGTAAAACATTTTTCATTGCCTCAATCATGTTAACGTGTGGCCCTACTGGAAGTCACATTCGTCTCTTCACCGTCGACACTGGAGTCAGTATCCGTGTCGGCGTCTATATCTGCCATCTGAGGTAACGGGCGCTTTAGAGCCCCTGACGGCCTATGAGACGTCTGGACAGGCACAAGCTGAGTAGCCGGCTGTCTCATGTCAACTACTGTTTTTTATACAGAGCTGACACTGTCACGTAATTCCTTCCAACAGTTCATCCACTCAGGTGTCGACCCCCTAGGGGGTGACATCACTATTACAGGCAATCTGCTCCGTCTCCACATCATTTTTCTCCTCATACATGTCGACACAAAAGTACCGACATACAGCACACACACAGGGAATGCTCTGATAGAGGACAGGACCCCACTAGCCCTTTGGGGAGACAGAGGGAGAGTTTGCCAGCACACACCAGAGCGCTATATATATACAGGGATAACCTTATATAAGTGTTTTTCCCCTTATAGCTGCTGTATAGTTAATACTGCTCCTAATTAGTGCCCCCCTCTCTTTTTTAACCCTTTCTGTAGTGTAGTGACTGCAGGGGAGAGCCAGGGAGCTTCCCTCCAACGGAGCTGTGAGGGAAAATGGCGCCAGTGTGCTGAGGAGATAGGCTCCGCCCCTTTTTCGCGGACTTTTCTCCTGCTTTTTTATGGATTCTGGCAGGGGTTAAATGCATCCATATAGCCCAGGAGCTATATGTGATGCATTTTTTTTGCCATCCAAGGTGTTTTTATTGCGTCTCAGGGCGCCCCCCCCCAGCGCCCTGCACCCTCAGTGACCGAAGTGTGAAGTGTGCTGAGAGCAATGGCGCACAGCTGCAGTGCTGTGCGCTACCTTGTTGAAGACAGGACGTCTTCTGCCGCTGATTTTCCGGACCTCTTCTGCCTTCTGGCTCTGTAAGGGGGCCGGCGGCGCGGCTCTGGGACCCATCCAAGCTGGGCCTGTGATCGTCCCTCTGGAGCTAATGTCCAGTAGCCTAAGAAGCCCAATCCACTCTGCACGCAGGTGAGTTCGCTTCTTCTCCCCTTAGTCCCTCGATGCAGTGAGCCTGTTGCCAGCAGGTCTCACTGAAAATAAAAAACCTAAACTAAAACTTTCACTAAGAAGCTCAGGAGAGCCCCTAGTGTGCACCCTTCTCGTTCGGGCACAGAGATCCAACTGAGGCTTGGAGGAGGGTCATAGGGGGAGGAGCCAGTGCACACCAGATAGTCCTAAAGCTTTCTTTAGATGTGCCCAGTCTCCTGCGGAGCCGCTATTCCCCATGGTCCTTACGGAGTCCCCAGCATCCACTTAGGACGTTAGAGAAATAAACAGAAAACTCTCTGGAGCTCATAGATGTGCATCTTCTCCTGAGGGCACTTCTTTTCTAAATTACCTGTGGGAGGGGGCATAGAGTGGAAGAGCCAGCACACCCAGTTGAAGAAATTTAAAGCGCACTGGCTCCTTTGGACCCCGTCTATACCCCATCGTACTAGATTCCCCAATATCCCTTATGGATACTAGAGAAAAAAGCAGAGACAATTATTTCAAATGCATATACATATTATATTATATAGCTCCCAGCACTGGCGTAATGGGTTTGATTCGAACCAGGGCTCTATCTGTAGGTTTGTCACTTGTTTCTATCTTATGCTTTTCACATTAGAGGGAAATTTTATAGTATATCGGAGGCAACTTAGGGTTGTATGTATTTCTCCGGAGCTGTGTAAGACAAGATTTTCTTTAAAAATAGGAGAAATTAATTAGAACAACAATGTGCGAATACAAATTTAAAAAAATGCGGACTCCAGTTGTGGTCAGAATTATTCCCATATAGTAGAGATCTAATCTCTTCCTCATATTATAAGAGAGAGCAATGTATAGAATAGATCAGCCCAGTGGTTAGTGAGGTGTTCTTTCCTTCACTTCCAGAACCCAATGGTGTACAAAGATATATAGCTGTTTGTATTTAGGATATTAGAACCACACACACCTCACTCTAACACCTTGGGACTTTTTTGGGATGTCCCTTTTTCTCCTAGGTTGCAGGACGCTACATCTACTCCCTTTTACATTTATTTTTTGTTTTATTGCATTTCGTACTCCTCAGGTGGTGGCAGTCAGAACACCTGCCTAAAGCAAGAGCTAGTAAATGGTTCCCTGGAGTGAATGTAAGGAAAGGGTGGCTTTCATTCCCTAGGCCCTGTTCAGGCCAAGATTGCGGATAATTAGCAGCTGCACCTGACAGGTCAAATAAAGTATGTGTCAATATGCTGTGTTTGTCTCCCTAGCAGGCAACAGGCGCCACCTTCAGAAAGAGAGAGACACCTAGCATGTTGCAAACAAGAAAACACTGCATGTAAGCTTCGTGCCTGTGGGATGGTTATTAGGTTGCAACAATTAGGGGGGGACAACTTATTAATTAGTACCCAACAGTAGGGCTGCCAACAGAAATGATTGTGCCCGGGACTGACAAAAAGGCAGGGCACCCGCACCACACACACACTGCTTCATAGGCACACACTTATACACTGCCCCATAGAGACACACACAACTGCCTGCACCACACCCTTGCAGCTCCAGCCTTTCCTTCGGCTCCCCCTGCAGCCCCCACAGCTTACCATTGAGAGGGGGCCCAGGTGGCAGCATTGTGGGCTAGCTGTGCACCGGCAGGCAGCCACGGAGGGACAGAGCTGTAGGGGTATTTCAAATTTGGCACTGGCCATGAGCCAATCGGAGTTTGCAGACCAGCAACCAATCAGGACTGCAGATGGTTAGAATGCGGACATTAATCATGCCGACATGACAATGTTGACATGTAACATTGTTGCCACTGAAAATGATGACATGCTAAAAATATTGACAATAGTCGGTGCAGAGATATGGCTATTCCAGCGGTAAGTACCCCAAGTCTAAGCAGGCAGCTTTGGCTAATGTTCTCGCAGTTGCGGTTAATGTTGCAAAACTGCGGTTGTGGCAGTGGGTCCCTATCCCTAATGTCTACATATTAATGTGTACAAAGAAGAGGCATCCGATGAACATCGGATGCATCCTATGCTTGCTCAGAATGTCCGTCCCAACAAAGCTGCAGAGGCCAGTGAAAATGCGCCCGAAGACAGACGCTAGCTGCAATATGCTTGCATTTTATTCATCACTTCCCCCCCAGGTCAGACTCGTGCAGAAGTCACATACGAAAAACATCGGAATTGCGTCCACTTCTGAATCAGGCCCAAAGCCCCACCTCGCATGCAAATTTCAGACTATTATCAATTTTACTAGATATTATTTATGTAGCTCCAACATATTCTACAGCACTGTAGAGTGATAACCTTATATTCTACTTTACTGTAAGGAAATAAATGGGCAGTACATACATGACAATATCTACCAGCATATGCCATATGTTTGCATACACAGGCAGATTTGTAAGTGACAGACACATAGGTCTGCTAAGGAGATTCCAGGTTTGTATTTCCTTACCAAACTTCACCCCTCCCACCAACAAACCTCACAAAATGTTCCATATAAACATGACCTTCAATAAAGTACAGTCATTTATAATCCTCCTCTTGTTGGGAGCCAATACCCAAAGCATTGTATGCAAAGAGGTATCAGGGAAGACTGTTAGCACTACAGTAATATATATATATATATATATATATATATATATATATATATATATATATATATATATATAGAGTAAAGATACACTCGGCACTCCGCCAAATAAATGTAGACATCTTGCCCGGTGCCTTCCTTCTGAGTTTGATATAAGTATGGTATGTAGGCGGCACTCGTGGACTTAATTCAAATAAGAAACCCGGACACTCCTGGGTTGAATACAACGTTTCGGATTTATTATCCTTCGTCAGGTATATAACAAATGCATTTGTTATATACCTGACGAAGGATAATAAATCCGAAATGTTGTATTCAACCCAGGAGTGTCCGGGTTTCTTATTTGAATTAAGTCCACGAGTGCCGCCTACATACCATACTTATATATATATATATATATATATGTATGAAGGAAAGGAATGAAGAGCACTATGTACTACTGGCTTTCTAGACTACACGAGTGAAGACAACTCCAGCTTTCTAATTATTACATACTTTCAAATCAGTTAGTTAAAGCAGACAGAGTAACTACTTGGGATAAATACTATAACTTTACAAAAGGCCATGTATTTAGTCTTTACCTCAGCAATGCAGGTTAGATGATACTGAAAGGAAACAAGGTGACAAAAGGAAGGACACCCAGTGGATACCCGGAGTATGGCATTGCTGGATTCAGTGACAGACTTATTTCATATTATAGACTTACCGACAGCAAGAAGAAGAATGCTGGCCACAAAACAGCCGGCTCCCACGCTGAGATAATAAACTCCAACACGCATCTCAGCTGGCCACAGAGGAAAGAGGGTGGCAGCGATCACTGCAATTACTAAAACAAAAGAAGACACATTCCACACATTTAAAAGTCATACAAGCACAGTGGAAACAAGTGTAATAAATACCTGCCAAATATAGAGACACCACATATCCTCTAAAGTGCCAGCAGCATATAGGGCTTAATTCAGACCTGATTGTTCCTCTATGAACTTGCAGAGGTTTGCGATCAGATAGTCACTGCCCAGACAGAGTGAAAACCCGCCCCATGCAAGTCTGCGTGCGCCTTGCAGAAATCCCTGCGAATGCTAGTCAACTGCAAATCCATTTGCAACTCACTCACCATCTAACGATTTTTCCAGTCCGTGCGTAGCCCAGGACCTACTCCTACTGTGCGATAGAATCAAACTGACCGGGGCCGGAGCAGATGTCACACCCCCACTGAAAATGCATAGGAACACCTGCGTTTTTCCTGACACTCCCCGAAAACGGGCAGTTAACCCCCCCCCCAAACGCCCGCTTCCTGTCAATCATCTTGCGTATGCCTAGCGATCAAAAATGACACTGTATATTTTTTCTCAGTTTGGCCTCACGCGTGCGCGCTATGATCTGTACACATGCGCAGTCAATTGATAACCGTCCGCCTTGTGAATTCGCACAACAGCGATCAGGTCTGAATTACCCCCCATAATTCTTAACAGAAATTGTGCCAAATAGAACCCAACGTCTAGCTATAGTCTTACATATTGAACCTTTATTTCTTTGTTTATTTCACTCCCCACAACCACCAGAATTTGTTAGTTTTAGTTAGGTGTGCTGCCCTGGGGTGGTCGGGCCTGAGCCGACTTTGTGGGGTCCAAGCCCTGGACCTATGCTTAGATAGGGACCTCCAGTAATAGAGCAGCCGTGAAGTGGCCTGGAGGCTTATCATATCTTTTGCAAAACATATGTAACGAAGAGCTCTAAATTTCCTATTATTACATAGTATATAGCTCTTCTTACTAACAGCCAGCAGAGTGCGTGGGAAAAATCCCTTTTGTATTTCTTGTCTAGAGTAACCCCCTCCCGCAGCACCTGGGGATTGTTACCAGCTTGATTAGAGCAGTTTTCCACTATTTATTGCAGTTCAGAGAGGCATAGATGGAGCCAGCAGTAGGAGGGCATGCTGGGTCCTGTGGTGCCATTTGGAGGATACAGGGGTGCCTCCAGGTAAACTAGCTCTCAATCTGGATATGTTCTGTATGTGCCATTATCATGTGGCCATACATTAAGCAATTGTATGACCCATAGTGGATGTTATTATTATTATGCTGTGTATGGGTTTGGGGAGTGGTACCCCCCGGGTCTGGTGGGGCTGGGCCACCTTGGGGTAGCATGCCATATTATTTATTTAGCACTTATGTAACACTCCTATTTTTTCACTAACATTACTCTTTTGAGTATTTTATTAACACCCTTATTTTTGTAGCACTTTCTAACCCATAGCTTCTGCTTCTTTCTTAACACATATTAACACTTTAGTATTTCAATGGTGTGCTGCCCTGGGGTGGTCGGGCCTGAGCCGACTTTGTGGGGTCCAAGCCCTGGACCTATGCTTAGATAGGGACCTCCAGTAATAGAGCAGCCGTGAAGTGGCCTGGAGGCTTATCATATCTTTTGCAAAACATATGTAACGAAGAGCTCTAAATTTCCTATTATTACATAGTATATAGCTCTTCTTACTAACAGCCAGCAGAGTGCGTGGGAAAAATCCCTTTTGTATTTCTTGTCTAGAGTAACCCCCTCCCGCAGCACCTGGGGATTGTTACCAGCTTGATTAGAGCAGTTTTCCACTATTTATTGCAGTTCAGAGAGGCATAGATGGAGCCAGCAGTAGGAGGGCATGCTGGGTCCTGTGGTGCCATTTGGAGGATACAGGGGTGCCTCCAGGTAAACTAGCTCTCAATCTGGATATGTTCTGTATGTGCCATTATCATGTGGCCATACATTAAGCAATTGTATGACCCATAGTGGATGTTATTATTATTATGCTGTGTATGGGTTTGGGGAGTGGTACCCCCCGGGTCTGGTGGGGCTGGGCCACCTTGGGGTAGCATGCCATATTATTTATTTAGCACTTATGTAACACTCCTATTTTTTCACTAACATTACTCTTTTGAGTATTTTATTAACACCCTTATTTTTGTAGCACTTTCTAACCCATAGCTTCTGCTTCTTTCTTAACACATATTAACACTTTAGTATTTCAATGGTGTGCTGCCCTGGGGTGGTCGGGCCTGAGCCGACTTTGTGGGGTCCAAGCCCTGGACCTATGCTTAGATAGGGACCTCCAGTAATAGAGCAGCCGTGAAGTGGCCTGGAGGCTTATCATATCTTTTGCAAAACATATGTAACGAAGAGCTCTAAATTTCCTATTATTACATAGTATATAGCTCTTCTTACTAACAGCCAGCAGAGTGCGTGGGAAAAATCCCTTTTGTATTTCTTGTCTAGAGTAACCCCCTCCCGCAGCACCTGGGGATTGTTACCAGCTTGATTAGAGCAGTTTTCCACTATTTATTGCGTTTTATTTCACTCCCCACAACCACCAGAATTTGTTAGTTTTAGTTAGGTGACAAATAAATATCAGTTGTCCTTACCAGGTATACACCTGTTTCCACAGGTTTTACCGCTACGTTAGATTTCTGTGGTCTGAGCTATGCCCACTCTAAATTATCTTCCTATTTTTACTGCTTGATCTGTGCAGGCATTTGTGCCTCTTGTCTGTTTCTGAACTCATCTCATATTTACCACACTTTGCTCCCGTATCTGCTCCCATGGTCTCTTTCTGCTGGCTCATGTAAATATACTCTTTCTTTTCACATTGGGGGCGGGATGCAGGAAGCTTAAAAATGCGGCCAAACCTCGGAAAATGCTGTTCTCTCAGGTTTGGACACGCACCGGCATATGCACCAAGCACCAGATTGCGATAGATTCTGGGGTTTGGATGCGGTGACCAACGGCATCTTTAGGCGTTGCCAAATAGAAGCCTATAGGCTTCTATTGCACTGCCCCTCTGAGAGGGATCCAATCGCATACTTCCCAGCACCCCCCGCTGCATGTGCGTCACTCGACGCATGCACACATAGGACTCCGGGTGCTAATCCCAGAAGTATGATCATCGCAAAGGACAGCTCGTACTGCAAGAGATGTCCTTTGTGATTTTCTTCATGCATACACCGTTCGTAAATGCCGATATGGACTCAGTGAGTGGCAGGATGCATCCCGCCTTGAATCCTCTGGTATTTCTGTCTTTAGCTTAATATAATGTAGAGATACAGTAAATTGCTGCATCCAAAGCATAAAGTTACTCAACCAACTTACCAAGGATGAGGCCCATGGCAAAGGTTTTAAAATGGACTGGATCATATATCCACACATACACCTGGAAACATTTAGAAGAATTCAGAAATTAAAGTTTTAAAAATTGTAACAAACAATTCAGAAATATCTACTTTGAAATAAAAAACAAAAATAAATTGCGAAAAGTAAAAAAAACAAAACGAGATTTATGGTAAGAACTTATCGTTGTTAAATCTCTTTCTGCGAGATACACTGGGCTCCACAGGGAATGACATTGGGAGTGTAGAGTAGGATTTTGATCCGAGGCACCAACATGCTAAAAGCTTTGACTGTTCCCAGAATGCATAGCGCCTCTATGACTCCGCCTCCGTGCACAGGAGCTCAGTTTTTGTTAACCAGTCCAATGCAGTAGCAGGCAAAAGAGACGACAACCCTTAGTAGCCACATACACCACATTCTCACGACAGGAGAAGGTGTCAGCGGCTAATGCCTTACCAACCCAAAGAAGCTAAGTGCGTCAGGGTGGGCGCCCTGTGGAGCCCAGTGTACCTCGCAGAAAGATTTAACAATGGTAAGTTCTTACCATAAATCTCGTTTTCTACTGCGGGATACACTGGGCTTCACAAGGAATGGCATTGGGGCTGTCCTAAAGCAGTTCCTTTTTGGTAGGCGACGTACTGTAAGCAGGCACAAGAACCCGGCGTCCAAAGGAAGCATCCTGGGAGGCGGATGTATCAAAGGCATAGAACCTTAAGAACGCGTTCACTGAGGACCACGTAGCCGCCTTGCACAATTGTTCAAGGGTCGCACCACGGCAGGCCGCCGAAGAAAGTCCAACCGACCGAGTAGAATGGGCCTTGATGGTAGCAGTAGCTGGAAGGCCAGCCTGTACATAAGTATGTGCAATCACCATTCTAATCCATCTGGCCAGGGCCTGCTTGTGAGCAGGCCAGCCACGTTTGTGAAAACCAAACAGTACAAAGAGAGAATCCGACTTCCGATGGGAAGCAGTCCTCTTCACATAGATACGGAGAACCCGTCCACATCCAAAGACCGCTCTTTGGAAGACAATTCAGGAGAGGCAAAGGCCTGAACCACAATCTCCTGATTAAGGTGGAAAGAAGACACCACCTTAGGTAAATACCCGGGACGTGTTCTAAGAACCGCCCGATCACTGTGAAAAATCAGATCTGGTGTCCTACAAGACAAGGCACCCAAATCAGACACCCGTCTAGCAGAGGCAATAGCCAGCAGAAACACTACCTTAAGAGAAAGCCATTTAAAGTCTGCAGATTCAAGAGGCTCAAACGAAGACCCTTGCAACGCCTCCAGAATCACCGACAAGTCCCAAGGAGCCACAGGCGGGACATAAGGTGGTTGAATCCGCAACACACCCTGAGTGAACGTATGCACATCAGGTAAGGTCGCAATTTTTCTCTGAAACCAAACCGACAAGGCAGAAATATGAACCTTGATGGAGGCCAGACGAAGGCCCAAGTCCAGACCCTGTTGTAGAAAGGCCAAAAGTTTGGACGTACTAAACTTGTAAGCGTCATAATTGTTAGATGCGCACCAAGCAAAGTAAGAATTCCAGACCCTATGGTAAATCAGAGCAGAAGCCGGTTTCCAGGCCTTCAACATGGTTTGAATGACCGCCTCAGAAAATCCTTTGGCCCTCAAGACGGAAGCTTCAAGAGCCACGCCGTCAAAGCCAACCAGGCTAAATCCTGATATACACAAGGGCCCTGAATGTGGAGATCTGGGCGCTGTGGAAGTAGAATGGGGACTCTCTATCGAGAGACCCTGAAGGTCTGAGAACCAATGCCGTCTGGGCCACACGGGAGCGATAAGAAGTAGGATTCCTCCTTCTTGCTTGAACTTCCTTATTAACTCTGGGCAGTAGTGACACCGGAGGGAACACATATGGCAGCTGAAAGTTCCATGGAATTGCCAGTGCGTCCACGAACGCTGCTTGAGGATCCCTTGTCCTTGCTCCGAAGACCGGAACCTTGTGATTGTGTCGAGACGCCATCAGGTCCACACCTGGAAGGCCCCACCTGTCCACCAGGAGTTGAAACACTTCTGGATGGAGGCTCCACTCTCCGGCATGCACGTCCAGACGACTGAGAAAGTCCGCTTCCCAGTTTAGGACCCCCGGAATGAATACTGCCGATATGGCTGGCAGATGGCTTTTCGCCCACTGAAGGTTCCGTGACACTTCCCTCATTGCCATGCGGCTTCGAGTGCCGCCTTGATGATTTATGTACGCCACCGTGGTGGCATTGTCCGACTGTACTTGAACAGGTCTGTGTTGTATTAAATGCTGGGCCAAGTTCAATGAGTTGAACACTGCCCGCAACTCCAGAATCTTTAATCGGGAGGAGTGATTCCTCCTTGGTCCACCGACCCTGAAGTGAGTGTTGCTCCAACACCGCGCCCCAACCTCTCAGACTGACATCCGTCGTCAGAAGAACCCTGTTGGAGATCCAGAAGGGACGACCCCTGCTCAATCGTTGGTCCTGAAGCCACCAGCTCAGTGACAGACGGACCTCCAGAGACAAGGTGATCATTTGAGACCTGATCCGGTGAGGGAGGCCGTCCCACTTGGCAAAAATCAGCTTCTGTAGAGGGTGGGAATGGAATTGAGCGTACTCCACCATGTCGAAAGCCGACACCATGAGACCTAGCACTTGCATCGCCGAATGTGACACTACTTGCGGACGAGATAGGAAGCATCGAATCCTATCCTGAAGCTTCAGGACTTTCTCCTGAGACAAGAACAACTGCTGGTTGTGAGTGTCCAACAACGCCCCCAGGTGCACCATGCTCTGAGCAGGGACCAGGGAAGATTCCTTCCAGTTGATGAACCACCCGTGGGCTTGCAGAAACTGGATAGTCAGGTCCAGATGGCGTAGGAGAATATCTGGGGAATTTGCCAGGATCAACAAGTCGTCCAGGTATGGTAGGATCCTGACTCCTTGACGGCGGAGTACAGCCGTCATCACTGCCATGACCTTGGTGAAGACTCGCGGAGCCGTGGTCAAACCAAAAGGTAACGCCCGAAACTGGTAATGGAGGTTGCCAACCGCAAACCTAAGGTATTGCTGATGCGACATTGCAATAGGAATATGCAGGTAAGCATCCTGTATGTTCAGGGAGACCATATAATCCTCAGGTTCCAAGGCCAGAACAATAGAGTGAAGAGTTTCCATACGAAACTTGAAGACCCTCACAAATTTGTTCAAGGACTTGATGTTGAGAATGGGCCGGGAGGACCCATTCGGTTTCGGGACTAGGAACAGCGGTGAATAGTAACCCTTGCCACTCTGAGCCAGAGGCACCTGTACTACCACTCCTGTGTCCAGGACGGACTGTACCACCGACTGAAGAGTTTTTGCCTTCACCTGATCCGAAGGGACTTCTGTCAGGCAAAATCGATGAGGGGGGCGATTTTTGAAGGATATGGCGTAACCTCGAGTGACGACTTCCCGTACCCAGGCATCGGAAGTGGTATTCAACCATTCCTGGGTATACCCTAGAAGTCGGCCCCTCACCCTGGGATCCCCCAGAGGGAGGCCCGCCCTGTCATGCGGCAGGCTTGTCAGTCTTGGAAGCAGGCTGACGGCAGCCCAGGCCCGTTTGGGTTTGGGAAGTGCGAGCTTATTTCGGCTACGCCTGACTCTTTGCTTTCCCTGAAGGACGAAAGGAGCGAAAGGAAGTACTCTTAGCATTCGGTACCGAAGGAGCAGTACTAGGCAGACATGCTGTTTTAGCAGAAGCTAAGTCAGACACTATCTTGTTGAGGTCTTCTCCGAAAAGAATGTCTCCCTTAAAAAGGGACCACCTCCAGGGTTTTCTTAGAGTCCAGATCCACGGACCAGGACCGCAGCCAGAGAATCCGGCGAGCCAGTATGGACGTAGTAGAAGCCTTGGCCGCCAGAATACCAGCATCAGAAGCCGCCTCCTTAACGTAATGAGAAGCTTTGACAATATACGATAGACATTGTCTAGCATGATCAGAAGCATTGGAAGACATCTCAGCTTCCAACTCCTGAGCCCACGCTTCAATAGCCTCTGCAGCCCAAGTCGCTGCAATGGTGGGCCGATGCACAGCACCAGTTAAAGTGTAAATCGCCTTTAGACAACCCTCCACACGCTTATCCCTCGGTTTTTTCAGAGACGTGACGGTAGTTACAGGAAGAGCAGAGGATACCACCAGCCGCGCCACCTGCGAATCCACTGGCGGGTGTGTCTCCCAATTTTTACTTAGCTCCGCTGCGAGGGGATAGCGGAGCCAGCATCTTCCTGTGAGGCGTGAATTTCTTTCCTGGATTTTCCCAGGATTCCTGACGTATGTCAACTAAATGGTCAGAATGAGGTAAAACTTGTTTAACTATTTTCTGACGTTTAAACCTGTCCGGTTTCTTAGGGGCAGCATCCGGCTCTGGGTCATCAGTAATTTGAAGAATTAGCCTGATAGCCTCCAACAAGTCAGGAACATCCACCTGTGAAACAGATTCTTAATCAGTAGCATCAGAATCTGTGAGGTCAGTATATACGCCATCATCAGACAAGGTGTCTGGGACATTGGTGGATTGTGAGGAAGTAATAGCCCGCTTACAGGACCCCGTGGTCTTGGGCTGGCGTGGGTTAGATTTCTGTTTAGTGAAAGATTGGTTCAATTGCTGTAACTGAGAGGACAGTTGATCTGTCCATGGCGTAATAACCGCAGGGACAATAAGCGGTTGTACCGGCACAGGAGGACCCATAGGGGGCGCAAGTCTAGGTACTAGTGTACTCCGTAACGTGGAAAAAGTAGGCCAAGGCGGGTCATTTTGAACCCCCGTTGCTACGGTCCCACTGGGGGGCAAGGAACCCCCAGAACCAGAACCCTCAGCTGCTATATTCTCCTCAAATGTATCTGCAATGTGGGATCAGCCCCAGCTCCGTCGCCTCTTGTAGCTGACATATCTGAAAGCTCAATGCGAGGCAACCCAGTACAATAACAGCAGCACAATACCTGACAAGAACCCCCTGTGTAGTGTATGTGCACAAACAGAGAATTCTAGAGGTATATGGGGACTAAAATTCACAGAGAAAAAATAAGAATTTACTTACCGATAATTCTATTTCTCGGAGTCCGTAGTGGATGCTGGGGTTCCTGAAAGGACCATGGGGAATAGCGGCTCCGCAGGAGACAGGGCACAAAAAGTAAAGCTTTAGGATCAGGTGGTGTGCACTGGCTCCTCCCCCTATGACCCTCCTCCAAGCCTCAGTTAGGATACTGTGCCCGGACGAGCGTACACAATAAGGAAGGATTTATGAATCCCGGGTAAGACTCATACCAGCCACACCAATCACACTGTACAACCTGTGATCTGAACCCAGTTAACAGTATGATAACAGCGGAGCCTCTGAAAAGATGGCTCACAACAATAATAACCCGATTTTTGTAACTATGTACAAGTAATGCAGATAATCCGCACTTGGGATGGGCGCCCAGCATCCACTACGGACTCCGAGAAATAGAATTATCGGTAAGTAAATTCTTATTTTCTCTATCGTCCTAGTGGATGCTGGGGTTCCTGAAAGGACCATGGGGATTATACCAAAGCTCCCAAACGGGCGGGAGAGTGCGGATGACTCTGCAGCACCGCATGAGAGAACTCCAGGTCCTCCTTAGCCAGGGTATCAAATTTGTAGGATTTTACAAACGTGTTTGCCCCTGACTAAATAGCCGCTCGGCAAAGTTGTAAAGCCGAGACCCCTCGGGCAGCCGCCCAAGATGAGCCCACCTTCCTTGTGGAATGGGCATTTACATATTTTGGCTGTGGCAGGCCTGCCACAGAATGTGCAAGCTGAATTGTATTACACATCCAACTAGCAAAAGTCTGCTTAAAAGCAAGAGCACCCAGTTTGTTGGGTGCATACAGGATAACAGCAAGTCAGTTTTCCTGACTCCAGCCGTCCTGGAACCTATATTTTCAGGGCCCTGACCACATCTAGCAACTTGGAGTCCTCCAAGTCCCTAGTAGGCGCAAGATACCACAATAAGCTGGTTCAGGTGAAACACTGACACCACCTTAGGGAGAGAACTGGGGACGAGTCCGCAGCTCTGCCCTGTCCGAATGGACAAACAGATATGGGCTTTTTTGAGAAAAAAACCACCAATTTGACACTCGCCTGGTCCAGGCCAGGTCCAAGAGCATGTTCACTTTTCATGTGAGATGCTTCAAATCCACAGATTTGACTGGTTTTAAACCAATGTGTTTTGAGGAATCCCAGAACTACGTTGAGATCCCACAGTGCCACTGGAGGCACAAAAGGGGGTTGTATATGCAATACTCCCTTGACAAACTTCTGGACTTCAGGAACTGAAGCCAATTCTTTCTGGAAGAAAAATCGACAGGGCCGAAATTTGAACCTTAATGGACCCCAATTTGAGGCCCATAGACACTCCTGTTTGCAGGAAATGCAGGAATCGACCGAGTTGAAATTTCTTCGTGGGGCCTTCCTGGCCTCACACCACGCAACATATTTTCGCCACATGTGGTGATAATGTTGTGCGGTCACCTCCTTTCTGGCTTTGACCAGGGTAGGAATGACCTCTTCCTGAATGCCTTTTCCCTTAGGATCCGGCGTTCCACCGCCATGCCGTCAAACGCAGCTGCGGTAAGTCTTGGAACAGACATGGTACTTGCTGAAACAAGTCCCTTCTTAGCGGCAGAGGCTATAAGTCCTCTGTGAGCATCTCTTGAAGTTCCGGGTACCAAGTCCTTCTTGGCCAATCCGGAGCCATGAGTATAGTTCTTACTCCTCTACGTCTTATAATTCTCAGTACCTTAGGTATGAAAAGCAGAGGATGGAACACATACACCGACTGGTACACCCACGGTGTTACCAGAACGTCCACAGCTATTGCCTGAGGGTCTCTTAACCTGGCGCAATACCTGTCCCGTTTTTTGTTCAGACGGGACGCCATCATGTCCACCTTTGGTAATTCCCAACGGTTTACAATTATGTGGAAAACTTCCCCATGAAGTTCCCACTCTGCCGGGTGGAGGTCGTGCCTACTGAGGAAGTCTGCTTCCCAGTTTCCATTCCCGGAATGAAACACTGCTGACAGTGCTATCACATGATTTTCCGCCCAGCGAAAAGTCCTTGCAGTTTTTGCCACTGCCCTCCTGCTTCTTGTGCCGCCCTGTCTATTTACGTGGGCGACTGCCGTGATGTTTTATCCCACTGGATCAATACCGGCTGACCTTGAAGCAGAGGTCTTGCTAAGCTTAGAGCCTTATAAATTTACCCTTAGCTATATTTATGTGGAGAAAAGTCTCCAGACTTGATCACACTCCCTGGAAATTTTTTCCTTGTGTGACTGCTCCCCAGCCTCTCGGGCTGGCCTCCGTGGTCACCAACATCCAAAACTGAATGCCGAATCTGCGGCCCTCTAGAAGATGAGCACTCTGTAACCACCACAGGAGAGACACCCTTGTCCTTGGATATAGGGTTATCCGCTGATGCATCTGAAGATGCGATCCGGACCATTTGTCCAGCAGATCCCACTGAAAAGTTCTTGCATGAAATCTGCCGACTGGAATTGCTTCGAAGGAAGTCACCATTTTTTTTACCATGGCCCTTGTGCAATGATGCACTGATTTTAGGAGGTTCCTGACTAGCTCGGATAACTCCCTGGCTTTCTCTTCCGGGAGAAACACCTTTTTCTGGACTGTGTCCAGAATCATCCCTAAGCACAGGAGACTTGTTGTCGGGATCAGCTGCGATTTTGGAATATTTAGAATCCACCCCTGCTGTTGTAACAGTATCCGAGATAGTGCTACTCCGACCTCCAACTGTTCCCTGGACTTTGCCCTTATCAGGAGATCGTCCAAGTAAGGGATAATTAAGACGCCTTTTCTTCGAAGAAGAACCATCATTTCGGCCATTACCTTGGTAAAGACCCGGGGTGCCGTGGACAATCCAAACGGCAGCGTCTGAAACTGATAGTGACAGTTCTGTACCACGAACCTGAGGTACCCTTAGTGATAAGGGCAAATTTGGGACATGGAGGTAAGCATCCCTGATGTCTCGGGACACCAGATAGTCCCCTTCTTCCCGGTTCGTTATCACTGCTCTGAGTGACTCCATCTTGATTTGAACCTTTGTAAGTGTTCAAATTTTTTTAGATTTAGAATAGGTCTCACCTAGCCTTCTGGCTTCAGTACCACAATATAGTGTGGAATAATACCCCTTTTCTTGTTGTAGGAGGGGTAATTTAATTATCACCTGCTGGGAATACAGCTCGTGAATTGTTTCCCATACTGCCTCCTTGTCGGAGGGAGACCTTGGTAAAGCAGACTTCAGGAGCCTGCGCAGGGGAAACGTCTCGACATTCCAATCTGTACCCCTGGGATACCACTTGTAAAATCCAGGGGTCCTGTACGGTCTCAGCGTCATGCTGAGAGCTTGTCAGAAGCGGTGGAACGCTTCTGTTCCTGGGAATGGGCTGCCTGCTGCAGTCTTCTTCCCTTTCCTCTATCCCTGGGCAGATATGACTCTTATAGGGACGAAAGGACTGAAGCTGAAAAGACGTTGTCTTTTTCTGCAGAGATGTGACTTAGGGTAAAAACGGTGGATTTTCCAGCAGTTGCCGTGGCCACCAGGTCCGATGGACCGACCCCAAATAACTCCTCTTCCTTTATACGGCAATACACCTTTGTGCCGTTTGGAATCTGCATCACCTGACCACTGTCGTGTCCATAAACATCTTCTGGCAGATATGGACATCGCACTTACTCTTGATGCCAGAGTGCAAATATCCCTCTGTGCATCTCGCATATATAGAAATGCATCCTTTAAATGCTCTATAGTCAATAAAATACTGTCCCTGTCAAGGGTATCAATATTTTTAGTCAGGGAATCCGACCAAGCCACCCCAGCTCTGCACATCCAGGCTGAGGCGATCGCTGGTCGCAGTATAACACCAGTATGTGTGTATATACTTTTATACGATATTTTCCAGCCTCCTGTCAGCTGGCTCCTTGAGGACGGCCCTATCTATAGACGGTACCGCCACTTGTTCTGATAAGCGTGTGAGCGCCTTATCCACCCTAAGGGGTGTTTCCCAACGCGCCCTAACTTCTGGCGGGAAAGGGTATACCGCCCATATTTTCTATCGGGGGGAACCCACGGATCATCACACACTTCATTTAATTTATCTGATTCAGGAAAAACTACGGTAGTTTTTTCACATCCCACATAATACCCTCTTTTGTGGTACTTGTAGTATCAGAAATATGTAACACCTCCTTCATTGCCCTTAACGTGTGGCCCTAATAAGGAATACGTTTGTTTATTCACCGTCGACACTGGATTCAGTGTCCCTGTCTGTGTCTGTGTCGACCGACTAAAGTAAACGGGCGTTTTAAAACCCCTGACGGTGTTTTTGAGACGTCTGGACCGGTACTAATTGTTTGTCGGCCGTCTCATGTCGTCAACCGACCTTGGCGCGTGTTGACATTATCACGTAATTCCCTAAATAAGCCATCCATTCCGGTGTCGACTCCCTAGAGAGTGACATCACCATTACAGGCAATTGCTCCGCCTCCTCACCAACATCGTCCTCATACATGTCGACACACACGTACCGACACACAGCACACACACAGGGAATGCTCTGATAGAGGACAGGACCCACTAGCCCTTTGGAGAGACAGAGGGAGAGTTTGCCAGCACACACCAAAAACGCTATAATTATATAGGGACAACCTTATATAAGTGTTTTCCCTTATAGCATCTTTTTTATATATTTCTAACGCCAAATTAGTGCCCCCCCTCTCTGTTTTAACCCTGTTTCTGTAGTGCAGTGCAGGGGAGAGCCTGGGAGCCTTCCCTCCAGCCTTTCTGTGAGGGAAAATGGCGCTGTGTGCTGAGGAGATAGGCCCCGCCCCTTTTTCGGCGGCCTCGTCTCCCGCTCTTAACGGATTCTGGCAGGGGTTAAATATCTCCATATAGCCCCCGGAGGCTATATGTGAGGTATTTTTAGCCAAAAATAGGTTTTCATTGCCTCCCAGGGCGCCCCCCTCCCAGCGCCCTGCACCCTCAGTGACTGCCGTGTGAAGTGTGCTGAGAGGAAATGGCGCACAGCTGCAGTGCTGTGCGCTACCTTAAGAAGACTGAGGAGTCTTCATGCCGCCGATTCTGGACCTTCTTCTTGTTTCAGCATCTGCAAGGGGGCCGGCGGCGAGGCTCCGGTGACCATCCAGGCTGTACCTGTGATCGTCCCTCTGGAGCTAATGTCCAGTAGCCAAAGAAGCCAATCCATCCTGCACGCAGGTGAGTTCACTTCTTCTCCCCTAAGTCCCTCGTTGCAGTGATCCTGTTGCCAGCAGGACTCACTGTAAAATAAAAAACCTAAGCTAAACTTTTCTAAGCAGCTCTTTAGGAGAGCCACCTAGATTGCACCCTTCTCGGCCGGGCACAAAAATCTAACTGAGGCTTGGAGGAGGGTCATAGGGGGAGGAGCCAGTGCACACCACCTGATCCTAAAGCTTTACTTTTTGTGCCCTGTCTCCTGCGGAGCCGCTATTCCCCATGGTCCTTTCAGGAACCCCAGCATCCACTAGGACGATAGAGAAATACACAATAAGTATATCTTGTGAAACACCTATATTAGATAACCCTGACGCACGTAGCGCCCTCAGGTTATAGAATATAAGGATAGCAATCTGAGTGAGATATACGAAATGGAGGTCACAGCAGCTATATGCAGACACACAGTCACATGTACAATGCAGAAATTATGACATGCAATAAAACTGCACTGGACTAGCAATACAGAGTAATACTAAGTATGGCTATACAGACAATAGATATAACAATGCACAGTAAATACTGGATGTATATCACAGGGTACTTGTACTAAATAACCCTGACTAAATGCACTCTTTCTTAACTAACACTGTCAACAGACATGTAGAATACTTAAATGTCCTGTAAAATGCACAGCACTGACATGCAGGCGGCTTTACAGAGGAGGATTTGCCCAAACAGTCCCAGGATCAGCTTAGCTTGTCCTAATGGTGCCCAGGGATTGAGGGAGAGAGATATGCACTTCCAGGGCGGGAACATTTACTCTAAATGGCGCCCTGGGGCTGGGGGAGGGGCTACAGGTCAAAGCCTTATCCCCCTGCTGGACTTCACCACCGGGTACTGTGGGCTGTATAATAAAAGTTTTTTAATAAAACAGACCTGTGCCCTTGCCCTGGTGGTCTAGTGGGGTCCCTGTACTGCCACAGTGTCCACGCCAACGCACGCGGCCCGCCTCCCACCAGGCGCGCCGGATCGCGATTTCCTGCGGGTCCTGCCTGGGGGACCCTCTTACCTCCTTCCTGTGTGCAGCCACGTGATCCAGGAGGGCAGCAGAGGTGTGTGTGACTGACAAAGAGGAACCGGAGCCTCCGCTGTAGGTATCCGGCACCCAGGGTGCGGGAGTGTACAGCGCAGCTGGGGGAGGCCCTTGAAATCTTCATTTTTCACTTTTAAAAGCTCTTCTCAGGGCTGCTGGAGCAGCCCCCCTGTTGTATGCCTGCACTGCATGGCACCAACTACAAAACTGAGCTCCTGTACACGGAGGCAGGGTTATAGAGGAGGCGGCACTATGCATTCTGGGAACAGTCAAAGCTTTTA
This sequence comes from Pseudophryne corroboree, assembly GCF_028390025.1. Lineage (NCBI taxonomy): Eukaryota > Metazoa > Chordata > Amphibia > Anura > Myobatrachidae > Pseudophryne > Pseudophryne corroboree. The sequence goes on along the minus strand of NC_086447.1, from coordinate 294,948,996 downwards.
GCCTGTTGATGCCTCGGATCAAGATCCTACTCTACACCCCCAATGTCATAACCTGTGGAGCGCAGTGTACCCCGCAGCAGAAAAATATATATATAGTATATGAGACCAACCAGAAACATTTTAGAAGCCCTTTATTATGCAAATGTGCCAATAAGGAATGATAATTATGTGAGTCAATAATCTGGAAGATTATCTATATGGCGCAGAGAATTTACTAATTATGTTTTTACATTTTCTACTTAGAAAGTAAGTCACATTTGGGCATAAAAAAAAAAAATAACTAAAATCACTTACATAGCACAATAACACTTTGTAAATATCAATCATATCCATAATAACAGAAATTAGGTGTTGTGAGCTTGAAGAAAAAAATGAAAATTTGTCAGAGTAGAACAGACTTTTTAATTGAATTGGGCATAATAATAATAATAATTAAAAAATAAATAAATAGCTGAATGTTCTTGAATTCCACAGTTGGTTTAAATTTGGACTAATATCTCAATTAAAAAGCACAAGATCTCTAGGAAACATACCGAAAGGTCTTAATAAAATATAAGATTTGTAAATAAGCTTATTAAGTTTTTTTGTGTGCTACTATAATGCATAGATCCTCTCTTACTATTCACTAACAATCAGAAGAAGAAATAAATATTTTTTTATGATCCTACACCCAGGATTGTATCATTGTTTCCACATTGGTTACATATACAAACATACACTATGGGGAATATTCAATTAAAGTCGGATCCATTCTGACATGCACAAGGGAAATTCAATGAACGGCCAAATTCCGACAGGATTTGGCTGTTCCTGACCATCTCAATCCGACTTTAAAAAAGTCGGATTGAGATGAGGGACCCGAGTAGGAGGAGATGGGGAGAGCAGCGGCTACAGGAGCGTAGTGCCGTAGGAGGATGTGGCACCGCCGCCAGAACTCACGGCAGAGTCCACCCGGCTCCAGCAAGCGGGACTTCGCTTGCTAGAGCCGGTTGGACGCTGCCGTGAGGTCTGGCGACTGTGCCACATCCTCCTGCTACAGCGCTACGCTGCTGTAGCAGTTGCTCTCCCCCGTCTCCTCCTCTCAGGTCCCTCATCTCAATTCCGACTTTTTTTTTTTTTTTTTTTTTTAAATTCAGACTGAGATGGTCGGAAAGGAGGCCAAAACCTGTCAGATTTGGCCCCGTTTCCGACAGAAGCACGCGGATCGGCAGCTATTCCGCCGATCCACGTGCTTTCCGACATGTCGGAATTTCCGACTTGTCGGATAATTTTGGGGTGTATTGAATAAGTCGGAACCCCTTCAGACCTAAAAAATTCGACAACTGCCGTCTTTACGACAGACGGCAGCTTTCGACTGCAGTTGAATATAACCCTATAAAGAATTTGATTAGACTTCATGGTAAAAAACTTTTTGTGTCATTCTGAAACACTGTATAAATTTATCAATATTTTAAATTTACTACTAACTTTGTAGTTTTAGCAATGTACCTACTAAATGGCAAAATCTATATAGTAAGGTCTGTCCTGTCTCCAAAATGCTTTTTCAGTGAGAGACTAGGCACGTTCTGCCCATCTAACAGCTCCCATTGAAAGGGAGACAGGACAGACCTGCAGCAGAAGAGGAGAACCCAGACGGCCAATTGAAATTGGTATGTGTGCATGGAGGAGATTGGGTAACAGGATGATCAGTGGCCAGAGTGGGGAAGATTGGGCAAAGCAACAGGAAGAGGGTGCAGGGAGGGCGCAGATGGGGGTAGCCCATCATATGCTGCATCCATTTAGGAGTAATTTTAATAAATTGTTTAAGTACTTTCCTGAGAATACCCACAGAGGGAGAAAAGCCTTAGGCGACGATATTCTGGCAGCAGCATTTCACCGCATGTTGGGATGCCGGTATCGGCACTGTGACTGCCGGGATCCCGACAGGCGGTCTTGTAACTACCTTCCGTTTTCCGGTTATTGTATACCTCTGCTTTCTAGATACCTTTACATAATTCACTAAATTCAATATGTGAAGATTTCAGTGTTTCCATGGCAACCTTACCTCATTACCGTCCAGGAAAAGCTGATCCTCATGTGGCTCTAACTTAAACTTTCTCTTGGTTTCCTTTTTCTTAGGTGTTCCAGGAGTCTCATCCTTAAAAAAAATAAAAAAATGATATCATAGTGATCCATAAGGAAGGGAAGGACCCTACTAACTGTGCCCACTATAGGCCAATATCTTTACTGAACACAGACCTAAAGCTATACTCTAAAATTCTAGCAACTCGCTTAAATTCTGTTCAACCGCAATTAAAACACAGTGACCAAGTGTTTTTATACCCAGGCGGCAGGCCCGAGATAATACCAGATGGGTCATTAGTATTATTCATACTATCAACGCTCGCAAAAATCCTGCTCTACTGCTTTCTCTGGACGCAGAGAAAGCGTTTGATAGGATAAGTTGGCCTTTTATGTTTGAAACGCTTTGTCATTTCGGTTTTGGAGGTCCATTTCTCCAGGGTGTTTTGGCTTTATATTTGTCCCCATCCACTAGAATCGCAGTTAATGGTGTGGTCTCACATCCTTTCACTATCACTAACGGAACTAGACAGGGGTGTACTTCATCACCCCTGATCTTACCCCTTGCTGCCAGCATCCGCCAATCTCTAATTATTAAAAGGTATACAGTTCGGTTCTAGAGACTTCAGAATGTCTTTATTTGCGGACGACGTGTTTCTCACTCTGTCCCCCCCCCCCCCAATTGTCGATCCCCAGCCTGTTTGATCTTCTAGCTTCCTACGGCAATTTGTCTGGTTATATGATCAAATGCTCAAAGATAGAGGCTCTCCCATTTCATATGCCCCATCATCAATTAGATCTTCTTAAGTCTAAATTCGACTTTACGTGGAGGACAGATAAAATTAAATATCTAGGTATATATATTACATGCACTTATAACTCTCTTTATAATGCTAACTACCCTAAGACCCTCTCCTCTATTAAATGGGACCTGTTCAGATGGCAGTCTTATTTTATCTCTTGGTTTGGTAGAATAATAGCTGTTCAAATTATTATTATTCCACAACTTCTTTATTTATTTCAGACGCTACTGGTTCACGTTCCATATAAAAACTCTCTCAACTCCACAAATGGTTCGTACAATTTGTTTGGAAAAAAAATATCCCCGAACTAGTTTTTTAAACCTCCGAAGAGAGACTTCCAATGGAGGACGGGGGTTCCCGGATATTAAATTGTATTAACTGGTTGCACACCTCAGGCAAACTGTGGCATGGTTTACCTTCTACTTCTCCAACATGGGTTGAACTAGAAACCGCTGCTTGTAATCTTGTCTCTTTCCCATCTATTTTAGGGATTCCACCAAAACTCCGTCCATTGTGGGTCTCCTCCCATCCTATTGTTAATTTTACTTGTACCATATGGGACCAGTGCATTTGTAAGTTCAAACTCCTTTCCACTCCTTCCCCTCTCATTTCTCTCTGGGGCAATCCATCATTCACCCTGGGGCTCTCCAATTCTCTTGCAGCACAGTGGATTGATAAGGGTATCAGGTTTGTAGCAGATTTTATAAAAGAGGGAGTGTGTTTGACCTTGGGTGATTTGCAAAATACATTTTCCATTTCTGATGTGAATGTTTTCACCTATTTACAACTAAACACTTTGTTAAAATTTGAGCTGCAATGGGAATTAGACCTTGGGGCTCCTCCAGAAGAAGACTCTTGGTCCATAATCCGAGAAAGTGTTTCAAGATTTTCAATTTCCACCCTAGTTAAAGAGAATGCCTATAAGGTCTATTATCGTTGGTACATGGTACCTGCCATATTGAATAGAATATTTAGCTCTGTTTACCCTCATTGTTGGAGAGAATGTGGGGAGATAGGTACTTTCATACACATTTGGTGGACGTGTCCCAAGATTGCACTGGGATGAGGTGGCGACTCTAATAAGCAAAGTGCTCAATTCCAAGATAACTGGAGTCCCCTGGTCTTTCCTATTGGAACTTCCTATAGCATCCCTGGACAGGCCATCTGATAAGTTGGCCTCACAGATCCTTAATGCAGCTCGTTGTCTCATAGCTTCGCACTGGAAGCAACCGAACCCTCCCCCCTTCAGGCAGTTATTAACAAGATTTGGTATTTAGCTGCGATGGAAAAGATAACCGCTTATCTTCACAACAAATTAATACGATTCATACAAATATGGAGCCCTTGGTTTGCCTTCATTCAGCCCAGATCTGCTAGAACATCCTCTGGACCCATTGAGGATTTCTCTCTCTAAATTTGCTCACCCTTTTCATAGACCTTACTTGCTGCACCTTTTCTATATAGAAATGGAACTCTTTTACTTTTACGCTTCTTAAGCTATATCTTCATCTCTCTTCTTTTTGAGACCCTGGGCAAGTTTCTCTTCCATTTTCTTTCACTGTCTTCCCTATTTCTTCTTTCTTTCTCTATGTTTCCACATAACATTGCGTTTAACTATGTTTGCTATTATGGAGACATTTTCAAAATCTAAAATGTTTTATATTGGTCTTGCCTTGCGATGATTGTACTTTACTTACATTATATATTTTGTATCTATTCTCTTTTTTGTGATTGTTATTCCTCTGTATTGTACAATTCAAATTTGAAATACAATAAAATATATTCTTATAAAAATACATATATATTACTCCAGTGAATTATCTACTTCTCTAAATGGTTGTTCATCAGAGTCTCATCAATGCCTCCATTCTGATTTTGTACCAGTTGAAACATTCCCTTACTGAAATGATGTTAATTCACTTTATAGGCATACCACTTTATAATTTTTTTGTGCAGAAGGCCGTACTACACCTACTAAAGTTCAGTGGTAGACAATTGTTGCATTCTTTACCGGTATGTATTGGTGTCCCTCCCCTTACTTTCACCTTAAGCCACATTTATGGAGTTTATAGTTAAACTCCTCACACTATGTTAGTTTATTTAGGTCACTT